>NC_064618.1:619496600-620746600 GCF_023898315.1 Schistocerca nitens
AATTGGTCACAGCAGCCTAGAATTCTCCATTCTGTCTTGTCCAGGAACTAAATAGAGCTTCACATTTCCCAGGTCATCGAGAACTGCTCTCAGAAAATTAAAGAACTGTCATGTTTGTATCAAAGACGACATGTCATGGATAGACTAGCAATTGTGAATTATTGGGAAGATGTCAGCTGGAGGACAGCCCTTTTTTCCGACAAGTGCACAACTGAATCCATGAGCAGAGGTCCTGCTTTGTGGCCACATGCGCTAAAAGTGGACACGTAAGTGTGAAATGTACTTTAGAATGCATCCAACACAAGTTCAATTCAGCACACTATGAATGTTTCCTTGGAAATGTAATCATCCATGGAGGCTAACTTTGGCACCCTGAAGGATGTTGTATTTACCAACATGATAATCATTCATCACACACTAGCATTAAGATTCTGAGCTGTTTTCAATGGAGGGAGATTATTATTCAGTGCCTTCCTTGGCCTCCAGTCATCTTATCTCAGTGCATTAGAGTGCCTATGGGCTCAAATTAAGAAGACTGCGCAACAATTGGCCAGACTCTCCTCCATGAACTGAGAATGCCCGGTAGGATTTTGTTCATTCTTCATGGGAGAGAATTGCAATGGATGACGACTTTTTGTATAGACTCGTCAATTCTATGCCTCAAAGGATCCAAGCTGTTCTTGATGCCAATGGCATGTTGAAGCTACACGTAGCTTACTCTTTATTTATTTTTTTCCCCCTCCTGTATTAGGCCTACATAGTTATTAGGCCAACAATGTTAATTTCAAAACATAAATTTACTTGCTGTTATATTATTTGTATTTTTATGTGAGGTCAGATGAATATCACTCCCCAAGGACGATTATTTTTATTATTACGGGAGGTCAGATAAATACTACCTCCCAGGAAAGATTTTTTTTAGACGTCAAATTCACAAACCGTAATTAGTTATTTACTGATGAGAATATGAAAAAAGTAAAAAGGAAAATATAATTTAATCACAAAAAGTAAATAAAGCACAGTAAGCTGACATGCTACCAAGGAACTACCGATCTCTTCTTTGCAGCGTAAGTGCCGAATAGACCTACCATCATTGAAGAACGTATATTAAACGGGAAACAACAGATACAGGGAGGCACATCCACTTGCTACATAACTGCGCATAAGGATTTAGAATAATACGTGAATCAGCTGATACATTTCTCTTGGCTGAAAACTACAGAGATTATATTCGAATGTTCAGCCTTTATGTTCATGAACCGTCAGCCTATCCATTCAGCCACTGAAACAAGATGTGAAACGCTCATCATCGTAGTAATTCTACTGATGTTGAGTTCTTATATTTCAACCGTTTCTACGTGCTCCAATAATGATTTTCATAAGAAGTGATACGATGACAAATTGCACCGAATGTTGACATATACTGCATCCTAACTATTATACTGCTCCTATTTGATGATGTAAACATGAAGCTGAAACTGCACAGGCCGCCAGAGTTGTAAACACTGGCATTTCTGAACTTTAGCATCACAAATCTCTGTTCTTGGACTAAATTATTTGGGCTGGGCAATCTTTTTGCCTCTTATTGTACATGAAAGTAATGCTATTCAGTTACCTGAAGCTGACCTTTGATTTTAAATCATAACCGTTCACAGTCCCCTGATAGCAAAATTACCGCTGCACAACAGAAGTTGTCCAGCTTTACATACATAGTGCAGCCCACAGTGGGTAACTAGTATGAATAAATTCTTTGTCAGGGCAAGGCACACTGTTGTTCTGATTTGGTACTCAAATTTGAAGTATTGCATATTCTCAGTAACTGTAGTATTATGAAATCAAGGTGCATAATTTAAGAGAGAGTATTTTAGTTGTGAATTCTGTCCGTGCATTTTTTGACACCTCACTTTACTATATATTAACACTAAACTATTTCAAGTTCTTAGTTCAGAATACAGTTTTTGTTTTTAATTAAAGTGTACGAAAATGGCAAGAGCTGAAACATGCCAAATGGACCAACACAATAAAAAAACTCTTATGACTTATAGAGATAGGGGTAGGGATTTTTCAAAATTCTAATCCCTCCAGGACAGCCACAGGTGCACTCAGGCTGCTATCAAATAAGTACTGGGGATGTTTTCCAGTGGTAGGAGGCGGCTGGGGTGACAGGTCTGCCACCCATCCCGTCCTAGTGGCAAGGTGAAGACAGGTTGCACATGATCTGGAGTTAGGCTTAATAGTCTCATCATGGGCCCGTGACACAGACTTTCTGCACAATAGCCTCTTCACTAGTATTGGATTCCTCTTCCAGCACACATTAAATCGAAGTAAAAATCAGAGCTTGATACACGTGCCTTTATACTTTACCTCCTCCAGGTCCTGATTTTACAAAAAATTTCTAACTTGCCTCAGTGGGATCAGTTACTAGAGAATTTTCCAGGTTCGAAACTGTTTCCAAGCCTTTCTTGTATCCTAACCATTTCTGGTACATGGATATTCTTCAGATATACCATTAGTTTAACTATAGTTTCTTTTGCTCTGTTGAGATATTTCATTAGCTGATATATGATTTGTTGTCTTTGTTTATATCATTATTTTACTTGTAATAAATTGTGACCTGGTAAGCAGTATACTCAATAGCAGAAAAAATACAACCACAGAAGTGACTAGTTTAACCTGAGATGTCAAATAACTTTTTTTATATGCTGTGAAATATGTGGGAAATCAGCTACCTCAGAGAGAGATGAAATCAATTCTGAAGGTACTTTGGACAATATGTACACATATCTGATTTGACACACGTAACTTTCAAGTGGACTCAGGTCAGCTACTATACTGGGTACTGAATTGTATCTAAATTAGATAACCTGCACAATGAAGATATCAATGGTTTCGCAAATTACACCATAAAACACGTAATTGATATTATAGTGTCTCCTCAGGCTTATCTTATATACTGCGTGTTTAAGCTGGAAAATTCCCTCATGTCTTGGAATTGAGAAGTGTTGTCCCAAGTTATAAGTGAGATAAAAAATAGAACATACTGTTATGGCCAATATCTCTCATCCCATATCTAAGGTATAGAATGCTGCATGAAAGAGCAACCATGCAGCTACTTTGAGAACAATGAGCAACTCTCCTCTTTGCTATATGGCTTTAGATTTAGTCTACCCATCATCGAAGATGTGGAATCTCTGGTTACAGATATTCTGAAATGTTTTGACAGCCATTCTTTTGCCTGCGTTCTGCTCCTTGGTCTGAACAAACAATTCTATATTGTATCACATGACATCTTACCATTTACATTTGAACATTATGTTGGCAAGGACAAAGAACTACTATTACTATTAATCAAATCGTATCTGTTAGACAGGATGTAAGTTGCCCTGGTAAGTAACTATATATCAAATGTCCTACGTGTTACTATAAGGAGTGATACTATTCTGTCCTGGGGCCCTTTTCTTTTTCTAACATACAGGGTGTGTCACAATTCATATTACAGGCTTCTAGGGGTTTCAGAGGGGATTTAGTACATAAAGTTTTGATAAGCAACCTATGTCTGGTAGTGTACTACTTGGGCACCAACTGTGTTTGAAGAATGAATAATTTTCGAATCTCCCATTTCACAGTACACATGAAAATTAAGAGGAGGGCACCGTTGACAGTCCCTGTTGTAATTATTACATCACATACCATTTTCATCCAACCTCACCAATGGGTGTGAAAGAAACTGGTAGGTTTATAACTAAAAGGGTTATTGTGGTGCTCCAGGGACACAATGCACCCTCTACCTCGAAAAGGGTGTCCTTTATCTTGTAGAAGAGAACCTGATGCGTACTTGAAATATTTCCCATTCCATGGAGTCCTGTAGAGCACACAGGTCAGACCTCACTACTGTGTGTGTGTGTGTGTGTGTGTGTGTGTGTGTGTGTGTGTTGGTTGGTTGGTCAGTTTGTGGGATGGGGGAGAAGGGGAAGAAAGTTGGCCATGTTCTTTCAAAGGAACCATCTCGGCATTTTCCTGAAGCGATTTAGGGAAATCAGAAAACATAAATCAGGATGGGCGGATGTGGGTTTGAACCATTGTCCACCTGAGTGCGAGTCCCATGTGCTACCCACTGTGCCACCTCGCTCGGTGCCCTGTAAGTCAGTACTCTACACTCATGATACCCTTGTGATGATTGATCTCAATACAGAAAAATATTAACAGTGGCTACACAAAACTGAAACCTCTCCCTCTTCCTCTTTCCTATCTTTTATCCCATATATTTATGGGATTAGCAGATTAATATAGATTTAGCAATGTTAGTGGTAAAAAGTATCAATGTCTTCCTGTCACAACCACTTCCCCTGGGATGGAAACTGAGTACCTCATTTGTTTGTATCTAGTATTATCCATGGGTAATTGTGTGAATGTTTTCAAAATGTTTGCAAATTGAGTAACTGAGGTGGGATATGGGTACCAGCCTGGTATTCATCCAGTTAGAAGTGGGAAACTTGCTAAAAATTACATCCAGGCTGGCCAGAACAATGGCCCTTGATGCTAATCTGCAGGGAGGATTTGATCTAAGGCCAGTATGCCCTCCTGAATCCTGAAAGCGGTACACTAAAGCTTGTGGCTCGCTGGTTGGCCCGCACTGATTGCCCAGATGTGTGAACTACAGGTACCTCTAAAAATGACACTTCATACACATTTTCATTAAATACAAAATTAAACCTTCCATTAGCAAAGTCAATATTTATACTTCATTTACATAAAAACTCAGTGCCCAGAACTACATCAACACCAAGAAATTATACTAATTGCTGTTACGTTAATTCAACAGTCAACAGCACTTCTTGCTTCATACATGCTGGAGCTACAGTATTACACACTGAAGTGCCAAAGAAACTGGTATAGGCATGAATACCAAAATACAGAGATATGTTAACAGCCAGAACATAGAACAGCAGATGACAATGCGGGTAAGATAAGTGTCTGGTACAGTTGTCAGATTGCTTACTGCTGCTACAAAGGGGGGAGAGGGGGGAAGAGAGAGAGAGGAGGGGGGAGGGAGGGGGTGGGGAGAGAGAGAGAGAGAGAGAGAGAGAGAGAGAGAGAGAGAGAGAGAGAGAGAGAGAGAGTGTGGGGGGATGGGGAGAGAGTGGGGGGAGAGATGAAGGGGGGAGTGGAGGGAGGGGGGAGAGAGGGGGGGGAGATGGAGGGAGAGGCGGTGAAAAGAGAGAGGGAGTGAAAAAGAGAGAGGGAGTGAAAAAGAGAGAGGGGGTGAAAAAGAGAGAGGGGGTGAAAAAGAGAGAGGGGGTGAAAAAGAGAGAGGGGGTGAAAAAAAGAGAGGGGGGGAAAAAGAGAGAGGGGGGGAAAAAGAGAGAGGGGGAAAAAGAGAGAGGGGGGAAAAAGAGAGAGGGGGGAAAAGAGAGAGGGGGGAAAAAGAGAGAGGGGGGAAAAAGAGAGAGGGGGGAAAAAGAGAGAGGGGGGGAAAAAGAGAGAGGGGGGAAAGGGGGGAAGAGAGGGGGGAAGAGAGGGGGGAAGAGAGGGGGGAAGAGAGGGGGGAAGAGAGGGGGGAAGAGAGGGGGGAAGAGAGGGGGGAAGAGAGGGGGGAAGAGAGGGGGGAAGAGAGGGGGGAAGAGAGGGGGGAAGAGAGGGGGGAAGAGAGAGAGAGAGGGGGGAAGAGAGAGAGAGGGGGGGGAAGAGAGAGAGAGAGGGGGGAAGAGAGAGAGAGAGGGGGGAAGAGAGAGAGAGGGGGGAAGAGAGAGAGAGAGGGGGGAAGAGAGAGAGAGAGGGGGGAAGAGAGAGAGAGGGGGGAAGAGAGAGAGAGGGGGAAGAGAGAGAGAGGGGGGAAGAGAGAGAGGGGGGAGAGAGAGGGGGGGGGAGAGAGGGGGGGAGAGAGAGAGGGGGGGAGAGAGAGAGGGGGGGAAGAGAGAGGGGGGAAAAAGAGAGAGGGGGGAAAAAGAGAGAGGGGGGAAAAAGAGAGAGGGGGGAAAGAGAGGGGGGAAAAGGGGGGAAGAGAGGGGGGAAAGGGGGGGAAGAGAGGGGGGAGAGAGAGAGAGGGGGGAAGAGAGAGAGAGGGGGGAAGAGAGAGAGAGGGGGGAAGAGAGAGAGAGAGGGGGAAGAGAGAGAGAGAGGGGGGGAAGAGAGAGGGGGGAAGAGAGAGAGGGGGGGAAGAGAGAGAGAGAGGGGGAAGAGAGAGGGGGGAGAGAGAGGGGGGAAGAGAGAGGGGGGAAGAGAGAGGGGGGGAAGAGAGAGAGGGGGGAAGAGAGAGAGGGGGGAAGAGAGAGAGGGGGGAAGAGAGAGAGGGGGGAAGAGAGAGAGGGGGGAAGAGAGAGAGAGGGGAAGAGAGAGAGAGGGGGGGAAGAGAGAGAGAGGGGGGGAAGAGAGAGAGAGGGGGGGAAGAGAGAGAGAGGGGGGGAAGAGAGAGAGAGGGGGGGAAGAGAGAGAGAGGGGGGGAAGAGAGAGAGAGGGGGGGAAGAGAGAGAGGGGGGAAGAGAGAGAGGGGGGAAGAGAGAGGGGGGAAGAGAGAGGGGGGAAGAGAGAGGGGGGAAGAGAGAGGGGGGAAGAGAGAGAGAGATGGGGGGGAAGAGAGAGAGATATGGGGGGGGGAAGAGAGAGAGATATGGGGGGGGAAGAGAGAGAGAGATGGGGGGGAAGAGAGAGAGAGAGATGGGGGGGAAGAGAGAGAGAGATATGGGGGGGAAGAGAGAGAGAGAGAGAGATATGGGGGGGAAGAGAGAGAGAGAGATGGGGGGGAAGAGAGAGAGAGAGATGGGGGGGAAGAGAGAGAGAGAGAGAGAGATGGGGGGGAAGAGAGAGAGAGAGAGAGATGGGGGGGAAGAGAGAGAGAGAGAGAGATGGGGGGGAAGAGAGATAGAGAGAGAGATGGGGGGGAAGAGAGAGAGAGAGAGAGAGAGATGGGGGGGAAGAGAGAGAGAGAGATGGGGGGGGAAGAGAGAGAGAGAGATGGGGGGGAAGAGAGAGAGAGAGATGGGGGGAAGAGAGAGAGAGATGGGGGGGAAGAGAGAGAGAGATGGGGGGGAAGAGAGAGAGAGATGGGGGGGAAGAGAGAGAGAGATGGGGGGGAAGAGAGAGAGAGATGGGGGGAAGAGAGAGAGAGATGGGGGGGAAGAGAGAGAGAGATGGGGGGGAAGAGAGAGAGAGATGGGGGGGAAGAGAGAGAGAGATGGGGGGGGAAGAGAGAGAGAGAGGGGGGGAAGAGAGAGAGAGGGGGGGAAGAGAGAGAGAGAGGGGGGAATAGAGAGAGGGGGGAATAGAGAGAGGGGGGAATAGAGAGAGGGGGGAATAGAGAGAGGGGGGAAGAGAGAGAGGGGGGAAGAGAGAGAGGGGGGAAGAGAGAGAGAGGGGGGAAGAGAGAGAGAGGGGGGGAAGGAGAGAGAGGGGGGGAAGAGAGAGAGGTGGGGAAGAGAGAGAGGGGGGGAAGAGAGAGAGGGGGAAGAGAGAGAGGGGGGGAAGAGAGAGAGGGGGGGAAGAGAGAGAGGGGGGGAAGAGAGAGAGGGGGGACGAGAATGGGGTGGGGGAAGAGAGGGGAGGAAGAGAAGAGGGGAGGGAAGGGGGTGAAGGGTGGGAAGAGGGGGGGTGAAGATGGGGGTGAAGAGGGGGGAAGAGGCGGTGGAGGAGGGGAGAGAAGGGCGGTGAGAAGGGGGGAGAAGGGTGGTGAGAAGGGGGAGGAGGGGATAGGGGGGAGAGGGAAAGGTTGTGCCCTCCCCCCAACATAGACATGTTCAGGGTTAGTGTTTTTTCTCTCTGCCTATAGCTATCTTGTTTGGAATATAGCTTTAACCTGATCTTGCTATTGTCAGTATTGTCAGACCAGTATTCGTTCTTGTTACTGAATTTCCATTTTTCTACTTTTATCCAACACAACTGCATATTGTCTCGATTAATATTTGTACTGATATATCCACATCTACAACGATACTCTGCAAATCGCATTTAAGTGCACGGCACAGGGTTCATTGAACCACCTTCACAATTCTCAATTATTCCAATCTTGTATAGTGAGCGGAAAGAATCAATGCATGTATCTTTCTGTACGAACCCTGATTCCCTTATTTTATCATGGTAATCATTTCTCACTATGTAGGTCGGCATCAACAAAATATTTTAGCATTTAGAGGAGAAAGTTGGTGACTGGAATTTTTGAGAAGATTCCTCCGCAACGAGAAACGCTTTTGTTTTAATTACGTCCATCCCAAATCCTGTATCATTTCAGTGACTCTCTCTCTCTCTCTCTCTCTCTCTCTCTCTCTCCCCCTCTCCCTCCCTCCCTTATTTAGTGATAATACAAATTGTTCTGCCCTTCTTTGAACTTTTTTGATTTACTCCATCAATCCTATCTGGTACGGATGCCACACCGCGTAGTAGTATTCTAAACGAGGACGGACAAGCCTAGTGTAGGCAGTCTCCTTATTACACCTGTTACATTTTGTAAGTGTCCTGCCAATAAAATGTAAGCTTCGGTTAGCTTTCCTCACAACATTTTCTGTGTGTTCTTGCCAATTTAAGTTGTTCGTAATTTTAATTCCTAGATATTTAGTTGGATTTCTTTTACCACTTATGTGGATGACTTCACACTTTTTGTTATTTAGGGTCAATTGCCAATTTTCACACCATACAGCTATCTTTTATAAATCGTTTTCCAATTTGTTTTGATGTTCTGATGACTTTACTAGTCGCTAAATGACAGTATCATCTGCAAACAACCTAAGACGGCTGCTCAGATTGTCTCCCAAATCGTTTATATAGATAAGGAACAGCAAAGGGCCTACAACACTACCTTGTGGAACACCAGAAATCACTTCTGTTTCACTTTATGACTTTCCACCAATTACTACAAACTGTGATCTCTCCGACAGGAAATCACGAATCTAGTCACATAACTGAGACGATATTCCATAAGCACGCAATTTCACTACAAGCTGCTTGTGTGGTAAAGTGTCAAAAGCCTTACGGAAATTCAGAAATACAGAATCAATCTGAAATCCGTTGTCAATAGTGCTCGACACTTCATGTGAGTAGAGGTAGTTGTGTTTCATAAGAACAATGTTTTCTAAATCTTTGTTGACTGTGTGTCAACAGACCATTTTCTTCAAGATAACTCACAATGTTTGAACACAATATATGCTCCAAACTCCTGCTGCATATCGACGTTAATGATATGGACCTGTAATTCAGTGGATTACTCCTACTACCTTTCTTGAATATTGGTATGACCTGTACATCTTTTCAGTCTTTGGGTACGGATCTTTCGTCGAGCAAATGGTTGTGTATGATTATTAAGTATGGAGCTATTGCATCAGCATACTATGAAAGGAAATATGTATATACTTTTTTACCATTACATTATTATTATTAATTTATTTTTGTTTTACCATCTGAGGACCACATTCACTCGTGCCAGCTTTATTTTTTCTGGTCTTTCTCCTTGTCCAATATTCTTTCATTCTCATACTTTGTAACCTTTTTCTCTATTCTAGGTCTATTTCTATCCTCGAAACCAGTGAAACTCCGAATTTTGATTTTAAAGTCACCCTATTGTTATCTCTGGTTTCTGTATTTCCATTTCTTCCAGATCTCTCTATATCTGTTGGATCAAATATAATTTGGTTCCCTTGTTTACCAGGAATTGTATTATTTGCTGTGTTAATCCCCCTTTCCTCCCTGTCCATTTTAAGGAACTATCCAAAGAACATGCTCCTTTTCCTGATGATGTCCGAGATTCGATCTTGGTACAGAGTTCTTGGTTTGCTCGACTTATGAATTCACAATCTTCTGTTGTTCTGCATCTCAGTATTCTCCTGAGAATCTTTTGTTCCACCAGTTCTAGTCTCCTAACGACTCCTGTTCTTACCAGGTTAAGAATTTCTGCTGCGTATAAGGCTTCATAGTGGGCAACTGTCTTGTAATGTCTCAATTTTGCACTGATCGAATATTCTACTTATTGCAGATGCTTTTATCAAGTTTGTATGTTAAATTCATTTTGTTTATTTGTGTTCCCTTTGCTTCCTTTTCTATTAGCCCAGTTTCTGTACATTCTATCAGATATGTTAAACACTCCATCTTCTGTATTTTCCCTCCTATTGTCATCAATCTAGGCAACATCCTGATGCCTGTCAAACTGTGTCTTCTAGGCGTAGATCTTTATTGTTATTGTTTCTGTGCTGAGACATAACTGTTATCAATCAAAATATGTTAAAACATGACATATTATATACAAAGAGTAAGTCTAAAGAATACAGTTAACATATGTCTGGGTGGGCTCCCACACATATCTAAATAAATATAAAATAAAAGCAGAACAGAAAGTGTATTTTTTACTCTTAATAAACCTGACTGAAAAGGTTAATAAGTGTGAATATGTCAGACTATTAGAAATTCATCCCAAACCATAACTGAAATGAGACGAACATCCGGATCAATTGTGCATTAAATGATTACAAGTTATTCACTTATGTAAATTAAAACCTTGCATCAATAATGAATAGATTCTGCCTTCCAAGATGGAGTAATGCTGGACACATTTCAAAGAACACAAAATACTAACTATATCTTCCGTCAATATTAAAGTTTGTTTTTTCTCAATGAAAAAGCAAATTGGGTATTAACTTGTAGAAGCTCTATCCACAATTACCTAACAAGAAACGGAAACATTGTATTTATCCGACTGTAAGATGAAGTTTTTCCCAAATTCATCATTTGAAAAATACAGGGTTGTCTTACATTCACAGACAAAGCTTTATTTGCTGAGATCAATCTTTCTCATTATGACACAGCTAGTGTTTGTCGTATTTGCACTGATGAAGCTTTGGTAGTTGAAGTCACAGGAAGATTTAATTTGAAGATTTCAGAAGGGTGTGATGGAGTGTGGTGGCACTTGCATGGCTGAATGTTGGGAAGGTAGCAGCAAGCAGGCAGTAAATTTTGTTGTGTTGCCAGACACAAAAATGCTTCATGTGCATCTTGCTTTTTTTATAAAAATCTACCATGTTTAAACTACAGTTCACGTGAATCTAAATATAGTCTGAATGGAGCTGACTTTCTTACTGACTAGTATTCTGCAATATTTTTACAGACAACAAATTAATTCTAACAAATTGATTCACACAAAAATCCAAAACACAGCATAATAAATGAAATATGATGTTCAATGCTGGTGATAAAGCAGCTACTACTCGACTGCACTGTTGATTTTCATGGTTAGCAACAAATGATGAAGCACACTATTGGCCTGAAGTGGTTCCATTTCTACAGACTGAGCACTAAGAACCCAATAATGTAACATATTCTTGTTACATAGTTTGCTTAATGCTGTAAGAACAATACACAGCAGGAATCAATGGCTCTGAGCACCATGGGACTCAACTGCTGAGGTCATTAGTCCCCTAGAACTTAGAACTAGTTAAACCTAACTAACCTAAGACATCACAAACATCCATGCCCGAGGCAGGATTCGAACCTGCGACCGTAGCGGTCTTGCGGTTCCAGACTGCACACAGCAGGAATCGATAATGGATGCAAATTACAGCTGTGACTTTTGAGAGCTGTGGGTCTACAAGTCCATAATCCATAATTGGTTCACGCAGGGTAATTTTAAATTTGTAGTGACTCATGGTGCAGACGACACACAGGAAGGTATGATGCCACTGGAATGGATGTTCGAAAGTAGTCTCAGATGATGAATGAATTCTTGATCATCAGTTCTACATGTCATACTGTTAAGGGAACAAATGAATTACAACAGCAAGTTGTTCAGTATGTGCTAGAGTAATGCAATTGAGGCTTACCAATTAATCAATAAATTAGCAGAATGAAGGCACTGAAGATAAAGAGGAATTTTCCAGCTGCATGCGTTGCAGAACTCAAAGCAAGTATCAGCTGGTGTGGGACAATGAAGACGAGAGGCATGCTTACATAATAAAGCAGAACAACACTAGCTCTGTGATTTCCCACAGCTTTTGATCAGAAACTTCTAGTACATCAACATCATATACTCATTTTGACAGGGAGATCACACAGCAACTGAATTTTTTTTTTATATTTATGGTACATGAAGATTGGAACTCAATTATCAATTGCTAAAGCAGTTTGACGAAACTTTCAAAAAGTCTCGAGAAAATCGACTGAAGCTTTCTGAGCATCTTCAATTCCCTAAACTAAGGTTGACTTCTTTGGACAGACTGTGTGGCTCTGTGGTACTCTGCTTGGCCACCACATGGGTGGCATGTGTTGGATAACATCCCACAGAAAATTTTTAAATGAAGCTGCATGACCTATGAGCATTTCCATGAAGCAAAAAATACATAAATACGAAAAAATTATATGTAACTTTTTAAATTTTAGAAATCTTTGCTAACAATATTTTATTAAGTACTGGTAATTAAGAATTTGTATTCGCAATTACAACTTAAGTTTTCTGCACAATATGTAATATAAATAAAGAAATGCTATTTTTCATAAAAATGATGTAGTTGATAATTGGCATATAACTGACGAATTTTGTATTTAAATAAGTATTCAAAGTGAACAGCAAGTAGGGAAGGAGGAGGAAATTTTTAACCAAAATGAGACTCAAAATGGCTGTTACCAGTCTCAAGCACTGCTGGTATCATTTTCCTTTTTGTATTTATGCACTTTGCACTTCGTGGAACACTCTCCTTTGCTCCTTTGTTTAAAAATTTGCATCAGCCTGAAACCAAACCCAGGTTACCAATCTTGCAGCCAAACATTCTACCACAGAGTCACATGGCCCTTTGGAGTTTTGAACTTTATTTAGGGAATTAAATATGCTTGTAAAATTTCGCACACAATTTTCAAGAATATTTGAGAATTGCATCAAACTGCTTTGCCTGTTCCATATTTGAGTTTAGCATTTCACATACTTTTACTTCACATACTGTAAACACAAAAAGTTACAAGAAATCCGAATACTGGTGATATCCTTGTAAGCAAACATCATGACTATTTACAACTGATAGTGTTAACTGTTTTTGGCAGACCATAAGGTACTTTTTATCAATAAAATAGTTTGTAAAATTGATTAGAATACTTCAAAATAAAAATTTCTCAAAGAGCTCTTTTTAAGGAGGAGAGGGCATCATCCTATTGTTGGGTTAACACAGTTATACAGATTTAGAATGTATTAGACTAAGTGGGTGCTAGAACAACGTTAAACATACTGCCACAAAGCTGCAGAAGAAACTACCACTGGCAGTAAAAGAGCTACTTTACAGTTCCTTCAAGAGGTCTCTACAGAACCTATTAATCAACAGTTGTGCTCATGAGTGGAGGAATTCTATAACAGTGTGGTATCCTAAACCTACCATGTAATTTTTAATGTAAAATCTCATTACTCTATACATTCGTAAGAGCTGGTACCAGTACCACTATCATGTACATCATCAGTAGTTGATATAACAATTTTTCCTGTTTCTTGCTATAACATACTGTTGCTGTTATAAACTTCTGTATGTCTCAAGCTTGTCTCTCTTCAGAGATTCCTTTTGCCTGGCCATTTCAAAATTTTGAGGCACTATTTTTCTTTTGTGGCGTGTTACTTTAATGGCTCCTCTGCTGTTCTTTAATTCCCTTTTATCATCTTCTTCAGTCAGTATTGGTTGTAGACAAATAGACAGCATTCAGAGAGATATTTCTTCTTTTAACATGTGTTTTCTGAAGACTATTTGTTCATTCAGTGTCACTTGTTGGATTTTTCACCAACCCCACATTTGTTAGCTGCATTAGAAAGGTGTTGCTTTGTTCCTACCTGTGTGTGTGTGTGTGTGTGTGTGTGTGTGTGTAGGGGGGCATCAATGCATGGGGCCTACGAAGGGAGAAAACTGCAAGGAGATCAAGGCTTGATTACAGTAAGCGGGTTGAAAAGTAAGTGGGTTAAACAGAGAGGAGACTTCCCTGTCAATTCTAGCATTTTTGTCACCACATCATTACATAATCCATATTATTTTATTTTGATAGATTATTTCTAGTGTTCCTCATAGTATGCGTCAGTGTCTTCCTTTTCCCTTCAGCTGATGCATATGTGCCTGTAACTAAGATGATACCACCACCACCACCACCACCACCACCACCACCACCACCACCACATGTTCTGCTTATTGGCAGGTTTCTGACACCACTGCTGTCTCCATCTAATAATGTTCCAGCACGACTGCTTCGTAAGCATAGTATCTTCTCTTTTCACCTCATCTTGAATTTTTGTCTCTTCCTTCCTATTTTCTTCTGTCCCCCTAGTGCACGACAGATAGCCATTAGAATTCCTTTTCCATGCAATATTTGCCCCACTCAGTCTGCTTTCCTTTTCTCAATAAGGTTTAGAAGGGTTCTTTGTTCCTTTATTCTCTGCAATAAGTCACAGTTCTTTACTTTACCCATCCATTTTATTTTTGCCATTCTCCTCCATACCCACTTCTTGAAAGTGCAGCATTCACAGCCGTACAGAAAAACCCTCCACATAAAGAATTTAATCAACCTTCTCCTTAAATCCAATGCCGATTTGATACATAATAAGCATTTCTTTTTATGGAACACTTCATTTGCCATTGCAATTCTTGATCTTATTTCTTGTTCACTCTTCGAGTTATCAGAGTGCTCCAAAATATCTTTACTGTCCAATTTCACATATGGTTTTCACTTTAATATGCCTTTTACCATGTATTCTCCTCGCCTTAGTTTTCTGTGTGTTATCTTCTCTTTTACTTATGCAATGCCTCAGTTATTGACACCTATAGTTGTAGAATCTTAGTACATATTCTGAGAGCAAACTTAACGAGGTATTTTGAACAGAACGACCTCCTCCACACCAGCCAGCACTGATTCCAAAAACATCAGTAATGTGAAATGCAACCCACACTTCTCTCCCTTGACTTACTGAAAACCATTGATAACGGCACTCGGGTAGATGCAGTATTTCTCTATTTCTGAACAGTATTAGACTTTTTACCACACCTACATCCACTATCAAAAGTATGGTCATATGGGGTATCAATCAAAATTTGTGACTGTACTGACGATTTTTTGGTAGGGAGAATGCAGAAAGTTGTTCTGGCTGGAGAGTCATTGACAGATGTAGATGTAACTTTGGGAGTGCCCTAAGGAAGTGTGTTGGGTTCCTTGCTGTTCATGTTGAATATTAATGACCTTGTGAACAATATTAATAGTAACCTCAGAATGTTTGCTGATGATGCAGTTATCTACAGTGAAGTACAATCTGAAGGGAGCTGCACAAATGTTCATTCAGATCTTAAGATTTCAAAGTGGTGCAAAGATTGGCAACTTGCTTTAAATGTTCAAAAACATACAACTTTGTGCTTCATAAAATGAAAAGACTTAGCCTCCTGTGACTATAATGTCAATAACTAACCACTGTTAATGATCATTTCACATAAATGCACGGTGTAACACTTTGTAGTGACATGGAATGGAATGATTACATAGGCTCAGTCATGGGAAAAGCGGGTAACAGACTTCAGTTTACTGGCAAAATACTACAGCAATGCAATCAGTCTACAGAAGGAGATGGCTTAGAAATCACTCTGAGACATCCTATAATTTGCTCAAGTGTGTGGGATCTGTACCAAACCAGACTATATGGGGTATATTGAACATGTACAGAGGAGAGCAGATCAAACAGTCACAGGTTTGTTTGTGCCTGCAGGAGAGTGTCACAGGGCTGTTGAAAGACCTTAACCACCAGACTCTAAGATAGTTTACATCTGAGAAAGCCTACTTTCAAAATGCAAAGAACCGGCTTTAAATGATGACAACAGGAATACACTACAACCACGTACATCTCATTCTTGTTGGGATCAGTTGCTTATAACAAAGCAGCGATGCCAGAAGATAGTAACGATTTGCAGAATGATCTCCAGAGAACCGACGAATGGTGCTGGCTGCGGCAGTTGACCCTGGATGTAAATAAATGTAACATTGTGCATACATAGGAAAAGAAATTCACTACTGTACAGCTAAACTATTCATGACAAATCACTGGAAACAGAATCTACCATAAAAGATCTATGAGTAACTATCCAGATCTACCTGAAGTGCAATGACCACATAAAACAAACAGTAGCAAAAGCGAATGTCGCACAGATTCATACGAAGAATGTCAACAAAATGTAACTCGTTCACAATGAAAGTGGCTTACACAAACTTTAATTATGATGCCATTCCTTAACTGAAGTGATGTAAAACAAACACCATTCGAACAGGCCTTGGAGGCCCAATGGTACCGACCAGCCGCTGTGGCATCCTTAGCTCTTATGTGTCACTGAATGCGGGTATGGAGGGGCATTTGGTAAGCACACCATTCTCCCAGCCGTTCTCAGTTTTCATGACCAGTGCCGCTACATCTCAATAAAGTAGCTCCTCAATTGGCCTCACAAGGGCTGAGTGCACCCCACTTGTTAACAGCACTAGGCAGACCTGGACAGTGACCCATCCAAATGCTGGCCAAGCCTGACGGTGCTTAACTTCGGTGATCTGATGGGAACTGGTATTGACCCTGCAGCAAGGTTATTGGCAACTGATTGATGTGCATGTTCTAATATGTTTATCTTATTTCTCATCTACTGATGTAACCACCACACACTGTGCTCATTTCTTCTTACCTACTCCTATCTACAATATGACAGCATTCTAAACCTCTGGTACCCAATAGTCATTTGAATATTTGCTACCACCACAGTATTTACCTTGTACACTCTGATAATCTGACTTAGTTCCTTTCCTTTTGCACCTGTATGTTGAACATTCCAGGCTGCAGCGGTTAGTTACACTCCTGTTCAACCATATCCTTGCTTGTAAACGATGTTACCCATCCTTTATGTGAGGCTGTGAGTAAAACTTGCAATTATGTTGGAACGTATCCAGTGTAAGACTATTTACCTCATGATGGAGTAAATTGGACGAGTGAAGATACCAGCTTGAGACCTGACTCACCCATTTTCTATAGGAGTTGTCTCACTTTGAAGACACTATGGGAAGAAATGTGAAGAAGGTGAGTAAGTTATTTGAAGAAACGCAGACGTTTATAATATACAGTACTCTTAAAAGATGATTTCTTGGTAAATGAAACCAGCTATTATAGTTGATACATACTCGATATTTCAGCACAATGTCAAATTCACCTAAAGTGCACACAGTATTAGGTGTCCCCTATCAGCGTAGATGGCTATGCGGCAAAAAGAGACTGGCAGTGACAGCATGTTCAGAGCAAACAAAAGGGTTAAGCAATGATCATGGCGAGTATGAATTCACACACACACACACACACACACACACACACACACACACACACACACACACACACACACACACACGTGCATTGGGTCTCTCTTCTAAGAGCCATTTTGTCTGGTGTTTTGGCAGATATCTGCAATT
Source organism: Schistocerca nitens (assembly GCF_023898315.1). Taxonomy (NCBI): domain Eukaryota; kingdom Metazoa; phylum Arthropoda; class Insecta; order Orthoptera; family Acrididae; genus Schistocerca; species Schistocerca nitens. Next base: position 619,514,007 of record NC_064618.1, read on the forward strand.
TTATTTCTGCACTGTGTAGATGGAGTCAGCCCAAACCATTATTGCTCATGCCTTTTGTGATGCCAACTGCGAACGGAAAGTGTGTTTCTAGTTACAATAAAAATTTTGTGTGTCCATTTGATAAAGCGCTCCCAAAATAGCTTTTGTCCATTAAGGCCTTTGTCAGCAATAGACACACACACACACACACACACACACACACACACACACACACACACACACACACAACTTGCACACATGCCTGCAGTCTCAGATAACAAACCACGCAAATTGCGTTTGCGTGTGCGTGCGTGCATGCATGTGTGTCTATTGCTGACAAAGGCCTTAATGGCCAAAAGCTATAATTGTGTGAATCTTTTGTTGTGCCTATCACGACTCAGCATCTCCGCTATATGGTGAGTAGCAACTTTCCTTCTCTAATTTTGTTACATTCCATCCTGGATTTTCCGTTGTTTGATTCTAGCCTGATATTTGTTTTATCAATAAGTATCAAGAGAGACAGAGAAACATGAAGAATAAACAGCAATCTAGCTGCAACTCAGTAGCGATGCATGCTTGGCAGTAGCACTCAGTGCGAGCCAAGGCAGTGCTGTCATGCTGGAATACTCATTCTTTGAGTTCTACTGTCCCTGTTAGTACATAAAACTAAAACAAATATCAAACATGACTAACCTGGGTCCTCTTTATCTAATGAGCACATAAAATCCCCTTTAAAAATAATTTTGTTTGTAATGGTTAACAAACTGATAATTTCCATGGACACTGGGTGTTGCATAAAAGATGGGGTGAGAGCTATTTGTTTGGGCTGACTCCAGCCACACAATGCAAAAACAAAATTGCATCTGCTGAAAGGCCAGAGAAAATGTGCCTCATGGCTCTTAGGAGAGAGAAAATATACAAGCAACATGCAGGATGTGTTAATTCTACGGAAACACAATTCATGCATACTGAGAGTTGGAACAGCAGTTAAAGGGACTAGTAAGCTTCTTGTCCTGAAATAATGCTGTCTAAAGCACTGTGGCTTTTTTCTCCTTTCAGTTACCTTCTATATCACACGTTTCATTCTTGTTGCAGCTGATGAAAAAAAATAACACTTACGCAGATGGAGGAGCTCCACAGTATATTTTCCCCGCTTCATATTGTACACACCAACACATGTGCGGTTGAAAGGATCAAGATGGTGTATATTAGACTTAGAAGAAAGCAGATTGAAGCTCCACGAGGACTGCTGCAATTCCAGCTGCTCTGCAACTTCTTCTGGCGTGTGTCCCAAATAGACATCATAATTACTAGGATCCACATTTATTTTCAACTGTAACATATTTTCGAACAATTTCAGAAAAAAGAGGTTCCTATAAAAATGCAATTCACACAACTTATCTACTAAAGGCAATAAACTGGTTACAAATACTTATATGCATATGCCACATAGCACTGATGGGCATCTAGAGGGAAAAAAATTATAATTTTACTTTCATTTATATAAGAAAGATACTATTTTATAATAATTTCAAGTCACTATTACTTTATGCCAGTGATGAATGAACGCTCCCTGCTATGAAACTATAAATTACAGATACAGAGCAATAGGGTCCCCTCACGAAATCTTATTTGTGAAGACGGACTGATCTATAGCATAGCCTAAAGTCTGTGTTTGATGATGATGATGATGATGATGATGATGATGATAAGTTGGGTTGAGGGGCGCTCAACATCACGGTCATCAGCGCTCTGACGAAAAGTCAACAGGAAATCTCATGGGTGGGGACGCAGGCTGTCCCCACATGCGGAGCAGTTTATAACATACTAAAGTCTGCCGCCCTTCCCCACCAGTTTAGGGATGAGGCCTGATAGTTCACAAAATTTCACCACTCTGTTAACACTGGTATCAGTATCTGCGAGGACAGTGGGCAGATCTCCTGCGAGACCAAGGGCTGTCCTATTATCAGTATACAGGACACATGTAACCACAATATGCTGAACTGAAAGCGGCACGCCACAAACTTCACAGAAAGGTGGATCCTCCCCCTGGAGGAGGAAGCTATGTGTGAAAGGGCTATGCCCGATGTGCAGTTTGGTAAGCAAAACCTTCTTCCAGCTGTGAGGCTGACACGAAGTCCGCCAAGCTTTTGTGGTCGGTTTGAGTGACCGCAGTTTGTTGTCCGACACCTGCAACCATTCAGCCTCCCACTGACGCATGATGCATCTGTCAGAAAATGAGATAATGGCATGCAATGGGATGGGACATTGACGTACAGCACCATCCCAACATGCTTCCTTGGCAGCTTTATCAGCCATGTCATTACCCTGTATCCCAACGTGGCCACGTACCCAGCAAAAGATCACCCCCTTGCCAGGCGTTGGAGCCGCTGTAAGCAGTCATGGATCAGCTGAATCAGCGGGTCTACCGGATACAGTTGGTGAAGCGCTTGCAGTGCACTATGAGAGTTGGAACAGACAAGAAAACTCATACGGTGATGTCTGTGAACCCTCTACAGTGCCATTAGAATGCCATATAACTCCGCATCATAATTTGTAAATTGTTCTGGAAGACGCACTTCAAAAATCCTTTCAGGGAAAACCACAGAACAACCAAGAGCATTCCCCTGCTGGGATCCATCTGTATAAATAACGATAAAACGATGGTACGTACTTAAAATAGACGAAAACACAGTTGTAAAAACCATATCTGGAGTACAATTTTTCGGGTACTGCGTCAAGCTTAAAATCACTTTGTGCCTCCGAAGACACCAAGGCGGCAGTGGGTTCCATCCCTGGGTGTGTATTTTCATGCCCGAGAGATCCAGATCCTTGAGGCAGGCCGTAGCACGTATACCAAATGGCTGGGTCACATGGGGCCAATTCCTGAATAGTCGTTCGAAGGCGGGTTGGATCACTGAACTAAATGCTGACTGAGGTGACGCTGAGATTTTCAGCGCCTCTCAAGCCAAAAGGATACGTCGCCTAATCCAGAGTGGTGGTTCACCAGCCTCTGCACACAGACTCTGAATCGGGCTGGTCTGTAAGGACCCAGTTGATATCCAAATGCCCGCATGGTGGACAGCATCTAACATCCGAAGGTAGGAAGGATGGGCCGATCCATAGACCATGCTGCTGTAGTCTAAGTGTGATCGAACAAATACCTTATAAAACTGTAGGAGGCAGGGCCTGTCAGCTCCCCATGTTTTTCCGCCAAGGCATTTCAAAATGTTCAACAAGCGGACGCCCTTTGTTCGTAGGTCTTTCAGGTGTGGGAGCCATGTCAATTTTGAGTCAAATAATAGACCAAAAAAGCGCACTGTGTCTTGAAAAAGTGAAATACGTCCCCCCATTGTAAGCTATAGTTGGTTAAAACTCCGAAGAGCATGATTAAAATTGACACACACAGTCTTCTCAGGTGAGAACCGAAAACCAGTTGTCTGGGCCCAGGTTTCCAGCCTCCTAATGCTGAGCTGTGGCTGCCTTGTCATCGTCATAAGACCAGAAGATTGCAAAGTCATCCACAAACAAAGAGCATTTGACAGGGCTTCTGACTCCAGAGGAAATGCCATTGATACGATGGCAAACAATGTAACACTGAAGACACTGCCCTGGGGCACAGCATTCTCCTGAACATAGGAATCAGATATGGCATCGCCAATGCGATAACGAAAACACCTGTCCTCGAGGAAGGATTGGATCAGAAGCGGCAGGCGTCCACGTAGTTCCGATTCATGAAGTTGGCAAAGGATATTGTACCTCCAAGTAGTGACATGCTTTTTCGAGGTCGAAAAACACAAACTAAATGGTTTCGGTGTAAGAAGAACTCCTGTATCGCCATCTCCACTAGTATTAAGTTGTCAAGAATGGAATGGTAGCGCCTGAAACCACACTGGGAGTGGCTCAGGTAACTTAGGATTCGAGCAGCCAAACGAGGCAGTGGTTGACTATGCGTTCAAGAGTACAACTAGTAAGAGCGACACTCCAATAACTGTTAGGGGCGCTCTGGTCTTTACCTGGTTTCCAGAATGGAATTAAGATTGCCTCCTTCCATCTCATGGGGTACTGTCCATCAAACCAAATCTGATTGAAACAAGAGAGGAGCTGACCTTTTGCTTCAGGGCACAGATGACGAAGCATGGCATAATGGATCTCATCAGGTCCTGGAGCAGTGTCTTTGGCTGCAGAGAAAGCTGATTCCAGTTCCCACATGGAGAATGGGAGGTTGTAGACTACATCATTACGCGAGAAAAAATTGAGCTTCCTCATCTCTGCAGTCCGACGGAAAACCTGAACAACAGGAGCTTGTCTGGATGACTTAGTAACAGTAAAGAAGTGTTCCAAGTTTTCTTGAGCCATCTCTTCTGGCGTTTCCACCAAGACACCATTATGTGACAAGGCCGTAAGGGGATGTGGATTACCCTTGCCTGAAATCTGTCTTATTGATTCCCAAATGTGCGCAACAGAAGTGGACCGATTAATGGAAGTTGTTAATTCCCTCCAGGAAGCCCTCTTCCTTTCTTCGATCACTCGCCTTGCATGTGCTCTCGCAGACCTGAAGACATGAAGACTGTCTGGAGTTGGACACCATTTGAAGTTCTGACGAGCTGTCCGTCTGGCCCTGATTGCCAATCGACAGTTGTCATTCCACCACGGTACAGGCCGTCATCCGAGGTGGTTACTAGACCTGGGGATGGACTCTGTGGCATCCCTTTGGATCTCATGAGTGATATGGGTTGCCGCCTCTTGGGCACAATCCTTTCATTCAAAATTAGCCTGTTGACTGTACTGTAACCGATTTGCCCTTTGTATCATCCACCTGCGTGGTCTCCTGTTGGTCACTGTCCTAGGCGGCAGACAAATCCACACTGGGAAGTGGTCACTAGAATGTAAATCTGGAGACACTTCCCACTGAACTGAATCTGCAAAAGCTGAGGAACAAAAGCAAAGGTCAATAGCTGAAAAAGACCCTGCAGCTGTGGAAAAGTAAGTCATCTGACCCGCGTTCAGAAGGCAGATATCCTCAGAATGGACGAGTCGCTCGATCAGCCTACCCCTGGAGCCGAGCCCCACAACACATTGTGGGGATTGAAGTCCCCCACAAGAAGGAATGAGCGCGGAAGTGCCTGAAAGAGGTCTGCCAGTGCATCTGCATCCGAAGTGTCATGGGGGGGGGGGGGGGGGGGCATGTACAAAGAACAGACTGTGATAGTAAATGGTGAGAAAACTTAAAACTTTCACAGTAATTGCTTGAATGGCCATGGCAAGAGGGACAGCAGAGGAGTGGTATCTGTCATCAAGAAAAATAGCCACTCCACCTTTAGCCCTGCCTACAGCAGTATCATCTTTGCTGTATATGTGGTAGCCCCGTAATGTAGGTGTGCCTGTGACTTTAAAATGCGTTTCTTGTAAGCAGCAGAATGGTTTATCCTGGACCAGCAGCTGCAATTCTTCCAAATGTGAGCGACATCCATTCAAATTCCACTGCAACACAGAAGTCCCTATGGAAGCCATTGGTTAGCGATGATGGTTCTTTCCTTTCTCCCTCGTAGGCGGTGATTTACTGGGGAGATCAGGGGGAACGTTAGCTGGTTCCGCATTATCTAGTTCTTCCGATTCGAAGTCCCTATCTTCAAGAGCATAGTCGCCATCAGAAAGGGAGAGTGCTTGTCGATCAGAAAGCTTACCTACCGCTTTCTTGGACTTAGAACTACTTTTAGAAGAACTTTTTCTTTACTGACAGGAGGAGGAGGCTGTCTGGGTTGCTGGGATGGCTTAGGTGGCTTCTGAAGGTGGGGAGTGGTATGTGGCTTAGGTGGTAAGTCTACTGCTGACGGCTTCCAAGCGACATCAGTTGCAAGTGGAGCATTTCCCCCACAGGTACAGTGACAAGTGCGTGTGCTCATACTTGAATCTGTGGTCCGAGTTTGTGTGAAGGCATCACATTTAGCTATTGGTGTTTTAAGGGCTGATGCAAAAGAAGTTTCAAAAACCGGTGGTTACATGGCTTTGTAAGCCGTTTTAGCTTCACCATAGGGTATGCGTCTCTATACTTTCAACTCTTGAATTTTCTTTTCCTCGTTGTAAACCCCACACTTTTTGCCCCACACTGGGTGATCCCCCACAGCAGTTAACACATTTCGGAGGGAGTGTACAAGAAGTCCCCAACTCGTGAGCAGAGCCTCCACAATTGCCACATGTAGCCTTCCTGTTACATCCCATATTGGTATGGCCAAATCTTTGACATTTATAGCAGTGCATGGGGTTAGGAACAAATGGGTGAACCTTCAGGCGAATATAGCTGGCAAGGATGTATTCCGGTAATTCGGGAGTACTAAATGTTAGAATAAACATTGCCAATTTTTCCAATTTTCCATTGATTCTCCTCGTATAATTCTGCACCTTTTTGACGCCCACATTCTTCCACTCTTCACGCAACTCCGCAGGGTCCATCTCCATTATATTGGAGCAGGTAACCACGCCCTTACTATAGTTAAGGGTGTTACGCAATTCAGCCTCAATTGGGTAGTCACCTAAGACCTTACATCCTAGAAGCTTAGATATTTGGGTGGAATTAGCAGTTTCCACCAAAAGTGTTCCATTACGTAGTCGTTTGACACTTTTCAGAGACCCAGCTATACCTTCCAATGCCTCGGTAATATAGAAAGGGGATATCTTCTCAAAGCTTCCCCCATTTCGCTTGATTACAATGAAAGTGTTAAGGCACACTAATGCCCTGTTACTATTACTCGTAGACTTCTTTCCCGGAGGACTGACCAACCGAGCTCTCTTTGAGGAGTGGTAGTTTCATGAGACAGTTCCATAAGGATTCCACGAGATGCTAGGGAAACAACCATTGACCCAGGCAGAGCCCTGCATGCCTGAGCAAGCCTGATTCAACTGGGGTGCAGCAGGTGCCCCAGAGGTTGCTTGCTAAAGACTGTTTAACCTCAACAGCTATTCACCTCCTCAGCGGGTAGCACACCTTGAGGTTGAGGGTTTTTTTTTATTCATTTTTTTTAGTTTTATAGAGGTGGGTACCCTTCCTCGCAGTCCAGGCAGTGAAGCCAAGACTCCTGTTCTCCGAAACACAACATTCCACTGCTGCGCCACACGGTGGTCGTTTAAGTATGACCAGAGCTTACGGTGTCAGAGGACTGGTGGCGCCTACCAGTCCCCAGCTCAGGAACCCTGGGGTCGCCACGCCCGTACTCAGCAAACGAATGCTGTAAGCCCCTGAGGGGTAAAGTATGTGTTTGGTTGGAAGAAGAAAATCTGAAATGCATTTTTCTATAAATAATTAAAACTGCAAGGTAAATTTATAGATCAGCATTGCATAACAGACAAATCTACAAATATTACAATGCATATTATTTCCATACAAGTTGTAGTCAAAGTTTTTATTTTTGTCTTTAAGAAATACGGTAACAATTATTTTTATTTGTTTGTTCACAGTACATATCCACAGTAGTGCTACACACTGAAAGCCCTATGCCACAGTACCATAGCACATCACTAAAGGAGCCAAAAGAAAATGGGGAAGTCCACTGACAATGTGGAGTATTGCGTGATAATTGTTTTTTTTGTGTTTGGAGGGGAACAACACAGCAACAATTCATATGGAGTTAATGTCTGGAAATAATGCACCATTATGTCACACAAGATGTGTTAAGTGTCACAGACACTTCCAGAGTAGTTAGCCAATTCTCTTGGATGAAGTGGCAGTCCATCTCTATGAAAACCTGGGAATCTCAAGGAAAGTGGGTGTATCACAAGAGGGGTGATAGTGGAGAAAACGAAGATCAACCATGGATCAGTATTCAACATACAGAACAACATTTTGAACATAACAAAGGTCACGGCTTGTGGTTCCGTGAGTGGTCATAACCATTCAGAAAGGCTGCTGAGCCAAGGCAGCAGTGGCACTGGGCACCTGAGTCAAGCCAACTCATATAATTTCTCTAGCCCCCTCATCACAATGGATGAGTTCTGGGTGTATCACTATGACCTAGAGTAGATAAAGGTGTAAAGCAAGAAGCAGAACCTACAGCTGAAGAACGTGAATACCCAACCTTCATCGGGCAAAGTGATGAGTGTTTTTTGGGACTGTCATAAGGTGGTGGTAACAGGTCATGCTCGTAAGGAGGGTGGGGACTGTCGCAAGGCCCTGATACTGAATTCTCCTCTTAAACCTTTACATTTTTGCTTTGTTATTTTCCTAATTTTCCACCTTCGTATTACTAGGTTTTTCTATGAACAGCCCACTATAAATCCTTATTTATTCTACCTCCATCAGTTCAGAGAGCTCTGCCTTTGACACATTTCACCCTGTCATACTCTTACTGAAAGCCTACTTGTCACTTTTTATGTGTAATAGTTGCTTACACAAAACTCCTCCTCTGTATCTACCACACATTGTTCTATAAAGACTTTCATTTTTCAAATTCCATCAACACCTAACCCTCACTTTTCATGTCCTTTACACTATTCAAGCACAGACCTACATGAAGCCTATCATTTTGCCAAATACTTCTAATATTTTTGCAGTTTCCTACCTTCCTTCACAAGGATAAAGCTCCTCACTACCCAAATCCGAAACACTGTGCTCAACACCATCTGCAGAAACCATCAAACCTATTTTTATCCTACCTCTGCCTGTAAATACCATCCCCTCTCCCAAATAACCCACCACTCCTGTAAAATTCCCTCAATGTTAACCCCTCACAGCAGTCAAACTTCCCTGTGACGATCTACTCCACTTCAAATATCTTCATAACCAATGAAAAATACTATTCCCATATACTCTATTTTGACTCCCAATACTATTGTCAATCTATCTTCAAAAACCTTGATCCTTGCAGAACTCGCCATCTCTCCGAAAGGCCTTACCTTCAGCCTCAAACCTATATTTAACACGTGTGTATTCAAGGAAAACTATGACCTATCGTGGTACAGTCGTGTGCAGGGTTGCCTGTTTGGCAGATGTAAACAGTGTAGCATCATCATATGCGTAGTTCCAGTCAGGTTCACTGATGGCATCAACTCTTGACACAGGGCGCCAATGTGGCCGCACTACTCTACAAAGCCAGTCAAGTATGCTGAACAAGTGTGACAGTATGCTTCCATTCACTGTGTGTTTCGAGGGTCCCACAACCTCATGACAACTGAGTTGCCTTGGGTGTAAAAAGAATGTCACAGAGCCTTACCAAGGCCTACAAGTGCCCACTTCTTGTATAATGTTCTGTAAGTCAGTGTCTCTTGCACCAACTAAGATTCTGGCGTGAGTAAAGTACTTTGTTTGGAACTTTAAGTCTAACTTGAAACAAATGTGGTGAGACCGATTCAGTTGTCACTCAGTAACTGTGTAGCTACATTGAAAACAGACAAATTATGCACACAATGCAGCACACAGTGACAATGGTCGCAGCAAAGATTTTGACAAGGATTATTGGAAAGAAGTGATAAAATCAACTTGTGGCTACATAATTCAGTGCAATTTTTCAACAATTTCAGTAGAGTAATTCTGTTATCTTCACCTGTTGTAACAGTAACTTGTTACGTTTCAGTTTGGCAATTTCATTGGTGGATGTCTAACGCAAGTGCTTATCTTGTTACAAAATGTGCAGAGACTCAGGTGCTTTTGTTAACAAAATTCTCCAGTCCAGACACTGAAATAGCACATACTACATGGTGGCTGCCACCTCTGTTCCCATGTTTTGAAAATAATTTGCAGCTGTGGCTGAACTACATTGCCAGGCTGGAAAGCATTCAGTGCAAACAGAATCAAAGATGACATGCAGCAGAAAGTGTTTTTATTCATCTATACTGGTGTAGATGTCAGTACACTAATACATAAACTTAACCCTGAAGTAGACCCTAGTGAATTAACGTACTTAAGATGAAAGAGAGGTTGGCTGATTAGTAAGACTCTCAAATTCATGTGGCTGCTGCAACACAAATTTCTGAATTGTTGTAAGAAAAGTGAGTGAACTGGTGAGTTGCAGAGATTAACACACGATTCCAAATTTCAATGTGTTAACAATAGGTGTAAGCAATCATTTGCTGATTAGTTACTGTGGGCCATTATTTTACTGCATTAGCCGAGTGTGTGTTTGAAAAAGTCTTGTGAGTGTCTGTGAGGTCTACAAATGAGAGATCTCCACATGGTTTACGAATGTCTGCTTCTTGGATGAGACCTGGCAAGCCAGTGCCCTCCAAATCGATTTAGATTCTGGGATGAGTAACCTACTTTGTTCACAGTCTCGTGGCCAAGAGATGAGTGAACTTTTGTGTTTTACATTTACAATCTTAAGAAGAGTTAGAATAGTATTTACTGCACTTGTAATGAATACGGCGACTGATTCAGTTCTGTCACTCAGTAGTTGTGTAGCCAACTTAGTAAACTGAGAAACTTTGCCTGCAATATAGCATATTGTACTGGTGGTCACAACAAGAGCTCGTTATGTAGTTGAAGCTATGAATGGATTAAGAAGGGGAAATTAAGATCTGTTGTGTAATGTCTGCCACACATTCTTTGTTGGCTTGGTGAGAACGGAAGTAGATACAGAAGATAGGACTCCATATATTCAAGAAAAATGCCATTAATTTCATAATATTTAAGTTGATCAAATACAATATTATTATCCACACAATAAAATTTCTAGATGATGCAATGGATAACAGCAAACATTTATCAGGCTGTATGAGGGGGATGAATTTCCTAAGTCGTGGCGCATGGGGGGTTACTATATTATCCATGCCACTTTCTGAGGCATCTTTGAAAAGACTGAAGCATCACTGTGGCATGTTTAGGTCTATCAAGCAACATATCTTGACCTTCTGGATGATTAAAAAGACAGATTATTGATACTGTACTAACAATACAATTACAGTCAGATGAATCACCACTTACTATCAGCCTGATAATTTGTCTGATCTCGGTAGCTTTATTTCTTAAAACTAGTGTCTGTTAGACGTGAATAATGTGCCTGCCATAATGTGTGGTGTGCTTGCCTTCGGATGTTCATTTAATAAGTTCAGCAATAAAGAGACTGCAATTGGTGGACAAAGATTTCAACAAGTCATTTGTGCCTTGGCGATTTTCAGGAAACCCAGTTCCATTTCTCACTTTTTTTTTTTTTTCAATTGGAGATACGTATGTTACACACACAATGGCGCGGAGTTTAGTTTATGAGTGTGTTGTGTTTATAGATGTCATTTTGTTGCAGTCGGTGGTGCCTCCTGGTGGTGTGTTTGTGGTTTGCGTGTTGTGTGGTGTATTGGGTTCATTTTGGTATTGCTGTTTGTCCTGCAATCTATTGGATTTGACTCTGCTGCAACAGGAATTGTTTTCAGGGAGTCAACAATTTAGTTTTTGTTGTGTCTAAGTTATTGTAGCGCTGGATATGACAAATTCAACAGCGCTTGTTCGCATGCGGAAATGGGGGGCAATGCGTTGTCCCTTATAAAATTTTTGCAATTGTACGAGCTGCTGGCAGAAGTGGTTAGGGGCAGCGCGTGTCGGCAGGAAATACAGTTGGCAAAAGTTTCGGCATCTCGGACCATGGATGGCTACACGTGGTGGTGCCGTAGGGACAACCTATGACGCTCCATAAGGTGTGGTACCTGGTTCAAGAGGTCTAGGTTGAGCATGGCAGAGATTGTGTTGTTGACGTATTATTTTTGTTACAGATCCTTTCACAGTTTTTGTGCATGTGAGACTGGTGAGATTGAGGACAGTTCTTGACTGGTTTTCGTTTTGTAGGGAAGTGTGTTCTGAGTATAGTAAGTACAAGGGTAGGTTGGGTGGGCCTGGGTTGGTGGTGGTGGTTGACAAGTCGCAGTTTGAGAAGAAGTGTCATGGGTGGGTTAAATCTCTGGTTGGGTTATGGGAGTGGGGGGCCGTTGTAGCTGGGGGTGGTTCTTCAGAGTGCATTTTTAGGGTTTTGGTGGGACGGACGAAAAGGGAATTGGTGAGATTAACTGGGGAGTTTATTGAAGAGGGCAGTACAGTAGTTTCAGATGCTTTTTCATCTTATAGAGGGTCGGGCAAGAGGGGGTATCAGCATTTAGTAGTTAACCATGGTTTTGAATTGTAAAATTATGAGACTGGGTCTTGTACAAATACGATAGACGGGTTTTGGGGGCAGTTAAGTCAGCTATTGGGAAGGGGAAGAGTCGCTCTTCTAACCTTCGGTCTCATTTAGATGAATACTGTTGGCAGAAGAGCATCCCTGAGGGCTACTGCGTTTTTTTAAGGGCTATTAGAAAAATCTATATGCCACAGGTGGTTGGTTAAGGAGGTGATGTGAGGGTCGGTGGCTGTGGATTGTTGGGGGGGGGGGGGGTTGCAGTTGATAATGTTTGTGGAGGTAGGTGGGTGAGGGGTGTAGTTGATAATGTTTGTGGAGGTAGGTGGTTGAGGGGTGGTGGTTGGTTTGTGATTATATTGTGGAGGATCTATTTTGTTGCAGTTGTTGTTGAGTTGTAGGGTGTGATTGAGATTTGTTTATTTTTTGGTTTATATTTGTTGACTGACCTAGAGTGCAGTGCCAGAACTTTTTTGTGGTGAGTAGTCGTGCTTTTCGGTGTATTTTTTGCCTGTTATGATGGTACGTGGGGTACTTCTGTGTTGTTTGGTTGGTGGTATCAGTGTTTTGGTATCTTGAGTTGCTGTTGAAGGGAAGTGTCTGATTCCAATGCGCGGTCGTAGCTATGAGTGTTTTGGTATTGTGAGCTGCTGCTAACCTATATAGATGTAGGGAAGTGTCCAATTCCAATGCATGGTTGTAGCTATGGGTGTTTTGGTATTGTGAGCTGCTGCTGAGCTACATAGGTCAAGTGATGTGTTCAATTCCAATTTTGCTTGTCTAGGTGTTGGTTTTGTGGTACCAATAGCTGTGGTGCTAGTGTAATTTTTGGAGGTTTATAATGTGGTATCGACAACTGCGGTTGAGCTATATAGATGAAGCGAAGTGACAAATTCCGGGGAATATTGTGTGTAGTGGAATTTGGGTATTGTGTGTTGTCGATTTATTTCGTCGTTTTGTGTCATTTGGTATGGTGGTCTGTGTTTAAATTTAGTTTGTCTCCACCCCAAAACCCCCAATTTCCCATGCTTGTCCCGTTAGTTTGATTATATTTTTGGAGGAAGATGTGTGTGTTGGTTTTTCGATCTATATTCGTCTTTGCTGTCATGTTTACGTAATGACGTCAAAGGCACCATATTGGAGCCGTAGGGAATGCTCGTTTCCGCCATGCTGGCGACGTTATGGGTCAAAGCAGATGGGTGGAATCGGACACTTCTGTATTATAATGTTGAAGCACTGAGTGGTCGATAGGCATGTACAACAAATATGAAACCATCAATGAGACTTTTTAATTTTTTTTCTTTGTGCAAACAGTGATCTATGGATTAGGAGGAGTTGTCAAACATTTATGATGTCAGTTTGTTTGGAAGTAATTCTACTATTCATTAAATTATTTACATCACTGGGTACATGGTCAACAACTTTAAGGCTGAATACCTCACTCCTTTCTGTGGCATAGTATGGCTGAATGATGCATGTGTAAACTGTATGTTTTTCTACGATCTCCAGCCAGAAATAGTACCGTGTGTGTGTGTGTGTGTGTGTGTGTGTGTGTGTGTGTGTGTGAGGTGTGCCTGCTGGTGTGAAAGTGTGTACGTGTGTGCGCACATTTTCCTTTCTTTTCTGAAGTAGGATCTGGCCAAAAGCTCAGTGCGTAACTGCATTTTCATTGTGCCTGTCTTCAACTCAACATGTCACCTCTATGGCGAATAGCAATCTAGGGCCTATCCCTTTCATAAATTCTGATAATCTTATCTGGATTTTCCACCGTTTGATTTTTCCAGACAGTAAGAAATATGTTTAACGTTTCATGAACAGATCCATAGCCTTAGGAAGAGATGTTTAACATACGCAAATGTGACAAACTCTGTGGATGCACGCGCACATGCACACCCACACCCACAAACGAACACTGGTTGACTCCCTGAACAGCATAAAGGGAAACTGCTCCTCTTCGTTTTAATAGCATTCCAAGTCAGTCTCAATACAAGAAATAAATACCAAAAGGCAATTTCTGAACATCTTTTGTCACCCCTTCTCATCCACACCACCCTAATGCTAGTAGAGCATCTTACAACCACAGTATATTTCTACAAATAATAAGTCATGTAGCTAACAAGCTAGGCTCAAATTGCCCAACATGTTACTGAGATATGCTTCAAAGTAACCCTCTTTTCATTCCTACCCCTATGAGACGTACCGTATTTACTCGAATATAAGCCGCAAAAAAAGAAAAAAAAAGAAAAATAAATAAATAAATAAATAAATAAAAAAAAAAGAAAAATAATTCCCCGAATCTAAGCCGCACCTGAAATTTGAGACTCTAAATTCAAGAGGAGATAAAAGTTTTAGGCCGCACCTCCAAATTGAAACAAAGTTGGTCCATTTTAATATGAGACACAATTTAGGTCGAATGAATGACGATACAACTACAGTAGTTTGGTTCGAGTCGTAAGCTTAGGAATTAAGCTTTACAAGGTAGCCATTGCTATGAGTCAGGCGCTCCGTCCGTATTGATACGGTTACCCTTCCTTTTTCACGTGCTTCGTCTGGTTTGAATTGATTGCTTATTTTTCTTTGATCTGATAAGCGCCGTTTTCTTTGTTATAGGTGTTTACGTCACTCTAAGCTGAAAATGCATTACTGTACTGTGTCATGCATTGTTTGTCGCATTCTGATAATGCGTGTTCACGGCCTGTCGCCGCTCGCGGCATGGCTTGCCTTTCTGCGCGCTACTGCCGCTTTAAAAAAAAAAAAAAAAAAAAACAATGATCAACAAGAACCAATAATAGACTGCGTATGATAGAAGATGTTCTGAATGAGAGTTTAGCGAAAATTTTTCCCCGTTTGAAAATCTTTGCAGACGCCGCTTTAGTACATTACATTACACTCTGTACAGAAATTAGTCATCTTAGATTTAAATATCTAGTCAATTGCCGTGCTTCATTTCTGACTGTATCACTATTAGCCAGAAGAATAATACGAATATAAACATGACATGATATGTATATTCTTCCGCGTTTGCTGTTGTCTCACTCTAGTTTCGTAGTTTATTAGGCAGATAGGATTTAAATGAGATAGCAGCAAACACGAAAGAATACATCGCAAAATGTTTATATTCGTATTATTCTTATGGTGAAGCGAAAACTGCATGTGATTCACAATTCATAAAAGTTCCTATTAGCAACCATCTCTTCTCACAGGTAGAAAAAAAATTCAGAACATATAGAGTAAGCCATATTGACAAAAATCCCAAACAGTCTTGCCAGTCGGATTTTCGTAGTACATTGAAATGCTGCTGCATTCGAAGATGAACAATATGGAATTTGTATTTACTTCGTTGGATAATGTATGAAAATGCAGTGGTCGAAACTCGGGGTGGAGAAAAAAGCTTGTCTTCCACCTTTTTTCTTTTTTACTGACGCAGAGGTTTTGGCGCCAATATTTATCTTTGTGCCTGCAAAGCAAGCCTGTGTAGCGCTACATATTTTCGACGGCAGAAGTTAGTTGTGGCGGCACCTACCAACATTTTTCAGAACTTCCGCTTACTTTGTACTCGATTCTAAGCCGCAGGCGGTTTTTTGGATTACAAAAACCGGAAAAAAGTGCAGCTTAGATTCGAGTAAATACGGCCCGCCCGCCCCCTTTAAAGAAATTACCTCCCTTGTGTAAAAAAATTCAAACGTTTGATTACTTTGCAAATGAATTAATGTGTTACATATCTCACATTGAGCATGTATGTGAGAAAAAGTTTTGAAATTATGCTTAAGGTTGCTGCAAAATTGTCGTCATCTTCAGTCCAGAACCTGGTTTGATGCAGCTCTCCATGCTACTCTATCCTGTGCAAGCTTCTGTATCTCCCAGTACCTACTGCAACCTACATCCTTCTGAATCTGTTTAGTGTATTCAATTCTTCGTCTCCCTCTATGATTTTCATCTTCCACGCTGCCCTCCAATACTAAATTGGTGATCCTTGATGCCTCAGAATATGCCCTACCAAATGAACCCTTTTTCTAGTCAAGTTGTGCCATAAATTTCTCCTCTCTCCAATTCTATTCAGTACCTCCTCATTAGTTATACGAGGTGCGGCTAGGAAAAAACCGGACTGATGCTGGAAAAAACATTTATTTACAATTTCATGTTATCTCCTTCAATGTACTCTCCTCCTCGGTCTCTACACCGCTCCATACGAATTTTCCACTGTTCATGGCAATGCTGCAGATCATTTTTGGTAAGTCCATACATTACTTCCGTCGCTTTTTCTTTTACTGCTTCAACAAATCTAGTTCCTTTCAAAGCTGACTTGACTTTAGGGAAAAGAAAAAAGTCACAGGGGGCCAAATCAGGTGAGTAGGGTGGATGATCTAAGATGGGAATGTTGTGTTTTGCCAAAAACGTCTTCACTGACAACGCACTGTGAGCTGGGGCATTGTCTTGGTGAAGGATCCATGACTTTTTCTCCACAAATCGTTCCGTTTTCTCCGTACTCGCTCACGTAGGGTAGCCAGGACGCTAATGTAGTAATGCTGATTCACTGTTTGTCCCTCTGGTACCCAATCAATGTGCACAATCCCTTTGATGTCAAAAAAAAAAAAAAAAAAAAAAAAAAATCATCATTGCCTAGAATTTCGATTTTGACATTCGTGCTTTTTTTGTCGTGGAGAACCAGGAGTTTTCCAATGCATCGATTGGCGTTTAGTTTCGGGATGGTAAGTAAAAAACCACGATTCATCGCAAGTAATAACATTTTGTAAGAAGGTGGGATCACTTTCAATGTTTTCCAGGATGTCAGAACAAATCATTCTTCGGCGTTCCTTCTGTTCAATTGTGAGACACTTTGGAACCATTTTTGAACAAACTTTGTTCATGTTGAAACTTTCATGAAGAATCTGCCTAACACTTTCCTTGTCAACTCCTGTTAACTCAGACACTGCTCTGATTGTTAAACGGCTATCTTGTCGAACAAGTTTACCGATTTTTTCAATGTTTGCATCAGTTTTTGCTGATAATGGTCTGCCAGTGCGAGTGTCATCACTGGTGTCTTCGCGGCCATCTTTAAATCGTTTAAACCACTCAAACACTTGTGTTCGTGATAAACAATCATCGCCGTACACTTGTTGTAACATTACTAACGTTTCACTTGCAGATTTTCCTAGTTTGAAACAAAATTTGATGTCAACACGCTGTTCTTTCTGTACACTCAACATTTTCTGACGCACAGACAAAACGTCAACTACTTAAAACAGACGCCACGGGCAGACTGAGTGCAGGAGGCAGATGAAACTCGAGCAGTAGGCGGAGCGAGAGTCACGTGACAGGCCACGCGACTTTCAGCCTTATTGCATTCGTTTTATTGTTTCACCAGTACTAGTCCGGTTTTTTTCTAGCCACACCTCGTATGATCTACCCATCTAATCTTCGGCATTCTTCTGTAGCACAACATTTCAAAAGCTTCTATTCTCTTCTTGTCCAAACTATTTATCATCCATGTTTCACTTCAACACATGGCTACACGCTATACAAATTCTTTCAGAAACGACTTCCTGACACTTTAATCTATACTCGACGTTAACAAATTTCTCTTCTTCAGAAATGCTTTCCTTGCCATTGCCAATCTACATTTTATATCCTCTCTACTTCAACCATCATCAGTTATTTTGCTCCCCAAATAGCAAAACTCTCCTACTATTATAAGCATCTCATTTCCTAAACTAATGACCGATTTAATTCGACTACATTCCATTATCTTCATTTTGCTTTTGTTGATGTTAATCTTATATGGGCCTTTCAAGACACTGTCCATTCAGTTCAGCTGCTCTTCCAGGTCGTTTGTTTTCTGACAGAATTACAATGTCACTGGCAAACATCAAAGTATTTATTTCTTCTCCATGGATTTTAATTCCTATTCCGAATTTTTCTTTTGTTTCCTTTACTGCTTGCTCAATATACAGATTGAATAACATTGGGGATAGGCTACACCCCCGTCTCACTCTCTTCCCAACCACTGCTTCCTTTCATGCACCTCAACTCTTATAACTGCCATCTGGTTTCTGTACAAATTGTAAATAGCCTTTCGCTCCCTGTGTTTTACCCCTGCCACGTTCATAATTTGAAAGAGTATTCCAGTCAACAGTGTCAAAAGCTTTCTCTAAGTCTACAAATGCTAGAAACACATGTTTGCCTTTCCTTAATCTATCTTTTAAGGTAAGTTGTAGGGTCAGTATCGCCTCACTTGTTCCAACATTTCTATGGAACCCCAACTGGTCTTCCCCAAGGTCGGCTTCCACCAGTTTTTCCATTCATCTGTATAGAATTCGTGTTAGTATTTTGCAGCCATGGCTTATTAAACTGATAGTTCGGTAATTTTCACATCTGTCAACACCTGCTTTCTTTGGGATTGTAATTATTATATTCTTCTTGAAGTCTGAGGGTATTTCGCCTCATACATCTTGCTCACCAGATGGTAGAGTTTTGTCAGGACTGGTTCTCCCAAGGCTGTCAGTAGTTCTAATGGAATGTTGTCTACTCCTGCGGCCTTGTGTCGACATAGGTCATTCAGTGCTCTGTCAAACTCTTCATGCAGTATCATATCTCTTATTTCATCTTCATCTACATTCTCTTCCATTTACATAATATTGTTTTCAAGAACATCGTCCTTGTATAGATCCTCTACGTACTCCTTCCACCTTTCTGCTTTCCATTTTTTGCTTAGAACTGGGTATCCATCTGAGCTCTTGATATTCACGCAAGTGGTTGTCTTTTCTCCAAAGGTCTCTTTAATTTTCCTGTAGGCAGTATCTATCTTACCCCTAGTGATATGCACCTCTACATCCTTACATTTGTCCTCTACCCATCCCTGCTTGGCCATTTTGCACTTCCCGTCGATCTCATTTTTGAGGTGTTTGTATTCCTTTTTGTCCGTTTCATTTACTGCATTTTTATATTTTCTCCAGTCATCAATTAAATTCAATATCTCTTTTGTTACCCAAGGATTTCTATTAGCCCTCATTTTTTTACCTACTTGATCCTCTGATACCTTCACTATTTCATCTCTCAAAGCTACCCATTCTTGTTCTATTGTCTTTCTTTCCCCCATTCCTGTCAATCGTTCCCTAATGCCCTCCCTGAAGCCCTCTACAACCTCTAGTTCTTTCAGTTAATCCAGGTCCAATCTCCTCAAATTCCCACCTTTTTGCAGTTTCTTCAGTTTTAATCTACAGTTCATAACCAATAGATTGTGGTCAGAGTCCACATCTGCCCCTGGAAACGTCTTACAGTTTAAAAACTGGTTCCTGAATCTCGGTCTTACCATTATATAATCTGAGATCTTCCAGTATCTCCAGGCTTCTTCCATGTATACAACCTTCTTTTATGATTCTTGAACCAAGTGTTAGCTGTGATTAAGTTATGCTCTAGGCAAAATTCTACCAGGCGGCTTCTTCTTTCATTCCTTACTCCTATTTCATATTCACATACTATGTTTGCTTCTGTTCCTTTTCCTACTATCGAGTTCCAGTCACCCACGACTATTAAATATTCGTCTCCCTTCACTATCTGAATAACTTCTTTTATCTCATCATACATTTCATCAATCTCTTTGTCATCTGTGAGCTAGTTGGCATATAAATTTGTACTACTGTGGTAGGCGTGGGCATCATATCCATCTTGGCCACAATAATGCTTTCACTATGCTGGTTGTAGCAGCTTACCCGCATTCGTATTCATTATTAAACCTACTCCTGCATAACCCCTAACTGATTTTGTATTTATAACCCTGTATTCGCCTGACCAGAAGTCTTGTTCATCCTGCCACCGAACTTCACTAATTCCCACTATAACTTTAACCTATCCCTTTCCGTTTTTAAATTTTCTGACCTACCTTCCTGATTAAGGGATCTGACATTCCACGCTCTGATCCATAGAACGTCAGTTTTCTTTCTCCTGATAACGACGTCCTCCTGAGTAGTCCCCGCCCAGAGATCCGAATGGGGGACTATTTTACCTCCGGAATATTTTACCCAAGAGGACGCCATCATCATTTAACCATACAGTAAAGCTGCGTGCCCTCGGGAAGAATTACTGCTGTAGTTCCCCCTTGCTTTCAGCCGTTCGCAGTACCAGCACAGCAAGGCCGTTCTGGTTAGTGTTACAAGACCAGATCAGTCCATCATCCATATGTTGCCCCTGCAACTACTGAAAAGGCTGCTGCCCCTCTTCAGGAACCATTCGTTTATCTGCCCTCTCAACAGATACCCTTCCGTTGTGGTTGCACCTATAGTATGGCCATCTGTATTGCTGAGGGACACAAGCCTCCCCACCAACGGCAAGGTCCATGGTTTATGGGACACACACACACACACACACACACACACACACACACACACACACACACACACACTCTATATATAAGAACAGTTCTATATAAGACGCCAAAACCTTACTCTTATTTGCAAACTGTAACTGACTGTTGACTAATTCCATATGGGAGTAAAGGGACTCTGAGGCTGTTGTCAACATACCCAACTGTTTTCAAGAGGTTCTAGAATGAACCTGAAACATCAGTCTTTTTACTCACTTCTGTGATCCAAAAACTTTTTTTGCATCAATGATGAGTTACCCCAGAATATTATGACAAACACTAGTGAATGAACATAGTTGAAGTCAGTCATATTTTACATTTTTCTAGCTTGAATGTGGTGGTATTCACAATGCAAAAGTTAACTATTCACTTCTTAGATACATGAAGGAATATCATTTACATTAACAAGAGTGGAACCAATACTGATCCTTCCGATAAACCTGTAGTGGTCATTTCCTTTTCTGAAGATGCTGTTTCATTATTTAAAGACAGAAACCAGGAAAATCTCTGACACTATAATAATTGAGCCTCTGGGAGAATACTGCGAATTGCATAATCAAATACTTTTAAAAATCTCCAGAAACAATGTTCTGTCATTTCAGTTTTGTGTAATCCAATTTGTGGGTCGAAAAACGCTTGTATTGTTGAGGAACCCTTTTTAAAATATAAGCTCAGAATGGCTAAGTACCTCATTTTGAGGGCAACTTAGTATGGTTCTCTTATACAAATTTTCTTCTAGTACCTTCAATAAGGATGTAAGTAATGAGACTGCTAGGTAATTATTAATATGTCTCTCACTACATTTCTTGTAAAGTTGTCTGACAACATATTTCAGGCTCTCTGAGAATGTCCTCCGTAATGTTTTGCGTATATGAATATTTTTATTATACGTGAAGAACAAGGTTTAAGTACTTGAGATACTGCAAACTCTGAGAGTAGGAGCTACATGGGTGCCTTTCACTACAAACCAAAACGCTTATATTACGGTAGTGTACAAGAGGTCCTTGTCCAACAATAGATGTCAAATAGCTCAGTATCATTTATTGCTAATATGCTGTACACCACTATTTTGTAACAACCACTTCCTGTTACTATATACCTCGACTCAATGCGTATCTCTGATGTGATCCTAGGCCTACGTGACTGTGTCAACGAGTATTTTAATACTATGACTAAACAAGTACCAATGCATTGCACAGCAATAATCAACCTTTCCTTAACGATGGTAGTAGAGATACACTAGAGAACATTAACATAAAAAGGTCAAAGGGAGTAGTAGTTTCGACAACTTACCGTCACTGTTTCGAAGGTGTGGAGAACGTGCTTCGGTTTTCCAGGGTAACAATATATCTCAAAATGTCGTTCATATGCGCAATCGCAGGTCACTTTGTCGTCCGGATACATGTCATGCACTAAGTGAAACCATAATTCGATATTTAAATCCAGCAGTTGTGCTTTACTGATATTTTCACAATCACTGTTGAGACTTTGTTCCAAATATGAAACAAAAAGTGATATTACCCGCAGCTTCCCATTCTACTTACCTTTAAATGGTAATGTGTAAGTTTCTGATAAAATTGGCTGACAGACAACAATAATTAATAAAATACAGGTAATTTTCCACATCGGTTCGTTTACGAATTTCATGAAGAGCGCCATCTTCAAAGATCTTATCTGGACAGAGGTTGCACTCGTTTTGTGTATACTACATGGTTGTATGAACACCTTCGACCATAGATATTGGTATCTATGGTCGAAGATGACCACCGTGTGTGTGACTAGCTCGCATCTAAGAACTTTGATAATATTTTCAAAGATTGTCAAGTATTTGTCAATGTTTCTCCTATCGTCAAATTTAGTGTAACATCCGCAATTTGAGTGGTTTAATGATCGTGCATCTCTGCTAGCATATATTTTTAAATATTTACCCTGTTGCATACTTATGAAAAGATTGATGACATGGCTTCGAAATACGTCGAGTCTCTGATATTTTGCCACTAGTATTAGGAAGCTTTGAACAACAACAACAACAAAGCGCGGTTAATTGAAATTTGAAAGTGTTGTGTGTTCCGTGTTCTGTTGACTGACTTTTGAAGGTTATTTTCGCTGTAATGCATCGTAACTACTTTTGAATTACATCTTCGCTGTAGTACGTACGTTATCTAAGAATCCTGCACTATTTACCAATAAAGAAATTAGTGAAAGTGTTTTCCGAAATGAAGTGTCTGTGTTGTCAAACTTGCAGCAAGTAATGAGCGAATTCATCATCGTTCAAGGTATGCGAAGATATTTTCGTTGCTGTTAATTAGAGGGGATATGTGTTTGTTTGTGCAAAATTGAGATACCTTATGAATTTGTTGATGATTAAATAATAAATTTCGGAAATACGGAAGCGTCCGATCTCGCCCGTCTGCTTTGACCCATGACGTCACAAATATGGCGGAAAAAAAAACAAACACACACACTTTCCACAAGAAGCATAATGACACTAACGGGACAAGCGCGCGCGGGAAATGGGGTTTTTTGGGTGGGGGGCAAACTAAATATAAACAAATTTAGACGCCTTGCGTAGCTACAACGTGTAAGTGAAGACAGTCATGCATGAATACCCACCCACCTCCCCAGGGGTCGTAACCCCTGCAACCCATAGAAGATAAAGATGCTTCAGTAGCTGATTAGTGTTTTTTGTCTTAAAAAAAAAAAATCTCGCGGGATAGAACGAACAGATCAGAAAGATAAATATAATAAACTAAAACAGAAATTGGAGGAAACAGATAATTAAAATAAGTAATAAGTGTTTGTAAATTAAAAAAAAATTCACGAGATAGAACGAACAGATCAGAAAAGTAAATAAAATAAGATAAAACAGAACTGGAGACAGCCACATTCAAACCAAAATCCGACGTCACACACGACAACACCCTTACGTCACGTGTCAAAGCCGACGCGTGGGATCGGACGCGTCTGTCGACCCTAAATGTCTTTTAATTGGTTGTCGAGTTGGTTTATTAAGTAGCGGCCAAAGCACGTATAATTTTTTCCCTTTCACATTGTTTGAAAACAACAATAGGTTTAGAAAAAAACTGATTTATTTATTTATATCTTCTTTGGAGCATATTGTTAAATATTAGGTACAACATTATTGGCCCTATGTGGTACGTATTTTTTGCATAAGTCACCTTTCATGGAAGCAATCAAGGAAAACACAGTGGATCAATTAGGATTGTAATTAGATGTGTGAAGTCTACATGCATTTAGGACTTCCCTGTTAAACTAGCATTTCAATGTGTGTGCATGAAGTGCAACTGTACCTATTTCAGTACTTTGGGCAGGGACAGTGCAGTTCCTAAGAGTATGGTAGCCTATATATCATTCCGGGAAAGTGATGGTTGTAGCACAGGCCCTGTTATTTCATATCCTGTAACTCCTTTTTCAAAGAATGACATAACAGCCACTTATCAAGTGTGCAACGTGATAATGGAGTTAGTTTTTTTCCAGTCTGTGATCACGGAAAAGAACTGATCTTGGCAAAGTGTAATTGCATACAGGCAAGAAAATGGTGGAACAGTTATCTGAACTTCTTTATTTTTCTTTTCACTGCTTACGCATTAGGCTACATGCACTGAATATTAGAACAAGCTCTCTGATATAATATCTTCAAATGATCTTTTCTTCTACAAGGTCACCATTTGTTTATCAATTTTGGCAGTGTTTGTGACAGCAGCTGACTGCACTTCCTGACGCCACCTCTCCCCCCAGGATGGAATCTGTGTATCCTATCTGTTTATCTGTTTGTGTTTAGAGTAAATTACATGTGCAAGTGTGAGAACATTTTCTGAATGCTTGCATGTGTGTATCTGGGGCAGAATGTGGGAACCCTACGTGTATTCATCTCGTTGGATGTGTGAATCACCAAAAAACCTCTTATTGGCTCTTTGGGGCTCACCAATCCTCATCCTTAATCTGTATGATGGATTTTTTCCAAGCAGATTCACCTGGATGCGTTAGCATGCTTAGCTGTGTGGGTGGATCATAAAGTCTTAAATTGAGGCTTCCCAGTTATTTCTTTAGCGTGCTGAAATGAAACGGTAGGTGGACAGGGAGGGCAAAAATACTGTAGTATATTGTTATACCTATAACCTATATAGTCTGAATTTACAGTTGAGCACATTATTGCAAGCTATTAAGGTTACGCTGGAAGTCACAATGATATTTTTTGTGACTGCTGTGATGTATGCCTTCACAAACATATTTAATTTTCCGTTTGTGAATGGGACGCATTCCATTCAGTGGGAAAGGAGCTTAATCTGACTCAGCCCGTAACTGTCTTGTGTTTACAGGCCAGTCATAATTTTATCAACTCTACCCAAAGCTCTCGAGTGACTTATTCATGATCAACTGAATGAATCCTGAAGCAAATCCAACAGATCTCTGTCTGGTTTTTGTAAACGCTAGAGAACAAACATTGCACCAATTGAGTTAACGGGTGACTTGAAATATTACGAGACAACTATGAAGCAACTATACTGTACTGTAACGGTTGAGACAGTGCCATTGAAATGTACAGTGCAGGTTTGCAAGTTAATTTAGAGAATAAACTTAGGAAAGAACTTGATTTTGTCATAAAATACATCAAAATGCTTGAAAATTTGGTAAGAATAGGGAGTAATTCTTCAAAATCTAGCCAACATTTCTCCAGTGTCAGACTAAAGAAACAGTGCATGACCTATAACAAAAGCTGCAGAAATTCCTATAGAAGTAAGTAATAAGTTTAGTTTCCTTGAAAGAGAAATAGCTGAAATTATGAGTACTAATAAAACAGGATTCAAGGTACTAGGCATAATCAAACCAGGAACTCCACTATGTGAAGTTTTAAACAGCTGTAAAAAAAATCTCAGA
Organism: Schistocerca nitens; assembly: GCF_023898315.1. Classification (NCBI taxonomy): domain Eukaryota; kingdom Metazoa; phylum Arthropoda; class Insecta; order Orthoptera; family Acrididae; genus Schistocerca; species Schistocerca nitens. Next base: position 619,539,333 of record NC_064618.1, read on the forward strand.
CGAGTGGTACCATATGTGTGACAATTGGAGATGTCAACTGCATATACCACAATGAAACTAGACATGCTATGAAAATGTTAAAGGAAGTAATCTGCAAAATGCATGAGGTTAAATTTTTCATTCTCAGTATTCCTTATAGGTATGATCTCACGGAAAACTCTTGCGCGAATACTGAGATTATTAGTGTCTACAGACTTTTTGCCAAGATATGTAGAGGTTATTCTAATGCAACATATTTAAGGATAAATAGTGATTGCAGAGAGCATTTTACGAAACATGGTCTTCACAGAAACTTGAAAGGGGAAGAAGCCATCAGTGCTGAAATATTGAATGCTATCAAATACTCTAAAAGTAGTGCAACACACTGTTACACAGTCTCATAAAGAACTTACTGCAATATCAGCATCAGTGGAATCGGAAAGAGCTGATGTCCCTCAATCATTTGTAATAATAAATGAATCATATGCATTAAACGAAGTAAAACAATTTGTATCTACATCTGAAATGTCTCCCAGTACAACAGACAACTCACCAGAGGTGTCAAAATCGTCAATAAGAGCTGAACCATCTCCACCTGCAGACTTATCAGTTTCAACAGCAAGTTTAGCATCGGTGACTAGCCAGTAATCAGAAGAACAGAGCCAAGACCAGTGCTACAAACTGCCGCACAGACAGCAGTAGCCAAATCAACATCAACAGAGTGTCAGTTACCTGCTTCACCTGCAGCACAAACATCTTTTGACACTCCAGTGGCATCTACAGTGCAAGCTTTCTTTCAAACTACAGCTTCTGCAAAAAACTTCCAGCGTCCACCAAAACATTAGCTGCATTAATGGATTCAGCGTCAAAACTGGCAGTATCCCCAGCATCCATTGAGACATCAGACTTAGAAACAATTCCATCATCCATGGAAACATTAGCTACAACATCAGATGCAACATCAAGAATGGCAGCACCTGCAAGGGTAAGAGATACAAGGGGTAGGAAAGTGTAATTCTTACGGATTTTTGGTACCCATCCTCAACAAGGAACAGCTGGTAACATTGGATAGCATAAGTATGAACTCCTCTCAAGTTATTTTCAATAATTTAAAAATAAGGAGCCTTGATATACAGTGTATTAAAAATAAAATATTAGAACTTAAGGCGGCAACCAGTGAAGCTAGTATAGATGGTATTTGTGTTCAAAAATATTTGTGCAAGAGTAATGAACTAGTAAACCTTAGTAGGCCTATTTCCCTATATAATTTAGCCAGTCATTATTGCAAGAAGGAAAAAAGACATGGTGAAGTTTGTATTTATATAGAACAGGGAGTAAAAGTTAAAAACTTGCCTGCAGTAGAATCTGTGAGGGAAGAAAAACATTTTGAGGTTGCAGCAATACAGCTGAAATAACAAAAGAATAATTTAATATTAACGTCAGTGTGGGGGCCACCGTGTGGTGATCCTGAAATTTTTAGAAATAAATTAGAGGCATTGCACAACATATTATATGATAAAAAATAGCAGTAGAGACTTTAATGTCAACTTGTTAACCGAGAGTGCATCTAAAGATCAGTTCCTGCAGAGCTTCAACTTGTATTCACATATAACTAGTCCTGAAGAGTAACAAACTCTTCAGAAAGCCTCACGCAAATGCAACTCGCACACACATGACTGCAGTCTCTGGCAACAAGCCTCAAAGATAATTTCTTCACAAATATAGGAGCCATAGATACAGATGTAATTAATGTTGACCTAGTAATATCCGATCACAGTGTACTAATCCTTAAAATTCTCACAGCCCCAGTGACTGAAAATACTTCACATCAAATATACAAAAGAACTTTCTCCTCAAACAGTTGCAGTTATTTTGTGAATACACTGGTTAATCAATCATGGGCAGAAGTATTGCTACAAACAAAGCACAAATGCTGCATGTAATGTTTTCTCTTCCCTCTTTATTTTAAAATTTGAAATGTGTTGTCCTAAAAAACTTGTCAGAATGGACTCGTACGAGCATTTACATACTAATTCCTGGATTACGCTTGGTATTAGAAATTCCTCCGGGCCAATGAAAATGCTTAACTCTAAATTGAAAAGTTGTACTGCCACTAAGTTTAAAAAAAAAAAAAAAAAAAAAAAAAAAAAAAAAAAAAAAAAAAAAAAACATGTAATAAACTACAAAAAATATGTAAAAAGGTTATTACAAAATCATTACTAAGTAGTGATAGATTAATAAGAAAATCAGGCAATAACTCAAGAACTGCTTGGGAGATAGGGCCTAGTGAGAAGGGAAACAGGTAAGAGCCTTGTGGATCAGGAAATAGTACTCAAAAATACTGAAAATATTGAATTAAAAAATGAAATCGGCAGATTATATTAACAATGGTTTTTTAAGCACCTGTGTGATTAAGCAAAAAATTTACCAAACATGAGAAATTAACAGCTTCAAAAGCAGACAGCAGTATGATGTTAACTCCCACAAATGAAAATGAAATATTAAAGGTGATGAAGAGTCTAAACTCAATAATGTCTGCTAGTGAGGATGAAGTGTTGTGTCACTAATTTAAAAAGTTGCCCAGTCTCATCAGCTTAGGGAAGGAAGGGGAAGGAAGTCGCCATGCTCTTCAAAGGAGCTATCCTGGCATTTACCTGAAGCGATTTAGGGAAATTATGGAAAACCTAAATCAGGATGGCTGGACACGGGTTTGAACCATCATCCTCCCGAATGTTAGTTCAGTGTTCTAACCACTGCGCCCTCTCCCTCGGTACGCTGATGTGAGATCAGCGATGGGGAAAGCCTCAGGCCATCTTGTGAAACAGTCCGCAATGGTAGCCAAATAACAGCAGCTGTCCGAGCATGATAGCAGCCCACCCAGTCAACAAGGGTGTGTGCAATCCGTGCTGTAGGTGGAACATGCGTGCCCACTTTGCAATTCTGGTAGCAATCACACTGCTGTTCCCATTTACAACAGTCTTTATTGATTGCAGACCAGACACCTCTTTTGGCAGCAGGCGTGTAGTGGTCCATATTCCTTGTTGCAACAGTCTGCACTGAAAAAGCTGAGTATGAAAACCCGTATCATCCTAAGCAAAACATCTCACCACAAGGTTAAAGTCCTGATGGTGTCTTCAGTTACTTCAGGTTCGAACTGGATAGTTCATGCCCCCGTAGGGCACATTGCACTGGGTCAAGTGCTTGTACATGGGCAATTTTGTCCCATTATACAGTTTCCATGCTTTCAGAACATCTTGACAGGCAGGCAGCAACTATGTTTTTACTGCCGCCTATGTGCGTATGTTGTGAATTGTGATCCAGATGCCTAATCAACCTTGGAGGACTGTCTGGCATTCCTTTCTTGAATAGAGCCATGATTGGCTTGTGATCTGTATTAATCATGAAGTTTCTTCCCTTGACTGAATCCCTGAAGTGTCAGACTGCTGAATACACTGCATAATGCTCCTTCTTCAGTAATACTCCAAGACCTTTCATGTCTGCGAATAGCTGGGAAAAGAAAGCTGAAGGTTGCCAAGCACCCTCAACAAATTGCTGTGTTACCTCCCCCATGGCCACTTGACTTGCGTCAGCAATGAGAGCCGCAGACATCTTAAGCTGCAGATGTGCCAGCAGAACTGCCTGCACCGCATCTTTCTTCACTTTCTTGAATGCTCTCATATGTTCGAGATTACAAATTCAACTGGTTCAAATGGCTCTGAGCACTATGGGACTCAACTGCTGAGGTCATTAGTCCCCTAGAACTTAGAACTAGTTAAACCTAACTAACCTAAGGACATCACAAACATCCATGCCCGAGGCAGGATTCGAACCTGCGACCGTAGCGGTCTTGCGGTTCCAGACTGCAGCACCTTTAACCGCACGGCCACTTCAGCCGGCCGAGATTACAAGATGCATTTTTTTGAGCCCACTGTGTGTTAACCTTTTAGCAGTTTTGTTACTGTTGCCAGTGATGTTGTGGTTTGAAGTAAATGCCGCTGACAGTAGTTTAGCATTCCGAGGAATGTTCTTAGATCTTTTAATGTTTTTCACCAGGGAACATTTTGAATGGCTGTTATGTATTCTGCAAGCAGTGAGAACTTTCCACTGACACCTTAGAACTGAGGAATTTCATGCTGGCCTGGCTGAAAACACATTTATCTTTGTTGAATATGGCACTGGCATCTTGTAGGCACTTTATTTACTGTAGAGACTTTTTGTGTTTGTCTCGAGACTGTGAAAAACTAGAATGGTGTCCATATAACAGAGTATTTAGTAGAGTCCATGGAGCACTTGATGAATGAAATGGTGCCATGTTTGGGCAGAGTTTTTCAATCCGTATGCCATATAATAATATTTAAATAACCCGAGGGGTAGGGTGAATGCTGTCTTGATTATGTAAGATGGTGCCATGTGAATTTGGGAGTATGGGCAGGTGCAATCAGTAATGGAGAATATTGTTGCACCTGCCACTGACTTGTTTGTCCATAACATGTGGTGTAGGATATCAATCTGGAGTCATTCCAGAATTTAGTACCCAGCAGTCGTTGCACAGCCTCGATGTTACGCAAGAACCGTTGCCTTAGTTTTTGACATAAAAGAAATACTAGGAATTCATTGATATTAAGGCACCACACTTCATTGTGACTAGCCATCACAACTATTGCCTTTTTGAGTTGCCCCTCTTGACATACACGATGAAGTCGAAATAGTGCAAAAATTCTGCTCCCAGGGTGGGCTCGGTGATGTTTGCTATCAAGAAGCTCCATACTAAGTGTTCTTCTATACTGAAATCTGAGACCATATTCCTTCTGCTGTATGCTGTAATTGTTGAATTATTCATGGGTGTTAAATGGAGATGTGCCGCCATGATATCTGGGTGAAACAAGTCTCTCGGCAACATACTAATATCAGACCCTGTGTCAACCAAAAAGCCCTTCTGACTGTCTATCCATTTTGAACAGTTGTATGGAAATATTCTGAGACCGTTGTAAATATGACTCTCAGATATTGCCCTTCATATTCAGAATTACTCTTTGATTGATTGTGACATTAGGATCGTGACCCTTTGAAGCTAAAACTCTCGCATCTGTGTGTGGCTGAAATCCAGTGTCACTGGGTGTGCATTATCTCCCTGCCAGGAATGGGCTCGAACTCCTCTGTTGCTGCTGTAATTGAACTCAGGGACATGTGCCAATTAGAACAGTTTGGTGTGAATGAAGAATGTTGATCTGACCTTTCCACCGCAGACATCTTCCTGCACATCTGTATGTGCACTATGGAAAATATTGTTTGTAAACAAGCCCTGTGGATCCACTGTGGTAGCTGCAGCAGAGGGGGATAGGAGAGTGTGAATCTCTGATGGAACCAGCACCAGAGAGTCTTATCCTTCCTTAACCTCTCGTTGCACTGTTTGCTGCCTTGCCTTTGCCAACTGCTGGAATCTGTGCCTGATACATGCTGCTTGTTTTTCAGGGATGCCACTTGCCTGGCCAGAATCAGAATGCTTTCTGCTAGCTGCTCAAAAGCAGAAGCTGGTTCTGTCCCCTTTATGTTTGCTTCGGGGCTGTTGCTCATGTTTGTTTCCGGAATGCTCAGTTTGGGTCCTCCAGCTGAAATAATGCCATCAACAGAGGTGTCAAATTTCAATTCTTAGCATGCCGCCATAGCCCCACCGTTTTCTGCTAACACTTGAAGAGGGTTATCTTTGTCCCCGGCCATAGTTATCCTTATATTTTCTGGTAGCCTCTTAAGCCAAAGCACGCATAAGGACTTTTCCAGCAGTAAATTCGGCTCTCCTGGCAAACAAATTTTACACAGAAGTTGACAGTGTGACTTGTTACCCAAGCCTTCGTAGGTAATTAACCTCTGTAATCTATTTTCTTGTATAGGGGTGAAGTGTTCAATTAAGTAGTTCTTAAGCACAGCATCACCAGCCTTGTTTGTGATTTGCTGAGGTGTGCTGTGATGCATTGGAATGGCATGGTGTCATTGTGAATGTCATGCTGCCAAATTCTCCCCACATGCAAGAACCAAAGTTCAAGTCTGTATGCCCAGAACAGTGGCAATCTTACATGCTGTGCAGCCATAACTTGTGCTGGAGACTTTTGAAGTTGCCATTATACGGCCTTGAAAGGATCTGATCCTGCGGCTTGGAGTGGGAGCTGAACATTGCCACTGCCCTTGTGTTTTACCCTACCATTGCCTGTTGGAGTCGTCAGTTTTTTTATTCAAAGTCGGGCCAACACTGTAGGAATGCTAAATGGAGAGGTAGATCCAGTAACATTCGACTGCACAATCTCAAAAGATACCAGAAAAACAAAGACAAAGAAATTTATAAAAAATATACTCCTCTTCACTGTTGCAATCACTTATTTGCCACCAAAGGAGGTGGCGTAGTGATTAGAACACTGGACTCGCATTTGGGAGGATGACGGTTCAAACATGTGTCCGGCCATCCTGATTTAGTTTTTCTGTGAGTTCCCTAAACCACTTCAGGCAAATGCCGGGATGGTTCCTTTGAAAGGGCACTGCCGACTTCCTTCCCCAGCCTTCCCTAATCCGATGGGACCGATGACCTCGTTGTTTGGTCCCCTCCCCCAAATCGACCAAACAGCGGGCGCTGATAACCTCATTGTTGTGTGCCCTAAAACACTATCATCATCATCATCATCATCATCATCATCATCATCATCATCATCCCCAAATCAACCAACCAACCAACATATTTGTCAATCACTACATCACTACAACAGTACATGTTCCAAATCCTACTGGAAGTCGACATCCATGATAAGGGACTGTAATTTGATGGTTTAATTCTGTTTACTTTCTCGTGTCTTGGCATGACATGTGCAACTTTCCAACCCTTACTTATGCATCTTTCATGGAGCGTAACTGAAAAGGAAATTTACTTCATGTACCTTTAGCTGCAAGAAAGGCAAAAATTTTACCAATAGTAAACAGAAATAAAGCTTATGTTATTTCCAATACAGCGATGTGGTGTGAAAAACTGCACATTCTCAATATAATGAAAATTTGACTGCAATTTGTTATGAAACGAAGGAATCATAAATATCTGTATTGCTAAGCAAACTCAACATAGAAAACTGAACATCTTGAAAAATAGTCACCACTCATTTGTCATTATTATCTCTGCATTTTGCGGTTAGGGCTTCATGTACAATACATTTCCTTGTATTTTTTTTATTGTTTAGTGCACTGTGCAACTTCTAGTTATTTAACTCATTGGGAATAATGTCTCTGTCGGTACACAGGGATGGGCTGCCATTAATGAGAGGCTGAAAGTGGAAATGAATAATGCTCACCCACCAACTGCATGAACACATTTTCCTCAACAATAGCTGCTGTCCCAGATAAGCTTCCTGCTATCTCTTGAAAGATTTACTGTGCCCCTTGAAAAGGAAAGGATGGAACTGTGATGTAGGCTTTGTATCATGGGTAGAGAGATATTAGGAAAATAAAACACTCCAGCACTACAGTATTAAACCAGAAATCAAAATTATGATGAAAATAAAATTTTGTTACTCGACAATAGTGCCAGGCATGCTGACACATTGATAGTTGTTGAATTTGTTTGTTGTTGTTTGTTGTTGTTGTCGTCAGTCCTGAGACTGGTTTGATGCAGCTCTCCATGCTACTCTATCCTGTGCAAGCTTCTTCATCTCCCCGTACTTACTGCAACCTACATCCTTCTGAATCTGCTTAGTGTATTCATCTCTTGGTCTCCCTCTACGATTTTTACCCTCCACACTGCCCTCCAGTGCTAAATTTGTGATCCCTTGATGCCTCAGAACATGTCCTACCAACCAGTCCCTTTATCTTGTCAAGTTGTGCCACAAACTCCTCTTCTGCCCAATTCTATTCAATACCTCCTCATCAGTTATGTGATCTACCCATCTAATCTTCAGCATTCTTTTGTAGCACCACATTTCGAAAGCTTCTATTCTCTTCTTGTCTGAACTAGTTATCGTCTATGTTTCACTTCCATACATGGCTACACTCCATACAAATACTTTCAGAAACAACTTCCTGACACTTAAATCTATACTCGATGTCAACAAATTTCTCTTCTCCAGAAACGCTTTCTTGTCATTGCCAGTCTACATTTTACATCCTCTCTACTTCGACCATCGTCAGTTATTTTGCTCCCCAAATAGCAAAACTTCTTTACTACTTTAAGTGTCTCATTTCCTAATCTAATTCCCTCAGCATCACCCGACTTAATTCGACTACATACCATTATCCTTGTTTTGCTTTTGTTGATGTTCATCTTATATCCTCCTTTCAAGACACTGTCCATTCCGTTCAACAGCTCTTCCAAGTCCTTTGCTGTCTCTGACAGAATTACAGTGTCATCGGCGAACCTCAACGTTTTTATTTCTTCTCTGTGGACTTTAATACCTACTCTGAATTTTTCTTTTGTTTCCTTCACTGCTTGCTCAATATACAGATTGAATAACATTGGGGACAGGCTACAACCCTGTCTCACTCCCTTCCGAACCGCTGCTTCCCTTTCATGCCCCTCGACTCTTATAACTGCCATCTGGTATCTGTACAAATTGTAAATAGCCTTTCGCTCCCTGTATTTTACCCCTGCCACCTTCATAATTTGAAAGAGAGTATTCCAGTCAACATTGTCAAAAGCTTTCTCTAAGTCTACAAATGCTAGAAATGCCTTTCCTGAATCTATTTTCTAAGATAAGTCATAGAGTCAGTATTGCCTCACATGTTCCAACATTTCTGTGGAATCCAAACTGATCTTCCCTGAGGTCGGCTTCTACTAGTTTTTCCATTCGTCTGTAAAGAATTCGCGATAGTATTTTGCAGCTGTGACTTATTAAACTGATAGTTCGGTAATTTTCACATCTGTCAACACCTGCTTTCTTTGGGATTGGAATTATTATATTCTTCTTGAAGTCTGAGGGTATTTCGCCTCATACATCTTGATCACCAGATGGTAGAGTTTTCTCAGGACTGGCTCTCCCAAGGTCGTCAGTAGTTCTAATGGAATGTTGTCTACTCCCGGGGCCTTATTTCGACTCAGGTCTTTCAGTGCTCTGTCAAACTCTTCACGCAGTATCGTATCTCCCATTTCATCTTCATCTACATCCTCTTCCATTTCCATAATATTGTCCTCAAGTCCATCACCCTTGTTTAGATCCTCTATATACTCCTTCCACCTTTCTGCTTTCCCTTCTTTGCTTTGAACTGGGTTTCCATCTGAGCTCTTGATATTCATACAAGTGGCTCTCTTTTCTCCAAAGGTCTCTTTAATTTTCCTGCAGGCAGTATCTATCTTACCCCTAGTGACATAAGCCTCTACATCCTTACATTTGTCCTCTAGCCATCCCTGCTTAGCCATTTTGCACTTCCTGTTAATCTCATTTTTGTGACGTTTGTATTCCTTTTTGCCTGCTTCATTTACTGCATTTTTATATTTTCTCCTTTCATCAATTAAATTCAATATTTCTTCTGTTACCCAAGGATTTCTACTAGCCCTTGTCTTTTTACCTACTTGATCCTCTGCTGCCTTCACTACCTCATCCCTCAGAGCTACCCATTCTTCTTCTACTGTATTTCTTTCCCTCATTCCTGTCAATTGTTCCCTTATGCTCTCCCTGAAACTCTGTACAACCTCTGGTTCTTTCAGTTTATCCAGGTCCCATTTCCTTAAATTCCCACCTTTTTGCAGTTTCTTCAGTTTTAATCTACAGCTTTTCGAGGAGCTCTTTGTGGTGTGGGGGAGTAGCCATGTATGTGAAAAACGGCATCCCATTTGAGTCAATTGATGTTTCAAAGTACTGCACTGAAAAGGTGTTTGAATGTTGTGCAGGTGTGGTTAAATTTAATGGAGCTAAACTTCTAACGGTTGTTATTTATAGATCCCCAGACTCCGATTTTACAACATTTTTGCTAAAGCTAGAGGAGGTTCTTGGTTCACTTTATAGGAAATACAAAAAGTTAATTATATGTGGTGACTTCAATATTAATTGTATAAGTGATTGTGCAAGGAAGAGGATGCTGGTAGACCTCCTTAATTCATATAATCTTATGCAAACCATATTCTTTCCAACGAGAGTGCAAGGGAACAGTAGAACAACCATAGACAACATTTTTGTTCATTCCTCATTACTAGAAGGGCATTCTGTTAGCAAAAAGGTGAATGGCCTTTCAGATCATGATGCACAAATTTTAACTCTAAAAGATTTTTGTGCTGCAACACGTGTTAAATATAGTCATCAGCTGTTTAGGAAAGCTGATCCAGTTGCTGTAGAGACCTTTGTAAACCTTATCATGGAACAAGAGTGGCAAGATGTTTATAGCGCTGATACAGTAGACGATAAATATAATGCTTTTCTCAAGACTTTTCTCGTGCTCTTTGAAAGTTGCTTTCTGTTAGAACGTTCAAAACAGGGTACTAGCACAAACAGGCAGCCTGGGTGGCTGACTAGAGGGATAAGAATATCTTGTAGAACAAAGTGGCAATTATATCAAAACGTTAGAAACAGTCAAAATCTAAATGCAGCAGCCCATTACAAACAGTATTGTAAGGTGCTTAAAAATGTTATTAGGAAGGCAAAAAGTATGTGGTATGCAGATAGAATAGCTAAGTCTCAGGATAAAATTAAAACCATATGGTCAGTCATAAGGGAAGTGGCTGGTCTGCAGAGACAGGTCGAGGATATAGAATCAGTGCGTAGTGGGAACGTCCGTGTTACTGATAAGTCGCATATATGTACAGTATTTAATAATCACTTTCTGAGTATAGCAGGTGAACTAAATAGAAACCTAGTCCCAACAGGGAATCATATAGCGCTCTTAGAAAAAAGTGTTCCGAAACTGTTACCTGAAATGCTCCTCCATGATACTGACAAGAGGGAGATTGAGTTAATAATTAAATCACTAAAGACCAAGAACTCTCATGGATATGACGGGGTATCTAGCAGAATACTGAAGTATTGTTCTATGTATGTTGGCCCAGTACTTAGCCATATCTGTAACTTTTCCTTTAGGAGTGGTCGGTTTCCTGACCGATTAAAGTACTCGGGTAATGAAGCCACTTTATAGAAAGGGAGACAGGGATAATGTTGACAATTACAGACCTATTTCTATGCCATTGGTGTTTGCTAAAGTTATCGAGAAGGTTGTATATACAAGGTTACTGGAGCATTTAAATTCACATAATTTACTGTCAAATGTTCAGTTTGGTTTTAGAAATGGTTTAACAACTGAAAATGCTACATTCTCTTTTCTCTGTGAGGTTTTGGACGGATTAAATAAAAGGTTGCGAATGCTAGGTGTTCTCTTTGATTTAACGAAGGCTTTTGACTGTGTTGACCACAAAATATTACTGCAGAAGTTGGACCATTATGGAGTAAGGGGAGTAGCTCACAATTGGTTTGCCTCTTACTTTAAGAACAGAAATCAGAAGGTAATTCTCCGCAATATTGAGAGTGGTAGTGATGTTCAGTCCCAATGGGGCACTGTTAAGTGGGGCGTTCCCCAAGGGTCGGTGCTGGGGCCACTGCTGTTTCTTATTTATATAAATGATATGCCTTCTAGTATTACAGGTGATTCAAAAATATTTCTGTTTGCTGATGACACCAGCTTGATTGTGAAGGATCTTGTGTGTAATATTGAAACAGTATCAAATAATGTAGTTCATGAAATAAGTTTGTGGCTTGTGGAAAATAATTTGATGCTAAATCATTGTAAGACTCAGTTTTTACATTTTCTAACTCACAATTCAACAAGAACCGATATTTTGATCAGACAGAATGGGCATATTATAAGCGAGACGGAACAGTTCAAGTTCCTAGGCATTCGGATAGATAGTAAGTAGGCATTCGGATAGATAGTAAGCTGTTGTGGAAAGCCCATGTTCAGGATCTTGTTCAGAAACTAAATGCTGCTTTATTTACCATTAGAACAGTATCTGAAATAAGTGACATTACAACACGAAAAGTAGTCTACTTCGCATATTTTCATACGCTTATGTCGTATGGTATTATTTTTTGGGGTAATTCTTCTGATTCAAAAAGGGTATTTATGGCTCAAAAACGGGCTGTTCGAGCTATATGTGGTGTAAGTTCGAGAACCTCTTGTTGACCCCTATTCAATAGTCTGGGAATTCTGACATTGCCCTCACAGTATATATTTTCTTTAATGTCATTTGTTGTTAGCAATATTAGCATATTCCCAAGAGTTAGCAGCTTTCACTCGGTTAATACTAGGCAGAAATCCAATCTGCATGTGGAATGCACTTCCTTGATTCTTTTGCAGAAAGGAGTGCAGTATTCTGCTGCATCCATTTTCAGTAAGCTACCACAAGAACTCAAAAATCTTAGCAGTAGCCCAAACTCTTTTAAGTTTAAACTGAAGAGTTTCCTAATGGCTCACTCCTTCTATTCTGTCGAGGAGCTCCTGGAAGAGCTAAAAAATTAAGCAAATTCCAGTGTTACAGTGTTGATTTTTTTTATTTAAATTTACGATTTGTCACCTGAATATGTTTTTTTATATTTCATTTTATCTGTTTCTAATATTGTGTTATAATTTGATGTATTGACTCGTTCCATGACCATGGAGACTTCTCCTTAATTTGGTCCCATGGAACAATAAATAAATAAATAAATAAATAAATAAACAGTTCATAACCAATAGATTGTGGTCAGAGTCCACATCTGCCCCTGGAAATGTCTTACAATTTAAAACTTGGTTCCTAAATCTCTGTCTTACCATTATATAATCTATCTGATACCTTCTAGTTTCTTAGTGATTTCAAATAGTGATAGAAAATGTTGTCCCTATCAGTGAACAATCAAAAGTTAGATACATCACAAGCAGGCATAGTTTAATAAATGTATAATCAGATTTTTGTAGGTCATTAACTGACTAAAGATTAGTAGTTCTTTTGGTTATGATAGTGGTTGCTAACTGCCATGTTTAAATCACTGCTGAATTGAAAGGACCTTTCTCAAGGTAACTTTATAATTACGTGATGATTAGAGACACATTTCCTAACACATTCAAATGTGTATGCAGTAATAGTGTCAGTTTAAACAGAAGGCAAACAAATCACCTCTCATTGCAGACCAATTTACTCCTTTTAATATTCTCAAAAATATTTTAGTAAGTGCTTATTGAAGAATAGTGACTAATTTTGTGAGCAGAACTTATTAATTCTCTGTTGGATATTGAAACAAATAGAATATATAGTGCCCTAATAATCAATTTACTTTAGAATGTGGCTAGTAGGGGTCATCAACATGGAAATACAGTTCCAAAAAAGTGGTAAACTCAGTGTCAAACTTTACAATTATTAGCACGAGGAATGTGGCACAAGTTAATGGCCAGTATCACTGCTGAAATGTTGGTACAGTTACGAGAGAGATATTATTTCTGCATGAAAAATTGGCAAACGTTCGTATGCCATACCTAGTTCTAGTAAAGTTTCAAATCATAACGTAGCTCTCGCTGATTTATACAAGATAGGCAGGAAGATCACAGTGTTGATACAACTAGAAGTAGTCATGAACAGTGCTATCTGCAGATGATGCTTTTAAAATGTGTCCTTGGTCACACAGGGCTGATTGGTAACAGAGTGGAAGATGGCTCTTGCGTCACTATGGCAGCGGAGCCACCATCTGGCGCCTGGTCCCTGCAACACTGTACTGTTAGAATTCTCATAGTGTTAGCAGTGCTATTTTGTGCCATAACTTCGGACATGTAAGCGCCATTGGCAGGTTCTCTATGTCAGTAAGAATGGCCGCCATAGAGCAATTAGTGTTACTGGCCTTTATGTTGTTAAGGGGTATTAACAGCATCAGATGCTGAACGATTGCCGTGAAAGCTATGGAGATGCTGCATACTCATATGAGACAGCATTATCAGCATCTGACAGAGTTTGTAATGGGCTTCATTGTGTGTCTTAATTTGGCCAGCTGGTCAAATCGTGCAATATCCAGATTTGTGGGGCATTCAGATGTGGCAATGGCCCGTTATTGGACTGCATTGAAATGTGAGGGCAGGCATACTAGTTGCTAAGGTTCCATTTGACCACCATGAGAGGATCACAGTATTGTGCATCAAGCACTTTGTAACCCTTCACATTTGTGCTTGCCATCCGAGAACAAGTAATAGACTCCCTGCAACATTCTGGGTCATCCTGCACCATTGGTTGGAGCAGCAGTCAGACTAAGTAATTATATTGCATGTGTTAGCTGCTGTTAACAACAAACACAAACCGTTGTGCGTGGAATGATGCTGTGACTGGGAAGCATGGATTGCTGATGAATGGCATTACATTGTGTTCAACAACTGATTGCTGTTCTGCACTACTCTGGATAACCATCGTTGGGTTGTATGGAGACGAGCTGGAGAGACGACTCACTCTTCCAATATTTTAGAGAGGTACAGTGGTGTTACGCCTTGCACATTATTGTGGGGAGGGGGCAGGGAGGTGTCAGCTGTGACTATTAGTAGTGATTGAGGGAACTCTGATGGCACAACAGTGTGTGTCAAACTTCCTACATCCTCATGTGTTACCTCTCAAGCAACAGTATCGTGGAGCCATTTTTCAACAGGACAACAGTTGTTCACACATGGGACATGTCTCTCTGAACTGTCTGCATGATGTTGAAGTGCTCCTGTGGCTAGTAATGGCCCCAGATCTGTCCCGATAGAAAGTGTGGGACCAACTCGGATGTCAATTCCATTTCTGTGCCAGTACCCTAAATATCAAGGGCCAGTTACAGCAGTTGTAGGCCAGCTTGCCTTAGGAGAGGATACAATGGCTTTATGACACTCTTTCCAACCGAATGAGTGTGCATGTCCAGGCTAGATGGGGTGCGACATCATACTGATAAGTGGGTTCATACTGCTGAGTTCTAATATTTGTCTCAGTTTTGTAATAACTGCAGTAACATCACATGTCCTCTTAACCCGTGAAGTTTCATTACATTTCTTTCTCCCCTTCTTGATGCTTCATTTTTTGGCCAGGCAGTGTAATACCAGCCGACTGACGAATTGACTTGTGGACAGGCCCATTCTTTGTGCATTATTAAGCTGTGGAAATTGAAGATAATCTTATGAATTATATTTGTTATATCATTTTAATTATAATCATTTTGTAGGTCAGTGAATTGTTACTCTAATTGTTTTAAAAGAAATGTTCTCAATATGGTAAGATATGTTCTATTCTCTTTTTGTCATAGACACAGAAGCCTAACTTAATAAATAAAAAAAATAAATATGTAGTGAATTTGTAGTAAAGTCTTGGAATTTGTGGATCATAAAATTTCATGTGAGAAATTAAAATGTTTTAGCATCAGTGGCATCTCTCTTGTATAGATGGAGTCTTACCTTCACAACAAGAATTGAGTCATGCCTATAACTGATCTTTATTTGTATGTGAGCAAGCGTGGTCTCTGTCTGAAAAAAGCTGTACAGGGCAGCACTAGATTCTTACTCAGTTCACAGGATATGGATCCAAAATTAATAAGGTGGCACTGTCACAGATCTTGAGTAGCACATGGCATATGAAGTGGTACAATTTCAGAGACTTTACAGGTCTTGTACAAATATGATTTTATGTATATAGACTGAAGCTGTGAGGGAAAATTTGTACCAAGGGCGAGAATCGAACCTGGGTCTCCTGCTTACTAGGCAGGTGTGTTAGCCACAAAACCACCTTGGCACAGTGGTTCACACAGCGGCATAGATTACCCTGGCACACCTCCATTCTCGATCCAAACATTCTCATGTTCTGGAATAGCACCTCAGTAACGAACATAAATGGGGGATCCAGCCTGACACCCAGACTGGAACAATTCTATTCATGTGGAAAGGGGAATTTAAAAGTAGACCAGGACTGTAGTGAGAATTTGAATCGACGAGGCAGGCGTGCCAGGATAATCTGTGCAGTTGTGTGAGCCTGTGCCTAGGTGGTTAAATGGCTAACACACCTGCCTAATGAGCAGGATACCAGAGTTTGATTCATGGCCTGGGAACAAATTTTCACTTGCTGCTTTAGTTGATACACATAAAGTCTCCAGTTATTCAGAGTCAAACTGTACAGCCTCAACGGGACTTATATTTCACTAAACTTACCATTAGTCTTCTTCATAACTAAATATTTTTCATTTACTTTCAAGGTTAATACAGACATTTGAAGAGTATACAAAAATTCCCCATCTCAGGGAAACATTTTGGCTATAGTTCTTTTTAATATACACACAGTTCATTCACACACACTGTGTTCTGTAAATCTCAATGTGATGGAGACTCTTCAAGGATATGGAACACATCAAGTGAACTGGATGCTTTTGTAAAGTGTACTAGCAACAAATTACGGTAATTACCTCTAGGTTAGTTTATATACACTAATGAGCGAAAATACCACTATTGTTACCCACTACGAGACTGAATGTAGCCAGTTGGTGTTGTGGACATGTTGTACGGTGAGTAAAGCATATAACAGAACAGAGAAAAATGGAAAATCATTCTAGTGAAAGTACGGGTTGCAAATGGGCAAATCCAATGACATCAGCAACTTTGACAAAGGGCAAGTTGTTATGGCACAGTGCCTGGGAATGAGTATCTCGGAAACGGCAGAGCTGGTTAATTGTTTGCCTGCTACTGTTGTGAACATCTATGAAAAATGGTTGATCAACAGCGAAACCATGAGTTGGCAACAAGTTGTTGGATGTCCATGACTCAGAATGTACAGGTCAGATGCTTGTCTGCTGTGTAAAGCAGGTTAAGCAGTGATCTGTTGCAGATATAATGACAGAGTACTATGCTGATGCAGGCTAAAGTGTTTTAGGGAAAACTGTTTATCCCACATTATTGAACATGGGGCACTGCAGCAGTTGGTCCCAATGACCTCTCAGTTAAAATTGCAGTGAGCATGGGTTCATCAAGATTGGACCGTGGGTCCTTGCAAACTTTTCCTATTACACCAGGTTGTTTGCTGTGCCAGCATAATTAAAATGTCTCACTTCTGGGTATGCGGTATGCATTCTGTGTATGCGGTATGCATTCAGTACCCATTTGGTTGCTATATACAGTGTGGTTGGGTCCCCTCCCCCCCCCCCCTCCCCCCCTGCCACCCGTGCCCCATAGTCCTTTTGTGGGTATGTGTGTGGCGCACATGGGGCCCCGAGCTATTGCAGTCTTCTTTCGCTTCCACGCTGCATTACCATCCCTGTTCCTCTCCCTCCCTATCCTTGCTCCTTTGTCCCTGCCCCCTCTTTTCCCTCTTAGTGGACTTCTTTATGTTGACCTGGCTATCGTCCTGGCTTTGTTTTGGTCTGTGCTATTGTTTAGTTTGCTGTTTCCATCTCCTTTTCAGTGTTTTTGGTCCCTTCGGGGCTTGACCTCCATTTCCAAAATTCTCCGTTCAGTGTGAGCCATTTGGGGATGAAATCCCTACCTAGCATCCATGGTGCAGGTTCCTCTCCCCCTCCCCTCCCCCTCTGCACCTTGGCCCCCTGCTGCTGGGTCACCAGCACGGTAGCCAGTCTGTGTGGTGGGGCTGTTAAGTACCCAATTGGTTGAGCCCCCTGAAACCACAGGGATCACACTGCTAGTACCTGAGCTGTTAACGCCTCGTGCATGCCCAGGAGTCAATGCTCATCACTTTGGGGCACCAGAACTCCCGGCAATGGCTGCTGTGCCAGGCAGCGCTCGCTGTGGCTGATTGGCCGGGGTGAGCCCCTGAGCGGAGTGCGTGGTACTAGGGCGGACACCTTGCGCATGAAGCGACAAAAGCTTCACCATCTTATGCATTCTGTGGCTGTTTCTAGGAGTGGTAGCAGACGTGACACTCCTTCTTCTGATCCTTTGGCCTTTCCCTCCCTGGCCACTCACTGGGAGGAGGGTCAGGCTTGCTGGCTTGGGTTGAAACCTTTCCCTCGGTTCTTGGTTTGTACTAGGATGGATGGTGGAAGTTTTGCCAAGACCAAGCCTTTGTTTTTCATGGAGACGATTGAAGATAAGTATGGCAAAGTTGAATTAATGAGTAAAATGCAGTCCGATGCTTTGCTCATAAAGACATCGTCTGCTGCCCAATCTGACACCCTGCATGCTTGTGACCAACTCAGTGAAGTCCCAGTTTCTGTCACGCCCTTCCAATCTTTGAACATGGTACAGGGCATTATTTTCCACCGGTATCTTCTTCTCCAAACTGATGAGGAGCTCCGTGATAACCTCAAGCCTTGAGGGGTTCGTTTTATTCGCCGTGTGCAGCAAGGCCCTCCAAACAATTGCACTGCTACGGGCGCCTTTATCCTGGCCCTTGAGGGCAATGTCCTCCTAGAGAAGGTCAAGGTAATGGTGTATCGGTGTGATGTAGAACCTTCTATTCCACCACTGATGAGATGCTTTAAATGCTTACGGTTTGGACACATGTTTTCCCACTGCACCACTGATCCCTCTGCAGTGACTGAGAGTGTCCCCTCCATGAGGGGAGTGCCTGTGCTCCCCCGCCAGTGTGTATAAATTGTTGTGGACAGCATTCTCCATGTTCGCCTGCATGCCCGGTGTTTGTGATAGAAAGGATTCAAGAGTACAAAACCTTAGATCGGCTCACTTACACTGAGGCTCATCAAAAGTATGACTGGCTCCATCCCGTATCTATGACTTCTACTTTTGCTTCAGTTACGTCCATTCCCCCTCCTCTTCCTAGCCCCACCCCATTCGCCCCATGCCTTCAGCCTCCTCCTCACTCACCCACTCTCCCTCCCCCTCCCCCTCCCCATCAGTACCCATACTCACCCCTCCCAGTGCTGCTCCCCCTCCCCATCTGTACCCATACCCACCCCTTCGGGTGCTGCTCCCCCGCCAGAAAAGTGCTCCCCTTCTTCGGCGGCCCCCAGTACTGGAGCTCCCTCCCGGGACTCCTCTTCCTGGCACCCCCCCCCCCCCCCCCCCCCTGAAAGGCGATATGCTGCTCCACATTGGCAGCATGATCCGCTGCCAGTGGCTGCCAAGATTGCCCGGTGTAATTGCGTGCTCGCCCTTGCTGAAGTCTGCCCTTCTCTTTCATCCCAAGAGAAGAAGCAGAAACCCAAGAACAAGGGCAAGGCCCCTCTGGTACCCCGTGAGGTGCAGCATTCCCCTCCTCCAGCCATTGAATCAACATAGTCTGACCCCACCTATATGGATATTACCATATCCTTATTGGTAACAGATGGCGACTCGGCGGCGTGACCAACTCAGATCCATTTGCTTCTCATTTGGTCTCCGGCTTGAGAATGCTCCAGTGGAATTGTAATGGATATTTGCGTTACCTTCCAGAGTTGCAGCCCCTTCTTTCCTTCTACTCTGCTGCTTGTATTGCGCACAGGAGACCCATTTTGTCAATTCTTACTCACCTGCCCTTCGTGGGTTCCACACTTTCTGTCGGAACCAAATTGGCACCTTGTGGTATTCTGGTGGTGTTTGCACCTTTGTCCGCAAGGACATTGTTAGTAAATGGGTTCCCCTCCATTGCTGTCGGGGTCCATCTGGCCACTCCAATCACAATCTGTAATCTCTACCTCCCACCTGACAGGCCCGCCCACATCCCTTGCTCTAACCACACTTCTTCAACAACTCCCTTCTCCCTTCCTGCCACTAGTGGACTTTAATCCCCACAACCCTCTTTGGGTAGTCATACAACTACTGCCCTGGGCAGGACAGTTGAAGCTATTCTGGCAGGGCTTGACCTCTGTTTACTAAACACAGGCGCTCCCACACACTTTAGTGTGGCGCACGGGACTTTCTCTACCATTGACCTCTCCATCTGCAGTCCCGGCCTTCTTCTCTCCATTCAGTGGGGTGTCCACCATGACTTATGTGACAGCGACCATTACCTGATTATTTTGACCTTCCTTCAGCGTCTCTCGCTCCATCACCCTCCCAGGTGGGCCATATATCTAAGGCTGATTGGGGTGCCTTCTCCTCTGCTCCCATCCCCCCTGTACTGCTACACGACAATGTTGATGAATCTACACAGACTTTTTGACTGCCACCATCCTTTCAGCAGCTGTTTCAGCAATCCCTTCTTCCTCAGGTTCCCCCCGTTGGAAGATGGTCCATTGGTGGACTCCGGAAATTGCTGCAGCCATAACAGACTGCCGCCGTGCTCTTCAACACTTCAAGCGGCACCCTTCTACTGCTCTTCTTCTGGCCTTTAAATGACTCCGTGCCTGGGACAGCTACCTAATCAGATTTCAGAATGGATTTGCTGGGAACGATATGTAGCTGCCATAGGACAACACACCCCATCTTCAGAAGTCTGGGCGAAACTCAGGCGAATTTTTGGCCACCCTCCTCCCACCGGGGTTGCAGGAATTTCTGTGCGTTGTGTTGTCCTTATCAATCCGGACTTTGTAGCAGAAAATTTCTCTCAACACTTTGCTCAAGCTTCGGCATTGGCTCAGCATCCACCCATGTTCCTTCTCCTGAAAGAGTGCTCAGAACGACTGACTTTATCTTTTGTTTCTCGCTGCTCAGAGCCCTATAATGTCCCATTCAGCGAGTGGGAATTCGCCAGTACCCTCGCCCTTTGTCCCGACATGGCCCCTGAACCGGATCAGATACATAACCAAATGCTCCAACACTTATCGGTGGCTGGCCTCCATCGTATACTGACCCTCTTCAACCGTCTGTAGAGTGAGGGATTCTTTCCTACCCAGTGACAGGAAAGCATTGTTTCGGTGTTGAAGCCAGGGAAGCCACCTCTTCAGTTGGATAGCTACCATCCAATTAACCTTACCAACACCTTCCGCAAGCTCCTTGAATGCATGGTGAGTCAGCGGCTGTTTTGGATCCTTGAATCCCGTGACCTTTTGTCATTGACTCAGATTGGTTTTCGCTGTGGCTGCTCTATGTTGTATAACTTGGTCCACCTGGAGTCTGCTATCTGGTCAGCTTTTGCCCATTGGCAACACCTCCTTGTGGTCTTCTTTGATCCGCATAAGGCCTATGACACCACCTGGTGTCACCAGATCCTCACCACCCTTCATGAATGGGGCTTATGTGGCACTCTGCCCGTTTTTATGCGTAACTTGCCTTCTTGTCACTCTTTCCAGATCCAAGTTGGCTCCTCCTACAACACTCCCCATCAGCAAGGCAATGGGGTTCCACAGGGTTCCGTGCTGAGCGTCCCTCTCTTTCTCATAGCCATTAATGGTCTGGTGACAGCTGTTGGGCCGACAGTGTCCCCCCTCTTTGTATGCTGACGATTTTTGTATCTATGTCGCTTCCTCCGTAATGGGCACTGCAGAACGCCGTCTACAGGGGGCAATCTGCCGGGTGCTCTCATGGGCTCTCTCCCATTGCTTTCAGTTTTCGGCGGCCAAGTCGTGTGTCATGCATTTCTGCCGTCGCCGTACAGTCCATCCCCATCTGGACCTGTTCCTCGATGGCCAGCCCCTTGAGGTGGTGGACACCCATCGCTTCTTGGGTTTGGTCTTTGATACCCGGTTGACATGGCTCTCTCATCTTCACCAGCTGAAGAGGACGTGGTGGTCCCATTTCAATGTCCTTAGGTGTCTGTGCAATACCACCTGGGGTGCAGACCGCTCTGTTCTCCTGCAATTGTATCAAGCGCTGGTCCAATCTCGTTTAGACTATGGAAGTCCTGCATATGGTTCTGCGTTGCCTTCGACGTTGCAGATACTAGACCCCATCCACCACTGCGGGGTCCGACTTGCAACTGGTGCCTTCTGGACTAGCCCTGTGATTAGCCTTCACGCAGAGGCGGGTATTCCACCACTGCGAGTTTTGTGCCAACAACAGCTGATATCTTATGCGCATTTGCTGCACCCCAAAGCACGCTAAGCATGGTCTTTATCTAGACACGGAGATCAACCTGCTGCAGCGGCGACCACGATGTGGGCTTACCATGGCTGTCCGCATTCAGTCGCTCTTTTCTGAGCTCCAGAAATTCCCTTCACCCCCTCTTTTCGCTGCTCACGCATGTACCCCTCCGTGGTGCGTCTCTCAGCCACAGCTCTGTCTTGATCTTTCAACCGCTTCAAAGGATTCTGTCCCTCCGATGGCTCTTCACCACCAGTTCTACTGTCTCCTCCATTCCTTTCAGGGTTGAGAAGTGACCTATACTGATGGCTCCATGGTTGCTGGCCGCACTTGTTTTGCTTACACCTCTGCGCGATGCATGGAACTTTGTTTCTTGCCAGATGGCTGTAGTGTTTTTATTGTAGAATTGGTAGCCATCTTGCGCACCTGGAACATATTCGCTCATGCTCAGGACTATCCTTCAATATCTGTAGTGACTCATTGAGCAGCTTGCACGCTATCGGCCAGTGCTTCCCTTGCCACCCTTGGTCATCGGCTATCCAGGACTCCCTTTCTCTCCTTGCTCAACATGGATGCTCGGTGGTTTTCATTTGGACCCTGGGTCATGTTGGGATTCCTGGCAATGCACTTGCCGACCGACTGGCTCAATTAGCTACTACCAGGCCGTCCCTTGCTATTGACATTCCAGAAATAGACCTTCACTCGGCATTACGTCATCAGGTTTTGGGCCTTTGGGATGCAGAATGGCACACTCTTTCTTTGCCGAACAACCTCAGTGTGATTAAGGATTCTACAACTGCATGGTGGTCCTCCTTACGGGTCTCTCGTAAGGCCTCTGTTGTCCTATGCCGCCTCCGCATCGGCCATACTTGGCTGACTCACGGTTATCTCCTCTGTCGTGAGGACCCCCCCTCTCTGTTGTTTTGGATCGACGTTGACTGTAGCTCACACCTCATTGGACTGGCCCAACTTAGTCGCCCTGCGACGGACTTTTGGCTTTCCAGACTCGCTACCCCTGGTATTGGCTGACACTACCTCAGCGGCAGATCTCATTTTATGTTTTATTCGTGATGGGGGTTTTTATCGCTTTATTTAATGGAGGGACCTTCCACCTTATCAGTGGGTGGAGGGGATGGCAGGCCCTCTTGCTGCCTCCTTCGCCCCGACTGGATTGGCTTCAAGTGGGCTTGGTGGTTCACCCCGGCCCTCTGCTTTTCCACTCCTTTCCTTATGGGGTCTGTTATGTCTTGAGCGTTCCTCTTATCTCCTGTGCTTCTTCCTTCACGTCCCTGTCTTTAGTCACTTTCACTGATGACTGCGTAGTTTGGTCCCTTCTCCACCCAACCAATCAACCAATCCACTTCCTCACTTCATCTTCAGGTAGCACATGTAAATATGTGTTATAGTCTTTAGTTGGTAAGAATAGTGCTTGAGACTAAATGTACCTATTTCCTCCATTTTTAGTGCTTTTATGACAAAATTTGAACCCATTGATGAACTATTCACCACCAAGGTGAAACACTGCCCCTATGTTGTACACAGTTTTCAGTGGAATCTGATTCCACTAGCACCATCACATATCAGAAATTGGATGGCTAAGTTTTCACCTCCTTTGGAGTGAACAGAAAATGTCTGTTTACTGTAAAATTACCCAGTGCTTAAAAGTTGGCAAATGTACATAAATATGTCATAGGTTGAGGAACTGTACATAAAGTGATACAGCTAAGACAAACAAGATTGTAACTGAAGTGTGAACGGTCAGTCACCCTCATATTTAAAGAAACATTTAGAAATAACATAAATGCTATTTTGTCAACATTGCAAATGTAAATACAATTTATAATCAATGTGTTGCATGGTCCCTTATATCTTTTTTCAGTTGGCCAATGTGGTAATCAGATAGGAAACGAATTCTGGCCACTTGTTCTTCAGGAACATGGTATCCATTGGAAGAATCAGAGAATTTCCACACAGAAGCTACAGAAATCTAAGCAAATGGAACTATCAAAAGCACTCCACAGTTTCTTCTCCATACCCAAATCTTCAACAGAATCCACGTACAAAACTGTGGCTGATTTGGAGAGAGGAAACGTAAAAGCAAGGGTAAGTTCCAAGTATTTGCACATGGCATCTGTGTTAGTGACCATTTTCCAGCTAACATATTTCGGTAAGCTGGAAACAAAGAAATTTCAAGTGCCGTTTTGATGAAAAATATTTATTTCCAGGCTTTATGCATTGACATGGAAGACAGTGTCGTTGCTAATTACAGAAATGGGCCATTGCGCAACATATTTGATAAAGCCTGCTTACTGACAAATTATCCTGGCTCGGGAAATAATTGGTAAGTGATTTTGTCCTAATAGCAAGCTCTGTATTTCTTTCACTTGCATGCGCGCATGCCCATATGCATGTGTGCACAAACGCGCGCGCGCGCGCGCGCGCGCGCGCGCGCGCACACACACACACACACACACACACACACACACACACACACACACACACACACACACACACACACAGTCTTTACCAGTGACTAGAGGTCAACTACAAAATTTCAATTCTGTTTTAATCCACATGTCTACAATACAACTCACAGTCAATCTCTCTACAAGTAGGAAACAAAGCAAAATGAATCTCAGGAGATACGTGCATAGAAGTCACGTGGGAGGGAGGGGAGAGAGACAGCAACAGCTGTGTGACATATAATGGGAAACAAATGAGTAAACATTAAGTTTCTAATCATGTGGCTGGTCAGTGCAAATGTCTCACACAATACTTCAGCAGTGACCCAAGTATGCAGGTGATATGGACTACTGTTGTATTGGGAACAACACAGGCATTTGTGTATTTCATTTCCATTCCCATTGATTCCCAGTGCTACTACTGACTTACTGCCACCTTACTTGCCCAGCATTCAATAAGAAAGCAGTGGTTGGTTTCTTATTTCCTCGGTCTGCTCACTGCAGGCACTTATTCTGTGTTTTGGGTAACAATTTCAACTGTGCCTTAGATAATGAATAATTGTATTTAACATTTTACTGAGATTGAAATCATAGCCTCCAATGCAGGTTCTTAAATGAATAAAATGGTCTTGCTTTTTATGACATCCTTGAAGGATGAGTACCGTATTTACTCGAATCTAAGCCGCACCTGAAAAATGAGACTCGAAATCAAGGGAAAAAAAAAAAATGTTTCCCAAATCTAAGCCGCACCTGAAATTTGAGACTCGAAATTCAAGGGGAGAGAAACAAAGTTGGTCCATTGTAACGTGAGACACAATTTAGGTCGAATGGATGAAGACACAGCTACAGTAGTTTGGTTCGAGTTGTAAGCCTATCAGTTACGATTTACCAGGTAGCCATTGCTATGCATCAGGCGCTCCGTCCATGTTTATGCGGATACCCTTCCTTTTTCACGTGCTTCGTCTGGTTTGAATCGATTGCTTATTTTGCTTTGATCCGATAAGTGCCATTCTCTTTGATAAATGTGTTGACGTCACTCTAAGCTGAAAATGCATTGTGTCATGCATTGTTTATCGCATTCAGATAATGAGTGTTCACGCCGCTAGCGGCATGGTTTGCCATTGTGGGCACTACCGCCGCTTGGAGAGAGAGAGAGAGAGAGAGAGAGGGAGGGGGGGATTGCCCCATTAGCGAAACAATGGCAATAGACTGCTATTTGTTGTTACTTACACTGCTGCTTTCTTTGATAATGATCAACAAGAACCAAATAATAGACTGCTTTTGATAGATGTTCTGAACGAGAGTTTAAGGCCCGTCCGCACGCAACGATCTGTCTGCGCAAATGTCTGTGCACATCACACCTGCGCAGACAGATCGTTGCGTGTGGACAGGAGATTTGCACCGACATGAGGTGTGTGCAAACCTGGAAGTTTGAGTTGGAGGTTTGAGCGAATCATCTCAAATCTGTATGTTCAAACCACATGTGCGCAGACAAGTTGGAGTAAATCTGGCGCGAAACAGCTGCTTGTTCAGTCTAGTGTTTGTCTTTATGCGCACGGAGCATTAAAATGGCTGACGCTCGTCAGTGTTCTAGACAGTTTATCAGTGAATTCATTGAACTTTATAGAAATGACCCATGTTTGTGGAAGATTAAAAGTAAAGAGTACAGTGACAGGAACAAAAAGACAGCTGCATACAATGCATTAATTGAAAAATTACGAGAAGTTGACACACCGGCGAACTGAGAAACGGTAATAATAAAAATCGTTGTGGACTGTTTACTGTAAATAATTATCAAAAGTTCAAAACTCTCAAAGATCTGGTGTTGGAGTGGATGAAATATACCAGCCAAGTTTGTGGTATTTTGTGATTCAAACACGTCTAAAACAGCAAAAATATTGTGATTCTTCATCAGCAAAAATGTTATTTGTAACTTGACAGAATTAATGTACTTGACTTGCCTTCATGAACTTATCCTTCAGGACAGCGTAAATGCTTCACTTGTGTTGAGTATAATTTCGCTCAGTGCTTGTTTAGAAATTGCAGCTGAAAATTTAAAGTCCTTATAGCTCCTTCCTGTTGCCAGGAATCGTAACCCATTACTGGCCAATACTCTGTCGGATCATTTTTTGCAAACTTTTATACGCAAATACGTTACTTTGAGCGATTAATTGAATAAAAAGAAAAAGTTGTTTTGAAAATTTTCAGTTTATTAGAACAAAAACTACAGACTGTCCCATTTTTGGGACATTGGCCAAATTCGCTATCCAAATTCACAAGCTTATTCTCCATGCATAATATTGTAAGAAACAACACAAACAATAAATAAAGAATGTTTTAATATTATTGAATGTCTATTCAGTATGAACTGAAGCAAAACACTTGTCGTGTACACTAACATTGCACCTATCACAAATTTTTGTTGTTTTTTTCTTGCAGTAAGCACATCTCTTCTGTGTTTTACTTGGCACAATGAAATGATTTCCTGGATCTAGTCGTACATCTGTGCTTACCCGTCCTCCCATCAATTTCCTTCCTTGCGGTCCTCTGGTTTTTGGTACTGATCCTGTTTTCTTTGACAGGTAAAACATCACTATTCTCCGTCGGACATCCAAAAGTGAGAGCTTCTCATTAGAGTTAGCAATTTGGTATGCACGCCATGTGTTTACTATGCAGATATCTATCATCTGTGTGAATAGTAGTCACCACCATTTCTTTGACCTTATCCTCGTCCTATAAAGTGATATCTGTTTGTCCAGTAGATCTACGCCACCCATATGGCACTGTATTCTTCAATGAGATGTGGCATTGTAACAGATATTTCCTTTTTATTTGCCTATGAGTATCTTTTAGTAGAACTCAGGGGAGTAATAGTACTGTAATTTGTCGCTACACATACTGGTGTGTTGTCACTCCATTTAGCAACCAGAACTTCATTCTCTTTGTCAAACATGTAGTCATAGAATCCTCGTTCCTTTTCTTTTGCCATTCTTTTTGAGTCATTCAAAGGACATGCATTAGTTCGGATCTCTCTTATTGATCCTGTAACTTTCATTTTACTCTTTCCGAGTGTGATCAGTGTGTCAACACGGGTGAAAAAGTTGTCAAAGAAAAGCTAATCATTCGGATACTCTGATTCTGGAATCATGCTGGTTAGTTCATTTATTACCCTTGCACCTAAATGCTCCTGTTTGTTGTCAGTCTTGCCACAGTATGGCGAAAAATTATAAAGAAAGCCATTGGAACTTGTAAGACACCAAATTTGATAGGCTTTTCCCTCAGAAAAATTTTAGCTGAATGTTTGCCATAATATCGTACCATCATTTCATCAATTGAGAGTTCTGAATGAAATATGCCAAATTTACCAAATTCCTTTTTCAGCATTTCAAAGTACAACCTCATTTTGTACCTCTTGTCGTTTCTGTCTATTTTGGAGTTGTCATTGAGATGAATGAATCTCTTTATTTCCCAAAACCTATTTCTTGACATGGAGTTGAAGACTAAAGGAACACCGACATCAGGAGCCTGTTCCCAGTACATATTCTCATGGAGAAGCCTATGATAACCACTCAGAAGTAGTAAGCCAATAAATGATTTTAGTTCTTCTTTGGTTAGCAGAAAATCTATTTTGTTAAGTTGGCAAGCATAGATTTCGCTTTGTTCAATAATAATATCTATTAGTTTCTCAGAAAAAAAATCCTCAATCACCTGGCGCACTGTCTTATTTGCTAAATATTCCGCAACATAATGTTCATTGCTCTTCCCTGATTCACTAGTGTTCGTGTACGTTGGTTGACATTTATACCACTTACATTTATATTTTTTTGTAGATAACGTACCACTTTCTGCTCCATGTCCTAATGCTTTCCTTCTTTTGGCTTCTGGAGATACAACTGTAGCATTAGCTTCATCTCGGCTGGTTATGAGCCTTAAAGTACCGGCTACATCTTGGACAACAGACTCATTGTTAAGTACATTTTCGTCAATGTCTTCTTCATCTGTTATTACACCTGCATCGGGTGGAATAATCGCCAATTCTACGTCAGCATGTTCATCGTCACTCTCTTGATGGTTCTCTAGTTCTTCTACAATTTCTTCAAGTGTAAGTCCACGCAGCATGTTTTTATCCTGTTGGAATCGTAAAATTCGAATAGAATATGAAAAAAAAAAAAACAGATATAAAGAACGTAAAATGCAATTCTTCTCTGTATAATACGTGTATACAAGAATAGGGCACATCAACAAGAAATGATAGTGTAACATGCCATTGTGCCATTATTGGGACGCATAAAATATATCGATATCGCACTTACTTGAAAAAAATCTTAAGTATACTTAATCTTACACGGACATCCATATATTTATAACAAACACGCCCCGACAATTAAATCACAGCTCATTGTCGTCCAGGAACTACCAGCAGACATACAGTGCTGCCAAGCGCGAGAACAAAAAATCAGCAAGTTTATAATTTTCCTGACGTGAAGTACTTAGAAAAAAGTTATTTATTTTACATTTACAGGCATTATAGCAGTTAGTTGAACCTACAGGTGCAACAATAAAGGCTAAAAGCTCCATTGCTTACATAGAAATAAGTAAAATATACGCGTCCCAAAAAAGGGACAATGGCCAGTAATGGGTTAATGTCACCGTCAGCCGTTCATGGAGAGAAATTGCTCTTCTCATTCAGGTATTATTTCGTATAATATGAGAGGTTACGAGCGTTAAGAGACAATTATAAGTTTCGACATCCATCTGTAAATAATTACGCCAGTCGTTAGGGTGGCCCTGCAACTCTCGCAGTAAATGTACGTGCGAAAAATGCTTCCGCTTTAGCAGCCACTATGTATACCATTTTGACCGCTCTCTCTGTTTCCTGCGTTTTGTCTGGATGTTTTTCGCAACACAAGTTGCGAACACAGACCACAACAGAATTTCTTCAATTCCTAAATTTCAAAATAAATTAATTAAACTTCTGACGTTCTCGGCGAGCGTAGTCGCTTGCCACTGATATTTCTTTTCTACACCCACAGATGGCAGGCGAGTAGTAGATTGGAGTTTGTGTCGTGTGAACACAACACATTTGCAGCGATCTTTTGCATGTGAACTGCGCAGACAGATCGTTGCATGTGGACCGGCCTCAGCGTAAATTTTTCTCCGTTTGAAAATCTTTGCAGACATTCTGCACAGAAATTAAGAGTCATCTTAGATGTAAAAATCTAGTCAGTTGCCGTGCTTCATTTCTGACTGTATCACTATTCAGTATAAGAATAACACGAATATGAACATGACGTGATATACACTCCTGGAAATGGAAAAAAGAACACATTGACACCGGTGTGTCAGACCCACCATACTTGCTCCGGACACTGCGAGAGGGCTGTACAAGCAATGATCACACGCACGGCACAGCGGACACACCAGGAACCGCGGTGTTGGCCGTCGAATGGCATTTGTGCACCGCCGCCGTCAGTGTCAGCCAGCTTGCCGTGGCATACGGAGCTCCATCGCAGTCTTTAACACTGGTAGTGGACCATTCGCAACCGTCTCCATGAAGCTGGGCTATGGTCCCGCACACCGTTAGGCCGTCTTCCGCTCACGCCCCAACATCGTGCAGCCCGCCTCCAGTGGTGTCGCGACAGGCGTGAATGGAGGGACGAATGGAGACGTGTCGTCTTCAGCGATGAGAGTCGCTTCTGCCTTGGTGCCAATGATGGTCGTATGCGTGTTTGGCGCCGTGCAGGTGAGCGCCACAATCAGGACTGCATACGACCGAGGCACACAGGGCCAACACCCGGCATCATGGTGTGGCGAGCGATCTCCTACACTGGCCGTACACCACTGGTGATCGTCGAGGGGACACTGAATAGTGCACGGTACATCCAAACCGTCATCGAACCCATCGTTCTACCATTCCTAGACCGGCAAGGGTACTTGCTGTTCCAACAGGACAATGCACGTCCGCATGTATCCCGTGCCACTCAACGTGCTCTAGAAGGTGTAAGTCAACTACCCTGGCCAGCAAGATCTCCGGATCTGTCCCCCATTGAGCATGTTTGGGACTGGATGAAGCGTCGTCTCACGCGGTCTGCACGTCCAGCACGAACGCTGGTCCAACTGAGGCGCCAGGTGGAAATGGCATGGCAAGCCGTTCCACAGGACTACATCCAGCATCTCTACGATCGTCTCCATGGGAGAATAGCAGCCTGCATTGCTGCGAAAGGTGGATATACACTGTACTAGTGCCGACATTGTGCATGCTCTGTTGCCTGTGTCTATGTGCCTGTGGTTCTGTCAGTGTGATCATGTGATGTATCTGACCCCAGGAATGTGTCAATAAAGTTTCCCCTTCCTGGGACAATGAATTCACGGTGTTCTTATTTCAATTTCCAGGGGTGTATATATTCTTCGGCGTTTGCTGTTTTCTCACTCTAGTTTCGTAGTTTATTACGCAGACAGGGTTTAAATGAGATAGCAGCAAACACGAAAGAATACTTGGCATAATGTTTACATTCGTATTATTCTTATGGTGAAGAGAATACTGCAAGTGATTCACGATTCATAAAAGTTCCTATTAGCAACCATCTCGCCACAGGTAGGAAAAAATTCAGAACGTAAGAGTTGGCCATATTGACATACATCTCAAACAGTCTTGCCAGTCGGATTTTCGTAGTAGAATTTTAGTGATGGCTTCAAATGCGGAGTGTGTTGTTGTGTTCAGACCGTAGACTGGTTTGCTGCAGCTCTCCACACTTTTCTATCCTGTGCAATGCAGAGTAACAACACTTATAAAATAAGAATGAAAATAACTTAGAAATTAAACGCTGAAATTTAAAAGAAAATTTTATTAGGTTTGTAATACATATTATACGAAAAGTTTAAAACATCAGTCATGATTCTGAATCAGTATCACTCTATTCTTTGTTGCGTATTTCTTCATACAGAGCATCGTCGTCCGTACCATGTAGTGCATTGGATATCGAACATTTTTTAAATGCTTGTTGCACAGTCTGATTTGGAACACACTTCTATGCATCATAAATCCATTGGCATACTTGTGACAAACTTGTGCGTTTTACATGCTTTGTTGGTGTCAGTTGTCTGTCGCTTTTCGAAAGCCAGTTTGTGTACATGCGTTTAAGCTTGTCCTTAAATGGTTTATTCAACAGACGTCAAGTGGTTGCACAATTGACGTCATCCCGCCTGGAATTACCGCCAAGTCCGTTTTGCTTCCCTTTAATTTTCGTTTTACTGCAGGTGGTGTATGGCCTGCGTACGCATCTAATACCAGCAGACTGCACAAACCAAGTATTGCGCCAGGACGACGATTCCACACACGCCTAATATATTCCAGCAACCTTGTCCTCCGAAAACCACCCAGTTTCGTTTGCTCGTACAATTACAGTTTTTGGAAACACTTCTGATTTCGGTAAAGTCTTTCGCTTGAAAACTATGAATTGGGGTAATTTATGTCCATCTGCTGTGCAACCAAGCATGACGGACATCCGCTGTTTTTCACCCCCTGATGTAAGAACACTTATGTTTTTCTTTCCTATGGCGTCAACCGTATAATTTGACGGCATGTCAAAATATACGGGAGTTGGTCAGCATTTCCAATCTGATCAAGAAGGTATTGCTTTTCTGTGCGCCGTCTAATTATGAAGCGCTGAAATTCCACAAGTTTTTCTTCATAATTTTTCGGCAGCTTCTGTGCGTCTGTTCGCCTCCGAAGTGAAAAACCCCAGCGCTTCATAAACAGATCAACCCAGCTGCGACTAGCCTTAAAATTTTCGATTTTTTGCTCTCTAGCAATTTCATGTGCCTTAATTTTTAAAATTTCAACGTTCACAGGCAGGAATTTCTGACATTTTTCCTTAACAAATTCGTTTTTTAAAATCACTTCTATTGCATGATATCGGCCACACTTTGGCGCACTAAATGCTTTCCTCCTACTTGAACTTTCAAATAATTTGTCTCCCTTCAGTCGCGATCGCCTGAAGTTGCTCACATCAATCCTGTATCGCAGACCAGCAGCTCGATTAGAACTTTGTTCCGCAAAAGAAATAATGCCCCTCTTGGATTTGGAACTATAATGAAAGCGCTTCATCGTGGTTCACTAAAGGTGCGTTTACACTGCGATTTGTATCGGCACATGTATGAGATACATGTATATGCTACTTTGCGACATGTATCGCGAAATGTATGAGTTGACAAGTATCAACTTCATACATGTATGAGCGTGCGTTTTCACTGGTTGATTTGTATCACTGTGCGATGGCTTCCGACGACGATTTGGAAGATTTCACATTTTTATGTGCTGGTACACTTGCTCTTTTGGAAGATGATAGGAAGATAAGGCGGAGGAAGCGTAGATGGTGGCAGAGAGAGTTTCTTCGCAAACGCTCTACTCACGGAGCTTACGCAATGCTCGTTCAGGAATTAATGCTAGAGGATGGTGCATATTTTAGAAATTATGTTAGGATGAGTATGGAGGATTTCCGCGGTTTGTTATCTCTTGTTGCTCCTCTTGTGTCCAAAACCAACACAAACTTTCGG
Source organism: Schistocerca nitens (assembly GCF_023898315.1). Lineage (NCBI taxonomy): Eukaryota > Metazoa > Arthropoda > Insecta > Orthoptera > Acrididae > Schistocerca > Schistocerca nitens. The sequence continues at coordinate 619,572,155 of NC_064618.1, forward strand.
GAAGCGATTCCACCAGAGGATCAGTTGGCAGTAACACTCGGTTTTTTGGCCACTGGGGATTCCTTTTCGACGTTAATGTATCTGCATAGAATATCAAAAAGTGCCATATGCAACATTATTCTTCGTGTTTGCGAGGCCATTGTGCAAGTTTTATCCCAAGAAGTGAAGGTAAAAGTTTTATATATATATCAGAGTATGTAATACATTATATAATTTTTTCATGCATCTGGCACGTATATCAGTTTTTTGCCATTATTCCGGCGGCCTCGCGTGATAATGTTGACAACGGATGCTAATGCCGACAATCGTGTGTGAGACGTTGGCATTAGCAATCGCGCGACAATGCAAATGTTTTGCCATGAAATCTTCGTTTTACGAAGGTACATACAAGTAACTGTCAACCAGGAACAGCAGCACAAATTTTCTGCCGCGCCGTTGATGTTGCCAACATAACCACGTGAGGCTGCTGGAATAGGAACTAAAATTTTAACGGCACATACGTTTTGCAGCATAAATTTCTCAAATTTTGCTGAAATGGGTTAGCTTTTAGTTCTTTGGAACGACTGACATGCTTCACTCAGTAATACAATATCACAATTTCTGAGGACACTTTCTGCACAGTAAAGATATCCAACAACATTAATTTGTATTTAGTTTTATTAAGTAGTACTTGACAGCACACGACATGCATATTTCAACATTTATACATGTTTTTAAGGAATCCATATATTATATTGCATTTGCATCTAAATGGTTCAAATGGCTCTGAGCACTATGGGACTTAACATTTGTGGTCATCAGTCCCCTAGAACTTAGAACTACTTTAACCTAACTAACCTAAGGACATCATACACATCCATGCCTGAGGCAGGATTTGAACCTGCGACCATAGCAGTCCCGCGGTTTCGGACTGAGCGCCTAGAACCGCTAGACCACCGCGGCCGGGACATTTGCATCTATTAGTTCATCGTTTGCCTCCTGCAAACATCTGTATATTCCGTTCTCAAGTTTTGCCATAATTCTAGTATGGCCATTTTCATAAAGAAATCTGAGCTTATTGGCGACAAAGTCACCCAAGTGGGTAAGCTGATCCCTTTTTCTGCGTGCTAAATTGTCGCCAACTTTTCTTAAGGTCTGTAAAAGACCTCAGTCTTCATCCAGGTCTCTCCTGGCTCTCTTCAGTGCAATTGATCTACCACTTCCACTCGGACTTGGAGTGGTACAGGGTGACACGGTTGCAGATCCACTTTCATGTGAAGGCACAGAGATGACTGGAGTGGTTTCCACTTCCACAATGTCTTGTGGGGGCGTGGCAGATGTCACCTCCTCCATTTCTGTTACATCGAAAGGGAAACTAATGCTTCCTTCTCCTTCACCATCTCCTTTTGTGGCTGGGGCTTCCATGACCTTTAAAATACATAAGACATTTCTAAGACAAAGTGAGCTATATGTTATACATACATTTAATCAAAGTATCTTAACGTATTGAGAATTCTTTGAGTGTCCATGCGTAAATTAAATTAAAAAGGTAACAATTTTCTTTCCAGCTTCCTGCTACTGCAGAGGAATGGCTGAAAATTGCCAAAGAATATGAAGAAAAATGGAATTTCCCCAGGTGTTTGGGAGCTATAGATGGGAGGCACATTGACATTGTGGCACCACACAACAGTGGAACAGTTTATTTTAATTATAAAGAGCACTTCAGCATCATTTTGCTAGCAATTGCTGATGCTAATTATAGAATAATTTACGCTGATGTTGGCACACAGGGGAGGATTTCAGATGGTGGTGTCCTTAAAGACACCACATTTTACAAAATATTAGAAACCAAAACTTGTAACCTCCCCGCAAAAATTTTGTTAAATAAAAATGGAAATGGAGCCAAGCGTAACCTCCCCACAAAAATTAAGGAATGAAAATTGACCATAAACCAACAACAATATTAATTAAATAATGAACCATGAACGAAATGTAACCTCCCAAAAGAAATAATAATATCTGGTAAATTTTATAAGGACAGCAGCGCTGACCTTCGGCCCTGTGTTCTGAATAACAAAAGCAAAAATTCTTACCTCAATAAAAACTGCAACTATTTCTGCTCTTATTTATCGACACAGCTTCGTGCAATGCTGGCGTATATTTTTTTTTATTCTTGGAAGCAATGATAATGCGTTGGAAAAATTCTTTAAATTGAAATGAATGTTTTTCTTTAAAAGAGTTACTTTATAAAAAAATTATTATTGGGGCATTTTTTCTGAACAAATTAAATTACAATTAACATACATTATTAAATATGCGCAATGCTGCTTCTTTACCTTCTACAACAATACTCTTCCTCCAGAGTCCTGACCAGAGTCGCGACCAGAGCACACAGCCGACGCATGCCGACTCCCACAGACTACTACGGTCCACTCGCTACTAAAGCCGACCGACTACTACTGTATTCGACTGACTACTGCTGCAGACTCGCGCAGACAAGCGCAGACTGACTTCTACTGTCGACTCGCGACAAGCAACAACTAACAATAAACTACTCTCTGGTCAGAGATTCTGTCATGCCTCACCCATCGCCGGCGAAGCATACACCTTACAAACTTTAAATATACCACCATCAACTCCTCTTCCTGGTAGGAGCAAGCCTGTTCCATATGTTTTCGTTGCTGACGAAGCCTTTGGCCTAGAGGAAAATATTGTGAAACCATTTCCAGGTCTGCATGAAAAAAATAGTTGGCAACGTATTTTTAACTATAGAGCATGCAGGGCAAGAAGAGTAATAGAAAATGTATTTGGGATTATAAGTGCGGTTTACAGAGTGCTGAGGAAGCAAATGCTTCTCAGTCCGGAAAAGGCTACAGTGGTGGCACTAGCCTGTGTTTATTTACATAATTTTCTTCAAAACAGAAAATCTCAAAGGTATTGTCCAGCAGGAACATACGACAGAGAGGGAGATGATGGCAACGTAATACCTGGGTCCTGGAGGGACACCCCTACTGTGCTGGAGCCACTGCCCAGAATTGGCCGAAGAACTTCATTGCTGAATGACAACAGATGAGAATATGCTGAATACTTCTGCAGTATTCAGGGCTCCATCCCATGGCAGTATGGAAAATAAGTTCCACATCATTGTTAAATGATGACATAAAGTAATATGCTCTATTCTTCTGCTGTATTCAGGACTTCAAACCATAGCAGTATGGAGAATCATGTTTTTCAGTGAAATTGTAAATATTCACATTATGTAAAGCATTAGCACGAAAAACTGTTGCCAAATATATGATTAATAAAATAATATAACAAATTTACTTACTGGTACTACTTCATGTGTGCTCCTATGAGAGAGTTGTTTGTAATTGTCTCTTATGAACTGCATATTTTCAAAAGCATACCATGAAGAGTGGTACACATTGCTTGTAGCACCTCCAGTTCCTTTGCTGCTCTTCCTTTTCGCTAACTCGCGACTATATTGGCTTTTTAAATTATGCCACTTGTCCTCACATTCCTTCCTTGACACGTTAAATGCCTTGGCAATTTCCTCCCACTCGTCGTACCTTTTCTGAGTGTTCTTATAGTCTCCTAGTTTCACATCCCAAATACAGGGATGCTTGCGCACTGCCTCTATAAAATGCAGTGTATTTTGTTTTGACCAAGAAGTCATGGCAAATTTTAAAGTATTACACGCGGGCGCAACACACGACACAATACACAAATAACTACACAACAAACGACAGTCGGCACCTCCAAAACTCAAACAGCCACCAAAGAGCCTGGTACTACGCATACGCTAATCGTCAAAATAAGCGGCAGGCGACAAGACGACAGGAAATAATAGTACTGCGCATGCGCAAGTTCTTAAAATGTCGCTCATACATGTCGTGTTATGGCCAAAAAGCGATATACAAAATGTATACACGACATGTGTGAGCTCGAGGGTCCGCATACAAGTTCTGTGAATTTTTGTGTGAGGTGATGTATCGCGACATGTCAAATTGACATGTCGCTCATACATGTCGCGATACATGTATCCCAGTGTAAACGTACCTTTACACCAACAAGCACTTCACAAAATTCCACGAAGCAATAGGTGCCGCTACATGAAATCTTAATGAGCCCCAGCGTATCAACTCGTGCAACAATCCTAAAGCCTTGTGCATTGTTGGTAGTTTTATGTAAAGAAATTTATTTTTGTTGCTACGAATTTTGAAAAGCTGCTACATTTGAAGATGAACAATTCGGAATTCCTATTGACTTCGTTGGATAATATATGAAAATGCAGTGGTCGAAACTCGGGGTGGAGAAAAAAGCTCGTGTAATACCTTTTTTTAAAAAAGTTTATTTACTTACGCAGAGGTTTGGCGCCAATTTTTATCTTTGTACCTGCAAAGCACGCCTGTAGCGCTACATACGTTCGATGGCAGAAGTTAGTTGTGATGGCACCTACCAACATTTTTCAGAACTTCCGCTTCCTTTGCACTCGATTCTAAGCCGCAGGCGGTTTTTTGGATTACAAAAACCGAAAAAAAGTGCAGCTTAGATTCGAGTAAAAATGGTATGTTACTTAGTGAACATAGTTGCAGTGGCCTCTGTTCGGTATTTGAAATTTAAAAGTTGGTAGGAAATGGCACCCCTCAGGGAAGTGAGAGCAAGTGTTAGGAAGGAACACCAGCTGGACTCATTATGTGCGCCTGGGGGCCTCATTAAACATGTTGAAGAGGCTGTTCTGGCAGCCATCGATGGAATGGGCTGTAACTATCTGCAAATTGTGGCAGACACTGGAACAAGTAATTTTCGGAGAAATGGCATTTTAGATTAGGCGACTGTGCTTCCAGTCCAGATATTGATAACTACAGAGGACCCGGAAGTTAAAATGTAAGCAGCTGTCACGGTTAGATTTCAAATTCTTTTACGTTTCAAATTCGTAACTTGCTGATTGTCAAATAGGTGTTGGGTGTGTAACTCAGTTATAATACATTTTAAAATATCATCTGGGCTCAGTTGTTATGCACTGACCGGCACTTTGCATTGTGTTCAGCAACAAATAATGTAGTCATAAATGCACAGAAGTACTTGTAAAATATATTTATTTCATCACATCACAGATAAAACTGACACGGGTGTACTGGTTACAAAACTGGTTCAAGACATGCATTGCAGCTATCGCCACTGGTGTTGTCAAACATCCAGCAGTTACAAAAGCATTCTTTATATAGTAATAATTAAACTTACAATTGAAATCTCAGTGCTTTCATGAGACTGATTACAGACTTAAGTTTGGCAGATAGTGATAACAAGTTTTAAGTAATTATTATGTTGAAAGAAATCTGGTTTTACATAAAAATTGCATGAAATATGTATTGCAAACAAGTGATTGACTACATTCCTTAATTGCTTTGTAATTGCACCATGACTTTTGATACTAACATGATTTCAGTCTCTTTACATTGAGTTCAGGTATTATTACTACTACTGCTTTTCTGTATCCTCTTCTCAAAAATAATACTCTCAGAGGTTAGTTAAATTTGCACAAAACTTCAGCACACATTATCAGTGTTCATAAATATGGCACATGCAGGACAATGCAATTGAAAGGTTTGTGAGTATATAATGTCACATAAATATTATTGCAGTCTCCAAAATGCTTGGCATTGACCTTTTCAACATATACTATTCCATTCTGCTACATTACAAAGTGTCAGTATAAGATCAAGAGAAATGCCCCCTACAGATAAGAGTACTATTAAAATCTTAGCTATTAATTGCAGAAGCATTGACAACAAAGTACCAGTGTGACAACAAAGTATCAGTGTTTGAAGGCATTGGAGCTCACAAAATACAAGTTACAGGAAGCTTCTTAAAACCTGAAATTGACAGCAGTGAGATTTTGCAAAAAAGTGAAGTGTATACTAAAAGGATAGGCTAGTGGTTAATGGAGACAGTGTATTTGTCACAGTAGACTGGGGTGTCCATTTCATTTTCATTGAAAAATTGGACATTTAAAGTAAAGTAGAGAAAAACCTGGGACAATGAAGAAAAAAAAAAAAACGGGACATAAATATTGCATTGACTAAATTTAATACACATGCACTCAGATGATCCCAAATCACTTTTTACAATTATTCTGCCACACTATCACTGCACTTTTCACTTTTATGTACTTTATCAAGAAGTGCATTTTCGTTTGAAATTGTATCATAAAAGTCAGTACACAATACACTATTAAAGCGTGTTTTGACAATGAGCAAGGCTCTCACTGTTTCAACTTTCATTCTGTTTTTTTTTTTTTTTTTTTTCATCTGACCACAAAGAGTTCACTAATGAAAACACACATTCCACAGCAGCATTTGACCCAGGAATTACCAGACAAAACTCCATCAAATGAATCATGTTTTTCATGTTAATGTTTTTACTTTTGAAATAAGCAAATATTTTACACCACGTTTCATTAACACTTTCTTTGTCTCCTTCTTCACTTTTTATGAAGTTCTGTGCACATGAAAATTCATCGAGCAGTTCGTGTTCGTCAACAGGAAAATTTGGTACAATACTTTTAACAAAAACACAACAGTCCTGAATATCCTCCCACTGTACCTGCTCCTTTTCAGTATTAACCCAGTGAAATTCTTTAAAAGGTGTGACAAATGGTAAACACCATTCTTTAATATACTCAATGCAAAAATCATAGAAGATGTCAGCATGGATATGAAATTGTTCTACAGTAATTTCACCCTCTTCTTCCAGCTTTCTTAGATTCTCATGTACAAAGGATGTGAGAAATCTTTCAGATTTTCTACATTGTAATTTGCCCAATAATTTGTTTATTTCTTGATAAACTTCCATTATTGTGATTTCTTGTTTCTCAATACATTTAATTGTTGTGGAGAAAGGATTTAGCTGGGTAACAAGAAAATGTAGAAGAACAATAGACACAAGGTTATCAAAGAATTGTTTAAGGATAACAGGACACTTACCAAGGGAAATGATATATGGTTTCAAAGCAGGAAATATCTTTACAGTTCTTTCCAATGCTGGTAGCAGAGATAGCCACCTTTGCCTTGCTGTGCCCAAGTACAGATTTGTATTCAGTTTCAGTAAACTTACAGAATGGCTTCAGAGATTCAACCCTTACTGTATATATGTGGAAATGCTGGTAGATTTTGTTTACAATTAATTGGCAGTCGATGGGTAGGCAATCTGAGCCAGTTTGTAAGGAATTGTGCACCGCATGTGCTGGCCAGCCAACACCTACTATATTATTCACTGTGTTCTGTTGCAGTTTATAGAACAAATTGTTTTTTCCTTTCCTCTGCTTACCACCAAAATTGGGGTTAGTGTTGTCTGCAGAAACTGCAGTCACCTTTCCCTCAAGATCATATTGCTTTAAAACCTCCAGCACATAATTCTGAAGTAAATCCAAAGTTTCTCCAGCTAAATTAACCAATTCGAGCACTTTGACCGTGGTGCCACTTTCAGGGTGAGAATACCTGAAAGGAGAGGAACCAACTTCAAATCCAGATGATTCCATGTATCAATCATTACATAAATTAATCGAGCGCTTTCCAGTTCATTTAAAGCCTGCTGAGCTGCATACGGTGCAATAACATTTGAAATGATTGCATTACATTTTGTGTGTCCACATGTGAATTTAGGATTGAAAAGTTTTTTAACAACTGCTGTAGTACAGTCCATTGACTTAAAGCTATGGTTATGCATTGCACTGTGGTATGGAAACGTAACTTCTTGTGCTGCCAACTGCCTATCCATTTCTGTTACTGATTTTAAGTTTACATAGTAGTCACTCACGCATTTATTTGCTCTTTTCGTTTGATCACTCATGCGCTGTTTCTTCGTCTTAATGTGATTCACAATGTCAGACCTTCCACCATGACCAATAACAAATTTTGATCTGCACAACGTGCATTTTACAGTTTCTCCACTGCCAGTGATAAAAGGAAACTCACTTTTTACATTGCTGTTAAAATTACACTTTCATTTTGGCATAATGAAACAGTGATTGCACAGTGCAAAACATTAACAGTGTGGTGACGGAAGCCAGAGAGAAAGTATCAGTGGTGTAGAGTATCTCTGGACCGAAAGGACGGATTCAGTGGATCGATTTAGAAGAGAAGAATCTTCGTTGTTATTCGTAGCCTATTGTGCGTTTAAAATTACTCGCGATTTTTGACAGTTCGGTACATGTTTGGGGTATGTTGAAAGTCATCACATGCCTCCTAGCGTAAATAATTGCGCAGTTAATAGCAAGTCAAACAACCAGTAGCGTAAAATACTCTAGCCAAGCAGAGTCATAAAAAAACGGGACATTTGAGTGTCCCCAAAAAAACTTTCGGGACAGCGGGACATTTTGGTAAAAAAAGGGACTGTCCCGGGAAAAACGGGACGAATGGACAACCCTACAGTAGACAAGAAACTCATATGCATCAAGGTAGATATTGAAACTGCAAATGAGACTGTGTGGGCAAGACTGAATGTCAAGGATGGGCATAAACTTCTAACCAGATCCTTCTATTGACCACTAGACTCACCTCCAGATGTAACCAAAAACATTAAAGAAAGCCAAAGTTCACTAGTGTGCAATTCCCTAATCATACTGTCACTGTCAGAGGAGACTGTAATTGTCCAATAATCAATTAGAAAAATTACAGTTTTGTACATGGTGGGTTTAAGGAGATGTCTTGTGAAACGTTGCTGGACGATGTCTCTTCAAACTGCCTACACCAAATGCTTCAAAAGTCCACTTATGATGGAATTTAATTGGATCTAATAGCAACAAATAGACCTGTTCTCTTTGATGATGTCCATATTTGAAACTGGTTTCAGTGACTATGAGGCAGTTGTAGCAACAATGATTACCAAAGTAGCCTATAAAAGGCAACTAAAACAAGTAGAAAGATGTACACGTTCAGCAACTACTGCAGAATCTTTACTTGTTGTTGCGAACGGATGCAGTTCCCTTTTCTTTTCACAAGACACTTTAATTCCTCTAGTGATCCATGTTTTCTTTTGTCCCCCCCCCCCCCCCCCCCTCCCCCCACAACAGCTGTTTAATGTCCTTTCTGATTACCTTATGCGGAAAGCTATTTTCAAATAATGGTATGAATTTGTCATGTAATAGATTAAATTTTATGTCAGCATTTGGTTCATTATAAATTTCATCCCTTCTCATCTGTTGTGAACTGTTCTCATAAATGTTTGTGCTGATCTCTTTAATTATTCTAAGTGCTTTCCGCTGAGAAGTGTCTATTCTGTAACACACTGTCTTATTTATCCTAACTGTATATCACATTACATTATACAGTTATTTTAATGGCAGCACAGACATTCACAGGTTGACATCCTTGGTTTCAAGAGTATTGCCAGATCTGATTGTCATAAGTCCATGATATTTTGGCAGACTATCGTTCCACTGTCATTAGATGCTGCTGATGGAGTGAAGTGTCTGCTGTTGGCTTGCAGTATTTAACCTGCCTGTCCAGAGTTCAGGCCCTGTGGTAGTAAGGGTGTGTGCAGCTGTGATAGTGGAGGGGAGAGCCTCATTTGGCTTTCACCTGCCGTCCATGTTGCACCTTGCATCTGCGTATGACGTTTTGCTTTGATGAATCTTAGTATTTGCTCCTGTGCCATGCTCACTTTGAAGCCAGAGTCCCTGTTGATGAAATTATCAGTCGGATAAAACGTAGCCCTAAAATATATCAGTTGTGACCAGGACTTGTGTTTGCTGGTAATTCATTTAATGTCCGTTTTAAGTGCAGTTTTCTGCTATATGAGAGTTGTTAGTCTGTAGTAAGTGGGCATGGCACTCACGTTCTGTACATCAATCTTCAGTGCAGAACACAGCATTGAAAACAGTAATAAAATGAGTTACCAGCAAACAAAAATTCTGGCTACCCATAATAAATTTTGGGATTGCATGTTCGAAGAAGCTATTGAAATTCAATTGATGGATAATTTAATCAACAGAGACACTGGCTTCCAACTGAGCACGGCATGGGACCCAATACTAAGCTCTGTCAAAGCAAAATGTGACACCTGGATGCAAGATGCAACAAATATGGCAGGTGGAATGCAATTGAGACTCTGCCTACCATTGTTCTTGCTGCATGGATCCCACCACTGAGCACCATGCAGGACCGATGAGACCTGTCTCTTGACCAGCAGATATAAATACACCCATGCATGTAGCATACACTTATTCCATCAGCTACATGGTGGTGGTGGAACAGTTGTCTGCTGAAACATCATGGGCTTTTGACAGTTATATCCATCAGTACGCCCAAGAACAGTCAGCAGCATATATTCTGGGAAAGCCACAAATCACAGGTCACAGGTGTGTTTGACCCAAGAGAGAAAGTCATGGAGTCAGTGAAGATACAGAACTGGCAGGCACTTGAATACATATGTGAACTATCGTGAGAAAGCCTGCTTACAAAGTTCCAAGAATCAGCTTTAAGTGGTGAATTGAGGAATATATTACAACCCATATGTATGGCTCTCAAAGAGACTGGAAGGTCAAGATTAGCTTAATTACAGGTGCACAGAGGCATTTAAGCAGTCATTCTTCTCGCAGTCCGTATGCGATTGGAATGGGAAGAAGCCCTACCATGCACTTCACAGTGATATGCAGTGTGTGGATGTGAGTGGTTGAAAATTACTGATTTTCCTGGTTCTGAGTGGGTCCAAAAGGACAGGGCCATCTTATTCTCCTTCTTCTTGTGTAACCTGGGTTTGTACTCCCTCTCTAATAACACTGATGATGATGGGATACTGTACACACGTCTCCTTCATGTTTTGATTATGCTTACAGCTACATTTTTACTCTGCAAGTCCTATAATATTCCTAATTTTATTGATTATGTTTGTACAATATACCTATAGTAAGAAACACATTTGTAGAAGTCACCACCTGTACTTCTAATTTAAAAATTGTTCTTCATGTAATGTGGACTGAATGTTGGACAGTGCCTGACTAGAACACATTAACCATCTTTTGAAAAGGAAAGTTGCTACTCACCATATAGTGGAAATGCTGAGTCGCAGATAGGCACAACAAGAAAACTGTCACAAATAAGCTTTTGGCCAACAAGGTCTTTGTCGAAAGTAGACATACGGTGAGTAGCAAATTTCCTTTTCATAATATTGTTATATTTCATCCTGAATTTTCCATTGTTTGATACATTAACCATCTTTATGTGACTCATTCAATAACAAAGTAAACCTGTTAAACATTGTCCTGCTCTTCTGTCATCACAGTGCCAGTGATACTGACTTGATGAAGATAGCAGTTAGATAGCCATATGCAAAGACAGGCTGCAGAAAAAAATTTAAAACTACTTCTCTCTTCATCCCGCTATTTATGTGACACATCGTTGTTGTATGAACTGTGACTATACGTGTCTCAGAGTTTCCAGGGAATATAAGAGAGTTGAAGAAGGTCCTTTGATGATATCTTCCACAGCAGGAGGTCTCATTACAGTAATTCACACATGCAGCTGCAATGTAATATCCATGTGCTACCAGTTATACTTGAAGTAGTGTTTTCTGTCATTTTTTGTATGATACAATAAGAAAATTAAATTCATGTCATGTGGTGATTCTTCGAATTAGCTGTAAATTCTGATGGTCTACCAGTCACTCTACTCAATCACTAGCATTACAATGTCTCAACAGTTCCATCTGGTTCTTCGAGAAAGAATGTTCTAAATGACAGTACAATGTCTCCAACAGATGTTGCGACAAATCTGGAAGGAAGTTGAGTTGGTGTTATCATCTGTCTGACGAGATGAATATTGATAAATATATTGCGTTGAACATTTTAAGAGTCATAACCTTACAGCATGACTTCTAGATTAGAATAGAATAAATTGTTTACTAAGTTTAACAACCTTGTCTTGACTGGTCCTTCGATTTTCTTGAGAGATTATATGCAACAGAGATTTCTACATTTTTCTTTCCTTTCAGGGCTGAAGGAAACTTGTCTCATGGTAGAAGATACGCAAGCAAGATAGAAAACTTGCTTCGGAAGTCAGCAGAATCTTGCGATCAGTTGCATGGTTTCTTGCTCCTTTTCTCAGTTGGAGGTGGCACAGGCTCTGGTCTGGGATCTTCTCTGCTGCCATTATTATCAGACATTTTTCCAGATGTACACAGGTACTGTGCACTGTACTACAACTAAACATTTCGTAACTGGTTTATGAAATTTTTGTCGTCATATTAGATAAGAAAAATTTATTAACAAATTACAATTGAAGGAATTTTGGGTTCAGTTAATGGAAAAGTCACAAATGTTTCACAGAAATGTGAACTGCATACTCTTTGAAATTTTCAAATATGAGAAAGAATACAAGTTACATTGGGAAGCAGCTATGGCTATCTGTTAGTACCTTTTCAACATGTTTCGAAACACTATAAGTGCAATGACGGATTGATATGCTTCCTCTTTCTTCGACAGTTGAGCATCTGGGTTACAAGTATTATACTTTATCAAAATAATTTAAAGTTTTGTTCATTAGTGCTCCATGAAAATCATTACAAATCTATTTTGAAGTATTATGAATATGTAAACTCATATAAGAAATCTCTAAACACCAAACTGCAGTTTAGAGTTAAATCTGCAAAATGTGCTGTAGAAAACTTTCCTAACCTCACGAATAAATAAAAAAATGCAAGTTCCTAGACCTATTGCACAAAAAATTTTAAACTCTTTTTAGGAATGTGTGATGTACTTAACATCTGCACAAGTCTTACCTCAACCAGCACATACAACAAACTGACCAAGGCTTGTGTAGCCATCAGTCAGCCATTGGAAAACATAAAAAGGCTTTTATTGTGCATTTATTACTAAAACAGCATATCTAAATCAAACACACAATTCATGCTTATGCACTGCTTCCTCTGACATATGATTGACAGTAAATCTTACATATTGCCTCTCATCCATTATGTGCGGATGCTTCAGCAGATATAAATAATATTAAAACTTATTACCAACAATAGTGTTACACACCCAACAGGATTAGATCTATAATAGGTTTTACATGGTGATGATGGTATTTTTCTTGGACACTTCATTTATGATTTATTTGCAGATTGCTCTTTCATATTCCATACTGCTGCTGTGCATATTAAATTACTGAAGTGAGTTTTTTAATCATCAGAATAAATATTCCAACTTGCTATTCAAGTTGTACTTGGTTATTAAAAATTATAGTGCTTTCTTTCGACAGTGCTAGTCAAGAGCTGTCAGTGGACATTTTATTTGTTTTGATAGCTTGATGAATTTGAAAGTTAGTAATCTGTAAAGAACAAAAATAGATATACATATTTCATTGATTTGAGATAATGTAATATTTCATCCACAGTGTGTATCTTTAAACATTCTTTTACTCAGTGGCAGTGTTTGTTAGGTAACTTTATTATATCCAGATCAAAATAAAAGTGATTGACATCTAGCTGTTTACATGGCTGTTGCCATAGCAACAGCCAGTTTGAGAGCACATTTGGCTGCACCTCCTGTTCTGTTCACCATTGTCAGATCTCTCTGCTACTGCAGTAACAACTACTGCAGCTTGTTGCAGATGACGCTCGTGAGCGGTAATGTAAACAGTTGTGGTCTGTTTTGCTGTGTGCTTCATTTCTCTGTGTGGGGAATTTATATTGTGCTACAGAATGTCTGAAGCTTGCAGGGGAAGTGTACAATCAAGTTTGGTTGCTAAATGGAAAATTCAGCAATCTGCCCGTGTTTTACTTGGTCACACGTATGAGTTTGTGTGCTTGATGTGAAAATATTTCAAGAAGGAGAGAGGCAATGGTGTAACTCTATTGCCTGTAATGAAGGGAGTCGAAAGAACTGTAGATGCTTTGAAGACACGCAAAAATACTGCCGTTAAATTTGTAAGGAGAAATACTGTCCAGAAGGGGAAGAGCTTGGTTCATCCAAACTGCAGACACCCAGTAAAACGAAAAGAACAGAACCACGTATAAGAAACTTTGACCCTTTTCAACAAGTTGCAGTTCATCGCCATATATATGGGTATTAAGAAAAGAACATTCAACTGTAAAAAAGCTGTGTGTCACTCTTCGTGAGGCAGAGTTATTCAGTGGCAGCAAGATGTCTTTGTCAACAATTGTCAGAGCCCTCGGTTTTCTGTACAAAAAAATTAATGGACGGAAAATTATAAAGGAGAAAGGTGACAGTGTAGCATGGCGTTGTTGATTTTTAAGAAATATCATTAATGTGCCATTTGAAGGCATTTTGTGTCTCTACGAAACCTGGATGAAGGCCAGTTATTCTGTCAGAAAACCATGTTGAAGTGGCAACTATTGGAAAACCTAAATCGGCCCTCCCTACTGTTCAGTTATTAAAGATGGCAATGAAGAAAGCTGCCACTGTTGAATGATTGAAATGCCCTAATGTGAAAATTCAGGACCTTTATGTAAGACACAGCTCAGAAAAAAAGCCACAGTTTGAACAGTATGTTGTGGACGAAATAGCTAAAGAACGTGGGCACAGAGTTCTTAAGCTTCCACCATACTGCTGCCACTTCAACACCATCAAAATGGTTTGGGCACAGATTAAACATAAAGTGGCAACAAGTAACAAAAGCTTTGCTGTGACAGAAATTCAAGGACCGTTAGAGGAAGCAGTGACACAAATGACACCAGAGAAGTGGAGTGATGTTGTGCTCCACACAGAAACGGTTGTTAAAGAAGCATGGAAAAGTGAATTGAATGTGGAGAGTAAGACTGAAAATTTAATTATATCCTTGGACAATTCCAGTGACTCGTCCATGGACGAGAGCTCAGATAACAGTGGTGCAAAGGAAGAAAGTGATTCTGAACTAAGTGGCATTACAGTGTGTTACCTGTTGCTTATAAGAGATATACAAATAATAGGAACCAGGTATCATTTTATACGCAGGAATGCGTTTGTTAAGCTTCATTAAAAGGCAGCATGAGAAGATAGAGCAGTAAGGAATGGCACAGGTGTCGCTGCTGCGCCATACTGCGCACACGTGCCCTGACGAACCAACAACATCGCCCCCTTCCTTGCTCAGATGTGCTTCGCTGTCAGTCACTTGGTTATTCTGATCTGGGTATTGTTCTTGTTTTACTTTTATGACAACTGAAATAACTCGCAGCTGTCTCAGTTTCTGTCGTATTGACCCATCATGTCATACACTGTCTTGAAACAGCCACTTGACAGTGAGTTCCACACTCAGTAACTTTTCAGTTTGCCTGCTTTTCTCAAGACTGCCAAAACTTATTTTGTGGTTTGTACGCCTTTGTCAGTAGCATTGGCTGAGCAATTGTCTTTACTAAATCTGGCAGCTTCAAGTTGACATAGCAATTTTAAGTATTTCTTCCAAAGGGATAGAACTGCTTTCATTTTTTTTCCTCTATGGTGTAGGAAAGATCAGAATATCTGTTGCACTGAGCATTAACCTGACAGTCCAAGATTAGCTAACTGTCACAAAATATGGTATTTTTCAATTAGCAGCTTCCCTGTTAATCTCACTATGCCAGATTCTTTCTGAATTGGTGAGAATAGATTACAACAACTGAAAAATTTAACAGTTGTTAATTATTGATGCAGTTTGTGACAGATACATCCTGTGGTTAATGTATACATTACTAGTTCCACATCCATGAAGTTTCTTCTTCAGGATGAAATGTATGCAACTGGGTGAATAATTAATAAACGAAAGAATCAAGTAATGAAAAGGGTTGTCTCAGGCTCTGGAAATCAGGGAATATCAAGAAATTCCTAACGTGTCAGGGAAATCTGGGGGGGGGGGGGGGGGGGGGGAACCACTGAAAAAAATCTCTTTTTTGTCTCAGTAGATGAAATGATTTCTTTACTGAGACATCATGCATTGTCAGTGGTTGGGTGCAGCTGAGCACGTGCGTTGCTTCCCTACTCACTCATTATTAGTGCTTCTCATCTTCCTACCAATCCCCTCAGCTTGCAGTTGATGCTGCCACCACTTGTCACTGTTAGCGTAGCAGCTGCGGATGAGAGGCAGGGAGGCACAATGAGTGGTTTGTTTGGATCTGATTCTCAGAGACTGTAGACGCTGTGGCCGGAGATGGTGGTCATCTGTGCGTAAGTTGTGTCTGAGTGATTATGTGAATTCTGGTTTTCTGACAAAGGCTATGGCTGAAAATTTAGTTGTGAGAATGTGATTGTCTTTTCTATGTGCCTGTCTGTGGCTCAGAGGTCATCTTTACGGTGAGTTGCTACCTATCCTCATTATTATTGATCCTCAGAGTATTTGCCCAAGTTATCCATTTCATGGATTGATCACTGCGGTCCCATTTCATCAACATGGTGTCTGTGACTCCTGAATAGCTGGGCACACTATTGGATTCCTGCAGCAGGTCAAAACCGCAGGCCATTTCTGCAGGTATCTCTAAGAGGTCAGGCCTGCCGATCTGAAGCCCTTCGTTTCCCACTAACGTGCATGTCCTGCCCATCAGATCTAGTCTCACCGACCTGCCCGCAGGCCGCGCCTGTTTGTATGTGGCATAATACAACAGATTTTTGTGGTTTATCCATGGACCAAGGACTCTAGTGCTCCTCAGTAGGTCAGAGGCCACAGGCATTGGATTTCAAAAACTGCGACTGTCTCACCTCAAGTACATTGCAAGGTGTGGCGTTTTATAGACATTTTATTTATTCTAGCACATTTTGGCACTTTGAAAGTAATTTATATATTAGAAAGTATGTGCAATCAGAAGGAAAAAAAAATATGGCTGTCGCTGGCAGTTTGTACGCTGTGTACCCAAATATTTCTCAAAAGAAAAATCACATAATAGCTGTAAAATAATAGATGTTACATAGTTTGTGATAACCGACAGTAATGAACATAGTAGAACCAACATTTTATTGGCAGTTACCTATATTGTTGGGTTACACAGCTCTTCCCCACCTTATACATAACTTTCAAGAGCCCTATGTTTTTCTGAGGTTATTTCTGAAATCAGTGAAGGTATTTTAAATCTGTCTTGTGACACCAAAGAAATGCTTATTTTTGTCACAAAATGTGTTTTGTTTTATTGAAATACAATAACATCTGTGGTCTTAATGAAACACATGTACTGTTTGGCTTGCTGTCTCCATCTAAAAACAGTTCGTTACAAAAGATGTTGATGTTGGTTCTTAAGATTTTTGCTCACATTAGGAAACACAGTCTGCTTGCAAGTTTTATTTAGATATTTCCTTGTTTGGCACTTTTTTTCGCGTACCATAGCTGCAAAGATGGATTGTCAACTTAATGTCTGTACTTACCCTTGAGATCTCAAAATTTGTCAGGGAAAAATGCTAAAACTTGTCTGGAAATCAGGGAAATATCAAGGAATTTCACTTGAGGATACTTGTGGTAACCATGATAAATGTAACCTGTTTTGAGTAAAAACCATTCAGTTATCATGGTGTGTCAATTGAGTCACAATTTAAGAACTGTCAAAACTCTCAATGTCATAATCTTCAGAAGTTAAAGCCACTTACTGCTGACATGAACACATGAGTAAATAGTGCTAAGATGGCTCCAGTTAAGGCACACTCAGCAGTGACAGCTACAGCAGATAAGAAGTTGTGAATGCTTTCGTGTGCAGTTGGGGACAGATGCATTGTACGTCAATGTAAGAAACCAAACTAGCAGCATTTCCTCCACATTGTGAAGTAGTGACTTGCAAGATGGGATATGTTCTCCAGAGGTATTGGTGAAGACTCGTGTTCTGACCCATTCTGATATTTCGTTACATGGGGTTTCAAGCATCAGGTGTGTGCAGTATTCCTTGTGAACATCTCAGTTTTTAAGTGAGAGAAACCTTTTGCTCTTTTTGTGAGCACTGTGCCAAACATGTGCTGTGTAAAATGAAGTGAACCAAATAGATTGTGGTGGAAAACTGCTTAGAGAATGACCACTATTGCAAAATATTAAACTTATTGAAGTTTGGTTATTAATGAAGCATTCAAAATTAAACCAAAACACAGTAATTTCAGCAGAGTCTAGAATTACAAGTTTTGTGGAACATCGGGTGGGCTTTGGACACTAAGTAAACACAAAGAAAACTAATCATCTTGATGTTGAAGCTCTTTCGTCTGTGGTTGCTTTAACAATAACATGTGTTTTTGAGTGGGGCCCACCTTTAGCAAAACAAAATTTTGTTTTTTGTACCAGACATGTTTCACTGCAGTTGCAGCATCATCAGTGTTTTTTTTTATGATTATGGCTGTTAAACATAAGGAATGTTCTTTACTGTTTAAATACATGTAAATATTAGTTTCTAAATTGTAATTACAGGTTTTTGAAGAGCACATACCTTCCTAGGCAACGGCCTTGCGACAGTGGATACTGTTATAACGTCAAGTTGAACACATATATTTCAAAACGATACAACACATGTAAGTCACTGAGCAAGTTGACAAAGCAAGACATGTGATCATGATAACATTCAAGTGAGCACTGAGTCCAAGTCTAGCGGCCGCTGGCTGGCTGGCCGCTTAGGTGGCGCAGCTGCTGCATTGCTGGCAGACAGCACCGCATGTAGAGGACGCGCGTAATTGCGCGGCGCCACTTTGATTGATCGGCAAGTCACAACACTTTTCCCCTCTTTTGAAATTTTTGCACTGGTCTTGATGGAAGTGGCCTGTAGATTGATAATGTCCATAAGCGTTGTATGACTGGCCGTAAAGTCTCGAGGAGGAGGCTTCCCATACGGACGGAAGTGTCCCCGATGATAATGGGTTGAGATGACAGGAGATGTAGGGGTCAAATCTGCTGGGGCCCCGTGCACCAATCTGCCCATTGCGGCAAGTCCCATTGATATAACAGGAGACATGGGCGATGTGTCGGCGTCCGTAGGAGAAGGAGGCGAGTAGAGTTGCTCAAACAGATGATGGTCATCCGGTTCCTGCATGGGCACATCTCCTGGTGGTGTCCGTTCTTGTACGGGCACAGAGATGACGGGGAGAGGGCTGCGTTGCGAGTAATGAGAGATGCCAAGAATCCGAGCGTCAGGTAGAGCCGAAGGTGGTGTAGCAGCATTCGGAACAGGCGTTGCTGGCACACGAGGCCGAAGCTGGTCCAAATGACGCACTGCAACACCCGTGTCCATCTGGATTTCATACAGGCGTCGGCCACGGTGTCATAAGATGCAGCCCGGACTCCATTTTGGCCGCCTGCCATATCCCCGTACCCATACAAGGTCGTCGGTGGTGAACCGGCCAAGCGAAGGCACCTGCGGCCGTGAGGTGGAAGGCCGCAGAAGATGAAGTAGCGTGCAGGGCTATCGGCCATGTAAGAGCTCAGCCGGGCTGTGGTCGCCCATGGGGGTGAAACGGTAAGAAGCCAGTAATTGGAGAAGCGCATCATCAGCAGCAGAAGAAGTCAGGAGCTTCGTCATCTGAGCCTTAAACGTGCGGACCGGTCGTTCAGCCTCACCGTTTGATTGTGGATGGAACGGAGGGGCTGAGACATGCATGACTCTGTGACGAGCACAAAAATCCGCAAATTCGGAAGAGGCAAATTGCGGACCATTGTCAGTAACAATAGTAGAGGGAAGGCCTTCCAAAGAAAAAATGCGGGCGAGAGCACTTGTGGTTGCCGCGGTGGTAGGTGACATGCAACGGACAATGAAATGAAAGCTAGAGTAGGCATCAATTATGAGTAGCCAATAAGTACCTAAAAAAGGTCCTGCAAAGTCAGCATGAATGCACTCCCAGGGCATCTCAGGCGAAGGCCACAGTAACAAAGATGACTTCGGGGCGGTGGCCTGTGACGCACAAGGGCCGCAGGCAGCGACCATGTGTGCTATTTCAGAGTCGATGCCAGGCCAGTACACATGACGGCGCGCCAGAGATTTTGTGCGAGAAACACCCCAGTACCCTTGGTGAAGGAGGCGCAAGACCGAAGCATGCAAAGACGCAGGTACCACAACACGCGGCGAAGCATTGTCTTTGGAAAGGAGGATAACACCATCCCTAGCCGTGAGGCGGTAGCACAAAGTGTACGCAACGGATCAGGAGTCTTAGCAGACGGACGATCTGGCCAATTCTTCTGAATACAGTGTAAAACCCGGGAGAGGGTAGGGTCAGAACACGTAGGAGCCGCCAGCTGGTCCCCGGTGATGGGGCATCATCCACAACCCACTGCTTGGCAACATCCAGGTGAAAAGACAGAAGTTTGTCCCTATCGAATGCCAAAGCAGGACCCATGTTGAGCCGTCGGCCGGAAATGAATCTCATAATTGAAATGACACAAGTAAGGAGCCCAACGTTGGAGGCGGTGTGCAGCCTTGTCGGGAAGTGACGTTGATGGATGAAACAAGCAAACAAGTAGTTTGTGATCCGTAATGAGATGAAATTTGGATCCATAGAGAAAAATATGAAATTTATGAAGAGCATAAATAATGGCCAAAGCTTCTTTTTCAATTTGAGAATACTTTTGTTGGGCATCTGTGGTCGTTTTGGAGGCATAAGCAATGGGTTGTTCAGAACCGTCAGAAAAACGGTGCGCAAGGACTGCACCGACTCCGTATTGAGAGGTGTCCGTGGCAAGAACAAGATGTTGGCCAGGTCGAGAAGTAGCCAGGCACTGGGCCTGTTTCAGCATAGTCTTCAATTTCTGGAAAGCCGCATCGCATGACGCGGACCAGTGAAAAGGCTCGTTTTTATGCAACAGACGATGCAATGGCTGAGCCACCGAAGCAGCAGATGGTAAAAACTTGTGAAAGTATGCTATTTTCCCCAAGAAGGCCTGCAGTTCCTTAACAGATGAAGGTTAAGGAAGGGCATCGATCACAGCGACAGTTTGCTGAAGCGGACAAATACCATCCCGAGAGAGTTGAAACCCCAAGTACATGATAGATGCCTGAAAAAATTGTGATTTCTGGAGATTACACTTAAGACCAGCAGTCTGTAAGACATGAAAAAGTGTGCGGAGATTTTGAAGATGTTCTTTGTAAGACATGAAAAAGTGTGCGGAGATTTTGAAGATGTTCTTCAGTGGTGGAGCCAGTGACAACAATGTCGTCCATGTAATTGATACACCCAGGGACAGGGAGCAGTAATTGTTCCAAGAATCGCTGAAAGAGAGCAGGGGTGCTGGCAACCCCGAATGGCAATTGTTGGTATTGATAGAGGCCGAAAGGCGTGTTAAGGAGCAGAAGCAGCCGGGAAGCAGCGTCGACAGGAAGTTGATGATAAGCTTCTGACAGGTCAATTTTAGAAAAATACTGGCCACCCGAAAGTTGAAAGTTTAGTGAACAATTCTTCAGGCCGGGACATTTGGTAAGTGTTGATGAGGCATTGTGCATTGACTGGCTTTAAAATCGCCACAGAGACAAATATCACCATTGGGCTTAGCAACAACAACGACGGGAGAGGACCACTCACTGGAAGTGACAGGAAGCAAGACCCCTGAAGTAGTGAGACGATCCAGCTCCCGTTTTACCCGATCACGAAGGGCCACAGGGCTGGGCCGAGCCTGAAAAAACTTAGGCTGACCAGTGGGTTTGAGCATGATAGGAGCTTCAAAGTCGTTTGCACTGCCTAACCCAGGAGAAAAAAGGGACAAAAATGTCGTCGACCAGGAATCCAATTGAGCATAAGGAATAGCATCAGAGACGATATTGACAGAGTCATCTATGGAGAACCCAAAAACGCGAAAGGCATCGAAACCAAAAAGATTTTCTGCGTTAATCTGGTCGACCACAAATATGGGAACAGTGCGAACGATGGATTTGTAAGATACCTCAGCATTAAATTGTCCCAAGAGAGAAATCTTCTGTTTATTGTACGTCCGTAATGGCCGAGTGACAGGTGATAGGAGTGGAGAACCCAACTGAAGATACATTTGAGAATTAATGATAGTGGCAGCAGAACCAGTATCCACCTGCATGCGAACATTCCGACCAAGGATTTGGACTGTGAAGAATAACTTCCCTGAAAGGGAAGAAGTGCAATTGACAGACAACACAGAAGCAGAATCAGCGTCACGGTCATGAACATCATGTATGCGGTCGGATTTGCAAACGGAAGACACATGACCCTTCTTTTTGCAATTGTGACACACGGCCAACGTTGGGGACAATCTTCGCGTGAATGTTTCGTAAAACACCATGGACATGAAGGAAGTTGCCGGGGGTTTTGCTGCAGTTTCTGAGAGGGTTGTTTACGGTTAGGCCGAGGCTGCGTGTGGGAGCATACTGCAGCCACGTCTGCCGATGGGGACACGCCGCACACGTCGTCAACAGCGCACAGAGGCTGTATGTCCCTGACATCACCCCACGCCTCTATTTGCGCTCCAGCGGCGCGAGAAATTTCAATGGACTGCGCAATGGAGAGGACTTCATCTAGAGTCGGATTTGCCAACTGAAGGGCACGTTGCCTTACTTCTTTGTCGGGCGCCGACCGGATAATAGCATCACGTACCATGGAATCTGCGTAGGATTCTTTGTGAATGTCAGTAACAAATTGACACTTTTGACTGAGGCCGTGAAACTCAGCAGCCCAAGCTTTGAATGATTGGCGAGTCACAACAGATACACCAGTTCCCGTGAGATCACTGAAGTTAAGCGCTGTTGGGCATGCCCGTCACTTGGATGGGTGACCATACAGCTGCCAAGTGCTTTTGCCATTTTTCGGGGTGCACTCAGCCTCGTGATGCCAATTGAGAAGCTACTAGACTGAATAGTAGTGGCTCCGGGCAAAGACAACCATCATAACGACCGGGAGAGCGGTGTGCTGACCACACGGCCCTCCTATCCGCATCCTCAACTGAGGATGACACGGCGGTTGGATGGTCCCGATGGAACACTTGTGGTCTGAAGACGGAGTGCTAATACCTTCTTAGCACATGGTGTACTTTTTGTGCAGTATTACGTTTTTACAGTGACTGTTTTTTTTAAAGTTTGTCACCTGCAACTATATACAACTTAATGTAGTCAAAACATTTACTCAAAAATTACGATTTCTAAACTGTAATGGCTATGCCTGAGATTAATAAGTCATGTGAAAGGTTGTGTGTGTGTGTGTGTGTGTGTGTGTGTGTGTGTGTGTGTGTGTGTGGTGTGTGTGTGTGTGTGTGTGTGTATTTACAGTATGTTTCACTTACTGTTTCTTTTTTTGTCATCTTCTTCATTGTCAAGTTCTATTATTGAGTTGTCACTGTCACTGTTTACCAGCTAGATGAAACACCCAGTTGCATCCAACAACTCCATAATGATATGAAAAAAAAAACCCTTAGAAACAGAAAACAAGAAAATGTTACATTTCCTTGACCTCATACTACACAGACACAACAACCAACACCAGTTCTCCTTATTCAGAAAAGTAACCACCACCAGCACAGCCATTCACAAACATTCCAATCATCTGACTACACACAAACTAGCCGGTTTCAAATATATGCTACACAGACTGAACAAAACTCCACTCATTGAAAGCAACTATAACACTGAATTACAGACAATCAGACAAATAGCTGTAGAGAATGGATATGACACAAACACTACAGATAAACTGAACCACAAAATTAAAACAAAATTAAAAAAGACACCCAACACACAAAAGCCTTCTCACTAACTTACAAACACACAGAACACACAAATGAACAAGAAATCCACAACAATAAACAAGTGGTTGACTCTCACCTAAAACAACAAAGTAGCCCACAGAATAGGCAACATACTCAAAAAACAAGGGCTTAAAATAGCCTACAGGACAGACAACTCAACGCAGGGGAAAATAAGGACAACCAACACAAGCACAGACAAACACAACACATCTGGTATTTACCAACTAACATGTCAGAACTGCAAATCAGTTTATATAGGACAGACAAGCAGAAACTTTAATACCAGAAACACAGAACAGAGAAGAGCATTAAAAAGCAACAGCTGTCATTCCACATTTGCTGAACACCTTATGGACACCGCCCAACAGACATCAACACTGATTTGAAAATTTTCAAATGCAGAAATAGCCCCCTACAAAAACTAATAATTGAAGAAAATTATCAAATACAAAAAGCCAGAGTTGAAGGAAAGCAAGTAATAAATGAATACACAGCTCTCTGCAATGGAAGTCTGTTCTCTGCCCTCAAAGAATTATTAGATAATACCAACCTATAGAACTACTCCCCCCCTCCCCCCCCCCCCCCACACACACACATTGAAAAAATAAATAAATATAATTATAATGATAATGACAAACCCGCAAACCAATTATCTCTCTCTCTCGCTCTTTCTTTCTTTACACACACACACACACACACACACACACACACACACACACACACACACACAACCTTTCACATGAATTATTAATCTCAGGCATAGCGATAACAGTTCAGAAATTGTAGTTTTTGCATAAATGTTTTGACTACATTAAGTTATATAGGTGCAGGTGACAAGCTGTAAAGGAAAACAGTCACTGTAAAAATATAATACAGCAGGAAAACCACACCATATGGTAAGAAGGTACGAATACAGAATTTTATGTGCTCTCCACAAACCTGTAATTACAATTTAGAAACTAATATTTGTATGTATTTAAACAGTAAAGAACATTCCTTATGTTAAATAGCCATAATAATAAAATACCCACTAATGATGCTGCAACTGTAGTGAAACATGTCTGGTACAAAAAACAAAATTGTGTTTTGCTAAAGATGGACCCCACTCAAAAACATATATTATTACAAAGAACTCTATTCTCACCTCCTACATCCATCGAGCATCAGTTTCAAAGGAGATGTTCACCCCACCCACTCCTTGGTGTCACATTGTCCTGTGGAAGAACACATCTGCTACAAATTACTTGACTTGCCTTTCCATTTATGTGGAAATTCAGTCCCCTGAACTGTACTGCTTCATTCGTATGTGGAAGACACTGCCATTTGCAGCAGTCAGTGGTTTTTAGCTCCTAAAGGCAATGGTGATGACAACTGTTGAAAGCCAATAATTGTAATTCAGGTGATGGAGCTTTAAAACCAAGAACAGTTTAGTCAGCCATACATTCTTGAAGACCCTTAGCACTTGTTACTGGTGTTGTTCTGATATATATCCATAGTTCTGTGGTTAGGTATTGTTGCAGTAACAGATAAGCAAACTCCTTCCCCTTCAAGCCTTCTGCCTGAAGAAGGAGCCACTGGCTCTGAAAGCTTGCCAATTACAATCGTCTTTTATGTGTGTGTTCTGCCACCGCTTGGTGAGTAGTTTTTTTATCTATCCAATTAAATAATTTTGTCAGTAATTGATTTTGTTGTTATAATTTTTTTGTTTATTTATTTTATTCTCAACCAGAACTTTCCATGCATTAATATATCCCATCTCCATCATACACATTGCCTTCCCTAATGGTTTGGTGTATTAATGTTGTATTGACTCCCTTTTGACACTTCTCTCGCTGTTTCCTTGGAGGTGGCTAGAAACCAAGGGAGATAAGTGCACTTCACCACAGTTTGAGAAAATCCAAGTCCAAAGCTGAGCGGGTGACATCTCTTTGGTTGCATTTAATCTAATATGTAATGCAGTTTTCCCCTTACCAAACATTTATTAGAGCATGTATGTTTTTGTAAGCATGTATGTTTTTTGTAATATCAACATGCAAAATATGTACATATTCATGTAATGAAAATGAGTAAAATAAGTAAGAAAATAAGTAATATCACAAAAATGTTTTGTTAACAATAATACAAACTGAATTCAATTTCTGAATTACACCACAGCATGTTATATGTCTTGATATGCACTTAAATAACCCAGAAAGAAAAAAAAAAAGTGCATTAAGAAGTTACATTTTACATTGCTTATTTTTTGATTTTTCAAGTCTGTACTGCAATAACAGAAGAAAATTATTTTTGGTCAAATCTGTTTACAAAATAGTCCACCTTCACTGAAATTACTAGGGTACACCACCTTACATTTAATTTTGAACAACCGGGTGCTTCTACAGATCTCTGTGATCATAGAATGTCATTGATCAGAAAGAACATTTTTGTAGGAGGAAAATGATCTCCTTATACAGGGTGTCCCAAAAAGAATGACCCAATTTTAACTTGCAATAATATTGAGACAAATGTCACTAGGTAACTGAAACAACACTATATGTAATTGGCATGGTCCAGCGTTTCAGAAAAAATCTGATAGATGTTGCTACGAGCGCTGACCTGGAGCGTGCAGCCAGTCTCACGCAATATGGTGTTCACGCAATGGAAGGCGTATTGTGTTATTGAATTTAGTCGTACTAGATCAGTGATCGCAGTTCAGCGGGCATTTACTATTCGATTTCGTGCTAAACCACCATCACCAAAGAACATTTGATGGTGGTATAACCAGTTTGAAAAAACAGGGTGCCTCTGTAAAGACAAAAGTCCTGGCCGGCCACAGGTCCTGAACAAACAGTGGAACAAATCTGATGAGCATTTGAGCAGAGCCCCTACAAGTGTACGCGTTGTGCTAGCCAAGAACTTGAGTTACCACGCATGACAGTGTGGTGTGTGTTACGGCATCGTTTAGCCCTCAAACCATACCGATTACAACTGGTACAAGCTCTTCGAGATACTGACATAGTGAAGCGAGTGGACTTTAGCAGTGCTATTCTAGAGGACATGGAAGATGACACTTTTATGTTACGGTTGATTTTCAGCGATGAAGCAACTTTCCATATTAGCAGTATGGTTCACTGTCATAATGTGCATATATGGGGGCTCGAAAATCCTCATGAAACAATTGGACACAAATGTGATTCACCAAAAGTGAATGGTTTTTGTGCTGTTTCCCAAAGCTAGGTTTATGGACCCTACTTTTTTGAGGAAGAAACCGTATCAGGACAATCATATCTTGCAATGCTATGGAACTGGTTATTCCCACAACTTGGCTCTGATCATTTCATCTATCAGCAAGATGGAACGCCACCGCACTGGCACAACAACGTGCGCAGTTTCCTCAATGCCAACGTGCCTCAACGTTAGATAGGGCATACAGGACCGTGAGACCAGGCTTTACAGTCTTGGCCTCCTTGGTCCCCTGACTTAACACCATGTGATTTCTTCCTGTGGGGATATGTTAAACAATGTGTTTACATTCCTCACTTACCTCGTGACATTGATGAACTAAAAACCAGAACATCAGCTGCTGTAGCTTCAGTGACAGAAGACACCTTACACTCAGTTTGGGATGGATTTGACTATTGGCTAGATGTTGTCTGTGCAGCCAATGGAGGACATATTGAACATTTATGATGGATTTTTATGAACTTCTGTCTTTTCTGAGTAATTTAGTATGCAATTTGTGGGTCTTAAGCCCTTGTTCCTAATAAATAATTCTATTTAAAATCGGGTTATTCTTTTTGGGACACCCTGTGTTATTACGTATTGATGGTGCAAATGTTAGGATATGAAATATTTCTGTAGAGATGTCCACTGAGGACGTTGCAGATATTAACAAAAGTCAAGTAGTGTGGATTTCTTGCCAAAAGTGTCAAACATATTCACTACCCTCTGCCCCATACCACCTCTAATATCAGTCTGCATGCAGTTGACATTCTCAACAAAATCTAAATGCAACAGCAAGCCGATGGATTTTAAATGTCTAATGCTGCTGGCAAGGAAGACAAAGTTGTTGTTTTGATTTTAGCTTCAGTGAAAACATGTACTCCACCTCATTAGGAGAGGTTCAGATGGCAATGCTAGGTTCGGGAACAGTTCTCTGCAGAGTGACATCAGTGGTGGATTTTGAGTAACACTTTCTTTGTCTTTGAAACTATTTTATTTGCTTCTGCTTAGCTGCTGTGTACTTCTTTGATGATACTTTATAGTGCATTGGCCAGACAGGTGAAGTGGATTAAATTCAGACTGCATAAGCTTAGGATAGTTGCCTCCTCCTGAATGCAGGCTGTGGCATCTGAATACATAACAAAAATGGTTTCATCTTGAATTCCCTCAGGCCACAGCACTTTGGGACTGCCATTTACAAAATGAGCTAATGTTGAAAGAAGTGTGTTTCAGCCATTTGCAGGAAATAAAAAATTGCTTTGAACATTTTTCTGCCTCGTTTGCCCAATGATATTGCCAGTGAACCACCCACATACATCTGTTTCGTTGATGGCTATCCATTTGTGATGTTTAATTATGTAGCGCCACACACTTTAAAGAGCTTACTGATAGCAAAAATCTAAATAGTTTTTTACGTTGATTCACTAGGGATCTGTCACCCGAATACTTCTGTAGATGCGTGTCATATTCAGCCACTTCAAGTTTCTATCATGGGAGTCTTTAGTGTCTGAGTGAATGACATTTGCTTCTTTGATGATTGCACTGTTGTGTGCAGATCACATGCACATTTTACTGAAGTTGGGATTTCATAGAGCACCTGATCTACTTATTGCAGGCTGGACATAGAACACTCTCTCCGTTAATAGTGAAAGCTTCATCCATTGTAAACCAAGATTTTAATTTAGATTATAATTTTGGTGCAACAGAAGGCACTGTGAATACAAACAGTTGGGAACTTTTAAAAAGTACTCTTATTATTTGGCATAGTTCTGAATCAGTAGAAGTCAATACTATTGGAAAACATCAGGCTGCTCGTCTTTTGTTTTTCCCACTGCAAATCTCGACAGCACTCGAAGCCATATACTACGAACACAATAATGACTAATATAATGTTACACACAGTATTGTGTCTGAATCTGCTTTGTTTTTGAGAACTAAAATTCAGAAACTTGTAAAATTAAGTAGAAGAACATCCTTCATAATCCAACTCATAGTGTGGTTAACCGTGTTTTATCACACTAGACCTTGATTTTTAGAGATAATTTATTTCCTGTCTTTATCTTCTATGTAACTTTGGGTTCAGGTATTTTTCTAAGGGAATTAGCTACTGATGTGTGGGGAAATATGAAAAAAAGGGCAGTTTTATGTAGCATAAAGTTAAAATACATAAAATCATGAAATTGTAGTGAAATACGTAAAAATATGCAATGATAAAATAAAGAAATGAATGCAGATGACATAATTCATGAATGTTTACATTTTTCATGTGAATAAGCGAAAAGGAAAAGAATATATAATTACTTAGAAATCTGGCCTCTAATGATTATTAATATTAAAGGCTGAAATCCACTTATAATGTACTACTTGGTCCACATATAGGAACATGTTAATACAGTGTTGTGCTTATCTCTTTTGGCTTCTGTTTTCCAACAGAACACTCCAAATTATGTATTTTCATAATACTTTTATATTCTCTTAAAAATTAGTGCAAATATACAAAACTGTCATTCTGACTCTGTCTGTCTCAAAAACCATACACAGTTTTTTGTTGAAGCACAGGAATCCTGAATCAGATCATCTTGATCCTGGATTCTCGTACTGTAATGAATGATCATTGCTTTTAACATTGGATGAGTTACACACTTCCTCCTGACCATTATCCCACATCTGCCCAGGGTCAGCATATTAATTATTGGATGTGGCAATGCTAGTGGTAGAGGGTGACTGGATGCCTTTCCTGACACACCACTTCCCACCTTGGAATGGAATTTGTTTACCTCATCTGTCAATGTCTAGTGTTAACCCATGTGAAAGCATGCAAGCATTTTCTAGATGTTTGCAAATTTAACTGAGGGGAGGACATGGATAGCAGCCTGTTATTCACCTAGATGGGTGTGGGAAATGACCTAAAAACCATGTCCAGTCTGACTGGCATGCTGATCCTCATTGTTAATCTGCTGGGTGGATTTGATCTGGTGCAGATGCACCTCCCCGAATTCTGGAAGTGGCATAGTAATACATGCGGCTATCTGGGTGTGTCGAGCTACAATGATAATGACCATGGAAATACCCTGCTCTCATGGACATTAACATCAATAGTGTATATAATCCTGGCCCCAGGCTGATCTCCTGTCTGCCACCAGCAATGGTGCGTGAATCTTTGAGAATGTCTGCCACTTATGTTGACAAGAGGTAAAAAAACACATCATTAAACAAATGTCGGCCGAAGATCACAAGTGGCCATGAAAGCGCTCATCAATTTTGTAAATCCTCAATCTCTTAAAGTCTGCTATTTTGAAACAAGTGGACTCTTTGCAAAAACTGAAACACAGATTCAACTCCAAATGCCCAAGAATGTTGAAAGACATAATCATTTTGTTGCAAGATAATGCCCACTCACTTGGTGCCAAGATTTTTTTGACTACACTCCAGAAGTTTTGTGGGGAAGTCCTTCAATATCCTCCATAAAGTCCCATCTCTCCCCATGCAATTTCCAAATTTTTGGGACTGTGAAGATCGTGGCCACTGATTTGTTTCAGAGAAAGAGGTGCATATCTGGGTATAGTCGTAGCTCCATAGGCAACCGCAAATATTTTCCCATGAACGCATTGATTGTCTTCTCTCTTAGTGGGATAAATGTATTGACAGTTACAGTGATTACTTTTGATATAATAAAAAGCTTGCTTACTTTTTTTTCATCCTTCTTGTTTTCATTTTACTGCCCCTTATATACTGTTAACAATAATGCTCATAAAATCAGAGATTAACAAGGAATTTCGATACTTTATGTATATGTAGTGTTTGTATCTAGTATTTAAGATAAATAAGAACAGGGAAAAATAGTATTTATATTAGCAGTGTTATCAGAGCAAGCAGATCTATTCCACGTTAATTAGGCATCCCGTTCACACTACAACCAATCGTAAAGAAAATTATTTGAAATGTGACACAGTGTTAACTTGAAACTTCTTCTACAAATATTATTTGAAAGTATCATCCAACATCCAATGCTGTTTTTGAGATACAGATTTCGTGAGATAAACATCCATGCATTTTTCCATCACAAAGTATGACCTACAAGGTTTTGAGCCTTGCAGCTGTCCTCTGTAGAAAGTGTGTCCTCAAAGATAAAGCATATCCTCACAAATTACTAGATTGAAATGATCTTTCACCCTGTGTTGGAGGTGGCAATTCTTCTTGGTTGCATCAATGATGATTTGATGCCCCCATAAAGCAGTTGTCATAAAGATCCTCTGTGCCTCTGTTCCTTTGGATAGGCAATATAACTTACTTGTGCATGTTGATAATGCATTCAAATTTTACAGCTGGCAGAATACCACAGCAGTAAGGAACTTTCCATGGACTACAATGAAAAATGCTACTAGCCAACGTACACTGAGGTGACAAAAGTCAAGGGATAGCGATATGCACATATACATTTGACGGTAGTATCATGTACACAAGGTATCAAAGGGCAGTGCATTGGCAGAGCTGTCATTTGTACTCAGAAGATTCATGTGAAAAGGTCTGTCATTTTGGCTGCACGACAGGAATTAAGACTTTGTATTTGGAATGCTAGCTGGAGCTAGATGCATGGGGCATTCCATTTCCGAAATCATTAGGGAATTCAATATTTTGAGAGCCACAGTATCAAGAGTGTACCAAAAATACCAAATTTCAGGCATTACCTCTCATCACAGACAACATAGTGGCTGATGGCCTTCACTTAATGACTGAGAGCAGTGGCATTTGCGTAGAGTTGTCAGTGCAAACAGACAGCAACACTGCATGAAATAACAAAAAAAATCTGTGTGGGACATACAGGGAATGTATCTGTTTGGACAGTGCAGCGAAATTTGGCATTAATGGGCTGTGACAGCAATGACCAACATAAGTGCCTTTCCTAACAGCATGACACCACCTCCAGAGCCCCTCCTGAGCTTGTGACCATATTGATCGGACCATAAATGACTGGAAAACTGTGGCCTGGTCAAATGAGTCCAGATTTAAGTTGGTAAGAGCACCTGTGGTATAGGGGTAGCGTCTTTGACTAGTAATCAAAATGTCCTTGGTCCCAGGTTCGAACCCCACCGCCACTTCTTAAATTTATAATAATAATCAGAATTAGTGGCCGAAGACTTCCAGCACAAGAAGTCACCCTCATTCTGCCAACGGCCTTGTCAAAGAGGGCGGAGGTGTGGATAGAGGTTCAGGGCACTCTCTTGCCTTTGGTGTGGGAAACTACCCCTAAAGGCAGAAGAAACAGCAATGATCAATGGCATAGGGGTGCAGAAACTGATGGAAACCATTCACAGGACATGTGGCCTGGAATTTGAAAAGTGCAATGATGATCTCTCCATTGGCAAAAGATTCCAGAATAGTCCCCCATTTTGATCTCTGGGAGGAGACTGCTGAGGGGGAGGCGACCATGACGAAAAGATTGAATAACCAACGAAAGGATAATGTTCTACAAGTATGAGCGTGGAATGTCAGAAGCTTGAATGTGATAGGGTAGTTAGAAAATCTGAAAAGGGAAATGCAAAAGCTCAATCGAGATATAGCAGTGGTCAGTGAAGTGAAATGGAAAGAAGACAAGGATTTCTCATCAGATGAGTAGAGGGTAATATCAACAGCAATGGAAAATGGCGTAACAGGAGTAGGATTTGTTATGAATAGGAATAAGAAGGTAGGGCAGAGAGGGTATTATTGTGAACAGTTCAGTGATAGGGTTGTTCTCACCAGAATCGGCAGCAAAACACCACCAACAACTATAATACAGGTATACATGCTGCTGTCGCAAGTTGAAAATGAAGAGATAGAGAAAGTATATGATGATACTGAATGGGTAATGCAGTACTTAAAGGGGGATGAAAGTAAAATAGTCATAGGCGACTGGAATGCGGATGTAGGGGAAGAAGTAGAAGAAAGGGTTACATGAGAATATGGACTTGATACTAGAAATCAGAGAGGAGAAAGACTAATTGAGTTGTGTAATAAATTTCAGATAGTAATAGCAAATACTCAGTTCAAGAATCACAATGGGAGCAGGTATACTTGGAAAAGACTGGGGACTGGGAGATACAGGAAGATTTCAGTTACATTACATCAGGGTCAAACAGAGATTCTAAAATCAGGTGCTGGATTGTAAAGCATATCTAGGAGCAGATACAGACTCAGATCACAATGCTGTAGCGATGAAGAGTAGGCTGAAGTTCAAGAGATTAATCAGTAAGAATCAGTTATGCAAAGAAGTGGGATATGGAAGCACTAAGGAATGATGAGATATGCTTGAGGATCTCTAAAGCTATAGATACCATAGTAAGGAATAGCTCAGTAGGCAGTGCTGTTGAAGAGGAATGGATATCTCTAAAAAAGGCGATTACAGAAGTTGGGAAGAAAAACATAGGTACAAAGAAGGCAAGTGCAAAGAAACCATGGGTAAGAAATAAATACTTCAGTTGATTGATGAAAGAAGGAAGTACAAAAATGTTCAGGGAAATTCAGGAACACAGAAATACAAGCAGCTGACGAATGAAATAAATAGGAAGTGCAGGGAAGCTAAGATGAAATGGCTTCACGAAACATGTAAAGAAATAGAAAAAGAAATGATTGTTGGAAGGACTGACTCAGCATACAGGAAAGTTAGAAAACCCTTGTTGAAATTAAAAGCAAGGTTGGTAACATTAAGAGTGCAACAGGAATTTCCGTGTTAAATCCAGTGGAGTGCTCAGATAGGTGGAGGGAGTACATTGACAGCTGCTGTGAGGGGAAAGAGGTGTCTGATAATGTCATACACTGAAGAGGCAAAGAAACTGGTACACCTGCCTAATATCGTATAGGGCCCATGCGAGCATGCAGAAATGCCACAATAGGATGTGGCATGGACTCGACTAATGTCTGAGGTAGTGCTGGAGGGAATTGACATCATGAATCCTGTAGGGATGTCCATAAATCTGTAAGAGTATGAGGGGGTGGAGGTCTCTTGGGGGTGGAGGTCTCTTGGGGGTGGAGGTCTCTTCTGAACAGCGTGTTGCAAGGCATCCGAGATATGCTCGATAATGTTCTTGCCTGAGGAGTTTGATGGCCAGCGGAAGGGTTTAAACTCAGAAGAGTGTTCGTGGAACCACTCTGTAGCAATTCTGATGTATAGGATGTTGCATCGTCCTGCTGGAACTGCCCTAGTCTGTCGGAATGCACAATGGATTTGAATGGATGCAGGTGATCAGACAGGATGCTTACATACATATCACAGTCTGTCAGAGTTGTATCCAGAAGTATCAGGGGTCCCCTATCACTCCAACTGCACACGCCCCAGACCATTGCAAAGCCTCCATCAGCTTGAACAGTCCCCTGGTGACATACAGGGTCCATAGATTCATAAGGTTGTCTCCATACCCCTACATGTCCATCTGCTCAAAACAATTTGAAACAAGGCTTGTCCGACCAGGCAGTGTGTTTCCCATCATCAACAGTCCAATGCCAGTGTTGATGGTCCCAGGGAAGGCGTAAAGCTTTGTATTGTGCAGTCATCAAGGGTACAGAGTGGGCCTTTGACTCTGAAATCCCATATCAATGATGTTTCATTGAATGGTTCGTGTGCTGACACTTGTTGATGGCCCAGCATTGAAATCTGCAGGAATTTGCAGAAGGTTTGCACTTCTGTCATTTTGAATGATTCTCTTCAGTCATCATTGGTCACATTCTTGCAGGATCTTTTTCCGGCTACAGCGCTGAGAGAGATTTGATATTCTACCAGATTCCTGATAACTATGGTGCACTTGTGAAATGGTCGTATGGGAAAATCTTCACTTCATCGCTACCTCAGAGATGCTGTGTTCCATCGCTCTTGTGCCGACTATAACACCATGTTCACACTCTTAAATCTTGATAACCTGCCTATGCAGCAGCAGTAACCGATCTAACAATTCTGCCAGACACTTGTTGTCTTATATAGGCATTGCCAACTGCCGTGCCGTATTCTGCCTGTTTACGTGTCTCAGTATTTGAATACGCGTGCCTATACCAGTTTCTTCAGTGCTTCAGTGTAAAGAAGAAACAGGAATTGATATAGAAGAGATAGGTATACAGTATTAGAATCAGAATGTGAGAGACTTAAGCTTAAATCAGGCAGAAAGGATAGATAACATTCCATCAGAATTTCTAAAACCATTGGGGGAAATGACAACAAAATGACTATTGACAGTAGTGTGTAGAATGTGTAAGTCGGCTGATGTACCATCTGACTTTTAGAAAAATGTCATCCACATAGTTCTGAAGACTGCAAGAGCTGACAGGTGTGATAATTATCGCACAGTCAGCTTAACAGCTCATGCATTCAAGTTGCTGACAAGAATAATATACAGAATGAATGGAAAAGAAAACTGAGGATCTGTTAGACAAGGTTGCCACAAGTTCTGACAGACTCTGTCAGCACAGAGCCTATCCTTTTCATCCCGTCCGGTATGTCTCCCCTGACCCAGGGTTCTGGGTGACTTTTCTGAACTGTACCCTTTTCCCTAAACCCCTCCAGTCCTTTCCCTTCACCCCTCTTCCTTCCCCTTCAGCTCTTCTGCCAGAAGAAGGAGCCACTGGCTCCGAAAGCTTGTAAAAGTTAAATCCCTTTGTGTGTGTGTTCCCCTACCACCGCTTGGTGAGTAGATGTTTTATCTATCTATTTACATTATATGCATTATAGTGTCAATAATGCTGAACAACAAATTTGAAGTGAAAGTTTGTAAATTGCATGATTTTGAGTTAGTTATGTTTATTTCAGTATAAAATGATACAAAATCATCATCTTCATAAATATTTAGCTCTAGTTTTTTTTTAAAAAGTAATCTACATTTTTGTATAAATAACTCACTAACTAAATATGCATTCATGTTCCAAGATTCAGCATAACAAATTTTAAGTGAATAAGTTCTTGAATTATATTATGATAAATTTCAGTGCCATTCTGGAAGTACAAAAGTAAAATATTAAGAAAACATGAATGAAAATACTTTGTAAGTCTACTTTGTACCAGAACTATGTAAAGCACAAAAGAA
This sequence comes from Schistocerca nitens, assembly GCF_023898315.1. Taxonomy (NCBI): domain Eukaryota; kingdom Metazoa; phylum Arthropoda; class Insecta; order Orthoptera; family Acrididae; genus Schistocerca; species Schistocerca nitens. The sequence goes on from NC_064618.1 coordinate 619,607,994, forward strand.
AATATGTAAATTAACTGGTCACAAATGTATATAAAGGATAACAACTGTTAAATGTCTATATATGTACAGTATATGCAATTACATATTCTGTTCAAAGATAAATTCAGAACATGACTGTTTTCACTTGGCTTAACGTTTATACACATACTTGGGAACATCCCTTATGACAGTTCAGCAGTAATCTGCTAAAATAGTAGGGCTCAACTTTCCGGCATATCTCCTCTCAAATGTGGCAATATCTTAATGAAATCGCTCCCCATGTTCATCACTTACTGCACCACAATCTTTGGAAAAGAAGTCAAGATGACTATGTAAGAAATGCATTTTCAATGACATGTTGCAACCAAGTTTTTCATAAGAAGACAACATGTTATCTAGAATTTCCTTACAATTTATTTCTCGTTTGTTCCCTAAGAACTGTAAACAGACTGTCTTAAAACATTCCCATGCATGCTTCTCATCACTTTGTATGATTCCATCAAAAGTATGGTCTAAAAAGCTCTCATCTGTGGGCCTACAAAGGTGCCCTCCTTTACTTTGGCATCACTTAAGTAAGGGAATTTTTGCCTTACGTACTTAAACACGTGACCATCTTTGTTCATTCCCTTAACAAAGTTTTCATGAGATTCAACTTGATGTGCAAGGGTGGGAGCAGAATCTTATTAGAGTCTACTAGAGGTTCACTCTTAATGTTCTTTATACCTGGTTGAAGAGATTTTCTGGTGGGCCATTTGTGTTTACTGTAATGAGATGCATGAGCTCCACTCTCCCATTCACAGAGAAAGGAGCAATATTTAGTATACTTTAACTGCATACCTAATAGCAGTGCAACCACTTTCAAGTCACCACAAATCTGCCATTGAGAGTCATTATACTTGATGGCTTATAGTAATGTTTATATCCAAAATATTGCACGCAGGTAACACCAGGGACAATAATATATTCCATTTTTACAAGTCATTATGACTTTGGCAAACCAGTATGGTATTTGATTTTAAACTTAACATAAAAATCCATATATAATTATCTCACTGTAATAAAACAGTGTAAAATGAAAACTAGAGCTAATTTTGAATTGACGTTGTAATATTTGCGATCAGCACATTAGTTGTTGTTGTTGTGGTCTTCAGTCCTGAGACTGGTTTGATGCAGCTTTCCATGCTACTCTATCCTGTGCAAGCTTCTTCATCTCCCAGTATGTACTGCAGCCTACATCCTTCTGAATCTGCTTAGTGTATTCATCTCTTGGTCTCCCTCTACGATTTTTACCCTTCACGCTGCCCTCCAATACTAAATTGGTGATCCCTTGATGCCTCAGAACATGTCCTACCAATCGATCCCTTCTTCTAGTCAAGTTGTGCCACAAACTCCTCTTCTCCCCAATCCTATTCAGTACCACCTCATTAGTTATGTGATCTACCCATCTAATCTTCAACATTCTTTTGTAGCACCACATTTCGAAAGCTTCTATTCTCTTCTTGTCTGAACTAGTTATTGTCCATGTTTCACTTCCATACATGGCTACACTCCATACAAATACTTTCAGAAACGACTTCCTGACACTTAAATCTATACTCGATGTTAACAAATTTCTCTTCTTCAGAAATTCTTTCCTTGCCATTGCCAGTCTACATTTTATATCCTCTCTACTTCGACCATCATCAGTTATTTTGCTCCCCAAATAGCAAAACTCCTTTACTACTTTAAGTGTCTCATCTCCCAATCTAATTTCCTCAGCATCACCTGACTTAATTCGACTACATTCAATTATCCTTGTTTTGCTTTTGTTGATGTTCATCTTATATCCTCTTTTCAAGACACTGTCCATTCCATTCAACTGCTCTTCCAAATCCTTTGCTGTCTCTGACAGAATTACAATGTCATCGGCGAACCTCAAAGTTTTTATTTCTTCTCCATGGATTTTAATACCTACTACGAACTTTTCTTTGGTTTCCTTCACTGCTTGCTCAATATACAGATTGAATAACATCGGGGAGAGGCTACAACCCTGTCTCACTCTCTTCCCAACCACTGCTTCCCTTTCATGTCCCTCGACTCTTATAACTGCCATCTGGTTTCTGTACAAATTGTAAATAGTCCTTCGCTCCCTGTATTTTATCCCTGCCACCTTCAGAATTTGAAAGAGAGTATTCCAGTCAACATTGTCAAAAGCTTTCTCTAAGTCTACAAATGCTAGAAACGTAGGTTTGCCTTTTCTTAATCTAGCTTCTAAAATAAGTCGTAGGGTCAGTATTGCCTCACGTGTTCCCATGTTTCTACGGAATCCAAACTGATCTTGCCCGAGGTCGACTTCTACCAGTTTTTCCATTCGTCTGTAAAGAATTCGCGTCAGTATTTTGCAGCCGTGACTTATTAAACTGATAGTTCGGTAATTTTCACATCTGTCAACGCCTGCTTTCTTTGGGATTGGAATTATTATATTCTTCTTGAAGTCTGAGGGTATCTCGCCTGCCTCATATATTTTGCTCACCAGAAGGTAGAGTTTTGTCAGGACTGGCTCTCCCAAGGCCATCAGTAGTTCTAATGGAATGTTGTCTACTCCCGGGGCCTTGTTTTGACTCAGGTCTTTCAGTGCTCTGTCAAACTCTTCACGCAGTGTCATATCTCCCATTTCATCTTCATCTACATCCTCTTCCATTTCTATAACATTGCCCTCAAGTACATCGCCCTTGTATAGACCCTCTATATACTCCTTCCACCTTTCTACTTTCCCTTCTTTGCTTAGAACTGGGTTTCCATCTGAGCTTTTGATATTCATACAAGTGGTTCTCTTTTCTCCAAAGGTCTCTTTAATTTTCCTGTAGGCAATATCTATCTTACTCCTAGTGAGATAAGCCTCTACCCATGCCTGCTTAGCCAATTTGCACTTCCTGTCGATCTCATTTTTGAGACGTTTGTATTCCTTTTTGCCTGCTTCATTTACTGCATTTTTATATTTTCCCCTTTCGTCAATTAAATTCAATATTCCTTCTGTCACCGAAGGATTTCTAGTAGCCCTCGTCTTTTTACCTACCTGATCCTCTGCTGCCTTCACTACATTTGATAGGAATTGGCTATTTTCATGTGATTTACATTTTCATTGTTGCACAGTGTAATTGATTATTTTTGTTGTTATAAATTGATTTTGTGATTGAAATAAGCTGACATCAGACCTACATCTGTGTTCAGTTTTATATGTACGATTCAATTCAGTTTTTGCCAAAATCTCGAATACCTAGTGCTTCCCATTTTTCTAAAATGGTGCGATGACTGACAATTTCAGATGCTTTGGAGAGGTCTAAATTAACTCTCACTACTCTAGTCTTTTTTTCTTCGAAATTTCTGTGTATTTGTTCAATGCAACATATTACTGCTATTTCCGCGTTTACCAGTATGGAATGGGGGTGGGAACAAACAACTCGTTAAAAACAATTCTGGTATTTTAGTTCTGAATAACCAATATGGTTTGGTGTTTGTTTGATCTTGGTTATAACTCGTGTTTTTTACTTTTTACTAATAACTGAGTAAGAAATGAAATATCAGTTAGCCATGCCAGCAGTGCTGAAAATTTTATGTTTCTAAATAATTTTTTTTAAAAAGCGAGTAAATTTTATTTGTAAAATTTGCATAATGGTTTGAAATAGTGCATTATTAAATGCAAAATATTAAAAAATGGGGAAAGCAATCAGTGCTATTTAATAACAGTGCTAACAGAAACAAGCAACAAACCTGTGGCATAAGAACTGGTCTCAGCAAAGCTGAGACAAAAATATCCATGTTGCCATGTATCATGGCTTACGGTATGCACATATGTGCAGTGTGCAAGTTTCTCCTCCATCTGGTCTATGTGATAGTTTCTTGCTGTCGTCACAGGACATCCGTTGTATCGCAGAAAGGCACCAACCCTAGCAGTGAAGTACAATGCTTCATTTGCTTTAAAAGATAAAAATTTAAAAGATGAGTAGCAAAGGAGGAAAGAAATTATAGTGACTGTAATAAATTAAAAACTTAACTGTTCATTCTTAATATACAATTAAAACAGAAAGTAGCTGATCTTCTGCCTGTATCTACATAATGTGTGTTCATATGCTTCTAGCCTTGAAAACAGATAAATTAACAGGAAAAACGGAGTGCTTTGACCTCAGTTTTCACCCTTTAGCATTGACTGACTATTTGTAATGCCCAAATAGTGGTATGAGCTATGAGTATAACATGATTTATTAGCAGAGCTTCAAAAAATTAGAATCAATAGTATTCAACCACTTATCACCTTCTGAGAAAAGCAGCGAACGGTGGGCAGATTAAGTTTTATTTGCCTATTCAATTTAGTATTTTGATTTTATGTAAGTTGATACTGAGTGAATCAAACATTTTCAAGCTATGTTCAGTTTCTACATTTATTACAGGAAATAATAGGAATCAAAAACTGGTCATTACAGAAACAACTATTTTCTGCATTTTAACAGTAGATTAAACTGGCATGGAAAAAAATGTGATATAACCAAAAACCGGTTGTTTCAGTGATAAACACCATCCCTAGTCTGAAAGCCATTCTGATTACTGCTTAGGAACTTGTGGCCATTTGTATATTTGTTGATATGGTGCTTCATCAATTTTTATCGTATTTAGGAGAACGTTGAGAGAGTGATATTGGTGTATTGTTTTCGTCTTATGCTTTCCACTGTTTTTAAGTAATGCTCTCGTTTCTGAGATTTACAATCTTTTTGGAAACACTGCTTCACTAAATAAACTTACGTATTTACTGACCGGCTTTACATGCCTCTTATCTGACAGCAAAAGTCAAAAATACAAAATGCAGTAGGCAGTGAAGTTAACTGTAACCTGTACAATCCAAAAATGGAAAAATGATATTTACTACTTTATGAAGTGCAAGTTGTAATGTGCATTGAGAATTCCATACCCTGCCAAAAATTTTCTGGAAAGTTAAATTGTCTAATTGGAGTATTTTAAAAACTAACATGTTATTGTAGGCAAGCTACTCATTTTCACTTTCTGAAAAATCAGGGCTACAATACTATAATAGTGAAATTTTGAGAGGATCATGTTTGAAATTCAAGCATTATGGCATACAATAATTTTGAATAAGTATGATTTTTTAAATACACAATTCTTGGAAAACATAAGTTGTTTGTTACATAGTAGAGAGGCTTTCAATTAATGTAAGTCTGTCCTAAAATAAATAATTATTATTCGGTTCAAATTTTGAAGAGCATATGGTTTTAGTGAAATGTAAATGTAGAGTAGCTCATCAAGGAAAATGTTTCCTTAAAACGAATTTTATTGTTTAATGCTGGCACACGTGTTTCGGCCACCAAAATAATTTTTTTGGTACCATTTACAGCCAGTGTGGTTTTCAGACCTTCTGAGAGGCATTTTGTAGACAGTGTTATAACTATGTTGTTGTCATGAGTGGTCTGAAAACTGTACAATTGAGTAATAAAGTTTTGTGAAATACAGTATGTATAAGAATTCAGCAATTTCAAATATTCATGATATATGAATTGTGTGTAGATAGATAGATAGAGATAGAGGAAGAGGAGGAGTAGAAGAAGAAGAAGAAGAAGAAGAAGAAGAACAGTGAAATTGTAGCAAGTGGAGCTAATACACACTGCTACATCTCAAGCCCTCCTGCAGACATTGCTGGATGAGCACTGCTAGAAGAAAGGATATTGTGGAAAGATGGTCTAGTCACAAGGTGGGGGATTGTTTCTGAAATGAAAGATTCATTCAAGCAGTGTCAGTACAACAATATATGCAGGAGAGCTTATGTAAAGGTTTGAACGTAGGAGAGAGATGTTGGAAAAAGTGAAGTTGTAAGGATGGGTCACAATTTACACATGGATAGTTCATTGGATAAGAAAATTGCTTGTGGAAGGCAAGGTTTCTAGTCTTGAGTCTTGGTCCAGCATGCAGTTTCCATCTGCTAGGTGGCAGAATCTGCCTGCTGAAGAATTTAAGGAGCCTAAATAAATCTAGAGTATCATTTTCTTGTTTTGATTAGCTCTCAAAAAGATTACTACAGTGCCATCGCCATTAAAATATCATAAGGTTTTAAATTTATGTCAGTGTTGTCCATTTTCGGCTATGTAAAGGCTGTGCATGGATCACAGGTAAAAATGGTGTGTGTGTGTGTGTGTGTGTGTGTGTGTGTGTGTGTGTGTGTGTGTGTGTGTGTGTGTGTGTGTGTGTGTGTGTGTTGACGAAGGCCTTAATGGCCGAGAGCTTTATTTATTTGTGACAATCTTTTTGTTGTGCGCATCTGAAACTACTACTAATCAATTTTTACAAGATAGAAAATATCTTGAACTGGAATAAGATGTTGAAACAAAACGTTGACCAAAAAGTAGCTGCTATACTGAGCTGCCTAAATTATGTGCTACACATTGTTGGAATCAGATGGAAATATGAAGAAACAATATTGCTTATGCTAAGAGAGTATTTTGTCAAGAGAGAACTGATGTTGATAGCCATATTTAAATCTGTTCTAAAATAGGTCAGTGAATGAATCGTGCTAATGCACAGCTGAAGCCATACAATGATGTAGTAGATTTACGAATTTATCTAAAAAATTTTATGAAATAGGATGACATGGTGGTTAAGTAGCTGGAGTTGAATCTCAAACTAGTGAGGTTCAGATTCACAAATATTAAGTGTGATTTAGATTTTTCGTGATTTTTCTAAATTACTGTCTGCAAATGCCAATCTTGTTCCTCCAAGAAACCCATGTCTAATTTCTTACTCCTTCTTTGATGAAATGAGTTACTGTGCCGTTTATAATAACATTGATGCTGATGGTATATTACACCTTAACCTTCCCTCCACCTTTCTTTTTAACTGCATGGATACCCTGATGATAGTGCCCATTGGCGAAAGGATCTGGTTTACATGAGCTTAGACATGTTCTTGTTGTTGGTACCAGAATGAGATTCTCCACTTTATTGTTCACAGTATGTTGGGTAAATATGTCAGGACAGATTACAATTATGTGTTAGAACAGAACTGAAATGTGAACCACTGCCTTTCAGGTAGTCTGTTATTTGCTGTATGAGTGAAACTGGTCTACGTTATGGTATAACGAAATAACGTCCTTGCCTTTACTGAAACTAGAACTGACGTATTATGTATGAAAAGTGGTGTAAGGCAAAGGCTGATAAATGAGGTGTCCAGAAGCAATCTGTAGTAAATACACTTTTTCTTGAAAATGAATTACTGCCACCATTTTGTTCTCTGTGCCATCATCTATTGATTAGGTCCTTAAAACACAAGCAAAACAGTTTGTGTCTGCCATAAAACAAACCTGCAAAGTAGGCTACAGGTGCAAAACTCGAATCCACTTGTGGTTGCAAAGCGAAACTAAGTGAATCCATTGCTTGACAAAGTAACAGAACTTAGTGTATCCTTAGCAAGCACCATTGTCTAAGAAGCTTTGAAGATGCGAAAATCACTTTGTACAAGTTATATATTTTGCCTAAATAATGCTGCTTTCCCAAGGTATTACTTTGTAAACGTTAATTGTGGGTCCGTGTGTGGCAGTTTCGTCAAGTTCTTCAGACTTCACGCTACTGTAAAACAAAAAACAGTAGCAAGCTGCCTGTTACCTATCCGTTTTTCTTGATTTGGCTTGCTTGTGAGTGCATGTAGAACATTTATCTTGTTTTTTGTTGTATAAAATGTGCAGAATGCTTTGTCATTTCCTCCATAGTTATGGATATTAATGATGGAATACGTGTATGCATGCCTCAGGAAAGGTACAGTAGCGTGCCACCTATCCCACCCCTTGACAGAGGAAGTTCTGGGGTGAGCCTTTCTTATTATGTAGACTTCTGATGGTAACCTGAGTGTTGGGCACTCTCTGAAGTGAGCTGCTTGTTTTCTGGATTGTTCTTGGCAATCACCAGGAATGAAGATGATGCTCTCTGCACCTGGGTGGATTTGATGCATGTCATTGTGCTGCGCACACCAAATCCATTGCCCTCCAGGGGATATTTTTGGAAGTCATGAACTGTACAGTTTGGAAAACTCTTGAAGACCACCTTGATGAAATTGTCTGGGACCACAGCTTAGGTGTAGAAAGGAAGGGAGAGCTGTGCTGTCTTGCTTGTGATTGTCTAGAGGTCTCCGACATTTGAAAGTTGGACTCTCACATTGTTGACTCCTGTAACCCTCACAGTGAAGACAGCAGTCGTCCATTGTCTGAAGTGCTGCAGAAATCCTTAATAGTCCTTTGTAATCTCCATGGTGACAGGTGGAAGTCGAAGCACGGACTGCTCACCAAGGAGTGCCAGATGGGAGTTGGCTTTGTCTGCATTCTTCTGGTTCTCGGTTGTCTATGCTGCCATCTATGTTGGTAGCCCCTGCTCTGCCTGCCTGGCAGTGAGTACCAGATGGGAGCTGGCCATGTCTTCTGTGGATTCATAGTTGGCCATTCACAGAGCCTTCCTCTGTTCCACCACAAGTGATTGATACCAGTTGGCAGACAGAATGATGGTGGCCGTTACTGTAACCAGAATTTTTGGTTGAATAGAAAAGGTTCTTGTTATAGCAAGAATAAACACAATTTATGGACCATAGTACTTTTTAGAGCAACATGTAAGCTACAGGTTGTGCGTAGCACTGAACGTATTGAATGGGCAACAGTAATACAGTATAAGGAATAGACGAGCACTCGTTTTCGATTGCTTAAATAATACTGTTTACTTGGTGGCTCACTAGAGCGTGCCAGGAGACCTATCCAGGTGGCCTCTATAAGCGGGCCTGTGAACGGTATGGATGCACGATCTCTGAAATGGCGTGCATCATGAATGAAGGTACACCACTCCTCTCTTCTTGGGAATGGGAAAAAAACACACACATACATAAAAACAGAGCGTGTGGTGGTGGTGGTGGTGGGGGGGGAGGGGGACAGAGACCAGCAAGTAGTGGTGGGAGTGATGAGGGGGCAGTTAGGCACACTGTCCCCCCTTTCGTGACAGGCCGTAGAGCAGGACTGGGGACGGTGTTTCTATAACAAGTTCCCGTCAAGGTCAGCAGTGAGTGCATCACAGGCCAGTCAGAGATGATGGCTGCACAGGACCCAGCAATGGAGGTGGCGGTGGCTGCGGCACCAGGTGCATTGGGGGCTGCGCTGGTGACTGCAGCCAGAAGCAGGGGCCCAAGACAGCGCTCTACCATCCGATGGCCATGCTGCGGTGTGGATTGGACCATCTGCAACACAGGAATGGGCATCATTGGGGGCGGGTGAAGCACTGTGCCCTCTGGAACAGACCCCACTGTGTGCGGCTGCAGCTGGTCGAAGTGATGCAATGTCTCCCTGTCAGGAGTGTGGACAGTGCCAGTGCCAGTTCCAGCGACACTTGATGGCAGGAACCCAGTTCAGCCAGGGGCTGAAATTTACAAGTCTAAACAGGCGCAACTGGCCGTAACTGTCAAGGAGCCAGTGACGCCAGTGGACACAGGAACTGATGGAGGTGGAGAAGGGTTTCTGGTTGGCGTCCATGTAGGAGTTACGCCAGGCTCTTATCACAAACATGCTGGCGGGCCATCGGTTTGGGGCTAGAGGGCCTCCTATGACTGACATGCAGAAGCCACAGTACATTACAGCATGAGGAAGCAGAAATCACAATCCGGGGAGCAGTGTCCTCCATAGCTAACAAAAGAATTTCATCAAACACAGAAATGGTGGGCTGGAGGGAGAAGTAATTATGTAAGGGATCTCAGGCACACCCCACATGATTTTCCGGTCAACTGTGTTGCACAAAAGAAAAGACGCAACTAGGATTGGCGGCAATGGTCAATACTATCAGGGCAATAGTGATGGAAAACCATCAACTGCATTCTGGTTCTCAGTGTCTAAATAGAAACAAAACTATGCATCCTGATCGAACGCCAAGTCTGGCCTAGTCGGTAGGCTACATAAGACATTGGCATTGGTGTGTTGCACAGTTGGCCAGTAATGGATCTGGTAATGATAACTGGAGAGGAAGAGAGCCCACTGCTGCAAATGATGCGCTGCCTTGTCCAGCACGAAAGCCAAAGGATTAAAAACAGCAACCAACAGTTTGTAATCCATGATTAAATGGAAATTAGAGCCATACAAGGAGACTTGAGGATGACCACACTTGTTAATGCCTTTCCAGTTTGAGAACATCGTTGCTGAGTGGGAGTTAGCCTTGGAATCGTAAGCAGTGGTTCGTTGAGACCCGTCTGCATATGTGTGTGCTAACTCATGCCAAGACCATGCTGAGAGGCATTTGTAGCCAACACGAGATGCTGACCTGACTGAAAAGTGGTCAGAGAATGGGACAGATAGAATCTTTGATTTAAGGAAAGCTTATAATTGGTCACAACCTGGGGACCAGAAAAGAGGCAAATTTTTAAATAAAGTGCATGCAGAGGCTGAGCAACAGTGGATGCATCCGGTGAAAGCTTAAGGTAGTTTGCAACTTTACCTAGAAATGTATGCAGTCCCTTAATAGAGGTTGGCCACAGCAAAGCTGCAACTGCATCAGCATTGTGATGCAATGGCCTGGCCCCTGTGCAAGAAACATCAAACCTAGGTATGCAGTTGATGGATGAAAAAATTGAGATTTGGCAAGATTGCACTTGAGATCTGCAGACTGCAAAACAGAAAACAACAATCAGAGATTTCTAAGGTGGTCTTTGGTGGAAGAACCCAAAACATTGATATCATCGAGATAATTAATGCAGCTGGGCACAGAGGCCATCACCAATTCTTAAAAAAGAAATTGAAAAATTGCGGGTGCGCTAGTGACACCAAAGGTAAGTGTTGATATTGGTATAGGCCGAAACATGTAATGACAACAAGAAGGCACTTAATGGCCTCATCCAAGGGGTGCTGGAAGTACACTTTCTACAAATAAATCTTGGAAAAGTAGTGGCTGTGTGATAATTTTGGGAGAAACTTGTCAGGTTGTGGCAAAGGGTATGTATCAATCAAGGAATGTGCATTAATCATGACACTGAAGTCGGCGCAGAGGTGAAGCTTACCCGTGGACTTCTTAATGATGTGGTGGCGAAGCCCATTCACTATAAGAAATAGGCCGAATGACATTGAACAATGTCAAACCTTCTAATTCAGCCTTGACTGAGTTGCGCAATGCAACAGGCATCTGCCATGCCCGAAAAAAATGAGGGCAGGTGGACTCTCATGGTAAGTGGGCCTGAAAAATGGTAGCACAGCTGAGTCCAGGGGGAAGCAGTGACGAAAACTCAGACCAGAGGTATTCCTGTTGCTGATCCAGAATTTGATCTGACACTAAATTTACCTAATTGGCAATGGAGAAACGGAAAGCAATAAATGCATCTAACCTGAACAAGTCTGCAGTATGGGAATGGCCCACAACAAGGCAGGTGGGAGGGCAAACAACAGATCTGTTAGATATAGGAGTGGAAAACTGACCTAGGATTGGAATCTGCTGTTTATTGTAGCTAACCAACTTCCTGTGGAACCTGTGTGAGGGGAGGAGAGCCCAAATCAATGCACGTTCTTGCATTTACTAAAAATCACTGAAGCTTTCGTGACCATTTGCATTTTTAGCAGTTTACTAAACTCACATAAGTGAATTAATAATTTGTCCATGGGACCAAATGCCATCTGAATTGGAAGAGCATTAGAGAAAGCAAAAGTGAGGGATGTTGATTTGCTGCCCAAAAGTTATTTTCAGGCAGAATTGGGAAGAAAATGAAAATCATGCTTTGTACATGAGTATAATCTGTGGTGAGGAGGATTTTGAGTTTAAAATTCACCCAAAGGATAGTGAGTTCCAGTGTAATTTAGACTGGGCAGGATTAGACTTGTAAGATTGTGACAGCTTAATTCCTTTCAAATTTTTGGTTAATGTCATATACGCCATAATCACAGTCAGTTGTCATGAAATATTTTTCTTTTCTCCGTTGTACTTGTAGTAAAGTGTCTTTTTTCTGTTATGTTATGATAATATATGCACATTCATCTCTACATAAGCAAAACTGTGTAGATCCAAATGCAAAGCTCGGCAAATCCAAATTATTTTTCTTTATAATTTATAAAGGAAAAGCTGGATATTTCAAGGACTGTCATAAATATACTCCCTAGGTAAACATAAATTATGACGAAAAGGAATTTTGAATATCTGCCATACGAAGGAAGTAATGGGAGGGAGGGGGAGGGGGTGGGGGGGAGAGGGAAGGTTCTGGTGCACTCTCTACATTTTGCTTCTGAACATCTTAAATTGTGTACTTTGTCATTATTTCATTCCTTCGAAGGACACTGTATGTCTCTCTGGACATTCTTCTAAAGGATATTTTTTTCTTTTTCAGATTTTAAAAATTTTCTTTCTTCTCATTTTTCCTTCAGCTCATGATGAAGACAATATTAATTTTGAAAACTGGGGATAGATAATTTTTTGTGTTGGTGTTGCTCTTGCCTATAGCCTTCCATTTCTGCTTAATAGTAAAGAACAAAGTTTTCTTTCATGGAATATGGTTTAGAATCTTTTTGTATTTTAAGTTGGTGTTTCAGTTATGTCTGCAATTCTTTCTCTGTCCTGTCATCGAATTTGCTTTAGATTTAAAATTATATTGAACTACAAACTACTTTACAGGCATGCTTCTCATACAACATTCCAGGTTGGTGACATGTGTTTATCCTGCTGGCAATGATGATGTTATAACAGCTCCTTATAATGCTGCTCTAGCCACACAACAATTGACAGATCATGCCGACTGTGTCTTTCCAGTTGGAAATAAGGTACGTTGACACTTATTACCTCCCCCCCCCCCCCTCTCTCTCTGACAACCATCAGCCATATTAGTTAGACTGTTTTGTGTATGTAATCATAAAGAATCTGTTGCTACAGGCTTCAACATGAATAAATATTCTGTGGAGTGTTAGATTAGTTACAATATACTGTTTGTCCTGTAGCCCTATAGTGAGGAGATCCACAAGGATATGGAACATCATATCAGAGAAACAGAAATACAAAATAATACGAAAAGGGTAGTTACTCACCATATAGTGAAGATGCTGCATCACAGATTGGCACAACAAAAAGACTGTCAAAAAGTAAGCCTTCGACCAACAAAGCCTTCGTCAGAAACAGACAGCACACCCACCCACCCACCCGCCAAACACCCCCCCCCCCCCCCCCCCCCACACACACACACGTGACCACGCAGTCTCTGGCTGCTGAGGCCAGTCTGGTCTGGCCTCAGCAGCCAGAGACTGTGGTCATTTCTGAGTGAGTTGTGTATGTGTGTGTATGTTGTCTGTTTCTGATGAAGGTCTTGTTGGCTGAAAGCTCACTTTCTGACTGTCTATTTGTTGTGCCTATCTGCGACTCTTATCAAGAGATAGCAACTCTTGTAGCACAACTACACCACCACTTTACATTAATGAACACCTTTAATGCTCACAATCCTGTGTGGGCCAATGATGCTAAGACCGGTGGGGGATAACTGTTGGGAAGACTTCTCTTGGACTTGGAACTTTGCTTATTAAACATAGGCATTTTAGTGCTGCCTGTGTTACCTACTCTGTCTTTCAATATGCACCCCAAGCCTTACCACCATAATGTTGTGGAATGTCCATGGGGACCTGTGCAATAGTGACATCTCTTGATCATGCTATCCCTACTGTATTGAAGCACTGACAAATTTTTGCAACACTGGTCTCTTAGAATAGCTAACAGTACAGCCTATGTCTCCAAAGTGCAGAATCAAATCTACCAGGAGAAAGAAAATAGTGAGTTGGTGCAAAATTCTGCTTCTGTGATTTTAACTGCTACGGAAGCAACATTACCTTTTTTGACAGGACCACCATAGGAAATCTTTGTGCCGATTGTGCGATGAAATAGCTGAGGCATCTGTAGAACAGTGAAGGGTGCTACAACACTATAAATGCCGTCCCTCTGTGACCAAGTTAATTACATTTAAATTACTCAGAGCAAAGGCAAGGTTTGTAATTAAAAAGTCTTGGCAACAGCACATCTGCTTTACGAGGACACGTGTTCCATCCAGATATCGGCTGAACTTTGCTGTATTTGTGGGCAGCTACTACCCACAGAAATTTCTAGCATTTCTCATAAAAATGACATTATTAACAATTGCCTGAATATTGATGAACTTTTTGCCACACACTTTGCACAGAAAAATCTGCATCCCGTAATTTCTGCTATACCTTTACAAATTATCCACATCTAGCGGAACACAAAACCTTATCCTTTCACCTGCAACATCTAGAAACTTAACATTGGTCCTTTTAATGAATGGGGACTCAATAGCCTTTTAGCTTCATATCAAGATATGCCCCAGATATCAACAAATACACAACCAGGTTCTTCAAAACTGAACAACAAAATGGTTTCATGGAGATTTTGAATCGAATATGCAAGAGGCAGTTTCCCCATCAGGATTAGGGTGAGCATTGTAGTACCCATCCTGAAACTGGAGAAAGGGGCAAACAACATAGATAATAACAGACCAACTTGTCTAACAGTTAATTTATGTAAATTATTGGAAAGAATGATTAATAGGTGACTATGTTGGTGTTTAAATTCAAAATTACTCCTGTCTCAGTTCATGTGCAGCTTCCAAGAATCTCAGTTTACCCCTGACCACCTGCTGAGACTAGAGTCTGCAATCAGAGGCATCCTGGCACACTAAAGACAATTGATTACCATATTGTTGGATTTTAAAAAAGTATGTAACACCATGTGGTGCTATCACATTTTGTCTGCATTACAAGTGTAGTGGTTTTTTTCCCATTTTTATGCGGAACCTTTTATGACACAGACTGTTCTGTGTTTGAGTTGGCCTGACCTTTAGATACATGCATGAGAATGGAGTCCCACAGAAGTCAGTGGTACATGCAAACTTCTTTGCTATTGCAGTCAATGATATCATGACTACTATGGGGTCTGTGAGTCTCATTGGCATTATGTGTACGTGACTTCTGTATGTATTACAGCATGACATTAGTCCATGCTGCTTAATGGCACTTTCAGAATGCTACACGAAAGGCACAAGATTGGGCTCAAAAGCAAGCTACTATTTTTCCCCAAAGAAAACTTGTGTAGTGCATTTTTGCGAACTTCAGTCTACGTTCCTGGCCGCAGGTTTACTTAGGAGACCAGCTTCTAGAAGTAGTTGATCAATTCTACTTGTTAACATTATTATTTGATAGTAAACTAACGTGGACGCCATCTGTACGACAACTCAGGAATAACTGTATGAGGAAACTAAACACTCTGTGTTTCTTCGCAAAAACCTCTTGGGGAACGGATTGGAGAGGTTTTATTAAGGTTTTATAAAATGGTAATTTTTGTCTCATGTAAACTATGTATGTGTTGCTCATCGCTCAACAACACCATCTGCAATAGTCTTATTGGACCTTGTAAGATTAGGAGCTGGAGCTTTCAGTACAAGCCCAGTCAATAGCCTCCTTTGCAAAAGAGGCATCACATCTTTTAGAGAATGATGCCAGCTCCACCTGATGAACTATGCAGTCACTACCAACCAGCAGCCTGAACGACCTTGTTATCCAATGCTTCTTTGCGTTTGTACCGTTTCACTCTGGTGGGGAACAAGAACTCAGTAGAGCTGCTATATGCACACCAACTGTGGGCCCTCCTTCACCTGCTGCATCTGACTCAGTGTCCACCGCCTCCGACATTGCTGAGGCCGGTGCGGTTGTTGTCTCTTGTGGCCCTGCTGATGCCTCTGGCGCTGACCACTATCCTTGACAAAGACATTGCTATGGAGACGCCATTCACGGTCCTGCCATGTGACCTCTCATTAGAGGGGGTACGATGTGCCAAACTGCCCCCTCATCACTTCCTCTTCTACTTGCCGGTGCTTGCCCACATGATTCAACAGCTGCCATTGTTGGGTGATGGAATGGTCTTCAGTGCCATCATTGGCATTTTTCATGACTCAGTGTCTTGTGAGATCATTGCGTTTTTTCACAGTACCAGTGCTTTTTTCGGTACCAGAGTGCTTTTTTTCAGTAGCAGTGCTTTTTTTCAGTACCCTGAATTTTTTCTGTGCCCTACATTTTTCTGTGCTCATAGTTTTTGTGTGTGGATGTGGTTTTCCTCCCTCCTAGAAGGGAGGAGTGATGTACCTTCGCCCAAGATGTGCGCAGTTTCAGAGATTGCACCTCCATTCAGTTCACAGTTCCACATATAGAGGCTATCTTGGTTGACCCCCAGTTACCCCCTGGTGAGCTGCTAAAGAAAAAGTATCATTTAAGCAATCACAAACAACTGCTTGGTCTATTCTGTGCCCTAAATTACCGTTTTCCAGTCAATGTGTTCAGTGGTACACACAACCTGTATGTTACGTATTGCTTTGTAGAGTACTATGTTCCAAAAAGTGTGTTTGTTCTTGCTGTAACAGAAACATTACAACTGAGAGCCCTAGACACTGACATTCGGTCACATCCCAGATACCATATCTTGAGGGTGTGGGACACAGAATGGCAAAATACCGCACATACCAACAAACACCGAATCATTACAAGATACTACTAAAGAGTTGTTGAACTTCACTCCTGGCCCTCTGCAAAGCAGCAGTCATTCTATGCTGCTTATGTATTGGTCACACCAAACTTGCACCTGAATATCAGAATATTACTTGCAAAGAGGAACCTCTACCCCCCCCCCCCCCCCCCCCCCCAATTCTGCGTGTGGAGCTCCATTGACTTTACTTCATATAGTCAAAGAATACACTGTCTGAACTGACCTACAAATAAACTCTTAATTGCATGTACTTGTACCTGAAATGCTAACAGAGCACACAACAGCTACTGATCACATCTTACATTTTTTAAAAGAGCATACAATAAATATAAAGCCCATGTTACACAATGCATCTAATGTGTACATATGCATATTTTTTTATACATTTTGTTATCCTACGACCTCATATTATTGATAAAACGTGTGCCCAGTTGTGTTGCAGTCTGGTTGTCACATTATGTTTACTGGCAACTGGTAAATGTTTTAAGAGTCTGGCCTTCAGCAATAGAATATCAAAGCCCAACATTTTGAAAGTTATTGTGGGTGTCTGCACTAAAATTCGCAACACTGCAGAGGACTAATACTTAAAGTTGGACTAAAGAAAATTGCAACACCAAAACATAATTAATGTAGAGTAATGAAATTTCGGGAATGGCTTTGTCTAGTTAACATATCCAAGTGATTGGCATTGAAAGACCACAGGTTAATGTATGTGCAGGATAAGCCATTGCAAATTTAAAATGCTAGTATGTTTATAACTGGTGTAACTGCTCAAATGTTGATTGCACAGCTTATGTATTGGTCACAGGTGCTGTACAGGTGCCGTACGTCAGTTTGTGGGGTGGAGTTCCATGAATACAAGGACAGCTAATGGTGGTTGTGGATGGTGCTGGAGTTGTCATCTGATGGTATCCCAAATGTGCTCAATTGGTGACAGATCTGGTAATCAAGCAGGATAACACAACATGTCAACACTCTGTAGAGCATGTTGGGTTACAACAGTGGTATGTGGGAAATGTTATGCTGTTGGAAAACACCCCTGAAATGCTGCCCATGAATTGCAGCACAACAGGTCAAGTCACCAGACTGACATACAAATATGTGGTCAGGGTGCATGTGATAGCCACAAGAGTGTGCCTGGTTTCATACAAAATCGTACCCCAGACACACAACTCCAGGTGTTGGTCCAGTGACAGATCGTTTGCAGGCCCTCAACTGGCCCTCTTCACCAGCATACAGTTGTCAGTTGCACCAAGGCAGAACCAGCTTTATCAGAAAACACAACAGACCTCCATCCTATCCTCCAATTAGTTCTCTCTTGACAACACAGAAGTTGCAAATGGTGGCGGTTTGGGGTCAGTGGAATGCATGCTACAAGGCATCTGGCTCAGAGCTGTCCTTCAGGCAACCGTTTTGTAACAGTTTGTTGTGTCACTGTGGTGCCAGCTGCTGCTCCAATTGCAGTATGATGCACCAAAGCCATATGCTGATAGTAGTGACACATGGCCATCCAGAGCTCGGTCTTCTTGCAACCGTACATTTCCATGACCACTGCTGCCAGCAATCATGTACAGAGGTTTGTTCCTGCCAAATCTTTCTCCACCATCACGGAAGAAACAGCCAGCTTCTCGTAGCACTATTACACAATCCTGTTCAATCTCAGTGAGATGTTGATAAGGTCTTCTCGCGACCTTACATTTCTGTGACTGCCACTGCAAGCAATCACATACAGTGGTTCATTCATGCCAAACCTTTCTGCAGTATTGCAGAAGGAACATCCAGCTTCTCATAGCCTTATTACATGACCTCGTTCAAACTCAGTGGGGTGTTGAAAATTGCGGCTTGGTTGCCTTAAAGGATTTTCTTGACTAAATCAGCTCACTGCGACCAATCTCGAGGGTAACTAATGCTCACAACTGTTACAGCATGTAATTAAAACAAATCTGATTTGCATCCTCATAGTGGTTCTGCTAGTGCCACTCTTACGCAACTGGCATGAAATTTGAATAGACGTCATGTTTTAGATGTAGGAACGTGCCAACCAATTTTCATTTTTGTCACACAGCTCCCTCTTGGTGTTGCAATTTTTTTCCAACAGTATATTTTTGAGTGTCAAATATGTAAATGTGTCATTGAGACATTACTTTGATATAAAATGTTAGACATACCAACAGAAGCTGAAAAGAACAAAGTGGGAAAATAACTTTATGAGCTGTGGCAGTTGCCAAACTGCATTGATAAGCCATAAAATTAAATTATGTAATGTGGAGAAAATCTGGAAATAAGTAAAAATATTACTTTCAGTGAAATAGTTGAGCAGACTGAGTTTGAGGCTGTTTTCTACCTTCATCCCCAAAAATGTATGCGCTATTATTTAATAATCTTCTCAACTTATTTGCAGATCCAATAGATAGGAAACAAATAGCATTCCCCCTCCCCCCCCCCCCCCCCACAAACTGCTGGCTAGGTGTACTGTAATTACAAAAAACTCCACAGCATTGTATTACCAGTTGTTGTGGTTACTAGATACCATTTCTTATTAACTGACGTTGGGTGCAATGGACAAGTGATGATGGGATATATGTCAAATGTGAGATCAGCACACTACTTGAGAATATTGATGAAAGGTACATGACATTTATTTACCTCAGCAAAAATTCACTTCCTTGTAATAACATAACATTTGCACATTTGATACTTGTCTATGATGCCTTTCACCTGAAACCATACATCATGAAGCCCAACAGAGACTGCCAGCACCAGAAGCCGAAACATATTTTCAAACAACACACTGTCAAAGGGTATGTGTGTGTGTGTGTATGTGGAGGGGGCGGGGGGGGGGGGGGGCGCTAGCTGAAAACGTACGATATTCAGGCCAGCCACTATAAAATTCTCCTGAGTAATATTTGACTGCCTGTTGAGAAAGTGGAATTAATTATACAGACAAAATTACTTAACTGAAAAATCTGAAAGCATGTACCTCACAAGTGCTGATGTAGAGGACACTTCACTTGGACACCATAAACAATGATACTTGTTATGTGGAGAAATCTCTTCTAAGCACACGTCAGCAGAGTGGAAATTGCATGGCGTTGTGTGCCAGAGAAGTGCGAGAGAAGTTTTGCAAATATTTCAGTTCTACAGGTGTTGTACTGTGGCAATGGAAAGCCGTAAAGAAGTACAATTTTGAACATTAATAATATAAAAAAGCTACTTTTATTTTAAAATCAGTTGTTAATATGTTTCTGAATGTCATTTGTGATGGCCTTCATCACATTGACTTTTGTTTCTATTTAATTGCCGGGTTTGTCATCTTTTAGTACTCTACTCTGCAGCAACATATTGCTGCAACTTGTCATCATCTTTGTTGCCTTCAGTTGCCTCTCAAATGCCTTTCAAAGTGGGCAGTGTTGAGGTGCCCAGTTCATCTTTTTGTTTGTCTCATGCTTTTTGTTTGTTGAAATATATGGCTCCCTCTGTACTGGATGGGGTGAACTCTGAGGTACTGAAAGAGGGGTGGAGGAGGGGGGTGGCAGATAATTCTTGTGATTACTGGAAACAGAAAATTGGCTCAGTATTATACAACATACATGTTACAATATTTAACATGGAATTGATTATGCAAACTGTTGTTGCCTGTTTAAAGGTGTCTGTGTAAACTATTGTTTGTACAAAAACTTGTATGTAGGTGAATTCTGGAAGCACTATTTTGCTGCGATAAATATTAGAATAGAAACAAAATGTCAGTGGTGAACATCTCATTCCATTTCTTCGTACAACTACATGACTAGGGAATTGCCAATGCTATGTGTATGAGAACATGTCATCATTTTCATTGCATTCCACACGTATTGCGGTCTCCTCAATACTCTGAAATAATTGATGTGTTATTCACTTGTCTCTTGCAGTTACTGTTTATTCATTTCATTTCTTAATAATACTTATACAAGAGTCATTAATATTGCTCAAAGTAAAAAAAAAAAAAAAATATTACGTCAGTCAGTAACAAACTGTTCATTGGTGAACCATTGATAATGCTGAAAACTGTGCAGAAATGGTAGCATGAGAGAGTGACTTGTTTTCTCAAATACACTTCACTAATAACAACAAGTATACTCAATGAGTTGCAGTGTTGGATATGCATTTACATTCTTTCATCAGGGTCATTGTCTTATGTAAAGTAGTATTCCTACAAAGGAAGGCCAACAAAATGTTAATACTCAAAGTGTGGCTTGGCATATTTCTCACAGTTCTCCTCTCTGTAACATGGAACCACCACATGTTAGGTTGGTAAATGTGCTTTCTCACTTACTCTTATTTTTTATTTATGCACAGTAGTGCAACTGCAGGAAAATAAAATGGCTTTTGCATTCCTGATTTGTTGCCTCAGGCAAAACTGCTCACGCTCTTTCATCCACTATTGGGCGTTTCCTTCTTGATATGCTGAAATGAAGCAAAATGTAAAATCAAATCAAACACGAACTCTTAATGTTTGTTTGATCCATTCCATTTATAGAATACAACACAGTCAGCACAGAGAATGCTTTTCACAAGCAGCTTGTATTAAAGTAAGTCTGCCAGTAAAAAAATATTGCTTTTGTTTAGTTATTGCATTTGTGAGAATTTCCTCACTGAAAACTGCAGAAAAGCTGCAGCATGAAAGCATGAAGTTAGTTGCTAGCCACAGACATCAACATTAACAGCAGACCATTAACAATAATTAGAAGAATACAAACTCAGAATAACCAGAGAGTGAGCATGGAGGTGGTACCATTTGCTGGTACCTTAACTTCTATAGGCTCTCAGCTATGCTGCAGTCCCCAACTAATGTGTCCTACTACATTTACTCCCTGAATCTACATGTCTAGTTCCTTTCCATTTTACATATAATACTGTGTTATGAGTATTTATGTCAGTGGAGTGAATGTGGTGGGGAAATGCTTCTTACCACAGGTAATGCACTGCACCAAGGGGCATCCAGCTTCAAAGTGGCAGTCCCCATTCGCTTTCCTTTTAGATCTAACAACTTTTGCCACTATTAATGGGTGTATTTGCTTCTCTTAACCCAACTTGTGAAAGCAAAATGTGAAAGATACTATTCAAGACGAGTAAAATAGTAAGATCAAGAGACACCTTATTTGTACCGTCTTTCACAGACTTCATGAGGGCAGAGGGACTGATAACGTGGTAGTAAAGTCCCTTGAGTCACTTCTGGCATCAGTGTAGTGGATGTAACATTTGTGAAATCATCAGTATCCACATCCACCCTTTGCTTATTATTTGTCACTTAATGAGACAGGTATGACATGATTCTTTTAGAGCAGCATCAGATTCCACCCAATTAAAATATGTGTAATCTGAGAGATATACAGTACTCTGAATGTTGCCCCCATTTACATCATAACTGTTTCAACTCAAAACATTAATCTGAAGCTAGTGAACCATAATCAGACTTTTAGCAAACCGTGACCTTCTCCACACCAGTCTGCAACACACTGGGTTCGTAGCAATTGTTTAATGAGCACATTAACTGTGAATCTGAAAGCTACAGTGGACAAAGCAACAAACAAACAAACTGAGTTTTCTTGATCTGAAAAATGTAACTGAACAGATGGAGATAACAGAGAAAATGCAATGCTAGCTGCCGGTAACTCTCACTACAAAATCAATTAATGTGTCACACATGATAGCATATTGCCTAAAGAAGAGATAAGGTAGAAGGAAAAACAGGCAATAAATATTTATAGTTTGAAATGGCGACTAACTAAGAGGCAGTGAAAGAACTTTGTGAGATGCTTTATGAGTAGTTTATTTCTGTACTTGTGGAAACAATGTTTGTTTAAAATTATGCTTTTTATATGTGAAGGCACTGATTGATATATGCAGCCGCATGCGCAGAAGTCGAGATGAGGAAGTGGTTCGTCGAATTGTCAGATCCAAACCATTTCAGGATATGAATCATATCATTGTTCATATGCTTCTCAATTTAACAAGGTATGGTATTCCAAATAAAATGTTAGACAATTAAGTAAAAAAAATTAGTAGCATTATTACATAATGATCCTTTTTCTTCATTTTAAATATTATTTTTGTATTTGAATATTTTACTCAGATCTGCAATAAAGTTTAGAAATAAATAATAACTAGCAACCCACCTAGGCTTCACATGGGTAGCAATAAGTATCTACAGCTGGATGACTTTTTTATAATATGTAGTGATATACTCAGACTTTGCTCATGAACAGTATACCTATTGGTGAAAACGGTATCAAAATTTCTACGTTAGTACCTGAGAATAACCTGAACACAGACAAAAACCATGGTGGGGTGCTTCAATTTATAATATGTAGAGAAGATAGCTACTACTACTACTTAAATAAGGAAAAAATAATGATTTGAGCAAGATAATGCCAAGTGACTACAGTTGTCTTAATCTTGTTTGCCTTTTGCACTATAAATGTTGCCTTAAAACAATTTCATAACATTTTATTCCTGTTGATATGATATAAATTCATACTTTGGATGTGTTATACTTTTTCATAAATGTGTAATCCATGGTCACAACTGTGTGCCCTGAAATTCAAACTGCTTTGGTGTCCCACATAACAAGTCCATGGAAGTTCTTCGATGCATTGACAATATACCAAAGCAAGCCTCAGATGACAACAAAATATTATATATTCTTTTTTATAAAATGGGACTTTGAAGTCCTGTCATCTCACAAGGGTTAATGTGAAAACCACTCAAAAATAAATGTTTGTTCAGTGAGCAATTGAAGAAGTATGTTGTTTGTTACTAGGACAAACAAGAATAGACGGAGACAGCGTCCTCTTGGAGAAAACTGCTGGGAAGGGTAGATGACTAGGAAATATGGAAGAGCAATATGGGCACATTTACTAAAAAATCTAAAGTTTTTGCATTCACTATTAACATTCATTTCATATTCCCATTATGTGTTGTCATTACCTCATAGTTTGGGTAACTCACCTAGGAATCCTTTAAAGACATTGCACACCTTATTCTGTGGCACTTATTATAAAGATGAACTCTTCATTTCAAAAGTTTAGAATTAATTCTAATAGCGTGTACTTTTTTTATCATTTAACTGATTATGTCATGTTTGATTATGTACTGAACTCCATATTGCTGGAGAAATGCACATTGTAAGTAATTGACTATGTATAATCAAAGTACATTTTTTGCAGTGGAGCTAGATTTCCTGGGACTCTCAATGTAGATATGGGTGACATTCCAACTAATATGGTGCCATTCCCAGGACTGCATTATATTTCCAGTGCTATTAGTCCCCTGGGGGCACTGTTGAGGTAATTACACTCCAAATTATTAATGACTGTTATTTACACTTCTCTCTCTCTCGCCCTGTCTGTCTGTCTATATCATCTCATACACAGAAGGTCTTACCAGTCTCCAGCACTCTTGCCTCCTCTCTCAGCCGAGCACCTCGTGATAATCAGCCATCTAAGAAATCACATTTCCAGTCGTACTTCACCTTCCAGCTGTAGTGTCCTCTTGATACTACTAACTTGGGGATGATTGAAAGAGCAGGAAGTTCAAACAAAATTGTCACAAAAATGGAGAATGAAGCTTAACAACAGCCATATCTATTAACAAAATTTCCATGAAATTTTCCGGATTTACAACTCCATCATCCTCTCATTTCATCCACTCATTCTGTATCTCATTTACGTCAAGGTCTTACCTGTTCACCAATGCTGTTTCTTTGAAAAAATATGGCATTTCATATTTGCTCTTACTTTGTTATCATGAACATTTTCTTATGTCTCATAATGACTAGTGCTTTTTTCTCCATAGTTTCCAGTGTATCTACCATTGCAGATTTGTATGTGAATATTTGTTTTCAGGAAAGAAGAACTTTTTCCTGCTGTTTGGTCAAGGGACAACCAATTAATTAATGTTGATCCTGTGTCAGGAGTTACTATGGCATCTCTTCTTGTTGCCAGAGGAGATGTGTCTCTTGTTGAAATGCGCTCAAATATTGACAGGTACATAAATATTTTTTAGAAAAGCTAATGTTACAGGAAGAGCACATTCTCCAGGTTATCTTTGTCATTCCCAGAATATCAGTCTGTGCTATTATTATATATGAAGACAGTAACTGTTCTCGAAAGAACAGAATACTGTTGATGACCGTGCAGCTTTTCCCTGGAATAAATGATTACTATCTGAAACCCTCAGCTGCCAACAGGTGTTGTTGATATACCTCGATGTGGACAGCTGAAAATGTGTGCCGCGACCGGGACTCGAGCCCGGGATCTCCTGCTTACATGGCAGACGCTCTATCCATCTGAGCCACTGATGAATAGCGCGACTGCAGGGACTTTTCCCTTGCACGCTTCCCGTGAGACTCACATTCCCAACTGTCCACAATTCTACATATGTAATGTACCTTATAGACATTTGCCCATTCACTCATTGCTCGCGCACGCTTTGGCGATTCCCGTAAGAGTTTGGGCAACCTGTGCGCATTCGCACAGATGAAGGTCCGTGGCTGGGTAGCCTTTAGCTATATATATGAAGACAGTAACTGTTCTCGAAAGAACAGAAATTCAACAGTATTCTGTTCTTTCGAGAACAATTACTGTCCTCTTATATATAGCTAAAGGCTACCCAGCCATTGACCTTCGTCTGTGCGAATGCGCACAGGTTGCCCAAACTCTTACGGGAATCGCCAAAGCGTGCGCGAGTAATGAGTGAATGGGCAAATGTCTATAAGGTACATTACATATGTAGAATTGTGGACAGTTGGGAATGTGAGTCTCACGGGAAGCGTGCAAGGGAAAAGTCCCTGCAGTCGCGCTATTCATCTGTGTCCTCAGTGGCTCAGATGGATAGAGCGTCTGCCATGTAAGCAGGAGATCCCGGGTTCGAGTCCCGGTTGCGGCACACATTTTCAGCTGTCCACATCGAGGTATATCAACAACACCTGTGCTATTATTCTCAGTTGATTAATATTTCAGTTCTTTTCTTTGCTTATTTCTATTCCCATGTATCTTAAAGAAAAGTAAAATTAATTTCACACCTTATAGTTCAAGCTTTGAGTTATACACAGACAAATAAACAAAGTTGAACTTGTAACAAAAATACGCATACGGGTACATTGACATGGTGCTGCAGCTTGACTTGGGTGACAGGGTGTGTTGAGAGTATTAAGTGAGAGGAATTAGGAGAAGGGGACGACAAGGGAGGGGTGAAGCGAAGGCAGGATGATGGCTAGGATAAGGAGAGGCAGCAAAGAAATGCATTTGAAATCTAGCACCAACAACGTCTCACAGATGAGGGCACATGGAACTGTGTGTGATACACGATGAACAATGAGAGGAGTATGTCTGTGGGCAGGATAGAACAGGGGAACACAGATTCAGAGAAAACAGTACCTCCATTTTGTTGTCGTCTCTTCTACACTACACCCACCAGTGGATGGCACTTCCACTGAGATAAGCAACACCTTACCCAATAAACTGAAGGTGTTACCAAGGCCTCCGGAGACATGCACTACACTTCAAACCTAGTCCACAAATCAGCCCCTGAGCCATATGCACATATGCTCCTATTTCTTCAACCAACCTTACAAACCAACTACAAAGGAACACTCCCTTATTAACCAATACCATATCCAATTAAAACAGCTTAACCACGTCCTCTGGTCTTTGATTGTCTTTCTTTGCGACCTGAAGTGAAGAACATGCATCACATAATCATTTCAACCTATCACAAAGTAGATTTCTACTGTTCACCCAATATGTGAAATATCCTAGTCCATCCATATCCTACCTGTATTACCAACCTCTTGCCACATGACCCTGCACGGGACCCAGGTCCCAGACTTGTCCAATGCACCCATTCATCACATTCTATTCCTCTCCTGTCAAAGGTTTACATCATCCTATCAGAGGAAGGGCCACCTGTGAAAGCACTCGTGCCTTATACTAGCTCTATTGTAACTTTTACTGAGACTTTTATTTAAACGTGACTATGAACCAGCTGTGCACTCAATTGAAGTGTCACTGCCATGGCCAAGAATAGAACTTGCAGTGACAGTGCATGTACTTCAGCACAACTTGCTTGATTTCAGAGGCATACCTTGTCATCTGGAGACACCCTACTGGATCCCCCTCTCCCTCTCCGACAATTTTTACTTTGTGGTGTAGTTGGGAATTGTCATTTCAACACATCCTTCGATCCCACAGTTCCGCTGGTCTCAATCTCCACAAGCTCCTGTCCCACTACACTCCAACCCTGTGACTTTCCTCCTGCCCTCCCTTCTCACTAAAGGTCCAAACCACTTCAGTCAAGTTTCTGTATGTGATTCAATGGGCTATTAATATGATTAAGGGCTACCTTTGCTCTTTTCCTGATTGTATTTCACTCATCAGTTTTCAGCATTGTCTCATTGGTGAATTAGAAAAAAATTTAGCATTGGCTTAATTTCTGTTGGTTGCCTCCTTATGTGAATGAGAATAATTTGTGGTATAAGTTAAGTCCCTTCTCTCAGTCTCATAGCATATAAATGCAGTTGGTGTATCTGCCAATAGGAATACAGAAAAAAATATGCAGGATTATGTAGATGTGCCCCCTGCTGAACTACATACCCTATGAAGTTCCTGTGCAACAGGAAGTGTAGAATCACATGCCTTGGATGATGGAACATAAATGCACCCAAAAGGGTTGTTGGGGGTGGGGGACTGAAAATAACCAGAATACTCGAAAGAAAAAATGAAAAATATGAAATGTATTCACATTTGTGAATATGAACAACCATCAGCTGTATAATGGAATGTCAACAATTTGTTCCAGACTGGGACTCGAACCTGGATTTCCTGCTTATCGCAAGTGGCCACCTTACTTTTAGGCTATCTGAGCATGACTCAAGGCCAGATCCAGACTTCCATATGGTGTCAGCTCTGTTTCTGCAACCCACATTTGTACATTCATCAAGTATATGCCCGTACAGGGGAGACATTTTAATTGAAAGCTGCGTTCCTGGTGTTGGCAGATAAATACAATATTGCAGTGCCTGTGTTGTTCAGAAGTATGATGCAAAGTTAATTTCAATATGTATGCTTGTCATAGTGGCTGTTTTTGCTGCAGTGCCTGCTCCTTCAGACATGTATGCATCTCCGAAGGAACATTGCATTCTTAAAAAAACAGGCACTGCAATATTGTATTTATCTGCTGACACCAGGCAACAACTTTCAATAAAAGTGTCCTCCCCTCTATGGGAATTACATAGTGTGTGTATGAGTACAGGTTCACACAGGAATGACGACATATGGAAGTTTGGGTATGGCAATGGGTTGTGCATGGATAGACAAAGCAGTTAAGGCAACTGCTTGTGTGAAGTGAGCAATCCACGTATGAGTCCTGGTGGCCCTTGCTGCAGCTGGGTGGCGCCCGTGGGGAAGGCCCTTGGTCGGAGTGGGTGGCATCAGGGTGGATGACCCGCAATGAAGCGTGGTACATCATCTCTCGTTGGTGGCCAGCTGCCAGCAGTCTCTAAGCGTTCTCGGGCTCAATTCAACGCTCAGAAATACGATCCTAAAATGTTCCCCTCCCTGGCCACACTGTGGGAGGAGCGTAAGGCTCAGGATGGCAGTGACACTTATTCGCCCCAGTTCCTAGTTTGTACGAGAGCTGATGGGGAGTCTTTCATATCAACAAAGCCTCAATTCTTCATAGAGCAGTCAAGAAAGTTACCTGCTTGCTGGTCCAGGATATTATATTCCATAGGGACCTTCTTTTGCAGTCTGATGATGAGCTACTCCCCCCCCCTTCCCCCCTCCCCCCAACGCAGTGCTTTAAGTGCTAGAAGTTAGGCCATATGTTTTCCCGCTGTACTTCCAGCCTCACATGTCGAGATTGGAGACGGCCATCAGATCCCAATACTCTATGTGCCCCGCCTCCCATCTGTGTCAGCTGCAGAGAGCATCATTCACCTTGCTTGCCAGACTGCAGGATCTTACAGAAAGAGTGGATAATCATGGAATACAAGACCCTGGACCGACTGACCTATACTGAGGTTAAGAGGAAATATGAACGACTCCATCCTGTGTGAATGACTTCCTCATATGCCACCACTACGACAACCGTGATAGCCCCATCAGTTCAGCGAATTCCAGTTGGCTCACCAAACCGTACAACTCCACATGCCCCCTTGCCCATGAGGGGCGGAGGGGGGGGGGGGGGGGGGAGAAGCTCATCATCAGACTGCAAAAGAAGGTCCCTATGGAATATAACCTACCCACCCTGTTGCTCCTGCGCCACCTACCTCCGGAGCAAACCCCACCACTCATTGTGGATGTCCGTCCCCACTTCTAAGCCAGAGAAGCGTCCAACTTCTTCGGCTCCTCTTGCTTGCAAGGGGTCCCTTGGGTCCCTCCCATCCCAGGTTTCCACAAGTGGGAAAGATGACGCCCGATAGTGGCATAAGTGCCCACAAGCAGCTGGTCGTAGGACTTCGTGGTCCTACTCCGTCCCGGAGACTGAATCGGTGAAGCCCTCCCAGCCAGTGAAACCCAAGGGGCAGCGAGAAAAGTCCAAGAAGAAGACCTCTAAACGAAGGAACTTGCGGTGGCACCCACCCCATCACAACCTACAAGCTCTGTGACTGAGGGCGAGGTAGAGATTCTGGCATCTGCTGAGGACCTAGATCTCGCCGGACTCTCAGACACAATGGATAGCACTTGCACAGGTACTCACTTGGTGGCAGCAGGTGACCCAGTGGCGTAATCTGCCTCCCCGGTCCCTTCACGCCTTTCTCGGCCATGGACAGTGTCGTCCTCCAGTGGAACTGCAGCGGTTTTTTCCACCATCTTGCTGAGCTCTGACAACTTCTCAGCCTTCACTCTTTCCTCTACACTGCTCTTCAAGAAACTTGGTTTTCGGCGATGCGAACCCCCGCCCTGCGTGCCTATTAGGGTTATTATAGGAACCGGGTAGATAATGAGAGCGTATCTGGTGGCGTCTGTGTCTACGTCCTTCGTTCTCTTCACAGCGAGACTGTCCCTCTACAAACACATTTAAAGGCTGTCGCTGTTCGGGTGTGGACGCCTCAGTCTGTTACTGTCTGCAGTCTCTATCTTCCACCGGATGGTGATGTCGTGCAGCATGTCCTGGCTGTGTTGATAGCCCAATTGCTGCCTCCTTTTCCGTTACTGGGTGACTTCAATGCCCATAACCCTCTGTGGGGTGGATCAGTGGCAACAGGATGAGGCAGCATCGTTGAGCAAGTATTGGCACAGCTCGACCTTTCCCCTTTACATAATCGTGCCTTCATACATTTCAGTGTGGCGCATGGCACGTACTCAGCCATTGACCTTTTGATCTGCAGCCCTAGCCTATTACCATCTGTCCAGTGGAGTGTGCGTGATGACTTGTCTGGTAGTGACCACTTTCCGATCTTTCTGTCACTGCCACAGCGTCACTCTTCTGGGCGCCCCTGCAGATGGGCTATGAATAAGGCTGACTGGGACTTGTTCACCTCCATTGCCACTATTGAGCCTCTTTCTAATGACGCCATTGATGCAGTGGTTCACTCGGTCACCATTGGCTTTGTTACTGCCGCAGAATCTGCCATTCCCTGATCTTCTGGGTCCCCTTGGCGGAGGACTGTGCCTTGGTGGTCGCTTGAGATCGCTGAGGCAATTAAAGATTGCAGGCAGGCACTCCAGCGTCACAAGCGGCATCCCTCATTGGAACACCTCATCACCTTTAAACAGCTCCGTGTGCGAGCCCGCCGCCTCATTCGCCAACACAAGGAGTGCTGGGAGAGGTATGTCTCCACCAGGTGACTCTGTGGCTATCGGACCCCCGCCAGCATCCCTATGCTTTCACTGAATGGAGCAGTCTGTACTGACTGTGACACAATTGCAAACCGCTTAGTGGAGCATTTTGCTCAGAGTTCTGCTTCTGCGAATTACCCACTGGCTTTCCACTCCCTGAAAGAGCGGTTGGAACGTCGGAGCTTTTCATTTCACACGCGCCACCCTGAATCGTACAATGCTCCGTTCAGTGAGGGAATTCCAAAGTGCTCTAGTCGCTTGTCATGACACGGCTCCCGGGCCAGATCGCATCCACTGTCAGATGCTCAAGCACCTCTTGGTAGACTGCCAGCAACGGCTCCTAGACTTTTACTACTGTATCTGAGTTGAGGGTGAGTTCCCATCGCAATGGCGGGAAAGCAGCGTAATCCCCATGTTGAAACCTGGCAAGAACCCACTGGAGGTGGACAGCTACCGCCCCATTAGCCTCACCAACGTTGTTTGCAAGTTACTCGAACGCATGGTGAGCCGGAGGTTGAGTTGGCTACTTGAGTCTCGGGGCCTTCTGGCTCCGACTCAGGGTGGGTTCTGTAAGGGCCACTCTGCCGCCGATAATCTGGTGTGCTTGGAGTCTGCCATTCGTATGGCCTTTGCCCGCCATCAGCATATGGTCGCCGTCTTTTTTGACATGAGAAAGGCGTACTATACGACATGGCGACATCACATCCTCTCTATGCTTCATGGTTGGGGTCTTCGGGGTCCGCTCCCGATTATCATACAAAATTTTCTGTCGCTTCGTTCCTTCCATGTGCAAGTGTGCTGCCTGCTATAGTTCTTCCCGAGTTTAGGAGAATGGGATACTGCAAGGATCTGTCTTAAGTGTCTGCCTCTTTTTAATTGCAATTAATGGGCTCGTTGCGGCGGTGGGAACGTCTGTCTCAGCTTCCTTGTATGGTGACGACTTCTGCCTATACTTTAGCTCCACTGGCATTGCAGCTGCTGAACGGCAGCTGCAGGGTGCTATTCGCAAGGCACAGTCTTGGGCTGTAGTGCATGGCTTCCAGTTTTTGGCTGCCAAGACCTGCATTATACATTTCTGCCGGCGGTGTACTGTTCACCCTGAGCCATGGCTTTATCTTGACAGCAAACCTCTTGCTGTGGTGGAGACCCATCGGTTTTTGGGATAGGTTTTTGGTACCCGGTTGACTTGGTGCCCTCATATTCGGTAGCTTAAACAGATGTGCTGGCGGCATCTTAACGCTTTTTGTTGCTTGAGTCACACCAGTTGGGTTGCTGATCGGTGTACCCTTCTACAGCTGTACCAGGTGTTAATTCAGTCCCATCTAGGTTGTGGGAGCCTAGCTTATGGTTCAGCATCACGATTCCGCATTGCAGTTGCTGGACCCCATCCTTCACAGCGGGATCCGACTCGCCACTAGAGCTTTCCGGTCAAGCCCTGTCAACAGCATACTTGTGGAGGCAGGTGTACCTCCATTGCGGTTCCAGCACCAACGATTACTGGCCGCTTATGCTACACACGTTTGTAGCTTGCCCAGGCATCCCAATTATTGTCTCCTGTTCCCTCAGTCAGTCGTCCATCTTCCGGAATGGCGGCCCCGGCCAGGGTGTATGATCGCGGTTCGTGTCAGAGCTCTTCTCTCTGGGCTTGAGGTTTTCACTCTTCCACCTCTTTTCCGGGCCCCTCTGCGTATACCCCTGTGGTGTGTGCCCCGCTCACACCTTCAGCTTGATTTGGCACAGGGCCCAAAGGACTCAGTCCCTCCTGAGGTCCTCTGCCACTGCTTTCTTTCCATCCTTGCTGCATTTCAAGGCTCTGACGTTGTCTATACTGACGGTTCGGTGGTTGCTGGTCGTGTCAGTTATGCTCTTACGCTAGGGGATCATTATGAACAACACTCATTGCCGGCTGGCTGACAGTGTTTTCACTGCCGAGCCGGTCGCCATCTCTCGTGCCCTAGAGTATATTCACTCCGCTCAGCTGAGTCCTTCGTTATCTGTAGTGACTCCCTGAGCGGTTTACGAGCTATCAAGCAGTGTTTCCTTCGCTCGTGTCTGGTGATGGGTATCCAGGAGACCCTCCATACTCTTGCCCGTTGCGGCCACTCTGTGGTCTTTGTATGGACCCCGGGTCATGTCAGCATCCCAGGAAATGAACGTGTTGATGCGCTGGCCAAACAGGCTGTCGGTGCACCAGCCTGGGAGATTGGCCTTTCAGATAGCAACCTCAGGTCTGTTTTGCAGCACAGCGTACTTCGCACCTTGGTTGAAGAATGACGCACCCTTCCTTCACCCAACAAACTTCGGGCCATCAAGGAGGCTACCAGTGCGTAGCGCTACTCCTTGTGGGTCTTTCGCAAGGACTCTGTTGTCCTGTGCTGGTGTGCATTGACCACACCTGGATAACACACAGCTATTTATTGCGCCACAAGGACCCACCTTTATGTCGCTGCAGGTCAGCTTTGATGGTTGTCCACATCTTGTTGGACTGCCGGCTTTTAACTTTGCTCAGGCAGGCATTTGCGCTGCCTGATACGCTTCCTGCACTTTTATCAGATGAAGTTGCAATGGCAGGTTTTTTTCGTGCAGGGTTTTTTTATCACTTATCTAAGTGTTTGTCCGGTTTTTTGTGTTGAGTGTGGCCTTTGGCCTACGATTTTAGACTGGGGTTTTTAGTGCGTTTCTTGGTGGTTGGCTTTTCCTTTTTTTTTTTTTTTTTTTTTTGTTTCTATGGTCGGCCAACCACTGTCACACTCGGTGTGATTTTAATTCCTTTTTTCTGGTCTCTGTCTGTGTCTTTCTTGTCCTGTGTCGTCTCGTCATCACCATTGTTTGTTCTTATTCTTTGTCGGTGTTTAAAGTTCGTTTAAAAGGGACCAATGGCCCTAGTAGTCTGGTCCCTTCAATCCCACAAACCAACCAACCAATCACCTTCTGTTGTTTGTAGAAGTGTCTGTAGCAAATGACGATGATACCTGTTTTTCAAGAATTGTAAAATACCATGGTCCATAGCCTATATTAAACTCATCAAGTTAGGGGGTAAGAACAGTGCACAAATGCCATCACATTATAATTCTCCTAATCAGGTTGTGAAACAGTACTGTCAAGTGTAAAATGGCTTTGGAAGACAGTCGCTTTTTCTTTAGGTATCTTTTGGTCTCTGGAACAAAATCTTCAAAAAACCACTTCTTAAAAACATTTTTGTCCATCAAAACAGATTTTTGGTGGACATACGAGGTCTGTTCAAAAACTTCTGTAATATTCTTAATTTCTTGCCAATGGTGTGTTGGAATGAAATGTGGTTGACATCTCGCAGGCACCTGTGTTTAATGAGTAACTGCTGGAAGATTCATTGTTGCATGGCTATTAGTTATTGTTCAGTGGTATACTGAGTAGAACATTGTGTCATACAGTTTGCGAATTTCGAGGTGGCAGAGTTAGAGCAGCAACGTGTCCGCATTAAATTTTGTGTGAAACTCAATGAAATCTGTGCAGAGACTCATCAAATGTTGCAGGAAGCCTATCGTGATGAGTGCTTAAGCCATATGCCTTGTTACAAATGGTTCACACAGTTTAAAAATGGCGGGATGGAAGTTAAAGATGACCATTGTTCAGGATTCCCTTCAACATCTACCAACGATGCTCATGTCAGGAAGA
Source organism: Schistocerca nitens (assembly GCF_023898315.1). Lineage (NCBI taxonomy): Eukaryota > Metazoa > Arthropoda > Insecta > Orthoptera > Acrididae > Schistocerca > Schistocerca nitens. The sequence goes on from NC_064618.1 coordinate 619,642,006, forward strand.
TCAATGAAATTGTGTGTGCTAATCGAGGATTGACTGTCTGAGAGATCGCAGAAGAATGTGACATTACAGGTGGATCATATCATGAACTCCTGACACAGCATCTTGTTGTCACAAAGTTCATCCTATGTCTCATGAGTCAGGACCAGAAAGGCCTTTTCTTCGGAGTCTATGAAGAGCCTTTGGATCACACAGATGAGAAAGAGATGTTCCTTAAGAGAATCATAACTGGTGATGAGACGTGGGTCTATGGTTATGATGTTGAGTCCAGGGTGCAATTTTCACAATGGGTTGGGAAAGCTTCTCCAAGGCCAAAAAAAGCTCATCAGATCAGGTTAAACGTCAAAGCCATGCTGATAGTTCTCTTTGACTTTGAAGGACTAATTCATCATGAGTTCACGCTATAGTGACAAAATGGTAATCAGTGGTACTATTGCGATGTGTTGCGACATGTGTGAGAAGGAAGCGGCGTTAAATGTGGTGAGACAAATCATCGCCCTTTTGTCACAATAATGCACCTGCACATTTATCCCAACTTGTGCATGACTATTGCACAAAAAACGAAAGCACTGTGCTGCCTCACCCTCTCTACTGTCCAGACCTGGCCCTGGCAGATTTCTTTTTTTACACCGAAAGTCGAAAAAACCCATTGAAAGGGCAAAGATTTGCCATGGTAGATAAGATAAAAGAAAATTCACAGATGGCGCTTCATGAAATCCAGTAAGAGTTGTACCAAGACTGCTTCCGAAAGTCGCAATGGAATTGGGAGCGGTGTATCAATTGTGGAGGAGAGTATTTCGAAATATGCACAACAAGTAAAAGGTAAGCGTACAAAAATTTTGTGGACAAATTCTGGAATTTTTTGTACAGACCTCGTATGTAACAGGCAGTGCAGAAGCAGTGATATTTTTTAAAGCTCTAAGTTTAGCAGACTTTGCTCTTACCAGCAGCTTCAGTTTATGGTCTTCCCTTGCATTCAATGCAGCAAGAATTATTAACATCACTTTGTTTTTTGTAGCCCAGGGCAGCCTTTCCTTCTTTTGAGGCTAGAGTTTTAGATGGAAGCATTTTATAATTTAGCCATGTGTCGTCACAGTTATACAGCTGATGAGGAGTAAGATTTTCTCATAGTATAACTTTTCTTAATTTCTCACAAAATTGTGTAACAGTTTGAGAATCTGCAGAAAGTTTTTCACTGCAAACTTCAAATTGCCTTACACTGTATCACTTCTTCCACCTACTTGCAGTAAAAATGTCCTCACATTCCTTAACTCATTTCTAAAAAGTACTGCTTTTTCTTGGAGAATGGGCCCTGAAATTGGATTTCCTTTTTGTCTTTGTTGAGTAAACCGAACTGACAAAGCTTCACTCATTTTCTCATAATGAGATGTCTTCATTGGCTCCCGTTCAAATGACGAAATAGAATACTTGTTTGATGAAAAATTCTCAATTTCGTCTCTGTTCGTATGCCAATCTCCAGCTGTCAGTTTACTGACTCCATTCCCAGCAGCAAGTTTTTTTAATGTTTCTCCTTTGTCTAGTCTTTTCAAAGCCTGCAGTTTCATACTCTGTGGGACAAATTTTCTCTTACCCCTACCACTCATTGTAATGTATAAATTAAAACATTAAGAAACACATAGTTACATATGCTGAATACACTGTACATACAGACAACACTTTGAAATTAACATGACAGAGGTGGGCTCACTACAGAACAAATGTTACTACACAACCAGCTACATTACATACAACAATGATCAGCCAATGTTGTAAAATGTGTACTCTGTTGTTAATTAAGCATAGTGTAATTTAATGACCACTGTTGCTGAGGAGGCACACAGTAGAGGTAACAATAAGAATGGTACGCACTGTACAACTGATTGTCAGGCAGTCGTAATTAGTGAACAGTCAAAAAAGAAAGAGCAAGGTTGGCAAAGAAACAGCAAACGCACTCCTTGAAACCTAATGATACATGTCCATCTGTAATAGAAGTGTACTAGCAGTCTGAGGCCAAGGTTATTTCTGTGCACTATGAATGAACACACTAAGTGGGACAGTTTTACCTCTATTCTTCATGGGGAAAGAGAGAGAGAGAGAGAGAGAGAGAAAATTCAAATGTCACACATTCAAAAGTGCGTAAAGCATACATGGGGACATAGTATGGAAACAGGTTTTTAAATGGGTTTTCACATTGGCTTGCTCTGTGCGACATTCCAGATTCAAAACTAGCATGTCAGTACACTTTGCAGTATTGAATAACAGTTCCCCATGAGTGGATATTTACATGAAAAAACTACAAGAGAAGATATAAGCAGTTATATTAATGATTACATTATAAAATGTGAGAATGGTTGGGAGAAGATTATTGATATTTGCACAAATGGCTCTACAACCATAGTAGGAAACACCAAGGAAGTTTTATCATGTATACTGCATGTAGCTACAGGAGCCACCAGTAGTCACTATCTTGCATGAGCAAGCCCTTGTGAGAAAATGCCTCCTGATTAAAAAATATGTAATGGATGATGCGGCCAAAATGATGTGGTTGTTGTTGTGGTATTCAGTCCTGAGACTGGTTTGATGCAGCTCCCCTTGCTACCCTATCCTGTGCAATCTTCTTCATCTCCCAGTACTTACTGCAACCTACATCCTTCTGAATCTGCTTAGTGTATTCATCTCATGGTCTCCCTCTACAATTTTTGCCCTCCACACTGCTCTCCAATGCTAAATTTGTGATCCCTTGATGCCTCAGAACATGTCCTACTAACCGGTCCCTTCTTTTTGTCAAGTTGCACCACAAACTCCTCTTCTCCCCAATTCTATTCGATACTTCATCATTAGTTATGTGATCTACCCATCTAATCTTGAGCATTCTTCTGTAGCACCACATTTTGAAAGCTTCTATTCTCTTCTTGTCCAAACTATTTATCATCCATGTTTCACTTCCATACATGGCTACACTCCATACAAATACTTTCAGAAACGACTTCCTGGCACTTACATCTATACTCGATGTTAACAAATTTCTCTTCTTCAGAAATGCTTTCCTTGCCATTGCCAATCTACATTTTATATCCTCTCTACTTCGACCATCATCAGTTATTTTGCTCCCCAAGTAGCAAAACTCTTTTACTATTTTAAGCATCTCATTTCCTAAACTAATTACCACAGCATCACCCGATTTAATTCGACTACATTCCATTATCTTCATTTTGCTTTTGTTGATGTTAATCTTATATGGGCCTTTCAAGACACTGTCCATTCAGTTCAGCTGCTCTTCCAGGTCCTTTGCTTTGTCTGACAGAATTACAATGTCACTGGCGAAACTCAAAGTTTTTATTTCTTCTCCGTGGATTTTAATTCCTATTCTGAATTTTTTTCCTTTACTGCTTGCTCAATATACAGATTGAATAACATCGGGGAGAGGCTACAACGCTGTCTCACTCTCTTCCCAACAACTGCTTCCCTTTCATGTCCCTCGACTCTTATAACTGCCATCTAGTTTCTGTACAAATTGTAAATAGCCTTTCGCTCCCTGTATTTTACCCCTGCCACCTTCAGAATTTGAAAGAGAGTATTCCAGTCAACAGTGTCAAAATCTTTCTCTAAGTCTACAAATGCTAGAAACGCATGTTTGGCTTTCCTTAATCTATCTTTTAAGGTAAGTTGTAGGGTCAGTATTGCCTCACTTGTTCTAACATTTCTATGGAATCCCAACTGGTCTTCCCCAAGGTCGGCTTCTACCAGTTTTTCCATTCGTCTGTAAAGAATTTGTGTTAGTATTTTGCAGCCGTGGCTTATTAAACTGATAGTTCGGTAATTTTCACATCTGTCAACACCTGCTTTCTTTGGGATTGTAATTATTATATTCTTCTTGAAGTCTGAGGGTATTTCGCCTGTCTCATACATCTTGCTCACCAGATGGCAGAGTTTTGTCAGGACTGGCTCTCCCAAGGCTGTTAGTAGTTCTAATGGAATGTTGTCTGCTCCCGGGGCCTTGTTTTGACTCAGTGCTCTGTCAAACTCTTCACACAGTATTATATCTCCCATTTCATCTTCATCCACATCCTCTTCCATTTCCATAATATTGTTGTCAAGTACATCGCCATTGTATAGGCCCTCTATATACTCCTTCCACCTTTTTGCTTTCCCTTCTTTGCTTAGAACTGGGTTTCCATCAAAGCTCTTGATATTCATGCAAGTGGTTCTCCTTTCTCCAAAGGTCTCTTTAATTTTCCTGTAGGCAGTATCTATCCTACCCCTAGTGAGATAAGCCTCTACATCCTTACATTTGTCCTCTAGCCATGCCTGCTTAGCAGTTTTGCACTTCCTGTTAATCTCAGTTTTGAGACGTTTGTATTCCTTTTTGCCTGCTTCAGTTACTGCATTTTTATATTTTCTCCTTTCATCAATTAAATTCAATATTTCTTCTGTTACCCAAGGATTTCTACTAGCCCTTGTCTTTTTACCTACTTGATGCTCTGCTGCCTTCACTACTTGATCCCTCAGAGCTACCCATTCTTCTTCTACTGTACTTCTTTCCCTGTTGTGACTCGCCGATCATTCAAAGTGCTGCCGCGCAATTACGCGTGTCCTCTACATGCGGCGCTGTCTGCCAGCCATGCAGCAGCTGCGCCACCTAAGCGGCCAGGCAGCCAGCCAGCGGCCGCTAGACTTGGACTGAGTGCTCATTTGAATGTTACTGTGTTCACATGTCTTGCTTTGCTCAGTGTCGTTTTGAAATATATGTGTTCAACTTGACGTTATAACAATTGGCGACGAGGTAGTGGATTTTTCCTTTTCATCGTTGACCCACAGGTTTTAATGCTGACATATCTTACAAACCTGTCGTTCACACTGTTCCCATATTTTTGGTCGACCAGAGTAACGCAGAGAATCTTTTTGGCTTCTGTGCCTTTCGCGGTTTTGGGTTCTCCATAGATGACTCTGTCAATATCGTCTCTGATGCTATTCCTTATGCTCAATTGGATTCCTTGTCGACGACATGTTCGTCCCTTTTTTCTCCTGTGTTAGGCCGTGCAAACGACTTTGAAGCTCATATCATTCTCAAACCCACTGCTTGGCCTAAGTTTTTTCGGGCTCGGCCCATTCCTGTGGCCCTTCGTGATCGGCAGCTGGATCGTCTCACTACTTCAGGGGTCTTGCTTTCTGTCACTTCCAGTGAGAGGTCCTCTCCTGTCATTGTCATTGCTAAGCCCAATGGTGATATTCGTCTCTGTGGCGATTTTAAAGCCACTGTAAATGCGCAATGCCTCATCGACACTTACCCTATTGCCCGACCTGAAGAATTGTTCACTAAACTTTGCGGGAGGCCAGTATTTTTCTAAAATTGACCTGTCAGAAGCTTATCATCAACTTCCTCTCGACGCTGCTTCCTGGTAGTTTCTGGTCCCCAACACACCTTTCGGCCTCTATCAGTACCAACGATTATCCATCCGGGGTTGCTAGCGCCCTTGCTCTCTTTCAGCTATTCTTGGAACAATTATTGCTTCCTGTCCCTGGGTGTATAAATTACATGGACGACATTGTTGTCACTGGCTCCACCACTGAAGAACATCTTCAAAATCTCTGCACACTTTTTCATGTCTTAAAGACTGCCGGTCTTAAGTGTAATCTTCAGAAATCAAAATTTTTTCAGACGTCTATGACGTACTTGGGGTTTCAACTCTCTCGGGATGGTATTCGGCCGCTTCAGCAAACTGTCTCTGTGATCGATGCCCTTCCTCGCCCTACATCTGTTAAGGAACTGCAGGCCTTCTTGGGGAAAATAGCATACAATAGCATATTATCACAAGTTTTTACCGTCTGCTGCGTCGGTGCCTCAGCCGTTGCATCGCCTGTTGCATAAAAACGTGCCTTTTCACTGGTCTGCGTCATACGATGCGGCTTTCCAGAAATTGAAGACTAAGCTGAAACGTGCCCCGTGCCTGGCTACTTATCGACCTGTCCAACATCTTGTTCTTGCCATGGACGCCTCTCAATACGGGGTCGGTGCAGTCCTTGCGCACCATTTTTCTGACAGCTCTGAACAACCCATTGCTTATGCCTCCAAAATGCTCACGGATGCCCAACAAAGGTATTCTCAAATTGAAAAAGAAGCTTTGGCCATTATTTATGCTCTTCATAAGTTTGGTGTTTCTCTCTACAGATCCAAATTTCATCTTGTTACGGATCACAAACCACTTGTTTCCTTGTTTCATCCATCATCGTCACTTCCCGACAAGGCTGCACACCGCCTCCAACGTTGGGCTCTTTACTTGTCACGTTTCAATTATGAGATTCATTTCCGGCCGACGGCTCAACATGCGAATGCTGATTCACTGTCTCGCCGTCCCATGGGTCTGGATCTGGCATTCGATAGGGACGAACTTTTGTGTTTCCACCTGGATGTTGCCGAGCTGCGGGTTGTGGATGGATTCCCCATCACCGGGGATCGGCTGGCGGCTGCTACGGGTTCTGATCCTATCCTCTCCCGGGTTTTACGCTGTATTCAGAAGGGTTGGCCAGATTGTCCGTCCGCTAAGACTTCTGACCCATTGCGGAACTACTACGCTTTGCGCTACCGCCTCACGGCTAGGGATGGTGTTATCCTCCTTTCCACCGACAATATTTTGCCGCGTGTTGTGGTACTTGCGCCTTTGCGTGCTTCGGTCGTGCGCCTCCTTCACCAAGGGCACTGGGGTGTCTCTCGCACAAAATCTCTGGCGTGCCGTTATGTGTACTGGCCCGGCATCGACTCTGAAATAGCACACATGGTCACTGCCTGCTGCCCTTGTGCGTCACAGGCCACCACTCCAAAGTCACCTTTGTCACCGTGGCCTTCGCCTGAGACGCCCTGGAAGTGCATTCATGCTGACTTCGCGGGACCTTTTTTAGGTATTTATTGGCTCCTCGTAATTGACGCCTACTCTAACTTTCCTTTCATTGTCCGTTGCATGGCGCCTACCACCGTGGCAACCACAAGTGCTCTCGCCCGCATTTTTTCTTTGGAAGGCCTTCCCTCTACTCTTGTTACTGATAATGGTCCACAATTTGCCTCTTCCAAATTTGCAGATTTTTGTGCTCGTAATGGCGTTATGCATGTCACAGCCTCTCCGTTCCATCCACAATCAAACGGTGAGGGTGAACGACTGGTCCACACTTTTAAGGCTCAGATGCGGGAACTCCTGACTTATTCTGCTGCTGATGATGCGCTTCTCCAATTACTGGCTTCTTACCGTTTCACCCCCATGGGCGACCACAGCCCGGCTGAGCTCTTACATGGCTGATAGCCCTGCACGCTACTTCATCTTCTGTGGCCTACCACCTCACAGCCGAGGGTGCCTTCGCTTGGCCGTTTCACCACTGGCGACCCTGTCTGGGTACGGGGATATGGCAGGCGGTCAAAATGGAGTCCGGGTTGCATCTTACGCCACCGTGGCCGATGCCTGTATGAAATCCAGACGGACACAGGTGTTGCAGTGCGTCATTCGGACCAGCTTCGGCCTCATGTGCTGGCAACAACTGTTCTGAATGCCGCTACACCAGCTTCGGCTCTACCTGACGCTCGGGATCGTAGCATCTCTCATTACTCACAACGCAGCCCTCTCACCATCATCTCAGTGCCAGTACAAGAACGGACGCCACCAGGAGACGTTCTTATACAGGAACCGGATGACCATCATCTGTCGGAGCCAATCTACTCACCTCCTTCTCTTACGGACGCCGACACATCTCCCATGTCTTCTGTTATATCAACTGGACTTGGCGCAACGGGCAGATTGGTGCATGGGGCCCCAGCAGATTCGACCCCTACCTCTCCTCTCCTCTCATCTCGACCCGTTATCATTGGGGACACTTCCGTCCGTATGGGAAGCCTCCTCCTCGAGACGTTACGGCCAGTCAAACAATGCCTATGGACGTTAGCAATCTACAGGCCACCTCCATCAAGACCAGTGCAAAAATTTCAAAGAGGGGAAAAGTGTTGTGACTCGCTGATCATTCAAAGTGCCGCCGTGCAATTACGCGCGTCCTCTACATGTGGCGCTGTCTGCCAGCCATGCAGCAGCCACGCCACCTAAGCGGCCAGCCAGCCAGCGGCCGCTAGACTTGGACTGAGTGCTCATTCGAATGTTACCGTGTTCACATGTCTTGCTTTGTCAACTTGCTCAGTGACTTATATGTGTTGTGTCGTTTTGAAATATATGTGTTCAACTTGACATTATAACATTCCCCCATTCCTGTCAATTGTTCCCTTATCCTCTTCCTGAAACTCTGTACAACCTCTGGTTTAGTCGGTTTATCCAGGTCCCATCTCCTTAAATTCCCACCTTTTTGCAGTTTATTCAGTTTTAATCTACAGTTCATAACCAATAGATTGTGGTCAGAGTCCACAACTACCCATGGAAATGTCTTACAATTTAAAACCTGGTTCCTAAATCTCTGTCTTACCATTATATAATCTATCTGATACCGTCTAGTATCTCCAGAATTCTTCCATGTATACAACCTTCTTTCATGATTCTTGAACCAAGTGTTAGCTATGATTAAGTTATGCTCTGTGCAAAACTCTAACAGGCAGCTTCCTCTTTCATTTCTTAGCCCCAATCCATATTCACCCACTATGTTTCCTTCTCTCCCTTTTCCTACTCTCGAATTCCAGTCACCCATGACTATTAAATTTTCATCTCCCTTCACTACTTGAATAATTTCTTTTATCTCATCATAAATTTCATCAATTTCTTCTTCATCTGCAGAGCTAGTTGGCATATAAACTTGTACTACTGTAGTAGGCATGGGCTTCGTGTCTGTCTTGGCCACAATAATGCGATCACTATGCTGTTTGTAGTAGCTTACCCGCACTCCTATTTTTTATTTATTATTAAACCTGCTCCTGCATTACCCCTATTTGATTTTGTATTTATAACCCTGTATTCACCTGACCAAAAGTCTTGTTCCTCCTGCCACCGAACTTCACTAATTCCCACTATATCTAACTTTAACCTATCCATTTCCCTTTTTAAAATGATAAACTATGTAAAATCTCAACCACTGCAGTGTGGAGTGTTTATAATTTTGTGTGACAAAATAGGTAGTGAACACACCACAGTGTTACTACATACAGTAGTGAGATGGCTGTCCAGAGGAAAAGCACTATTGAGGCCTTATGAACTTTGTAATGAGTTACTGGTCTTCTTTAATGTGCAAAACAATTCAGTACAAAATTTTATTCAATTTTTATGCACATCTGGCAGACACTTTTACAGAGTGCAGTTAAATTAACTTGTCATAGTAAGAAATGAGTGCTACAACTTTTGACGCAAGAGACAAAATTGCATTTGTTGAAGTCTTCTCAAACTTCCATCAGGGTCTCTGTGTTCATATTCTGTGACATTTCAGTGAGTATCATTCACATCATCTTCTGGCAGAGTGTCGATGGAACATGGGCATCTCATCTATACAGCTGAGTGGAGTCTGTCTTTCCCTACCGCTTGCCCCGGCACATGGGCTGGTGGTGAGGGAAGGGGTGCATAGGCACAGACTGTCATTTAGACTTATGTCTTCAGTCTTGCCTAGACTTACACAGCATCAGCTGCTGCATACAGTCTCAGTGTATAGCTGCTAGTGCAGGATTCCATGCTGAATGTAACTAGTAGCCCTCATTCCTGTTGACAAGTTTGTCATGCACTCTCATCTCTGTTGTTCTTTGGTGACACTTTCTCAAAAGCCACTAGCTTGGCACAACGTTCTTGTTTCTCGATTTCAAGTGTTTGTCCCTCATTGAGGCTGTGTTATGTTACTGCTGATGTGTCTTTATGCCACAGACTTATGCATCTAATGTGTTCGTGGCAGCACTTTGTTGGCCCAGTGTACTTGTGACCACACTCACAAGGGATGCTACACTCCTGGAAATTGAAATAAGAACACCGTGAATTCATTGTCCCAGGAAGGGGAAACTTTATTGACACATTCCTGGGGTCAGATACATCACATGATCACACTGACAGAACCACAGGCACATAGACACAGGCAACAGAGCATGCACAATGTCGGCACTAGTACAGTGTATATCCACCTTTCGCAGCAATGCAGGCTGCTATTCTCCCATGGAGACGATCGTAGAGGTGCTGGATGTAGTCCTGTGGAACGGCTTGCCATGCCATTTCCACCTGGCGCCTCAGTTGGACCAGCGTTCGTGCTGGACGTGCAGACCGCGTGAGACGACGCTTCATCCAGTCCCAAACATGCTCAATGGGGGACAGATCTGGAGATCTTGCTGGCCAGGGTAGTTGACTTACACCTTCCAGAGCACGTTGGGTGGCACGGGATACATGCGGACGTGCATTGTCCTGTTGGAACAGCAAGTTCCCTTGCCGGTCTAGGAATGGTAGAACGATGGGTTCGATGACGGTTTGGATGTACTGTGCACTATTCAGTGTCCCCTCGACGATCACCAGTGGTGTACGGCCAGTGTAGGAGATCACTCCCTACACCATGATGCCGGGTGTTGGCCCTGTGTGCCTCGGTCGTATGCAGTCCTGATTGTGGCACTCACCTGCACGGCGCCAAACACGCATACGACCATCATTGGCACCAAGGCAGAAGCGACTCTCATCGCTGAAGACGACACGTCTCCATTCGTCCCTCCATTCACACCTGTCGCGACACCACTGGAGGCGGGCTGCACGATGTTGGGGCGTGAGCGGAAGACGGCCTAACGGTGTGCGGGACCGTAGCCCAGCTTCATGGAGACGGTTGCGAATGGTCCTCGCCGATACCCTAGGAGCAACAGTGTCCCTAATTTGCTGGGAAGTGGCGGTGCGGTCCCCTACGGCACTGCGTAGGATCCTACGGTCTTGGCGTGCATCCGTGCGTCGCTGCGGTCCGGTCCCAGGTCGACGGGCACGTGCACCTTCCGCCGACCACTGGCGACAACATCGATGTACTGTGGAGACCTCACGCCCCACGTGTTGAGCAATTCGGCGGTACGTCCACCCGGCCTCCCGCATGCCCACTATACGCCCTCGCTCAAAGTCCGTCAACTGCACATACGGTTCACGTCCACGCTGTCGCGGCATGCTACCAGTGTTAAAGACTGCGATGGAGCTCCGTATGCCACGGCAAACTGGCTGACACTGACGGCGGCGGTGCACAAATGCTGCGCAGCTAGCGCCATTCGACGGCCAACACCGGGGTTCCTGGTGTGTCCGCTGTGCCGTGCGTGTGATCATTGCTTGTACAGCCCTCTCGCAGTGTCCGGAGCAAGTATGGTGGGTCTGACACACCGGTGTCAATGTGTTCTTTTTTCCATTTCCAGGAGTGTATATATACCAGATATTTGTAGTTGTAATTTGGCCTTCACCGAATGAAGCAAATCTCTCTCTTTTTTTTTTTTTTTTTTTTTTTTTCCGAAAAATGGCTTGATGTTGTTTTTCCCCAGGATTCTTGCAATTTTGTGTGAGGGAGACCCACTGTAGAGGATAAAGATGAGTTTATCTTCCTTTTTCTCTTCCTGTGTTTTGTGGATTGCAGTGTCATTTGTTTTCTTTAATGTATGTCTGATCTGCACTTCACTGTCTCCATTTTGGTGAAACACATCCCTGAGGTGTTGCAGTTCATTCGAGAGTCTGTCTTTGCCCTGTGAGCTGGCATTGTTGAAAGGGTGTACTGCTGTGCTGGATGGTGACAGCTTGATGCATGAAGGTATGGATCTGCGTATGTCTTCTTTCTGTAGGCTGCATGTCCCATCCAAAAAAGAAAGACGTCCATTGTGTTCTAGCTCCATCGGGCACTTTATGTTTTGATGGATGCTGTTCAGGGGCTCTCTATCATGTTCCCACACAACAAAGATGTCATCCACGTAATGGAAGACTTGTTTATGTTTGAGCTGTGCAATTTTTAGTGCCAACTCCTCAAAATGCTCCATATAGGGATTAGCAATCCCAGGTGCAAGTGCCAAGCCCATGGCTACTCCACCAACTTGCTCATTAGTTCCCCACAACATTTGAAGTAAGGTTTGATGAATAGATGTGTAAATAGTTTCACTGTTTGGGGCTGAATAGTATTGTGTGAAAAGAGATGTTACGTCAAAACTCACCAGCAGATCGTCCTTCTGCAGCCAGATCTCCTTCACTGAGATCACAAATTCAGCCATGTTCTTCATGTGGTGACTGCAGCGTCCCAGTATAGGTTTCAGGAGTGAGGCTAGAAACTTGGCCACTCTATACGTGGGTGCATTAGCAATGTTAACTGTTGGATGCAGTGGGACCACTTCCTTGTGGATCTTAGTCAGTCCATACAAATGTGGAGGCGCTGAAGCCTTTGGGTAGAGTTGCTACAGATCTTGTGTCTCATGAAGCAAAGCTGCTGTTTTTTTTTATGTGTTCTTCAACTTCATGTAGGCCGGTTCGTGCAGCAGATTGCTTATTTTCTGGTGGTTGTCATCAGCACACTGTCAAACTGTGGCATTGCATTTGTCAGCAGGAAGAACTATGGTGTTTTCATCTTCTGTTACTAGTCTTAGTGTTTTTTGTTGTGCTGTCATCACGTCTGGTTTTGGAAGTTAAGATTTTTCAATTATTCTGCATGTTTCCTGCCTGATTTACTCCACCTTTTCCACTGGCAGACCACAGATGGCTTCCTCAACACCACTAATAATATCCTGTTTCAGTATTGTATTTGGAACAGGAGCAAAATTCAGTCCTTTGGAGATCGCTGAGGTTATAATGGCACCAAATTCTTTCTTCAGCAAGTTGACAATTGTCTCGGTATCATTGACACCCTAAATCTTAACCTCCTTGGGGTACGCTGGATCAGCCATTTTTTTGTTCGGTGTTCTTTTCTTAGGGCCCAGTATTTCTTCATTCTTTCTGATCTTCTTCTCCTCCTCTCTTCTTCTGAGACGAAGGGTTTGGACTTTTGTGTGGATTTGTCTTGGAATTCATTCTGAGAAGATGACCATAAAAATTTATTCTCCTTTTTCGCATAGGATCTGAAGGTTTTTCAGTTTTCTTGTAGAGTGTTTCATTTTTGATGTACATAATTTTATTGTCTTGAAATTTTGGCCCAATGATTTTTATTAAAATTTTTCTTTCCTTTAGCTCAAGTTTCTCCATTTGGCCTTTGAAATTAATGGTAAGTATTACTGCTGCATACAGTGCTTCTGGCTTAATCACTGTCTTGTAATGTGTAATTTTGGACCCCCATGAAAGGGATTTTTTGTTGTATGTATTTTTTGTTAGTTGGAAGGCCAATTCAAGTTTATTTTTTCTGGATTCCATTGCTTTGCTTTCCCCAGCATTCCAACTAATCCATTCTCAGAGATATTTGAATTCATTTACTATTTCAGTCTTCTGTTCTTGAACTTTCAGGTATTTACATGAGTGCTTGATGTTTGTCAATATCTTAGTTTTCTCAAAGGAGATGTGAAGACCTATTTTAGCTGCTTGTTTCTTTAGTTCAAGGATTTGCTCCCATGCTTCTTGCATTGTTTCAGCAAACAGGGCCATATCATTTGCAAAAGCAATGCAATTTACTTTAAGGTTCTTCTTTTTGGAACCCAGTCTTATGCCACTCTTAATATTTGTGTTCCAGTCTCTGACTACTTTCTCAAGGGCACAATTGAACAGCAACGGTCAGAGCCCATCCCCCTGTGCACTCCCGTTTTCATTTCAAAGGGTTCCAATAGTTCGCCCATAAATTTAACTTTCGAAAATGTATTTGTAAGGGTCGCTTTTATAATATTAGTTGTTTTCTTATCTAAACCCATTTCTTCCAGGACTGATAATAGAGATTCTCTATCAATCAAATCATATGCTTTTTTGAAATCAATGAAGGAGATTACGTATATCTTTGCCCTTGATTTTTGGTATGCCATAATGTTTTTGAGGTTTAGTATTTGTTTCAAACATGATCTACCTTTCTAAAACCTCCCTGGTATTCCCCGATTTGCAGGTCCAATTGCGGCTCTGCCCTGTTCAAAAGGACTTTAGAAAGAATCTTGTACGTTATATCCAGCAGTGATATTCCTCTGTAATTGTTAGGGTCTGTCTTCAAACCTTTCTTGTGGACAGGGTGCATGAGAGCTGTTCTCCATTCTGCGGGGATCTCTTCTTCTTTCCAGATTTTATCGAAAGCACACTTAAGGGATGTAACTGCATTTTTGTCAGCCTTTTTCCATAGTTTGGCCACTATTTGATTTTCTCTGGACGCCTTGTTGTTTTTAAGAAATGACCTTCTGTAGTTCTTCAGCCATCGGTGGTTCTGAACCTGGCTTCTCACGGTTGTTTGGGATGGATTCAAATTTTTCGAGGATGGGTTCACAATTCAAGAGTTTCTCAAAGTAGCCTGCTAGTATTTGGCAATTTTCCGTGTTATTGTGAGCGATGGTCCCATTTACATCTCGAAATTGGAGGGTGGGTGCTTTGTATCTTGATAACCTTTGTTTGAAAGTTCTGTAAAAGCTTCTTGTGTTGTTTTTAGCAAATTCTTCATCAATTTGGAGGAGAGTTTTGTTTTCATGTGTCTTCTTAATCCTTTTTATATTTTCATCTACCAGTTTTCTAACTGTAATGAAATTCAGTCTGCTTTCTTCTGTTTTCTGTGATTGCCGATTTTGCCATGCCTGTTTTCTCGTTTCAATGAGGGCATCACATTCCAGCGACCACCAGGCATGTTTTTTACTTTTTATGTTAGGTGCTATGCGTTTGGCTGTAGTAATGAGGTTTTCCTTGATATCACCCCAGCTTTGTGTCTGAATGGTTTCTGTTGCTTTTGTGAATTCATCTGATTTTAATATCTTTTCTGTGCTATACTTCCGACCCTTAATGTGTTTCATGCTGCGTTTCCTGTTTGGGATGACTTTGAACTTAATTTCAGAAAGGTAGTGGTCTGAATCCAAGTTTGCACCCCTGAGTACCCTAACATTCATGATTTCTTTGCTAGAAATCTTCTTGATTGCCACATGATCAAGTTGAAATTCCTCAAGGCTAGGATTTGGGGATATCCATGTCTTTTGTCTTTGTAGTAGTTTCTTGAAAGCTGTGGATTTAAGAATTAAATTGTGTGCTTGGCAGAGTTCTATCAGCCTCAAACCATTTCTGTTGGTTCTCTTGTGTGCTGGATAGTCTCCAACTATTTTCTTATATCTTTTTTCTTTATCAATCTGTGCATTAAAATCTCCAAGAAGAATGATGATGTTTTTATCTGGAATTTTCTGAATAATGTCATCTAGATGATTCCAAAAGGCCTCCACTTTTTCTTTGTTTTTCCTATTATCCTCATTTATAGGGGCATGTGCATTGATAATTGTGTAGATTTTGTTTGTGCTTGTGAATGTAAGACTTGAGATTCTTTCTGATTGGGAATCAAAGTCAACTATTGAGTTAAGGATTTGTTTGTTGATTATAAAGGCTGTTCCAAGATGTGGTGCATTTTTCATTACTCTCGGTCCCACTTTACCTTTGTATATCCTAAAACCTTCGAAATCGAAGGTGTCTGTATCCATGTATCTTGTTTCTTGAATGGCTGTTATGAGTACATTGTGGTTCTTTAGTGTATCTGTTAGATGTTTTAGTTTTCCGGTTTCCAACAATGAGTTTGCATTGAAAGTTGCTAGGTACATTGATTGCCTATGTTAAAATTTGGATGAGGTTCCAAGACACTCCGACTTGTCTTTGTGCAATGTTACAGACCCCCCAGAATCCGAATGTCTGCTGACGTACTGGCATATGGTGGATCGTCCACCTGGGGTAAAACAGTTTACATCACACACTTCCAAGATTGATGAAAGTTATTTTGGGTGTGGCCCAAAGGCCACAAAATATACAACCAATATTGTGAGTCCTGGAGGTAGTTCTTCCGCTCTTTCCGCTGTTGGGAATCTGAACTTCCTCTTCCACCTTTCAGGCTGTTGACCACGTTTCACCTAGTAACCCTAGGCAGGGGCCCTTACAGGGTCCTACCATCCGGAGCCAGATGGACCCAGGTTTTTTAACGAGGTGTTACTCCTCCCCCTCCTCCCTCCTCCTTCCTCATCACTTGCGAAATGAGGCCCTGGACTTGGGACCGGCAAGGGTGGAGTTCAGTGCTATTTTGTTATTTGATGCTTGTAAAATTTGGTGAGTGAATGTGTAAATGGCATTCTCAGTAAAGCAACTCTTCTGGAAGCCAAACTATGATTTATTGAGGTTATTATTGTTGCTCAAGTGGGCTACTATCCCTGAATAAAAAACCTTCTCATAAATTTTTGAAAAAGTCAGTAGTGAAACATTTAAGTATTTGAAAGATCCTGACAGATTAAAACTGTGTGCCGGACTGAGACTCGAACTCGAGGCCTTTGCCTTTTGCAGGCAAGTACACTACCAACTGAGCAACCCAAGCACAACTCACAACCCGTCCTCACAGCTCCAATTCTGCCAGTACCTCGTGTCCTACCTTCCAAACTTCACAATAGCTCTTCTGCGAACCTAGCAGAACTAGCACTCCTGGAAGAAAGGATATAGCGGAGACATGGCTTAGCCACAGCCTAGGGGATGAATCTCTAGCACTCTGTTGTAAACACCATCAAATCCATATGAGCTTATATTTCTGAGGGAGTATTCATTTTCTTAATTTAGAGGGAGAAGTTGGTGTTATAATCATATGATTGAATTTTATGAGAGTTGTTTTTTCAATATACTGTTGTGGTTATCTTGAACTGTTTGTCCTTGCATTTTCTACTATATTTAAAAAATGATTATGAAACGCATTTGCTACCTGTGTCGCATCATTTACAACCCTTACATTGTGGTGATATTATCGTGTTCTTTGGCTGGTGGTCCTGTCTCTCATTTCAGTACATTTAATGTAGCCTTAAGTCAGCCGCTGGAATCACTGATTTCGAACAAAACATGCATGTTCCTTGATTTTTAAGAATTTTTCTTAGTAATATTGAGTAGTTTTTGTAGTGTGCATCTACTGCAGGATCTTTACTTGTTCTCGAAAGCAGATATAATTCGCTTTTCCTTTCACAGGGAAGCTTAGGACTAGAGTTGTTAATGCCGGTATACCACTTTGTGCAATTGGTTTCCAGGAAAAATTATTGACATTATGTGCTTTTAGTAAATAATTATTTGAGGGAAATGCTCAATAATGTTCTAACATCATGTTCTTTGTAAATGTTCACAGGTATCAGAAGAAGATTAAAGTTGCCCCATGGAGTGAGGATGCAATTAAAACTGGTCTTTGTTCTGTCCCTCCAGCTTATTGCCCTTCATCAGTTTTGGGACTTTATAACACATCATCAATGACTGATCTTTTTGAGAATGTATTAACACAGTTTAAAAAACTCTATAGCCGAAAGGTAACTTCATCCTTATTTAGTTTCTTAACAGAACTGTCATAAAGTTTTGCAGTGTAGGCTGTGGGTCAGAAATTTCTTGATTGTGTTTTAGATATTAAATATTTTGTCCCAAATGGCTAGGTGAAACATACAGACAATAGAAATAAAAAACTAGTGAGTTGTGGTTTACATAGTTCAGTTTAAATAGTCTTAAAATATGTGGGTGGAAATGGGGAACTTGTTTTCTAAGTAATGACTAGTTGGTTATTCACAACAAAGACATATTTGATTTGGAATATAAAGCAATGCAGTAACATTTTTATGTAACTTGACAATGGTTTACATAATGTATTGTGGTAATATGGGTCAAGATTTTATCTACATATTTTTTGTAAATGAAAATTCAGGCAGTTCATCTGTTGCGTTTATGACTTATTTACATGAGAACTGCTAATTCATGTGTGGGGAAAAATTTATACTGTATTTTATGGAGTATAAGACACACTTTTTTCTTCGAAAAATTGCCTCCAAAATTGAGGTGCGCTTTACACTCGAAATTAATATAAACATGCCGAATGTTTGATTTAAAATTCCGGCCAGTCTTAAAAATTGTCATATATTTGATGCCATGGGAAACCTCTCGCTCTCTGGCAACATCAGATTCAGCTGGCAGCTGTAGTGCCCTGATGTGATGAACATTAGTTGTGAGGATTCACAAGCTTGCTAACAGTGTCTCCCTCCTGCTCTGCCGTCATAAACCCAGAACACTGTCTGGGCCATGATGTGTCAGTGAATTTGAATTGAAAATTATTTATGTTGTCGGTAACAGTACAATATTTCTGTTAGTAACTAGTTTTGTAATGGGGAAAAAAAAAGTATTCATATCATGTGGGCTGCAAATGGAAAGTAATAGCATATGCAGAAGAACATGGAACAGCATTTCAACCCTGCACCAACAGTACAAAACCATCCGCATTTGGCGTGCTAATAAAGAAGATATAGGTAAAAAGAGGAAGACTAAATGGGTAAATAGAGGACTGAATGCAAAATGGCTAAAACTAGAATATGAGTTATTGAAATGGATTCAAGGACACTGTCAAAATGATTCAAATACCTGCTCATAAGCTAGTGCTACAGTGGAACTTAACAGATTTTAAGGATGAAGTTGGTTTTGAGCTTCAGCTCAGCTCACATCCAGTCCCTATCTGTACCAAACAACATCACAAAAGACAGTGTAAATCTAAACTATACAGTTAATATGCACGAGCTTATGCCTTGTAAATATACAAATGCATGCAAAATTAAAGATCATACAATAGAAGCACTCACACAAAGCTAAATAAATGACTTTCTTCCACTTAGAAGCTTGTCATATAATGAACAAACAAATGTTCCACACTGCTGATGATGTTTGAACTGATGATGGGGCCTTACAGGAACTACAACAGCTGTTCAAAACCAATGATGTCTGTGCCACAGACGGCATAAATCCATGTCCGCTACTGGTGTATCTTATCCATTTTCACCAGAAAACTTTGAAGGTAGGAGTAAGCAAAGTATTGTCATGTGCAGGTGTGTAATTTTTATACAAATTCCAGTACACAAACCTGCAATCCCAGTGTGACCATTTTTCAGTCACAATTATAAGGTGATTTCTTTAGAGACTAGGATATATAACACCACCTGTAAGGCCATAGGATATTAAATCTCCACTGCCTGCCAAGGACTACCTTTTGTAAGCCTAAAGGTAATCACAATTTTGACATGCCATCACATAAGCCTTGCAATACGTGTTCCACACTAGGAAAGTGAAACTCATTGCACTGTGTCACTTTCATGAATCATCTAAAGAACAGTTTACACTTCCCAAGCATTTTCTGTCTGCTACATCTTGTTTAATGTTATCTGCAGGTGTGTGAACTTACTAAAAGGGCTGTTCGAAAAGGATCTGACCTTATTTTTTTATTGTTGAAACCAGCAATGGAATCCAGTCACGTGCTCTCTGTGTGTGTAGACATGCATATTGTGTATGCCTGACTTTTTCATGGCTGCAGGGACAGCCAGTCTCTGGTTAGCCATGGACAAGTGAACACGTTTAAGTGGTAGTAGTCTGATTTTGTGTTGAGGGCAAAATGACAGAAAAAGTGGAGCAATGTTACTGCATGAAATTTTGTTTTAAGCTTGGTGATTCTCAAGTTGGAACAATTCACAAGGTTCAACAAGTGTTTGGGATTAAATAATGGGTACCAGACAGATAAAAGAGTGGTACAACCATGACAGAGGTGGCTGCTCATCAAATGAAGAGTGAAGCACTTTCAGGTCGGCCCTCAAAATCCACAAATGAGGTTTTTACACATCATGTAAGAATCCTGGTATGCAGGATAGATGAATTATGATCAGAGAAGTTGCAGATGTCATTATAATCAGTACTGGATCCATTGATTCCATTTTAATGGGACATTTGGACCTCAGAAGGATCTTAGCAAATTTTATGCTAAAGCTGCAACCAACTGAGCAAAATCAACTTCATTCAGCAATCACACAGGGCGTGATGGATATGGTGAACAGCAACCCCAATTTTCTTAACCCAGTTATCACTGATGATAAGTCCTGTGTTTATGGTTATGCCCCAGAAACAAAGTTCCAGTCATCACAGTAGAAGTATCCAGCATCCTGAAGACCAAAACAGCAAGGCACATCTGCAACAAAGTGAATGTGGTGTTGTCCATGACAAGTCAGTCCCAAAAGATACTAGTGTCAATGAGGAGAACTGCCAATACATTCTGCATCACCTTCATGAAGCAGTGACGAAGACAGCTGAACTTGTGGGCAGTGGGCTGTTGGTACCTTCATCATGATAATGCACCTGCTCATTGTTCTCAGTTACTTCAGAGTTTTTTGGCCAAACACAACATGACTGTGATCTGTCAGCCTCCCTATTACCTTGACCTAGCACCAAGTGACTTCTAGCTTTTTCCCCAGACTGGAAAAACTCTGAAAAGGATCAAAGTTCAGAGCAAGGAAGATGTTATGACTTCAGAACAGGGAAGGCACTATGCAGAATTCGACAAAGCAGCTGTGCACCACATCAAAAAAGAGTTACTGGCATTGCTTTCACCAATGTTGGGAAAGGTGTAGAAATTGGAGAAGACTACTTTGAAAGTGACTGGTGTCAAACAATTGAATCTAAGTAAACACTGATTTTATAAATAAAAGTTGGATACTTTATGAACAGCCCTTATATTAATTTTAACATATTTACAAACCTTAAAAGTCATACTAATTGTTAAATTTCTCCTATGTTTAATTTTTCTAGTGTGAAAAATCATTATGATTCCAAAAACAACCATCATTTACACATAGTTATGTGCCGCTGTTTGGCATAGTTCCACACTGGTTTTCTTTTGGTGTTGAGTAATAAACCAATGGAAAGATAATATTTTCTCTTCATAATCCTGTGGCATTTTCTGAGATATTTTGATTTTGGTTTGCGTACTCAGTCCATAAACTCACAGCTGCAGGCAGTGCTGGCTTCGGTCACACAATTTTGAGGCTGTTGCCAATGTCCTACACCATAGTGCCGGTTGGGGGTATCCAAGGGGTGGCCAGCATGTCCTGTGCATCCCCAGAAAGGCCTCTACCTATTTCTAGCAGTTATTGGCTGCATTGAGGTTGAACCCTGTTCCCTGGTCAAGTGGGAGGTCCTTTCAACATGTGTGGACAAGGTAAGTCTTTCCAGGAGACAAACTGAAATGCATCCCATGTTTGTTCAACAAACAGGTTTTAGGAGCTGTATGTGGCTGATAATGATCCTGAGCCAGCTTCAATTGTTAGTCATGTTCCAAGAATTGTCTCTGAGCTTGCAAGGTCTGGGCATTCACAAATGGTGGGATTATTGGTGATTGGAAGCTCCACTGTTAGATGTGTAATTGATCCCCTTAGGATATGACTGCCAAGGTGGGGAAGAAATCCAGTGTTTACTCTTAAAGTACATACCAGAGGGAGGCAACCCAAATGTGGAACAAGGCATTGCAGATTACATGACAAGCAATGAGTGCAGCCAATTGCAAGTGGTTGCTTATCTCAGTACTAACATAGTATGCCCCTTTGAATCAGAAGAGATTATCCCTGATTTCTGTTTACTGTCTGAAGTAGTAAACACATCCAATCTTGTTTGCAAGATGAAGACCGATTTCACCATCTGCAGCATCACTGACAGGACTGACCATGCACCTTTGGTGCGTGGCTGAGTAAGGGGTCTGAATCAAAGGTTCAGAGGGTTCTTACATGAAGAATGTGGCTGCTGTGGTAGCAAGCACTGTGTGCTGTGGATTAGGCACATATTTTATTTTTTAGAGGTTAAAGGGTCTTGGAAAAGTTCTAACAGTGATACAGACTCAAAAAGAGCAGGTCAAACATGAGACAAGGGTAGACATAGAAAGTGTAGGTATTATAGTTACAAATTATCATAGTTGTGTAGCGAAAGGACCAAAGCTCAAGCACTCATAGAAAGCACTGAAACAGATATAGTTATGTGTATTGAAAGCTAGCTAAAGCCAGAGATAGGCTCAGCTAAAGTTTTTACGTAATCCATTGGTTCATAGGCGACACATTGGATAATGTTGTGGAAGCTGAATAATATTTGAACAAGACAGCTGCTCATCATCTTCAGATGCTTACAGACTTTTTGTCACAGTGGCTTGCCAATAAATACGCTGACTCACCAGAAAAGCACAGACATCATAGACAAATCATAGAGCACGGCGAGATCTAATGCCTGCTGTCTGAGAAACAGGCTAGCATCTTCATATGCGCGACATTAGAAAAGTGCAGGCACAAATTGCTGCCCTGCGCATGCAGCCAGAGTGTTTGTGCCCAGTTTAAGTGTGCGGACCCCGATTTCCTGTCTTTGTTGACTGGTATTTGCTCCTTTGTGGCTGTCGATGCCTTAGTAATGCATGCTGATTCCCATGCCTTGCTGAGCTTGAATCCCATGTGTCTATTAATCAGGCTGTTGCTTGTATGTATTTCAACTATTTCTTTAATGACAAGAGTCGAAGTAGGTGGTAGGAGATGAAAGGATCTTTGTCTCTCCTTAGTTCCTGCTATGTCTCGTGCCAAGACAGTGTTAAGCAAAAGCAAACTTTTCTGCCTGACCGAATCTGGCGCCTTTATCTGTAACAGTGTGACATGTATTGCCATTGTATGATTTGCCTCACTGACACGAGATTTTATATATACCTGGTCTCCATAGACCTAGGTTTTCTTTAACAGAACCCAGCATCTTTTAAACTCACACTGGAGGGTGGAGGACACATTTTATTTCATGTTTCTTGAACAACCTGCCAATCTCAAAAGACACATCAGCAACATAGGGTAGAAAAACCATCCTCGTGGAGTTCTCTATTTCTTCTGGCTGTTCTTGAGGTTTATTGCATACAGGCTGACATACAATATGAACCTGTTTGTCTGAGTACCCGTTTTGTACAAAGACAGAACAAAGATGGCGAAGCTCTGCTGATAACTGCCCTGCATCTGAGATAATTCTAGCTCTATAAATGAGAGTCCATAGTATGTCACTGCATTGGGATGGGTGATGGCAGCTCATAGCTCATATATATAGGCCAGTGTGAGTTGGTTTACAAAACACACTGTGACTCAAGGAACAGTCTTATTCTCTGCAGATGAAGACATCTAAGAATGGGAGGGCTCCATTTTACTCCACTTTCATGATGAAGCAAATGCTGAAGTGTTGGTGCCCCATGTGGCCATACTACAAAGGTGTCGCCCACACATCTCCAGAAACATTTAGGTGTCAGTACTGCTGACTTAAGTGCTTTTTCCTCAAAGCCTTCATAAAAAGGTTAGCAACTATGGAAGACAAGGGGCTGCCCATAGCACCTCTGTCAGTTTACTCAAAATGTTGTTCATTAAATAAAACGTAAGTTGAGGTGAGTACAAGTTTGAATAGATGTAAGATGTTCTCCTCCAACTTTGCTCCAATAAGTTGCAATCCACCAGAGGTATTTGTGTGAACAAAGAGATCACATCAAAACTCACTAATGTGTAAGCTGGTTTGAGATGCAAAATCTTCAGTTACTACATAAAATCTTCTGAGTTCTTGAATGTGATGTTCACATTTTCCTCAGTAAAGAAGTCAGATATTTTGCCAGGTAATGTGTTGGGGCTTCTACATTGCTCACAATAGGGCCAAGCGGAACTCATTCCGTACTTATCTTAGAGAGCCCATAAAGACATGGTGGAACTTGCACTTGTATTCCTAAGCTCTTTTTAAGATATTCAGGAAACTGGTTGGATCTGAGGAGGGGAGATGCCTTCCATTATACTGCATCAGTTTGATCCTCTGGAGACAACAGAGTCCTCCAGTAAACCCGTCATCTTGCCGAAGTAAGGTTTTGGAGTCAGAAGAACAGTAGCATTTCCCTTGTCATCAGGTAAAATTACTACTTCTGTGTCTTCTCTTGAGGATCAGAGCACTTGTAAGGAAATCAAGAAATACATATGTTAGAGAAGTAATTAACAATTCCGACAATAAAGTCAAATCAATATGGAATGTTGTTAGAAGGGAGACAGGAAAAGTAACCACTGGGGTTGGTAGTATTACTATTAAAGAGAATGAGACCATCCTAACCAACAGTACACAAGTAGCTAATGTATTTAACAACCATTTCTTAAGAGTCTGTTTTGAAAAATTTTAGACAGATTACATTTCACCTAACAACCTCTTGTGAAATAAGTAAAATTATTAAATCTTTGAAAAATAAATGCTCTGTTGGAGTAGATGACATCTCTAATAAGATATTAAAATGATGTGGAGCAATTACAGCTGATCTTCTGAGTCACATATGTAATGCATCACTAACTGGAGGTATTTTCCCAGACAGGTTAAAATATGCCATTGTCAGGCCTCTCTTCCAAAAGGGAGACACCACAGATGTGAATAATTATCGGCCAGTATCCTTGCTTACAGTATTTTCAAAAATCTTCGAGAAATTAATATACTCAAGAGTGGTTAGCCATCTAAACAATACTGGGATACTTAGTAAATCACAGTTCAGATTTCAAAAGTGCTGTTCCACTGATACAGAAATATACAATTTCACTGTCCACATAATAGTCTTTAAATAGTAAATGTCACCAATAGGAATTTGCTGTGACTTGTCCAAAGCATTTTATTGTGTGAACCATGAAATTATGTTACAGAAATTCCAATTCTATGGTATAAATGGAATAGCAAATGAGTGGTTTAAGTCATACCTACAGAACAGGAAGCAAAAAGTTTCCTTATGTGGGTCAAGTGATTTAAATAAGTTTCCCACTTCATCTGACTGGGGTGAAATTACATTAGGTGTTCCGCAGGGTTCAATCATGGGTCCCCTTCTGTTCTTGATATATGTGATCGATCTCCCTTCCTACCTTAGACAGGAAGCTGAACTGACAATGTTTGCTGATGATACAAGCTTCATTATTAATCCAGTAAAAGAAACTCCAATTGAAAATGATGCAAATAAGGTCTTTGAAAAAGTCATTAATTGGTTTTCTGCAAAAGGGCTTTCTCTAAACTTTGAAAAAACACAGTACATCCAATTTTCTGCTGCAAAAAGTTAATTGCCAATTTTGAGGATATAGAAATTAGTAAGCTAACATATTTTGCATACTTTCACTCTCTGATGTCATACGGAATAATATATTGGGATAACTCAACATTTAGACAAAAAATATTCACTGCTCAAAAGGAAGTGGTTAGTATAACGTGTGGGGTTCATAGTCGCACATCTGGTAGGCATCTTTTTAAAATATTGGGATGTCTTACAACATCCTCACAGTACATTTACTCACTAATGAAATTTGTTCTCAGCAACATGGACCAATTTAAAAACAACAGTGACATTCATGATTATAATACCAGAAAAAGAAAGACTTACACTATTGTAGTAACCACAACCAACAGCGGGAATGCCTTGGGCTGCGGATCGGAGCTGCCAGGCAGGGAAGCCACCGGCGGTGGAGCACGCACCACCTGGTAAACACAGGAAGAGTCGGGCGACAGACCAACGACAACTGACAACAACCGACCACTACCGACTATGAGCGACACAAAAAGGAGGAGATAAACAACGGAGGCTTGTGGAAACCACAACACCAAACACCAAACGTAAATCCACTTGGAACCAGAGCCAGGCAAATGTCAACAACAAGCAATGACCAGAACGCAATACCGCCGAGATAGAAACGAAATCCAGAGCGAGTACCAGACTGGCTGGACAAGGGCAGAGCGGGTCCGTATATACGAAACCGGAGGGAGCAGCTTTTGGCCGCTGTCTGCACGTGGCTTAGCAGTGGCACCCTGGCTGCGCGAGAGCCGCTGCACGGAATAGCCGCCGCGGAGGCGGAGCCCTCTATGGGCTGACCACGTCCATTTGTTCTGCCGCGTGTTCGACTTCCGTGGCGGAAGATACTAGAACTATTCTTTACTCAACCTATCTTTGGCTTAGAAAGTGGTAAAATATGCTGCTATAAAAATTTTCGACAAATTACCAGATGAAATAAAATGTCTGACAGACAGCAGTAATAGCTTCAAAAATAGATTGAAATCATATCTCCTTGTCAACTCCTTCTCTACCATAGATGAATTCTTGAATAAGAATAAACAAATCTATAAATATATACTATATACTATGCCTTTTGTGCCATTTAAGGGAATGGGGTAAATAATAGAAATATTAATCTTTAACTCTGAATCTTGTTTCATATGTGCATTTCTTGTGCACTTGACACATTCCTCATCATAACAGCTACTGTACCATGCGATTGATCAATGGAACATGGAACCAACTAACTAACTGACAGTAGTAATAACTGGACTGTTGGTAGCACATTGGAACTTGTGAGTTAGTCCTTCCACAGATTTCTTGTGATTTTTTTTAGACCCGCCCTCTGCAGTGGTTAATGTTTCCTGTCACGTCTTAGTTTAGCTATGGTCACTCCTTCACATTTCCACTTCACAGTCCCATAACCAACAGTAGACTTCGTCAGGTTTAGATGGATTGAAATATCCCTGATTGATCTCATACTTGTGTGACTTTCAGTAAATAGTCCACATTCAAAGTCACTGAGCTCTCCTGACCAACCAGATTTTTCTGTTACTGCTTCTACATTAACTCTAGAACACAAACTTTCATAATTATTATGACTGCCAATTTTTCATTGTTGCTTGAAAAGTGCGGGAAGGTCACAAGCACTTCCGTCTCATAAGTACCTTTCTAGCTTCAGATGTGCTTATGACTGCCAAGAAGAAACTCCATGCACTGCTTAGAAAACAGTGACAGCTTTTCTGAAAGTCGTCATTTTTACAAATGTTTGTAACTTCGTTACGTCTTATAATGTCAGTAATGCTCACAATATGGGTTTATGATTACTTCTATACGTGATCCAAGATTTGTTTCCTGAGATAATAATAAGAGCATTTATAAACTCAGTCTATTACTATCTCGTATTTCATTTCAGATCCCAGATTTAACAAAGGCAAATGACCCAAATCTTTTAGATAAAATACAGAAATTACTTAATGAGCTGGAGCAAGAGGAGAATGACAGCAACATGACCCGACAAGTGAAGCTGAACCCGATAACATTGAAGAAGATGATATTGACCTTACAGATGGTGAGAGTGAAGAACGCCAAATTACAGTCGTTGATGCAGACCTTCCAAATTCAGGCAAAAAATGGAGCGATACCCTGTTCCGAACAAGAAAACGACCCAGGATTGTTTCTTCATCTTTCGGTGGCAAGGACTACATCATTTGGACTCAAAAGATCTCTCTGCAGGGTAAGGATGGACGTCGCTGGTCATCTGCAGCTCCTAAAAACAAGACAGTGCCTACACCTCAAAAAAATGTTATCCATCATATTCAGTCCCCTATCAACGGTGCTAGAAATGCTGCTACACCGTTAGAAATATTTTCTTTATTTGTCACAGATGACATGTTACAATTAATAATAAATCATATGAACAAAGAGGTAATGAGGAAAATATCAAAATTCAAAGAGCACTCGGAGTACAACTTCCACTGAAGAATTAAAAACTTTAAGTGGTATCCTGATCTTGACATCAGCTTTGAAGAATAACCATTTATCAACTTGTGAATTATTTGACAGTAGCCATGAGTTTCAAGCGATTTGAGTTTTTAATTTCTTGTCTGAGGCTTGATGGTAAAGGAATTATGGGATGAATTTGTTATCAATTACTGTATCTATTACAGACCAGGCTCATTCATTACAGTGGGTGCACAACTCCTTGCATTTTGTGGCAGATGTCCATTTCATATGTTCATAGGCAACAAGCCTGCAAAATAGGGGATTAAAATTATCATGGCATGTGATGCAGGAACAAAATATATGGTTGATGCTTCCCCATATCTCGGCAAAGCACAGATACTGAAGGTCTGAGAATACTAAGTGAAGGAGCTCTCAAAAACAATGAGAGGATCTAACTGAAATGTTACAGTTGATAACTGGTTCACATCTATCAAGTTAGCCAATGATCTGCTGAAGGACAAAAACATGTTCTCGTTGGTACTTTGAGACACAATAAGCAAGAAATACCTCCAGAACTACTTAAAACCGAGAAGAGAGAGATAGGAACATCTATGTTCATCTTTTACAAGGAAATGGCTCTTGTCTCTCATAATCTAAGGCAAATAAAATAGTCCTTCTGTTAACGACGATGCACGACCAAGCTGAAATAGATGAAGTAACTAAGAAGCCTAAGGTGATTCATTGCTACGACACAAAAGGTGGCGTTAATTCATTAGCCCAGATGTCTTGCAACATTTCTTGCAGCCGGAACACTAAATGCTGGCCATTGTGTGTCTTTTACGGAATTTTGAACATTAGGTGCAGGTAAGTCACGTTCACAACACCACCCGTGAGAAGAAGAATGTCCTAAAGAGGAAAAACTTCGTAATATGACTGAGTGAAGAGCTACTCTCATCATGGATGCAAAGCAGGCTACACATACCAGGAGTATCAAATGACCTCCACCTCACTATACAGTCTGTCCTTGGAATTGAACACCATCGTGAGGACATTGGTGGAAATGCTGGAATATTATCTGCCCTGAGGAGAACTATCTGCCACATATGTCCATCGAAAAAGAGAAGAATGACAACAATGTTTTGTGCTGTTTGTCGTAAGGCTTTTGCAAAGAACATTGAGCACAATTATACACTAATTGTTCGAAATAAATGTTCTCATTGTTGTCAGAAACTATTGTTTCTGTGATTATAGACTGTCACCTGTATTGTTTATTAGTGATAATTAATAAATAATAAAATGTGTTACCAAATTTTGCTTACATTTTGTTATGTCATAAA
Organism: Schistocerca nitens; assembly: GCF_023898315.1. Taxonomy (NCBI): domain Eukaryota; kingdom Metazoa; phylum Arthropoda; class Insecta; order Orthoptera; family Acrididae; genus Schistocerca; species Schistocerca nitens. The sequence continues at coordinate 619,670,718 of NC_064618.1, forward strand.
AATTACGAATGTTTGTAACATTAGATAATTGAAGAACGTTTGTGTTCTAGTGTTAACAACACAATACTTCCCACCTTCTTTTATACTGGAAGATCTGCAACTTGTGACCTTTAGTGGCCAGTCCTGCATCACATAGACACTGTATTCTGCCCAACATGTACTAGTAGTTTCAGTATGAGTGGGTTGGGTATAGACATCTGTGAAAGCTGTCCTCTGGCTCATGCCCCAGTGAGCTCTGGCTGCTATCAAGGCACATGGACCTTTAAACATTAAGATGACACTACTTTGTCTGATGATCTTATTTCTCTTAATATAAAAGCTGATAAAAATATGAACATTGAAGAGTTAGTGGAGCAGACACAGCTACTGCTCTGATATAAAAGAATTACTATTATCAATCAGCTTTTTTAAGCTGCTTTGGAAAATGTGTGTACTGATGAATTTGACTGTCCTCCAATCTGTCAGTTGGAACCTATACCCAGCAACCAACTATTCTACGAGATGTTACTGAGAACAGAACATTTTACAATTTGAGTTTATGTTCTACAAGAAGTAACACTGTATTCTTTCAGAGTAATTGTTATTTGGTTTATGATTAGTTAAGTGTATACCATTCACTGTAATGGTGTCATGTCATATGGCATGTTTCATTCACTCTGTGTGTATATTTATCTATTCAGTATGTTTCTTTCTGTGATTATTATATAAATTTTCTTAATATTCTCACATGATGAATGAAGTGTTACCTTACAGGCTCATACACATCATTACCTTCAAGTTGATGGGTTTGATGAGTCATATTTTCTCTCAAGTATGGAAAGTCTCCAAACTTCAGCTGCAGACTACAAAAAGATATTGCACCAGGATGTTGTGAAAATACCTAGAATACAAGTTGTGTGATCTGTGCTGTAGTGAGATTGTGTTTGTAATGCAAACAAATAAATTTTTACTAAATGCTGAGATAAAAGACGGTTGCAAACATGTAAATATTGCGTATTTTTATGCCTGACAGCACTCTGATTATTTGACTTTGGTGTTTTATTAAATAATCATGGTACTGTGAACAGTCAGCATTGGAATGTTGAATTTTGTAAATTCCACTGTAATGGAAGGTGAAAGTTGCTTAACAAGTATACAGTCCTACTATTATAATATTCTGTTCCCTTTTTTAATGATTTTTATCACTCACTTTATTTAAATTTCTCTTGTGAACACACTCCTGTGCAAATTTGCATACATTTTGAAACACAACAATCAGAGTTAACATTTAAATTTTTTTGTGAGCAGACAGGCTGTGTTACTTGTCAGCTAATGTTGGCAGATAGAAGTGTAATTAGCAGCATTCAGAACAATTCTCTTTATGTGAACTGACAGAAATTTATCTAAGGCTGTTGCCTAACTTTACTGTACCTTTATATCATACTAAAATACTTTATACTGAATAGAAACCATAGGATGAGTAAACATAACTATCCAGTGTGTAGTGTTTACTTTGAGCGATAGATAAAGGTGTAAACAAGTATTTAAAGGTGGTTGCTCAGTTTACAAACTGTTGTCCTCATTTAGAGTCCATAAATGCATATTTACACAAATTTATTTATTTATTTATTTATTCATCTGTGGAACAATAAATATTGTATGGATGTCGGCAGTTTACAACACATGAGCACACATTTACATTTAAAATGAAACAGGTTTATCATATTTTGTGTAGTTTTTATAACTAGTCATACACACATTTATAATTACATAATATTTTGGTGATAATGTCATATGTTGCTAATAATCTACATCTATGTTAAATATTCTTTTACAGTATAACAACTTTTACTTACTAAGAAGGTTTTAAGCTTTTGTCTGAAAGTGAGGGGCTCATTTATTTCTTTAATTTCCTGTGGTAATTTGTTATACAGTTTTATCCCATTATAAAATATACTTTTTTGCGTCTTTGCCTTGTTCTTTCTATCTAGATGGAGGTGGTGACAAGCTCTTGTTTCATGGCCATGTATTAGGCTGTTTGTGTTATACATGTTGAGATTTTTCTTAATGAACATTATGTTCTGAAAGATATACTCGCAAGAAACAGTTAGAATGCCTAGCTTTCTAAATAATTTTAGACAATGGGCCCTGTTGTTGCTGTTTGTTATTATCCTTATGGCTCTTTTTTGTACTTTGAACACAGTTTGTATGTTACTGGCACTTGTTCCCCAAAACATGATCCCATAGCTGAGGACTGAGTGTAGATATCCGTAATATGTTATTTTAAGACAGGTATTATTGCATACCAGTGCAAGGATTCTAAGAGCATAGCATGCTTTGGATAATTTCTTTGCCAAAATGTTGACATGGTTTGTCCATTTCAATTGGCTGTCTACATTCATCCCATAAGAATTTGGTACTTGTTACACATTCTAATTCATTATTATTAACTTTTATTCTAGTGGCATTGTGTTTTTTGTTCAATTGGAAGTTAATATAGTTAGTTTTCTTTACATTTAGGGTTACTTTATTTTTTAATGACCAGTTGTGGACATCATTGAGAGCCTCGTTTGCTCTTTCTGACAGTTGTGTTGGATTTTCACCTGTTATTACTATGTTGCTGTCATCAGCAAAAAGTATTTTTTCTCCATGTCTGATACTTTGTGGGAAGTTGTTAATGTATATAAGAAACAATATTGGGCCTAATACACTTCCCTGTGGGACACCTATATTCACATGTTCTGGGTCAGACAGGTGTTTTATAAGGGAATTGTTTGAAACTTGTGATATCTCAACTCGTTGAACTCTGTTTTCCAAGTATGATTTGAACCACTTCTTTGTCACACCTCTTATTCCTATTTGCCCTAATTTATGAAGTAAGATTTTGTGGTCAACTGTATCAAAGGCCTTGGACAAGTCTAAAAAGATACCACTTACATTTTCACCTTTGTCCAGTGCTTCTAAAATTACTTTAGTGAACTGTGCTATAACAGATTGTGTGCCTTTTCCGGGCCTAAAACCAAATTGGTCATTGGAAAGAAGGTTATATTTATTCAGGTAATTTAGCAGTGTCTTTTTGACTAGTATTTCTATTATTTTAGAAATGATAGACAGTATAGAAATCAGCCTGTAGTTCTCTACATTTTCCACATATCCGTTTTTAAGGATAGGTATAACTTTTGCTTGTTTTAGGTACTCTGGAAAGTATCCAGATTAGAAAGATTCATTAATTATGTCTGTTAATGGGCCCTTTATGGAGTCTATAAATTCTTTAATTACGCAGACTGGGATTTCATCAAGTCCTACTGAAGTATTATTTTTCAGTTGGTGTACTACTAGTGCCACTTCCCTTTCTTTAGTTGGCAAGAGCACCACTGAGTTTGTTGGCTGGTTCTGAGTAGGTAAATCATACGTATCTGGAAATTTCTGCTGTAATTATTTTGCAATACTACTGAAATATGAGTTTACAAAATCAGCTAATTTTTTAGGGTTACCTACTGGTACATCTTTGTTTTTAATATGTGAATTGAGGTCCTTTTTAGCAGAGTTAGATGTTTCCTGTTAGACGATGTTCCAGGCTGCTTTGCTCTTGTTTTCAGCTTTCTGTATATTTTCCTGTACTTTTTGTAGAATTGCACAACTTCTGGGTTAGATTGATTATTTTTTATGGAGTTGAGATATCTAAGAGTTTCTGAGGATTTTTTGATACCTGTAGTCACCCACTGATTTCTCTTTGTAGTTTTAATTTGATAAAGAGTTTTGGGAAACATCTCTTCAAATCTGAGTTTAAAAATTGACATGAACTTGATAAATTTCTGATTTGCATTGGTTTCTGCATAAACGCCCCTCCAATCTTCATATTCTAGCTGGGATTTAAACTCATACAGGGCTGATTTGGAAAACATTCTTTTGTATGTACACTGTTTAGGAGGAGTTTCTACATGAATGTTAGTTTTTAAGATCTGGCAGAGGTGATCTGATAGGCCCAGGTTTTGGACAACAATATGACATTTTTTACTATCAATATCTGTAGCTACATGATCTATAGATGAGGAAGATTCTTTCATTATTCTAGTTGGACAATTAACAAGGGAGGAAATTCCATAACAGCTTAGAATATTCACATATATGTTGCTAGCCTTATCAGGCTTCATCATATTAATTTTAAAGTCACCACAGATAATTACATTTGCTTTTGGTCTAGAAACCTTGTCTAAGCTTTGATTCAGTTTTGAGAAGAATATATCAATGTCTCCACTGGGAGAGCGGTACACACAAAATATGACTAATATTTTTTGCTATGCCAGGTCCTATTATTTCAACAGCGGAAAGTTCAAAATGTTTGTCCTCACCTAGATCTAAAAGATCGTATCTAACTTTAAATGACATACCTTTTTTTACATAGATACATGAACCTCCACCATTCATTGAGATTCTGCTATAGTAACATGCAAGGGCATATGAGGCTAATGCAATGTGTTCAATTTCCTTCCCTTTGCACCAGTGTTCAGTGATACACAAAATTTGGCTATCAAAATTTTCCAATTCTACTTCTAGCTGTTGTGCTTTGTTCTTTATGGCTTGAATGTTTTGGTGAAACACTGTTAGGCATTTGTTTTCACTTATCTTGGTGGTGCCCTTCCCTTTAGACCTGATGCTAAAAAATCCTTTAGATGAGCTGGTGGCATGGTTATTCTTCTGTTGATGACAGTGGAGGTGAGTGTTGCCAGTTAGACTTGGAAGTTGGTGTATCTGAAGGTATCTGCCTTATGTTAGTCTTGTAACTGAGGCCGGGTACCAAAAATCCTGCAGAGTTGTAAGTTTCCTGGTTCTTGTGCTTCTTCTGTTTGCTTCTGTTACTGCTGATGATGGTGAAGCTGGTGAAAAGTCTTTCACTGTTGAAGATAAATATTGACAATGTCCCTGTGCTGCAGCCATCTTGCACAGCAGGGGTGATCATGCCCCCATAACAGGCCATACAGAAGTTACAGTGGAGTTTGTGGAGTTGTATCATGTGACCAGTGAAGTCTTGTTAACAAATCTGTTGGGTGTACTGTTCTCTTTATCCCAAATTGAATGGGGTGGGGGGCTGAGATAGAGGGTAGTAGTTGCAGTAGTACTGACAAAATGTGTTTTGTGATGGTCATCTGCTGTGGTACAAAATGTCAAGCAGAAGTACAAGCTTCGCTCTGCGATCACCTCTCATAAGTGGAACAAACTAGAAAACTGACTCTCATAACAAATGAAGTTTTGGACAACAAGTCTTTTTTATGAATCTTATAGTTTTAATAAGCATTTCAAAAACCACTACCTGATCCAGGTCGACCTCTTTGGTTACTATGAATGGACAGTAAGTCACATGTTCTCCTATGATATACTGCCTTGTAAGGAAGAAGCTCCGACAATGCCGTATTCAGTTGTACTGGCCCCAATGCACCTTGCGCCTCATTTGTTATCTCCAGTACAACTGCTGTGGCCTCCACAACTATGTTACGCGTTATTAATTATAATTTTGATTTGTACTTGTTAATATGCTTGCTACTTTGAGCATTAGCAGTAATGTTGGTAAAAAGACTAAAAGAATATTTTGTGTGAGCCACCAGCAATTTTTTCTGTAATCTGTTACTCTGACTATGTTATTACACTTTTATAATTTTTTTAGAAATAAGTTTTTTGAACTGCAAAAACATTTTCAGTTCATTCAGTCAACAAGACTACTGAATGGTAAATTCTTTTAGCAAATAACGCCATTCTGGAATTTTTTTTTTTACAAAAAACAAAGTTTGAGAATAAGATCTACTTGTAAAGTTAGTGGTTAGGCACCGACATTTGCAGTTTGTTTTAATAACATTTACAAATATAGGATTTAAGTATTTGATAATATTTACAACTTTGTAAAAATATAATGGGAAATAAAAATTAGGTACAAATACATTTGTGATTTATGTTAAGAGAGGCATGTCTTTAAAAAAATTAACTACACACTTTTAAACACTGTTGTAGTAGTTTCTGGAGTTTGTGATAGTTTAACAATGGTTTTCCGAATGTTTGACAGCCAAGGAGTGTCACTTTTCTTGAAACTGAAGACAAATAGTGAAAAATCTGCAATCTTAGGCCTTTCTAATCTTGGCAGCATTTGGGCAACCGTGCTTGTACCTTTCAAAATTGTTGGAGATATCGGGAATAGAACCTGGTCTCCAGAGTAGTGAGCAATTACACTGATATACATTGCGGGGAGGCTCACAAGCAGTGAGTGAAATTAATAATGCCACTACTGAGGAAGCTGGGCATAATGTAGGATAGTACACAGGTTGTGGATCGTAACTTTCATCTTTGAAACACTCTCCAGAGAAATGACATTTTTTTTCAGTTTTGGCATCTGTTTGGAACTACAGAATTAATTTTGCAAAGAAGGTACTAATGGGCGGATTTATTTACAAAAGAGTCACTCGTACAGCAGTTCAATTCTCCTTTCCTGGAACAAGCACAAGAATTTCTGTATGATATGGTCGTAAAACAGGAGGTTGCTCTTCAGAATGATAAGGGTGTGCTTCTCTGTGAAAAGTAGACTTAACATCACTTAGTCTTCCCTGTGGCTGTGTGCTTCTTAGATATGTGTTGATTCTTGCTATAGTCAGGATATATCATTCCACTGATGATGTACTACATGGAATTATCAGTCTCAAAGTTTATAATTAATGCACTTCACTGAACCCTGAAATCAGGCCATGCTCATTCATTAATGAAACTACCTCATACACATTCTTCGAAGAAACCTTGGGTGAAATGTATAATGAGTTTATTTTTCAAAGCAACATAGCCAAAGAGCAGTCCATAAATTGGGCACAATTTATGTTAAAGATGGTCAGGAAATTTTAGTTTGTAATTTTCATAGTTCCGAGAGTAAATCAGGTGAAAAAATTCCAGCTTAAAAAGAAGAAGAAGAAGGTATCTTTTTTTGTCCTATCTCACAAGAGTGTAATCAACTATTTCAAAGTATAGACAATGATAAATGTCCATTTCTGTACATCTGGACTGAACACAGTCTCTTCACTCACTGTTTACAATCTTTATCACAGTTTTGAGTCACAGACACTTCTCACAAAATATCAGAACTGTTTTCCCTGTCCAATTAAAGCTGTTCTGAAATCTCCTTAATCTTTTTGCTGCAATACTCATCATTATAGTTTCAGGTTTGCTGTATGTTATACAAGACATCTGTGTAACTGAACAGCTCATAAAATGTTTCTAGCAAGAAAATTCATTGAAAATTGTTCAGAAAAGCCAAAAAACCCTGAGACTTCATCACTCCATTGCTGTACCAATTATCACTGTTATCCAGAAACACTCAAAGAATTGTAATAGTTCTACACTGTTTTCTTTAACCGTGTGTATGTCTTTGAACAAATTCCTGTAATTAGCGAGTTCTTGTAGAAGCTGGAAAAAATGAAGGGAGACCACTCAGAGTTAGGAAAATCAGCAGTGAGTGAAGATAGCTTCCAAATATTTAGACAAAATTTTACTCTGCTTGACATTAATATGAACACTCACTGCTGGTGCTCCTTCACATGTGAGGCCAACCAACTTCTCTGTTACAGAAAATTCATCAATTATGAATTCAACATGAGCAAACAAACCATTAGCTGTTCTGTCTGCACTGACATAAGCAAAACCAATGAATCTTTCATTCGCATTACCTGCAAGAATATGACTCAAAACTGTTGACAGTTGCAATTTACATGATATGACAGAAGCTTGTGAAACATTAGGCTACAAAGTCTGCTGATTTTATTTCTTGTGCCAGGGATTCTTTGACTACCTCAGAAATAGCTTTAATAATGTCATTTCCATAACTGTGGAAGTTCCTCGAAATACTATAGGTTTGCTCAAGTGTGCCTCCAATATAGGTTCATATGTTTTTCAAAACGTTTAGTAATTCCATGTAATTTCCTTTTTTTGATAAAAGCAACTCACTCATTATACCTTCGAAGTGAGAGTTCTTATTTAACAAAATAACACACCTGTCAGTCAGTCAACACTTACATAGTGCAAAACAGAAAAATGTCTAGTGTAGCATTCTTTTTTGCCCTTATGCTCTGATACTAGATTAGACAATGGTGGCTTTGGCTTACCTTTTCTAAATTTTTAAAGTTTTTCTTGAACAGATCACTTGAAAATATGTTTTTTAGCAAGTGTTTCACACTTACATTTATTTCCATTATCAAGTATGAACTGGACCAAAAACACTGAAATCATCACATTTTTTGTAACAAACACTGCAAATGTATTTTAGATAATCACAAATATCTACAGTTAAAAACAAAAAACAAAACCATCTTAATGAATATGTCTAGAATACGCAACATCCACAGGTGGAAGCTGGTCCGAGCTAGTGGTGCAGGACTTTCACTGCACTCCATTGAGTCACCCCTCCTGAAAACTGAAAGCATGTGCACTCTTCCATTTTTACCCTCTCTGCCCACATTTTCTCACCAGTAATGCATCCCTCTCCATAAGACTCAGCTTACCTGCTGGGCAGGGGTTCTCTCTTTCCCTCTAACCCCAAGTCTGATGACAAGAGGGCTGTTGCCTGCAGCACATAAAATAAGTGTCTTTGCTCATTTTCTGCCATATGATGCAGTTAACATACTCACGACCAGTACAGAGCACTCCGCTGTTCCCTGTCCCTCTCCTAAATATTTTCCAAAGATTTCAGAAATAGGAGTATTCATAAAATGGACAAAATGTGAGAGGGTGTGCGTGGGACACCTAGCACACATTGAATATACGCCCCTGCATGTGACCCCTTACACACATTGCCCTGCCTGATGTGGACTAGGTGATCCAAAATGGTGGGTGAAATTTAATACTTACATTCTACGAATTTTGCATAATAACACTGTTAAATACAGACAGTACAGTAATGTCTCTAAATAGTGTTTTGTAGAAAGAATATCTTGTTCCCTCTATGGATTCGCATTTGAGTTCATGGAGTATTTCTGTAATATTCATGTGCTGATCAAACCTACCAGACACAAATCTAGCGGCACACCTCTGAGTTGCCGTGATGTCTTCCTTTAACCTGATCTGGTGAGAATTCTTGTCGGTTGTGCGAAGTTTAACAGTATGTCCTGTCTTTCGTTACAACTTGTAATTTAAGTTGGAGGTGAGAGATGAGCAGAAAACTATCAAACTATTTTACTTGTTCTCCTGCATCTAAAAAACCAAAAACTGTCAATAATTCGTGTGCGAGTGTAAAGTCAGGAAGTTCAACATCAGTGGATGACGAAAGTGATGACGTCATGGCTAAAAGCAGATGGGTGGCATCCCATGCTTCAGTTATTAGTAATTTTTGCTGCATTATATCCAATGTCGGAGTACCTTCAAACTTTTTTTTTAGAAAAAAAGCACTGTTTGTCATTATTCTTTTGTCTCAAATGGCCATTGATATAAGCTTAAAACTATTATATCTACCTTCCTGTATTGTAAATTTTCCTGTTCACTTTTAATAACTCCTCATCTGATATCCTGGTATTTTTGTTTTCGTATTACAGACTATCCCATCAAAAATACACTCCTGGAAATTGAAATAAGAACACCGTGAATTCATTGTCCCAGGAAGGGGAAACTTTATTGACACATTCCTGGGGTCAGATACATCACATGATCACACTGACAGAACCACAGGCACATAGACACAGGCAACAGAGCATGCACAATGTCGGCACTAGTACAGTGTATATCCACCTTTCGCAGCAATGCAGGCTGCTATTCTCCCATGGAGACGATCGTAGAGATGCTGGATGTAGTGCTGTGGAACGGCTTGCCATGCCATTTCCACCTGGCGCCTCAGTTGGGCCAGCGTTCGTGCTGGACGTGCAGACCGCGTGAGACGACGCTTCATCCAGTCCCAAACATGCTCAATGGGGGACAGATCCGGAGATCTAGCTGGCCAGGGTAGTTGACTTACACCTTCTAGAGCACGTTGGGTGGCACGGGATACTTGCGGACGTGCATTGTCCTGTTGGAACAGCAAGTTCCCTTGCCGGTCTAGGAATGGTAGAACGATGGGTTCGATGATGGTTTGGATGTACCGTGCACTATTCAGTGTCCCCTCGACGATCACCAGTGGTGTACGGCCAGTGTAGGAGATCGCTCGCCACACCATGATGCCGGGTGTTGGCCCTGTGTGCCTCGGTCGTATGCAGTCCTGATTGTGGCGCTCACCTGCACGGCGCCAAACACGCATACGACCATCATTGGCACCAAGGCAGAAGCGACTCTCATCGCTGAAGACGACACGTCTCCATTCGTCCCTCCATTCACGCCTGTCGCGACACCACTGGAGGCGGGCTGCACGATGTTGGGGCGTGAGCGGAAGACGGCCTAACGGTGTGCGGGACCGTAGCCCAGCTTCATGGAGACGGTTGCGAATGGTCCTCGCCGATACCCCAGGGGCAACAGTGTCCCTAATTTGCTGGGAAGTGGCGGTGCGGTCCCCTACGGCACTGCGTAGGATCCTACGGTCTTGGCGTGCATCCGTGCGTCGCTGCGGTCTGGTCCCAGGTCGACGGGCACGTGCACCTTCCGCCGACCACTGGCGACAACATCGATGTACTGTGGAGACCTCACGCCCCACGTCTTGAGCAATTCGGCGGTACGTCCACCCGGCCTCCCGCATGCCCACTATACGCCCTCGCTCAAAGTCTGTCAACTGCACATACGGTTCACGTCCACGCTGTCGCGGCATGCTACCAGTGTTAAAGACTGCGATGGAGCTCCGTATGCCACGGCAAACTGGCTGACACTGACGGCGGCGGTGCACAAATGCTGCGCAGCTAGCGCCATTCGATGGCCAACACCGCGGTTCCTGGTGTGTCTGCTGTGCCGTGCGTGTGATCATTGCTTGTACAGCCCTCTCGCAGTGTCCGTAGCAAGTATGGTGGGTCTGACACACCGGTGTCAATGTGTTCTTTTTTCCATTTCCAGGAGTGTATCTGGACACGATATTATGGATATTAATATGGGGACTGCCCACCTTCCACCTTTATGGTGGCTTGAACAACGCTGGTGGCACTTTCAGTGAGCTGTCTGAATGTCCATGGAGGAATGGCAGCTCAGTCTTCCTCAAGAGCCAGAGCCAGAGAAGATAGTGATGTTGGACAGTGGGGTAAAGAAATGTGTGGCTTATGACGTGTTTCTCAACCATTACGCCCCATTCCTTTTAACCCTCTATGCACAGTCATTGCGCTAACTGGACTGTTAGTGGCACTTTGGAACCCATGAGTGATTCCTTCCACATATTTCTTGTGATTTTTTACTTGTGCCATCCATGACATTATCTATCATGTCAGTACACTACATCTGCCTGCTTGTGCTTTAGGTATGGTTGTTCCTTCATGTTTCCATTTCACAGCCACATCACCAGCAGCAGATTTGGGCAGCTTTAGAGGGGTTGAAATGTCCCTGATGGATCTCATACTTATGACATTCAATGACTTGTCCTTGTTCGAAGTCACTAAGCCGTCCTAACTGACCCATTCTGCTGTTAGTGCTTCTCTACCGACAACACAATATTTCCCACCTCCTTTTATACTGGCGAGTCCAGCTCTCGTGATGTTTAGTGGTCAGTTCGGCATTGGATAGGGCTGTCCAGATATTTTTGACCAGATAGTGTAGTATAAGAAAGAGTTAGGTCCTCCTCCTCCTCCTCCTCCTCCTCCTCCTCCTCTTCTTCTTCTTCTTCTTCTTCTTCTTCTTCTTCTTCTTCTTCTTCTTTTTTCCAATTTTTGAATTTTTGCTGGTATATAAAAGTATGAAATAGACCCAATATTTCCTTCTATAGCAAGTGGGAAAGAACAAGCTCAGTTACTCTGTGAACGAGCTTTGAAAAGAAGCTGTACAGGAAAAGAAAGAGCTCAGTCCATGTGAAACAGGGGAAAAGGACTTAGTCCATTAAATGCTGGTCTTTAAAGTAAACAATGATATAGGTTGCAGCGCTGACAAACAGTGGTTGTCAGACATTGTTGTTATTATGTATATTGGTATCTTACGCTTTTGTGTGCAGGTTTCTATGTAGTGCACTAAAGTTTCTGCAATTTATTGGAAATACTGATATGGGAGATGAGCCGTTGAGTGATACCAGTAGTGAAAGTATGGAAGGTCGTCACCAACTAAGAAAGAAACCAAAAAAAGCATCGCCGCTTATCTGAGGTAAACAAAAAGATTATTTTGATGTCTCATGAGATGGGAGAAAACTGCCATTGTAGGTTACAATATTTTGACAATGTATTTTAAAAGATATTAAAAGGATTAACTTGATTGAAATCTGTAGATTTCTAGAACACTTATTTATGATCTCTCGTTTCTGTACCTCCAATACAGCATCGAAGGCATAGGAAAAATGAATGTGAAGCTAGATTTAACAATACAACCTACAAGTACAAAGTTCGAGAGCAAATAGGGGATGGAGTGAAAGATGTATTAGTTTGTCGTAAGGCATTTATGGCAGTGCTCTCTATATCAAAAAGTAAGAAGAGTCCTTGTGGTCTCGCGGTAACATCTGCGCTTTGTAATCAAAACATTCTCGGTCCTGGGTTCAAACCCCATCACTGCTTAAAATCTGAATAGAAATCGTCACCATAGGCAGCCAATGACTTCCATAATGAGAAGTCACCCTCATTCGGCGAACGGCCTTGTCAGAGGGCGGAGGAGTGGACAGAAGTTCAGTGCACTCTCTTGTTCTTGGGGTGGATAAAGTGCCCCTAAGAATGAAAGAACCAGCAATGATCAACAGTATGACGATGCAGAAGGCAATGGAAATCACTTCATTAAAGACACAATGTGTAGCCACAGGACATGGGGTCTGCAATTGAAAAAGTGTCTTGATGATCTCCCCTTTGGCAAAACATTCCGAACTAGACCCCTATTCAGATCTCTGGGAGGGGACTGCCGAGGGAGCCATAAGAAAAGGGTGGAATAACCAATGAAAGGATAACATTCTACAAGTCAGGGCATGGAATATGACAAGTTTGAACATGATAAGGAAGCTAGAAAACCTGAAATGTCAGGGCCCAGTCTAAAAATAGAGATGGTTAGTGAAGTGAAATGAAAAGAAGACAAAGAGTATGGGGTAATATCTGCAGCTGCAGAAAATGGTATAACGGGAATAAGATTCATTATGAATAGGAAGGTAGGCCAGAGCATGAATTACTGTGACTGGTTCAGTGATAGGGTTATTCTAATCAGAACTGATAGCAAACCAACACCAACAACAACAGCTCAGTTATACACGCTGACATCAGAACTTGTAGATGAAGAGAGAGAGAGAAAATATATGAGGATATTGAACGAGTAATTAAGTATGTAAAGGGAAATGAAAGTGTAATAGTCATGGGGGACTGGAATGTGGTTGTATGGTAAGGAATATAAGAAAGGCTTATGGAAGAAAATGGGCTTGGTACTAGGAATGAGAGAGGAGAAAGACTAATTGAGTTGCACAGTAAATTTCAGCTAGTAATAAGATCAGGAGGTAAACTCAGAAAAGGCTGGCAGATATGGGAAGATTTCAGTTAGATTACATCATGGTCAGGCACAGATTCCAAAATCAGACACCAGACTGGAAGGTGTACCCAAAGAACAGATATAGTATTGGATCACAATTAAGTAGTGATGAAAATTAGGCTGCAGTTTAAAAGACTAGTTAGGAAGAATCAATTCACAAACAAGTGGGGCATGGAAGTACTAAGGAATAAAGAGATGTGCTTGAAGTTCTCTGAAGCTATAGATACTGCAATAAGGAATAGCTCCATTGGCAGTTCAATTGAAGAGGAATGGACAACTCTAAAAAGGACAATCATAGAAGTTGGAAAGAAAAACATAGATATCAAGAAGGTTGCTATGAAGAAACCATAGATAACAGAGGGAATTCTTCAGTTGTTTGATGAAAGAAGGAATTACAACAATGTTCAGGGAAATTCAGGAATACAGAAATACAAGTCACATAGGAATGAAATAAATAGGAAGTGCGGGGAAGCTAAGGCAAAATGACTGCATGAAAAAAGTGAAGAAATCGAAAAAGAAATATTTGTTGGAAGGACTGAATCAGCATACAGAATTATCTCATAATCATCTTATCTATCATAATCATCTAACGAGAACAATACACAAAACAATGGAAAAGGAAATTGAGGATGTGTTAGATGACGATCAGTTTGGCTTTAGGAAAGGCAAAGGCACCAGAAAGGCAATTCTGACACTGCGGTTGACAATGGAAGCAAGACTAAAGTAAAATAAAGACTTGTTCATTGGATTTGTTGACCAGGAGAAAACTTTCGTCAACATCAGATGTTCGAAATTGTGAAGGAATAAGCTATAGGGAATGACTGGTAGTGTACAATATATACAACCGCCAAGTGGGCACAATAAGAGTGGAAGACCAAGAATGAAGTTCTTGGATTATGAAGGGTAAAAGACAGGGACGTAGTCTTTCACCCCTACTGTTCAATCAGTACATTGAAGAAGCAATGACAGAAATGAAAGAAAGATTCAAGAGTGGGATTAAAATTCAAGATGGAAGGATATCAGTGATAACACTCATAGAGGCACTGCTATCCTCAATGAGAGTGAAAAAAATTACATGATCGGCTGAATGCAACGAACAGTTTAATGAATGAAGAATGTTGATTAAGAGTAGATCAAAGAAAGGCAAAGGTAGTGAGAAGTAGGAGAAATGAGAACAGTGAGAAACTTAACATCAGGATTGTTGATCACAAAGTAGATGAAGTTGAGGAATTCTGGTACCTCAGCAGCAAAATAACCCATGACAGACAGAGCAAGGAGGATATAAACAACAGACTAGTGCTGATGAAAAGGGCATTCCTGGCTGAGAGAAGTCTACTGATTTCAAACATAGACCTTAATTTGAGGAAGAAATTTCTGAGCCGGCCGCGGTGGCCGTGCGGTTCTGGCACTGCAGTCCAGAACCGTGGGACTGCTACGGTCGCAGGTTCGAATCCTGCCTCGGGCATGGGTGTGAGTGATGTCCTTAGGTTAGTTAGGTTTAAGTAGTTCTAAGTTCTAGGGGACTTATGACCTAAGATGTTGAGTCCCATCGTGCTCAGAGCCGTTTTTTTGAAGAAATTTCTGAGGAAGTATGTTTGGACCACGGCGTTGTTTAGTAGTGAAACATAGACTGTGGGAAAATCAGAAAAGAAGAGAATCGAAACATTTGAGACGTTCTGTGACAGAAAAATGTTGAAAATTAGGTGTACTGCTAAGTAAGGAATGAGGAGGTATTTTGGAGAATTGGTGGGGAAAGGAATATATGGAAAACCCGAGAAGAATAAGGGACAAGGGCATAGGACATCTGTTAAGACATCAGGGAAAAACTTCCATGGTACTAGAGGGAGTGGTAGAGGGTAAAAACTATAGGGGAAAACAGAGATAAGAATACATCCAGCAAATAGTTGAGGATATGGGTTGCAAGTGCTACTCTGAGACGAAGAGGTTGACACAGGAGAGGAATTCATGGAGAACTGCATCAAACCAGTCAGAAGACTTATGACTTAAAAAAGATTTAATATTTACTGTCTAATCTTTGAACTATTGGGAATGCTACTATTGATAAGAGGGGGAAACTCGAGAATAGACCCTGGAAGTTAGGTGATGAAACAGTTGAAACCATTAAGCAACATATTGTACTCTCTCCAAGTAGAAGTAGTCATTATGGATTAAAAGATACAACTAAAGGATGCTTCTCTGAGGAACTATGTGTAGGTAAAATGTTCAGTTTATTCAAAGAGGCTTACCCAACAATTAAGGCATCTTATGAAACATACAGACGTGCATTTAATACGAAATTCAGTATTTCCATTGGGTATCCCCACACAGATACGTGAAGTACTTATGACGAATATGCAGTCAAAGTGAAATGGACTAGCATAAATATGAGATATTGAGACTGAGTTGAAGAATCTTAAAACTTCAACTGATTTTCACAAATTACAAGCTAACACATTTTATGATAGGAAGAAAAAAGCCAAGAAGCAAAGCCGAAAGAGCATGGGAAAGAAAGCCATATGTATGGATTTTGGCAAGAATCTGTCTCTGCCTAAATATTACAACTAATGCTGTATACTATAAACAGTAATTATGTGTGCTTTCAAAGTCCACTGTTTATCAAATGCAGAGAGTATATTTTTCCTTTATACCGAATATATTGCCAAAAAAGGTAGTGATGATGTCTGTTCGATGGGTCATATATTTTGTTACAATTACGATGACATGGCTATGTAAAATCTTGCTATTCTTGTGGTTCATGTTCTGGCCTGAATAAGACCTACACATTTATATGATTCTTGTATTTGCTGATGATCTGGGCCAACTCATGCTGGCTAATCCTGTCCCTCCAGTCAAAACCTTGTAGAAGCTACTGTAGCTGGACTTCAGAGCTCTCCAACATCATTCCCGAGTAGTATCTTCAGCAAACTTCCACCAAGTACAATCTGCTTCCTTCCTGTGGGAAACTTCATTGGATTAGTCTCGAAGTCCCGTCATCTTCATTCACTTTGTTGTTTGCTAGGGTCATGCCTGATAGAAAACTGAGAGATTTCATATTACTTTTTGTGAGAAGGAGGTTATGTTTTGTCAGTATCCTGTTGTTTTGATAATAAACATTTTTCTTGTTGATCTGGAACGTGTTATCTCTTAGATATCCGAACATTTGAGATATGCCAATGGTGAGGTGGTTTTCTTTGGACCTAGGGGTCAAGTGTGTGTTTTTCTGTCCCGTACTTTTACCAGATTTACAGATAGGTTGGATATTCTTGCTTCCCTATAACCTAACACCCGGTCCCCAAATCCTGCAACATGACACAACAAATGTTGCTATTCCTGCGAGATATGCGGCACATCATGGAAGGGCAGGTAAACATGATGGATGGCGGAGATTACAGCAGCATCCTCTGATGGATTGCAGTGCCCTTCTTGAATGGACTCCTTCACTAAAGACTGTGCCAAAGGGCTCCCATCTTTCCTGGTCTTTGAGAGGAAAGTGCAACTTTCAGGAAACTATGTGGCTGCCTCAAGCAGCACTTTCTGTCTTACGGTATCTCTGGCAATGCACATCATCGGGCCTTCCTCTTCATCTACATTGGACCAGTGATGTACTTCATCAACAATTAAAACATAAACTTCAATCACATTCCCTGCCATATTGGGAACTGAAATTTTCCTTACAGGAATACTCGAATCCCAGGTGCACATTGCGGTAGCGTAGCACAAAGTCTTAAGCTGCCCAAGCAATAGGAGTAATTGTATCGGGAGGTCTCTCGGAAATGCTGTTGTCAGTGCACAAATTATAACTGTCAACAGTTGTATCCCATTTTGCTAATTCAGTACATGATCTTGGAGTGTGCCTCACTGAGGGGCTTCGTACAGTCTTACTGAAGTTGAAATACCCCACATACAACTCTTGTCTTCTGAGTGTCTGGGCATTCAAGCAGTCCCTTCGTGTGTCAGTATCCCTGTATGATCCATGTCATGTCTTCGTGCACCCCCCCCTCCCCCCCCCCCCCCCGACGTCTCCCCTCCCCTCCACTCACTGCTTGCAACCTCAGCAGCTCCCACACTCCACAGAGTTTCACTCTCCCAGTAACTGGCATTCCCCACCCACTCCGCCACGCTCAACAGTTGGCCTCCTCCGTTTAGCAGATACTGTAATTGAGGACAGCAGTGTCGTCAGCGAAAATTATCAGTGATATCCTTCCACCTTAAATTGTAATCCGTTGTTTTTCCATCTTGGCTCTTGTACGTATTGTATATTACCTGTCTTTTCCTATAGCTTACCACAATTTTTCTCAAATTTCGAACATCTTGCACCATCCGACATTATCAAACGCTTTTTCCAAGTCGACAGATGCTATTAACATATCTCAATTTTTCCTCATTATTGCTTCCATTATCAGACGCAACATCAGAACTGCCACTCTGTTGCCTTTATCTTTCCTGAGGTCGAACTGATAGTCATCTAACGCTTTCTCAATTTTCTTTTTCATTCTTCTGTTTATTATTCTCGTCAGCAACTTGGATGCATGAGCTGTTAAGCTGATTGTGTGATAATTCTCACACTTCTCGGATCCTGCAGTCTTGGGAACACTGTGAACGATGTTTTCCCAAAATTCAGATGGTAAATCGCCAATCATATATTCTACACACCAACGGGGTCGTTTTGTTGGAACTTCCCCCGAATGATCTTAGAAATTCCGATGAAATGTTATCTAACCCTTGTGCTGTATTTGGTCTTAGGTCTTCCACAGCTCTTTTAGATCCTGATTCTAATACTGGATCCTCTATGTCTTTTATATTGACTGCTATTCGTCTTGTGTCACTTCATCAGACAAGTCTTCCCCTCATAGAGGCCTTCGATATACTCTTTCCACTTATCTCCTCTCTCTTCTGCATTTAGCAATAGATTTCCCACAGCACTCATAATGTTACCACCCTTTCGTTTAATTTCACTGAATGTTGTTCCGACTTTTCTATATGCAGAGTGAGACCTTCCGACAATTATTTCTTTTTCAATTCCTTCACATTTTTGATGGAGCCATTTCGTCTTAGCTTCCCAGTATTTCCTAGTTATTTAATTCCTCAGAAACTTACATTTCTGTATTCCTGGATTTCCCTGAACATTTTTGTATTTCCTTCTTTCATCAATCTACTGAAGTATTTCTTCTGTTATACACTGTTTCTTCACCAGTACCTTCTTGGTACCTTTGTTTTTCTTTCCAACTTCTGTGATTGCCCTTTTAAGAACAGTCAATTCTTCTTGTACTGATCTGCCTACTGAGCTATTCCTTATCTCAGTATCTATAGCCTCAGAGAACTCCAAGTGTATCGTTCGTTCCTTAGTACTTTTGTATGTCACTTGTTTGTGCATAGATTCTTCCTGACTAGTCTTTTAAACTTCAACCTACTTTTCATCAATACTATATTGTGATCTGGTCCTGTATCTGCTTTTATATGCTCCTTACAATCCAGTATTTGATTTTGGAATCTGTGCCTGACTATGATGTAACCTAACCGAAATTTTCCTGTATCTGCCGGCGTTTTCCGACTATACCTCCTCCTCCTGTGATCCTTGAACAGATTATCACTATTACTAGCAGAAATTTGCTGCACAACTCAATTAGTCTTTTTTCTCTCTTATTCCTAGTACCAAGCCCGTATTCTCCTGTAACCTTTTCTTTCACTCCTTCCTCTACAACCACATTCCAGTTCCTCTTAACAATTAGATTTTCCTCTCCTATTTGGTACTGAATTACCAGTTCAATATCCTCTTATAAGTTTTCTATCTCTTCATATTTGGCTTGCCACGTCGGCATGTATGCCTCAGCTATTGTTGTTGTCGAAGTTGGTTTGTGTTTGATTCTGATGAAAGCAACGACATTGTGGTGGCCAAAGGATAGTTCATGGACTTCATCCAACATGGTGCCAAAACATGCAGGATGCGCCTCCTTGTCATCGATATGTCATGGGCATCGGACTTATTGGGATTTGATCTCTTTGAGGCTTAGGAGCTAGAAATGCATAATGCAATCAATGGCATCCAGCCATGCACTGACAATTCTTACTTAGACGCACTTCACTCGACGTTTCGTTGTTTTTGACTCATCTACTAAGGCATTGCGGGATTTGAAGCGTATGTAACCCTCCTACTTTCACCCATGCCCTGTTTTTTCAAGGCATGGAACATTCCATTCTTTATAATGAATATGTTGGGAACAGAGCTGCAGTGCGCAGGGCACTGGCATCTTGACATCTGTTTCCAATAGTTAGTGGGCAACGACCATTATGCTTGTCGACAAAGTGGGTTGCTGAATTTGGACGAGATTCTTACTCGGCTGACTGAGGACAAAATCTTAATGGAAATTGATTCCTTTGGATACCATGCTGCAGGAATTGCTAGCGATCAAAACGCCCTTTGGTCTCTTCCACTACAATCGACTGTAAGTGCCCCAGTGATATTCAGAGATATTTGGAACACTGTACTTGAGATGGCCCGCGTGCAGCTAACTACCTAGATGAGATCATTGTTGCAGGGCAGTCTGCCCAACACCTGACTGATAACATGGACGCCCTTTTTTCCGTCCTGCAAGCGGCAAACCTTCGTTGCAGCTTGGAGAAGTGCCAGTTTTTCTTTCCTCAAGTGAAATATTTGGGGCATATTCTCAGCACCATGGGTATTCGAGCAATGCCACAGTTTATGTCCAAGCTGTTCAAGATTTGCCACCTCCGAAGAACGTGAAGCAACTTCAGCTTGTAGTAGGCCAAGTTAATTACTATAAGTCCATGCCCAATGCTTCAATAGTCGAGGAAATGGCGCACTGTTTCTTATACTTGACTGTGGCAGGGAACTGGGACAAGGCATGTGACCGTGCCTTCGGACCTTAATCAGGCATTGCTTTGGCTCATGTGTGTGATGGTTTACAATCCCTCATTCCCTGTGTCTGTCGCAGCACACTCATCTGACTATGGATTAGGTGTTGTAGTCCCTCACATCGTCGACAGGGATACTTGTTGGTCTCATAATTCCATGACTGTGTGTGGTCGCCATTTGACCCTGTTGACGGATCAAAAACCATTGCTGCCCTTATTTCGATCTCATGCGAACGTTCCCAAAAAAGCAGCTCACTACCTTCAACGATGGGCTTTGTTTCTTGTCAGTTACTCCAGCAATATCCAGTTGAGCCGTGCTGCGGCCCGCGTTGGTGCTGTTTGTAGGTTTCCGCCCTCTGTTGGAGAGCAGACGCTATCGTTTAGTTGACATGGTTGCGGTTTTTTGTCTTCTTCTCGTGTTGACTGGCGCCACTCGGTTTAGCAAGCGTTGCCTGTCCGCTAGTGGCAGCAGCGGCGGTTATCGATGTGTAGTAACTATTGCTCTATCTTTGGGGCGACGTCGTTATTTTTCCGGGTCGTGTGCGTGGGCCAGTTCGGTTGGGGACTCAGGAGGAGCCAGGTCCGTGTAGTGCCAGAACACGCCGGGACCACTGGCGGCACACATGGACTGCTGGATGGAAGGGCTGTGGTCACGAGGGTGCACGACCTCGTCATAAACCGGATCCAGCAAGCTTTAAGATGAATGAATTTCAGTACAAATAGAGAAACCACCATTGTGATATCTCCCGATTCTCCAGTGACTTGGGTTCGTGTTGCTGCTTGTAGTGTCGCCGAGGCGAAGAGCAGCGAGTGGAGTGTGACCGTTTGGCGTGTCTGCGTTTTGACAGCTTTCTTGATTGTAGGCTGGTTGGTGATTCTTCTACTCTGGTGGTAGTGCTTCCTTTCTCGTTCTGGGCGCTCTAAACACAGTATTCTGGGGATGTAGTGCAGACTGCCGGTTCTGGCATTGGTGTATTGTTCCATCGTTGCATTTGGTTTATCGGACGTCAGGTAGCTTAAGCAAGATTATCATTTGGCATCTCCTGGATGTTTTGTAGGTCCTCTATGCAGACGATCCAAGCCTTGACAAGAATCTACGTGATTGAAGGTAATCCCAAAACAATCGTCATGGACTCTGTGTATCAATTTTTGTCCATTGAGTTCACATTCTTCTGTGATTCAGTGGTAATCGCTCTCGTCAACAAGGTGCTATTCCACCCCACTTCTAGTGGTCTGGCAGTGATCCATCTCAACATGGTTGTGCCTATCCTCAGTTTTCTTTGCGAAGATTTAAGCACTTGAATTTCCTTCTGGAACTGGAGCCCAGCAGTTAGCATTGGCATTGGTTTGGGAGGCCTTCAGCCTTGCCTCCTTGCCGGCCAGGTATTCCCCTCCACCTTTTCCCAACATTTTGTCTGGTCTCTTATGCCACTTTGTTTCCCCTTTTCTTGCATCTGCTTTCCCTAGTCTTGTCCCTATTGGTCGCCTGCCCCTGCTCCCCTCCTTGTTGCATTACTTACTCTTCCTGTTGCCCTGACATTCCTTTTGCCTCTTTGCCCATTTTCCCTTCCCATTGACTGGAATGTGCTTTTGGTGTTGTTCCTCCCTCAGTTTCTGCACATTAGATCGTGGGACTTATAACCTCACTGTTTGGTTCCCTCTGCCCACTTCCCCTCCAAACATCCAACCAACCAGTGCATAATAGGGACCACTTCCAAAGGCGTAACAACACCCATGAATGTGTGTGGTCTCAGTTTCCTCTGCTGTTGTGCACAATGAGATATCTGGCGTTTCGTAAAGAGTCAGGAATTTTATTTCTCAAAGTAATGCATGGTGCTTTAATGTACACCCTCCAGCACACTACTTGACCTTTCCTGATTTACTTCTTTTAGTTCTTTGTGGAAATCAGTTCAGAGCGAATTGAGTTCGCTTCATTCTCTGCAGAAACTGCCCTTTATTGCCCAGTAATACCTTTCTACGCTACAATCTATTGAGCGATATGTTGAATGAGCGTCAATATTTTTAAATCTCTGCAGTCTGCTCCAGTATATTGTGAAACCATTATATGCTGAGATTTTGTTTGTTTTCATTTCTTACAGTTATGGAGTCAATATTTTATCTGTTATAATTATTTAAACATAATTGTACTCGAAACTTCCTGGCAGATTAAAACTGTGTGCCCGACCGAGACTCGAACTCGGGACCTTTGCCTTTCGCGGGCAAGTGCTCTACCAAATGAGCTACCGAAGCACGACTCACGCCCGGGGCGTGAGTCGTGCTTCGGTAGCTCATTTGGTAGAGCACTTGCCCGCGAAAGGCAAAGGTCCCGAGTTCGAGTCTCGGTCGGGCACACAGTTTTAATCTGCCAGGAAGTTTCATATCAGCGCACACTCCGCTGCAGAGTGAAAATCTCATTCTGATAATTGTACTCTTTTAAAAATTTTAAGGATAGTAGGCCTAACATCGTTCAAAACAATCATTTTCTAATTTCATTGTACAATTATGTGAGAAATAAGTTGTCTTTGAAGATTTTTGAGCACTTACAAAAATATTTTTTCATTAGTTACTGGTGCAAGTATTTTGCGTATGTAACTTATTTCGTAGCAAATCAGCATTTATGGTTCATAGTTCTGCCAAAGATTACATCACCCCTGAATTTCATTGTATATAAACGCAAATTAACGTGCATTTTTGGGAATTTTCGGAAGCTGTCATTGTCCTTTGCGTAATCTAGAGGCAATTTGTAGCAAATTGGCATTTGAGACTTAGTTATTGTTACTGTAGCAGATTAGAGATGGGCAGTCTGCTCCTGAACTGATTCAAAGAGCCAGATCTTGCTGAAGAATGGAATACGGATGATTTGGAGAAAATGAATGATAGCTCATCGGATTTCAAAATGCATTACTGGTGGCTGTAATGAGTGGGATGAAAATTCTTCTTTAGGCTGCTGCTACGGCGCCCCACTCCACATCCTTAAGAAAACGTTTCCCAAGCTACAAAAAATGCATACACAATGTGCACATGTGGATTTGCATACCTTACAAGTACATAAAGCTTTCCTCCTCCATGAAAACAGAAAATAAAGAAAGCTTTGTTTTTTCGTGTTTTTTTCGATTTATTGGCGTGCTGCAGTACCCATTCAGCCATCTCAATAGTGATATTAATTATGACGATATGAAAGTAAACATAACACTTTACCCAGTCTCCGAATGAAAAGAAAAATATTCGACCCAACTGGGAATTGAAACTGAGCCCCTTTGTTTCTGAATCCGCCGTGTTGACCACGCAGCTATCGGGGCAAACGGGACAGAAGTGCTACATTAAGGCAGAAAAAAATTCCAGCATCAAGTTTCCGCTCTTGAGTTCAAAGGAATATTTCAAATTTCAGAAGTTCAGTAAACGTTTCCATACTTTTGAGTGAGTTTTTATTTCTAATCCTTTGACTCCCTCCCATGAACCATGGACCTTGCCATTGGTGGGGAGGCTTGCGTGCCTCAACGATACAGATAGCTGTACGGCAGGTGCAACCACAACGGAGGGGTATCTGTTGAGAGGCCAGACAAACGTGTGGTTCCTGAAGAGGGGCAGCAGCCTTTCCAGTAGTTGCAGGGGCAACAGTCTGGATGATTGACTGATCTGGTCTTGTAACGTTAACCAAAATGGCCTTGCTGATCTGGTACTGCGAACGGCTGAAAGCAAGGGGAAACTACAGCCGTAATTTTTCCCGAGGGCATGCAGCTTTACTGTATGATTAAATGATGATGGCGTCCTCTTGGGTAAAATATTCCGGAGGTAAAATAGTCCCCCATTCGGATCTCCGGGCGGGGACTACTCAGGAGGACGTCGTTATCAGGAGAAAGAAAACTGGCGTTCTACGGATCGGAGCGTGGAATGTCAGATCCCTTAATCGGACAGGTAGGTTAGAAAATTTAAAAAGGGAAATGGATAGGTTAAATTTAGATATAGTGGGAATTAGTGAAGTTCGGTAGCAGGAGGAACAAGACTTTTGGTCAGGTGAATACAGGGTTATAAATACAAACTCTAATAGGGGTAATGCTGGAGTAGGTTTAATAATGAATAAATAAATAGGAGTACGGGTAAGCTACTAGAAACAGCATAGTGAACGCATTATTGTGGCCAAGATAGACACGAAGCCCACGCCAACTACAGTAGTTCAAGTTCATATGCCAACTAGCTCTGCAGATGACGAAGAAATTGATGAAATGTATGATGAGATTAAAGAAATTATTCAGGTACTGAAGGGAGACGAAAATTTAATAGTCATGGGTGACTGGAATTAGAGAGTAGGAAAAGGGAGAGAAGGAAACATAGTAGGTGAATATGGATTGGGGCTAAGAAATGAAAGAGGAAGCCGCCTGGTAGAATTTTGCGCAGAGCATAACTTAATCATAGCTAACACTTGATTCAAGAATCATAAAAGAAGGTTGTATACATGGAAGAATCCTGGAGATACTAATAGGTATCAGATAGATTATATAATGGTAAGACAGAGATATAGGATCCAGGTTTTAAATTGTAAGACATTTCCAAGGGCAGATGTGGACTCTGACCACAATCTATTGGTTATGAACTGTAGATTAAAACTGAAGAAACTGCAGAATGGTGGGAATTTAAGGAGATGGGACCTGCATAAACTGACTAAACCAGAGGTTGCACAGAGTTTCAAGGAGAGCATAAGGGAACAATTGACAGGAATGGGGGAAAGAAATACAGTAGATGAAGAATGGGTAGCTCTGAGGGAAGAAGTAGTGAAGGCAGCGGAAGATAGGTAAAAAGACGAGGGCTAGTAAACCCTTGGGTAACAGAAGAAATATTGAATATAATTGATGAAAGGAGAAAATATAAAAATGCAGTAAATGAAGCAGGCAAAATGAATACAAACGTCTCAAAAATGAGATTGATAGGAAGTGCAAAACGGCTAAGCAGGGATGGCTAGAGGACAAATGTAAGGATGTAGAGGCTTATCTCACTAGGGGTAAGATAAGTTCTAAGCAAAGAAGGGAAAGCAGAAAGGTGGAAGGAGTATATAGAGGGTTTATACAAGGGCGATGTACTTGAGGACAATATTATGGATTTGGAAGAGGATGTAGATGAAGATGAAACGGGAGATATGATACTGCGTGAAGAGTTTGATAGAGCACTGAAAGACCTGAGTCGAAACAAGGCCCCCGGAGCAGACAACATTCCATTAGAACTACTGACAGCCTTGGGAGACCCAGTCCTGACAAAACTCTACCATCTGGTGAGCAAGATGTATGAGACAGACGAAATACCCTCAGACTTCAAGAAGAATATAATAATTCCAATCCCAAAGAAAGCAGGTGTTGACAGATGTGAAAATTACCGAACTATCAGTTTAATAAGTCACAGCTGCAAAATACTAACGCGGATTCTTTACAGACGAATGGAAAAATTGGTAGAAGCCGACCTCGGGGAAGATCAGTTTGGATTCCGTAGAAATGTTGGCACACGTGACGCAATACTGACCCTACGACTTATCTTAGAAGAAAGATTAAGGAAAGGCAAACCTACGTTTCTAGCATTTGTAGACTTAGAGAAAGCTTTTGACAATGTTGAATGGAATACTCTCTTTCAAATTCTAAAGGTGACAGGGGTAAAATACAGGGAGCGAAAGTCTTTTTACAATTTGTACAGAAAGCAGATGGCAGTTATAAGAGTCGAGGGGTATAAAAGGGAAGCAGTGGTTGGGAAGGGAGTGAGACAGGGTTGTAGCCTATCCCCGATGCTATTCAACCTGTATATTGAACAAGCAATAAAGGAAACAAAAGAAAAGTTTGGAGTAGGAATTAAAATCCACGGAGAAGAAATAAAAACTTTGAGGTTCGCCGATGACATTGTAATTCTGTCAGAGACAGAAAAAGGACTCGGGAGAGCAGTTGAACGGAATGGACAGTGTCTTGAAAGGAGGGTATAAGATGAACATCAACAAAAGCAAAACGAGGATAATGGAATGTAGTCGAATTAAATCGGGTGATGCTGAGGGAATTAGATTATGAAATGAGACACTTAAAGTAGTAAAGGAGTTTCGCTATTTGGGGAGCAAAATAACTGATGATGGTCGAAGTAGGGTGGATATAAAATGTAGGCTGGCAATGGCAAAGAAAGCGTTTCTGAAGAAGAGAAATTTGTTAACATCGAGTATAGATTTAAATGTCAGGAAGTCGTTTCTGAAAGTATTTGTATGGAGTGTAGCCATGTATGGAAGTGAAACGTGGACGATAAATAGTTTAGACAAGAAGAGAATAGATGCTTCCGAAATGTGGTGCTACAGAAGAATGCTGAAGATTAGATGGGTTGATCACATAACTAATGAGGAGGTACTGAATAGAATTGGGGGGAAGAGGAGTTTGTGGCACAACTTGACAAGAAGAAGGGATCGGTTGGTAGGATATGTTCTGAGGCATCAAGGGATCACACATTTCGCATTGGAGGGCAGCGTGGAGGGTAAAAATCGTGGAGGGAGACCAAGAGATGAATACACTAAGCAGATTCAGAAGGATGTAGGCTGCAGTAGGTACTGGGAGATGAAGAAGCTTGCACAGGATAGAGTTGCATGGAGAGCTGCATCAAACCAGTCTCAGGACTGAAGACCACAACAACAACAACAACAACAACAACAACATCCTTTGACTTAGCACTGCACTCAGAATGTGTTGCCAGCAATCACCAAAGTTGCAGTCTTCAGCCAGCGTGGGATTGGAACGTACTGCCAAGCGATACATGTAACACTCCCACCAACTCAGGCGCACAACCACTCTCACCGATAGGACTGTAGGCTGTCTCACTAGCTCACTGCTCCCCACAACACTCAGGAATTAGATAGCAAGATAGCTCTCTACCTCACTACTTCTCACCATTCTTATGGATCGGGTTGCAAGCTAGCTCACTGTTCCCTGCCAAGGTAACTAGCTCTTGCGGACGAGATCGCGCAGAGCGGACCACACGGCGACTTGAGGCGTCACTCCGTTCTCTGTGCTCTGGGCGCAGTGATACAGCTTGCTACTCGCTTTCTTGACTGAACACCTCTCCATCCGAGTTCAGCTCTTTATTCTTTGTATCCTTATTTGCTTTGTTCTAGTCGTCGTCTTCTTGTGTTGTTACTCTTCTGTTTTCTTGTTATGTGAAGTGTTCTTGTTAAGTGAATTATTATATCTTCTTCTATGTCTGTTGCATTTATAGTGCTGTTGTTGGTGTGTTGCTAGCCTTTATGAAGATTTTAATTACTTAGGGTGAACAGTATACTAAATATAATGGTACATATAACGCATAATTATTTTAACATACTGTACATGATGGTCCGTGTATAAAGGTTGTCTCAGGAAAGTGGTCAATATTCAGAGATATGACAGGAATGATAATTTGAAGAAAAAAACTAGATATGGATATGTGCCCTATTCCAAATGGTTTCTGAGATGGAAGCTACTCTTGTGAGTTTTTCTTGAACAACACGAAATCCGCGGCCAATAGTGAAAACTAGGTGCAGCATAAAATTAAAATACGTTAAATTTCCTTTAAAAAGGTCCTGTTCATTTTATCTCAACGACTTACAGGTTGCGTAAAGAAAGTGAGATAATACAGAAAATATTGCGCAACATGCTTGCGTTGAGATGTAGGTAAGCCAGTTTGTGGTAGTTTCCCGACTTGATAGATCACGAGTCCACATCAAATTATTCGTCTCAACTTCGTCTAAACTACTATGGTGCTTTGTAAACAATGACAATGGACTGAACAATAAAGAAAATCAGTAACATTGTCCATCCAATATGTCCTGTGCCGGAAACCATTCAGAATAGTACGTATGTCCACATAAAATATTTTGCTTTATATGATCGTTCCTGTTATACACCTGAATATTGACCATTCATCTTGGGACAACCTGTATATTATTTTTAGTTTTTTATTTGTTCATCGAACCCGAACAGATTAATGCCTTTGGGAGTCCTCTTACATCAGACCAGAGATTTATATATAATTACAAAACTTATTAAAATCACAGTTACTTAAAAAATCATAATGTCTTTAAAATGGTGTCTCCTGTATATATTAGCCATTTGCCTGTTACGTCCTCTTCGTCGAGATTGTTGATTTTCCTCATAGACAATGTACCCAGCTGCTCTTCTTAGCAGTCGGATCTCTAGTGCTTGTATTGACAGGAACGAGTGTTTTTGCTGTGTTGCCCAGGCAAGTGCTTCAATATCTAGGGAGCAGTAGTTACTATGAGCAGTAGCGGGTCAACAATAAGCTTGATCATATTGAGTGCGACGGCGTTCTGTACAGTAAATGCTGAGCTGAAAGATTATTCGACAGCGTTGTCAGCTCAAGAAATAATTTTTCGCTACTACTATCATTTACCTCCGTGAAATAATCAGCAAGTCTATGTTTTGTTTACGGTTCAATGAAGGTGATCGCCAAAGTCAAATACTGGTTTAGTTCCTTGGTTGGGACAATGGGATCAGCTGCAGCTTCTACTTTGCCTTCTCTTCCCTGGATCACAGAGGCTTTTGCATAGAGCATCTTGTTTTTATGTTTTAGATTAATGTACAGACATGTCTTAGTTATCCTTTGTCTCAGATTGATTGACTGTTTGCTTTCTGCTTGCAGTCAGTTTTATTTTCAAGGTTAGGAGGTCGTTTGTAAGCACAATGTGCAGCGTCTTCGAGATTCATGAACTGTTTTCGTTCTTCCGTTAGCCAAGGTGCATGTTCTCACTTCAGGTTTCCGGTCTATGTTGTTGTTGTTGTGGTCTTCAGTCCTGAGACTGGTTTGATGCAGCTCTCCATGCTACTCTATCCTGTGCAAGCTTCCTCATCTCCCAGTACCTACTGCAACCTACATCCTTCTGAATCTGCTTAGTGTATTCATCTCTTGGTCTCCCTCTACGATTTTTACCCTCCACGCTGCCCTCCAATGCTAAATTTGTGATCCCTTGATGCCTCAAAACATGTCCTACCAACCGATCCCTTCTTCTAGTCAAGTTGTGCCACAAACTTCTCTTCTCCCCAATCCTATTCAATACCTCCTCATTAGTTACGTGATCTACCCACCTTATCTTCAGCATTCTTCTGTAGCACCACATTTCGAAAGCTTCTATTCTCTTCTTGTCCAAACTGGTTATCGTCCATGTTTCACTTCCATACATGGCTACACTCCATACAAATACTTTCAGAAACGACTTCCTGACACTTAAATCTATACTCGATGTTAACAAATTTCTCTTCTTCAGAAACGATTTCCTTGCCATTGCCAGTCTACATTTTATATCCTCTCTACTTCGACCATCATCAGTTATTTTACTCCCTAAATAGCAAAACTCCTTTACTACTTTAAGTGTCTCATTTCCTAATCTAATCCCCTCAGCATCACCCGATTTAATTTGACTACATTCCATTATCCTCGTTTTGCTTTTGTTGATGTTCATCTTATATCCTCCTTTCAAGACACTGTCCATTCCGTTCAACTGCTCTTCCAAGTCCTTTGCTGTCTCTGACAGAATTACAATGTCATCGGCGAACCTCAAAGTCTTTACTTCTTCTCCATGAATTTTAATACCTACTCCGAATTTTTCTTTTGTTTCCTTTACTGCTTGCTCAATATGCAGATTGAATAACATGGGGGAGAGGCTACAACTCTGTCTCACTCCTTTCCCAACCACTGCTTCCCTTTCATGCCCCTCGACTCTTATAACTGCCATCTGGTTTCTGTACAAATTGTAAATAGCCTTTCGCTCCCTGTATTTTACCCCTGCCACCTTCAGAATTTGAAAGAGAGTATTCCAGTTAACGTTGTCAAAAGCTTTCTCTAAGTCTACAAATGCTAGAAACGTAGGTTTGCCTTTTCTTAATCTTTCTTCTAAGATAAGTCGTAAGGTTAGTATTGCCTCACGTGTTCCAACATTTCTACGGAATCCAAACTGATCTTCCCCGAGGTCCGCTTCTACCAGTTTTTCCATTCGTCTGTAAAGAATTCGCGTTAGTATTTTGCAGCTGTGACTTATTAAACTGATAGTTCGGTAATTTTCACCTCTGTCAACACCTGCTTTCTTTGGGATTGGAATTATTATATTCTTCTTGAAGTCTGTGGGTATTTCGCCTGTCTCATACATCTTGCTCACCAGATGGTAGAGTTTTGTCATGACTGGCTCTTCCAAGGCCATCAGTAGTTCTAATGGAATGTTGTCTACTCCCGGGGCCTTGTTTCGACTTAGGTCTTTCAGTGCTCTATCAAACTCTTCACGCAGTATCTTATCTCCCGTTTCATCTTCATCTACATCCTCTTCCATTTCCATAATATTGTCCTCAAGTACATCGCCCTTGTATAAACCCTCTATATACTCCTTCCACCTTTCTGCCTTCCCTTCTTTGCTTAGAACTGGGTTGCCATCTGAGCTCTTGATATTCATACAAGTGGTTCTCTTCTCTCCAAAGGTCTCTTTAATTTTCCTGTAGACAGTATCTATCTTACCCCTAGTGAGACAAGCCTCTACATCCTTACATTTGTCCTCTAGCCATCCCTGCTTAGCCATTTTGCACTTTCTGTCGATCTCATTTTTGAGACGTTTGTATTCCCTTTTGCCTGCTTCATTTACTGCATTTTTATATTTTGTCGTTTCATCAATAAAATTCAATATTTCTTCTGTTACCCAAGGATTTCTATTAGCCCTCGTCTTTTTACCTACTTGATCCTCTGCTGCCTTCACTACTTCATCCCTCAGAGCTACCCATTCTTCTTCTACTGTATTTCTTTCCCCCATTCCTGTCAGTTGTTCCCTTATGCTCTCCCTGAAACTCTCTACAACCTCTGGTTCTTTCAGTTTATCCAGGTCCCATCTCCTTAAATTCCCACCTTTTTGCAGTTTCTTCAGTTTCAATCTGCAGTTCATAACCAATAGATTGTGGTCAGAATCCACATCTGCCCCTGGAAATGTCTTACAATTTAAAACCTGGTTCCTAAATCTCTGTCTTACCATTATATAATCTATCTGATACCTATTAGTATCTCCAGGATTCTTCCAGGTATACAACCTTCTTTTATGATTCTTGAACCAAGTGTTAGCTATGATTAAGTTATGCTCTGTGCAAAATTCTACAAGGCGGCTTCCTCTTTCATTTCTTCCCCCCAATCCATATTCACCTACTATGTTTCCTTCTCTCCCTTTTCCTACTGACGAATTCCAGTCACCCATGACTATTAAATTTTCGTCTCCCTTCACTACCTGAATAATTTCTTTTATCTCGTCATACATTTCATCAATTTCTTCATCATCTGCAGAGCTAGTTGGCATATAAACTTGTACTACTGTAGTAGGCATGGGCTTTGTGTCTATCTTGGCAACAATAATGCGTTCACTATGCTGTTTGTAGTAGCTTACCCGCACTCCTATTTTTTTATTCATTATTAAACCTACTCCTGCATTACCCCTATTTGATTTTGTATTTATAACCCTGTAATCACCTGACCAAAAGTCTTCTTCCTCCTGCCACCGAACTTCACTAATTCCCACTATATCTAACTTTAACCTATCCATTTCCCTTTTTAAATTTTCTAACCTACCTGCCCGATTAAGGGATCTGACATTCCACACTCCGATCCATAGAATGCCAGTTTTCTTTCTCCTGATAACGACGTCCTCTTGAGTAGTCCCCGCCCGGAGATCCGAATGGGGGACTATTTTACCTCCGGAATATTTTACCCAAGAGGACGCCATCATCATTTAATCATACAGTAAAGCTGCATGTCCTCGGGAAAAATTACGGCTGTAGTTTCCCCTTGCTTTCAGCCGTTCGCAGTACCAGCACAGCAAGGCCGTTTTGGTTAATGTTACAAGGCCAGATCAGTCAATCATCCAGACTGTTGCCCCTGCAACTACTGAAAAGGCTGCTGCCCCTCTTCAGGAACCACATGTTTGTCTGGCCTCTCAACAGATACCCCTCCGTTGTGGTTGCACCTACGGTACGGCCATCTGTATCGCTGAGGCACGCAAGCCTCCCCACCAACGGCAAGGCCCATGGTTCATGGGGGAAGTCCGGTCTATGGGGGAGCATATTTATAGAGTTACTTTGAGAGTAAAACTATGGAGTTGGTCTTTCACGTCCAGGAATGGTATGAAAGTCGTGTCCCGAATTGTCTCTTGTGCCTCCGCTGCAAGTTCAGGCACACTCATACACCTAAAGTCTCTGTATGTTGGCGTAGTTTATTCCTTGCGTAGTTTAGAGAGTAAGTCATAAATATTATGTTGTCAGCTGATATTCCAGGTACAAATTTCTTTGGTTGTGGATTTCTTGGCAAATATATGTATGGTTGCCAGACTATATGCTGCATTATGAGTAGGTGCAAGCTGAAATACTGTTACATTTGAAGAAGAAACTACACAGTTGAATTTCACAGTGAAGGTGCAGAATATGTATGTTAGTGTTCCTAGCATTATTTGTATGCTCCAAAGAATAATCGAATTTTGAAAGGTCAGTTTTGAAACATTCTATCCCACCTACTTTCGGAAGTCTAGAGAACGCACATTAGGAAAGTTTTCTTAAGGGATTTGATATTTTACAAACTTATATTTGACTTGTTTGTCTTCATCAGTAATGGATGTGAGCAGCACGGTCGGCAATAAGTTAAAGTATTTGTAAGCCACTTCTCCACCTGCTCATCTGTTGTTTCTGCGGTGTCTTAGACAGGGGAGTCTACATTTAGGGAACTGGGGAGCATGGAGCATGCTTGGCTTGAGCCAGGTATCCAAGCTCGTTAGAGGAAAGATATGGATATCGATATTCCGAAATATATGTCGGAGTTTGTCAACATGAGTTGAAAGTGATGGCGAACTATGCACACACGCTGGTAGAACAAGTGGCTGCATGAATAGAACAGTTCGTAGCTCCTAAAGCACAGTATTTAGAGTTCACTTGCACTGCTTTTTACCAGCCTTTATCCACACCATTATCCTGCCATCTCTTGCTGACATTTTCTAATGCTGCAACTTCAATGTATACTACAGCATCATCCGCGAAAAGCCGCATGGAACTTCCGACACTATCTACTAGGTCATTTATATATATTGTGAAAAGCAATGGTCCCATAACACTCCCATGTGGCACGCCAGAGGTTACTTTAACGTCTGTAGACGTCTCTCCATTGATAACAACATGCTGTGTTCTGTTTGCTAAAAACTCTTCAATCCAGTCACACAGCTGGTCTGATATTCCGTAGACTCTTACTTTGTTTATCAGGCGACAGTGCGGAACTGTATCGAACGCCTTCCGGAAGTAAAGAAAAATAGCATCTACCTGGGAGCCTGTATCTAATATTTTCTGGGTCTCATGAACAAATAAAGCGAGTTGGGTCTCACACGATCGCTGTTTCCGGAATCCATGTTGATTCCTACATAGTAGATTCTGGGTTTCCAAAAACGACATGATACTCGAGCAAAAAACATCTTCTAAAATTCTACAACAGATCGACGTCAGAGATATACGTCTATAGTTTTTCGCATCTGCTCGACGACCCTTCTTGAAGACTGGGACTACCTGTGCTCTTTTCCAATCATTTGGAACCCTCCGTTCCTCTAGAGACTTGCGGTACACGGCTGTTAGAAGGGGGGCAAGTTCTTTCGCGTACTCTGTGTAGAATCGAATTGGTATCCCGTCAGGTCCAGTGGACTTTCCTGTGTTGAGTGATTCCGGTTGCTTTTCTATTCCTTGGACACTTATTTCGATGTCAGCCATTTTCTCGTTTGTGCGAGGATTTAGAGAAGGAACTGCAGTGCGGTCTTCCTCTGTGAAACAGCTTTTGAAAAAGGCGTTTAGTATTTCAGCTTTCCGCGTGTCATCCTCTGTTTCAATGCCATCATCATCCCGGAGTGTCTGGATATGCTGTTTCGAGCCACTTACTGATTTAACGTAAGACCAGAACTTCCTAGGATTTTCTGTCAAGTCGGTACATAGAATTTTACTTTCGAATTCACTGAACGCTTCACGCATAGCCCTCCTTACGCTAACTTTGACATCGTTTAGCTTCTGTTTGTCTGAGAGGTTTTGGCTGCGTTTAAACTTGGAGTGAAGCTCTCTTTGCTTTCGCAGTAGTTTCCTAACTTTGTTGTTGTACCACGGTGGGTTTTTCCCGTCCCTCACAGTTTTACTCGGCACGTATCTGTCTAAAACGCATTTTACGATTGCCTTGAACTTTTTCCATAAACACTCAACATTGTCAGTGTCAGAACAGAAATTTTCGTTTTGATCTGTTAGGTAGTCTGAAATCTGCCTTCTATTACTCTTGCTAAACAGATAAACCTTCCTTCATTTTTTTATATTCCTATTAACTTCCATATTCAAGGATGCTGCAACAGCCTTATGATCACTGATTTCCTGTTCTGCACATACAGAGTCGAAAAGTTCGGGTCTGTTTGTTATCAGTAGGTCCAAGATGTTATCTCCACGAGTCGGTTCTCTGTTTAATTGATCGAGGTAATTTTCGGATAGTGCACTCAGTATAATGTCACTCGATGCTCTGTCCCTACCACCCGTCCTAAACATCTGAGTGTCCCAGTCTATATCTGGTAAATTGAAATCTCCACCTAAGAATATAGCATGCTGAGAAAATTTATGTGAAATGTATTCCAAATTTTCTCTCAGTTGTTCTGCCACTAATGCTGCTGAGTCGGGAGGTCGGTAAAAGGAGCCAATTATTAACCCAGCTCGGTTGTTGAGTGTAACCTCCACCCATAATAATTCACAGGAACTATCCACTTCTACTTCACTACAGGATAAACTACTACTAACAGCGACGAACATTCCACCACCGGTTGCATGCAATCTATTTTTTCTAAACACCGTCTGTACCTTTGTAAAAATTTCGGCAGAATTTATCTCTGGCTTCAGCCAGCTTTCTGTACCTATAACGATTTCAGCTTCGGTGCTTTCTATCAGCGCTTGAAGTTCCGGTACTTTACCAACGCAGCTTCGACAGTTGACAATTACAATACCGATTGCTGCTTGGTCCCCGCATGTCCTGACTTTGCGCTGCACCCTATGGCGCAAGTCGAGGAATCTGCAGCCCACATGGTCGCAGAACCGTCTCAGCCTCTGATTCAGACCCTCCACTCGGCTCTGTACTAAAGGTCCGCAATCAGTCCTGTCGACGATGCTGCAGATGGCGAGCTCTGCTTTCATCCCGCTAGCGAGACTGGCAGTCTTCACCAAATCAGATAGCCGCCGGAAGCCAGAGAGGATTTCCTCCGATCCATAGCGACACACATCATTGGTGCCGACATGAGCGACCACCTGCAGATGGGTGCACCCTGTACCCTTCATGGCATCCGGAAGGACCCTTTCCACATCTGGAATGACTCCCCCCGGTATGCACACGGAGTGCACATTGGTTTTCTTCCCCTCTCTTGCTGCCATTTCCCTAAGGGGCCCCATTACGCGCCTGACGTTGGAGCTCCCAACTACCAGTAAGCCCACCCTCTGCGACCGCCCGGATCTTGCAGACTGAGGGGCAACCTCTGGAACAGGACAAGCAGCCATGTCAGGCCGAAGGTCAGTATCAGCCTGAGACAGAGGCTGAAACCGGTTCGTCAGACAAACTGGAGAGGCCTTCCGTTCAGCCCTCCGGAATGTCTTTCGCCCCCTGCCATACCTTGAGACGACCTCCCACTCTACCACAGGTGAGGGATCAGCCTCAATGCGGGCAGTATCCCGGGCAACCACAGTCGTAGTCCGATCGGGGGATGCGTGGGACGAGCTGGCCGTCCCCGACAAACCCCCATCCGGACCCCCACAGTGATGCCCATTGGCAACAGCCTCAAGCCGTGTGACCGAAGCCAACACTGCCTGAAGCTGGGAGCGAAGGGATGCCAACTCAGCCTGCATCCGAACACAGCAGTTGCAGTCCCTATCCATGCTAAAAACTGTTGTGCAAAGAGCGTCTGAACTAATCTACAGAGAGCGAAACAAATCGACAAAATTTAAACGGTTATTAAAATACAAGATTGCCTAGTAAATGCAGTAATGCTGCTACTTGCGCACTGCTGACACACTGCTCGGCGGCGGAAGGAGACTACGCGATTTTACACTATTCAGGTACTAAAACGCGATGCTACAACTCTCAAATACTATAATACGCCCGAAATTTATGAATGAAACAATGCAAATACCAAAAACACGCAAAGAAAATAAGAACTAAACTATGTAACAAATGAGCGAGCTAGGAGTATACGACTTGCTGCTGCAGCTGCTTATCCAACGGCGGCAGGGAGCACACTGACTGTGACCAACCGACACCGGCCGTTCAAAACAAAAACAGAAGACAAACGACTACGCGAATTTACACTATTCAGGTACTAAAACGCGATGCTACAACTCTCAAATACTATAATACGCCCGAAATTTATGAATTAAACAATGCAAGTACCAAAAACACGCAAAGAAATTAAGAATTAAACTATGTAAACTTGCTGCTGCAGCTGCAGAATGTACAGAATCTTTTAATACTCGTCCACTTGACTGCGAGTGGTGTCTCAGTGGTGGATTTAGGCGTCTACGGGGTGAATTGGAACCAGGGTGGACTCAGGGTGTTCTACCGATCCCCCTATAACCAACGAATTTGAGGTGCTGTCTTTCACTGAAACTAAAACTGAATCAATGGGACTCCTTTCACCTGTTTTGTCCAGTGTCAAGAGGAGGCAAACACGATAGGGTAGCAGTCTCTTAATCATCTGCAGTTCAAAAATGGTTCAAATGGCTCTGAGCACTATGGGACTTAACTGCTGTGGTCATCAGTCCCATAGAACTTGAAACTACTTAAACCTAACTAACCTAAGGACATCACACACATCCATGACCGAGGCAGGATTCGAACCTGCGACCGTAGCGGTCACGCGGTTCCAGACTGTAGCGCCTAGAACCGCACGGCTACTCCGGCTGGCCCATCGGCAGTTCAAACGTACGGCAAATGATAGTACCCCTTGTGGAAATGTCAGGGAGGAACAGGAAAGGACACCAGGTGGACTCAGTGCGTATGCCTGGGAGCCTCATTCAACGTGTTCAAGAAGATATTTGGGCAGCCACTGAGGGAACAGGGTGCAACCAACTGCAGACTGTGGGGCACGTTGGAACTAATGATGCCTCTTGTCTGGGTTCTGAGGTCATACTTGGGTCATTCAAGCGACTGGCAGAGAAGGTTGAGAACACCCTATGACAAGCTAGGCTGAGAGTTCCTGGACTTGCGCTATAAGGTTGAGAACTGTAGGGTCCCCCTCAATGGGTAAGGTACGCACTACACAACAGAGGTTGCTACTCAGGTAGCTGATTGTGGGGTGCATACAAGATTTTTTTTTAGATTAGGCACCTTTCCATCCAATGAGATAACGATAGCTGTAAGAAATCCGGAAGTATCAGTGTAAGATCGAAAGAAATGTCTCCCACAGGTGAGAGTATTAAAATCCGAATGGTAAACTGCCAAAGTATTCGCAACAAAGTGCCAGAGTTTGAAGCGCTCAGAAAAAGCGGTGAAGTTCACATGATAAGAGGTACATCACATAGTACGAAGTACTGAAAGCTGGTTGAAACCTGAAATTGATAGCAGTGAGATTTTTGGGGAACATTTAAATATACATCGAAAGGCTAGGCAAATGGCAAATGGAGGTGGTCTATTTGTTGCAGTAGACAAGAAACTCAAATCTACCTAGGTAGAAATTGAAACTGCATGTGAGATTGTTGGCCTAGACTCAGTATCAGAGGTGGGCATAAACTAATAACTGGATCCTTCTATCGCCCACCGGATTCATCTCCTGATGTAACTGAAACCTTAGAGAAAACCTCAAAAAATGGTTCAAATGGCTCTGAGCACTATGGGACTTAACATCTGTGGTCATCAGTCCCTAGAACTTAAAACTACTTAAACCTAACTAACCTAAGGACATCACACACATCCATGCCCGAGGCAGGATTCGAACCTGCGACCGTAGCGGTTACGCGGTTCCAGACTGAAGCGCCTAGAACCGCACTGCCACAACGAGGAAACCTCGTTTCACTTCTTTAATCATCGGTGGTGACTCTAATAATCCAACAATTAATTAGGGAAATTACACTTCCTGGCGGATTAAAACTGTGTGCCGGACCGAGACTCGAACTCGGGACCTTTGCCTTTCGCGTGCAAGTGCTCTACCAACTGAGCTACCCAAGCACGACTCACGCCCCGTCCTCACAGCTTTAGTTCTGCCAGTATCTCGTCTCCTACATTCCAAACTTTACAGAAGCTCTCCTGCGAACCCTGCAGAACTAGCACTCCTGAAAGAAAGGATATTGCGGAGACATGGCTTAGCCACAGCCTGGGGGATGTTTCCAGAATGAGATTTTCACTCTTAAGCGGAGTTTGGAAGGTAGGAGACGAGATACTGGCAGAAGTAAAGCTGTGAGGACGGGTCGTGAGTCGTGCTTGGGTAGCTCAGTTGGTAGAGCACTTGCCCACGAAAGGCAAAGGTTTCGAGTTCGAGTCTCGGTCCAGCACACAGTTTTAATCTGCCAGGAAGTTTCATATCAGCGGACACTCCGCTGCAGAGTGAAAATCTCATTCAGGGAAATTACAGTTTTGTTAGTGGTGGGTGTGATAAGACATCATGCGTATCATTAATAAATGCCTTCTCTGAAAACTACCTAGAACAGATAGTTAGTAAACCCACTCACGATGGAAGTACATTGGACCTCATGCCAACAAATAGACCTGACCTCTCTGAACATGTCACATCGAAAATGGCATCAGCGACCATGATGTGGTTGTGGCAACAATGATACCAAATTACTAAGGACAAGTAAAACATGCAGAAATATATATATATATATATATATATATATATATATATATATATATATATATATATTCAGTAAACTAGATAAACAATCAGTAGTGTCATATCTCACTGAGGAACTTGAAACTTTCAGCACATATCAGGAGCATGTAGAGGAACTCTGGCTAAAGTTTAAAAGAATAGTTGACCATGCATTGAATAGATATGTACCCAGTAGAACATTTCATAATCAATGGGGGGGGAGGGGAGGGGGGGGCGGGGGCGAGAGACCTCCATGGTATACAGTCACAGTAAAGAAACTTCTAAAGAAATAGAGATTAGTGCGTAATCGGTGTAAAACAAAGCATTGGGCTACAGATAGAGAGATGCTGAATGAAACGCATGTGGCTGTCGAGCAATGCGTAATACCTTCAACGACTACCGTAGCAGAATATCGTCAAATTATATTTCAGAAAACCCAAAGAAATTGTGATCGTTTGTAAAGACTGTTACTGGCACCAAAGTTATCCAGTCCCTAGCGAATGAGACAGGAATTGAAACTGAGGGCAGCAAAGCAAAAGTTGAAATGCTTAACTCCGTTTTCAAATGTTCCTTTACAAAAGAAAGCCCAGGAGAATTGCCCCAATTTAATATTCGTACCACTGAAAAGGTAAATGAAACAAGTACTAATTTCAGTGGTGTTGAGAAGTAACTGAAATCGCCAAAATTGAACAAAACTCCAGGGCTTGATGGAATTCCTGTCAGATTCTATATTCAATTTGCGACTGAGATAGCCATTGTTCTAACTACAATCTATAGTAGATCCATGGAACAAAAAGCCATTTCCGGTTCTTGGAAAAAAGCAAAGATCACGCCCATCTAGAAGTAGGGTAGTAGAAGTAATCAACAAAACTACCATTCAATATCCTTCACGTTGATTTGTTGTAGAGTCTCAGAACATATTTTGAGCTCAATCATAATGAGGTATCTTTAAAAGAATGACCTCCTCAACGCCAACCAGCATGGATTCTGGAAACATCGCTCATATGAAATCCAACTCGCACTTTTCTCACGTGACGTACTGAAAGCTTTGGATCAATCCACTCTGGTAACTGCAGTGTTTCTTGAGTTCCTAAAAGCGTTGACTCAGGAACACAACTACGCTTATTGTCAAAAGTACCATCATATAGGGTATCAAGTGAAATTTGTGACAGGATTGAGGACTTTTTGGTTGGTAGGGCGCAGCATATTCTCCTGGATGGAGAGTCATCGTCCGATATAGAAGTAACTTCAGGTATGCACTAGGAAAACACCCCCGCTGTTCATGTTGTATATTAATGACCTAGCAGACAATATTAACAGTAACTTCAGATTTTTTTTTTGCGGATGATGCAGTTAACTATGACGAAGTACTTTCTGAAAGAAGCTGCATGAATATTCAGTCAGATCTCAATAAGATTTAGAAGTGATGCAAAGACTGGCAAATTGCATTCAGCGTTCAGAAATGTAAAATTGTGCACTTCACAGAACGGAAAAACATCATATCGTATGACTATAATATCAGTGAATGATTGTTGGAGTTGGAAAATCATACAAATACCTGGCAGCAACACATTGTAGAAATATGAAATGGAATGAACACATAGGCTCAGTGGTGGTTAAAACAGATGGTGGACCTCGGTTAATTGGTGTAATACTGGGGAAGTGCAGTCAATTTACAAAGGAGATTGGTTACAAATCACTCACGCGACCACTTCTAGAATATGGCTCAAGTCTGTGGGACCCGTACCAAATAGAACTAACAGGGGACATTGAACATATACAGAGAAGGAAGGGCACCACAAATGGTCACAGGATTGTTTGATACATGGGAGAGTGTCACAGAGATAGCGAAGGCACAGAACTGGAAGACTCTTGAAGATAGACCTACACTATCCCAAGCAAGGGCGCCGACTTTCTAAAATTTTTTTGGGTGCATATCAATGGCGGAATGTAATATATGTTTTCTGAGGAGTATTGACAGTTTTTAAAAAGATTACCTTCCATTTATAATCTTTTATGAACACTGCCTGTGTCATCAAGACCCGTGGTGTGGTAAGGTAAAATATACTGGTACCATAACCATACGTTGAGACTGCCCTAGCTCAGTGACAACACAGCTGACTTATAAGCAACAGAAATGAGATCAAACTCGGGTTCATATGTACTTGGACGAAACCACAGACCCAGAGGCGTAATGTACGCGATAAGGGCTCCCCTGCAAAAATAAAAATTCTTAACCCCCCCCCACCCCCGCATTAACTAACACAACTTTCTATGTTGCAGGTAGAAATAGGAAGTTAATGGAGTGTGTTGTAAAACCCCAAAATTATAAACAAAGAGATCATTAGTTTACTGTATTCAAAGTATTAAACAAAACTTATTAATACCGATAAGTGTTATTAAAAATTAAACACATAATGATTGGCAGTCAATATTCCTTTTTGTACAGGTTAAATGAGAAATGTTTATTTTATTTTGTTTTTATGTAACTAAAAATTTTGTGTGTGCGGCGCACAAATAAGAATATGTTATGTGGGTGCTCGAGCCGCAGCGCACCTACGTAGTCGGCGCGCATCCCGAGATGGTCTGTTAACAAAGTTTCAAGAATCGGTTTTAAATGATGATTGTAGGTGAATACTACTATCCCCTACATATCGCTGACATAGGAATCGTGAGGATAAGATTAGAATAATTACTGCAGGCACAGAGGCATTCAAACTATCATTCTTGCCGCGCTCCATACGTGAATGGTACGTCAAGACACCCTATTAAATGGTACAATGGGACGTCCCTCTGCCATGCACCTCACGGTGTTTTGGAGAGTACATATGTAGATGTAGAACAAGTTCGTCAAATGTTATATGGTAGAAATATTCAAAGTAGCTCTCTTGGCCAGGGCACTGTCGTACGAAGTCTGTCTAGAGAAATAGTTCGCGCGTTACTTGCCTGTCAGCAATTGTTCTTGATAATGCTCTCGACCATTCATTTGTTGTCGTTGTTAATGTTGTGTCCTACCTACTCGTCCAATATGGGGTGCTTAAGAAATCTGCTCCTCTGCCCGCTAGACAACAACTCAAGCAAATCGTATTAATGAGTTTTTATTACAATAACATAA
Source organism: Schistocerca nitens (assembly GCF_023898315.1). NCBI lineage: Eukaryota > Metazoa > Arthropoda > Insecta > Orthoptera > Acrididae > Schistocerca > Schistocerca nitens. Next base: position 619,713,110 of record NC_064618.1, read on the forward strand.
ATGACAATACTTAACTTTGTGAAATATAGGTGTATCGTATGCAAAAGGCGACATGCAAATAAGAATTCTCTTCAGTATTTACAATTCGTAATACAAGTGATGGAATACAGTTCATACTTCTGTGCAGGTCGCTGCTCTTTACACCTCTGTAGAACTAGGGGCGGAAGGCGGCGCAGTGCTTACGTCCTCTTCGTGTAGAGAGTGGTGCCATCGCGTTGTCGTCTTGGAGAGGGGTCGGTCAGTGTGCAGTTGGCTGACGTCGTCTCACAACCCAGTCTGCACTAACGTTCCCGCCTGGCGTGCCGGCGCTTGACTTTACGCCGGAACAGTTAAGACGCCTACCATGGCAAAGCGGATGGAGGAGATGATTGGTTCCAGTGTCAAAACGTCGGAGTAAGCTATAAATTTAAAAAGGTGGAGCTTATGGATCTAATATTTCTGCATGAAGCACATATTCTCAAACACGAAATAGACGAACTGACATTTCAAACCAACAGAATTGATACGGACACAAATTAAATGGTACATTGCTAGCACTATGGGCAGACGAGGTACTCAGCAGCAAAGCTGTTAGGAAAGTCACCATTGAAGACTGGAAAACAGCTGCAAATAATACGTAGCATATCATGATAAAAGCAAAGCAATAGAGATTCACCTGCAGGTTCAGCCGAATGTTGGTGTTCTTAAGTACCTGTATGACACAATTGTATTATCGTATACATAATTGTTAACATGAAGACTGTTGACAATGACGAAAACCGAAAGAAGTTCATTTAAAGAACTCAATCACAATAACAAATCCTTCTCAAAGTCTGCATAACGATTGTTGCAGTACTGATTGTGTATTTTGTTGTCACTGATCTTATTTATTCCCCCCTCCATGAACCACGGACCTTGCCATTGGTGGGGAGGCTTGCGTGCCTCTGCGATACAGATGACCGTACCGTAGGTACAACCACAACGGAGGGATATCTGTTGAGAGGCCAGACAAATGTGTGGTTCCTGAAGAGGGGCAGCACCCTTTTCAGTAGTTGCAGGGGCAACAGTCTGGATGACTGACTGATCTGGCCTTGTAACACTAACCAAAATGGCCTTGCTGATCTGGTACTGCGAACGGCTGAAAGCAAGGGGAAACTACAGCTGTAATTTTTCCCGAGGGCATGCAGCTTTACTGTATGATTAAATGATGATGGCGTCCTCTTGGGTAAAATATTCCGGAGGTAAAATAGTCCCCCATTCGGATCTCCGGGCGGGGACTACTCAGGAGGACGTCGTTATCAGGAGAAAGAAAACTGGTGTTCTACGGATCGGAGCATGGAATGTCAGATCCCTTAATCGGGCAGGTAGGTTAGAAAATTTAAAAATGGAAATGGATAGGTTAAAGTTAGATATAGTGGGAATTAATGAAGTTTGATGGCAGGAGGAACAAGACTTTTGGTCAGGTGAATACAGGGTTATAAATACAAAATCAAATAGGGGTAATGCTGGAGTAGGTTTAATAATGAATAAAAGATAGGAGTGCGGGTAAGCTACTACAAACAGCATAGTGAACGCATTATTGTGGCCAAGATAGACACAAGACCACGCCTACTAAAGTAGTACAAGTTTATATGCCAACTAGCTCTGCAGATGATGAAGAAATTGATGAAATGTATAATGCGATAAAAGAAATTATTCAGATAGTGAAGGGAGACGAAAATTTAATAGTCATGGGTGACTGGAATTCGAGAGTAGGAAAAGGGAGAGAAGGAAACGTAGTAGGTGAATATGGATTGGGGGTAAGAAATGAAAGAGGAAGCCATCTGGTAGAATTTTGCACAGAGCATAACTTAATCATAGCCAAAACTTATTTCAAGAATCATAAAAGAAGGTTCTATACATGGAAGAATCCTGGAGATACTAGAAGGTATCAGATAGATTATATAATGGTAAGACAGAGATATAGGATCCAGGTTTTAAACTGTAAGACATTTCCAAGGGCAGATGTGGACTCTGACCACAATCTATTGGTTATGAACTGTAGATTAAAACTGAAGAAACAGCAAAAAGGTGGGAATTTAAGGAGATGGGACCTGGATAAACTGACTAAACCAGAGGTTGTACAGAGTTTCAGGGAGAGCATAAGGGAACAATTGACAGGAATGGGGGAAAGAAATACAGTAGAAGAAGAATGGGTAGCTCTGAGGGAAGAAGTAGTGAAGGCAGCAGAGGATCAAGTACGTAAAAAGACGAGGGCTAGTGAAATCCCTGGGTAACAGAAGAAATATTGAATTTAATTGATGAAAGGAGAAAATATTAAAATGCAGTAAATGAAGCAGGCAAAAAGGAATACAAACGTCTCAAAAATGAGATCGAGAGGAAGTGCAAAATGGCTAAGCAGGGATGGCTAGAGGACAAATGTAAGGATGTAGAGGCTTATCTCACTAGGGGTAAGATAGACACTGCCTACAGGAAAGTGAAAGAGACCTTTGAAGATAAGAGAACCACTTGTATGAACATCAAGAGCTCAGATGGAAACCCAGTTCTAAGCAAAGAAGGGAAAGCAGAAAGGTGGAAGGAGTATATAGAGGGTCTATACAAGGGCGATGTACTTGAGGACAATATTATGGAAATGGAAGAGGATGTAGATGAAGATGAAATGGGAGATACGATACTGCGTGAAGAGTTTGACAGAGCACTGAAAGACCTGAGTCGAAACAAGGCCCCCGGAGTAGACAACATTCCATTAGAACTACTGACGGCCTTGGGAGAGCAAGTCCTGACAAAACTCTACCATCTGATGAGCAAGATGTATGAGACAGACTAAATACCCTCAGATTTCAAGAAGAATATAATAATTCCAATCCCAAAGAAAGCAGGTATTGACAGATGTGAAAATTACCGAACTATCAGTTTAATAAGTCACAGCTGCAAAATACTAACGCGGATTCTTTACAGACGAATGGAAAAACTGGTAGAAGCCGACCTCGGGGAAGATCAGTTTGGATTCCGTAGAAATGTTGGCACACGTGACGCAATACTGACCCTAAGACTTATCTTAGAAGAAAGATAAAGGAAAGGCAAACCTACGTTTCTAGTATTTGTAAACTTAGAGAGAGCTTTTGACAATGTTGACTGGAATACTCTCTTTCAAATTCTAAAGGTGGCAGAGGTAAAATACAAGGAGCGAAAGGCTATTTACAATTTGTACAGAAAGCAGATGGCAGTTATAAGAGTCGGGGGACATGAAAGGGAAACAGTGGTTGGGAAGCCGATCCCCGATGTTAAGCGATCTGTATATTGAGGAAGCAGTAAAGAAAACAAAAGAAAAATTCAGGGTAGGAATTAAAATCCATGGAGAAGAAATAAAGACCTTGAGGTTTGCCGATGACATTGTAATTCTGTCAGAGAAAGCAAGGACCTGGAAAAGAAGTTGAACGGAATGGACTGTGTCTTGAAAGGAGGATATAAGATGAACATCAACAAAAGCAAAATGAGGATAATGGAATGTAGTTGAATTAAATCAGGTGATGGTGAGGGAATTAGATTAGGAAATGAGATACTTAAAGTAGTGAAGGAGTTTTGCTATTTGGGGAGCAAAATAATGATGATAGTCGATGTAGAGAGGATATAAAATGTATACTGGCAATGGCAAGGGAAGCCTTTCCGAAGAAGAGAAATTTGTTTACATCGAGTATAGATTTAAGTGTCAGGAAGACTTTTCTGAAAGTATTTGTATGTAGTGTAGCCACGTATGGAAGTGAATCTCGGACGATAAGTAGTAGAAGAGAATAGAGGCTTTCGAAATGTGGTGCTATAGAAGAATGCTGTAAATTAGATGGATAGGTCACGAAACTAATGAGGAGGTACTGAATAGAATTGGGGAGAATAGGAATTTGTGGCACAACTTGACAATTGAAGGGACCAGTTGGTAGGACATGTTGTGAGGCATCAAGGGATCACATATTCAGCATTGGAGGGCAGCGTGGAGGGTAAAAATCGTAGAGGGAGACCAAGAGATGAATACACTAAGCGGATTCAGAGGGATGTAGGTTGCAGTAGGTACTGGGAGATGAAGAAGCTTGCACAGGATAGGGTAGCATGGAGAGCTGCATCAAACCAGTCTCAGGACTGAAGACCACAACAACAACAACAACAACAAAGATCTTATTTATTACAAGCTGATGCGTTTCTTCAAATCGATTAACATCCATAATTTTTTGTTATTATGAGTTAAACACACACAACACTGGTGTAATTATCTACAATATTTATGATTTGTTCACGACCCGGTTTTTGGCTGCTAGACAACCATCATGGTACCTGATGATAGTGTAACAGCTGAATACCGGCTCGTGAGACAAATATTGCAGAATATTACACCGGTGCTGTGTGTGTTTCATTCATAATGTATAAAATATTCTACCAAGAACCGACGCAATAGTCAATCAATGCATTTTTTGTGACATTATAGGTAAGTAGGAAGTTCGGTTAGAAAACGCAATAACGGGTTAATTACAAACCTATAGCTCTGTTTTTCGCAGTGAAACAAAACTGATGACCACTGAGATTTTGACCCGCAAGCGTAGCATCATGCATCACATTTAACTCAAACTGTTTCATGTTAGAGATCTTCGACAGAGTTCCGGCTTAGAGCAAACGCTGTAACCTCCCCACACGAAATATATCAATGATAATATGAACCATGAACCAAGTGTAACCTCGCACAAAATTAATAATTAAATGAATTTTTCTAATATTGTGACCTATCAACAAAATTGGCTCCCATTTATAGTCTGTGTGCAGAAATGCATTCACACTTAATGTTCCCACAAAACTCTTTTCTCATTCAATGTCAAGTTCGAAACAGAAAAATTCCTAAACACCAAAATAATAAAAAAGTTTTGTAACCTGATGAATTTTGTGAGGACAGCAGCGCTGCCCTTCGGCCCTGTATTCTGAATAAAAAAGCAAAACTTCTTACCTCAATAAAAACTGCAATTATATCTGCTCTTAATTAGACATTTTTCGACACAGCTTCGTGCAATGCTGGCGTATATTTTTTTTTTTTTTTGATTATTGGAAGGAATGATGATGCATTGGAAATATTCTTTAAATTGAAATGAATGCTTTTCTTTAAAAAAGTTACTTTATATTGTAAAAATTATTATTGGGGCATTTTTTTGGAACAAATTAAATTACAATTAACATACATTATTAATATGCGCAATGCTGCTTCTTTACCTTCTACAACAATACCCATCCTCCAGAATCCTGACCAGAGTCGCGAGCAGAGCACACAACCGACCCATGCCGACTCCACCAGACTACGCAGACTTCTACTGTCGACTCGCCCAGACTAGCGACAAGCAACAACTAACGACAAACTAGTCTCTGGTCAGAGATTCTGTCATGCCTCGCCCATCACCGGCAAAGCATACGTCTTACAACGCAAATAAGATATATTCTTAAGATTTCTGTCGCATAATGTGTCCACGTAAATTCAGTAACAAAAAAGTTTCCCTATGTCGAAAATTCGGTAACGTCGCTACGAATACGTTTTTATAAAATTTCGGTTTATCGTCTTACAAATTCGCTGCAGCAAGTAAAAGTAGAATAAAATATCGAACAAACTCTTCCAGAAGCCACCGATGCCAATTGCGTCTTTGTGCATCGACTATATTTCGAGTTTGAACGAGTGAAGTGCGAAATCACACCTGTGTTCTGTGCGAGATGTGGCAATTCTACTCCGCGACTCCATGTGTCCATGTCGAAGCGTCAGTATTAAAGCAATTTTTAACAGACTATGGTTGGCAGCTCTGTTGCTTTGTACTCTTTAATCGATTTAGTTCTCGCATTATGATTAAAGAGCATATTCTGCCACCATTAAGACGATTCAACTAGTACGCTAGTGATTCGCAACGTTAAGTAATGATTGCTTATTACGCTTCTCTCTACGTAGGCGGAGGCGTGCGATCACAATACGGAGGCATTTTAGATGTCACTTCGAGAATGGATCTCCAGTTTTCTTAACGAGGCGACACTGGTGGACTCTTGTCCAACGGCGGGTGTCATCCTTGTGGGTTAGAGGCAGTGGTGAGCGCGGCTCGCCGGCCTTCCGATCCTTACATAATGTAATCCGCCTCTAATGACCCCACCGTTGACGGTCGAGTGGGCAGGTAACAAATTTATAGTGCCGAAAGAGAGGCGGTACCGTATAGCCAGGCGGCACTTTCGTTCCCACCGTCCGCGGTGTTTACTGCACTCTGCATTTCAAAGGCACCGCCCCCTCTGAAAGCGCATTTCCCTTGCAAATCTCTCGTTGCTGTCCGATCGTGGGGAGGACTGCTTTTCTCGTCCGCGCGGACATTTTGTTCTCTCTTTTCGGTTACGTTTGGTTTACGTGATTTGCCACAGAAAATGGACGGAGCACAATCCGGCAGTGGCATAAATTCTATCTAGCGACTGCCTTTACAGACGTACGGTTTCGACTCCGCCCTTTGCCATCGATTCGCGTTACTCGTACTTTTCTTTCTGTCACACGGAATACCTCGAAGCTGCAAACACATTTTATTTCATGTGATACTTTCATAGTGTAGATATGTTTCTATGAATGTCACAGCAAGCTGTAGCTAAACAATGTGACTACTGAAGGATTCTCCTTGATGCTTCTCGAGTAGCGTGAAATGTTTGAAGCGAGGCAAGAAAGAATCAGCCATCACTTTGTCCATCACTCACAATCCCTTCCTATGTGCCTGAACAGAGACAAACCGTATTGTGTCAACTAGTTCACAGTTGAGTACTCACACAATGACACTACGAAAATCCGTGAATACCAAGTTCGTCAAGAGCTATCTCATGGTCCATATCAATCACGAGTCATTCAATTCCGTGTCCGTTTCAAGTGGTTCAAATGGCTCTGAGCACTATGGGACTTAATTTCTGAGGTCATCAGTCCCCTAGAACTTAGAACTACTTAAACCTAACTAACCTAAGGACATCACTATGTCCGCATGGCTCAGTGGTTAACGGAACTGTCCGGTAAGCAGGAGGTCCCTAGCTTGAGTCCCGGTCCGGTACGTACGTTTTGTAGTTTTCACACAGACATTTTGTGAAACCCGAGAGGTACTTATGAACAACCCTTTATTAGTAGTAATATCAGATAGTGTGAAACATTTTACTTCTGCACATCTTCAGTGCAGTGATAAGATCTCTGTAATTAAGTATTGTAGACTGCTACGTGTTTGTGGATGTGCGCTGCAATATGAGTTATTTTACGCACTTCAGAGTATATATAGGTTGGTCAAATACAGTCTGAAAAGCTTGTAAGGGTGTTGAAGGGTAGGTTGTGCTGTAAAAGAGTTGTTAAGAAAAAATTCAGTACGATGCACCGCTTCCGCGTTAATTGGCATTGAAGTTAGCCAATCAGGCAGTTGCGGGCGCAAATTCAAGCGGACAACCAGAGACGGTGGCGCCAAAAGTATTCTTAGTTTGGTTTACTAAAACCGAACAAAAATCCGATACAAAAATTGCTCATAGGTCAGTAGTAAGGATCGAACACGAGCCAAAAGTTGAGCTGTCTGCAGCTCTATCATGTACGCTATGAGAACAATTCATCTACATCTACATTTATACCCCGCAAGCCACCCAAAGGTGTGTGGCCGAGGGCACTTTACGTGCCACTGTCATTACCTCCCTTTCCTGTTCCATTCGCGTATGGTTCGCGGGAAGAAAGACTGCCGGAAAGCCTCCGTGCGCGCTCGAATCTCTCTAATTTTACATTCATGATCTCCGCGGGAGGTATGAGTAGGGGGAAGCAATATATTCGATACCTCATCCAGAAACGCACCCTCTCTAAACCTGGACAGCAAGCTACACCGCGATGCCGAGCGCCTCTCTTGAAGAGTCTGCCACTTGCGTTTGCTGAACATTTCCGTAACGCTATCACGCTTACCAAATAACCCTGTGACGAAACGCGCCGCTCTTCTTTGGATCTTCTCTATCTTCTCTGTCAACCCGACCTGGTACGGATCCCACACTGATGAGAAATACTCAAGTACAGGTCGAACGAGTGTTTTGTAAGCCACCTCCTTTGTTGATGGGCTACATTTTCTAAGGACTCTCCCAATGAATCTCAACCTGGCACCCGCCTTACCAACAATTAATTTTATATGATCATTCCACTTCAAATCGTTCCGTACGCATACTCCCAGATATTTTACAGAAGTAACTGCTACTAGTGTTTGTTCCGCTATCATATAATCATATAATAAAGGATCCTTCTTTCTACGTATTCGCAATACATTACATTTGTCTATGTTAAGGGTCAGTTGCCACTCCCTGCACCAAGTGCATATCCACCGCAGATCTTCCTGCATTTCGCTGCAATTTTCTAATGCTGCAACTTCTCTGCATACTACAGTATCATCTGCGAAAAGCCGCATGGAACTTCCGACACTCTCTACTAGGTCATTTATATATATTGTGAAAAGCAATGGTCCCATAACACTCCCCTGTGGTACGCCAGAGGTTACTTCAACGTCTGTAGACGTTTCTCCATTGAGAACAACATGCTGTGTTCTGTTTGCTAAAAACTCTTCAATCCAGCCACACAGCTGGTCTGATATTCCGTAGGCTCTTACTTTGTTTATCAGGCGACAGTGCGGAACTGTATCGAACGCTAATTGTATCAATACATGATAATTATTTACATTTGCGAATAGGGACAACCATCAACCTTATAATGGAATGACGACAATGAAAATTTGAAAGTCGTTTGCTCGGCGTCGGGTAATAAATACGACATTGCAATGCCTGTGTTATTGCGAATTACGATGCAATGTACCCTCGGACATTGGATCGTAATGTTCCTTCGGAGATTCCTTTGTAATTGGGAATAACACATGCCTGAAGGAAAATTAGATAGTAATTATTCGGAATAACACAGGCAACGCAATATCGTACTAACTGCATCTGGCGCTTCATGTTCCCCACGCAACGGCTTGGTTGGCTAATTTCAATGATAATTTCGCGCAACCGTCTATCGGCTAACTTCAGTAATAATTAACTCGGAAACAGCGCAACGTATCTAGTTTTTCTCAACCGTTATTTCTCAGCTCACCTATCCTGGAACACCCTGACAAGTTTTCATACAGTTTCTGGCCACCCTGTATAAGGGGCGATCAAAAACTTTCTGTTCGAAGGCCATCAAGTCCAGAATCGTCATGCAATCAGGCAGAATCGCCATAAAAATTGCAAGCATCCCACCGTCGCACCAGGTTGAAGAAACCTGTTTGGTGAAAACTGTGTGCTGCTGCGTGAAAATGTCCGTAACTGCCTGTTGCAGGTCCTCATCAGACAGGAATCGTCGAACGTTCGAGGCCTTTTGTAAGGGACCGAATGCTTCATAATCGCATGGGGAGCGAGCAGGACTACAGGGCACGAGCTTGAGTGTCTTCCACTTGAGTTGGCGTAACTCCTGCGTTACATTGGCGAACTTCTGCATTATCTTTGCGATATGAGGACGTGCATTAATCATGAAGCAGCAGCACAATTGTGGTTTGCAACAGACGTGCTGCCCCATACACATTTTTCATTCTCCGTTGGGTAGCTACCAGTGTTTGTTCTTGGACAGCCAAGCAAAGAATAACAGCGCTTTGGTCATGTTTGGGCGCATTTCGTAATAAAGTCGCCGCACGCACGTCTGGAGGACTCGGATGCCACATTAATCCCTTGCCTACCTGTTGGTTCTTATGTACCGGCATCACAGAATCGCTACGCTCAGCAACGCTCTCAATCTTAAAATTTGTGATCGCTCTTTACATACACTACTGGCCATTAAAATTGCTACACCAAGAAGAAATGCAGATGATAAACGGGCATTCATTGGACAAATATATTATACTAGAACTGACATGTGATTACATTTTCACGCAATTTGGGTGCATAGATCCTGAGAAATCAGTACCCAGAACAACCACCTCTGGCCGTAACAACGGCCTTGATACGCCTGGGCATTGAGTAAAACACAGCTTGGATGGCGTGTACAGGTACAGCTGCCCATCCAGCTTCAACACACAGTTCATCAAGAGTGGTGACTGGCGCATTGTGACGAGCTAGTTGCTCGGCCACCATTGACCAGACGTTTTCAATTGGTGAGAGATCTGGAGAATGTGCTGGCCAGGGCAGCAGTCGAACATTTTCTGTATCCAGAAAGGCCCGTACAGAACCTGCAACATGTGGTCGTGCATTTTCCTGCTGAAATGTAGGGTTTCGCAGGGATCGAAAGAAAGGTAGAGCCACGGGTCGTAACACATCTGAAATGTAACGTCCACTGTTCAAAGTGCCGTCAATGCGAACAAGAGGTTACCGAGACGTGTGACCAATGGCACCACATACCATCAGGCCGGGTGATACGCCAGTATGACGACGACGAATAATGCTGTAAACAGAACCTGGATTCATCCGAAAAAATGACGTTTTGCCATTCGTGCACCCTGGTTCGTCGTTGAGTACACCATCGCTGGCGCTCCTGCCTATGATGCAGCATCAAGGGTAACCGCAGCCATGGTCTCCGAGTTGATAGTCCATGCTGCTGCAAACGGCATCGAACTGTTAGTGCAGATGGTTGTTGTCTTGCAAACGTTCCCATCTGTTGACTCAGGGATCGAGACGTGACTGCACGATTCGTTACAGCCATGCGGATAAGATGCCTGTCATCTCGACTGCTAATGATACGAGGCCGTTGGGATCCAGCACGGCGTTCCGTATTACCCTCCTGAACCCACCGATTCCATATTCTGCTAACAGTCATTGGATCTCGACCAACGCGAGCAGCAATGTAGCGATACGATAAACAGCGATCACGATAGGCTACAATCCGATCTTTATCAAAGTCGGATACGTGATGGTAAGCATTTCTCCTCTTTACACGAGGCATCACAGTAATGTTTCACCAGGCAACGCCGGTCAACTACTGTTTGTGTATGAGTAATCGGTTGAAAACTTTCCTCATGTCAGCACGTTGTAGGTGTCACCACCGGTGCCAACCTTGTGTGAATGCTCTGAAAAGCTAATAATTTGCATATCACAGCATCGTCTTCCTGTCGGTTAAATTTCGGGTCTGTAGCACGTCATCTTCGTGGTGTAGCAGTTTTAATGGCCAGTAGTGTATTTACATGTTTGTGACATGTTTTCCACTAACTTTTAAATCCTCCACGTTCTCGGCCATTTCACTTAGGATCTGTGAAAGATGCATTAGTATATTTCTCCTATTATAAATTCACTGACGGAAAAAGAATCGAAACACCAAGAAGCAGTTGTGCGACATAAATAAAAGTTGGTAGGCGTGTTTGGTTCAAATGGCTCTGAGCACTATGGGACTCAACATCTTAGGTCATAAGTCCCCTAGAACTTAGAACTACTTAAACCTAACTAACCTAAGGACATCACACACACCCGTGCCCGAGGCAGGATTCGAACCTGCGACCGTAGCAGTCCCGCGGTTCCGGACTGCAGCGCCAGAACCGCTAGACCAAGGTAGGCGTGTTTATACATCTGAAAGATGTCTATTCATATTTCACACCAGTTATGTAAGAGTGGCCCCAGTTGCACCACCATAAGGATGGAAATCAGATTTGCTTTAAAGACACGCTGTAAAGGTCGTGAGCGTTAGTTACCTTTGAGAATGGATGCGGTGCGTTAATGTTAGTCAAGAATGCCTTTTGGATGTGGAGAGCTGATATTGGTCAAGAATGCCAAGGCGTCAAAGACACTACTATCAACGGTCGCAAGAAGACCGGGTTCCGGACGGCCACGTGGCACTACGAAGAGGGAAGACCATCGTGTTCGGCGTGTGGCTCTGGCGCATCGTACTGCATCTGCAGCAGTAATTGACTCCACAGTGACACAGCGCACTGTTACATATCAGTTACTTCAAGCGCCAGCTCCGAGCCAGATTCCCTGTAGCGTGCATTCCACTGACCCCAAAGCACCATCATTTGCTACTGCAGTGGCGTCTAATGAGAGCTCACTGGAGCGCAGGGTGGAGGTCCGTTGTGTTTACTGATGAAAGCTGGTCCTGCCTCGGTGCCAGTGGTGGCCGAGTGTCGGCCAGAAGAGGCCAGTTGAGGAGCTCCAATCAGGTTGGCTGCTTGCTAGGCTCACTGGACCGACACCTAAGGTTAATACCTGTGATTCGGTTTAGTATGGCAGCAGGAGCACTCTCGTGATTATCCTAAGCAGTCTGACTGAAAATTTGTACTTCAGTCTAGTAATGAAATGTCGTGTGGCTGTCCGCAGCTCGTGGTCGTGCGGTAGCGTTCTCGCTTCCCACACCCGGGTTCCCGGGTTCGATTCCCGGCGGGGTCAGGGATTTTCTCTGCCTCGTGATGGCTGGGTGTTGTGTGCTGTCCTTAGGTTAGTTAGGTTTAAGTAGTTCTAAGTTCTAGGGGACTGATGACCATAGATGTTAAGTCCCATAGTGCTCAGAGCCATTTGTCGTGTGGCTAGGGCCTCCCGTCGGGTAAACCGTTCGCCTGGTGCTGGTCTTTCGAGTTGACGCCACTTAGGCGACCTGCGTGTCGATGGGGATGAAATGATGATGACTTGGACAACACAACACCCAGTCCCTGAGCGGAGAAAAATCTCCGACCCAGCCGGGAATCGAACCCGGGACCTTAGGATTGACATTCCGTCACGCTGACCGCTCAGCTACCGGGGCCGGAAACTTCAGTCTAGTGATTTGACCTGTTGTGCTGCCATACATCAACAGCATTCCAGGAGTTGCTTTCCAACAGGGTAACGCTTGCCCACATACTGTTGTTGCAACACAACTTGCTCTACAGAATGTCGGCATGGTGCCTTGTCCTGCTCAGTCACCAGATATGTGACAATTCCAGAGTCGTCCACAAACAGTATTAACCGTCCCTGTACTGACCGAAGAAGTACAACAAGCACGAAACTCCATCCCACAAACTGACGTCCGGCACCTCTATGACAATACATGCATGTTTGCATTTAACACACCGCCGGTTACACCGGTTATAAATGTACCAGCATTTCATTGCGAAGTTAATCACTTAAATATATTATCGACACAAATGTATTTCCGAAATTTCATTACTATAGATTAATTAATTTAATCTGTTTCATCTTTATAGGTTGCTATAAAAAGCAGCCACTTGTACTGAACTGCGATGCTTTATTGTGTATATGTTTGGCTACTCCTTAGTTTGAAATTAGTGCTGCTCATTAATGCCTTTTGTGCTAACTAAGCAATACGAGTTTTTCAGTAACTTCTGTTGGCGCAAATCAGCAAACAGGAAAAAAGGTTGGGATTAGAGTTACATCCTGATACACGGGACTAATGACAACTGGATGTTTAGTATTTTAGTCAGATATAGAAATGAGTGCAGACAGATTTATAAATATAGCTGCTTTTCATTCCATAGATCCATAGTGATACGACCATTCAAGAATGCAGAACACGTCATATAAACTAAAGTACATAATATGATTGCTATTCTCTTTTCAAGTGAAAATCAAAAATGTTGTAACTGCAATATTCAGCTACGCCTACCAGCTACTTTTATGCAAAGTCGCCGCTTCGACTTAGGCACTTATCGCAGTCTTTTATCAATTTTACAATGCCTTCGTCATAGAAGCAACCGTTTGTGCTTTCTACTAATTCTTTGTCCCGGTCTGCAGCTTACTATCTGTAGAAAAATGCTGTCCCCATATCCACCATTTAATGTGTGCAAAGAGATTAAAATCAGAGGGAGCCAAATCCGGGTTGTATGGTAGGTTATCAAACACTTCCCATCGTAAACGTCTGTACGCTTTGATTCAAAGTTCCAGCACTATTGCCGCACTTTGCTGTCGCGAGTGACAGTTAAATTACGAGGGGTGCATGGAAACCACGTGGAACCCATCAGCACCCACTTCACACTTGGTGGGAGACTGTTGTTATAGGCAGCTTCACGTGCTCACCGCGCGCTCAGAACCGGAAACTGTGACGTGACGCGATCGACAGGTATACAAGAGACACTGCAGAACACATGTGCGCAAAGCTTCATCGGATTTCCACTATGGTCCTAATTTCGCGACCAATCACACCTCGAAGGAAAAATGGCCCTCGTACATATACTGCCGAAAAAATATGACAGCTCAAAACCCCATCCAACCACTCAGTTTAGGTTTTCTGTGGTTTCTGCAGTCATGGCTTAAGTCAAATGTTGGGATGATTCGTTTGAGGACAGCTCGATTTCTTTCCCCATTATTCCTCTATTCGAGTTTGCAGTCTGTCTGTAATGAATCATTACTCAAATATTAGAAATACTGTGGTAAAGCCAGTTCTGGGCCATTTTGTTTGTGCAGGTTGCATACCTTCAGGGGAAAATTATCCCCCTCTCCTGAGAAGGTACTGTCGAAATGTGTTCAATTGAGGAGATGTTGAGGGAGGAGAATTAACTGTAAGCATACAGCTGAGAACTGCCTCCATAGCCTCCTACACAAGGAATGGAAGGAGGTGATAATGGATGAGCATAGGGGGAATACTTTCCAGCAGATAATGGTGATATATTTTGCAGCTCATGGAGACTGTTGCTTGTGCCGGAGCTATTTGTGTTTTTTGAAATGGCTGGTCAATCTCCAGTGCAGAAGGCAACTTTGTCCTATTCCACTACACCATACAGAATGAACCAGAGGTTTTCACCTTGGTGTATGGGCCTTGGCAGTTAGTTGGCAGGCTTTTTTCCCCACCACTTCCCTCGAGAAGCAATAGAAACCCAGCAGTCACCACCACAGGAGTCGAGGAACGCTACATCCAGTCATGTGATCAAAAGGTCACGGGGATATAAGATGGTTACACTGTCAGTTGCGGTCAGTCAGTGGAAGAATCATGAAGTGTCAAACAGCAGTCAAAATACTCATCCATCACTGTCTTGCAGAAGAAGTGTAACAGTAAGTATACATGGTTTAGTTCCATATCCTTGCTCAATTCCATGTCTTTGATTGGACCTCCAGGGTGTCTGGACCAGCAGCTGCCATACCGTTGTTGAGACGTGCACCAACATTCAACCTGTCAGGGCCACCGATGGCAGCAACACCATGGGCTCCTATAGTGCACCTGACCAGTATGTTGGAGCAGGACAATGAGCTGCTATTATCAATCCCACTTATTGATTTTTGTAAGGAAGACACCCAGCCAGTCCCCAACCCTCAGAAGAACTGTGCTGGGGGTCCTATGCCAGATGGTGCAGCTCAGAACTGGTCTCCAGAATATGCAACTTCCCAGAATATTCTGATGTTATTGCAAAGCCACAGTATTGATGTGGTGGATGAGAAGCTGCTGAATTCTCCTAGGTTTACTGCTTTTCACTTCAACTTATAATTTAACAGCTAGCAGTTCAAAGCACTTAAATATTGGTATAGAAGCATCAGTAGACCATGTTGTGTTAGAGATTTAAAATGCATCAAGAATTGTTAAAGTGCAGTTTTCAGAGTCGGAATGGCATGAACTGTGTTGTGCAGAACCGTACATCAATCAACAGATTACCTCCAAGTATTGTCCATCCCGTCCACCCCTGGACATTTACTGTGCTGGCCTATCTATAACACAATTGTACGATAGCATGTCACTGATGGTGAGATCTGGGGGCCGCTCCATTTATCTACAACACTCCACCATTATAAACTTGTTCTGCCTATAGACCGTGCTATTTCTTACGTTGGAAAGCCTGAACCGTGGGCTGCCATGTGTTCAGACTGTGTATAAAGATATTATGAGCTATCTCTGTACACATAGTGTGCATGCAAATGATTTAGAACACTGCATTAATACTATGTCCAAAGAAGAAGTTAAAGGAACAACCACTGTTTGAGAGTTATACACGCTGGTCTCTGTGCATGCAAGAAGGCTTTATTTGCTATATTCTGTACAGTTGTGAAGAAGGAACCAGTTGATCTTTTCATATAGTGCGTCCTGTATATGATTATTGAATAAAAATATGTAAGTTATAGCAAACTGTATTATTATTTTGTTCATACCTCTCATAGTAATGTTCCTGCTACCTGTATTTTCACTGCACTTTTAGAATACTGTAGCAGCTTTGTGAATCACCTTATAATCACAGTCAATGTTTTCAGTCATTGTTAACCTGAATGACGGATGAAACTTTTCAGGTGCACATATAACCTGTAGCTCAGATAACATGTTGTCTATAAAAATCGGTTGCATACAAAACCCTGATGTGGTCGGTATCGTGGTGGGGTGTATGAAGTACAAGGACTTTGTTGTAAGTGACTGGTTCAGTGATGATGCAGAAGAAGAAGAATGGGATACCCCTACCTGATAATATACAAGTGATAATTGTAGGTCCATCCAAGTGTAGCATGACAAATGTCCTCACGTCACTGCTAACACACCTGGATGGAGGCCGCTTGGAGCATATATGTGTGTGTTTTCAAAGACGCTGTTTCAGTCCAATTACCAGTTACTGGAAAAGATACTGCAGGATGTCAGTGGGGTGACACACACGACATTCAGTCAAAGCAGTCAAATCCCCCCGCCAGAAAGAGTAGATCCAAATACCATGTTTGTATTTGACGATGTTGGTGTGGAAAACCAGGATCAAACTCTATGATATTTCAGATTTGATCGTCATATGGGTGTTGACGTATTTTATTTGAGTCAGACATATTCCAGGATCCTGAAACAGTTTGTGAGAGGTAATGAAAATCTCATTATAGCTTTCAAACCATGTAGTAACCGATATGTCCTTCAATGATTTTGTAGATATATGCGCAGATTGCTGGAATCACACACATTACAGATTTATTGTAATTAATATATCAAGAAAACTGTATGACGTAGGTATAGACAGAACTCCCAGGAGTTTCTTTATATATTGATATGAAAAAAAGTGCTGAGTACATTAGTTTGCATCACACCATGGACAAGTTCACACGTATGTCAGACACTCAGATCGAGAGGTTGGGCTTGGATACACAGGGACTGCGTCTGTCCGTAGATGGATAATTTCGACCTCTCGAACGTAAAGTTAGGGACCTAGAGATGTATGCCCAGTCCTTTCTGAGATTTATCGACGACTTAAGTGCTAGGTTTAAGGAACTATAAACCTACACTCAGATCTTACTCAGTAAGTAATTAGACGACTTAACTATATAGGTTGATAGAATTGAAACGAATTTACATGACTTAATGTAAAGGTTGATAGAATCGGAGAGAATGTGTATAAGGTGCACCCTGCAAAGGAGTCTACTTAGTATGTAAACAGATGTCGACTAAGCATAAGGTCATCATGGCACAGAAGTCTGTTCTTGAGAAGTTCCAACTGCTAAGGTTAGGACATTTGGATCGAGAACAGACACTGAGAGAAACCTTTAAGCTGCATCACTTGATGAACTCTCAGCGGAATTACACAGTGACGGCGAAGTCCCTAATTTCATTCACAGGATAGACAAAATATTCAATGTCAGTGGCGAAAAAGCACAAATATTAGGCATGCAGCCCATAAGCGTACCGAGCGAGGTGGCGCAGTGGTTAGACACTGGACTCGCATTCGGGAGGACGACGGTTCAATCCCGCGTCCGGCCATCCTGATTTAGGTTTTCCGTGATTTCCCTAAATCGCTCCAGGCAAATGCCGGGATGGTTCCTTTCAAAGGGCACGGCCGACTTCCTTCCCCGTCCTTCCCTAATCCGATGAGACCGATGACCTCGCTGTCTGGTCTCCTTCCCCAAAACAACCAACCAACCATAAGCGTAAAAAAAAAATTACAGATACATGATAGAGAATTTCAAAGAACAGCTGGTCTAATGAATCTCATTTTCCTAAATCCCGCAAAATTCGTAAACTGTTTTCACAAAGATCTGGAGATGTATGGTGAAATACTGCAAATGACTGGTGTACATAGAAAAGCAGGAAATTGACGTAGTGCAAAATACAAAACTATTTTAAGATCTATATTATACTGAAGCGCCAAAGAAACTGTTATAGGCACGTGTATTCAAATACAGAATATATAAACAGGCAGGATATGGTACTGCGGTCGGCAATGCCTATATAGGAAAACAAGAGTCTGGTGCAGTTGTGAGATTGGTCACCGCTGTTACATGGTAGGTTATCAAGATTTAAGTGAGTTCGAACGTGGTCTTATAATCGGCGCACGAGCGATGGGACGCAGCATCTCCGAGGTAGCGATAAAGTGAGGATTTTCCCATACAACCATTTGAGGAGTGTACCATGAATACCAGAATCCGGTAAAACATCAAATCTCCGACTTCATTACTTCCGAAAAAAGATCCTGCAAGAACGGGACCGATGACGACTGAAGAGAATCGTTCAGCGTGACGGAAGTGCAACCCTTCCACAAATTGTTGCAGATTTCAGTGCCGGGTCATCAACATGTGCCAGCTTGTGAACCATTCAACTAGACATCATCGATATGGGTTTTCAGAGCCGAAGGCCACTCATGTACCCTTGATGACTGTACGACACAAAGCTTTACGCCTCTCCTGGGCCTGTTAACACCAAAATTGGACTGTAGATGGCTGGAAACATATTGCCAGGCCGGATGGGTCTCGTTTCAAATTGTATCGAGCGGATGGACGTGTACGGCTATGGAGGCAATCTCATGAATCCACGGACCCTGCATGTGAGCAGGGGACTGTTCAAGCTGGTGGAGGCTCTGTAATGGTGTGGGTCGTGTGCAGTTGGAGGGATATGGGACCCCTGATACATCTGGATACGACTCTGACAAGTGACACATACGTAAGCATCCTATCTGATCACCCGCATCCATTCATGTCCATTGTGCATTCCGACGGACTTGCGCAATTGCAGCGGGACAATGCGACACCCCACACGTCCAGAATTGCTACAAAATGGCTCCAGGGACACTCTTCTGAGTTTAGACACTTCCGCTGGCCACCAATGTCCCCAGACATGGACATTATTGAACATATCAGTGATGCTTTCAACGTGCTGTTCAGAAGAGATCTCCACCCCCTCTTATTCTTACGGATTTATGGAAAGCCCTGCAGGATTTATGGTGTCAGTTCCCTCCAGTACTACTTCAGTCATTAGTCGAGTCCATGCCACGCCGTGTTGCGGCGCTTCTGCGTGATCGCAGGGGCGCTACATGATATTAGGTAAGTATACCAATTTCTTTGGCTCTTCATGTAGATGCCCGACATAGCATTGCTTATGGTCTTCACATCCAGCACAAAAGAGTCGTCAGTAATCGATCCCCGTTGTATATATACTTTGACGATCGCCGGCCGGGGTGGCCGAGCGGTTCTAGGCGCTACAGTCTGGAACCGCGCGACCGCTGTGGTCGCAGGTTCGAATCCTGCCTCGGGCATAGATGTGTGTGATGTCCTTAGGTTGGTTAGGTTTAAGTAGTTCTAAGTTCTAGGGGACTGATGGCTTCAGAAGTTAAGTCCCATAGTGCTCAGAGCCATTTGAGCCTTTGACAATCCCAATTAGCTAATAGATCGACTACGACTGCTCGTGGCTTCAGCTGCTGCTGGTAATACTACTCATTTATTGAGATTGTTTCAATAATTTCCGATCATGGAGAGAGAGAGGTATAATGGAATAAGAATGGACACACTAGTTCAAGAAATGCACAAACCAGCACGTAAAACATGCCCTCGTAGGCATGTCATGATAAAAGATCTGAATGACTTACGGCAGGCTGATCTTGTACATCTGAGGGAATATTCAAATGTGAATAATGGAATCAAATATATTTTAATGGTTATTGAAATGTGCTCTAAATTCGTCTTGGCATTATCTGTTAAAACAAAAATGGGGAGGGCTTTTACATGGGTGTTCGAGCACTTGTTGCAGACAGGGACGAATAATGTCCACACAACCTTCAAACCGATCACCGTGGAGAGTTTTACAATATGTATTTCACGACTATGATGCAGTAGCATGGAATAAATCACTGTTCAACATTCACCCACCTAAAGGCGTGAACGTTTGAATAAAACAATAAGTGGTCAAATATAGATGTGTTTTAATCTTCACGGTTCATACAAATGGACAGATATCCTCCCAGAAATAATTGCACGGTTTAATTGGACCAAACATAGTAGAATAAAAATGAGACCAATCGATGTTCATGATAATGGGCTCATGGATACGGTATACTATCATATTAAAATGCTGGCTTCATGTAAACAGAAATTTAATGTGAGTGATTTGGTACATATCCCAAAACGCAAGGCAGCAATTGAGAAGTCATACCTCCCAAACCGGTCGGGTGAGATATTCACAGTTTCTGAAGTACAGGGAACTAATCCCAGAACTTATATCTTAAAGGATAGCGGTGGCACTAAAATTTCAGGTTGCCTTTACATGGAAGAAATGCAGAAAAGATCAGAACCACATGTGTTCCTGATAGAGCGTGTCGTAAGATGTCGAGGGAATAGAGTACCAATTAAATTGCTTGGTTTTCCTGTGACGCAAAACAGCTGGATTGACGCTGACAGTTTGCTATGTAATGGGGTGCACAGAGCACAGCCAGCACCGTAGCATAATATGCACAATAGGAGACACATTATTGGAGATGGTGGTATTCTCGGCAAACTTCTAGTCGAACTGCACATTCCGAGGTATTAGTACTGCAGACCAGGTAAAAAGTTTGAAAAACGATTGGCTTATGGTGATAAGGGTATTAACCTGCTTGACAAGGCATATTTGGAACACGACATTGCGAAAAAATAAATAAATAAGAAAGATCTCCAAGGACGTCACGCTGCAGATCGAGTTTTAGCTGATAATGCCAAGGTAATACATGTGAGAAAGGATATTGGTTTAGGGCAGTGAGTTGCAGCATTTGTAGTCTGTAGAACCATGAAAGTAAAATTATGTTGGGGTCGGGTGTAAATTTCAAGCAAGTTATGAATGCCGTACATCATGCACTGAAGAAGAATAAGACAATAATGAAGAAGAAGGAGAAGATGCCAGGGCACAGGTGTTTGAAAAAACTGTATCCTGACAACGATATATGCAGTTTCATGGGCCCTGAAGCGTAAAGGACCAGTTAAAGAACCCTAAGTTCTGCCGATACTCAAGACATCAGGAGGAATTATCCCCTTTCTCGTTCCTGCTTTTGTACGCCTTTCATCAATGGGTTAACTGGCTGATTGTACTGTGGCTATTGCCATAACAGTCAATAACGCACAGAACTGCCAGGAGCAGTCAAGAGAAAGACAGAAGACATTACCGCATGATGGAAGTAGCAGCCATGTGAAAGGACTATACCTGAAACCATACAAGAAAGAACTAGGTCTCTTCATAAATATAAAAACCTGTTAGCTATCCTAGCGGATAGACCACTTACAAATACAGACCTGCTCAAGTTTCTTAGGAAAAAAAATCAGCATTCCAAAATTCCATGGTGTGTTTGTGAGGGACGCGTTACCAAAGACTTCCAGATGGAAAATGTGGAATTGTGAATTTAGATGTTGCTGGGGAACCAGTATCCCATTGGGTAGCCTACGTTAACAAAAATACAAAGAGCGTCCGTTATTTAGACTCATTGGGAGATCCTCGGCCACCAGCAGAATTACAAAGATACTTCACTGACAGAAGACGTGTGTTCTACAATTTTCATCTCTACCAAGACTTTAATATTTACTTGTATGGACATCTGTGCATCATGTTCGTAAGGAGATGCATTAAATATCCACTCATCGTTTGAGGTTCAGATGCCTTTAAAAGAATGATTTTCAGTACTAAGTGGTAATTACTTTCCATCAATTAATTTAAGCATCGGGGAGTGGAGTATTGCATTGACTGGAGTGTAGATATACAACAGCTTTATGAATACCACGGAGACTAACAATAAACGTCACCTGGAAATTAATGGTGGGAAAGAAATTGTGGAAATAGAACCTGAGGCTTACGATACTGTCGATTTAAATGACGTTTTAAAATGATCTGCAAAAGGGATTACGCTACATGGAAACGTCAATACACTTAAAAATGAAACGAAGACATGGAATGCAGCGATTGACGTTAATCAGAAAGGTTCAATAGAACGGCTACTGGGTCTCACAAAAGGACATGTTTTGAAGACGGACCATAACAAATCTGACAAATCCGACCAGTCAGTGGATATATTTCCTATCAGTGCAGTCCATGTCGAGTGTAACATTGCAACAAGCCCTTATCTCAACAGTTGGAACAGGGTATAAGATCGATGAGAACAACCATGTCGAGTGTAACATTGCAACAAGCCCTTATCTCAACAGTTGGAACAGGGTATAAGATCGATGAGAACAACCATGTCGAATGTAACATTGCAACAAGCCCTTATCTCAACAGTTGGAACAGGGTATAAGATCGATGAGAACAACCATGTCGAGTGTAACATTGCAACAAGCCCTTATCTCAACAGTTGGAACAGGGTATAAGATCGATGAGAACAATAGCAACGCTGCTTACCTCCCAATAACGGTTCAGACACTGGACTATCTGGAGTTGATTATTGTGGATCAGGATAACCAACTCACGGATAACCAACTCATGGACTTTCAGAACGAGGAAATCATTATACAGCTACATCTAAAATAGAACCAGCAGGGACCTCGAACGTGCAGAGACATGGAAGCGGCGAGGACTTACAGTGGACCAGTCCCAACATCTCGGCGAGAACAAAGATCTTGCCTTGTTGGGACACAAGAAGTGTTGGCGGCGACCTTCGACTAGCCAGGACTCACAGCAGCTTCCTAGCATCCTTTTATTGTCAACAAAGATAGGATGGACGTAAGGTATAAAACGAATATGCACAATGCCCAGTGCGGCAGTTCACAAGAGAAGAGCAAAGTGATAACACATGCAAATTACGCGTTTCTGAAATCAGTAGTTCTGAAATCTTGTAATGACGTCGTCCGATATAATTTCCCCGGTGGAATAAGAAGAGCGCATTATATGCCAGATATACTTCTCACATAAAACTTAGGTATCAACCATATTTAACAAGAACAAAGAAATTAGCATTGCCATCCAACACCAGGGCTCTTTTACCATCCCCTGTAAGAATTTCATATATCTTGATGGATCATTTACTAGAAGGTATTGTACTGCTACAGTGGCATCGAACCTTACACGTAATGCTTTAGCATTACTGTTTCATGAGATATGATACGAGCTTTATAGAGTCGAGATTGACCATGGACACAATGTAGGCATAGAATAAACTCTTAAAATAGAGTCTCTGCTTCTCCCTAGGATTTACACTATTCAGAAAATGCTGGATGGTTCATGGACGAGCCAATCGGTAGAACAGTGGTATAGTACCAGATATTTGCTGATTGTATACCCCTAAAACAGCTTATGGGATCCTAAAACTGCTTGTAAGATACTTTGAATACATGCGACAAATTGTTCTGAATGCTAAAAAGGAACTTATTCTGGTACAGAGTGCAATGGATAACAACTCATACATTCAATGAGCTCAAGAGGAGAACGATATCACCAGCAATAAAATTATAAGGAAAACACCTCACATCACTGCCTCACTGTATTGGATAAACAGACTTTAAAATTTCTGTGCCGGGCGATGTGGCCGAGCGGTTCTAGGTGTTTCAGTTTGGAACCGCGCTGCTGCTACGGTCGCAGGTTCGAATCCTGCCTTGGGCATGGATGTGTGTGATGTCCTTGGGTTAGTTGGGTTTAAGTAGTTCTTAGTTCTAGGGGACTGATGACCTCAGATGTTAAGTCCCAGAGTGCTCAGAGCCATATTTTTTTTTTGAAAATTTCTGAGTGCTGGTGTATTTATACTGTCTTCATTCTGTTAAACAGAGGTTTTCGAATACCCTGTGCTACTGATAACAAGCAGACAAACATGGGCTACTAAAAAATCTGCTCAATTGGAGAGGCCCAGTTCACCATATTTGCATTTCAGGCCAATAAAATGGGAAAAAAGCAAATGATTCTATCAAATTTGACAATTTCAGGGTAACTAATGCCAGAGTCTACCTGAACTCTGAATTTTACCCATATGATAATTTAAGCCTGCAATGGAATGAAAATGTATACAGCCTAGCATATAACATGTATGCGAGTTTCCGTGCTTCATACTATGAAGAGGATGTATGTTTGCTCAGAACACAGAAATTCAAGAAGCTGGCGCCAATTATCGTAGCAGAATGCTCAAAATAGAGCGAGATAATTAAATCTGGACCTATAGATGTGCAAATTGCATTTGAATCTTCGGCAAATTTTCCAGAACTGCAGCATATGTTCTAGTTCTACATCACCGTGTGATTAACTGTTGTCCACTCACCATTGTTGTGCAATGAGCTGTATAAATAAACAGGTGCAGAGCCATACCCAGATCATTTTACAGTGATATCTCAAGGTGTGAACATCATTGCAGACACCCAGAGTTTCTATGATGTCTAGTATAGACAGTTCACCTTTGAAGATGTTGCATTCATAGCTTATACAGAAGGTACTTGTATAATACAATCTCAGTAAATGTTGCATCATTGAGGTCATTCAAGGATGTGAAGAGGTGTTTTAACACATGGGTCAGTTCAAAGCGGTTAACACATTTTTACAGTGGAATTCACTGGGATTATGATGACGTCACTTCGATTATTGCCCACACAGATACTACCATCTACGTTATAGGCGAGGAGAAGATCACATGGTTACGTCGAATTTTCAAGTTTGTGGCTGTTCAAAACCTGGAATTCTATGGATGTCCTGCTCTCCATCAACTCAAGAAGAAGATGTGTGAAAGTAGTATTGTGTCTGCTTATGAAACTGTAAAATTACTTTTTAATTGGATGAAAAATAAATGAATTTTTACTTCACAATCCGTGTACGATTTGTTTTCACACTGCTCCCACCTTGATAGAACACAGCTTCGCCCAGATATTATGTCTATGATTTTCTTCAAGTGCTGATGATATAATTTTAGACTTGTTTGCTGTATGTCTTTGGAAGATGACATGGTCACATACCTCCTGCTCGCATAAGGCAATTCGTGTTGCACAGTAGGCGTAATCCATGCAGACATTCTGTATAACCATTGTTATCCTCCATGGTAAAATTCATCTTCATGTTGAAAAATAATGTTTTATGTGTGTGTGTGTGTGTGTGTGTGTGTGTGTGTGTGTGTGTGTAATTGGGATGGTTTTTTTAATAACAACCACAACAACAATAAAGATGTATGATAGCGAATTTTTGTGTTTATTCAATTCTCACAGATACAGTTTGGTTCTTTAGCTCACAATGTTCAGTGCAGAGATACTTTTTTACGCAATACAAAAGAAATCAATGGTTGAAATATTTACAAATTCCAGATTTATATAAATCTGTGCTAAAAGCTAATGAAGAGATACTTTTATTCTTACACAACTAAATTTCATAGACCCAATAGTAGCGTTTACATTGTTGTTACACAACAACAGTTTTGATGGACTCTGAATATGTGTATGTATACATTTACATTTAAAAGCTAATCAGACTTGGCTGACTAGCGGTAGGTGAAATTTAAAAAAAAAAATTCTATTTACATGATGTGCAATGTGAGTTTATATATTTCTGATTACAATATTTTTTTGTCGACATACATGGTGAGCAGATATTTTACAATTACAATTCTTGTTGACGAACATGGTGTGCACGTCCATTTTTTTACAATGTATATATTTGCATGTGTAAACAGTACATGTTCCTTACACACATGCTGTGTATAAATAAGTAAATAACTAATTACATGACACACACACACAGTTACTTATACTACATACTATGATAAAAGGGTTGTCCTATTTTGTAACATTTACACTCAATTTCATTTTCGTCCTCTCATTCAATCAGTCCCCCCACACTCTCACAACAAGTGATTAGTGTGAGCACATGAGAGTTTCAATCCTGTCACTACAAACGAGGCGACAGGCCGACTTCAGACTACAGAACATTATACACCACATGTCCTCTCGATCGAATACTAGGTTGCTGCCACCTCTGGGTGGCACCTTCCAAGGTGCAACATGCATTCATCTTTGCTCACAAATCTACAAACTCCACAAGTGGCAACCCATTTGCCTCATCCTTCATTAGGCTAGTAACTTTCTTGTTCTGTGGAACAGTACCCTATCGATTATCGGCTGTGTATGGAAACATGTCAAATTCTTTACTGTGGCACTTGATATGGATTGCAATTGTTCACCTAATAGATCAAGCCATCTGTATCCATAAAAAGTGACTTACTATCAGCGAAATGAGGTTTCACAACCTCGAAATGAAAGTGGTACAAGAGGAATCTGGAAAAGTCTAGTGTGCACATCACATAGACGGGCTTCACGAATTTTATTACAACCTTCGCCATCTGCACTGCCACAAAGTTCTTGTTGAATACTACAACTCATTTAAAATTTGGTCTGATGATGCATTTCGTATGCCACAGCGCCCATACTATTCGGTTCTAATCAGGATTTCACTATGTTCCCTCAAATTCTCCATGGTTTAGTCGAAAATCGAATTATTCATTAATTTAAAAAATATTTCTCAAAGTGACATGTCGTGTAATCCCTCAGCATTGTATTCAAATCAACATACTCTTTAACCAAGGGGACTGCTCGAAAGAGAAAGCCTAGTGATTCTAACCAACCTCATCCCCAATCTGACACACTGCTGGAAATTACGATAGTGGAGTATTTCTGCTTATTCATCAGCATTGATGACCCTACTAAATTGTTCAAAGAGGATGTTAAACATGCAATCATATCATGCAAAAGCATATTCTCTGAATTTGAAGCAAAACTGTTAACTAATATGAACCCAGTGCCTTCTAGAATGTACGGGCTTCCTAAACTGCATAAACAAGATGTTCCTATTCGTCCAGTTGTATCATCATTCACTGCTCCATCTTACAAACTAACCAGTAAACTTGATGTCCTAATTAAGAGCAAGACTAAATTCAAACCAAAGCATGGTATTTCAAACTCTGTGGACCTAGTAAACAAGTTAAAAGTTATATCTGTCTCACACAGTGATAAATTAGTATCCTTTGATGCCAGCAGTTTGTTTTCTAACATACCAGTAGTAGAATGCACTGATATTCTGACAGAGCTGATGCACAAGTCTAATGTCAATCCTGTGGAACTGAATGACTTGAGACTGGCCACACAGACATGCCTTGCACAGAACTATTTCCAGTTCCAGGGCACTCTTTATAAACAATTAGATGGCTTAGCTATGGGTTCCCCTCTTAGTCCACTGTTGGCTGAAATATTTATGGACCATTTTGAACAAAATTTTCTAAAAACAGAACCTTTGAGTGCAAACATCAAATACTGGTTTATATATGTAGATGATGTCCTATGTATGTGGACTGGTACTACAAGACAACTCAACACATTCTTGAAAAACCTGAACAGTCAACATAAAAATATCCAGTTCACTATGGAAATTGGCAACAAATCCATAAACTTCTTAGATCTCACCATTGACATCAGTACACACACACACACATTGTTTCATAATTTACAGAAAAATAACAACTGTAGACACAGTAATACCTTCTTGCTCACAACACCCCATAGCTCACAAATATGCCGATTTCCACTCAATGGTACACTGTCTCATATCTGTCCCCATGTACAGAGATGATTTTAAAGCAGAGCTAGATACAATAAAATATATTGCCACAGCCAATGGCTACAATCCAGTTCTTATTGACCACATCTTGCACAGGAAACAAAAACGGAAAATTATACCCCTCCTCTATGCCCCACCTGGTTCCGAAACCACTGTCTGCAAGAAATGGTGTACACTACCATTTCTAGGTCAGGTGTCACAGACTGAAGCCAAAGCACTGAAATCCTGCAAGTTTAGGGTTTCCTACTATGTCAGGAACAATACAGCCCAGTGTGTTTTTAATAGCAAAGACAAGATCCAGTTATTAGCCAACAGTGGGGTATACAAAATGACCTGTTCTGATTGTGACAAATTTTACATTGGTCTGTCAGGCAGAGACATATCAACTAGGCTGGCTGAACATGAACGCAGCTGGAGGTTGCAGAATTCACACTCTGCATTTGCTGAGCATGTACTGAGTGAGGGTCGCAACTACCAGCCAGTGTCCCATGTACTTCACTTAGCAAACAAAGGGCATAAACTCAACCTGCTGGAAGCCCTGGAAATTAACAAACATCTTGCTCACAGTCCAGATCTCATCCTAAACGCCAGACACAGCTCAACACTTCCCCTTTCCTAAACTTCATATAATCGTCTTTGTTGTTCATTACTTCCCACACTCTCTCTCTTCCTACATATTCCCATTTTCCTGTAGTCATTAAGCTGTTTTATTTGTTGCAGTTGTCTTTGTATTCCACATAGGCTGTAGTTTCAATAGTTAAGGGTTTCCTTTTATCTTGTACTTGTATTACTGTCCATGTTTAACTCCCCTTGTAGTTGTCTCATCAAATACTGTTCATATTTTACTTTGCTCATTTATTTAATGAAAACTGGTACACAGCCACTGCTTTGATTATAATGTTAATGTTAAAATGCAATACCACTACACTCTCAAACTGTAGGTTCCCTCAAACACCTCCATTTTCCTGCAATTATTAATTTCTGTTTATCCTATTGATATTGCTTAAGTTCCTTATGTATTCTGTATCTACATTGACAACTGTCTCTTCTTTCTTAATTGGTTGTTTATCACTCTCCATGTTTCTACCTCTTGATGCAGCCTTGTCTAGTACTAATTTTATTTTATTTTATTAGTTTTGTTTATTAATAGAAAAATTGTTATGTAGACATGCTATTCCTATTTTGGGCTAAAGGTTTTCCTGTCAACCCCATTGTTATTTATGTACTGTTCAGTTTTTACTATTTCATTGCAAAGATGTTACTTACTGTATGTTTCTACTTCACTCTAGATGTGTTACTTCTCTTCCAATGTTGTCTGCTAACATTTAACTTCTTTGGTGATAATACTCAGTAAATGTCTGAAGATGGCCTTGTAAGCCGAAAACCGGTTAGCAATAAAAGTAATATTGTAGAACAAAAGCAAACTGGTGCTTTTTATTTATTATTATAATATTGTTCCACCAAGAACCGACGGAAGATTCTGTTAATACAAAAAAAGTGAAATTAACGGGACAACCGCACCAATGACGACGTTTTTGCCGGCAAGGAACTAAAATAAAAAAGGTTACTAAAAATAAGATCATTCCAGAGCAACCAAAAAATCGAAAAATTGGCCACGCAAATTCACCTTCAAACAACGAAACGAAGCTATAGAGAAAATATAAATTGGACTCCGCTTATTCTATACAGCTCAAAATAAAACAGCGATACGAGACACTCCCCTCACGAAAACCAAAAGATAATTGACGAATTACATACACGAAATTGTCTAAAATAAACCAAACATGAGAATACAAAAATCGCACAATTTGAAAGAAATGGAATCTGGGAACGAAAGTTGACAATTGAGAATGTACAAAGGAAAAAGAGGAGAACGAATCAAAGAAAATATTATAAAAACTCACTAAATCGAGAGCAACGTTCCAAAACAAACCGTACTTGAGACTACGAAATAGTCGAACACAAATCAAAACGCAAAACTACATGAAAACAAACGACAAACACAACCTACAATCCAAAGAACAAGGGAACTCAAAACGAAAGCTTACAGGTCAAAATGGATAAATAAATAATATGCAAATTACTACGAAAGACTGGACACCATTACCACAAACGAAATCAGAAACAAAAACATCCAGGACAAGAGTACGTCCTCGTTTACTTCAAAATGCAAACTTCAGATACACCCAGTATATATTTCCTCACACAACATAGCACATTTACTTCACGAATCGAAGCCAAGAACTGGAATCGCTGCTTACACTAGACCTGTATATCTCAAAGGAAGACAGCAATACCAGCCACAGAGCTATGAAAGAACGGCACACTGAAGCGAAGAAAAATGTAAAAAAACCACACAAGTGCAATCACAACATACACAAAGAGACTCTCATAAATCGTGTCATATACAGAAAGTAACATCCAAATATTTGTGAGAAAAAAAACGTAATCGCTGGAAGTTTCTGTATCGAATATTTTTAAGCTATGCTCTAAGGTGCCACCAAAATCACACCCACGTACATCACCACATATTTGGAATAAATAGCATAATTTACTAACATCATAGATTTCACTTGAAACTGCAACAAGCATAGACAATATTTAACATCAGATCACTTACATTCTTCGCAACATAAACTACAGGATGTCATGGGTCAAAACAGATATTTAAATCAGATTGTACTCTTGACCATAAAAAACTTATGTCCGATAAGTGTCAGTATTTTACGTACTAACACTGATGTTAATTATTACCCTTTAAATAAATTTTCTTGTTTTACTGATTCCTTTTCCTACATCATTTTTACTATCTTCCGAATGTTTTTGTGTTCTTGCTGATGAAACATAGTATTTCTTGTAAACCCTCGCAGTGATAACTCTTTGAAGTCATATTTGGCAGGATGGCGTTTCAGATTCCTCGTCGGCCGACTGGCGTCGTCGGAGGTGGGTTTGAGGGGCATGTGATCAGCATACTGCTCCTGTAGCCGTTTCAGTTTTCGTGACCTGAAGCCGCTATACTTTCTGAAGTAGCTCGTCAACTGGCATCACGAGGCTGAGCACACACAGTACGTCAGCAGCGCATGGTGGCCTGGATGGTCACCCATCCAGATGCCACTCATGCTCGACGGTGCTTAATTTCAGTGAACTGACGCGGACCGGTGTAACCACCGGCGGCACTGTGGGTGCCTAAATCGCTTAAGGTGATTCGTTATTTAGAAGAGTATGAGTGATTCTTGTACCTAATCGAATCTGCACTCCGATTCTAACTATATGTTCGTGGATGGGACATTATATTGTAATCTTCATTCCTTTTTGTAAAATACATCAAATCTGATTGCATTATGATTTCGCTTAGAAATTTGCAATTAAATTCATAGTGTAAATTAATCCAGCAATTCTCAAAGTATAATGATGTCCATTCTAAGTGATACTGTGATTGTATTTGTAGCCTGTCTATATGAACACTTAATTTTCTATGAGACCTCCATTAGACATGCTTGTGTCAGAGAATATATTTTTTTCATTCACGACAAGTATTTTGTTTGATTAGTGGGATAAGAGTGGCATGTGGACACTTCTGATGTCAAATTTATATGCAAATTAATTAAACTAATCAATTAATTATCCCCTCCCACAACTCTGGATGATGTCATATGTTTTCCCCAGCCCGCACGTGGGTCCGCGCCCTCCCACTCCTCCACCAACCCTATTGGTGGGAATTTCGAATTTAGGCGAGAATTTCGAATTTTGGCCGGAATTTCAAAAGTGTCAGGAATTTCTTTGTCCCATGGGTGTGCTGACGTCCCACGCCATCCTCCACCCGGGAATTGGCGGGAAATTAAATATGGTGGAAGCCATTTCGAGGACACAGACCCTGGTCCTTCTGGATGGAAAGCCCGAGTGCATCCCCCAACACATGGAAATCGTCGAGATGCAGGAGAGGAAGGTTAGCTAGTGTACTTTATTTATTTTGGTTGGGAAACTGAAGTAAAGATCGGTCCTAATTACGTAATTAATCATAAAGATCAGTCCTAATTACACAACTAAATGCACAACACAATGGTGACAAACTTTAGAATGATAAAACTACTTCCTTCTACACTATTCTGTTGTCCTAGGAAGTGACCGAGCTGTTCCTCGCAACAAAGGCATTGTCAATGTATATTCGTCACTAGACCTGCTGATAAACCAACTAGAACAAGTCGGGAGGCTGCTGTTCTGTCTCTTAGGAGATAGATTTTAGAAGTCTTTTTAAGTTGGAAATGTTCATACCCTCAATCACACTTTCCATGACAGCTGTGCTTATTATTAGTAGTGGTGGTTTTGATGGCTGCAACTATGCCTCACTAGGAAATAGAGTGAGGAAAAAACGACATAAATATTTTCGATAGTTGACACATTGAGTTACCACCCATGCCCTGCTGCACGAAAATGCACAGAAAGAAGCAGTAACTTCTTACGAGGGAGTAAGCACAATGATCTGTAGCCAAAGGAGATGTAACGGTCTTATTGCTGTTTACAGTAGCATCACCACAGCCTAGGTTTCTTTAATGCCAGAGCGATTGGTAAAACATGACCTTTCATACTGTACAAAACAACAACGTCCTCTTGAATTATAGCTTGTTGTTGTTGAACGGAAAATGATTGTGTTCTTTCCAACTGTATTGTGTGAAGTTATTTCACATGTCTGAAATGATTGTAATACACACGTGCATGACAATTTATTTATAGAAAGTGACGGGCACTCTGAAACCATGCAATTTTGTTTATTAAACTTAAAAAAGTCACTTAACATAGACGATTTTTCTTCAGGATTTAAATTCTCGCTTTTTTTACTCCAATGAAAGGTTCGAAATAACAAGGATATTATACAGTGATCTGTAGTTTTCGCAGCAAAATAGTGGAAGTTTTTTTTTAGATTTTACGCAGGGTGGACATGTATAGGAGACGTGAAATAAGTCAATACATCTCTCAGATGTGTAGCCCAGACCTCTGCAGTTTGGTCATCCGTAATCGGCGACAATGTTGCAGTTTTTTTCTTCGCTTCGTTGGATGTCACAAAATAACAGGGGTTGGGGGGGGGGGGAGATGCGAATTGTATCATGCAGTCGAACTTAAAAACTATACCAGCTTTACTCATAAAACTAAAAGCAAATGGTTTGCACCTATTTCCGTGGAAGCAGGACATGTATTATCGCTACATTGTGTTTTCCTTTTTTAACAGATGCTCGCTTATAGGAAGTTTGTTGACGTTAAACACAAATATTCTCCATCCAGAATGGCATGTGTTTGTGGGTGGGGCTATTGGTGGCGTGGGGGCGGTGCAAACGGCTACATTTTAGACAAAGAATTCGCGCTCGAGGTGGCTGTGATTTATTTCACACTGTTCTGTAAGGTGCTGACGTTGTTACCACAGACCGAGCGTCTGGACCGTCCAGCCACATGCTCGGCTCGGATGCACTGAGCTGAAGACTCTCCCTCAGATATGGCGTGGAGGTACGGTCAGCATAGGCAGCAGGTAGGATCGGTAGCAGCTGGCCATTTGATAAAGCCATCTGGAGAGTTCTCCAAATTTCGTCGTTGTTCCAGTCTTTCTGAGAAACACTTTTAATGGCGTGCAGGAGATCTGAGTTCTAAAGACCGTAGACAATATAACACTGCCACCAGATGGATCTGTTTGAGAACCATTGGCGACAAATAGAAGATGCCTGCATTTCTGCCTACAGTGGGGAGAGGGTGGGAACAGGAGTGGTAGGGATGGAAGGTAGGAGTTGCTCTAAGTTGATTAGTTTACGACCACATAATGATGAGAACACAGTGCAGCTGCCGTCCCTCTCTCCTCGTGCAGTCTTTTGTGACAATGATTTTTTCTCATCCCCAGTGGATGTGTTGACTATGACCCATTGATTGTGAGTGTTGGTTCTATTCAGACAATTTCGACGTGTAATTAGAACAGTGAAGCATTTGCCATCAGTTGTGGTAGTGTGTATTGACTTTCCTGAATTTCGATTAGCTGGACTGCAGAGTGATTGTCGAGCATCATGAGGTATCTGTAGCGAACACTGTCGTCAAACAGCGACAGGCACAGTTCTCAGCTGTTTGCTTACAGGTCATATGCTTATTAAACTCCTCTCTGCCCAACGTCAGCATCTCGTCAGTTGAACGCAATTCCGGCCAGCCTTTTTTTCCGCTAGCTGGTAGGTGAAGGGTGGTGTCTGTCTGCCACTAATTTAGAGTGGTATTGTGACAATTTTTCCCGGCAGGATATTTCCATTTGTATGGCGTCATCAATTTTTGAGCTGCATTGCGATTTTAGGCGCCTCTTGTGTAGCGCTATGCCTATAGTTGTGTAATTAGGACCGATATTTAAGATTAATTACGTAATTAGGACCGATCTTTACCTTAGTTTCGCAACTAATGTAAATAAAATACACTACCTGACCTTCCTCTCATGCATCTGGACAGTTCCCATGTATTGGGAGACGCACTTGGGCTTTCTGTCCATAAGGACCAGGATTCGAGTCCTAGAAAGGGCATCCACCACATTTAATTTCTCGCCAATTTCCGGATGGAGGGAGGGGTGGGACGTCAGCACAACCCTGAGACAAAGAAATTCCCGCCGTTTTTGAAATTCTCGCCAAATTTCGAAATTGGCAGTACTTGGGCAGGGGGAGGGAGCGTGGCGCAACGTGCTGGCTGGGGTAAACACGTGACATCATCTGAGGAGGGGGGTGATGGTGGGTGGGATGGGGGAGTAATTGACTGATCAATTTAATTAATTTGCAGATGAGTTTTATATCAAAAATGTCCTCGTGCTGCCCTTATCCCACTAGTATTTCAATCTCTTCAATCGGACCACAAAATTAGATCACGTATAGTCGTTCTTTAGTTCTCAAGTGATATAAAATGTTGATATGGCAGTACTGTCCAGGAGACACCACCTGATTTAGTCAGGCAGCATAGCGCAATCTCTCACTGGACTCCACTTCAGGCATTGGCATGTCGATGACGATGCATTGAGGATGAGGCCAATATGATTTCCATTCGTTGAGGGGAGTAAAATTCCCCGGCTGGCTGGGAATCAAACCCAAGGCACCAGGGTGTAGCGGTAGCTTTGCTAACCACTATACCACAGTTGTAGAAATAGAACGAACTAATTGATGTACCAGTACTAATGCAGATTTTACTTCCATTTCATTTTAGTTTTTCCTCTTCTTGTTTTGTTCCTTTTGGTGCCAGGGATCATTTATCCTTTGGGGGGGGGGGGGGCAGGGCAAATCCCAGTTTCAGCCTAGTTAAGACCCTGCATCAGGTCGCTTACTATAGTTAGTGTATATACAGGGTGTAAAGAAACTAAGTGTACAAATTTGTAGAGGTGCTAGAGGAAATATATAGACGGAAAATAACTGCAACACCAAGAAGGTATTATGCGACATAAACTAAAGTTGGTAGGCTTTTTTCTATGTCTGAATGATGATACTCTGCAGATTTCACGCCAATCGCATAAGATTGTCACTAGCAGCGCCACTGTGAGGATGCAAATCAGGTTTGCTTCAAAAAACGCTGTAATGGTCGTGAGACTGGACGTGACGAGTTGTTGTTCGTCAAGAATTTCTTTAAGGTGACAAAGACATCTTTATCAACACCTCACGAGTTTGAACGTGGTCGTGTAGTAGGGCTACGAGAAGCTGGCTGTTCTTCTGCGATATTGTAGAAAGACTTGGCCGGAATGTAGCCACCGCATATGATTGTTGGCAGCGATTGCCACGGGAATGTACGGTCGGAAGAAGATCGGTCTTTGGACTGCCACGTGGCGCTACCGAGGGGGAAGAGAATCATGTTCGACGTATGACTGGCGCATCGTACTGCATCTGTTCCAGGAGTCTGAGCAGCAGTAGGCACCACGGCGACACAAGAATTCTTACAAATCTGTTACTTCAACTACATCTCCGAGCAAGACGACCGGTAGTGTGCATTCCACTGATACCAAACCACCACCATTTGTCAGGTGACAGGTCATTGGAGGGCGGCATACTGGGGTCTGCTGTGTTTCCTGACGAAAGCTTCGGTGGCAGTAATGGTCGAGTATTGGTTAGAAGGAGGCCAGCTGAGAACTTGCAACCAAGCTGTCTGCGTGCTACACTCTCTGGACCTACAACTGGATTCATATGATAGCAGGAGCACACTCATGGTTATCCCACGCAACCCAATTGCAAATTTGTACGTTATTCCGGTGATAAGAACAGTTTCGCTGCATTCATGAATAGCATGCCAGGGCGTGTTTTCCGACTGGATAAAGCTCATCCACATACCGCGTTGTAAGCCAACGTGCTCTACAGAGTGTCAACAAGTTGCCTTGACCTGGCAGATCACCAGGTCTGTCTCCAATCGAGCACATATGCGACATCATCGGACGACAACTTCAATGTCATCCACAACCAGCATTAACCATCCAGGAACTGGGCGACCAAGTGCTGTTCATCCCACAAACTAACACGGTACCTTTACAGCACAATGCGTGCACGTTTGCACGCTTGCATTCAACATTCTGGTGGTTAAACCGGTTATTAATGGATCAGCATTTCCACATTTGCAATGGCTTACCCCGCACTTACATTAAACCTGTGATCTTGCACTGTTAATCACATAAATATATTACCTAGACAGATGAATTCGAGAAATTTCATTAGTTATGTTGATTACTTTTTGGTATTGCGAGTTTTTTCCACCGGTGTATAAAAAAAAAAAAACGTTAACGCCGTATACAGTTGTCACTCGAGTGAGTAGACAACCTAGCACAGTTTTTATAGATGGACCTGACAACAGCGTGTAGTTTAAGGTCTTACATCTGACTATAATGAGTTTATATTTCGCCTAATGTGGTACTGTGAATACTTTTATGGACCTGATGATGGTTAGATGAGTTAAACTGGTTGATAAATAAAGAACTTTACCAGCAGCTCAAAACGGTAATGTCACATTTTTCAAATATATAGTTCATAGTCGATCATACGGCAACATATCTGACGGTGAATAATATAATAGCAGACTATTAGCTGCCTGCGGTTGTATATGTCCCATGGTCAATTCTTCTGCTAGTGAAACTTTCTGGCAGATTAAAACTGTGTGCCGGACCGAGACTCAAACTCGGGACCTTTGCCTTTCGCGGACAAGTGCTCTACCAACTGAGCTACCCAAGCACGACTCACGCCCCGTCCTCACAGCTTTACTTCTGCCAGTACCTCGTCTCCTACCTTCCAGACTTTACAGAAGCTTCTGCTAGTGGTTGTTCGAAATTAAAGTACTGAGTGGAAGAAATTTATTTAATTAGTACTTGAAACTACAGCTAAGCATAACATGCCTGAGAACTTACCATGGTACTTGTGCTGCTTACACAGACAGATATGTGTAACAAATGTTGCATCTGTTATATGCGGCGCAGTGGTTAAGAGGCAGTGTTGGACTCCACATACGCTAACTCTGATTTAGGGTTTACGTGGTTATCCTATATCACATTGAGAAAATATGAGAGTGGTTTCTTTAATATGGCTGCCGCTGAATTCTGTACCTCATTCGAGTCAAATTTATGCAGCCAATGATTGGAGCTCAAGATTTAAACAAAAGTCAAAGGACATTACATTCCAGTTGTGTTATAATTTTTCTTTGTGTTTACGCAAGAAGTATGTAGCGACGCACTACTTTTCTGTTGTTTGGCATTGTCAGTCAGTCGGGCGAGGACTGGAACAAGTAATCCCCATTTCGAAGAGTATCGTTCTCGCAAGTGAGTGGAGAAAGACCTACCTGTATTTCACACTGCTACCTAATCGACCCGACATGTGCATCAACTAACTTTGTGAATCTACGCTAAACTTAATCAAGTTCACCTGCTCTTCTTGAATGTCAATATCGTGTCTTAATCATTGAGCCACAGCCCATGGTCACATCAAAAAGTTTCAATACTGAAGTTTATTAACTTCGAGGATTACGTACTGTCTGATATTTATTTACAAAATAATGGTAAATATTAATTGGTAACCAGTCGATAATGTTTCGTCACTAATTCCGAACTTCCTTTTTTTTCTTTATCGTTTATTTGTTCTCGCAACTTATGGAAATAATGACTAAAATACACTCCTGGAAATGGAAAAAAGAACACATTGACACCGGTGTGTCAGACCCACCATACTTGCTCCGGACACTGCGAGAGGGCTGTACAAGCAACGATCACACGCACGGCACAGCGGACACACCAGGAACCGCGGTGTTGGCCGTCGAATGGCGCTAGCTGCGCAGCATTTGTGCACCGCCGCCGTCAGTGTCAGCCAGTTTGCCGTGGCATACGGAGCTCCATCGCAGTCTTTAACACTGGTAGCATGCCGCGACAGCGTGGACGTGAACCGTATGTGCAGTTGACGGACTTTGAGCGGGGGCGTATAGTGGGCATGCGGGAGGCCGGGTGGACGTACCGCCGAATTGCTCAACACGTGGGGCGTGAGGTCTCCACAGTACATCAATGTTGTCGCCAGTGGTCGGCGGAAGGTGCACGTGCCCGTCGACCTGGGACCGGACCGCAGCGACGCACGGATGCACGCCAAAACCGTAGGATCCTACGCAGTGCCGTAGGGGACCGCACCGCCACTTCCCAGCAAATTAGGGACACTGTTGCTCCTGGGGTATCGGCGAGGACCATTCGCAACCGTCTCCATGAAGCTGGGCTACGGTCCCGCACACCGTTAGGCCGTCTTCCGCTCACGCCCCAACATCGTGCAGCCCGCCTCCAGTGGTGTCGCGACAGGCGTGAATGGAGGGACGAATGGAGACGTGTCGTCTTCAGCGATGAGAGTCGCTTCTGCCTTGGTGCCAATGATGGTCGTATGCGTGTTTGGCGCCGTGCAGGTGAGCGCCACAATCAGGACTGCATACGACCGAGGCACACAGGGCCAACACCCGGCATCATGGTGTGGGGAGCGATCTCCTACACTGACCGTACACCACTGGTGATCGTCGAGGGGACACTGAATAGTGCACGGTACATCCAAACCGTCATCGAACCCATCGTTCTACCATTCCTAGACCGGCAAGGGAACGTGCTGTTCCAACAGGACAATGCACGTCCGCATGTATCCTGTGCCACCCAACGTGCTCTAGAAGGTGTAAGTCAACTACCCTGGCCAGCAAGATCTCCGGATCTGTCCCCCATTGAGCATGTTTGGGACTGGATGAAGCGTCGTCTCACGCGGTCTGCACGTCCAGCACGAACGCTGGTCCAACTGAGGCGCCAGGTGGAAATGGCATGGCAAGCCGTTCCACAGGACTACATCCAGCATCTCTACGATCGTCTCCATGGGAGAATAGCAGCCTGCATTGCTGCGAAAGGTGGATATACACTGTACTAGTGCCGACATTGTGCATGCTCTGTTACCTGTGTCTATGTTCCTGTGGTTCTGTCAGTGTGATCATGTGATGTATCTGACCCCAGGAATGTGTCAATAAAGTTTCCCCTTCCTGGGACAATGAATTCACGGTGTTCTTATTTCAATTTCCAGGAGTGTACCTGTCCCTCTATAATGCTAAAAAGAAAACTCTGAAGTTCCAGAACAACCAGGCAATTAATAGAAATATTGCGGTATCGCCTCAGTTGTGCGACTACATTCGTGATATCCTGTCAGAAAGGTCACACTTCGTAGTGAGACAGAAGCAATTTCCGGCGTTCCCCAAGGAAGTGTTATAGGCCCTCTATTATTTCTGATCGATATTAACGACATAGGAGACAATCCGGGTAGCTCTCTTACATTGTTTGCAGATGATGCTGTCATTTATCGTCTTGTAAAGTCATCAGGTGACCAAAACGAATTGCAAAATGATTTAGATAAGATATCTGTATGGTGCGAAAAAAATGGCAATTGACGCTGAATAAAGAAAAATGTGAAGTTATTCATATGTTCTAAAAGAAATCCGCTAATCTGAAGGCTGTAAATTCAACTAAATACTTCCGGATTACAATTACAAATAACATGAATTGGAACGATCATATAGACAATGTTGTGGGTAGAGCAAACCAAAGACTGCGATTCATTGGCAGAACACTTAGAAGGTCTACTAAAGAGACTGCTTACATCACGCTTGTCCGCCCTACTCTGGAGTGTTGCTATGCTGTGTGGTATCCGCATCAGGTAGGACTGACGGATGACATCGAAAAAGTTCAAAGAAGGGCGGCAGCTCGTTTTGTATTATCACGAAATAGGGGAGACAGTGCCACAGGCATGATGCGCGAATTGGAGTGGGGATCATTAAAACAAAGGCGTTTTTCGTTGCGACTGGATCTTCTCATGAAATTTCAATCACTAGTTTTCTCCACCGATTGCGACAACATTCTGTTGGCACCCGTCTACATACGGAGAAATGATCATCACGATAAAATAAGAGAAATCACGGCTCGCACATAGAAATTTAAGTGCTCGTTTCTCCCGCGCGCTGTTTGAGAATGGAACGATAGAGAGACAGCATAAAGGTACTCGAACAGTCCACTGGTATACTGCCGATTCATAGTGTCCAACAGGCACAATATTTCGGCGATCAGACATGTCGCCATCGTCAGGTGCGCTGACGAACGGAGCTCTTGAGGGCGGGCCGCCGATTTAAATCCCCTCCCCCCGCAGGGCCGCTCTCTGGACTGTTCGAGTAACAAATACGCCGGAAGAAACTTAAGAATCACATCATGAAGGTGGTCCATTGAACCCTCTGCCAGGCACTTTATTGTGAATAGCAGAGTAATCTCGTAGATGTAGATGTAGATCATTAACAGCTGATGTATTTCTAAACGTTATTGTCACAAGCGGGTCACATCACACAACTATCTGAAGCTTCTATTCAGATT
This sequence comes from Schistocerca nitens, assembly GCF_023898315.1. NCBI lineage: Eukaryota > Metazoa > Arthropoda > Insecta > Orthoptera > Acrididae > Schistocerca > Schistocerca nitens. Next base: position 619,753,621 of record NC_064618.1, read on the forward strand.
TACTTCTGGCCATGTCAACATTCCTGTTCCAAATTTCACTAGAAGCATCAGCATGCAAGAAACTTCCATGGGTATTAATTTTAAGACTGTCAAAACAAAACAGTTGTGTTCATTTTTCGGTGGAGATATTCCGTTGCTTTCTACGTAGCAGTTTGTGTCAGGTGAAGTCTTAGCTGCTTCAGTGATCATAAAATTCTGTCTCTCTTGATATCTCGAAGTACGAATGATTTAAACGAACTTCTCTTCTCGTGCAGTTGCAAATAACAAGATTTTTTTAATAAACTAATAATGGAACGTTTAACGCCTAGTTACTTCAAATCAAATTTGATTTGAATTTTTATCAGTTAATTACAACGTTTATTAAAATTAATAGACCGCGCGGGTTGTGAAATAACAGAACAGTGCTCTCTAGAGAGACTGATTAATCCTGGATGCTAATAAAGAGTTTTCAAGCAGTAATTAAGTGCTGGCAGATGACAGATTAAAAGCGGGTGACGCTGGTGCATTTGACGCGCACGAAAGGATTCATTGCGATAAAAACGGGCTCGCACTGTAGAGAACATGGGTGGCGGCAAAGCTTAACTTTACGAGGAGTTAATTATAAACCCCTTTTAAATGCGAAATCCCGGAGGCACACGTGTGCCACAGGGTTCCGAGAGTCGGAATACCTACAAATTTCGAAGCACACGTTTCCTGAGTTTTATTTAGGCTTTAGTCTCTCGGCAACACGGATGTGCAAGAAGCGAGTATTCGATTCGTCCATTGGTTTACATATTTTGAAATATAAACGATACGCATATCGCACATCGCCTGCAGCGACTACATCTCCTGAATAACTACAACTTCTTTGAGACAGTGTATCATACACTACTGGCCATTAAAATTGCTACACCAAGAAGAAATGCAGATGATAAACGTGTATTCATTGGACAAATATATTATACTAGAACTGACATGTGATTACATTTCCACGCAATTTGGGTGCATAGATCCTGAGAAATCAGTACCCAGAACAGCCAACTATGGCCGTAATAACGACCTTGATACGCCTGGGCATTGAGTCAAACAGAGCTTGGATGGCGTGTACAGGTAGAATTTGCCAATGCAGCTTCAACACGATACCACAGTTCATCAAGAGTAGTGACTGGCGTATTGTGACGAGCCAGTTGCTCGGCCACCATTGACCAGACGTTTTCAATTGGTGAGAGATCTGGAGAATATGCTGGCCAGGCCAGCAATCGGACATTTTCTGTATCCAGAAAGGCCGGTACAGGACCTGCAACATGCGGTCGCGCATTATCCTCCTGAAATGTGGGGTTTCGCAGGGATCGAATGAAGGGTAGATCCACGGGTCTGAAATGTAACGTCCACTGTTCGAAGTGCCGTCAATACGAAGAAGAGGCGACCGAGACGTGTAACCATTAGCACCCCATACCATCAGCACCCCATACCATCAGGCCGGGTGATGCGCCAGTATGGCGATGACGAATACGCGCTTCCAATGTGCGTTCACCGCGTTGTCGCCAAACACGGATGCGACCATCGTGATGCTGTAAACAGAACCTGGATTCATCCAAAGAAATGACGTTTTGCTATTTGTGCACCCGGGTTCGACGTTGAGTACACTATCGTAGGCGCTCCTGTCTGTGATGCAGCGTCAAGAGTAACCGCAGCCATGTTCTCCGAGCTGATAGTCCATGCTGCTGCAAACGTCGTCGAACTGTTCGTGCAGATGGTTGTTGTCTTGCAAACGTCCTCATCTGTTGACTCAGGGATCGAGACGTGGCTGCACGATCCGTTACAGCCATGCGGATAAGATGTCTGTCATCTCGATTGCTAGTGATACGAGGCCGTTGGGATCCAGCACGGCGTTCCGTACTACCCTCCTGAACCCACCGATTCCATATTCTGCTAACAGTCATTGGATCTCGACCAACGCGAGCAGCAATGTCGCGATACGATAAACCGCAATCGCGATAGGCTACAATCCGACCTTTATCAAAGTCGGAAACGTGATGGTACGCATTTCACTCGGGATCACAACAACGTTTCACCACGCAACGCAGGTCAACTGCTTTTTGTGTATGAGAAATCGGTTGGAAACTTTCCTGACGTCAGCACGTTGTAGGTGTCGCCACCGGCGTCAACCTTGTGTGAATGGTCTGAAAAGCTAATCATGTGCACATCACAGCATCTTCTTCCTGTCGGTTAAATTTCGCGTCTGTAGCACATCATCTTCGTGGTGTAGCAATTTTAATGGCCAGTAGTGTATTTCTGCCAGAAAAAAAACTTACTATTGATAGAGCTGGGCAAGTACGCCTGAGAATACATCTTTTTGTCGAGAACGTAGATCTCGAATTTTAAGTAAATGTATCGTCAACTCTTTGGGAGATGTATAGAGAATTTGATAGTACCGTGCATAGCAAGCGGGAAGGGAAAAAAAGCTGTGTTAGGGAGGAGCGGAGTTTAAAACCCGCCCAGCCGTTCCTTGAAAACGGGACAGGTTCTTTCGAAGGGGCTAAAGACTATCTGGCCCAAACGAAGCACATGTCGGTGACACAGACTGGACGAGAAACTTTGCACGAGGGCGTACTGAAAAGAAATGTCTCCGATTTTTTAATGTGAAAACTCTTACGGCTTTTAAAATAAAACAAACTTTATTACCATTCTGAATCTTTATTCTCCATGTCTACATATTTATTTCTCAGCCTTTTCACCCAGGTGATGAAGACATTTCTCCCAACGAGAGACCAGTTTGTTGTAGAATGTTTCACTTCGTTGACGGCGCCACAACCTCACCTTTGCTTGCACGAATTCATCACTATCACAGTGAAACCCTCGAAAGCGTTCTTTAAGTTTTGAAAACAGGTGGAAATCAAATGGGGCCAAGTCAGGACTGTACGGAGGATGATCGATAAAAGTGAACCGATGCCTCGGATTACTGCAGACGTCGCAGCGTTCGCGTGTGGTCTAGCATTGGCATGCTGAAGGAGAGGGTGCTCCATGTGTGGACGAACTCTTCGAAGACGAAACTCGACTGCAGCACTATGCTTCTCAAGCACCGGCGTAGTTACGTTACACACTGCCATGCTACAATCAACATCCATCTGTTGTAGAATTTTACAACATGTTTTTTTCTCGCGTAGCATGTCATTTCTGGAAACTCAGAATCTACTCTGTAGTAATCAACATGGATCCCGGAAACAGCTATCGTGTGAGACCCACTCGCTTTATTTGTTCATGAGACCCAGAAAATATTAAATACAGGCTCCCAGGTAGATGCCATTTTCCTTGATTTCCGGAAGGCGTTCGATACAGTTCCGCACTGTCGCCTGATAAAGAAAGTAAGAGCCTACGGAATATCAGACCAGCTACGTGGCTCGATTGAAGAGTTTTTAGCAAAGAGAACACAGCATCTTGCTCTCAATGGAGAGACGTCTACAGACGTTAAAGTAACCTCTGGCGTGCCACAGGGGAGTGTTATGGGACCATTGCTTTTCACAATATATATAAATGACCTAGTAGATAGTGTCGGAAGTTCCATGCGTCTTTTCGCGAATGATGCTGTAGTATACAGGGTAGTTGCAGAATTAGAAAATCGCAGACAAATGCAGGAAGATCTGCAGCGGATAGGCACTTGGTGCAGGGAGTGGGAACTGACCCTTAACATAGACAAATGTAATGTATTGCGAATACATAGAAAGAAGGATCCTTTATTGTATGATTATATGATAGTGGAACAAACACTGGTAGCAGTTACTTCTGTGAAATATCTGGGAGTATGCAGTGGAATGATCATATAAAATTAATTGTTGGTAAGGCGGGTGCCAGGTTGAGATTCATCGGGAAAGTCCTTAGAAAATGTAGTCCATCAACAAAGGAGGTGGCTTACAAAACACTCGTTCGACCTATACTTGAGTATTGCTCACCATTGTGGGATCCGTACCAGGTCGGGCTGACAGAGGAGATAGAGAAGATCCAAAGAAGAGCGGCGCGTTTCGTTACAGGGTTATCTGGTAAGCGTGATAGCGTTACGGAGATGTTTAGCAAACTCAAGTGGCAGACTCTGCAAGAGAAGCGCTCTGCATCGCGGTGTAGCTTGCTGTCCAGGTTTCGAGAGGGTACGTTTCTGGATGAGGTATCGTACATATTACTTCCCCCTACTTATACCTCCCGAGGAGATCACGAATGTAAAATTAAAGAGATTCGAGCGCACACGGAGGCTTTCCGGCAGTCGTTCTTCCCGCGAACCATACGCGACTGGAACAGGAAAGAGAGGTAATGACAGTGGCACGTAAAGTGCACTCCGACACACACCGTTGGGTGGCTTGCGGAGTATAAATGTAGATCTAGATGTTTAACAATTCGGAGCCGTCCAGCGGCAGAGAGGTGCAAATATGTAGACATGAAGAATAAAGATGTAGAATGTTAATAACGCTTATTTTATTTAAAAAGATTCAAGACTTTTCACATAAAAGATTCCGAAGCATTACTTTTCAGCACGCCCTCGGATTTTCTTCTTTCCGATTGCCACCTACTTCGAGTAATAAACATCGTTCATTTGATAATACAACCTGAGTTTTTGTACGGAATATTCCGTCAAAAAGTGGTAGCAACGAACCCCATTACAGTAAATTTAGCAACAGATACACTAGCAGTAGCATCTACATCTACGTGATTACTCTTCTATTCACAATAAACTGCCTGGCAGATGGTTCAATGAACCACCTTCAAGCTGTCTCTCTAGCGTTCCACTCCCGAACGGCACACGGGAGAAACGAGCACTTAAATTTCTCTGTGTGAGACCTGATTTCTCTTATTTTATCGTGATGATAATTTCTCCCTATGTAGGCGGGTGCCAACTGAATGTTTCTCGTAATCGGAGGAGAAAACTGGTGACTGAGATTTCATGAGAAGATCCAGTCGCAACGAAAAACGACTTTGTTTTAATTATTGCCACTCCAATCCACGTATCATGTCTGTGACGCTATCTCCCCTATTTCGCGATAATACAAAACGAGCTGCCCTTCTTTGTACTTTTTCGATGTCATCCGTCAGTCCCACCTGATGCGGATGCCACACCGCACAGGAATACTCCTGAATAGGGTGGACAAGCGTGGTGTAAGCAATCTCTTTAGTAGACCTGTAGCACATTATAAGTGTTCTGCCAATGAATCGCAGTCTTTGGTTTGCTCTACCCACAATATTATCTATGTGATCGTTCCAATTTAACAATAGAAGGCCTATAACACTTCCTTGGGGGACGCCGGATATTACTTCTGTTTTACGAGATGACTTTCCGTCTATTACTACGAACTGTGACCTTCCTGACAGGAAATCACGAATCCAGTCGCACAACTGTTGCGATACTCGGTAGGCACGCAGTTTGGTTAGAAGACGCTTGTGAGGAGCGGTGTCGAAAGCCTTCTGGAAATCAGCGGACAAAATCCAAGCAGCGTAATTTAACATCAAAGTTTTCTAAGCAACAGCATCACGAGGAGGAATATTCTGCAGTGCAGTAATAAACATAACATTATTATTGTTAGCAGGAACACAGTTCAGTCCTCCATGCACTCAACACCCATAGAAGCAAAATCAAACTTAAAATCACAACGAACAACAGGTCCAGCAAAAAGCTGATGGCAACATCCGCCATAGCAATATTATATTTTCTCTCAACATCATAAATCTGCTTGTAAATCGTAGGTCGCCAACGATGAACACGACGACGCGGCATCTTGCACAAGCACTTAGATAGTACTCCAGTTGCTCAGTGCACCCAGCTATACAAACGGGCAGACTCATACTGTGACATAACGCAGTTAGAAAATTTGAGCCGTAATAACGGTGCGGAATTCCGTAGGAGCGTATAGGAACTCGAGATATACTTAAATGTATGGGAGCAGCAGCTGTTAAATGGCTTGTATGGCCGATTACGCAATCACACTGTTACCAACTCTATGGCCTATGGTTCGCAGTGACTCCGATAAATCTGGTGAGTTGACTACATCGTCATCAGGGGTCTACTGAGCTGTGGGAGAAAAAATTGAAAACATGTATATAATAATAATAATAATAATAATAATAATAATAACGATAATAATAATCATAATAATGAGAGAGAGATGGAAGGATTAATACTTACATTCGAATGCGGCCATCTTCTTCTTTTTATTCTCCCTGTGATCGATGACTGATCTCTGCAGCTGACGCTTTCTCATGTCGATCGACTGACATACGGAGCACGAATGTAAAGTCTTTCCCATCTGAATTATTGTAAGTAAGAGTTGACTTGCATAAGCATAGCTTGGGAGGATGGTAGCCATTTTTGGATAATAAATTCTGGTAGTCAAAATCACTGTTAAGGGATTTACGTAAACAGCGTTTGGTTGTTAAGTAACAAGTGAACACTTTGTTTGCATTAGGCACATAAATTACATGGTTCGTCTGCGTAAGGTGAGGCAGACAGTGGGCGGTTGTTTTAAGTAAGGTGAACAATGAATCTTTTGGCCCAAAATGTCCACACTCAAACTAGTGATGGAGCCTTGATGAGATAAATGTCATTTTAGGGAACTGTTTCTGATCACATTTTTGCGTGATTTCCCTTTCCTTGCAGTTGATTTTACATTGCACATATGCATCAGTCTTTATATCTCAGTTTCATGTTTTACGGATCCATTCAGTTTTGAGGTGCACCTTTCTTTCAGTGTTCTAGCAGAACTGTTACCATAGGTTAAGTGGTGAATCATTCTTATATACCTCCCAGCTTGTGTGTCAGTCGAATCACATATAACCGAGTGTGATTAGTAACAGTCGGTCTAACCATATTTAGCCAAGTGTGATTGGTATCGGATTTAAGTTAAACTTTTCTCCACTACTCCTCTTTCGTAAGCACACTCTGTTAGTTGCCATGCTGGACTGTCCATCAGTTTGACGTGACAGTTCCCTATAAAAATATGAACTTCTGTATCACATAACAATCTGTTTCTCGCTTAAAACAGATAAATCGTAAGTTCTAAGTATCGCAATTTTCCGAAACTACTTACTGAACTTTGAAGTTTGAAACGTATTGAATTTGTCCCTTTTATAAATGCGATAGTAGCTGAAGAAATTACTATAATTTCACTCGAAAAATCATTATTAATACTGATATCTCTGTAGTTAATATAAATATAAAAAGAGACCATACTTAATTCAGTGACGACTTTCGCATTTCATTTCGATGAAAACAGATTTGCGACATCTTAAACAATACAGGGAATATCTGAGGTGAGCAGTTTATATGAATCATCCTGCATTATGGAATCGGATCCTAAAAATCAATAAATTTCAGAGAAATATCATTTTGAAGCAGAAACGAATTAGATCTAGGCAGCTCGCAAATATTGTCGAAAAGTGATAATCTTACATCGGATGTTGTGCGATTCTGTTATAGTGTGATAGTGGTGTACATTGGCATCAGCACTTACTCTTCTTTATTGTCTGCTCTTGATGTATGAGGTCTTGCATCTGTGTGTACAATGTCTCCATGGGCTCACTGAATCTAGTAAATCTGAATGAATTACAGACAACTGAATCGATCAGTGGGGAGTGCTTGCTTTGAGGATCGACTTCCGACTCTTGATTAGGTCTGTTGCTTCTATTGTTGGGCCTACGAAAACAAAGTCAATTTATTGCCGATCTGAGCTTCTGTTTCCATAATTATAAGCCATTCCTATCGGACATAGGTGGAATAGCGCCACTTGGCCTGGGCAATTGTCTTGATTGTTCGGAAGTTGTGTTTAGTTTTTCTCGAGGTTGAATTTAGGCATTGCACTACCAGATAGTCCTTTGAGCCACATGTCACACCCATACTTGACTGACGGTTGTAAATTAACCATGTCCTAGAATAGTGGACGCTATTAAAAATGATATATGCTTTTCTGATTCTACATGCAGTACCCAAACTCCATTGTCCACATTAAAGTGGCAGTTATTAAACCACATTTCCTAATGTATTTGAATAACTGTCGTAAACAATCACATGAACGTCGTGGTATGGAAACAAACCGTGTCGAGAGATGTCCCTGACGATCTCCCTCCATTCTATTCGTCAAAAAACGAATTTGCTGAACTGCACGCCATTTTTTGAGGAACACATGCATTTTCCACACATTATGTGGCTGGGCAATGTTCTGCTGAAATATGATATGTGGAGATACCTCAAGTAGAGTCACACAGTGACCTGATTCTTCTTTGTCCAACTTTGAGTCTCCGCCACAGTAGCAGAAGCAGTGCACCGGTGATATATTGCAGCAGGACATATAAAAACTCTTCTTCCAGCCTGTAAGTTCCCACTATAATCAATGCAGGCACCACCAAACATGCAGTTATGGTGTCATACCTAACCTATCAAAGTGATGTTATCCTTCATTATATTCAATCTAAATGTGATTGGGAGTAAGCATGTGGTTTTGGGTATGTCCTTTAGCAAAGAGCTTCAGATTGTGGTTGTGTTTGAAACTCCACGATTTACGAGCTTGAAGGTTGTGCTTTCATCAAATTCATGGTGGCAGGTATGTCAGACTTTTTCATAGACGACCTGACTGTTCAACACTCAAGCAGAGCCCATGTCACACAGTATGTGTTGGGGACTATCCAGCAGCCATTAAAATATACAGCAAAGAGAATAGTGTAGAGTACACTTATTTTCAAGAATCAGCATCAAAAACTTTATGGTTGCAACCTCAGCTATCCAACATGTTTTGAATGACAGGTTCGGGTGATGGGAGTATGTGTATGGAGTTTTCAGGAATATATGGTATGCCCTTACAGAGCTCACTTATGAGAACACTTAGAGATTGTTTCCACTAATAAATTTGATATGTGTTGTGATTCTGTACAATGTATAAAGCATTGCCTCTTCCTGATGTTGCTAAGGATATGTGTTCATACTTGTAAATGTTCATATATCCCACAATGCTACTTGAAATGAAAAAAGTAAATGATTTTTTTTACCTATTTCAAGTAGGTAAAGTTGAAAAGCCGATATAGCTCAATCAATATGGTACTGGCACTAAAAAATAGAGTGCCTTCATTACCAAGTGACTAAGTTATAATGGCTGTACATTTTGACATGCAGTGGAACTATGAATGTGTGATCAGTTTTCTTGTAAATAAGAAGATCAACAGGGCTATATTTCACAACAGAATAATTTCTGGGTCTGGTGGCTGGTTTAATAATAATGATGATATTATTTAATAATAATGACTAGAAACCCATTTACATTAATACTAGTGCATCTCTCATGGGAGTTGTTTAGAAAAAATGTTATAATTCTTTGATATAACTGTTTCAGAAGAGATTACTTGACGTTGTTGAATGCAGTTGATGCAATATTAGAAATACAGTTACCATTTTCCTTTCATAATAGAGATTTTTTTTACATGCGAGACAAAGAAAAACTTATATAACACTGATAATACAGGGGCAGCTAGCAGTAGGTGAAGAAAACTATATAAATGCACATACACATGGATACCCTTAGATGTCTACATACAGCCAGTACAATTTCATGCAAACATGGTGTGCAGTCAATTTCTACACACACGGTTAAATACACACCTCAAATGGCTCAAACATTGTTCCATACATGCTCACACACTGATGCGTTATATGAAACTTCATGGCAGATTAAAACTGTTTGTTGGACCGAGACTCGAACTTGGGACCTTTATCTTTTGCGGGTAAGTGCTCTACCATCTGAGCTATCCAAGCACGACTCACGCCCCGTTCTCACAGCTTTATTTCCGCCAGTAACTAGTCTCCTACCTTCCAAACTCCATAGAAGCTCTGCTGCAGACCTTGCAGCACTTGCCCGCAAAATGCAAAGGTCCCGAGTTCGAGTCTCGGTTCGGCACACAGTTTTAATCGGCCAGGAAGTTTCATATCAGCGCACACTCCGCTGCAGAATGAAAATTTCATTCTAGATGCACTATAAACGCATCCACTGTCACCCAAGTGAATAGCGTGAGCAATGGTCTCGATTCTACCCTCAGAAATGAACCATATGTCGTCATTATGCTACTTTCCAATTTTCAGTTGCAATACAATGTGTACCTAACGTTGCACCAAATGCGAGGAGCTTCTGCGCCACAATGTGGGCAGTCCTTGTAGCTGGGTTTATGCTATAAGGATTATCGATCACATGTCCAGACACGTCAAATTTGTCCGGGTGGCACCTTATTGATGCATACGGGTCATAACACTTCAGTCAATAGATGAAGCTACCCGTATCCATATAAAGTTACTCTCTCTGCAAAATGAGTTTTTGCAAACCTGTAATGAAATCGGTACATGTGGAATTTGGAAAGGTTCAATATACACATACCGAGATAAACAGGTTTCGTGAACTTCATCAAAACCTTACCCTCTCCAGTGCGAATAATCACTGATTGAAGACTGTGGTACATTTAAAATTTGCCCTGACGATAATCCAGTGCACTGCAACACCTTCCCAGCGATAAACCCAGCGATAAACTACATGAAATACGTGGTGGTTTCTCAAATTATCTGTTGTTTTCCGAAAATAGCATTATTCATTAATTAAAAAAATTTCTCACAAAGTCACACATAGTGAAAGCCCTCTGTTCGGTATTAACATCAATATATTACTACAACCAGCAGCATAACTGCTTGAAGGAGATAGTGTGGGTAACACCAATTAGTTTCACTCTCAAACTGAGACACTGCTGTAGGTTTTTATAGTGATCAGCTTGGAAATTGAATCGCTTTGTGGAACTAGGTGCTCCACACAGAGTGGCAAACTACTGGGTACATCATGAAAACTATTAGGGTATTCCAGGTCTGCCTCCACGATGTTATTTATTACAGGTAAATAATACACAAGTGGTCCTGAAAACCCATGCAAACCGAGTGTAAAGGAACTAACTAAAAGAAACAAATTGTTGTTTGAACTAACTATTCCCGTAATTTTGTAATCATTTAGTAAAAATGTTAACATTGCAGATTAAATAAAACAGAAACCCACTGATGACGGCACAGAGGTGCTGAAACATATTTGGGAACTTGGAAAGAAACGGTGTTTTGCATAACTGGCTGACCTTACATCCAACAATCTTTTCAGCAGCCGTGACATGGTGTAACACAAGGCTGGATCCAGCATTATGCCATCGTGCATATTGTCCAGAATTACTCGAAAATATCCGCAGTAGGCATACATCTGAGTCCATATGTAGCTTTGCCTACTCTCCTAAATTGGCGATGAAGAATTCCTGCCACACATTCACTGCATGCCCATACTCTGCATCCAGTTGTATGTCAGGTAATGTTGTTTTGTTGAGCCCCACCGTCGAATACAGATATTCGTATTGGAATAGCCCCTTCTTTGTCGCAAGTTGAATCTTTGCATCATTGTGATGTACAGTTCTAGGGCAGCGTAAATTCTTGAAGTGGCACATGCATAAAACATAATGAGTCTAGGAACCGCAATGTAATGTTTGCCGTCATCCACTTGGAGAATGAAATGTGTTTCTCAGTGGTCTCAAGTAGGCACTAACCTGGTCTTTGAGCAAACCGAAATCACCCAAGTGCTCAGTGATGAAATGAGCGTCACACCCACGCAAAATGAGGTGTAAGAAAGTCGGTATGTGTTGCGGTAATTGTTTGTTCAAGTTGCATGCGATGTGTGCTGCCCCCCTGAACTCCCCATTACATGACTATGGTCTATTTGTGGAGCTCGAGCTCAGAGACAAACTATCTCATAGATTTTATTTAATGTGTGATTAAAAACGGTTATGACCAAAGTCATATGAGCATACAACTTGATACACTGCTCTGTGAAGATTCTATAGTGGACAGTGGAATCGCCCTCACAGAGCACCACAGAAATGAAGAGGCCCTTGAAATCTAGGTATACTATAAAGAGGCAATAGTACGGTGGTAGAAATTATTAAACTTTAGGAACTTGTTTTCCTCAATGGTTATTTTCACAAATATCCATTCTTTGCTAGAGCAACCTATCAGATGCTTTGCTAAATGCTCACTCAAAGTAAATTGGTTATCGCATGTAAAGGAAAAATAATGTGCACCATGATGGTTACTCTTTAGGGAAGAAAGTAAGTGAGACATTTTTCTTGACCCATGTGTAGCTATGTTTCTCCCCCTTGGAGAGAAGTAGCAAATCTGCAGATCTCTCACATTGACCACCTACTTTGAAAAAGTAGAGGAATTAAACAACCTTATGTTTCAAGTTTTTTCTGGTAATTGTGCTCTTCTTCTTTGGCTTGCCTTCATCTTTCTTCAAGCCGTAAATAGGAACTGAAGTAGGTGGGTTCTGTCTCTCAAATTCAGGTACGTCCTGAAGTTTAAAAGGGAAATTGATGCCATCATATTTATAAAGTCCACAAACGTTGTCCATTCCACGTGTGGTCAGATGCACTGCATGATCATTGTAATTTTTCTCACAGGCCAATACTAACCAGAAAGAATAGATTTTATCTCTGAGATTTTGAAGATTAATTCAAGCCCTTTTAGCAGCTATATCCTTTGGAAGTTGGATATAGGTGGACACCCCATTAAATCATAGACATATGAGTGAAAATTCATGTGAAGTGTAAGGCTGAGTGCCTTACCAAACCCTCTTTCCTGTATTTCGGAAAAACGACCTAGTGTGAGACTCGAGATAAAGTAACGACGACTCTGTAGTTGAGTTATCGTGCAAAATCACGCGGTTTCCCCTCCAAATATAGACAATGGATTTCTCCTTCACATCATTATGACATTCTTTGGGGGTGGTGGTGGGGGGGGGGGAGTACGTTAATTCGCAGTATAGTGTTGCATTGCTCTTAATGGCAGGATAACATGGATTGTACACGATTTTGGGGAGCTGATCAGCTGGACACGCTTTAAGGAAAGGGCTGGATCTCAGTAGCCTGCAATAGAGCTACTGATGCAAGCATCTGCGGTCCAGTCACCAGATGTGCCTGCATCACAGAGTAGCTTAAAGGTGGTGTGCAGCTGACATGGTGCAGTCCTAAATCATACAGATGGGCTAGGGATTTGCGATTAGCTAGCTGTTGACGAAATTAGCTGTTGAGAACTCTGGGCGAGGTGAAGCCATCGTTGATGTAGCAGGCCGAGATGAAGACGTCATTGACAGTCTTGGACTCAGGTAGTGCAGTCTTGACGGCTTTGGGCGAGGTGAAGCTGCCGTTGACGACTCGGGACATGGGGAGTGCAGCGTTGATGGCTCTGGACGTAGTGCTGAAGGGCTGAAGGCCTTGGACGAGATGAAGGCGCTAGATGCGGGGAGCACGTGACTGATGGCACCAGACATGGCGCTGACAGAGCGGAGCATATGGCCAATGGGGTAGGGTGTAATGTTGTTGCTTCTGCACCCCACCCCTGGTCGGTCCCAAAATTCTTGCAGAAAAGAAGACGAAACGACACTGATCAATGTCTTGTGTATGTAGGAATTTCGAAAACAAGAATAATGTGTAATAATCAATAATAATAATTTTTCATACTTAAGCAGAAATTAATGTGCATTTGCATCATTAAATATGTACCTCACATCACTGTCATTGGATGTACTGGTTCTTATCAGCATATCGACATTATTGTCCCCCATTGTCATATCATTATGAAGCATTCAAGATGCTACTCCAGGCGGGTGTAAAATGAACGTACGCAACGGAAAATAATAAACACTAAATGAAGATTTGGCCCTGTATGACTACCCTCTGAAGCAGATCTTAGGATCTCTTTAATTCTATAAATTACAATCTAAACATAAATGAATAATGAAGGCAACTAATCCTACTAAATGATAAACGTTGTTCCTGTTTATATATTTATTGTAGATTAAAAAAACCTTTAGATTACAAAGTTTACATTTACTAAGTAAAATTACTAACAAAATGCCCAACTCTGCTCCTTATAATGACTGCACAATCTAATATCAATGACTCGAAATGACTGACATCATCTACGTACCAAACACTAGAAGACACTACTTTCAAAGCTGATCTACGGTGGTGTCGAACCTCAGTGGAAATAAACTAACGTGATCACAGCTGTTTAGCTTTTATAGCCCTAATAGGCCGAAGCAGTTTGCGATATCACCGTATGTGCTGCATCCGGTGCGTTGAAGTGATGGTTCTCGTACTCGTCTCCAGCCACAAATAAACTACACTCCTGGAAATTGAAATAAGAACACCGTGAATTCATTGTCCCAGGAAGGGGAAACTTTATTGACACATTCCTGGGGTCAGATACATCACATGATCACACTGACAGAACCACAGGCACATAGACACAGGCAACAGAACATGCACAATGTCGGCACTAGTACAGTGTATATCCACCTTTCGCAGCAATGCAGGCTGCTATTCTCCCATGGAGACGATCGTAGAGATGCTGGATGTAGTCCTGTGGAACGGCTTGCCATGCCATTTCCACCTGGCGCCTCAGTTGGACCAGCGTTCGTGCTGGACGTGCAGACCGCGTGAGACGACACTTCATCCAGTCCCAAACATGCTCAATGGGGGACAGATCCGGAGATCTTGCTGGCCAGGGTAGTTGACTTACACCTTCTAGAGCACGTTGGGTGGCACGGGATACATGCGGACGTGCATTGTCCTGTTGGAACAGCAAGTTCCTTTGCCGGTCTAGGAATGGTAGAACGATGGGTTCGATGACGGTTTGGATGTACCGTGCACTATTCAGTGTCCCCTCGACGATCACCAGTGGTGTACGGCCAGTGTAGGAGATCGCTCCCCACACCATGATGCCGGGTGTTGGCCCTGTGTGCCTCGGTCGTATGCAGTCCTGATTGTGGCGCTCACCTGCACGGCGCCAAACACGCATACGACCATCATTGGCACCAAGGCAGAAGCGACTCTCATCGCTGAAGACGACACGTCTCCATTCGTCCCTCCATTCACGCCTGTCGCGACACCACTGGAGGCGGGCTGCGCGATGTTGGGGCGTGAGCGGAAGACAGCCTAACGGTGTGCGGGACCGTAGCCCAGCTTCATGGAGACGGTTGCGAATGGTCCTCGCCGATACCCCAGGAGCAACAGTGTCCCTAATTTGCTGGGAAGTGGCGGTGCGGTCCCCTACGGCACTGCGTAGGATCCTACGGTCTTGGCGTGCATCCGTGCGTCGCTGCGGTCCGGTCCCAAGTCGACGGGCACGTGCACCTTCCGCCGACCACTGGCGACAACATCGATGTACTGTGGAGACCTCACGCCCCACGTGTTGAGCAATTCGGCGGTACGTCCACCCGGCCTCCCGCATGCCCACTATACGCCCTCGCTCAAAGTCCGTCAACTGCACATACGGTTCACGTCCACGCTGTCGCGGCATGCTACCAGTGTTAAAGACTGCGATGGAGCTCCGTATGCCACGGCAAACTGGCTGACACTGACGGCGGCGGTGCACAAATGCTGCGCAGCTAGCGCCATTCGACGGCCAACACCGCGGTTCCTGGTGTGTCCGCTGTGCCGTGCGTGTGATCATTGCTTGTACAGCCCTCTCGCAGTGTCCGGAGCAAGTATGGTGGGTCTGACACACCGGTGTCAATGTGTTCTTTTTCCCATTTCCAGGAGTGTATTTCAAACACTAGGACGGCAGAAGGCGGTCCTCTGACTAATATACTCTAATACTGTCTTCTCCTCCCTGTGTTCTACAGACGAGAAACGCGAACTCCCAGCCACAAGGGCGGAGTTCAGATAACGTCTCAACGTAAGTATAGGCAGAGGAAGTGCTCTCAATTAATGAATGCTGCGTACTCAACGACGACTTCCAACCCGGAGGTAAAGTCCAGAAACGTATAGGTTCGCAACAGTACAGTGCCTAACTGTTCTATCAACTCTCTTGAGAGCAAAGACAGCAAGTTCGTCCGTAGCAACAAAGCTGATATCGAGCGACCGTCAGACAAGGGCGCTCACAACGGAATACCATGTCTCTCCAGCACTGGTTTCCCAGCAGGGTTCAGCTCCCCACCATCGTAATTCCGAAAACGAATCATATTCCAGAGACCACGGAATATTCTCCCTCGATACAGATTCTTCTGAACACCGACCAACCATATTTTAGTCTTTTGTCGTTCAGCGCGGAAAGTTTTCAAGGAAAAACCTATACTCGTACAATGCTACGCTTCTGAGTAAAAATCCTTCGAAATAACCCAGCCTGCGTGGTTTCCGAGGTGCCGCTTCTTCGTTCCTCTCATCTGCGTCCAAGATTTTCAGCGTTCGGAAGTATTATCCGGTTATCCTTCCGGCTCCTACTATAATAGCGGCCGGCCGTCACCCTATCGTGCTCCAGAGCTCAGGTGCCATGACGTCCATCTAGCTACTTCCTGTGTTTAAGCAGGACCAACACCTGTGCGGGCCTTCCACCGAGAGCTTGAGTTCTGCCTGCCGTTTCATCTCCACTCGTGTTCCAACCTCTACTAGTATAGGCAATCATTCATTACGCCGTTTACATAATAAAGACACTCCGTCACCTTTCATGCGATAAGCGTTAACAGTTATTTACAAGACGTACTTGACAATGTCAGTCTCCTTTGTATATTCATATATACGATGTACAGCCTATCACATGGTACCTAATTGTGTTTGTAGATCACGGCAAAGTATGTGGATGAGCTCTTGTAAGGTGCGAAATTATAGCTACCTTACAAGCATACCTTGGGAAAAAGAAATATAAGCATTGTATGTGAGTGTAAAATTGTTTTAGAAGAAGAAAAATGAATCACTTAGGCTCACGCTGTGAGCGAAGGAAAATGTCATAGGCTGCGATAGGCCATTCCACTTGATCACCATTATAGCTGCCTCGAAATATTCCCCCATGGCTACATAATTATCATTAGCGCCTAGAAACAAGAACATCTCATAAGTAATGGATACAAGTGTGAATTATTATTACTGTAGAAGAAGAAATACCATGCCTTGGATGGTCATCCTCCAAGTGTATATCATCTAGCTAGAGGAACAACTCGTAAGCAATGCATGCAGACGTAAATAACGAAACTATAGAAGAAATATGAATTACTACTACATTTTTGTGCATCTATCTTCAATCTGAGACCGGCTCTGGGAACTCACGGCTCTAAATGGCATCAAGGACTGCACAATATAATCTAAATGATAGCTAGAGCATCCCATAGTGGACCTGACCAGTCATTAATAGTTACGTACATAACAAACATGGTGGCGTATATGTATAATGCACAGAAGGGGGATATTAGCACTTACCATGATGTGCAGCCAGCTGGCTGATGTCAATTTGCGGAGCGGGCACATCCTGGTGTAACGTATCTTTACTGGCAGATCAGAGTGGGAGAAACATTTAATTTAATACCAGTATACTCTGCTTGAATACGAATAAGCCTCGGGGAAGACATATTACAAATGCAATGCCACGATGTTGTTAGTGACTTAACACACATCAATATATACAGTACTTAACTCTTTCAGAATATTGAATCACTGTTGCTTTAGACTTTTCTACCATCGCGTGTTTTATTCGTCCACTGTATCAGACCCAGATGGTTATAGAACATCATCACTGATTGAAGACTCGTTGACCTTAAATTACTATTGCGATTCCCACGTCAAACGTGGTAACGAATATTCGATCGGACTTCGTAAAAGCAGATACGCAGGTTTGACTTCAGGAGAATAAAATACTTAAACGATTCAACTTGATAAGCTATCGGTCACTATGCGTTGAAAGAATGTGAGCACAATTGCTCGCTACATCTATCTGAAAAATACAAGTTCATTATGCAAATTCAGTATGGTGATACAAAAGGTCCGCTACAATAACTGGCAGACACCGATATTTATGAACGAAAGTATTACTATTTCATAAAATTACATAATACGGGATTTCGGTAACATTACCTCTTAGTGCATCGGAGACTAAAACAGAAATGCATTAAATGTATTCGCAATTGCAAATAATGACAACCAGCAGCTGTAGAATGGAATGACGACATTCAATATTTGTGCCGGGACCGGGACTCGAACCCTGATTTCCGGCTTATCGCGAGCGTTCGCCTTACCATTTGACTACCTGAGCACGACCAACGAGCAGACCAAAGAATACGTCGTCAACCAAGCGCCAGCGACCTGGACTCGTACATCCATTATGTATATTCCCGTACAGGTCAGGCGTTGTATTTGAAAGTCACTTGCCCGGTATCGTCAGAGAAATACGATATTGCAGTGCCCGTGTTATTCTGACTACGATGCAAAGTTCCTTTGGGCATGCATGAATTAGAGGAGGAAGCCTCCGCTACCTCCAAAAATTATTTGTTTCTTTTAGAAAAAGGAATGCAGTTTGCTTACAGAGTTTTTTTTTTACATGTCGTATACACTGTCTCTAAATTTTCATTAATCACTTACATTATCCACTATTCGTACCGTAATAATCATTAATAAATCGAAGCTTCTACACATAATAAAAATATTTTTATAAGTTTCATTTTGCTGCCCCCTGAATTCTGGAAGTTATGGTTTATGACAACTCACTTCCAAGATTCAGTTAAAATTACTTAAATGAGAGTGAGGGGTGGTTATTTGACTCGTTTACAGTTTCTTTTGTTTGCACATAGTTAGGTTGGTTGGCTGATTTGTTGGGAGGGGACCAAACATGGAGGTCTCGTCCGTCCCATCATATTAGGGACGGATGGGGAAGGAAGTCGGCCGTGCCCTTTCAAAAGGAACCATTCCGGCGTTTGTCTTAAGCGAATTAAGGAAATAAAACAAAACGTAAATCACGATGCCAGTCCACCGTGCTAACGACAGCGCCACCTCACTCGGTTACGCATACTTCCTTTTGGGCGGGAAGAAAGAGCGTTCAATGACTGGCTCAGTATATATGGAATCATTTAACTGTGGTCTATAACAATATGTTTACTTTTGTGCATTAACATACAGCTATAATCGGTGGTGGAAATATATTTGCAGACAAAAGCACATAATGATATATATTGTATTTTAGGCCAATAGACATAATTAGTTATTGTAGTGGTTTTGAATACCTTTACTGGTCAGGAATTTTACGCCGACTGTGTGCGGCTGTTTCTTGTTGAATCGTCTGATCAGTCGGAAGTTGCTTTGCAGAGGAGGGTGAATGACTGTCGAAAATATAATTGTTTTTGGATAGCTCAACATGAATTTCATAAGGGACCGAAGTTTATTATGCATTTAACAGTAGAATAAGGTGCGGAGAAAATATTTCACCGTATGCAACTTCCGTTCGATTTAGACGAAACAATTCGTGACTGTGCACCATCAAACCTGGCAGAAACATAAAAGAAATTCAAATATACGAGTATATAGTCATGAAGTAGTGAGACATAGGTTCTATACCAAATAATTAGTCCACACACAAGTTCCATTTGACTTTGAATTTTTGGCAATCAATAGATAACGAACTAACATCCTTTGACATTTCCAGATACACGTCGAACGATACAGCTTCTCACATATATCTACTGCTATGCAGTATGGCACTTTCACATTACACTAAAATAATATTTTTTAAACAATAATAATACGGTGGCAAGACATGCGTGTCCGACACAAATTACAAGAGACAGAAGAGTCAGTAATTGTTCATCGAGAATATTTCGTACATCAAAAGAATGTTTAAAAAACGTTCTTCTTTTGTCCGCCTTTCGCGCAGCAGCTTTCAAAGTCAATAGCTCACAGCATCTCTGACGGGGCTTTCACAATAAACACACGTCACAGGACGTTCGTTTTTTACAGTCTCGCAACGTTATTTGTTAACTGTAGCTGTTGCCGAGCGACTGCTCGTTTAGCGAATGATTTAAAATGGTAGGGCAATCACATAA
Organism: Schistocerca nitens; assembly: GCF_023898315.1. Lineage (NCBI taxonomy): Eukaryota > Metazoa > Arthropoda > Insecta > Orthoptera > Acrididae > Schistocerca > Schistocerca nitens. The sequence continues at coordinate 619,773,492 of NC_064618.1, forward strand.
TGTTACAGGTCGTAACAGATATTTGTGTTTGCTCATCGATTTGGGGGTGGGATCAAGGAAAAACAAACATTAAAACTCCAATGTGAACCTACAGACTTCTCATTTTCGATATTTTTTGATTACAAAATTTTCAATAACAAATTCATGTGAAGTGGAAAACAACATAAAATGAGTGCTCGATTCGTAAAAAGACACAGAGTAATGTTAGTTTTTTATTTGCAAGGGGCCGGCCGGAGTGGACATGCGGTTCTAGGCGCTACAGTCTGGAACCGAGCGACCGCTACGGTCGCAGGTTCGAATCCTGCCTCGGGCATGGATGTGTGTGATGTCCTTAGGTTAGCTAGGTTTAATTAGTTCTAAGTTCTAGGCGACTGATTACCTCAGAAGTTAAGTCGCATAGTGCTCAGAGCCATTTGACCCGTTTTTTTATTTGCAAGGTAACAAAAATTAACTTTTGCGTTGGTTTTCTTGGTATTTACAAATAGTTTTAGAATTTAAGGTTTATCTGTAGTAATTTTTGTTCAAAATGGCTCTGAGCACTATGGGACTTTATATCTGAGGTCATCAGTTCCCTAGACTTAGAACTACTTAAACCTAACTAACCTAAGGACATCACACACATTCATGTCCGAGGCAGGATTCGAACCTGCGACTGCAGCAGCAGCGCTGCTCCGGACTGAAGCGCCTAGAACCGCACGGTCACAGCGGCCGGCTCGGTTTTTGTGTTCATTAATTCGTGCTATTAAAAGTTTATGTTTCAGTCTGAACATATTCCGGAGCACATGAGTATCTTTTATAAAACAAAGTAAAATCGCCACATCTCTACGACGGAAGGCTGGTAATACTGGTGGGCGATGGACGGCAAGTAAGCGTAGAATGTTGTGACGTAGGCGAGGCGGGAATCGCTATAGTCGGGCCGTCGCTATTGCCACTTTGCCACACGGGGTTTCGATTTCTGCGAGAATTCTCCTAAGGATGGGAGAATTTCTTCGTTTGAAAGTGGAACGAGGCAAAAGCGAATATCGTACGCAAACATATGGGAATTTTTCCTGAGACCTAAGTTTTTACCAAAAATATAGACATTTTGTTGGAGAAATAATTAATTCATATGGTTCTTGACGATTCATGGTTAAGGACAATGTGGTTTCTGACAGTCAACAACTATCACTTTATTTTGTGTAGAGTTTTGCACTCAATTCGGATTATTAAGTTTCAGGAAGAAAGCGGCCACCTGAATCTCAAAGCGCTAAAATGTCATTTTAAACGATATTCTCACATGATCGGAAAACAATTAACAGTAATTTACGCTAGAATACTCTGGAATCGTTAGTGGAATCGCTAAATACAAACAACTGTCATAGGAATAATAACTTTAGAATGACATTGCATCAGGCAGCATTTTTTTTTTAATTCAGCGAACGAACTCTTAACAGTGTTTGGCAGTCTCAATACGCTCAGCTGCAGTCACCTACTGTCCATTTTCTATAATGCTTCACGTCACTGCGTGTTGCTGTGAGTATATACGAAAATGGGAAGTGATAGTGAACTTGAGAAAAAAAAAAAGAAAAAGCAAGCACCTCACGGTCGTTCACGCCGGAAAAAGAACATGTAAAAAGAGATGAAATCTCTAAAACGGAACGTCGTGTGCATAGATTGCAAAAATTTTGTGAAGAGTGGAAAAAAAACAGAAGTCCCGTACTGGCTGGTGCGCGATAGTTATCCACACAGTAAGCGATGCAGATGCTGTAATACAGCTTTGGTTATTGAAGTTCAAAACATTAAAAGCCATTCAAAAAGTAAGGAGCAGTGCAGTCTGTTACTGTACGACAAAATTCAGTTTCTCAATTTGTCTCAAACGCGCAGCCAGTTAAGAGGAAGGTGCTAATGCTGAAATTATTAACAGGATTCTTAGCAGAACAGTATGTGACATTTTAGCAGCTCTTCATTTATCCGACTTATTGAAAAAAATATTTCCAGACATGGATACTGCACGGATCATGACTCTTCAACGGCACAAAGCACGGGCCATAGTTGATAATATGATTGGAATGTTACACAAAAAAAATGATGGAGAAATAGCTATGGTATGTCAAATTTAGTATAATGACGGACAGTCCACCGATACCGGGAATGTGCTATGATCCATTTTTATGACAAAGATTCAGAAGAGCTCCTCTTTAAATAATACTCAACTAAAATAAAATTTCCTGTTATGTTGTAATTTTGTATCACTTCACCTTCTACAGGTTGCATTGAAAGTAATTTTTGAGTGTTATACAAAGTTTACGATGATTCAGACGTCCATATAGGGAAATCTTCCATTGGAGAGAAACTCTGCAATGGTGTAGTAAAAGTTATTGGCTTTGGAGGAGATGGTTGCAATACCATGACAGAAGTTCATAATTCGGCGCGAAGCAGATTCCGAGATACTTGCCTGGGAATTTTTATAGTAAAACATGTTTGACGCACGGCGCGTATTATTGACTCCTGCCGTGAACTGTATTGTAGGGTCGGCGGAAGCACTCACAGACGTACTGCGTTGCCACTCGTGCGTGCTTGTGTTCACAGCGTCTGTAATCGTGATTGTGGAAGTACAATATTGTCCATTAAAATTGTGATGCCTCGTGTAAGGAGGAGAAATGCGTACCATCCCGTTTCCGACTCTGATAAAGGTCGGATTGTAGCCTATCGCGATTGCGGTATATCGTATGCTCGCGTTGGTCGAGATCCAATGACTGTTAGCAGAATATGGAATCGGCGGGTTCAGGAGGGTAATATGGAACGCCCTGCTGGATCCCAACGGCCTCGTATCACTAGCAGTCGAGATGACAGGCATCTTATCCGCATGGCTGTAATGGGTCCTGCAGCCACGTCTCGATCTCTGAGTCAACAGATGGGGACGTTTCCAAGACAACAACCATCTGCACGAACAGTTCGACGACATCTGCAGCAGCATGGACTATCAACTCGGAGACCATGGCTGTGGTTACCCTTGACACTGCATCACAGACAGGAGCGCCTGCGATGGTGTACTCAACGAATGGCAAAACGTCATTTTTTCGGATGAATTCAGGTTCTGTTTATAGCATCATGATGGTCGCATCCGTGTTTGGCGACATCGCGGTGAACGCACATTGGAAGCGTTTATTCGTCATCGGCATACCGGCGTATCACCCGGCGTGATGGTATGGGGTGACATTGGTTACACGTCTCGGACACCTGTTGTTCGTATTGACGGCACTTTGAACAGTGGACGTTACATTTCAGATGTGTTACGACCCGTGGTTCTACCCTTCATTCGACCCCTGCGAAACCCTACATTTCAGCAGGATAATGCACGACCCGATGTTCCAGGTCCTGTACGGGCCTTTCTGGATACAGAAAATGTTCGACTGCTGCCCTGGTTCTCTGCCTCGTGATGACTGGGTCTTGTGTGATGTCCTTAGGTTAGTTAGGTTTAAGTAGTTCTGAGTTCTAGGGGACTGATGACCATAGATGTTAAGTCCCATAGTGCTCAGAGTCATTTGAACCATCTTTGCTGCCCTGGCCAGCACATTCTCCAGGTCTCTCACAAATTGGAAACGTCTGGTCAATGGTGGCCGAGCAACTGGCTCGTCACAATACGCCAGTCACTACTCTTGATGAACTGTGGTATCGTGTTGAAGCTGCATGGGCAGCTGTACCTGTACACGCCATCCAAGCTCTGTTTGACTCAATGCCCAGGCGTATCAAGGCCGTTATTACGGCTAGATGTGGTTGTTCTGGGTACTGATTTCTCAGGATCTGTGCACCCAAATTGCGTGAAAATGTTATCACATGTCAGTTCTAGTATAATATATTTGTTCAATGAATACCCGTTTATCATCTGCTTTTCTTTTTGGCGTAGCAATTTTAATGGTCAGTAGTATACATTATTTTACTTGAGAGTACATCCACTGCAGAATATGTCAATGGATTTGATCTATACTTCACGGTTCGAGATTACAAAGGTGTGATCAGCTCACTAACTTCTCAGCCACTGTTCTACATCTACGTACATACCTCGCAAACCATCGCACGCTGCATGGGGAAGTGTACCTTGTATCGCTACTAGTCATTTCCTCTCCTATTGCACTCACAAATAAAGCGACGGGAAAACGACTTTGTAAAAGCCTCCGTACGAGCCCTAATTTCCCTAACGCATCCTCTTGGTCATTAAGTGATATATACGCTGGCGGAAGTAGAATCGTTTTGCGGTCTGTCTCAAATGTCAGTTCTCCAGATTTGCGCAATAGTGCCTTGCAGAAAGAACACTCTCTTCCCTCCAGGAATTCCCATTTAAGTTCACGAAGCATTTACGTAATACTTGCATGTTGATCGAACTTACCGGTAACAAATCTAGTAACTCGCCTCTGAGTTACTGTAATTCGATCTGGTGGGTATCCCAAACACTCGAACAGTACTCAAGAATGGATTGCACTAGCGTTCTATACGCCTTCTCCTACATGGATGAGGTACATTTCCCCAAATTTCACCCAATAAAACGAAGTCGAGCATTCGCCTTCCCTACTGGTAAACTGACGTGACATTTCATTTCATGTTGTTCTGTAACATTGCGCCTAGATATTTAATCGAGCTGACTGTATCAAGCTACACCCTGCTAATGCTGTATTCGAACGTTAGAAGACTGTTTTTCCTACGCATCCACCTTAACGTATATTTTCCTAGATTTAGAACAAGCTGCCGTTCATCACACCGACTAGAAATTTTGTGTAAGTCGTCTTAACATTGTTCCAAAACAAATAAGAACCCAGTATACTGTACGTACACAACAACACTGATGCATTACAACAGCCGCTCGATGTGGCGACCACTAACGTTGTTACAGAAATTGTACATACGAATCATGTTCTGGTACACACTCTCCATCACATTTAGTGTCTGTTCAATTTCTAGTGTAGCATCGAGATCTCATGCCTGCAGCTCTTCTTCCGTCTCTATAGGTGTCTCGTAAATTAAACAAGGCAGACTTTAACTGCCGTCAGGTGACCGTCCGATGTAGTGAACGTCATCCTGTCTACCCTACTGCATACCAGGACACGAAACTCTGAGACTTTTTTCTTTACCTCAGCAGACGTGGACGCATTACACATCTGAACTGAAACCATCGTAGAATGGAAACGGTACGGTTCCGGACGTGGACTCCTATTCAAAATATTATGTACTCACATCCCTCTATAAGTGCTCGAAGTTTGTAACGGGAATTTCCGAACACCTTGTGCAGAGGATAAAAGCGGTCCTGTTCCTCACATACCCTCGTCTCTGATGAACACTCGCCGTCGAGGAACACGTACTGGTTTCTATAACCTAAAAAGGCTTCGAACCACTTACATACAGTATCAGTGAAAATCTAGCAATTCGGAGTCTGCCTGTTGCTCTCCGTCCATGGTTTGTAGGATATCATATAATAAAAGGGCAAACTGATTTTCACACCAGCTTTCAAAATCCGTACTGATTTGCGGACAGAAGCTTCTCTGCTCCAGGAAATTCATTATATCCGAACTCGGAATGTGTTCAAGAATTCTGCAGCAAACCGATGTTAAGGAGATTGATATGTAATTATGCGGGTCAGTTCTTTTACCGCTCTTGTATACAGATGTCACAACCGGTTTTTTTCCATTCCTTTGGGACTTTTCACTACGCGAGAGATTCGCGACAAACGCAGTCTAAGAACAGGGCCAATTGGCCCGCCCGGTTGGCCGTGCGGTCTAGCGCACGGCTTTCCGGGCGGGAAGGAGCGTCTGGTCCCAGGCACGGATCCGCCCGGCGGACTTGTGTCGAGGTCCGGTGAGCCGGCCAATCTGTGGATGGTTTTTAGGCGGTTTTCCATCTGCCACGGCGAATGCGGGCTGGTTCCCCTTATTCCGCCTCAGCTACACTATGTCGGCGATTGCTGCGCAAGCAAGTTGTCCACGTACGCGTACACCACCATTACTCTAGCACGCAAGCCGCGCGGGATTAGCCAAGCGGTCTAAGGCGCTGCAGTCATGGACTGTGCGGCTGGTCCCGGCGGAGGTTCGAGTCCTCCCTCGGGCATGGGTGTGTGTGATTGTCCTTAGGATAATTTAGGTTAGGTAGTGGGTAAGCTTAGGGACTTATGACCTTAGCAGTTAAGTCCCATAAGATTTCACACACATTTGAACATTTTCTACCTCGCAAACAGAGGGGTTACACTCGTCTCGTGTGAGACGTTCCCTGGGGGGTCCACCGGGGGCCGAACCGCACAATAACCCTGGGTTCGGTGTGGGGCGGCGGAGGGGTGAAGTGGAGTGCGGTAGCCGTCTTGGGGTTGTGGACCACTGCGGCTGCGGCGGGGACGGAGCCTCTCCGTCGTTTCTAGGCCCCCCGGTTAACATACAATACAATACAAGGGGCCAATTCCGTACAGTACTCTCTGTAACACGTATCTGGGATTCCATCTGGATCTTGTGACTTATTTGTTTTCAGGGCTTTCAGTCGCTTCTCTACGCCACGGATACAAATTTCTATGTCCTCGATGCGGGAGCCTGTACGACAGACAAACCACGATATATTTGTACGATCGATCCTCCTGCGTGAATGATGTCTTCAATGTGAAATTTAAGACTTCCGCTTCTCCTTTTGTCTTCTATTGCCACCCCATACTGCCCGACGAGTGACTTGATAGGAGCTTTCGATCCGCTTAGTGATTTTACATACGACTAGAATTTTCTCAGGTTCTCGGCAAGATCTTTTGCTAGGGCATGGCGGTGGCATTTGCATGCTTCACGCATTGCTCTTCTTACGGACGCACGAATTTCCGCCAACTTTGGCCTGTCATTTGCGCGCTCATTTTTGAACCGAATTTCCTGAAATCTCTGTTACCTCCTCATTTTATGAGTTTGATTATAGAACCATGCCAATGTACATGCAGTGTCCCACGAGTGTTACTCACAGAGCGTGAACGGCCGTCCTTTTTTAGTTAACAGAAATCCTTTTATTTACAATAGGAAGTCCACTGTGACACACGTTTCTTCGTGTTCTATCCGTTTTTATGTTACCTATCCCTATGTATTTTCATCCCCAACGAATTTGAATATTATTTTCATTAACAGTAACTTTAAAATTTTCTGAAACACATTATACATAATAGTTCTGACAGTATTATTTACATTAAAAGTTTAATATACCTATGTCGTTTCTTTGACTGTCGTCTATGACCAAGGGCATGATTTTCATATCCCTTTTCATTTTTAATATTTGTTTTAATTGCACCTGTACACAATTTCATTATGATTCTATCAACACATCCTTGTTCGCTCCCACAGGTACGAAATATCTACTATCGCAGGATTGACGATCATGTATAAATGCGGAACATACCACGTAAAAAAGCATCCGCGGTAGCACAAACGTGCTTGCCCTATTCGGTATTGTCTTTGAATCTTCAAGCCCACAGAAGACACTCGTAGCCCATCTTGTTTGTAGGCCTGTTAAATTACATATATATGAAAATAAACAGAAAAGTGACTTCCTAACTACTTGCAAAAGTTCCTTCTTTTACGTAAATGATTATTATTTTACAGATATTGCCTCTTTCATTAACTCAGTCTTGCTGGATTTTCTCTTATTGACTTTAATTGTGTTAATTTATGCCAATGTCTCGAGATACGGTGCACCGACCTCTGTCTTTTACTCACACATTAATGAGTTCACGTCATATTACAGTTAACTGTGAATTATGACACGTTGGATAAATTGACGAACTTTGTAAAAAAATCAAGTTGACAAATGGATTTAATTTCTCTCTTATTGAGCAATGGAGTAACGGTCATTTTTGATGCTGCATCTAAAAAGAATGCAATGATTTTATAATAAAATTGGCTCCTGAAGTTTTTACCATTTACGAGCCGTAGTAATTTACCGCCACCATCAGTTCTGTGGGGTCTGTATCTGACAGAAGCGAGAGCATCGGATTAACGGTTCGGAGACAATGGCCAGATCATATGTAGTGTGCACTTGTTCAAAACAAGTGCACACTATTAGCTGATTCGCAAGTAATATCAGGGACGCGCCATGCTTATAGCAGAATGAAGTCAATAGCTGAACGCGAATTGCATTCGGCACATTGCATCTCTTAAACATCATCTGCTGAGCTCGCGCTTCCAGCTAGCTTTTCAGGTACAAATATTACGGAAACCATAATTCACGCACAACTGAATAATTGCGGGGAGAAAGTTTACTTATAAAAGGAAAACAAGGCTATGGCCCGTTTATAAAATATTTAATTACAAATGAAATCTATATCTACTACAGAGACGCACAAAATACGTCTTCTCAGTTTGATGGACAAGAAGTGAGTGTCGGATTTCTGAGAGCAGCTTCACTCCTCGCTGTTTTCTCGAAACATACGAAAACATAATTCCCCCATTTCGTTCCAGCCACAGGCTCATTTCTCTGATATTTTTATTGTGAATTCATAGTTCATACACGTTGCATTACATTTTTGTTAGACAACTTGAAATATTCCTTTGATAAAAGAGCGTACATTCGTCGAACAAAATTATTTTGAAATAATATTATACTTAAAAAGAGATGACATTCTTCAAATAATGTTTCAGCTAGTCAGTTCACTCGTTTACAGGCCCAGTTCTTAAGTATATAACACACAAAACATTGCAACCAGTCTTTCCTTTTACTTTTAGTTATTGTACTGAGTCCATAACATTTTGTACACTTACATACACTCCTGGAAATTGAAATAAGAACACCGTGAATTCATTGTCCCAGGAAGGGGAAACTTTATTGACACATTCCTGGGGTCAGATACATCACATGATCACACTGACAGAACCACAGGCACATAGACACAGGCAACAGAGCATGCACAATGTCGGCACTAGTACAGTGTATATCCACCTTTCGCAGCAATGCAGGCTGCTATTCTCCCATGGAGACGATCGTAGAGATGCTGGACGTAGTCCCGTGGAACGGCTTGCCATGCCATTTCCACCTGGCGCCTCAGATGGACCAGCGTTCGTGCTGGACGTGCAGACCGCGTGAGACGACGCTTCATCCAGTCCCAAACATGCTCAATGGGGGACAGATCCGGAGATCTTGCTGGCCAGGGTAGTTGACTTACACCTTCTAGAGCACGTTGGGTGGCACGGGATACATGCGGACGTGCATTGTCCTGTTGGAACAGCAAGTTCCCTTGCCGGTCTAGGAATGGTAGAACGATGGGTTCGATGACGGTTTGGATGTACCGTGCACTATTCAGTGTCCCCTCGACGATCACCAGTGGTGTACGGCCAGTGTAGGAGATCGCTCCCCACACCATGATGCCGGGTGTTGGCCCTGTGTGCCTCGGTCGTATGCAGTCCTGATTGTGGCGCTCACCTGCACGTCGCCAAATACGCATACGACCATCATTGGCACCAAGGCAGAAGCGACTCTCATCGCTGAAGACGACACGTCTCCATTCGTCCCTCCACTCACGCCTGTCGCGACACCACTGGAGGCGGGCTGCACGATGTTGGGGCGTGAGCGGAAGACGGCCTAACGGTGTGCGGGACCGTAGCCCAGCTTCATGGAGACGGTTGCGAATGGTCCTCGCCGATACTCCAGGAGCAACAGTGTCCCTAATTTGCTGGGAAGTGGCGGTGCGGTCCCCTACGGCACTGCGTAGGATCCTACGGTCTTGGCGTGCATCCGTGCGTCGCTGCGGTCCGGTCCCAGGTCGACGGGCACGTGCACCTTCCGCCGACCACTGGCGACAACATCGATGTACTGTGGAGACCTCACGCCCCACGTGTTGAGCAATTCGGCGGTACGTCCACCCGGCCTCCCGCATGCCCACTATACGCCCTCGCTCAAAGTCCGTCAACTGCATATACGGTTCACGTCCACGCTGTCGCGGCATGCTACCAGTGTTAAAGACTGCGATGGAGCTCCGTATGCCACGGCAAACTGGCTGACACTGACGGCGGCGGTGCACAAATGCTGCGCAGCTAGCGCCATTCGACGGCCAACACCGCGGTTCCTGGTGTGTCCGCTGTGCCGTGCGTGTGATCATTGCTTGTACAGCCCTCTCGCAGTGTCCGGAGCAAGATGGTGGGTCTGATACACCGGTGTCAATGTGTTCTTTTTTCCATTTCCAGGAGTGTACAAAGTCATACCCTTACATTAAATTACACAGGAAGAAAAAATTACAAGGAAGAAAATCATGTTCAGAGAAAATATTTGCGTTGTAAGGACAAACCCCAGTTGATCTGAATCCGCTCTCAGCAATAGCAGCTGTAACTGCTTTCAACCAGTCTGCCTTGAATATCTTTCCAAAAGAGTACTTGTTACTAGTCCTTCCTCCCTGGATGTTTCTCAAGAAAGTATTACACTTATTGTCATAATACGCCCTCAGTGGTTTGAAAAATTGCCTATTTGATAGCTGAAGTCGGTGTGTTGTATGACTAGGCAAACAAATCATACGTAATTGATTTGCCTCAAAAAACTCCACTGTCTGTAAACCTTTATGGGAAGTGTGTCCACCAAGAAGTAAAATACATCTTACAGGAACTATAAAAATGATGCAACCATTTCAAAAAGGCACCTTAGTTTATCCAACCTCAGTGTTGTCATTGTTACCAATGAGCCATTAGAAAAACCGTCAGAAAATATGGGATGAACTCTTTTGCCTTTAAATATTGCCATTTGTGGAATGAAATTTCCCACAGCACATGTGGAATTAAGAATGGTAACAAGTTCACCTCTCTCAACTCAAGTCTGCGGTCACCCATGGCTACGTCTGGGAATCAACTGCTTTGCAACCTTTCGCTGCAAATATGTTCTTGTTTAGTTTATTATTAATTTGACAGCCTCATTCATTACAATTATAAATCATTTATGGCTTATAAAAACAAATTAACTTCTTCCATTGCTTCATCCAATAAAATAAAATATTACTCAAAGTCATGTTTATTAAGAAACTTGCAGTCATCCTGATTGTTATTTCAGGACTGCACTTACGAAAAGCAATAATCCAGTTAATTCCTGCCATTTGATGTTGTTTCGAAAACTTATGGTCCATTTCATTTTGTTCTGCGAAGAAAAAAGAAGCTTTCATACGTCAGAATCCAGTCCGAACATGCAAGAAGACAGGCTAAACATCCTTTCTACTAATTGCTTTCCCTGTCCGACTGTAAAAGTAATTTGTCCATATTTCTTCTTCAACGAATCATCATTACCAATTTGTAGAGGATAGTGAATACATGAACGAGGCCTACCAAATAGTTCTAGGGCGTGACACATGGTCCTCGCTTGGCGGAATGAAGTAATAGCTTTGCGCATTCATCTTCAGCTCAACCACCTTTATCATCACTAATCTCCGAGAGAATAGTAAAAAATAAATCAGAAAAATGTGTTTATCCCACTTCAGCCTTCATTTAGTGTCCCTATTTACACAGACAGGTGTGTTTTTAGTATACGCAGGTTGGCAACACTGAAAAATCATTATGCATGAACAGAAGTACCATAACCTCATTCCACACCTCCGATTTAAAATTTACCATAAACAAATATACAGCAATAACTATACAACAATAACTATACAACTATACAACAATAACTAATTATACTAAATTTAAGAAACAAAATATTAGAAGAAAAAGTTTCTGTTCCTCTTACTTTTAACGACTGGTATTTCTTGTAAGAAATTCAGAAGACGACACTAGACTGGTATTCTGTTAGACGGTTGCCGATACATTGAGTACAGACATTAAACTGGAGATGGTAGTATCATAATTATATGCAGTTCATTACTTCTGGAGAATCAATATTCTAAAATTGTCCTTGTTCATCCACTGTCCTGATTCATCCGATTTTACCCTATTAATCTCGTCTTGAGTAAAGGCATGGCCGAGATGTTGCTCTCCCTTCTGCTTTTCATTAATATTTTTTAATTCTTGCTTAAAGGACTTTTAAAAATGACGATCGACAAGGAGAGAGGGCATGCAACATGAACCTTCCGATAGCCGTGGGTGCTGAAATAGGCGGGCCCCTCGGTGCAGTGTGCTGGTAGCGGGTTTCACATTCTTTCTTCTCCATCGTAACAGTCCACAATAAACTAACATCACATTACACTCCAGACAGAATCATCAGTCACCTATGCTAAAACAGTGTCACATACCACCATTAACACTCACGGGTTATTCCACATCAAATCAACACGGGCTCTATATCTCACCATCTCAGATTTTCTTGAATTTTGGCACAGGTGTAGTGTTGGTATAGACTTACAGAAATGTGAAATTTTACTGAGATATGCCAACGTGTTTTCAGTGACAGAGCTGTAAAGTTATCATAAATGGGTTCAAAAAAGGGAATGGCTGTATTTAGAACTGGTGTAGAAGCTTTCGTAATTTAGCTACAATCTTGGGTAAATGCCATTTTACAGCATTGTTCACGCCATTTCGTATGGTGTACAATAATTTATAGGTTAATATAAGAAAATAATAAAGTTATTTTCAAAACAAAATTTAAAATTTAAATTTCTTTTTTCATAAAATACGTATTTTAGAATTTCCAAATTTATTCCATGAGGAGCAAGTATTGTTGTAAATCACAGGCCAAAACAAGTTTAGTATGATAATTAATTCATTAATAAAAAATGAAACAGATACTCTATTTCCAATAATTCGACTGTGTACTCATGTTAATTGTTACAACAATAGTGTAGCATTTCCTCACTGGATGTATTCTGAGTTGGTTGTGTGTAACAAGTTACTTACTTGTGAACTGGTATTAAAAATTACTCACTGCTTAGGCCAAGCATTTAGTACTTCAGTAAAACAAGATGTTATTGGAAGCTATGAAGTGACTTAAAATCAATCATGAAAACGTAAAAGTTTTTGGCTAATTTTTAACATGTGATTTTCTATTTTAACGTTAAGTGCGTCTGAGTGTTTTTTTTCCTCGAGATGGAAACTGACACATCACCCCTCAAGATGGAAACAAACACATTGAGAATATAGTGTTGCAATCCGTTACAGAAAACATATCACTTTGTTAGAGACAGTGGAAAGCTCACAAATGTGATATCATGGATGCCTGAATCGTATCTGGAAATAGTGTCACAGATTTTTGAATCACTGGCTATGTTAAAAAATGCGCAGTCCCTAAGTGACAAAAATGGTGAACATGATCGTTCACACTAAGAAACATTATTGCACAGTGATACAGAATTTATAACTTCTTCAGAGGTTGTGCAGTCACGCTATTGAACAGCTGGGCGAGTCTCCCATTTCTAAGATGAAAATGAAGTACACGAAGTATTACAAATCGAAAGTAAGAAAAATTTATACAGCTATGGAACGTAAAGTTTTCTCTGATTTCGTTGAAAGTTAGTTATCAGAAAGCGATAGTAATATTGAGAAATATGAAGTTATAAAAAAACTTTGAAATAAAAGTTTTCCATTTGTACGATTAGGACGAAAAGTCTAATGCTTCTAACATGTTTACCAGAAAAGTTGAGCATTGGAAAGATGTTGCTTGAATTGAATGCGTAGAACTTCATGACCAGAGTGTCAAAAAGAAGTCTTCAAGAAAAAGGCTTTTTGGAAGGTCTAAATTTAAAACGGGGGGGAAAATTGCCAATAGAGGCACTGGGAGTTACACATTCATTTCTTCAGGTGATGTAGTTAGTATGACAATGCCAAGTATTAAAGACTGTGTGACAGTTCCTGAATCAGGCGGAAGTAAACCAAAGATTTCGAAAAGACTCATATTGTGTAACCTTAAAGCAGCATAAAAAATTTTAAAGGCAAGTTTTCCGGCATAGAAATAGGTTTCTCTAAATTTGCTGAATAGAGACATAAACATTGTATGTTAGCTGGTCAAAGTGACACGCACACTATTTGTCTGTGCACAAATCACCAAAATGTGAACCTAATGACAAAAAATACTAGATTGAAAACAGTAACAAAAGATAAAATGCAAAATTACAAACAATGTCTCGCCAATGTGCTTTGCATCTCATCGTCCATCGATTGCAGCATGGGGAAATGTGCTGACTGTCCAGCTGGAACAGAGACGAGTAAAATTTTTGAAGAAACTTTTGCTGAAAATTTAACTGAAAAAGCACAATTTCACTAGTGAGTTTCAGTTAATCGTTGTGATCTATAGACTTTGAAGAAAGATTCACAAGAGTTCATTGATTTACTCTGCAGCAAGTTGTCCCATTTGGTTCGGCATGACTCCATTGTCAAGCAGCAAGGACTTTTTTTTTAAATGTACAAAAGAAAATCTGAAAGAATCCTAATTCGTTGTCACTTGTGCTTTCTCTCAAAATTACAGTAGTTCTAGAAGATTAAACTCAGGACTCAGGTCATAATCCATACCTATGTTATATATTTCAATGACGACAATAAAGTGAATATTTTAGTTACGTAATTGTTACTGATTAACTAGATAAGAAACAGTTCCTGTATACCTTCCAAAAAAGTTATTCTATTTTCCGCCTGGGTCTGATGCTCAATACAAAAACAAAAACAACTTCTAAAAAATCTTTTTCCTTGAGGAAGATTACAAGTGGAAGCTGCTTGGCAATGAAGTCATGCTGAACCAAAGAGAACAACTTGCTGCAGAATAAGCAGAGTGGCACTTTTTGCCACAGCACGTTGTTATATATTTCAGTGATGAAAACAGAAGGGGCTCGTGACGGTGTTGCAGGATCTGTAAAGAGACTGGCAGCTCGCGCCAGTTTGCAATGACCCTACGAAAACCCAGTGTAACTTTTTGAGTGCGCAGTAGGAAACATTACCAATGTAGACTTTATATACACAGCTCAAGAAAGCTATTTTGAATCAGAATGTTTCTTGAAAAATCACTTTGATAAGGCGTTGACTATCAAAGGAACGCGTCAGCACCAGGCATTCACTCAGAAAACTAGGCCAAAAACATAGGTGGAAATTTTTTTTTGATTTAGAAGTTTGCAAAAGGAAATGTCAAATCTCTCCATAAACTAAAATTAGCAGACGTATCAGGCTACACCACTGCTGTGTATCAAGCAAACTGATGGGTCGTGTGTATCTTACAGAAAAGTGAAGAACACGATGAAATAAAATAAAGCTTTTCTTCCTCCCGCTAGGTCAATTAGATCTTCCAAGAGATGTTGATATTCTGTGGGTATCAGTAATGGATTTTCTGGTGAAATTAAATCTCAATATTCCTACTGGAAGAAATTATGTTTAACTTGAAAGTGATGTGTACCAAACGAGTGAAGCCTTTTCAAACTTAACATGACAAACAGGTCCTGTTACTTAATAATTAGTCTTACTGTGTTCACGAAAATGTCAATATTAGAATAATTAGCGTGATTACAGAGTCGAATTATAGGAAATAGAGCTTCAGTCTTCATTTGTTTTACAAATAATTTTGACCTTTTATTTTCAACAATACTAGCTACTCATGGAATAAATTCAGAAATTTTAAAGTATTTACTTCTTGAAGAAAATCAAATCAAAATTTTAAATTTTGTCCTGAGAAGAATTTTCTTGTATTAACCTATATATTATTGTAGACCATACGAAAAAGCGTGAAAAATTCTGTAAAATGGTATACATTCCAGGTCTATAGCTCGATTAGGGAAGCTTCTACAGCTACTCTAAAAACTGCCATTCCCTGGTTCTGGGCCCATTTATGATAAAGCTAAGTAATTCAGGCGCAGGATAGAGTAGCATGGAGAGCTGCATCAAACCAGTCTCTGGACTGAAGGCCACAGCAACAACATGTAATTCAAAAACGAGTTCAGCAAAATTTCATATTTTTCTAAGTCTATACCAACAGTACACCTGTGTCAAATTTCAAGAAAATCTGAGGCGGTTAGGTAGAAAATGGTCTTTTGCGTGTTGATTTGACATGGAGTGGCCCTTACGTGGAAGACTTGGAGCAGGCTGGGGAGCGGCATGAACAGCTAAAAATAACAGCTAATTACAAAAAAATTGTTCAAATGGCTCTAAGCACTATGGGACCTAACATCTGAGGCCATCAGTCCCCTAGAGTTAGAACTACGTAAACCTAACTTACCTAAGGGCATCGCACACATCCATGCCTGAGGCAGGATTCGAACCTACGAACGTAGCAGCCTCGTGGTTCCGGACTGAAGCGCCTAGAACAGATCGACCACAGCGGCCGGCTAGCTAATTACCAGTATCAGAGCAATTTATTATCTGTGTTTCAGCTAGCAGATATCAAAGAAAGAAAAGCTATTTTACGGATGTGGTTCTGCATCACAGGAAGAGTATTTCTCTGGACAAGAGTTCCTACTCCAAGCATTCGTCTAAATACTGTATCAGTTCCTAAATGGAATTCAGAAACATCTTAGATAATGAAATATTTCCTGCAATTCAGGGTGTGAAATAGTTTGCGGCGCGGTGGGGGGTGGGAGGGAAGGGGATTTTTACCTTTACAGTATTGCGTATAACGGTTTGGGACATTACAAGTACATTCTTTTTTCAAATGTATGCAATGAAAATGCTGTTAATTTGAAAGAAATGTGTATATTAAAACGAGTCTTAACTTATCTAAAAATTTGGAGATGGTACCGCTCCTGCTCCTTCCTCCTTTCCTTCAGTGAGTAACACTGACCCGCCAAATCATGTCCGATGGTGACCCATCTGTCTGCGACGGTAAAGGCAACCCACAAATTCAATGGCGATATATTAAGTTTAATTTGAATAATACTGAAACCTCGCTCACACGCTGCAGTTGACAAAAGCACTGAACGGACTTTCTATATTAATTTTTCCACTATAGGCGAACCGTTTAAGGTTAGAGAACCTCGCTTGTACTCTCTCCTTTGTGATACAGTAGTCACCATCTAAACCAAGCAACTCAGTTGCTGTACGTATGTCAGAATAGCCGCACAGCCCACTGTTACCGGTAATTTTATCTTCAAAAACTGAGAAAGACTTTATCACTTCACTTGACGGAAACATTTTTTCAAGTTCATTTATTTAACGTTGAATTATGTGTCATCTTATTTTGCCAAACTGTCGGTTTTTATCTTCCTCTTCAGGTTGAAGCTCCATTATATTAAGTAATGTTCTTTGCAAAGACTCAAATAGAGAGCATCAGTAACACATTTTTTAAGAGTTTGTGTGGTTGAATTAACTATATTTTCTTTTTCACTGTAAGAAGCACACTATTTTTACTTTGTAGTAGTATTTAGAGACGGAATATGTGGTATAGCTAATAAGCAACACAGTAACAGAACATTTTTTCTCAGTGAAAGCTTATTATAAAGCCTTGCCAATTTACAGCTATCACTTCTTAATAATTCACAGCTTTCAGATTTTAAGCTTAGGATCTACATGATAACAACGAAAATCTTTGAATGCTACCAAAAGCATCCTTTTCACTAGAAATCCAACGAATATGAAGTAGCTTTATAACTTTCAGACAATGTGTGATGCCTGTAGCCGATGATGTGTTTTTAAGTTTTGCAGCTGTATATAGTTTACAGAGAATTTTGTAACGTACCTCTAACAAACATTCAAAGTTACGAACAGCATTTATATCACTAACGACCTGTTCTGAAACAAGGGCCATCCTGTGGACTGTACGGTATACAGTAATCAGGTGTACTAATTATTGCTACAAAACCTTTTCTGCCGCTCTGTATGAACGAAATGCTACAAGCTTTTCTTTAAGTATTTCCACACCAGTGCCGTCTTCTGAGAGGGTTTGAGTAATTTTCTTCTTCAAGGGACGTTGCGTCATCATTTTCCAGTGGCATCAATTTATAGAACTAGCAGCATGGGTTATTTTGTTAGTTCACATACTTGACATAAAAAAAATCAAGTGTTTCTCAGGAATCCTATCGGTTGTTTCATTCACAGAAGTGGAAAAAAGTCAATTAGTTTCAAAAAGTTAACTAATTAGTCACTGTTTCTGCGGTCTTATCCGTCTGGAGATGTGTTCCCATACCTGCATCACTCGCAGTTTGTAGCCGTATAAGTTCAGGATGGCCTCGCGAACTCCACTTTCTTTTTGCGACCACATAAACTGACCATAACACGCTCACGAGCATTTACTGTACATGTTCCTAGCGTCTGCTTTTGCATATTTTTCCTGTTGCACACAGTCCGAATGAATAACACTTTTTCAACTTTATATACGACGTCAAGGTTCTTTTTTTTCATTCTTCCTTGCTGCATCGTCTCTTGAGCAAAGTAAATCACAAGAGGAAGTTCTAATTGTTCTACACACTTCATGAGGATTGTGACGTCTCCGGGCAATACTTTTGTAAAATCTGTGTAATATATGCGAAAAACTTTTATCTGTGTTCTTATATTTCATTTCTGTATGAACAGTTAACGATTATGTGGATTCTGTATAAAATAAATAATAATTTTGCTTTTTTATGTTTGTATAATATCATGTACGTCAATTTTGCAAATAACGTCTGTGGCCGGCGCGTGTGGAAACCGACGCAGACAATGATAATTAACAATATATCAAAGATATACATTAGCATATTTAATTGATTATGAATAGTGGAGGCTTAGACATTCTCGTAGCTGTGAATGTTGTAAGAGCCTGTGACGCTCTCTCGAACGCTTAGTTCGTTTTAATTTGTTTTTTGATCGAGAAATACGCCATTGGGCACTGATGTATAAAAAAGGTGTGTACTTTGAATTTTATGTTAATTCTGAATACAGAAATTGTTAAAAATACTTGTAATAATTTGTAGCTCGCTTGACCAGTATTTCATCCCACATTGTTATCCCTTTTCAGCGAATGTAGCATTTTTTGTGAAGCAGTGCTGCGCCACGATCGCGGGAGCCGCTGCCGCGGCAAATTCAAACTACACTCCTGGAAATGGAAATAAGAACACCGTGAATTCATTGTCCCAGGAAGGGGAAACTTTATTGACACATTCCTGGGGTCAGATACATCACATGATCACACTGACAGAACCACAGGCACATAGACACAGGCAACAGAGCATGCACAATGTCGGCACTAGTACAGTGTATATCCACCTTTCGCAGCAATGCAGGCTGCTATTCTCCCATGGAGACGATCGTAGAGATGCTGGATGTAGTCCTGTGGAACGGCTTGCCATGCCATTTCCACCTGGCGCCTCAGTTGGACCAGCGTTCGTGCTGGACGTGCAGACCGCGTGAGACGACGCTTCATCCAGTCCCAAACATGCTCAATGGGGGACAGATCCGGAGATCTTGCTGGCCAGGGTAGTTGACTTACACCTTCTAGAGCACGTTGGGTGGCACGGGATACATGCGGACGTGCATTGTCCTGTTGGAACAGCAAGTTCCCTTTCCGGTCTAGGAATGGTAGAACGATGGGTTCGATGACGGTTTGGATGTACCGTGCACTATTCAGTGTCCCCTCGACGATCACCAGTGGTGTACGGCCAGTGTAGGAGATCGCTCCCCACACCATGATGCCGGGTGTTGGCCCTGTGTGCCTCGGTCGTATGCAGTCCTGATTGTGGCGCTCACCTGCACGGCGCCAAACACGCATACGACCATCATTGGCACCAAGGCAGAAGCGACTCTCATCGCTGAAGACGACACGTCTCCATTCGTCCCTCCATTCACGCCTGTCGCGACACCACTGGAGGCGGGCTGCACGATGTTGGGGCGTGAGCGGAAGACGGCCTAACGGTGTGCGGGACCGTAGCCCAGCTTCATGGAGACGGTTGCGAATGGTCCTCGCCGATACCCCAGGAGCAACAGTGTCCCTAATTTGCTGGGAAGTGGCGGTGCGGTCCCCTACGGCACTGCGTAGGATCCTACGGTCTTGGCGTGCATCCGTGCGTCGCTGCGGTCCGGTCCCAGGTCGACGGGCACGTGCACCTTCCGCCGACCACTGGCGACAACATCGATGTACTGTGGAGACCTCACGCCCCACGGTACGTCCACCCGGCCTCCCGCATGCCCACTATACGCCCTCGCTCAAAGTCCGTCAACTGCACATACGGTTCACGTCCACGCTGTCGCGGCATGCTACCAGTGTTAAAGACTGCGATGGAGCTCCGTATGCCACGGCAAACTGGCTGACACTGACGGCGGCGGTGCACAAATGCTACGCAGCTAGCGCCATTCGACGGTCAACACCGCGGTTCCTGGTGTGTCCGCTGTGCCGTGCGTGTGATCATTGCTTGTACAGCCCTCTCGCAGTGTCCGGAGCAAGTATGGTGGGTCTGACACACCGGTGTCAATGTGTTCTTTTTTCCATTTCCAGGAGTGTATAATTGAATGAAAGCAGTTATCCTGCAACAAAGCGGGCAGGTAATTGTACATTAAAATTATTTCTTTCAGCCTCCCGGAGACCACAGAGGAGAATTGCAGGTTTTATTACAGTACGTCATTTTCAGATGAACATTGGCAACTGCTAGTACAATATTAGGGACGTTAAAAATTTACGTAAATCAGAGAGTTAAAACTTTAATTGTGTGAGATAAAAGACTGCTGTGTTGAAATCTGGTCTGGCTAATACTATTAAAATCATTTTCATTTTTAGTTTCATGCTCTCGTGTTAGCCGTGACGATCAGTAGTGTTCAAATATTAAAAAATCCACTGCAGCTTTTATGTCTGGCAAGCATTGCATACTGTAACTTCTGTGCGTGTAATAAGAGTAAATTTCAGTGCATTTTAGAGACTAAAGTAGAGAAAGACATATGTAATTTCGTAATCAGTTACAGTAGTGATACAATGTTTCATTCCTGACAAGCCAGGTCAGAGTTATGAGAACATAGTTTTGCAAATTAACGATCATATATTCACAGCAGAAAATCTTTTAGTGTTGTGCGTATCCCCACATAATAGATCAGAGTGCACAAAGTTAAATTTTCAACTACAGAAACCGGTAGTGAGAACTGCATTTTATCTGTTGTGTTTGCAACGATAATCAACATTTGGTTTAATTAAAGTGCTATGCAATATAAACTGTATTGTAGCCAAAGATCATAAAAGTTCAATCCATGATTTTATTACTACCAAGCAAACGAATAACATTCTTTTACATTCAATCAAACTGTATATAAAATCAAAGTGCACGGGGATACGTAACAGGATGTTTAACGCAACCACTTCACAACGTGGCTATAGTCCAATTAAAATTGATAGCTGAAGTCTGTCACTTACCGCTACAATGTTGCCACATATACTGCCGCCTACTGCTCGGTTATAGGCGACACAAAAACGAGACGTGTCATTTCACAGATGCTGTTAATGACTAACTCCGAGAAACATTAGAAGCGGCCGCGGCGAGGTGTGACGGAAATGGGAGACTGTCTGACGACAGCTAATTTTAAGTGACCAATGACTGAACTGCGGCAGATGACACGTTTTGTAGCCCTGAATTTAAACTCATTTCCTAACCTAACCGCAACCTCGTGACGTGCAGTGTATCTGAGAATAGGGCGGTCAACAATCTGTGGCGGAACTAAAAAAACGATAGCTCTGTTTACGGTGTTTAATGCTAACCTTTGTTACACATTTTTACGAGCTTCAAACAGGTACAACTTATTTCAGTTATCTGGGTAGTTACTATTTTATTTTTGTAATTTCTTGCGTGTTTGAGTGCCTACTAGACACAACCTTTTATTTTAATAACAGTGTAGTGTACAGTATCGCCGTTGCTATCGACCCTCGTATCGTACAGGCTTTTGTTTGTTTGGTTAGAACAGCTCAGTGTCGGTTAGACCGTCAGTGAGAGAGCACTTCGATTTCCTGCTGCTAATAAGGCGAGTACACCGTTCGCTTGTTACACATTTTTACGAGCTTCAAACAGGTACAACTTATTTCAGTTATCTGGGTAGTTACTATTTTATTTTTGTAATTTCTTGCGTGTTTGAGTGCCTACTAGACACAACCTTTTATTTTAATAACAGTGTAGTGTACAGTATCGCCGTTGCTATCGACCCTCGTATCGTACAGGCTTTTGTTTGTTTGGTTAGAACAGCTCAGTGTCGGTTAGACCGTCAGTGAGAGAGCACTTCGATTTCCTGCTGCTAATAAGGCGAGTACACCGTTCGCTTGTAGGGTAAACATAGTCATGTGTAGGGACTGTGGTTGTTGTGAGCGGACGCAAGGAGAATTGGCCACTCTTCGGGGGCAGGTGGAGGCTTTGTCTGTTAGGCTCATCGAGCTCGAGGCGCAGGCGTCGGCTCGTAGTGGCGTTGGGGCAACTGTGGTGAGACCTATGCCTACTTCGGTGGCCTTGGAATCGCATGGAACCCCTGATGTCGCTGCGTCTTCCGGCAGTGAGCATCTTACCGGTCAGCCATCACTCCAGGGTGAATGGCGGACAGTGGTGGGCTCGCGCGTGCCTGGCCGAAAGGCGAAGGTGGGATCTGGCCGCGTGGCAGCTGCCTTACCCCTTTCCAACAGGTACGGGGTACTTCCTAGTGGTGATGACATCGTTTCCGAGCCACCACAGGATGCCTCGCCTGTTGGGCCAGTGGCCGATTCTCCGGCAAGGTCCCGACAGTCACAGAGGGCGGGCCTATTAGTTATAGGGAGCTCCAACGTTAGGCAGGTTATGGAGCCCCTTAGGAAAATAGCGGGTAGGTCGGGGAAGAATGCCAGTGTGCACTCGGTGTGCTTGCCGGGGGGTCTCGTCCGTAATGTGGAGGAGGCCCTTCCGGCAGCTATTGAACGCACTGGGTGTGACCGGCTGCAGATAGTAGCACATGTCGGAACGAATGACGCCTGCCGCTTGGGTTCTGAGGCCATCCTTGGTTCCTTCCGGCGACTGGCTGATTTGGTGAAGACAACCAGCATCGCACGCGGAGTGCAAGCTGAGCTTAATATCTGCAGCATAGTGCCCAGAGTCGATCGCGGTCCTCTGGTTTGGAGCCGTGTGGAGGGTCTAAACCAGAGGCTCAGACGACTCTGCGACTATAATGGTTGCAAATTCATCGACCTCCGTTATTGGGTGGAGAACTGTAGGGCCCCCCTAGACAGGTCAGGCGTGCACTACACACCGGAAGCAGCTACTAGGGTAGCAGAGTACGTGTGGCGTGCACACGGGGGTTTTTTAGGTTAGAGGGACCCCCCCTTGGGCGAAACGATAAAATACCTGACGGCTTACCAGAGAGGACATCATCGTTGATAAAGAACGTCCGTCCTCAGAGACCAAAAACAGGAAAAGTCAACGTAATATTGGTAAACTGCAGGAGTATCCAGGGCAAGGTTCCTGAATTAGTATCTCTTATTGAAGGAAATAGTGCGCATATAGTATTAGGAACGGAAAGTTGGTTAAAACCGGAAGTGAACAGTAACGAAATCCTAGACACAGAATGGAATATATACCGCAAGGATAGGATAAACGCCAATGGTGGAGGAGTATTTATAGCAGTAAAGAATTCAATAATATCCAGTGAAGTTATTAGCGAATGCGAATGTGAAATAATCTGGGTTAAGTTAAGTATCAAAGGTGGGTCAGATATGATAGTCGGATGCTTCTATAGACCACCTGCATCAGCAACCGTAGTAGTTGAGAGCCTCAGAGAGAACCTGCAGAACGTCGTGAAGAAGTTTCGTGATCATACTATTGTAATAGGGGGAGACTTCAATCTACCAGGTATAGAATGGGATAGTCACACAATCAGAACTGGAGCCAGGGACAGAGACTCTTGTGACATTATCCTGACTGCCTTGTCCGAGAATTACTTCGAGCAGATAGTTAGAGAACCAACTCGTGAAGCTAACGTTTTAGACCTCATAGCAACAAATAGACCGGAACTTTTCGACTCCGTGAATGTAGAAGAGGGTATCAGTGATCATAAGTCAGTGGTTGCATCAATGACTACAAGTGTAATAAGAAATGCCAAGAAAGGAAGGAAAATATATTTGCTTAACAAGAGTGATAGGGCACAAATCGCAGAATATCTGAGTGACCACCATCAAACGTTCATTTCTGAGGAAGAGGATGTGGAACAAAAATGGAAAAAATTCAGAAACATCGTCCAGTACGCCTTAGATAGTTCGTACCGACTAAGGTCCAAAGCGAGGGGAAAGATCCACCGTGGTATAACAATCATGTACGAAAGGTACTACGGAAACAAAGAAAGCTTCATCATAGGTTTAAGAGTAGTCGAATCATAGCTGATAAGGAAAAGCTGAACGAAGCGAAAAAGAGCGTAAAGAGAGCAATGA
Organism: Schistocerca nitens; assembly: GCF_023898315.1. Classification (NCBI taxonomy): domain Eukaryota; kingdom Metazoa; phylum Arthropoda; class Insecta; order Orthoptera; family Acrididae; genus Schistocerca; species Schistocerca nitens. The sequence goes on from NC_064618.1 coordinate 619,797,672, forward strand.
GAGAAGCATTCAACGAATTCGAACATAAAACATTGGCAAACAATCTAAACAAGAACCCTAAAAAGTTTTGGTCATATGTAAAATCGGTAAGCGGATCTAAATCCCCTATTCAGTCACTCGTTGACCACGATGGCACCGAAACAGAGGACGACCGAAGAAAGGCAGAAATACTGAATTCAGTGTTCCGAAACTGTTTCACTGCGGAAAATCGTAACACGGTCCCTGACTTCAGCCGTCGCACGGACGCCAAAATGGAAAATATTGAAATAAACGATATCGGAATTGAAAAACAACTGCTATCACTTAGTAGCGGAAAAGCATCCGGACCAGACGAGATACCCGTAAGATTCTACAGTGATTATGCTAAAGAACTTGCCCCCTTTCTATCAGCAATTTATCGTAGATCTCTGAAAGAACGTAAAGTACCTAGCGACTGGAAGAAAGCGCAGGTCGTTCCCATTTTCAAGAAGGGGCATAAATCAGATGCGAATAATTATAGGCCTATTTCGCTTACGTCAATCTGTTGTAGAATAATGGAACATGTTTTATGTTCTCGTATTATGACGTTCTTAGATAATACAAATCTCCTTCATCATAACCAACATGGATTCCGCAAACAGAGATCATGTGAAACTCAGCTCGCCCTATTTGTCCAAGAAATTCACAGTGCCGTAGACACTGGCGAGCAGATTGATGCCGTATTCCTGGACTTCAGGAAGGCATTTGATACGGTTCCGCACTTACGTTTAGTGAAAAAAATACGAGCTTACGGAATATCGGACCAGGTTTGTGATTGGATTCAGGATTTCCTAGAAGAAAGAACACAACATGTCATTCTTAACGGTTCAAAATCTGCAGATGTAGAGGTAATTTCGGGAGTACCGCAAGGAAGCGTGATAGGACCTTTATTGTTTACAATATACATAAATGACTTAGTTGACAACATCGGTAGCTCCGTGAGGCTATTTGCAGATGACACGGTTGTCTACAAGAAAGTAGCAACATCAGAAGACTCGTACGTACTCCAGGAAGACCTGCAGAGGATTAATGAATGGTGCGACAGCTGGCAGCTTTCCCTAAACGTAGATAAATGTAATATAATGCGCATACATAGGGGCAGAAATCCATTCCAGTACGATTATGCCATAGGTGGTAAATCATTGGAAGCGGTAACGACCGTAAAATACTTAGGAGTTACTATCCGGAGCGATCTGAAGTGGAATGATCACATAAAACAAATAGTGGGAAAAGCAGGCGCCAGGTTGAGATTCATAGGAAGAATTCTAAGAAAATGTGACTCATCGACGAAAGAAGTAGCTTACAAAACGCTTGTTCGTCCGATTCTTGAGTATTGCTCATCAGTATGGGACCCTTACCAGGTTGGATTAATAGAAGAGATAGACATGATCCAGCGAAAAGCAGCGCGATTCGTCATGGGGACATTTAGTCAGCGCGAGAGCGTTACGGAGATGCTGAACAAGCTCCAATGGCGGACACTTCAAGAAAGGCGTTACGCAATACGGAGAGGTTTATTATCGAAATTACGAGAGAGCACATTCCGGGAAGAGATGGGCAACATATTACTACCGCCCACATATATCTCGCGTAATGATCACAACGAAAAGATCCGAGAAATTAGAGCAAATACGGAGACTTACAAGCAGTCGTTCTTCCCACGCACAATTCGTGAATGGAACAGGGAAGGGGGGATCAGATAGTGGTACAATAAGTACCCTCCGCCACACACCGTAAGGTGGCTCGCGGAGTATAGATGTAGATGTAGATGTAGATGTAACCTTTCTGAGCAAACTCGAGACAGAAAACTTTCAGTTTAAGCGGTAAAAGCTGTCATTGATAACCTGAAACTATCCTCACAGTGGTCACTCGAGCTGGCACGTTAGCAACCGATGAGCAGTCCTGCCTTACGCTTGGTTTCAGATTATAGGCGACACAACAAGATTCCAAACGAAAAAAGAATGATAGCAAGAAAAACAAGAGGAAATAAAAAGGTCAGTACGATGATGAAAATGACACGACAAAGCGTTAGAAACAAAAAAATTAAACCAGTTAACTGAATAAAAATAATAATCAAAATCTTTTGATTAGATTTAGAAATTTAAAAAATCACTGCATTTGACGAGTTTCGAACCTACGACCTTCCATCCGTCAGTTGTTTTTAGCTATACAGTGTGCAAAGAATAAAAAAACCCTATTATTTAACACAGGAAACAGAAAAAAATAGTTCCAAGATGTTCCTGATGCGCATTTAAACGCTACGCATTGCCCTACAGTATTACATTGCAATATGTTGTGTATTATTGATCCTGGTGACACAGTCGTAACGAGTAATCGCAGCTTTCAAAAATTCGGCTTCACGCATCATCGTGTGAAGCTTATGTAATGTAAGACAGACTCTGTGATTGTAATAGCTGTATATGTCATGCTGAATCGTATCTTCTGCGGAAGGATCCGGTATTGTTTGGTTAGTGCTGTGTATCAAACATTTGTACTGTATTTCGTTTGCGTCGGTCCATGTGTGTTGTTGTTGTTTTTTTTTTTTTTTTTTTTTAGATAAGGTTATCATGTTTGATGAAATACAAAGCAGAAGGGCCAGACCCAGGATTCTCGATCCAAGAATATCAAGAAAGAAAGCCGGACAAGGAATTGGAAGTAAACTACTTGTTGTGGCAGTTTGGCAATGGTGAACGGTTTTAGCATGACGATGAGCGCTCTGATTGGAGGAAACCAGCTACAACACGCGAAGTAGCAGAACTATAGTCCGTCTTTTTCATTACTAGTAGTAAACATTAACCATCTTTGATTTTTCTGCCAAGACGTTGAAAAGTTATTTCCTATCGCACTATCACTCTTTGATGATGTAGGTTCAGCATCATAGTGGCTTAAGATTTTGTCTCTCTCTTCATTAAAAGATAAATACTCCAACTCCGAGATTGCGTCATCACTTCTAGGTATTTTATTTAGCTTTTTCCGCACATTTCACTTACTAAATCTTGTGCGATCACCGAATCTATTTACAGGGTTATTACAAATGATTGAAGCGATTTCACAGCTCTACAATAACTTTATTATTTGAGATATTTTCACAATGCTTTGCACACACATACAAAAACTCAAAAAGTTTTTTTAGGCATTCACAAATGTTCGATATGTGCCCCTTTAGTGATTCGGCAGACATCAAGCCGATAATCAAGTTCCTCCCACACTCGGCGCAGCATGTCCCCATCAATGAGTTCGAAAGCATCGTTGATGCGAGCTCGCAGTTCTGGCACGTTTCTTGGTAGAGGAGGTTTAAACACTGAATCTTTCACATAACCCCACAGAGAGAAATCGCATGGGGTTAAGTCGGGAGAGCGTGGAGGCCATGACATGAATTGCTGATCATGATCTCCACCACGACCGATCCATCGGTTTTCCAATCTCCTGTTTAAGAAATGCCGAACACCATCTTGTTGAAAGATGAAGTCGGCGCTGTCGGTCTCCAGTTGTGGCATGAGCCAATTTTCCAGCATGTCCAGATACACGTGTCCTGTAACGTTTTTTTCGCAGAAGAAAAAGGGGCCGTAAACTTTAAATCGTGAGATTGCACAAATCATGTTAACTTTTGGTGAATTGCGAATTTGCTGCACGAATGCGTGAGGATTCTCTACCGCCCAGATTCGCACATTGTGTCTGTTCACTTCACCATTAAGAAAAAATGTTGCTTCATCACTGAAAACAAGTTTCGCACTGAACGCATCCTCTTCCATGAGCTGTTGCAACCGCACCGAAAATTCAAAGCGTTTTACTTTGTCATCGGGTGTCAGGGCTTGTAGCAATTGTAAACGGTAAGGCTTCTGCTTTAGCCTTTTCCGTAAGATTTTCCAAACCGTCGGCTGTGGTACGTTTAGCTTCCTGCTTGCTTTATTCGTCGACTTCCGCGGGTTGCGCGTGAAACTTGCCCGCACGCGTTCAACCTTTTCTTCACTCACTGCAGGCCGACCCGTTGATTTCCCCTTACAGAGTCATCCAGAAGCTTTAAAGTGCGCATACCATCGCCAAATGGAGTTGGCAGTTGGTGGATCTTTGTTGAACTTCGTCCTGAAGTGTCGCTGCACTGTTATGACTGACTGATGTGAGTGCATTTCAAGCACGACATACGCTTTCTCGGCTCCTGTCGCCATTTTGTCTCACTGCGCTCTCGAGCGCTCTGGCGGCAGAAACCTGAAGTGCGGGTTCAGCCGAACAAAACTTTATGAGTTTTTCTACGTATCTGTAGTGTGTCGTGACCATATGTCAATGAATGGAGCTATAGTGAATTTATGAAATCGCTCAATCATTTGTAATAGCCCTGTATATTAATGTGAGTATTAACATTATCACGTTTAAAGAACTGGGTAGTTAATCGATTTTTTGTTTGTTTCATTGCGTCAGTTTTCAGTGTTCGTTCCTTTGTTTCAATAAATAGATCGACAGCAATCATTTACAAGTTTTACGCTCCACAATGCGCAGTTGTCAAATGTATAATCTCAGCTGCCATCTGTATAAGATTAACAGAGCGAATTCACTAGCTCCATACGATCGTTGCTGGTATTTTAAAAATTTTATTGATATTAATAAAGTACGGTGTATTATTATTAGATATCTAACGAAAATTTATCCTTGAAATGGAAATATTGTAGTAGCATATGTTTTGCTATGTGTCTCGTTACAATTAACCGCCCCCGCTCCCAGGATATTTTAGAGGAGGGAAATTAATGCGATAAAATCATTGGTGGTGGTGGTGGTGGTGGGGGAAATACTACCCATACCCCTCTCCCCCCCCTCCCCACTCCCCGGGATTTCGCAAGCTGCTGCAATGGCAGAGTCATGTACTACTCCCTTTAACACGGAAGCCGGGATGTGCATCGTCAATTTACATGTTAGTTGCATTATCCTCTCTCCTTCCAGAATATTGTGGTATTACATACGGAGCAGGAAGTATGATATGCATATAGCATGAGCGCCACTGAACGTATCAGCATACAAGGGTAGAGACAGAGACGGCGGAGACAAATTGCTACTGAGTGATTAGGCCGTCCCGACCATTCAGAGCAGATGGCTTTCAGCGCGTAACGTGTGTTCATCCCACGGGCTCTAGTACGCACATAATCTCGTTTCGCTATTAATCGAGCTGCTACCTCTGCAATTGTTCTGGCGACGTTGGATTAACGCCGATAATTGATACCTCAGTCGATAATCGAATCTCGGACCGCCGTGTGTGCGGGGTGCGAAAGCCGCCACTCAACACAAAACTCTGCAGTGTGCGGAAATTCGCGGTAATCAAACTGTTGTATTCGCGAAATTGACTTTGATGTTGTCGAAGGCGAAGCTTTAAAAATTTCAACATTGCTTGGGAGTTTGTCGCCCTCGTTTAACAGTCTCAGAATTTAATATGCGTCGTATTATCGTTTCCACTTGTTTTGAGGCTTATGACAACATATTGCCATCGCAAACGAACAAAACAGGGTAGTTAGCAGCCACGCAAAGTCGCTCGACTGAAACGCCACTATGCTGATACCGACAGTTGTACCAATGTGCCACTTTCAAGTAGCGAAAGCGACTTTGTCCTAAATGAAAACTCTAAGCCCCAACAAATTGTCTTTAAAAGTATACCATCGATCTACTGCTTTTAGTTTACAACAAACTCAGAAATTCTTATTTTATATTTAAGGGCTCAGTTACGATTGTATTAATAATACCGTTATTGCCGGCCGCGGTGGTCTAGCGGTTCTAGGCGCTCAATCCGGAACCGCGCGACTGCTACGGTCGCAGGTTCGAATCCTGCTTCGGGCATGGATGTGTGTGATGTCCTTAGGTTAGTTAGGTTTAAGTAGTTCTAAGTTCTAGGGGACTGATGACCACAGATGTTAAGTCCCATAGTGCTCAGAGCCATTTGAACCAATACCGTTATTAATTATATTATGCTTGATTAATCCTTATATTCTAGGAGATCTGGGTAGTTCTGTATCGGCAACACCAGTTCAAATTCAACAAGATATAGACAGACAAATATATTCAGATCATATTTTTTCCGCGCTCATATTTCTATTACTCACAGCAAAAGAAAACTAGATCTTCGATCAGCAAATGTGTGGGGTGTAATACCTCCATTTTGCGATGAATAACTTCTTGAAATAAAAAGAAATCAAACAATAATAAAACAAATAAAACAATCGAGCAAATTGTCAATTGTGTAACTGAAGTGATTAGCTTAGTTTCTTTAAGAGCCGCTTATGTAATTGAACATTTCTAAAGCTCATGATTACAGCTTTAGGTAGTTAAAGTGCAGGTACCTGAAATATAGTTTTGAAAAGGTCCTCGTTTCTGAGACTAGGCATTTACCAGAAAATATCTTTCACTAAGAACTGCGGTCTATAGGTTGAAGTAAGCCCGTGAAATGCGTCTTAATTCGTACTTATTAGCGTTCAAATGGTTCAAATGGCTCTGAGCACTATGGGACTTAACATATATGGTCATCAGTCCCCTAGAACTTAGAACTACTTAAACCTAACTAACCTGAGGACAGCACACAACACCCAGCCATCACGAGGCAGAGAAAATCCCTGACCCCGCCGGGAATCGAACCCGGGAACCCGGGCGTGGGAAGCGAGAACGCTACCGCACGACCACGAGATGCGGGCACTTATTAGTGTTTTAGGAACGTAACGGTAATCGCGAGATTTAGCGAACTTTAATAGTTTTAATTTTTTTCTCTCAGAAATGTTTTTGCTATGGACGGGCATCGAATTAAAAGGAAACAGATTACGTTTTATACAACAGCAAAGAAATGCTTTGGGCAGTCCTTAATCATTTAAAAGTTTCAAGTGATCTTAAGTTCGGAAGATGCAGACTAAAAGTAGATACAAAACTAGCAAGAAACAGACGCACTAGACAGGAAGTCAGAAATGATTACGAGAGTTGTTAAGGAAAAGGGAAGTATTCTGTATCAAACTGCTCAAGAATTGTAGCATTTCTCGTGCATTATACAAATACGAAAGAGTAGACTTGTTTAACATCGGTAATTACGCAAAAGGTGAAAGACGTTGGACGTAGAAAGGAAACAAAAGAAAAAAAAGTCTCCAACGAAACAGGGCAGGTGTGAAAGACAAGAGACGAGTTTAAAGCAACGATAATACACGGTCCAGTTACATTAGTGCGACCACCGCCTGTGTTAGACGTCAAAGTGCAATAACAACTCAAAGACGGCAGATGGTAGCACTAGAGCGGAGGGTATATAAAGTTTGTCGAAGGCACGCGGGAAACGGAGCAATCAGTATCGTATTGCGGAAACGGAGCGATTTATCTGACGTCTAAGAGGGCATGATCATTGGCTTTTGGACCAAGGGTGTAAGGATTTCCGAAATGGCTAAGTCTGTAAGCAGTTCGCTTGCATCCATGGTTAAAGTTACCTTGGATGGCAAAATGTCTCTATCCAAAACCAGCGCCGAAGTAGCTTGTGCACCTCGGGCCATAGGTGGCAGGGGTGAACGATATGCGGAGCACTGGCGAATAGACAAGCAACTGTTGAGCAGCTGACGGCCCAGATGAACCAAGAGGCACCAACAGTGCCTCATTAACGACTGTTCAGCGAACACTGCTGTGTATGGCCCTCCGCAGCAGGCTCCTGGTTCATGCATCAATGCATCGTTCATCGTCGACGAAGGCTGGAATTTGCACCGAATTGTCGTAAAGGACGTCCACTGAGTGGTGACAAGTGGCCTTTTCAGATGAATCACGTTTTATGCTCCGTCGGACTGAAGGCACATACCGTACAACAGTCGTCGGAAGGGTCGTGGCTGGAGGAGCATCATAGTCTGGGGAATGTTTTCGTGATATTACCTGGGTGATCTCGTCATTCTGGAAGGCACTTTGGATCAACCGAAGTATACACCTGTCCTTGGGGACCATGTCCACCCCTACATGCAGTTAATTTTTTCTCGGTATGATGGCATCTACCAGCAGGACAACGCAAAGTGTCACATAGCTCACAGCGTACGTGCGTGGTTCTAAGAGCACCAGGATGGGGTTACCTTACGCCCCTGGCCTCCAGACTCCCTGCATTTAAATCCAACCGAGAATCTTTGGGACAACCTCGATAGGGCAGTTCGCGCCATGGATCCTCAACCGAGAAATCTGGCACAGCCGGCCATGGCACAGGAGACGCAATGACTCATGGCTCTATATTCCTGTGGGTGCCTTCCTCACTGATGTTCTTCCTGCACGTTTCGCAACGATCCGTGCTGCAAAAGGCGGATATTCAGGCTTTAACAGATAACCATGTTAATGTGACAGACAGTGTAGGAGCATGACAGAAATTGCCGAATTTCACGATTTGTTGCTCGTTGCCCTCCACCCACACATTTTAAATTTAATTTGCTGTTATCCTCACTTTTAGCACATTACAAATGTCTATGACTTTAGTAAAAATAACGGTAAATATACCGTGTGATTTTGCCGAATATGAACAAACTGCAGGAAACGATCCCTGAGAGGATAAGGCGCAAAAAATGTCATGCGTGCAAATGGCTAGTAATGCGTTCAGACGAAGGTGCCCTCGCTTGAAGACGCAGATAAGAGATATATTAAATGTATTCGCAGTTGCGAATACGGAAAACCGTCAGCTGCAGAGGGGAATGACGATGATGAAAATTTGTGCTGAACCGGGACTCGAACTCGGATTTTCCTCTTATGGCGAGCGATCGCCTTACCATTGTTTCCTCGGTCAAGTGCTCTACAGACTTTATTTTAATCCGCTAAGCGGATTAACGTCGAAGGGCCGATGTGCCAGCCAACCTGGATGTGGTTTTTAGGCGGTTTTCCACGTCGCACTAGGTGAATACCGTGCTGGTCCCCATGTTCCGCCTCAGTTACACAGCTCGCAGACATCTGAACACTTTCGCACTATTCCATGGATTACACTCGACGCATACATTTGGGGTACACTAATTCCGTCCCGGGGGGTACGGGGTGGTGGCAGGAAGGGCACCCAGCCACCCCTTAAATATTAATAAGCCAAATCCGATTAATGATGGCTGACCCTGCGTAACTGTGGGACAAGGCTCAAGCGATATATAATAGAGGGAAACATTCCACGTGGGAAAATATATATCTAAAAACACAGATGATGTGACTTACCGAACGAAAGTGCTGGCAGGTCGATAGACACACAAACAAACACAAACATACACACAAAATTCAAGCTTTCGCAACAAACTGTTGCCTCATCAGGAAAGAGGGAAGGAGAGGGAAAGACGAAAGGATGTGGGTTTTAAGGGAGAGGGTACGGAGTCATTCCAATCCCAGGAGCGGAAAGACTTACCTTAGGGGGAAAAAAGGACAGGTGTATCGTGTGCGAGTGTATACCTGTCCTTTTTTCCTTTTTTCCCCCTAAGGTAAGTCTTTCCGCTCCTGGGATTGGAATGACTCCTTACCCTCTCCCTTAAAACCCACATCCTTTCGTCTTTCCCTCTCCTTCCCTCTTTCCTGATGAGGCAACAGTTTGTTGCGAAAGCTTGAATTTTGTGTGTATGTTTGTGTTTGTTTGTGTGTCTATCGACCTGCCAGCACTTTCGTTCGGTAAGTCACATCATCTGTGTTTATATATATATATATATAAACACAGATGATGTGACTTATTTCGCACATATATACATTAGAAAAACAAATTAAAACTAGTCCACCCATTTGGAACCCTGAAAACTCGGCAAGGTGGTAAAGGACGGCAGGCGGGCCGAGTTCAAAGTGTAGGCGCGTCGTGTTTTGTTTCGATTCAGGCGGGTGCCTGCCACGCCGAGAACACGCCAACTTCGTAGGGGCGTGGTAAAAATGCTGTTAAGATATTTGGTAAAACACGCGGGGTAACAGGAAAAGCGTGCAATCACCGCATGTGCTGTCTGCAAGTACTGTCAGAAATCAAGGAGCGAGTGTTGAGCATCTCCATGTAAATATGCCAAGGTCCAGCCCTTTATCCCGAGAACCGCCCGAGACTTTGTGGCAGGAAAATATTCCATCGATTGGTAAAGAAAGGACTGGGGCCAATATGCGGCAGCACTTGCAGAAAACACGGATCATTTATCTACCCAACAATCAGACCTTCACAACAGCTATATATTTGAATCGGTGACGATCATCGTCGGCACTACGACAGACGGTGCAGTGGGGAGAGACCTCCAGTCTCATGGCATGGGGCCGCTGATGACTTAGATACTTCCCATAGGTCGCATAATACCAAGTCGACCTGACATGCGTTGGAAGGAAACTGTGATAAATGTGCCGCCAACTCACTGTCCTCCGCAACAATGAACTTACTTTTTACGACGTTATTGGCGACACTACTCAGGAAAAGAACACAGAAATCGTTTGTCAGCGGCCGGTGCGTTCGTGGGAGTTCGGCGCGAACGTAGCAGTTCCACAATGACCGACGCGATGTGTGCAAACGGGGCCATGATGCTACCGACCGGGACGGGCAGGGAGAGGGACACTGGCACAAGGACGGCAAGTAAATGGTGCGTAATGGAGGCCTCGACACCCCGAATAAGTCTGTCACAGCGTACTTTCAGATTGGCCGGGCTGTCAGAAAATATCCGAACTCCGCTTGAATACAATGTCCTATCGTAATCGCCATCGGTAGAAACTGCGCAGTATGAACAATTCTGGGTGTCACAAAGGCATTCAGGTAGGCAACACGCTGCGGCGAGGCCGTGTTGGGAGTTGCGATTGATCGTCATCCTGGTAATTCTCAAAACTTGACGAAAGTTGATCGCCGCTGTGCTTTGATAACGCAAAGGTGATCCCAAGACAGCGGAGACGTTTGACTCAGGAAAGGGGCTCCAGATCTTCCGGAGGTAGCCCGCGACCAACAGACAGTGCCAAGGATTCTAACTTCCAGCCATCCTACTATGAACCATAATGATGTTGAGAATCTGTGCGACCTCCTCCAGAGAACGAACCAGCAGCAGGAGGTCATCTGTGTACGGGCGACATCGGAAGGTGTCCAGACAACTGCGCCGTCAGCAGGCCTATGAGTGGCTCCGTGTAAAGGCGCCAACTTTCCATGCACCTTTATGTGGTGACGCTGCAGCCGCTCACAGGCCTGCTGACGGCGCAATTGTTCCTCCTTGGCGGGCCGACCGTTGGATCGGTATCGGACCCACTACACCCCAATGACTTAAACCACTCAACACGCGGTGCTGAAGAGCCACCGAAGGACGCTGATGAACCGGGCAGCGAAGCCCATCCATTCTAAGACAGAATATACGAATCCATAGTGCCGGCCGGTGTGGCCGAACGGTTCTAGGCGCTACAGTCTATAACCGCGCGACCGCTACGGTCGCAGGTTCGAATCCTGCCTCGGGCATGGATGTGTGTGATGTCCTTAGGTTAATTAGGTTTAAGTAGTTCTAAGTTCTAGGGGACTGATGACCTCAGATGTTAAGTCCGGCCGGCCGAAGTGGCCGAGCGGTTCTAGGCGCTACAGTCTGGAACCGCGTGACCACTACGGTCACAGGTTCGAATCCTGCCTCGGGCTTGGATGTGTGTGATGTCCTTAGGTTAGTTAGTTCTAAGTTCTAGGGGACTGATGACCTCAGAAGTTAAGTCCCATAGTGCTCAGAGCCATTTGAACCATTTTTTTGTTAAGTCCGATAGTGCTCAGAGCCATTTGAACGAATACATAGCGCACCCTGTGAAACGTGCTGTCAAAATATACGGCAACGATCGCCGCACGAAGTCTGCACAACTCTGCAATTGCAATCACGCCACGACAGTATACAGTGGCTATCTGGCGTTAACTGTGCCACCTGGCGTAATCTGCTCGGTGGAGAGGACATACGGTAAGAGGGATCTGCAGCGCGCCGCCAATAACCGCCCAAAAACCTTGTAATCAGTATTTAATAAAGTGACAGGTCGGTAGTGGGCCATCGTAATTCCAGGTGTCGGTTTATGACTGGGAATAATAATTCCCTCGACAAAAGCTTGCGAAATAGCAGCTGCAGACGTGATCAGTTCATTATACATCTCCATCCTCCATTGATCGTGTTGACATGAGATCTGGTCGTGCGGTAGCGTTCTCGCTTCCCACGCACGGGTTCCCGGGTTCGATTCCCGGCGGGGTCAGGGATTTTCTCTGCCTCGTGATGGCTGGGTGTTGTGTGATGTCCTTAGGTTAGTTAGGTTTAAGTAGTTCTAAGTTCTAGGGGACTGATGACCATAGATGTTAAGTCCCATAGTGCTCAGAGCCATTTGAACCATTTGAGCCATTTTTGACATGAGATCAAGAGACGTACGATAAAATTTACTATGGAGTCCGTCAGTGCCTGGCGACTTGTACAGCGCATGCCTGAAGACAGCGGTAATGACCTCAGAGATAAAAGGTTCCGTTAACGTAGCCCCTCTTCAAGCGTGAGATCGTGCGTGACGTTCACGGCGATAGGATTGAAGTCGAGGACGGCCCCATCATTGGCACAGTAGACTTGGCAATAATGTTCGACAAGGCTATCGACTATGGCTGCTTGGCAGGTGACCCACTGCGCACGGTGATCAACGATTTGTTTGCGATTGTGCATGATATGATGCATGGAGGGATTCTCTCGCCACACCACGTCTATTTTGGGGGCACGTATCACAGCCCGTTGTATTTTCCAGCGATTAATCGCTGGTAGCTTCTCCTTAATCATGCTGCATTCAGTTTGTACCTCCAGGGAAGGTAGCTTGCCATCAAGGTCGTGGAGAGTGCTGAAGAAGAAGTCTGTGGTGTGCCTGTGCTAAGCAGCAACCTCTCTGCTATAAGTAATCAGTTGGACACATTCCAGCCACCAGTACACCACTGATGCATAGGATCAGAGACCCTGTTCGCACCTTGTCCACATCTAAGTGATACGTTAGCAACAACTGGTTCCTGCAGATGGTGAGTGTTTAGTTTCCATGGTGCTGGTTGGCTCTGAGCACTATGGGACTTAATCGCTGAGGTCATCAGTCCCTTAGAACTTAGAACTACTTAAACCTAACTAACCTAAGGACATCACACACATCTATGTCCGATTCAGGATTCGAACCTGCGACCGTAGCGGTCGCGCGGTTCCGGACTGTAGCGCCTAGACCCGCTCGGCCACTCCGGCCGGCTTCCATGGTGCCCAACTCCTTCCAGACCTCTGGGCGGGGAAGGAGCAAGGTCCACATGTATGTGCAATGGTGAGAGAACACCAAAGGCCAGCGCTACATAAACCTGCCCACAGGAGACAAAGGCGGTCTAACCAGCTTGCCGAAAGTGTCATGTGAAACGTGATTCACAGGTTGTCTGCACGCCGTACCTCCATGGTATCCAGCAGGGGTATATCATGAACAATGAGACACAGCTCCTGGCACATTGTAAAGTTTGGACCTTGATCTTTCAGGCCGAGTATGCAGTTGAAGTCCCTTACAAAGAGAAAATGTTCATGTCGACCGAAGAACAGTGGGCAATCTCCTCAGCATAAAATCGAGCTCTTTTACTCCAACGCCCGGTACCAGAAGGTGTATAGGTATCAATGCTGTGTGTGGAGTGAATCGTAAATGCCTTCATGTGCGTAAACCGCCACCCCACGGCGAAGGTGAACGCCATGAGAGGCATAGAACTCATATCATGCTATCCATGGTAGCGATGCTAAATGCTCTTCCTGTAACACAATGTCTAGTTCTGAAGTCCATAATATTTCTTTCAGGAGATGCATCTTGACGGGCAAGCGAACGCCGTTGACATTCAGTGTTGCGATATGGTATGTGTGGAGCTGCGCCCCAGTGGATTGGGGGCTGCAGGTCGCTGCAACTGCAGGTCGCATTCCCTAACGGCGGAGACCTGTAGGGGATCTGCTGTTCCTTCAAAAACGTCGGTGACTCCGCAGCCGTAGTATCCATATGTGTAACGCCTGCCAACACAGCCAGATCGGCTGACGTCGTTTCTTCTTCTGAAAGAACTTCAGAGGCAGGAACATTCCTTTTCGTCGATGCGACGGCCAGTGAGGGCCGTCATTTTACACACTCACTGACGACGCTGTCGTCCTCGGTCTCACATCCTGAAACATATGCTTCGCAGGTAGTGTATCTCTGGACAGAGAGAAGAGTCCCGTTCCGACGTCGTACGGTGCTCCCTTTAGCGTCGTTTAGGTGAGCATTGTTTATACAGTCGTCCTTCCGTGTCTTCTGTGGACGGGAGGGGGGGGGGGGGGGCGTGAGTCGCGCCGATCAGGCAGAAAGGCCGCCGTCGGGCACAACCTGACAGTCGACATAAGCGACGATTACGGGTGGAGCCGGAGCAACGACCAGAACTGGAAACATGGCCAGAGCCACATCGTCAATCACCTCGTCCACAACCGGCTCATGGTGGGTCGGAATACTGTCCATCAGCTGCTCACGTGATTCCGAGAGCTTCCGGGCGGCCGTCGCATGAGTGATCGGAAGTGTCGTAGACGACGAGGGAGGTAACACTCCTCCAGCTGGTAGTTGTAACTTCCTTCGCTGCAGACATTCAGATCTGATGCGGCCCTCTGTTCCGCACCCAGGAAAAGTACGCGGTTGTCCATCGTACATGAGTACAGCCACTGATGGTCAGATAAGACGGAACATGGCTGTGCAGATCAAGTGTGATCTGACGCACCCCGTTAAGAACAGGACATGGGTGGAGTGTGCCCAGGGGCCGGCTGGGGTGGCCTAGAGGTTCTAGGCGCTACAGTCTGGAACCGCACGACCGCTAAGATCGCAGATTCGAATCCTGCCTCGGGCATGGATGTGTGTGATGTCCTTAGGTTAGTTAGGTTTAAGTAGTTCTAAGTTCTAGGGGACTGATGACCTCAGAAGTTAACTTCCCTTAGTGCTCAGAGCCATTTGAACCATTTTTCTGCCCAGGGTTCTGCCTAATGGTCATGTACAGCGCCGTATGGCCCGGAAGCTGCTATGACGTCCTCTGCACGTACCTAGAATGGCAGTTTGAACAGGCGAATAGTTCTAATGCCTAATCCCGCACGTTCGACTTCGACCAAGCTGAAGTTAGCGTCAGCATGACGGAAGCAAAGGCCCTGTTTGGTCGCGTTCAAAACTCTCTGGTACGCAGCGTCATTGATCATTTTAACGTAAACGGCGTTACTGAGAACAGGGAGATGGATACCCAGAAGTTCCGATGGCGGGATCTTCACCTCGTCATGGAGGAAACGTTCCACATCTAAAGCTTTCGGTCGAGCATATTCCGCACAGAAGTTGAAACCTAGTGTCGCATTTCTGAACTTATAAAGCCAGCACGGGCCGGCGGAGTAATCCAACTTTTCATGTATCTGTGAGGCGACCTCTGCAGAAAAAGGTTCGCATTAGTCTCTAGCAAGTTCTGTTTGTTTTGAAGAATTGTTTTCCTCTTGGTTGCGCCTGCAAGTGCTTGTATATGTTATATAGTACACAGGAGTGTCTTGAGTGTAGTCTGCCTGGCAGGGGCCGTCTGTGGCAGACGTAGCAGCTATCCTTACGAGAGGTGGGCTACAGAGAATCCTTATGGTATGGTGGTACCAAACCATCACCAATAGTTCAGTCTCAATATGTGGGCGCAGATTATTGGCGACTGCCTCGTGGAACCAGTCATCCCTCTACAACATCTCACATATGAAGCTTATCTGCACTTCCTGGGGTGACCCTGTCACCCCCCCCCCCCCCCCTACCATACTGCTAAAAGTTGTGCCTTTGGTGGCGTGAAGGGTAGCTTGGCTAGCATATGATGACAGTACAGCTCACTTTTGCATTATTGTGCAGAGGCATCTCTACATCCACTCCAGGTGATGGATTGGTCAAAGTGGTATAATCACATGGCTCACCCTGTCACCAGACCTCAGATCTTTAGATTTCTACCTGTGGGAGCACGTGAAAGTAATTTATGTGGAGCCCATCATGGATGTGGAGACACCAGAACAACGCATTCACGTTGCCTGTGACACCACTTAGTTGGAAGATGGCACTTTCGAATGTTTGCATCGTTCCCTGCTGCCTCGTGATTGCACATGCATACTGGCTGTGGGAGACACTTGACAAGTTATCTACAGGCATGATGAACCAATAAATACCCTATATCACAGACACCACCCCCATTTTCGGCCGTAAATCCATATGACCTTCTTTTGCTTCCTGTCTTCTCAGGAATCGTTTCCTGCTGTTTGTCCCCATTTAGCAAAATCACCCTGTATAACATGTTGTATCTAGCAATAATCCGTTTAGATCAGTACTTAACACATCTCGTTTAGATGATTTACAAGAAACTGCTCTTAAGGTAAATACATCCCCTGAAGTGACAAAAGTTATGGTATAACGATACGCTCATGCATGTTTAGCGGTAGTATCGCAACACCGGGTATTAAGGGGCAGTTCATTGATGGAGCTATTATTTGCACTCAGGTGACTCATGTAAGAAGGTTTACAACGTGATTATGGCCCCACAACATGAATTAACAGACTTTCAGTGTGGACTGGTAGTCGGAGCTACATGCATGGGCCATTCCATTTTGGAAATCGTTGAGGAATTTGTAATGCGCCAAAACTTATCTTACATCGGCGTTTCTCGTAGGTATCGCGTCATCTTATTACCAAAATTTACTGTTATGGAAAGAAATGGGGGTGTAATGAATTTTTGGAGAGTGTTCTTATGTGTAATTTTGTAAAATGTTGTAGAGACTGTCGCCTGAAAATATCTGAGCAGCAGAATCCGGTCAACGTCAGCGAGTTAACTTCGCTAGAACAACCGCAGAGTTGCAGCTTGCAACAGAGATAACATCTGCGGCAAGACTCCAGCGACAACCCAACAAAAACTTTTGTTAAATGAGAGAATTAGCATGCTATGTTTGTTCATGTAAATTGTTCTTGGTGCCCATGCGAAAGCCAGTTAATTGTTGGTAGTAGCTGGACTAAGATAAGTTCGAATTGGGGTTAGGAGTGTTTGACTCAAACGCTACAGTCGTTTATGAGAATACTGTGAGGTTCTTATTGGCTTGTTTAAAAGATATTGATGCTGGTATGTGATAATTTTGATCTCACCTTGTGGGCCCAAAAGTGTCAATGATTGATTTGTGTGGGAACTTAGAATTTTGCGTGAGGTAATGAAACGTCCCCTTTCAAACAATTTTACGAGACTGTGCTTAAACTGACACACAGTATTTTTAGCGCAACGCAATCTGACTTTCAAAATTCCCTACAAAAGAATGGCCCTGACTAACATTAAACTATACCTTTCACAAATCACTTACCTCACAAAAATCTTCGCTGCTCAAGCTACTGCAATACAGCGAGCGCCACTACTGCCAGCTAAATAAAAGATTCAAACTACGGAAGGCACTAACTACTGATAGGAATAGTTAGCAAATGAAAGATATTAATAGAGAACAAACAATGTATTTACCTTGATATCATCATATATAAAGCAGTTCATGACAAATTTCAAAACTCCGCCATCTCTCTCCCCACATCCACCACTGCTGGCGGCTCACCTCCAACTGCGCAACGCTATGCGCTGTTCACAGCCAGCTGCCTAACACTACAATGGCGAGTATTACAACAATACAAAGCAGCCACAGACTGCACACAGCACAGCCATTGATTTTCATACAGAGGTGGCGTTACCAATAAAAAAACCTAAACAGCCTACTTACATAGCCCCCATGCTCCCCACAAAAAATTTTACAAATTGGTTTGGGCAGTGCCCAATACAGATTTGAAAAATTTTTTCATAATTACAATAACAAAGAAATCAAATGCACACACTTATTGATACAATGTTGGTCAAAAGCTAAAATTTTATCACAGTCCATAAAGACAGTCCTGATCGTTGATCACACTAAAATTGCCGTGTTTTTCTCAAAGTCTGAGCAGTAAAAGAAACTGCACACGGAAGTAGTGGATTTCCATGCAGTCTTGAAGAAGTAGCGTTGTCCTTCCAACGGAAAGACAGTGCTGACTCTTGACATGCTGACAGGTAATGGGCCACAACAGAGCAAACCCACAGCGGAGTCAGTCGAAGTTTTGAAGAGTATTGGTGGGTAGGTCATCACAGAGCAGACCCACTGCAGTCCTGGTAGAGATTACGGTATTGGTGGGCCACCAGAGGTGCAGACCCACTGCAGTCCTTGTAGAAATAATGGTACTGATGGATCATCAAAGATGTAGACCCACTGTAGTCCTTGCAGAAATAATGGTATTGGTGGGTCATCAAAGATGCAGACCAACTGTAGTCCTTGTAGAGATGATGGTACTGGTGGGCCACCAGAGGTGCAGACCCACTGCAGTCCTTGTAGAGATGGCCACAGCCATCTGTTGTGACTGTGCAGGTGCACAATCACCATTGAAGAGTCTTGCGGATAATATAGCAAGTCCATAACCACCACTTGTGCACTCACAAAGTTTTTGGAATTGTCCTTAGAACCAGCAATGCTCTTAACCAGTCCCTTGCTGAATTATTAACACACGTGCAAACACTAACAGTCCCTACTTCTCACATATTGTCCATATACTATGACCAACAGAAACGTGTGCAGTGAAATGTAACTTACAAGTTAATAATATGATGAACTGGTGTCAATTACAATTTTATAACATAAGAATACAATTACAAAGGTACACAATACATCATTAAAAACCTAATAATACAGATAACATTTGTAGTAATACAGGCTTTACAAAAGAATCGAAATAACATATACATCAGTGTTACAGGAATTATAAGACAAGTAAATAACTTTTGAAACATCAACTTTACACATAAGCATTAAAACAAAACAGAATAAATAATGTCTAAGCATATTTACAAGGTAAATAACATATTATTAATGCCAATTATATTTGAGGATAACAGTATTCCTCATCATAGTGAATGTAGCTTAGTATTAGAAAAATTCTACAACATAAGTCTTATCAGATAAACATATAAATACAGGAAAAACATAAATACACAAGGGAACACAAACACATAGTGGGATAACACAAGGAAAGGACAGGGTTTCTTTTACTGCAGTATTTTGCAAACAAAACTTTCTTTACTTCTCGGAGATCTCCCTTCGCTCCTCATTATTTCCAAAAAGTCCTATCTATACCTGCTTTCTCTACTCTGTTCATATTTCTTTCAAAATAATTATTTCTTAGTGCACAATACTCATTTTTGCCAAATCTGTTTCTTATATAGTCTACCCCTCTTAAGCTAACTTAAATCTACTGAGCTCAGATGCTAAACTAAGGGACGAGGCAATGCAGCATCACATAAAACAATTAATATAAACAGCAATTAAAAAAAACGCAGATTTGCGAAGCAAGCAGCATTAAGAAATTAGCAAAGCAATTGTAATATTACAACTAATCTAAGGCAATGTGCAGCAAACAATAAAAATAAATCATTAGTAAAACTGGCTTAACAGCGTAATACAAAGTCAAATTCAGTAACATTATGCCTGGCAAACAGCAGAAGCAAAAGCAATAAATTATATCTAAACATGACAACGCTCAAGCAGAAAAATATTAAAGTAAAGACAACAATGCAGATAAGGGAAATGTATAATCACATCTTAATGTCTAAGTAATTAAAGTGGTGCACCACAAGAAGTTATTCTACCAAAAAAAATTACCCAGTAGTTGAAAAGAAAATTCCGTATGCAATTCCTGTGAAGGGAAATATCTTTTTATGCTCCTTCGTTTTTTTGAATAGATCATAAAATTATTTACTGGATCTGGAGACAGAAAATATTTATATTAGTACATCTATAAAATTTTATTTTAACCAGTGCTGCAGTGCAGCTAGAAACTAGATATTAAACAAAATGAGTAAATAAATTGTAACAACTAAAACGGCTTCTGATACGAAATGTAACAGTTGTGTTACTAAATGTGACACTTCTGTCACTAAATGTAACTGGGTTTTCTCTTTTGATGCTGTCAATTGTCAGGATGAGCATTCTAAAGCATTCTGTCAGGGTGAAAATATTAAATAATTTAACTTTTCTCTCTTAACAACATGTGGGCAGGGTGGGTTCTTCCTTGGCTCGGGTATGAGGTCGAATGAAACATCATTTTTACATAAGATAACTTTTATTGAAGATTTGTACAACTGTATCTTACGGGATGTTCTGGTTCGGAGAGCGGCAGCTGTGTCGTTTGTGAAGTCTTCTGCTGCGGCAGCGGCGGCGGCGGCGGCGGCGGCGGCGGCGTCTGATTACGCGTAGCGGTGTGTATCTCGTGTCGCCGTCTCGCCCAGCTGACTGGAGACGCGCAGCGCGAGGTGGCCCGTTTAATTATTGCGAGCGAAATCGTGCATCGGATGATACCTTGGGAGTGGCGTCCCAGTGTTTCTCTTCTCTATGCGGCCGCGTGTGTTGTGCGTCGACCAGCGGAGCGGCGCGGCGGGGGAAGGCCAGTGTCCCAGACTCGAACCACGGACTCCCGCTTGCCGGTCTTCGGCTGTCAGGTCTTCATCCCAGCTCACAGGTGACTGCTGATGTGAGGCCGTCTCCTTCCCGTCCTCACGAGTCACCCGGGTACGTAAAAATCAGACTTTTAACTTCTGTCTTTCGCCGCCGCCGCTGCTGCTTGCTATTCCATTACAGCGGCAGACTTGGTTCGTCTGTGCATGATGCAGACTCTTCTTACATGACGGTCTTCAGCACCGAAACTGACTGAAAACTTCTTCATCTTCTTCGTCTCTTCTCTCCGTCTCCGTCTCCGTCTTCATCTGACTTCCTCTGACTTCAACCCTCTGGCCCACTGCGTCTCGCGTATTTATTCACTTCAGTTTACTGGAGGTGAACGACTTCACGGTCATTGCCTCGTCTGTCACGTTGAAAAGCTTTTCGAAGAATCTTCTTAACGTCGGTCGTTGGCTCTTGGAATGTAGGTGAGGGCTTTTGATCCCATGTGACGACTGAGAAACACGTGAGCCGGTCATTGCCTCTTCTGTCACGTTGAATAGCTTCTCGAAGAATCTTCTTTACGTCGGTCATTGGCTCTTGGGATGTAGGCGAGGGCCTTTGCTCACATACGACAACTGAGAAACACGTGAGCCGGTCGGGCGATGCCCTGACGGCTGAATCGACAGCGCCCGCTTATGTGGAAGTTGCTGACTCCACGGTCATTGTCTCTTCTGCTCTGCTGTTCGGCCCGCTGCTTGCGAGTATGTAACTCTCTAAACTAAACCAAGTTTTTCATTTATATTCTAATTTCTAGTTCACTTTGATTTCACTAATGTATTTACTTAAGTACCACTCAACAAAATACATAAAGCAAGCCATATGGCATTTCTCTCAATTCTCGTAGATAGACACTTGTCCTAATCAGGTGTGCAGATGTGAGAATGTTTCCAAGTTATTATTAGCGTCTCGTATTTACGATGCTTTCTACAAAGGAACGTCAATAGCGAGGATAATGGCCTCCCCTTTTTTTTTTACCTGTGCCGCTGGAAGGCTAATGACTTTTTTTTTTTGGGCCGCTGTCGCCCAGGTGGGTGCCTGCGACGCATTACGTGCAGGTGGTCACTTAACTTTCGTACGGAAATATTTACGACAGCAGTTTCCGCTACAGTGGCAGTCTTATATAAAAAAAAATCACAGGTTGAGAATTTGCGTTACCAATCTGTAGAAACAAAATCCTATAAATATAAGTGTCCCAAAAAAAAATATTCGTCAGCATTGTGATACATTCACGCATTTACACACATTTCATAACTCTTAAAGTACAATTCTTGGTTTCCAACATCTTTTTTCCCTAACCACTACTCATTATTCCTTACTTTATTACACATATACATATTCGTCGACACGTCTTCAATATTTCATCTTAGAAATCCGTAGCATAATCAAATTCCTCATATACGGTAGCATCATCTTATTGATCATAAACATATCTCAACAGCATAATACACATCGTCGTCGTAAAAATAACATCATAACACCTCAGTCAAATCTCTCAATCGTCGTAGCTTTCTGCAATAATATCAAAACCTAAAAAAAATTCTCTGCTCATTTCAATGGTGTCATCGACCTCAAACGTACTTTAAAAATCATGATCCCATACCAAATACATCATTCAAAGCTCACGTAGTATCACAATGGTTCTGAAAAAATATGAACAGTTTACAAAGTACAGACAAAATACAGTTTCATAAGTGTGAAGTTATCCAACTGTGTAATTGCGTAAACATCTGTCACTGACGTAGTAAAAAGAATGTTTGTTTCTCTGTCAAATAATCAGATAGCTGTGTAATTCTGTGTTAGAGAAATATGGTACCGATGTGTAAAGTTGTATATGCAAATACCATATTAGCTAGGGCTCCTTGTGCGTGCCAAACACATGGTACACAAAGTAGGCGTGTACCCCCCTGAGGATTAATGTAATTATACCCTCAGGTGTTACAGATTATTGCAATGGAATGAAATGTATCACGGAATACCTTTGTATCATTGTACTTCAAATATCTTAAAAAAAATGTTTTAAGTACAAAATTAATCACTCAAATGCGTATCCTGTAGCGCGAAATGCGCGTCTTGCTGTAAGATAATTCTGTGGAACTGTCGTAGTTATCGCCCTCTGTAAGCAAAGTTCTGCTAAAGTCAATGTACTTACCTCATGATACACAAAAGTGAAATGCTTTGCGTATAGATATCTTAGTTATTACGCTTATTGCCGTGATGAGGAAAGTACTGTACTGTAACGTATTGTTGTGCTACGAAAAAGGCTGTCTCATTGTTGCTATACCACAGAAGTTACTACTAAAACATGTTTTAATTTCTTGAATAATGCAGAAAAACTGTGCAGAAATAAAACAGAAACACTGCAAAAGCAACATTGTAAATTGTCACTCATTAGTAGCGTCGTGATAAAATCGTGTAGCTGTCACATAAACTAACCTCTGTGTCATCTGGTATCTCTCAGAAAGCACTTTAATTTCAGAATGTATGTTCAAATAAACCAAAATGTTGCATTAAAATCTCATTAGCATTGCCGGTATATGTTCTAAGTATGTGATCCTTATAGTCGTTACGTGATAGTGGAACTAACAAGCAAGAATGTACACACACAATAACACTGTGACGTCTGTTCACTATAACAATGCATTTGTAATTTCTGTTTCAATAAGTTCTCTTGGTTCTTGACTGGATATTTAACTTCAAACATTGTTGCATGTTAACAGATTCTAAATCTGACAAAGCATACTAGAAATGTGAAGTGAAAAATTTTATGGCAAAGACTAAGTTAAAAAGCAGATTATCTTTCAATAAACGTTTTTACATGTGAAGTGTGGTGCTATCCTTTACTCTAGCCTGACAAAGCATACTAGGAATGTAAAGTGAAAAGTTTTATGGCAAAGACAAAGTTAAAAAGCAGATTATCTTTCAATAAGCGGTTTTACACGTGAAGTGTGGTGCAATCCTTTACTCTTCATAGTACGCAGACTTTCAACTGAAAAGCAATTGTCATGTTTTATACGTCGGTAAGGAATGCTAAATCTTTTCTCAAGGTTAGCGTCTGTGTTATTTTTCTCTGAGCCAGCCGGCGCACGTGGCAGCCTGCGGTGCGAGTCATTGTCTGTCTCTTTGTTGGCGCGCGCCGTTATTGGGATTAGGAGACCGAACTTCTACAAATTCACCTTGACGAGAAGGCCCTGCCCTGTTTAAATCCCGCCAGTTCTGATGCAATTCAGGTCTGTCGTTACGAAGATATCGTCTGTCGTCATGTCGGTAGGTTCCGTAGTTTCTTCCTTGTCCGTCACGTGGTGGAGAATTTCTCCCTGAATCGTAACTGTGCGCCGAACTGTTGCGTCTGAAGTTATTCTGTCTCCCTTGATAATAATTGTTTTGGTTCCCATATTGTCTGTTTCTATGGTAATCTCTATCATATTCATTACTATGGAAGTGCGATCTTTCTCTGTAATTATTACTACTCTGCCAACGGTTGTTATACGGGTGGTGTCTGTTTCGGTCACGATTTGTGTTGTGAGAATAGCCTTGTCGCGTCCAGTTATTATTTCTTTCATCGCGGAATTGCGACGGATGTGATCTGTAATTGTTGTGCTCCTGCGTTCCGCGATTGTCAGTGTCAATTTCCAGTTCTTGTAACAGTCCCTGAACAGCTTCAATGTCGTCTTTGCAACGTCCTGCTAAAATAATATGCCGTAAATGTTCAGGTAATTTGATTAAGCAAATTTGGATGAGTTCTGAGGGGCTGTATGGGTCTGAAAGATACTGATTCTTACGCAACATATCTTCAAAATATTTCATAATACTGGAAAATTCAGATTGTTCGAAACGTTTCATCATTATGATGCTATGTTTTACTCGGTCTTGTGTGGCTTGAGACCAATATGCTGAGAGGAAGGCATGATAAAAATCTCCTTCACTGTGACAATCATGAATGACCGATCGCATTCTTACAGCTGGTTCATTCTCTAAGTAGCCACACATAAATTCTAATCTGTGCTCTAACGACCAGTTGGGAGGAAAACAATGAGAGAATTGATGGAGCCATGCTTGTGGATGAATGTCATTGCCAGAATTCTTAAATGTTTTGAATTTACGTGTAGTAATGAACAGCTTATAGTCAAAATCATCGTGTCGGCGAGTCGCATATCGGTCATTGTTACGTTGTTTCTGTGATTCCATCTCAAAATTCGGTGTGCCTTGCCAATTTCTTTCATAATTTCCGAAATGCGCTGTGTTATTATTTTGTGGTTGTTCCATATTTCTAAGTCCCTCTTCCCGTATTGGAGCGCGAGTGTCCTCTGAAATACGTAATTCTTGTATTACCTGTGTCAGCTGATCTTGTACTTCCCGGATTTCTACTTGGTGTTGCGTATTAATTTGATTCAGATTTTGTTTCAGTTTCCTAATTTGTTCGCTCTCTTCTGTGTCATTAAAGACTACCGGTTTTGTGTCATTCAGATTATCATTTACCTTCGTAGATAAATTATTTAGCTGATCCGAAAGTTCAACTACTTTCTCTGATAATGTACTAATTTCCTCCATGTGTCTTTCTACTGTGTCCTTTAAGTTTTCCTGGGTTTTTGCAAGTTGCATAACCGAATTGGTAGATGCAACTGAGTCAATTTTTGCTTGCAAGGTCTCATGATTTTCATGAACAATAATTAGCAGTTCTTTTATGGCTGCTTCGTGATTCTGTAATGCATTTTCATGCCGCGAAAAAATAGGTTGAAAATGCTCACAAATTTGTGTTTTTACATCATTACAGACTTTTTGACATTTCGATTCAATGTTATGTAACTCGGTAGTTAAATCTTCACGTGTTTGTTCAAGCTTATTTTCCACTGAGTCTAACTTTTGAAGCTTTTGTTCCATTGCGTCTAACTGTTGCTGTGTTTGTCTCTGATTTTGTTCCATTGTGTCTAATTTTTCAAGCTTTTGCTGTGTTTGTCTCTGATTTTGTTCCACTGTGTCTAACTTTCGAAGATTTTGTCCCATTGCGTCTAACTGTTGCTGTGTTTGACTCTGATTTTGTTTCATTTGCTGCATTAATTGCAATAATAATGTGTTAGTGTCTGGAATCTGTTCCTCTACACTTTTCGGCAGTGCATTTGCACCGGCAACATTCACATTTTGACAAGCAGAAAATGTGTCTTGACTCATTTGAGAAAACGGTGAGGACCCAAAACCTGAATCTACAGTATTTGCAAAATTGTGTCCTGTCATTCCCGATTCCTGAGGCGAGCTGTTGCCGACCGATCGATCGATAATGCTTCCCTCTACACTAATTGTTTCACTGTCCACGCCATTGTTTGCCACCCGCTCCATTTCCCTATGCACAGTTACCAAATTACTACTTTGAATATTAGTTAATTCATTACACGGTGGCGCTAACACACTGCTTTCGTCTTCGCTGTCATTTCTCAATTTACTTTGGTGCCTAGTGTTACGTTTTTCACACGCCATTATTGTCACAATATTTCACACGACAACACAGAAAAACACAATTTGAATAGCAAAAATAGGGGAACACATTAACACAGCACTGAAAATAATATCTAGTTAATTGCAGCTGCGAAATACTTGGTGCAAATCTACATGCGTGCCACACCTGTTTTACTGTACAACAATGAAAGACTGCAACTACAAAGGAAATTCTCTACAATTACGCGCTAGCAATAAACAAAAGCTACACTAATTACACAAACTACAAGAAAAAATCAGAAGATTCCAGTGAGGTATCCTCGGCTAAGGGTCGACATATGAAACGTCCCCTTTCAAACAATTTTACGAGGCTGTGCTTAAACTGACACACAGTATTTTTAGCGCAACGCAATCTGACTTTCAAAATTCCCTACAAAAGAATGGCCCTGACTAACATTAAACTATACCTTTCACAAATCACTTACCTCACAAAAATCTTCGCTGCTCAAGCTACTGCAATACAGCGAGCGCCACTACTGCCAGCTAAATAAAAGATTCAAACTACGGAAGGCACTAACTACTGATAGGGATAGTTAGCAAATGAAAGATATTAATAGAGAACAAACAATGTATTTACCTTGATATCATCATATATAAAGCAGTTCATGACAAATTTCAAAACTTCGCCATCTCTCTCCCCACATCCACCACTGCTGGCGGCTCACCTCCAACTGCGCAACGCTATGCGCTGTTCACAGCCAGCTGCCTAACACTACAATGGCGAGTATTACAACAATACAAAGCAGCCACAGACTGCACACAGCACAGCCATTGATTTTCATACAGAGGTGGCGTTACCAATAAAAAAACCTAAACAGCCTACTTACAGTAACAGTAGTGGGTACAGTATATTGTAATATAGGACTAGTTTCTCATTGTTGGTGATTTTACGCCAGTAGGGGTTAACACCAGTACCAGCGCATTTTGTTAGTGTGGGTTCCACACGTTCTGGGGCTAACTTGATTGATTTGTTACCCCCTACCCCCTTAACCTATTGTTCCCCTAAGTGATTTGTGATCCCCGGAGGATAATCCATCCTTTCGAGAAAACTCCCCGCCCCTCCTCCTCCTCCCCCTCCTCCTCGCCACTCCTCTCCCCTCCCCTCACCAACGCAAATACACCGTCAGGCCCGAGTTATTCAAATAGCCCACTCCCACCATATAAATATGATGACTAATTAATGTAATTGATCAATTAATTAATCGTTCACCTCCCACTCACTACCCATTCCCCCTTCCCTCCCCCACCTGTAAATTGGCGGGAAAAACACTCGGAGGATTGGCTATGTGGCGGAAAATCGATTGTAGTGTGTGGAATATTGTTTAAACAATTTCTGGCAGATGAGGCAATATGTGGAATATTGTTTATTTAAACAATTTGTGGGATACAAGGCGGTGTTTGGAATAAAGTTTATTAATTTATTTTAAGGATTTGTTGGTAAATTGGCAGCAGTTTTTGGAATACTGTTTAAACATTTTGAGGGTGACAAGTCAATATGGAATATTTAAACAATTGCTGTACATTTTTATTCCGATAGTGCAAGGAATACCGTCAACATAACTCACCACGCATAATTACACTGTTAAGAATCGTTTGATCGCGCAGCAGACGTGGTCTGCTGGGCCACAGCAGCTGCCCCCGCCCTGTGTATTCATGCATATGCAGGCCTTGCAACCACTGTCAGCTGCTGTGCTAATCCTATGAACAAAAGTTTCAAGTTGATGCATCCTTTGGTATAAATACCGGAGAAATTCCTATCACAACATATGCTGCCCCCTCAGTTTCTCTCCTTCTGCCTCTCACAAGTGGATGCTTCCTGTATGTGAACCAACATATGCTAACACATAAAGACCAAGATGTCCCCAGATCCCCTCAACCCTTTCATCCCCCTCTCCCCACCCTCGCTGCTCATGCAGACCTTGTGTTGGTAGTCGGAACATCACTTTGTCCTCACATTTCCACAGCTATGGAAATCTGTAGCAAAAGGAACAAAACCATTCAAGAAGAAGTAGCCATGAGCCACACTGACCCCAACTTTGTCCTGAAAAAAGTAGTGGATACCTGGTAACCTCCCCTCTTCCCAGCTGTAGTTGTCTTGGAAATATTTCCTCACTCTTTGAAATTGATTGGCTAATTAATTAAACCGATACGCTTTGTGTGCGGCGAACTTTTTCCTACGTCCTATTGGTGAATACTAAAGCTGGTACATTTGGTGGGATTCGATCCTGCAACTGCCCAGTTTCCAAACTCTACTATTCCTCCTTCCCGATTTTGTTTTCCCTTGCCTCCCAGTGGTGGATACTGGCTCAGTTAGGTCAATTGGTATGAAGTCCATTACGTTGGAGGTACCTGAAAATTTCAAATTTCAGCTCTTTTGCGTGCTATGTCCTTAAACAATTTTTGGGAGGGGCTGTAGAGATGTCTGCTCGCAGTGCCATTATGGAAACAATAAACTGATCAATCGGGAATTTGAAATTGCAGTTAGGTTTTAAAGCACTACAGAATTCCTAAAGTGGTTCTCTCCTCTACATTCAGAAGGATGAGGGAGGGTCTGCTGTGTGATAGGATAGAGGAGACAACAACAACAACAACAACAACAACAACAGCTACCACCGCAAGACAGACTCCACTGTTGTGTTAGGAAGCATTAAACACTAGACACTTAAACTGTGATCGAATCCATAGTAGTAGTAGTGGTAGCAGTAGTCAAGGCTAGGTGTTATAAATCACTGAAACACTTGCACATACACCTGCTCATGTCCTGTTGTCCACAAACAGTACCCCGAGCCAGAGATTACGCACCGCCAGTTGCCACTGTGGGACATGCATCTTGTCAGTCGTGCCAGGTCTGCAGCCAAACTCGGCCTGCCAGAGACGACTGCCCGGCTATGGAGGGTGTCCAGGATGATTGGAGGGGGAGGAATTAAGATGTTATCACTACCTCCAGCAGTCACATCAGTGAACAATACTGAACTGCACCTGTCGTCTAGGGGTAGCGTTTTTGATTAGCAATCGAAATGGCCTCGCTATGGGTTTGAAACGTAAAGGGACGAGAGAGGAAAATCTGAGGTTGCGGTTGATAATGGCAGCAAGACTAAAGAAAAATCAAGACAAATTCATAGGTTTTGTCGACCTGGAAAAAGCGTTAGACAATATCAAATGGTGCAAGACGTTCAAAATTCTGAAATAAATAGGGGTAAGCTATAGGGAGAGACGGGTAATATACAATACATACAAGAGCCAGAAAGGAACAGTAAGAGTGTATAACCAAGTACGTAGTGCTCGGATTAAAAAGGGTGTAAGACAGGGATGTAGTCTTTCACCTCTGCTGTTGAATCTGTATATCGAAGAAGAAATGATGGAAATAAAAGAAAGGTTCAAGAGTGGAATTAAAACTCAAGGTGAAAAGATATCAGTGATACAATTCGCTGATGACATTGCTATCCTGAGCGAAAGTGAAGAAGAAATATATTATCTGCTGAATGGAATGAACTATCTAACAAGTACAGAATTTGGATTGAAAGTAAATCGAAGAATGACGAAAGTAATGAGAAGCAGCAGAACTGAGAACAGCGAGAAACTCAGCATCAGGATTGATGGTCATTAAGTAGATGAAATTAAGGAATTCTGCTACCTTGGTAGTGAAATAAATAATGACAGACAAGCCGGCCGTTGTGGCAAAGCGGTTCTAGGCGCTCCAGTCCGGAACCGCGCTGCTGCTACGGTCGCAGGTTTGAATCCTGCGTCGGGCATGGATGTTTATAGAGATCGAAACTGTATCCTCATGACCAGGGTGGGGCTCGCCAAGTGTAACATCAGAAAGAGGACCGTTATTTGGCTGTAAGGGCACGGTGGTACTGCCTTTGTGCTGTACGGCAACTGGCATCCGATCTGGCAGCACTCTACATGTTGTTCATATGGTTCAAATGGCTCTGAGCACTATGGGACTCAACTGCTGAGGTCATTAGTCCCCTAGAACTTAGAACTAGTTAAACCTAACTAACCTAAGGACATTACAAACATCCATGCCCGAGGCAGGATTCGAACCTGCGACCGTAGCGGTCTTGCGGTTCCAGACTGCAGCGCCTTTAACCGCACGGCCACTTCGGCCGGCCTACATGTTGTAGCAAGGCAGAAAGTGTGCAGAAGGTTTCAGCAGATTGGTCTGTATTATTGGAGAGCTGCTGTATGTGTATCTCTGATGCATCTTCACAGAAGGGAACGTCTAGAGTGATGCTGTGAAGATGCCTCCTGAACGGTAGAACAGTGGGCCAATGTTCTCTTCGGAGATGAGTCCTGATTTGGTCTGGAGAGTGATTCTCGATGGTTTCGCATCTGGAGAGAAAGTGGGACACGCTTTCAAGACCCAGCCACTGCGGAAAGAGACTGGTTTTGAGGATGATTCCTAATGGTGAGGGCATGGATTATGTTGACTGCTTGAACACCTCTTCACGAAATTGTATGGTTAAACTGGCAAGGTTTAACTGTTGTCAGGTATTGGGACGTCATGTACGGTTGTTGTGAGATGCGGAGGGCCCAGACGTTGTATTGCCGGACGATAATGCTCGACCTCACAGAGTACGTGTGGTTGATGTTTTCTTGGGAACGGATGATATTGCACGCATGGTGTTGCCTGCTTGCTCTCCCGATTTGAATCCCATAGAGCACATCTGAGGTGCACTAGGCACACGGGTTGCATCACATCAGCATCCATCAACCACTCTCCAAGACTTGCAAGCAGTGCTGCAGGAAGTATGGACGTTACTGCCTCAACATGAGATTGATGGCGTCATTCCAGCGTGCCCCATCGTTGTCAGGCCTTTATTGCCGCCAGAAGTAGTCAGACACTATACTGAGCACATTAACCAATTGTCAGAATGTGTATGTAAATCCGTTTAGATGGAGAAAACGAAAAACACTTTTATCTAGTTTTATGCATGTTGCAGTTGTTTATATTATGTATTCTTTATATTGTTTCTACTTTACTATCATCTGATTATACTGCTTTGTAGCAAAATAAATGCAGCATTGCAATATTTCTGTTTGTTGCTTTAATTTTGGACACCAGTGTATAACACTTCGCCAATAACTGTATACTGTTGGCCCCAAACAATATTGATCTAAATTTCGCGATGGAATGACGTGTTTCATTTGCTTTTCTTGTGAGTGTTACCAGTGCGTCTCAGGAAGACAGACGGAATCGTCTTATAAGCGACCATCTATTAAAAATACGATCGCTACGACTACATTACTGTCACCCTGCATAAAAAGCAGTGTTGGTTCCACAGGCCCACACAAGTATCGCTAACGATATCCATGTGTGCTTTCTAAATCAAGGTGTGGTATTGCTTCCGAGTGTAGTCGTCTTCCACACAAATACTGCGATATTGAATCTAGACGGTGATTGTGGATATGTATTAACAGACCAATAGAGTGGGTGTACTTTGCCAGTGGTCTAAGGTGGTAGTAAAATCACCCTTCTCAGCGAATTTAGAAAGTGATTCAGCTAAGGAACTCGATATTAAGCTGGTAGTTGCAACTCCTTCATGGTGCTACTAGATATTTCCCATGCTAACAAACAGTATTTGTAATGCATTCTATCTCAATACCAAGTACACAGTGTAACAGAGGCTCTGCGTTATATCCATGTGGTTATAGGTGAGGGAGAATGATGATTGACTGAGAATGATTGCATACAGTAGACGATGTGCTACACGAGGAATCACTTAAA
Organism: Schistocerca nitens; assembly: GCF_023898315.1. Classification (NCBI taxonomy): domain Eukaryota; kingdom Metazoa; phylum Arthropoda; class Insecta; order Orthoptera; family Acrididae; genus Schistocerca; species Schistocerca nitens. The sequence goes on from NC_064618.1 coordinate 619,829,376, forward strand.
AAATACAACGCTAGATTGAAGTCATAAGAAATGTACAAAATCCTATCAGTAATACACTGGCTTTTCAGATGACTAGTGTTACCCTTTCTTGTAGAAGTACTGTCTGCAATTTGGAGTCAAATCTCTCCATTCAACCACACACCTAAATCTGATCCTATGAATGTGTCTTTTAATGATTGCGGCCACTGATGATTCATATTCATGGAACTCCCACCTCTCGAAAAAGTCACATATTTCGAAACCACCTAAGGATCCAATGCAGCAAAACTCCAACGTAGTTTTAGACAATCCCTCTGCATCTTGTAATTGTCCCTCAGTCTCGGCCCCACGTTCCTGCAGTTTCCTGCATGTTATCGTTCCAATTTAAATCAGAACTGAGCGGAAGTCGGAGAGCACCCTATCTGCCACCTTCTGAATCCCATGGAGAAATAGTGTGAGCTCAGTTAATGCTACAGCACCGTGTTTTGTCCACTCCTTGGAAATGGGAACATATTGTCATAGCTCCACCAACCGGGTACAATGTATAAGGCCAGCACCAGCCGACCGGAGTGGCCGAGCGGTTCTAGGCGCTTCAGTCCAGAACTGCGCTGGTGCTACTGTCGCAGGTTCGAATCCTGCCTCGGGCATGGATTTGTGTGATGTCCTTAGGTTACTTAGGTTTAAGTAGTTCTAAGTTCTAGGGGACTGATGCCCTCAGATGTTAAGTCCCAAAGTGCTCAGGGCCATTTGAACCAAGCGAGCGCCAACCAAAGTTCTCTCCTGCAACACAATGTAGTTGAAAAGACAATATGAGCAGTTACAGTGCTGTTCCTTATCGAGAAAATTAGGAAGACTTCGCAGCTTACAGGGACGAGGATTTTGCTACTGTATTGCAGTGCGTTTCCAAACTCTATATAGATACAGCAATCTGAAGGAGATCTGCATCACTCAAGGTGCATTCATTTCTGTCACCCAAACTTTCTATCTTTTTGTACCATCCAACAGAGAAAAACTATGAACTATAAAAACTGCGCTAATGTCTCCTGATAATAATATATCAATGCATCTCACTCTTCCGATATACCGAAAACAAATACCATCTGTGTGCTGACATTAAGCATACATTGCGATCATATTAAACATACGGGTATTGGTCCATAGAAGCAGGTATCTAATGATTGAAGTCGCTTGCACAGACCAGTGTGAAGTTATGGTGCCTTGACTGTAGGAGGACCTTGTCCCACAGACTATCAATCGCAAGAGAGCGTCGTTATGTCGTTCTTTCATAAGCAGTTTGATACATTGGTTTTCTGCTGTAACACATCCAAGCAGTGTATGACAACAGCTTTATACATCACCACACATTTTGTTTTTCCACCACAGTTCAATGTTTGTGCTAGGTGTTATACTAACATTTACATGTTTTGATACATTGGCTCTCACAGAAAGCTGGACATAACGTGGTGTAAATTATGCTTCTACCACAACACACAGGATGGTTGAAATAAAAGACAGAGGTGGTATTTCTTATTGACAAAAATATGGAGGGCACCACAACGTGTGGAAACTGGAAGAGTTTGTGGCATCGTGGAGCATTTCCAAACAGCTTTCCAAAGGTGATGACCTTTTCATTTAATCTCATCTTCCATAGTGATAAGGTACAGATGTCTAGATGTTCCGTTTTGAAGAGACCAAGAGCATTCATTCCTCATACTGCAACCATGCCCGCAATAATTGTTTCGGTGCTGGCCGTCCTCAGAAGGTGTTGCTCCCACCAAGAATCTCTCCAGCTCAGACAAGTGGTGTTAGTCAATCATTATGTGGTAATCAACAGTGTACCATTGGATGGATTAGATAGAAAAGACACCGTCGACATGGGGCAATGTACTGTAATAAGCACTACAGTTGATGGTTCAATCAATTTTAGCTATTTTACCAGTTTTTCTGTAATTTCAACACTGACCAATGACACGACAGCAAGCTTTCCAGTTTCTGTGTCATTGCTAAACCATCCCTCCACTACTTTGCATGTACCATGTAACAGACTGCAATTGTGGATGGATGACTGCAGTACACCCATTCATGGTTAATTCATGGACATATGCAACAAAGTATACCAGACCGTGTCCTATATCGACACAGTTAGGTTATCTATGTACTTCTAGCACTTAGATCATAGTGCATAATTTACGATTATGTTTCCCTTCCGTGCATGGAAGTCACAAATTATTCTAACATTCATAGGATAAAGTTGGAGATTGAATGAACCCCCTGCATTGCCTTTGACCAACCCTCCCTGAAAACTGTTGCCGATTTAATTTACAGCTGACCTCAAGAAGGAGAGTACTATACCTGATACATTCCACATCTAGTGAAGGAACAGAGCAAGCTGAGTCCATAACTACTGTTCAGTAAAGCCTGTTCCACACCAGTCTTACTCACAACACCACATGCACAAGACCTCTCCAGATATACACATGTCTAGGTGGTTAGCACCGCTAAGTGTTGTGTAGCAGATACTGGAGTGCAGTGATGATATAACAGATCGCTAAAAAGAAATGTGTGAACTATGCATGATGGAATTCCAAATGGACAGAGTCTGAAGCATTTTACATAAATCGACTGTGCTATCAATTCTAAAGCATTGTTATGGAGTCTGGGGACAGTACCAAGAAGGTATTGGCAAGAGAGAGATGATTATAGAACATAAATACAAGCACTCCTAAGGCTACAGAGTTCTGCACTTAACCATGCTATAATGTTAAAGACATGTTGTTTCTGAAATATAAATCTTGCAGAATGCAATGGTTGTAATAGTCTAATGCAGGACATATATGCCCAAGAGCTGACATACATCCACCCCCTCAAGTTTTCTATCCCGCTCAATATAGTGACAAACTTTTAAACCCTCTCTGTTCATGGCAAAGAAAAACACAAATTCCTTATGACACAAGCACAATATACCTTTCTGGAGATGTACAGTACCCATGCTCACATCCAACTACAGTTCAGTAAAGTGTGATGTGCTAAAACATCAGTCCTATGAGAGATCGTCAACAACGGAAAATGCCTCTTACAAAGAAACATACAAATGCATAGCAGTGGTGTTTGATGTGTGAAATTACACACTATGCTACAAGAACTCCTAAAAAAGGACCAATTGTCAAGCAAATGTATACAGAGGGTTCGCAGTACCTCACAAACACCTGTCACTAACTTACAAACGCTGCAGTTATGAAACTGAAGACTCAATTTATGTCCAAGATGTGGCAGAGAAATGGGGTATTTTGCACACATCTTCTTTCATCTAGAGGGGGGTGTTGCAATAGGTTTTCCATCGATGGACGTGATTCATCACACAAGCATTGGAAGTCTTCTGCTGACTATTGTTTGGGGAGGTTTGCTGTTAACAACTGTAGGTAGATGGCACTCTAACTCACACTTGTAACATGCAATTGTATACAAGTCGCTCATGAGCTCATGAGTTATACCACACAACTGACGCGCTCCTAACAACGTAAAAAAATGTTTAAACGAATGGTAAATGACCTGTAGCAATATCTTCCTCCCTCTAGAATGCATCATCAGTCTACCATTATATAATACCTCGTCACAACCCCTCTCAACCGATCACTTCATCTGCTTCATGTCACTTTAGAGGCAGATGGTTCTCTTTTCCAGGAAAGCATCAAAGACAGCAATCAACTTGCATGTGTCACTATTACCTCAGTAGGCATACAGTAGAATGTTGTTAAAAAAACATGCAGCAATTGTTCTGTAAGGTGCTTAGTAGCTGACACCGCATGGTTGTGATTGGTAGAGAGTACAATGAAGCACATTGTAAATACTGTTTGTTAGGGTTTAAAACATGTAAACAGTCCTGCACAGTGTCTAACACATGATCCATTCTGTAATTGTATAATACAGTCCCCCAGCTGGTACTACAACGCTCCTTAGCTAAGGAAACTTCATGAAAATCTATAAGGTGGTTGTCGATAACTTTAGGGTCGCACCTGGGCTTGTGATCCAGCATATATAAATTTATTACTCTACATTTGGTGGTCATCCAAATTATTTATTCTATTGCAGCCGTCTTATCGCTGTCGACGATAAATGGCTGTTTCCCTGGTTCCCAATACTTACATGTCAACTTTTTCTCGTATTTCTCTTGCTGTCACCTACTCATTCCCATGTAGAAGAACTGTTCTGCATCAAGCAGAAGACATGCAAGTACTCCCTCAATGTCCCCACATTTTCCATCAATTTATATATCTTTTCCATCAATTTTCTTAATTTAAAAATTTTATGTCACTTCTGCCCTTGCAATAATGACATCACTTCTCGCCACGTATTATAAAATTGCTTTTAAATGTAGTACAGTTGTTAACACGTAGCGCAAACACTATTTTTCTGGTCAGACAGTATGGTACAGCACTGTACTCGAATGCATTCTCGGAATTGTTCATTCCATCGTCTAATGCTCTATGCTGTAGGAATATCCACACCATATCTAGTGCGAAAGTCACGCTTAACAATTATTACTGACCTGCACTGTGCAAAACGTAGAACACAAAAAGCTTTCTGTTGTCCCGTCGTCATTTTTACTAGAACTGAAGAGGGCGCGCACTACTGTTACCTAGTGGGAACCATGACAAACTCGAGCGTTTGCTCTTCCCAACAGTACGTTGTTCACGCACACATCTCAAGTAACAGTTAGGACTCTTTTTTTTTAAATCGGATCATTGTTTTTGATACCCCTAACATATCAAATACTAGTCCACATGTAACGAAATGTAAATGGGAATGCACGATTTCTGTAGAGGATTCTGTATGACCTTATGTCTTTATTCACATATAAATGGCTAGTTATTTTTATAGATCATACATTTCATGGATTTGCAAACCCTATACAAATGATCGTATGTTTAAAGATACAGATTGCCTGATACACGTCAAATGATTCGACGACAAAGATCCGGGAGATGCAAGGTGCAGAGAACAAATGCAATCCAAGTTAGGTCAAGATCGAGGTGCTACATACGCGATGGAGCATCGAGTAAGGTATCTAACAGTTTGAGTGCTTCATATGAGAGAAGCAGTTATTAAGATTAGCTTACTTGACATGCCATTATGTATGTAACACCTACACCTTAAGTTACATTTTGATTATACACTGCCCAGTCGCATTAATGTTACCACCTGTCAAAAAAAGAAAAAAAGCCTTAATAACGACATTTTGGGGCGCGGACCGGTGCGAGACGTGCAGGACGAGAATCAGTGAGGTTCTGAAAGGTACCGACAGAGGCGTGCAGCCATGCCGACTACAGTGCCGTGGCCAGCAGCGGTAGGTTTCTCGGTTGAGGATCCATGGCATGAACAGCCGTACTGAGGTGGCCTCACAGATTCTCGATTGGGTTTTAACCCGGGAAGTTTGATGGTCAGAAGAGTACGGTGAACTCATCGTGGTACTCTTGGATTAACGCATTTAGATTGCGATCTGAGAGACGCGTTGCCATCGAGCAGAGGAAAACAAACTGTATTTAGGTATCGATAGACGTGTACTTGTCTCTAGATCATAACGCTAGCGCCTCCAGCCTGGAGGCTTCCGACGACTGTTGCGGGGTGCTTGCTTTCAGAAGTTTCACGCCGTATACGCCGTACGCCAGCGGCCATCTGTCCAATGTAGCATAAAACTTGATTAGTCTGGAAAGGCCACCTATCGGCATTCAGTGGTCGTCCAACTGCGGTACTGCAGTATAAATTCTGGCCTTCGTCGCCGATAAATAGCCTTCAGTATCGATACATTAATCAGGCCCCAGCTGCGGAGGTCCATATGCAGCAACGTTTGCTGAACGGTCATTGAGGATACAATGATGGTAGCCTCTTGGTTCATTAGCGAGGGGAGTTGCTCAACAGCTGCACGTCTATTCTCTCGTATACATCCTGCAGACATCGCTTATGCCCCGCAGTAGCACCATAGTTGCCTCGGTGCCGGTTTTGGATAGCGTCGCTTTGTCATGAACGGTATACTTAACCACGGCGAATGGGAACAATTTAGAAACGTAGCCGTTTCGGAAATGCTTCTACTCTTGGCCAGAAAGCCAATGAACATGCCCTTTTGGATGTAAGATAAATCGTCTCGTCTCCGCATTACGACAATGACGTCGACATCGAACATCGGTGGTGATCACATAAATGTGACTGAACTCTGTGTATTTTTCTACGTATTCTGGATCCTGGTCTTCGGATATGACTGACCTCTCGAACATGTATAGCAAAATAAGGTATTTTGTGCGTATTGGTAATCAGTAAGATTGTGTCTTGACATGTACAGTTTCTGCTATCAGGGTGCTATATTCTGTAGAAAATACACTACTCGCCATTAAAATTGCTACACCAAGAAGAAATGCAGATGATAAACGGGTATTCATTGGACAAATATATTATACTAGAAGTGACATGTGATTACATTTTCAGGCAATGTGGGTGCATAGATCCTGAGAAATAATTACCCAGAACAACCACCTCTGGCCATAATAACGGCCTTGATACGCCTGGGCATTGAGTCAAACAGAGCTTGGATGGCGTGTACAGGTACAGCTGCCCATACAGCTTCAACATGATACCACATTTCTCAAGAGTAGTGACTGGCGTATTGTGACGAGCCAGTTGCTCGGCCACCATTGACCAGACGTTTTCAGTTGGTGAGAGATCTGGAGAATGTGTTGGCCAGGGCAGCAGTCGAACATTTTCTGTATCCAGAAAGGCCCGTACAGGACCTGCAACATGCGGTCGTGCATTATCCTGCTGAAATGTAGGGCTTCGCAGGGATCGAATGAAGGGTAGAGCCACTAGTTGTAGCACATCTGAAATGTAACGTCCACTGTTCAAAGTGCCGTCAATGCAAACAAGAGGTGACCGAGACGTGTAACCAATGGCACCCCATACTATCATGCCGGGTGATACGCCAGTATGGCGATGACGAATACACGCTTCCAATGTGCGTTCACCGCGATGTATCCAAACACAGATGCGACCATCATGACGCTGTAAACAGAACCTGGATTCATCCGAAAAAATGACGTTTTGCCATTCGTGCACCCAGGTTCGTCGTTGAGGCGCTCCTGTCTGTGATGCAGCGTCAAGGGTAACCGCAGCCATTGTCTCCGAGCTGCTGCAAACATCGTCGAACTGTTCGTGCAGATGGTTGTTGTCTTACAAACGTCCCCATCTGTTGACTCAGTGATCGAGGCGTGGCTGCACGATCCGTTACAGCTATGCGGGTAAGATGCCTGTCATCTCGACTGCTAGTGATACAAGACCGTTAGGATCCAGCACGGCGTTCCGTATTACCCGCCTGATTCCATATTCCATATTCCGATTCCATATTCTGCTAACAGTCATTGGATCTCGACCAACGCGAGCAGCAATGTCGCGATACGATAAACTTCAATCGCGATAGGCTACAATCCGACCTTTATCAAAGCCGGAAACGTGATGGTACGCATTGCTCCTCCTTACACGAGGCATCACAACAACGTTTCACCAGGCAACGCCGGTCAACTGCTGTTTGTGTATGAGAAATTGGTTGGAAACTTTCCTCATGTCAGCACGTTTTAGGTGTCGCCACCTGCGCCAACCTTGTGTGAATCCTCTGAAAAGCTAATCATTTGCATATCACAGTATCTTCTTCCTGTTGGTTAAATTTCGCGTCTGTAGCACGTCATCTTCGTGGTGTAGCAATTTTAATGTCCAGTAGTGTACTTAGGCATAAGGTACTATGATTATATTCATGAATTGCGATTTTTGTAACCTGATATGATGTAACATAAAACGCCTGAAGTATACCCTTTACGTGTTATTCAATTATTTACTTGTTTATAATCATAGACATATAATGTTGGTTATATTTGGCACCTGGACGTCATCAGTGGACGATGCTGCGAATGGGCCTCTGCAGCAGGCGGCTCGTTAATGCACCCATGCTGACTACTGGTCATCGGCGATGAAGGCTGGAATTTCCACGCCAATAGCGAGGTATTTCATTGCCTTAGTATATGTTTCCTGATCGTTGGTGCTCTTCATTCTTTTCTGCATCCAAAAATATTATACTGTTTCAATGGGAACTTTATGCTATATTTCTTCTTCTTCAGTATTTCTTGGTTTTGTACTACTTAACGAACACCTAACGTTAAGTATGTGTTTACTATAGATCTAGTGAAACTAAACGTAGTTTCCTGCATCTTATGTAATGTAAATCTACTAGAAGTTTCGCTATATTGCCATTCTTTGTCTTATTATACATTTATGACTTGATGAAAATAATCGGTTGATAGCGGGATCTTTCAGATAGTGTTTTCGTGTAGTGACGATGCTGCGTATCGGCCAGTTCTCTGACAGCCGTAGTGCAGTCACTTCCTTGTTGCGAATGATACATCTTGTTTACATCTGCATATGGACAAAGTAATTGTTACCGCTGTCAGTCACTTTGTATTATCACATAAATGTGGCAGTGGGAACACTGGATCTATACTGATGAGCCAAAACATTATAACCACCTGCTTGATAGCTTGTTTGTCCGTCTTTGGAACGAAATACATCAGTGAATCTGCATATCATGGATCCGACGGTTTGTTGGTAGGTTTGTGGAGGTATGTGGCATTAGATGTCTATGCACAGGTCATGTAACTCGCATAAATAAAGGGCCACTGATTTGCGTACGTGGTGATGGCACCCGATAGCTATCCGAATGGGTTCCATAGGATTTACATCAGGCGAATTTGACCGCCGAGACATCAACGTGAGTTCACTATTATGCTCCTCAGTCCACTGTAACGTGGTTCTGGCTCCGAGACTGGCATAGTTATACTGCTGAAAGATGAGATCACCGTCGCGGAAGGTATAAGCATGTAGGTGGTTCGCAGCTGTCAGCGTGCCTTCGATTACTACCACAGGTGCCATTCAAGCTCAGGGGAATATCTCCCATATCATAACACTGCTCCCATCAGTCTGCGTCCGTGGCACGCTGCAAGTTTCGAGCCGCCGTTCACCTCGGGGACGGCTTTTGTAGAGACGACCGTCTACCTAGTGCAGCAAAAATGTGATTAACTCGAATAGCCGACATGCTTCGACGTTGGAATCCCGATGGTCCTGTGCCCGCTGCAATCATAATTGACGATGTCGTTGGGTCAACATGTGGACATGTAGGGGTGGTCTGCTGCGGAGCCCCATGCGCAACAACGTGCGATGAACGGTATGGTACGAAACACTTGTGCGTGCACCAGCATTGTGTTCTTTCGGCAGATATGCCACAAGTCACCATCTATCGTACTTTACAGAGCAGAGCAAACAAGCGTCCGAACCCCAGATTCTGTGAAGAGTCGTGAACGTCCAATCAATTAGTGTCTGGTGATGATTTCACTGTCCTTCTATCTGACGACAGTAGCACGTGAACATTCGACCAGCTTCGCCGTTCTCGAGACACTTGTTCACAGGCCCTGCTAATAATAATCACCCCTTTGTCAAAGTCGCTCATCTCAGTGGATTTCCTCGTTTGGAGCCCACATTTTCGCTAGGGTGATCCACCGTACGAGTCTGCTCCGCTTACGTACTTTTGCTACCGCGTCATGTGCCCGCACGCCGAACGGTTACAGGCGCTACAGTCTGAAACCGCGCGACCGCTACGGTCGCAGGTTCGAATCCTGCCTCGGACATGGATGTGTGTGATGTCCTTAGGTTCGTTAGGTTTAAGTAGTTCTAACTTCTAGGGGACTGATGACCTCAGAAGTTAAGTCCCATAGTGCTCAGAGCCATTTTTTTTGCCCGCACGCCATAATGCGGCATCAAAACTCGCGGTGGGCGATGGTCAAAATGTTTTGGCTTATCAGTATGTATATGATATGTGGGAAACTCGTAAAATTGTTTCTAAGCAATGACAACATTTTACTTTAGGTAAGATAACAATCTGATATCATTGGGAAGCCCAATACTAAATGTATCTTGTTATATTCTGTATTCTAGATCTGAAGATGGCTCGTCAGTGAGTTGAAACTAGTTGTCAATGAAGGTATTTCTGTGATCTTGACGTAGGATTTTTAATCCATACATTTTAGTTCAACAGATAACTTGTCTCCCTATTTGACAATGTCAAATAACAACAAAACATGGTCTTTTATTAACTTGCTAATGGAAATGGAAATGTGTGACTAGGGCCTGCCGTCGGGCAGACCGTTCACCAGGTGCTAATATTTCGATTTGACGCCACTTCGGCGACTTGGGCTTCGATGGGGATGAAATGATGATGATTAGGACAACACAACACCCAGTCCCTGAGCGGAGAAAATCTCCGACCCAGCCGGGAATCGAAGCCGGGCACATAGGATTGACATTCTGTCGCGCTGACCACTCAGCTACCGGGGGCGGACAACTTGCTAATAAGGTCAATCATTCCAAATCGTTGACCCCCTTTTAGCGTATTTCTTTTTCCTCATTCCTAATGCTTGCGTTATAATTTCTTTAGTGGTGTTACACAACTTAACTAGAGATTGGAATACTATTAAAACAATTATAACGCCCGCAGCCTCTGAAGTATTAGGAATGAGGGTTACCAATTTGGAATGACCGTATTAGCAAGTTAGTAAAAGACGAAAGGGAAGCATATCTACAAACTTTGTTATCCCCTAATAATGTGAATTACGGAGAGGATTATGAAATTAAATCTGCTTTAGTAAAGGAGGAAATACGAAAAATTGAACGGGGAAGTTGGGACCAATACGAGTGAAGTAGAACATGATATTCATGAATGACAAAACAAAGCATACAAGATCATGAAGCACTTGAATAAACTAGAACGAGAGACTTTACAATTAAATTTAATTCCTGAAAAATTGGATAAATACTTCAAATGCCTATGGACTGGTAATGAAGAAGAAACAGAAGTAAGTACCAATATGAGTGACTGTTGACCTGATAACAGTGGAAGAGCTACAAAATGTGATCAAAGGCACAAAAAATGAAAAGACCCCTGTCACTAATTGTATAAACATGGAGCTAATTAAAATTCATCTGCTCACTTAGATCATAGACTCTTAAATTTGATGAATGTTTGCTGTCTGAGCGGACACATACCAGAAGAATGGAGTGTAGCTTTGCCCTGTTTACAAGAAAGACAATTAATCACAATTCGCAAATTACAGTGTGTAATAAGTCTACTATATTCCTGCTATAAACTATATGCTAAAATTATAAACGAAAGATTAATAGCAATAGCAGAAGCACGTATGTTAGAGGTACAACATGGTTTTAGAAAGAGTTGATGATGTTCCGATTGTCTTTTCACTTTGGCACAAGCAACCGAGAAAGGAAGGGAGCTTAGATTGCCAACATACTATGTTTTTACCGACTACAAAAAAGCGTTTGACAACGTAAAGCGGAAAATGGAATTGGGAGTTCCAGCACATCAGATTACAGTAATTCAGCCATTATACATAAATGATAAAATAAGAATCCATACTGTGAGGAATGGGACAGAATCTGCCGATATCAACCAGACTGAGAAAAGGATGCCAAATCTGTCCCGGCCCCCCCCCCACCCTAATGCTCCTTTTTATGTTTGCACTGAGGATATCATCCTTAAATTGTTGGCTTTCTTAAATGACGCATTAGGAAGTGATAACTTTAATTTTGTTACGAGGCTATCTGCTGATGATAAGATTATAATGGGAGAATTTGAAGAAAAGTTTCAAATTTCAGTACACAAATTGAGTAAAATTGCCGCTAAGTGTGGAATTAGGATATCAGGAGATAAAACAAAAGGGTTGGCATTTCGAGAACTGGAGCCAAAATTGTTGTAGATAGACAGATAATTGAACAAATAAAAGGGTATAAATATTTCGGGTGCAATTTTAAATTTGCCATATGTAATGATAGATTAACTAAAGCACCATTGCAACATAATCCATCCGGCGGGAGGAACGTTGGATGTCTGTTGAAGAGATGGCGTGAACGATACTGAGGCGAAGCCGATCTAATCGCTAAAGATGATGATGATAATTCGTTTTTTCTCGCTTTTTACATATGTGGAAGTTTGTATATCCATATAGAATAGAAATATGATGTAGACGCCAGATGTTCGTCGTTCCTCTTGGAGTACACAGGAAACTACGAAAGGGGAAGAAAAGCAGCCTGGCTGCCGTTTGGTGTCTTATTGCAATAACTTCCTCAATAAAGTTAGCGTCTCCGCCCGTCTCTGCGGCGAAAACAAGATAGCAACAACGGACGCAGCAGTTCGCGCTGACTAACCCTGCCAGAGCAGACACAAGGAAGTTGGTGCCGGCTGAGCCAGTTCACACTGCAGCCGTTATTACAGATAAGAGGGTCTCCAGTCTCGTAGACGCGCTAACCTGCCGGCGCGGGCTGCGAACCCATCAAGTCGCCGTATGTTGGCGAAAAGTGATACGTAATGTTCCCCACATCGTCGAAAATTACCGAAAATTTTGTGAACCGTTAACTCGAGAGCCTGCACGTGCTGTTTTAATTACTCCTTTTCCAAGTAATCAGTGCCAAATTGCTCTGCCACAGAAGTTAATTTAGTGCTACTTTTTCGATGTGAAACTGCCGGACTGGTGCGGTAGTTCACAACTGCGTGCAGTCTCCGAACGAACTTAGTTTTACTTGAAGTTACACAACTCCATGATTCAGGTTAGCATTAATTGTACGATGGTGGTGTAATATATTTGCCCCCTGCGTGGTAGATAAGTATAAACTTCAAATTTGTGCGATTTAAAATTGTTGTTGTGGTCTTCAGTCCTGCGACTCTATCCTGTGCAAGCTTCTTCAACTCCCAGTACCTACTGCAACCTACATCCTTCTGTATCTGTTTAGTGTATTCATCTCTTGGTCTCCCTCTACGATTTTTACCCTCCACGCTTTTTAATTAGTTGTTAAAAATTTTACTTCGCAGGAAATTACTGTTGTTTCAACTGGATTAACTTTCGGTTCTTGGTCAAACATCAATTATTGCATTAAAACAACTTTTCTATGTAACTACTTACCAAACTTTTATTTTTGAAAGAACAAGATAGTAAGCTCATTTTATAAAAAAAATGGCTCTGAGCACTATGGGACTCAACTGCTGAGGTCATTAGTCCCCTAGAACTTAGAACTAGTTAAACCTAACTAACCTAAGGACATCACAAACATCCATGCCCGAGGCAGGATTCGAACCTGCGACCGTAGCGGTCTTGCGGTTCCAGACTGCAGCGCCTTTAACCGCACGGCCACTTCGGCCGGCCACTCTCATTTTATATCAATACAAGTAAGGCTGCTGTTACAGTATTTTAGTATGTAAAAACAAAGTAGGTGCAAGAAAGCAGGTGTTAAGCGTATTGTGTGCTTTATCAGAAAACGAAATTTTTAAACACAATATGAAAATTAAACGTTTATTGGTTGGTTGGTTGATTTGGGGGAGAGGACCAAACAGCGAGGTCATTGGTCGCATACGATTAGGAAAGGAGAGGAAGGAAGTAGGTCGTGCCCTTTCAAAGGAACCATCCCGACACCTGCCAGAAGCGATTTATGGAAATCACAGAATACCTATATCACGATGGCTGGACTCGGGTTTGTACCGTGGTTCTCCAGAATGCTAATCCAGTGTGCTAGCCGCTGCGCCACCTCGCTCGGTAAATATTTATTCTGTATGCTTAGATTAGATAAGATGTTATTACAGAGTGGTACGATAATTACATGGAAGTCGAAATTATCATCACAGTAATTCCATGGTTGGTAGTTAAAAATGGTTCAAATGGCTCTAAGCACTATGGGACTTAACATCTGAGCCCTAGACTTAGAACTACTTAAAGCTAACTAACCTAAGGACATCACACACATCAATGCCCGAGGCCGGATTCGAACCTGCGACCGTAGCAGCTGCGCGGTTCCGGATTAAAGCACCTAGAACCGCTCTGCCACAGCGGCCGGCTGGTTGGTTGTTAACCTGGTATTATATTGTGCTGTTTTGGTGCATCCACAAGTAATCCTTAAATGTTACCCATGGATTCTGATGTAGTCAGCAATGTTGCCAGATATTCCGCTCTACGTCCACTTTTCTCTTCCTGCAACACTGCCATATGACTCATGGGAAAAGAATGCAGGATGAGCGACATAGCTCTTTTGTGGTGTATAAAAATCCAAGATGGTGGAAAATAGGCCACTTTTCTCTTCTATAAGTGGAGAAAAACTATTATTTTCTCAGATAAATTCAAAAAAATACATTATGTTCAAATGAGAGGAGAATACCAATCCGCAAAGTTAAAAGGTCTGAGAAGAAGTCTAGATGGCGAAAGTATATCACCTTTCCTATGCAAAATGGCAGGTATTTTCAATTTATGGCAGAAAATGCTTAATTAATTCTAGATTAGACTGATACACGGTTTGACTGACGTCGAACGTGTTCACGTTTCAAGGTATTGTATTGTATTGTATTGAACTGGGGACCTAGAAACGACGGAGAGGCTCCGTCCCCGCCGTAGCCCTCAGTGGTTCACAACCCCACAACAGGCTACAGCAGTCCACTCACCCTACCGCCGCCCCACACCGAACGCAGGATTATAGTGAGGTTAGGCCCCCAGTGGACCCCCCCCCCCCCCCCCCCCCCCAAGGATCGTCTCACACCAGACGAGTGTAACCCCAAATTTTTGCTTGGTAGAGTAATTATGGTGTATGCGTACGTGGAGAAAGTGTTTGCGCAGCAATCACCGACATAGTGTAACTGAGGCGGAATAAGGAGAAGCAGCCCGCACTGGCCGAGGCAGATGGAAAACCGCCTTAAAAACCATCCACAGACCTGCCGGCACACCGGACCTCGACACTAATCCGCCGGGCGGGTTCGTGCCGGGGGGCCGGGCAAGTCTACCCGCCCGGAAAGCAGTGCGTTAGATCGCACGGCTAACCGGGCGGGATACGTTTTAAGGTACTCCAGACTAGCAGCAGTAATGCGAGAAAAATCTGACAAGAGATGCGACTGCATTAAGATATGCGAATATAATGCGAAGAGTATTTTGTTGTGCTGTAGGTCTCAAAGGAAACAGGAAACTTAATTTTAGATATATGAATGTGTTATGAATTACTACTCGTGAATCATTACGTATGGCGGTTAGTCTGCAAACCAATAGGGAAAATACTGAAATATTATGAACTCTCGATCAAATTGTAGAGATGACGCTGTGTGAACGCGATGTCCTCAGTGGAGACAATTTTTCTATTTAATTGTACTGTATGCGCACGATCTAGATGAATTCTTGTAGATATTTCTATGGTCTACTGAAATGAATTGCAAATGTTAGAACACAGAACCGCAAACACTGATCAGAGATCGATAATAAAAGATGTTGTCGTTTACTATTGAAAAAAATGGTTCAAATGGCTTTGAGCACTATGGGACGTAACATCTGTGGTCATCAGTCCCCTAGAACTTAGAACTACTTAAACCTAACTAACCTAAGGACATGACACACATCCATGCCCGAGGCAGGATTCGAACCTGCGACCGTAGCTGTCGCATGGTTCCAGACTGTAGCGCCTAGCACTACTCTGCCACTCCGGCAGGCCCAACCTGATGGAGCAACTGCGTATACAGCCGGCCGAACCTTGGAGCACATGTACACAATCTTCACGCCTGACAGGTTGGTCGCGGCCCTATCTGGCTACCTTGGTCACCTGATATGTCGGTGTACGAAAAGCCCTCATGTCTAAGATGTAACATAACAATCCTCAGAATCTTCAAGAACTGCATCAGAACATGTCAGATGACATTGCAGTAATTTCAGCAGTCCAGCTTCGATCCGCCTTCGGAGACTTACTAAGCAGGGCCCAAAAGTGCCAAGAGATGAATGGTGTTCACTTTCAGCATCTGCTAAAGTTTAGTTCGTACTGCATTTCCTTTCCTCTGCTGTGTCCTCTTTGTACCCTGGAACTCTGTTCTCTGGGCCAACCCGTTTCCTAGGCTGTGTTTCTTTGTGTCTTGGAACTATGTTCTCCGGGCCACTTTCACTTACCCCATCCTCCTCTTCGTGTGTGTAATAAATACGTCCGGTTATTTCTAGGGTAAGACTCCTACTATTATCATGGAGAAGGAGAAGAGAGAATCGTTGTTTTCTGAAATAATACGTGTTCATGGCAAAACTAGGTACTGGCACGTTGTTTGGAAAGCAACTGATTCGCAGACCATAGTGCACGCGACATGACATGATTATGTAACTCGTATCAAATGTAGAACCAGCTGTTTGTTATAGAACCCAGGTAACAAGAAGGGGACGACGTTACAGAGTGTCACAGTTATAGGCCCATAGTCCAACTGGAAAAATCCATATCTCTGGCAAAATCAGCTTTCGCTAGAGAGTGAGTGAGGGGGAGAGAAATATAAGCTTCGTAAATACAGCGGCAGGGGTATCTGAACGGCTGCTTTTAGCGAGCGCTTATATTTAACAAATGTATGGCAGCGAATAATGAAAAAATGAAAAAATTAATAAATAAAATAAAAAGCAGAACATAATAAACCAAAAATTGAAGTAATCCTCACAATAACGTGAAGTTTCATTTTACAGCCACGAGCGAGCTGTGGCCACGATCTGCTACGGCTGATGTTAGTGTTGTATCCTTGGTTTGTAAAGTCGTTAGAATAATTGGTGGCCGTGCTGATGGTATGTAGTCCTTAGAATATCGCAGAACCGAATTCAACTGGAAATAAATCATTTTGACATCAGTTTCCAAACAAATGTAATCCAGTTAGATTCTGACATCTACATCTACATCTACATCTACATAAATACTCCGCAATCCACCATATGGTGCGTAGCGGAGGGTACCTCGTATCACAACTAACATCTTCTCTCCCTGTTCGACTCCCAAACAGAACGAGGGAAAAATGACTGCCTATATGCCTCTGTACGAGCCTTAATCTCTCTTATCTTTGTGGTCTTTCCGCGAAATATAAGTTGGCGGCAGTAAAATTGTACTGCAGTCATCCTCAAATGCTGGTTCTCTAAATTTCCTCAGTAGCAAATCACGAAAAGAACGCCTCCTTTCCTCCAGAGACTCCCACCCGAGTTCCTGAAGCATTTCCGTAACACTCGCGTGATTCTCGTGGTCGTGCGGTAGCGTTCTCGCTTCTCACGCCCGGGTTCCCGGGTTCGACTCCCGGCGGGGTCAGAGATTTTCTCTGCCTCGTGATGGCTGGGTGTTGTGTGCTGTCCTTAGGTTAGTTAGGTTTAAGTAGTTCTAAGTTCTAGGGGACTGATGACCATAGCTGTTAAGTCCCATAGTGCTCAGAGCCATTTGAACCACTCGCGTGATGATCAAACCTACCAGTAACAAATCTAGCAGCTCGCCTCTGAATTGCTTCATAATTCACTTATTGCTGGCTCTATAATTATTTCAATGTGGAATCGTGAATTCCGACATCATTATGATTCATTTACTGTGGGCTCTATAATTATTTCAGTACGGAATCTTGATCCGCTAAACTTTGTACCGGAGTTGAAGTGTAGACAAGAAAGGCGCTGCCTTTTTCCACTGAAGGTATTACGTTAACAGACAATAAGAGTGCAAAGTAGATTTTATTCCACGAGTATCGTTCATTTCATGAACCTCGTTTTCCACTTCCAGAAAATGTAATTGTTAGAGTTCATCATGTCAGGTGTGTGTATATACGGGGTGATTCCATGATGATGCTACAAGCTTTCAAAGATGTAGGAGAAGGATAAATGTGTCAGTTTGAGGTAAGGATTCCTATACCCGGAAACGAACGAGTCGAAAATTAACAGGCAAAAATCATTGTTACCTCTGACAGTGGAACACATGTATCAGTACTATTGTTGTAAAGAATTTAGGGTATGCAACTTTCAGAGGTGGTAGTGTGGACCAGAAAAAGAAAAAAAATCCTAGTAAACATGAGCTCTAAAATGCATACCTAAGGAGCTATGAGCGCTTGTTGATCTTCGCTAGCGTGAAACACATCTCGTCTGTCGAACAAGTGCAACAAGCGTTGTAGTGTGGTCCACGCCACCATCTCGAAAGTTGCCTACCCTACAATCTCAGCAACAACAGTACCAGTACATGTATTCCACTGGTAGAGGTATCAGAACGGCTTACTTTATAACTTCCGACTTGTTCGTTTCCGGTACAGGAATCCTTACCTGAAATTGATACGTTTATCCTCAATCATCCTTAAAAGTTTGTAAAATCAGCACGGAATCACCCTGTACGTACATACATTTACAGGCACTGAAACCTATAATTCGACACTCTTTAGCGTCGTTGGATATTTCCAGACAAGGATTCCTATTCAAAATATTATGTACTCACTTGCCTCTGTAAGTCCTAGAAGTTTGTAACTGGAATTTCCGCACGATGGAAATTACGATCGTGAAAGCGAGGAGTAGAAGATAATAATACTGACGTTGCTATTTTTCGCACATATTTCTAGTGCTTCATTGAAACAGTTAATGTATGAAATAAAACCTTTACGAATAATGAAGCGCTAAGGAAAGATGTTATTTAATCGGATGACAAACGTAAGACGTACTTACGCTAGTCCGTGCTCTTGTTCATCACTGATCTTATTTCCACCAAAGCAGTGCCGCCTTACATGCCCAGAAAAACATGCGAGCAGCAAGAGGTGGAAACGGTTTGCTTGGAATGAGCTCTAAGTCATTATTTATAAGTTTTGCACTGACAAGAAATAATGTGTCGTCGACTTACGCAACACGTCTATTCGTCGTTAAATTGCTTAAGAGAGTAATCTTTCCTAGCTTGATCTATTACTCCCAAAACGATGACATGGCCTACGGCGTAATTAGCGTTTGGTACATTCAGGACACCGACAAGCTTCCTCGCACTCTGTTATTCGTTTGCTAATGAATGGTTGCAGTTAACCATACCGGCTCTGTGTCCGTCTGCGGCGGTACACAGTGAGATCTTCAGAGGGCGCCCCACACCAGGTACTAACAGCGTGACGCGCGTCACATAGAGTTGGTCACTCGACTCCTGAATGGTGCACATACCAGGAACTAATTTGCGCTTCCGCACAAGACTTTGAAATAGGCGAGTCGTCCAACAATAATGACGTCTGCCACTAAAGAGAGCACTGAAGCTCTGGACTATTTGATACATCCTTCAAATAGGTCACAGTATGACATTCATACACCGAGCGGATGATTTAAACGACCACATGCCTATACTAGACAAGTTACTGCCCAGTTCTCGTTCACTTATCGGCCACTTCCAGCAGTTATCACCCAGCTCCAGTTCTTCAGTTCTACAGCCGCGCACAAGTTACCTTCAGCGCCGATCAATCAAGCCATAGGACTGCTGCCGCCGAATATCTAACACTATTCAAAGTGATAGTCAAAATATTTAATTATTGAGAGACTGAACTTGACCTTTCTAAAACTGTAGTCGGTATGAAACTTCAGTCAGTTTTGTTAGTAATAATCTACTGTATTAGCGTAGCTTAGCTGCAGAACTCTGCATCAGTGCTATGTTTTCTCTAGAAGCCAAAGCTGAGTATACTTTGTTCTACCTCACTTCAATAAATGAGTGTATTTGTTTCTCATGTATTGCCTAATTGTCTGTGTCTCCCTATTTTAGAGATATTGCCCTGTGAAGAGTTAGTATCTAACAGGCGAACAAGGTACTTCCATTTGTCAGAGGGTTCGCTTACTGCTACCTTTGCTTTGGCCACCTACCTTTAGTGAACACAACAATGCCATCTTCAAGCAAAAGACACTACCGTGCGGGAAGTGTATCGTAGCTCGATTCAGCTACTCTGCGCTGCTGAAACGTAAGAAGCTCGTAGAGTCAATATGGAAAATATAGCCATTCCCTGAATTATATTAAAACCGATGCAGCTGCGGTATCGAAATCCAGAGCAGGAAATGTAGGCAGCGAACAAACCATAAAAATTATGGTCATGCAGGGCTGCTGAGAGCCAGGACTGGGGCTGGGGTAGGATACGTAGTTGGGCTCCATGTCCAAATATAGCATTCCAATTTTATTGTTATTTTAAAGAATGTTTGAAATGACGTAAACCCTAACACAGTTTGGGCATATTAAAAAAACACAAAAAGTTCTCACAGGGATGAAATACAAAGTAAATATGTTAAAAAATATATCGGCTCAACCACTTGTTTATAGTGTAAAACACTAAGATAGACGCGTTTCGGAAGTCAAGCTTCCATCATCAGAATAATAAAAAGAAAAAGAACCTGTTAAAACTCGCTAAAATGGAACATGCACCAGGCACAATAAAACTGATAATAAAATTAAAACATCGTGGCTACTTCCCTTGTTGCAGCCGTGTCTTCCAAGGTGCATCTCCACATAGTCGTCAAAATATAAAAACCTCTAAAATGGTGTCGCCTATGGTGTTCAACATCTAACCACATGGCTCTCTCCTCTATCGTCATAAACCGCCCGTGCGTCTTCGTTGATACCACACACCACATAGCCAAACACGACACTGAAACGCGAGTGAGCCCACGCGCAAGTAAACAAGGAAGTCACAGAGATGTCTACACAAACAGATAACGTATACATGTTCCAAGGACCTCATGAAATGATGGTATCTTGCCAATTGCTAAAAATGTAGTCACTAAAAGAAACCAGTGAAATGTTTGAAAAAGTTATTTGTATCACCAGTTAGCTGTTCATTCAGTGTGTTCTGATTATTCACGCTATGTATCGTAATTTCCAGCTGTTCTAGTAAAAAAAAAAAAAAAAAAAAGGTTCAAATGGCTCTGAGCACTATGGGACTTAACTTCTGAGGTCATCAGTCCCCTAGAACTTAGAACTACTTAAACCTAACTAACCTAACGACATCACACACATCCATGCCCGAGGCAGGATTCGAACCTGCGACCGTAGCGGTCGCGCGGTTCCAGACTGAAGCGCCTAGAACCTCTCGGCCACTTCGGCCGGCTAGCTGTTCTAGTAGATCCAGCTTTTTGCCTTTGTCCTGTCTATGTAAAATAACGAAATCCTGATCTATTCCCAACATGGGGTGTCCCATTCGAATAAAGCTTACAGTCATAGTAAAGATTACAAAACTGTTACTTCTATTAACGAAAAGCTTGATTCAAATAACGCAATCGTTACCAAAGCGGACAAATCAGATTCTATTGTTATTGTTAGTGAAGAGAAGTACATAAATAAAACATTGCAGTTCTTTTCGGAAAACGATATTACAGAATTCGGCATGGATTTAACAAAAAAGGTACAATCCGAGTTAAGAAAGCTATTGAAGACGACTTTCTTCCTCTTCACAGAAAAAGAAAAAATACGCTGCTCCGTCATGAATCCGAAAGGTCCACGATTTAGATCCCAGTTTAAGGTACATAAGGAAAATTGTCCTGCTAGAGTAATTGTGAATTCTAGAAACAGTCCTTTATGCAAAATTACTAAAATGCTCGATAAAATTTTAAAAGAATCTTTCGTGTTCGAGGATATGTTTTCAATCACTAATAATTCAGCTTTGATAAATGAAATTAAGGATAAGCCTAACGCTGACACGGCCCGCCTAGTATCTCTAGACGTTAAAAACCTTTATGCGAATGTGTCGGTAAATGAGGCCGTTAAGGTCATCAAAGAAAATTTGCTTAAGCACAGAACACTGTCTCAGGAAGAAATAGTCGAATTCATCGAACTGTTAGAATTCGTTCTGAAATATAATTATTTTTCTTTTAACAATAAATTTTATATGCAAGAAGATGGACTGGCTATGGGTTCCAGTATATCTGGAACCATAGCAGACATCTTTATAAATCATTTAGAAAAAAGTCTCCTCATTAACCCGCAACATCCCGTGGATAAAGTTGTGATACGCTGCTTCTTATTGATGGACGAGAAAAAGAAGTTGCACAAATAGTAAATAAATTTAACGAGTTACACGGTAAAATTGAATTCACTGTGGAAGAAGAGAAAATTGGTGAACTACAATTTCTCGACCTAAGTATTAGGAAACAAAATGGTAGGCATGTTTTTGAAATATTTAGGAAACCAACCACAACCGATGTGTTGACACAAAATAATTCCTGCCATCCTAATAGCCAGAAACTTTCTGGTTTTAGATATTTGATAGATAGATCCTTTAGAGTCCCTATGAATCAAGAAGACAGAATGACTAAGCTGAAAATCGTGAAACAACTAGCCAGAGCTAACGGATATCACCAAAACGTTGTCAATAAATTAATACGACAGAAACAGCGCGCGAATGCAAGGAAGAATACCGCAAATAATATTACGAGTGTCACAATACCATACTTCGGTGATATTTCACTAAAAGTGGCTAACATTTTCAAACCTTTTAAAGTTGATACCGCTTTTCAGACCAATAATACGCTGCGGTTTAAACTAAGAAATAATTTACAGCAGGAAAGCGATAAATATGAGAGAGCTGGGGTCTATAAAATTCAGTGTAACACGTGCAAGGCAAGCTATGTAGGCCAAACTGGTAGGTCCTTTAAAGTACGTTACAAAGAACATAGCGATGCTTTCCGGCTTAATAATTTTGAAAAATCAGCTGTAGCCACGCATATTTGGGAAACGGGACACCCGATGTTGGGAATAGATCAGGATCTCGTTATTTTACATAGACAGGACAAAGGCAAGAATCTGGATCTACTAGAACAGCTGGAAATTACGATACATAGCGTGAATAATCAGAACACACTGAATGAACAGCTAACTGGTGATACAAATAACTTTTTCAAACATTTCACTGGTTTCTTTTAGTAACTACAATTTTAGCAATTGGCAAGATACCATCATTTCATGAGGTCCTTGGAACATGTATAAGTTATCTGTTTGTATAGATATCTCTGTGGCCGGCCGGAGTGTCCGTGCGGTTCTAGGCGCTACAGTCTGGAGCCGAGCGACCGCTACGGTCGCAGGTTCGAATCCTGCCTCGGGCATGGATGTGTGTGATGTCCTTAGGTTAGTTAGGTTTAATTAGTTCTAAGTTCTAGGCGACTGATGACCTTAGAAGTTAAGTCGCATAGTGCTCAGATTCATTTGAACCAGCCAACATCTCTGTGACTTCCTTGTTTACTTGTGCGTGGGCTCACTCGCGTTTCAGTGTCGTGTCTGGCTACGTGGTGTGTGGTATCAACGAAGACGCACGTGCGGTTTATGACGATAGAGGAGAGAGCCATGTGGTTAGATGTTGAACACCATAGGCGACACCATTTTAGAGGTTTTTATATTTTGACGACTATGTGGAGATGCACCTAAGACACGGCTGCAACAAGGGAAGTAGCCACGATGTTTTAATTTTATTATCAATTTTATTGTGCCTGGTGCATGTTCCATTTTAGCGAGTTTTAACAGGTTCTTTTTCTTTTTATTATTCTGATGATGGAAGCTTGACTTCCGAAACGCGTCTATCTTAGTGTTTTACACTATAAACAAGTGGTTGAGCCGATATATTTTTTAACATTGACATTCACAACCACGACCTCTCATCCAGTATGGATAAAATCAAAACAAAGTAAATACAATAATTTATTATTAAACACCAAACACATTACAACAATTTATCCATTTTACGGGATGCTGAGCTCCGTGGTTGTGGTTTATATTATTTTAATAAATACAGCAAACAGTCGCTTAGTTTTGCATTTTTATTTAAGCTAATACGCGTTTAGGGCTTTAACCTATCTTCAGTTAGCGTAGTACATATTTCAATCTTCAGTCAGTACGTATTTACAACATGGACAGAAAATTGGATGCTGCAGCTGTCCTTGTGCAAAATAACAATTTTATTTAGCTACTACATATCGCGAGCTGTATATTTACGATTTACTGTTTTTAGGTTACTGCAAGCACGAGTAGAAAGTAAGTACAGCTGAAAAGCAATACATCGTAAATACACAACTCGCGAAGTGTAGTAGCTAAACAAGATTGTTATCTTGTACAAGGACAGCAGCAGCATCCAATTTGCTGTTGGTGTTGTAACAATCTACTGATTGAAGACTCAAATATGTATGACGCGAAATGGAGATGGATGAAGGGCCGAAACGTGTATTAGCTTAAATAAAAATACGTAATAAAGTCGCTGGTTGCTGTATTTATTAAAATAACTGAAAGTATGCTCACAAATGCAATGTATACAATGCCATTATACATTGCGCGAGATATTTCCTGTTGAATTTGAGCAAACTAAATGTTGTTCATAGCGGAATTAATGGAATCAGAGCGCGCGGTGTTGTAACCATGTGTACCATCGATCAACTATTAAGTTCGATTGCACGATGGATGCAGTGTTATCCTGTATTACAGGGGCTGTAAACTTTCAGGGAAACTATACAAACTGTGACATGTCATTGCGCTGATGAAGGACGCTGAAGAGGACTGGATAATAGCCTGACCGAGACTTGCATGGCAAGAGAGAAAACTGATACGTCTGATGAACTTACAAGTTTGACTTCTGATGCTTCTCAGTAATGAATTATTGTAAGATGTGTGTACGCTACATTCAATTTAATTTTTTTAAAGTTGGTTTAATTTACTTTCACTTTACGTTGAAACAAAAGGCTAATTATTATACTGTTTTGTACACTGACGAACGTCTGGTGTCAGGAACACTGCGATATACAGTGTTCTGTCTCCGCTCGTTGTCTGGGATGCCCACACATTTCAGTACAAAGACATCTACACCTTCATCTATATAGTGTTACCATGTACCACTACTTGTCATTTCCTGTGCTGTTCCACTTGAAAATAGAGCGAGGAAACTCGACTGTCTGTATCCCTCCATATGAGCCCTAATTTCTCGTATCTAATCTTCGTGGTCCGTACGCGCAGTGTATATTGGCGGCAATAGAATAATTCATCAGTCACCTTCAAATGCCGGTTCTCTAAATTTTATGAATAGTGTTCCCCGAAAAAAAAAAAAAAAAAAAGACGTCACTTTGCCTCCAGGGATTCCCATTTGAGTTCCCGAAGCATCACCGTAACACGT
Source organism: Schistocerca nitens (assembly GCF_023898315.1). NCBI lineage: Eukaryota > Metazoa > Arthropoda > Insecta > Orthoptera > Acrididae > Schistocerca > Schistocerca nitens. The sequence continues at coordinate 619,854,367 of NC_064618.1, forward strand.
TTTGTTTGATCCTACCGGTAACAAATCTAGCAGCCCGCCTCTGAATTTCATTTATGTTCCTACAATTCAATCTGGTACGGATCCCAAGCACTCGAGCAATACTCAATAACAGGTCTCGCCAGCGTTCTATATGCGGTCTCCTTTACAGGTGAACCACTCTTTCTTAAAATTGTCCCAATGAACCGGATTCGATCAGTCACCTTCTCTACCACAGTACTCATCTGCTCGTTCCACTTCATGTCACTTTGCGACGTTATGCCCAGGTATTTAAACGACACGAGTAATACAGTATCCGAACATTAACAGGTTTGATCTTCCTACTCATCCGTGTTAACTTATTTTTTTCCACATTGAGGACTAGCTGCAATTGATCAAACCAACTGGAAATTTTATCTGGGTCGTAATGTATCTTCCTACAATCACTCATCTTCGACGGCTTACCGTACACCATGGGATTATCAGCAAACAACCTCAGATTGCTGCCCATTCTGTCAGCCAAATCATTTATGTGTATAGAGAAGAACAGTGGTCCTACAACACTTCCCTGCGGCACTCGTGATGACGTCAGCGCGCTCGCTTGTAAACCGCATTGAGTCGTGTAACAGGTAGCACACTGGAACTTACTTACCTATAACCTGCCTATGGCACTTTGCGAGCCTTTCGTTCAACAAACTTTTGAATCACACCACCGAAGTGTAGTTCCCTTGTCAACTTATATGCAGTTGCCAAGGTCCCCAAATCTGAGAAACGTTGTTGATGTACAGTTGATCTGAGACAGTTTTAACACTAACCAGAGTTAGGAATCACCTTTCTACTTCAGCTACAGCCGCAGAAGTGTGTAAAAGATGCCCACAGGTACACATACGTCCGGAAAAAGCTTGAAATTTTAAGCTCGTGCGTCTTAGTCAAGAGGTCTAAGTGTTCCAAAGCAATGTATTCAAAGTTTTAAGTATGAATAGTTCCCAAATATGACTCCTTATGGTATTCATTCATTAACAACTCACATGTCTCAGCGACCTCATCTTCGGTCATATCTGAGTATTTCTATAAAAACTCTTATGTTTCGCCTATAATCTTCCATGATTCGTAAAAGATTTTCAAGTTTGACACTAGATTGTCAATGATAACATAAAAATATTTATCTCGAATTAATCTTCCTACTTTACACCTGTCACTTCATATCTGGTTTCATCTCGGAATGATTTCCTCTTCTTAGTACGCGAAACTGGTAATTGAGGATCCGTATTAATGGCACCGGCAACAACCTTAGATTCTGGGAGAATGGTTTCCTAATTTTCGCAAAGACATTTTAAATTATTTTATAAACTTTCAAAGTGTCTTACGTCAATAACAGTGGTAGCATTTCGAGCTTGTAGTGATTCGATCTTCTAGTCAATTGGTACTAACAACTTTAGTCAAACACACGCCATGATTAAACTCTTGAAAGATCTCACAAAATCTATAAAAAAAAATCGTACGACATAATTTGTGACAATCTTATCCAAGTGAGCTGCAGTTGTTCTTACTGCGTCGAACTGAGCATTTCAACGAGTCCCAGACGTGGAATATAAAGAATTTCAAAAACATTGTTTAAGAATTTCCCATCGTTGTGGAATGCAGTTGAACAGGGTATAAGGAAGTTGAATCATTAAAAAAAGTGTATATACTTCATGACAATTCTCAGATGCATAGCCGGCCGCGGTGGTCTCGCGGTTCTAGGCGCGCAGTCCGGAATCGTGCGACTGCTACGGTCGCAGGTTCGAATCCTGCCTCGGGCATGGGTGTGTGTGATGTCCTTAGGTTAGTTAGGTTTAAGTAGTTCTAAGTTCTAGGGGACTAATGACCACAGCAGTTGAGTCCCATAGTGCTCAGAGCCATTTCAGATGCATATACTTCACCAAACGCTATGACATTACACAGATGTTTTACGCGAGGATTCCATTAAAGACAATACGTCTGAGGTCCTTTATAACACCTTCTCATATCACTTACGTTAACATAACCTTATCCGCGACACACCCTGGTAGCAGCTGAGTGATTCACAGGTATTGATCGGCTTAAATGTTCAATAGCAACTCCTGTTTTACAGTCTACGAATTCCAAATCCGCTCTTTTATTTCTTGTTTATCACTTTCCTTATTGAAGTAAATGTAACGCAAGACGAATGTTGGCTCTTCAACAAATTTTGCATCAAGAATTGCATCAACAAGAATTGAGTAATATTTCTTATTTTGTATCTGTTACAAGATGTCACTCCTGGCGTGATGCGCACAAGTAAAAAGAGATTCATTCTGAATATCACTTGACAGATAATGCACTTATAAAACGCTTTCCAGCTTCTTGTCCGTTTCTGACCTTGCATATGTGTTTTGCAAGCGCTGGATCGTAGTGTCTCACAAGCTCTAATAAATGGTTCAAATGGCTCTAAGCACTATGGGACTTAATATCTGAGGTCATCAGTCCCCTAGACTTAGAACTACGTAAACCTAACTAACCTAAGGACATCACACACATCCATGCCCGAGGCAGGATTCGAACCTGAGACGGTAGCAGCCGCGTGGTTCAGGAATGAAGCGCCTAGAACCGCTCGATCACAGTGACCGGCAAACTCTAATATTCCGAAGAAATTTCCATTACTTGTAACTCCAATTTTCCGAGGTGAACCTATGAAGGCCAAGTCTTTTAGATCAAGAAATAATGTCACATCAAATAACACAATGGTTCCCATCTGAGTAGGCTATTCCTGGTCAAACAGAATAAGAACACTAACTGTGTACTTCTCAGCAGCAGCATAACCAATGTACCTCTTTCATGTTATTTCAGTCCAACACTTTTAAGTTTCTTCCGGGATAACTGTACACTGACGAGGTAAAACATTTTGACCACTGAAACTTCCTGGTAGATAAATGTGTGCCGGACCGAGACTCGAACTCGGGATCTTTGCCTTTCGTGGTCAAGTGGTCTACCAACTGAGCTACCCAAGCACGACTCATGCCCCGTCCTCACAGCTTCACTTCCGTCAGTACCCCGTCTCCTACCTTCGAAACTTTACAGAAGCTCTCCTGCGAACCTTGCAGGACTAGCACTCCTGAAAGAAAGGATATTGCGGAGACATGGCTTAGCCACAGCCTGGGGGATGTTTCCTGAATGAGATTTTCACTCTGCAGCGGAGCTGTGAGAACGGGGCGTGAGTCGTGCTTGGGTAGCTCAGTTGGTAGAGCACTTGCCCGCGAAAGGCAAAGGTCCAGATTTCGAGTCTCGGTCTGGCGCACAGTTTTAATCTACCAGGAAGTTTCATAACAGAGCACACTCCGGTGCAGAGTGAAAATCTCATTCTGGATTTTGACTATTGCCCATCGCGACGTTCGATGCCGCCTGGAGGAGTTGCAGGCACGTGACGTGGTAACGAAAGTATGGAAGCGGAGCTGACACGGAAGGGGGATCATCCTAGTGAAGATATGGGCTGCGAATGGGGAAATCCATTGAGATGACAGACTTTGACAAAAGGTAGATTATTATTATACAGAACCTGTGAAAGAGTATCTCGAAAACGGCGAAGCTCGTCGAATGTTCACGGGCTACTGTTGTGAACATCTAAGGAAAGAGGTAGAAGGACAGTAGAACTAGTAGGCGCTAAATGGTTGGACGCCCACGACTCTTCACAGAATGTGAGGTTCGGAGGCTTCTCTGCCCTGTAAAGTAGGACAGATGCTGATCTGTGACATCTCTGCCGAAAGAGCTCAATGCTAGTGCACCTACAAGTACAGGGTGATTCAAAAAGAATACCACAACTTTAAAAATGTGTATTCAATGAAAGAAACATAATATAACCTTCTGTTATACATCATTACAAAGAGTATTTAAAAAGGTTTCTTTTCACTCAAAAACATGTTCAGAGATGTTCAATATGGCCCCCTCCAGACACACGAGCAATATCAACCCGATACTCCAACTCGTTCCACACTCTCTATAGCATATCAGGCGTAACAGTTTGGATAGCTGCTGTTATTTCTCGTTTCAGATCATCAATGGTGGCTGGGAGAGGTGGCCGAAACACCATATCCTTAACATACCCCCATAAGAAAAAATCGCAGGGGGTAAGATCAGGGCTTCTTGGAGGCCAGTGATGAAGTGCTCTGTCACGGGCTGCCTGGCGGCCGATCCATCGCCTCGGGTAGTTGACGTTCAGGTACATAACTAACCTTTTTCGTAGGACTCTCCATACAGGTGATTGTGGAATTTGCAGCTCTCTGCTAGCTCTGCGAGTCGATTTTCCTGGGCTGCGAACAAATGCTTGCTGGATGCGTGCTACATTTTCATCACTCGTTCTCGGCCGTCCAGAACTTTTCCCTTTGCATAAACACCCATTCTCTATAAACTGTTTATACCTACGTTTAATACACCACCTATCAGGAGGTTTAACACCATACTTCGTTCGAAATGCACGCTGAACAACTGTCGTCGATTCACTTCTGCCGTACTCAATAACACAAAAAGCTTTCTGTTGAGCGGTCGCCATCTTAGCATCAACCGACGCTGACGCCTAGTCAACAGCGCCTCAAACGAACAAATGTACAACTAAATGAAACTTTATAGCTCCCTTAATTCGCCGACAGATAGTGCTTAGCTCTGCCTTTTGTCGTTGCAGAGTTTTAAATTCCTAAAGTTGTGGTATTCTTTTTGAATCACCCTGTATTTCGGATCACATCGTTCATCGTAAATGGTTGGACATAGAGCTCCGCAGCAGATCACGCGTAAGTGTTCAAATGTTGACCGAACGACATGGGTTTCATCCGAATAGGCGACACGTTCCATTGATTGACGGTCGAATTCCGTTTGTCCCGTGCACACTGCAGTCGTAATCGTGTCGGCTATTCGGACGAATCACATTTTTTGCTATAGTAGGTCGATGGTCGTCGCCACAAACGCCGTTATCGAGGTGAACGGTGGCTCGAAACGAGCAGCGCGCCACGGATGAAGGCTGTTGGGAGTAGTATTATGCTATGGGAGATATTGTCCTGCGCTTGCATGGGACCTGCGATGGTAATTGAATACACGCTGACAGCTGCGAGCCACTTGTATTCCTTCGTGCTTGATGTCTCTCCCGACGGCGATGTCGTCTTTCAGCAGTATATTTGTCATGCCTCGGAGACAAAACCATGCTATAGTGATTAAAAGAGCATGATGGTGAAATCATGTTGGTGTCTTCGCCAACAGATTCTGATGTTAATTTCGATGGAACCCTATGGGTCGTTATCGGGCACCATCACCACGTACGCAAATCAGCGGCCCGTTATTTACGCGAATAGCATGACCTGTTAGTAGACATCTAATGCCACATACCTCTAAAAACCTACTAACAAATTGTCGGATCCCTAATGCGCAAAATCAGTGATGTATTTCGTTCCAATGATGAACAAACAAACTATTAAGCAGGTTGTTATAATGTTTTCCCCCCTCAGTGTACACGCATTTGGAACACTGAAAAACAACACAGTGACAATACCATGTGGTGTCTGAACAGTAGGAACATATACAGTGTACTATATTGTAGCGTTTTTGCGTTTCACCCAGAAGATTGTCTGCGCAGACGGTGAGATGAAATGAGCCACATTATGACTCGCAGTTCACATTTATGTGGGACGTGTTTCACCGGCTGCGTGTCCTCCGGCAGTCGCAACATAAAATGTGGCGAAGGAAAGTGGCTCCAAATATTTTCCTGCTGAGGTGCTCATGAGAAATGGCCCCTGCGACACGAAACATTAACTACAAAAAAATGGTTCAAATGGCTCTGAGCACTATGGGAGTTAACATCTGTGGTCATCAGTCCCCTAGAACTTAGAACTACTTAAACCTAACTAACCTAAGGACATCACACACATCCACGCCCGAGGCAGGATTCGAACCTGCGACCGTAGCGGTCACGCGGTTCCAGACTGAAGCGCCTAGAACCGCACGGCCACACCGGCCGGCCATTAACTACATCTTGCAGTTTAATGGAGAGGGCTTCGGAATCGTGGTAGACTGAAAGTACAGCAATACAGAAAACATATTTCGAATCTTGACAGTGTATTTCCTAGTTACGGTTAGTATTTTACTCGAATAAGTTAATGTAATTCATTTCATATATTTGGTTCTTGTCTTTTTCGTGCAGCCTATAAAATAAATAAAAATAAAATGGAATAAAATATTAATGATTAATTATTCTGTATGTATGATGATTGGTTGTAATTGGTATTTGCTTATCTGGAACGTGGACGTTTAATTATTCGGTATCAGACGCTTGACAATGGCTATTTGGAAAAGGCAATGTAACTCGTAGTTGACCGTGAAAGAAAACTGAAATAATCGGACTTCGTAATTAAATCGTTTCCAAAGACTGCTGCGGTAGGTACGGACTCATGATCTAATCTCAATATTACAATGATTTGCCAGCCATGCCAATACGTCGTACAGAGGTGATTGTCTACTAAACATAAAAAGTTACACAGTTAGTTAAATCAGATATATTCAATGAAATAGCCTACAGTTCATAATCCTACTTACTTTTATAAATATAAATTCATTACAGAATCGAGTGCCTAGTGTGGTTGCAACTCGCACTATTCTTCTATAACATGAAAATATGGCGGTGTGCCAGACAATAAAATAAAATACGTGCTTCTCGCGCCACTTCTACCTGAGCTCTCCCCTCTTAATCAAACATAAGAGTAACGTAATTATTCTTTTGTCTTTATCAGCGACACAGCGCTGCAGTTGTGTGCCATAGGCTTTATTTATTAGTCACTGATTATTTATTTAATTAATATTTCGCGTTTCCGCGGAAACTCACGCTCGGCATGCAAATGTGCCTTTATATTGCCCCCTGAATTGCGAGGCGAAAGGACACACCTACAGGCGAGCAATTCACCTAAAGGCACAAGTAAATCTAAGTTATCTACAACTATTCACATGACTTACATTACACACATTATACACATTATATACAAAATTTGAATGACGCGGGTGCGCCGTAAAAGTTCTTATGTTGGCAGATAGAGTGCGCGCATGCGCAGAAGCGTCTGTGTGACTCCGGCAGTGCCGTTATATCATACAGTTAGATCACGCGGCACAGTAATGCAGTTCATATTGTTCGTGTGCGCGCGTATCTTAGTCGTTGCACAAAGAAAATATTCAACCAAGATTACATATGAAGACTACATTCTATAACAGGTAACTTAGTTTTAAATTTCCAATATTTGTTATATCACAATACAACTCAGATTGTTGAATGTTCTTAGTTACGTAGTATTGTTTTGAAATACTTCAAAGAAAAATGTCCGTATGTTTCAGGTGCGTCGACCTATTCACATCGTGTCGTTATTACAGTTCATATTCATCTGCTGCACAATAATTTTTTCACAGGTTAGTATCATCGTTGTATAACAACATGATTAAAACATAAGCGTGTCCATTTCCATTTCCATTATAGTCGTTGTGATGCTGTTCGTTGTGACAAAAAAACATTGTTTATTACAGATCTGACGTGACCCGTTAGTAATTGGTCCACGTGCAGTTCGTTTTTTACATTCCGTGGAAGCTTGGTTGCAGAACCTCGGACGGCACATAGCTGGCGTGGATCCTTGGACAGTCCAGGTAAGAGTGTCCGTCACATTTCGAGAACATTTCATTCCCTGAAGTTCCAACCCTTCCACCCGTCGTGTTGTTTTCTGGACAGGCACTTTGTGTCCGTTTAATCCAGTTAACATCTTGAAGTTAGGTACTGTAGTATTGTCACTAGACGATGCACGAATTATGCACTTCACATTTTCAGTTTTTTGCTGAATATAGCTCACCTAAATGTTCGTAGTTATTAATCAAAGAAATGGTTCATCGCGTTTACATAGGTACGATGCATAATGAATGTCATTAACAGTTTCTTTCACCTAGGTTTCTGCGTAGTTGCAGAGTTAGTAATGTTCATTAATGTCCGTGAACAATGGTTCACTATGCAATGTCCTTTTGGCACTCGTTTTGTTCAAATTTCTTTTACATAGTAACAGTTACATTATACATCATTGAAAGAGAAGAAAAAAAATATAAGTAATCATACATACACACGTCACATATTTCTTAGCATAAATATAATACAGTTGCACATAAACATGTTTACATCATTATTACATAGCTATGGGTTATTACATTGTGTCACATTTGATTACATGAATTGCAGATAATTACGTCCTCTTTAAGGGTTTTGCTGGGATTTTATCGATGTTTATTTTGTGATGTCATCTGAAATTAAGATAGGTTAGACACAACATTCATTACATCAGTAGGCAAGACCAGGCATTTTCACTACTCAATAAATATTCAAAATAGTAAGAGAGAAAATGTTTGATTCCTCGCGTTTTATGCGTGTGTGTATAGTGTCTGTGTGGCCTTGACTACTGATAGATGCTTTTCGTGTTGAGAGATGTGCGTCTAATCTATTTCTCAAAGTAAAAGTTCGCTTCACAGATGACGTCTGTCGGTTCGTCAGGTGTCACACCAAGTCAGTGATACCTACAGTCACAAATGTTCCGTGAAAAAATTAATATATCATTCACTGCTACGTAAACATAAATTTTATTTTAATATTCCATCTTCCAGGTGGTGGCACGCGCTGAAAGAAGAGTTCTTCTGCCTTCAACTGCGTCACTGGAACCGCTGAAATGAAAATTTCTATACTACTTACTATCTGTGTTGTAGCAACAGAGTTTTTTGGAGTTGCTTAGCAATGTTTTGATGGATGTGACTTTGACATTATTCCACATGAAATGCTCTAAGATCTCGGTGTGCGTATAGCCCAATAATTTTGTTAGTTCTACGATGTTGTAACAAATACGCACCAGGATGCGGTATGTTAACAATTATATAAGGTCCTTCATATAGCAGACGCCACTTAGCGTTGCGTCGTTTGAGTGCTACAGATTTATGATGAGTACGAAGTAGTACAAGCATTCCTACCTCGAATTTTTGTTTTCTTTTTATTATGTTTCTGTGATGTTTGTTTCGTATCTGTGCGTGATGTGTCAGCGTAGTCAAAACTTCTTTTATTTTCTGTTCAGGTGTGATTTCCTTGTCTGACAACTTAGGTAATGGTTCTATCCACTGATCGTTCTGTTTGCAATTGAACATGATCTCGTTAGGTGTGTAATTTGTATCGTAAATATTTAAGTTATTGTGTACGTCTTCGAAAAGACTTAGGTAGGACACCCAATTAATATGTTTTGATGAAATATAGGTCCTCATGAATCGGTTTAATTCTCGGAAAAGTCTCTCAGTCGCGTTACATTGTGGACTAAACTTTGAAATAGATATACTTTTAATGTTATTGTCCTTCAAGAAATTTCTCCATTTGTACCCAGAGTAGTATGCTGCATTATCTGACAGAATTGCTTTTGGTTTTCCCACGTGCGTCAGGTAATCACTTGAGAATCTTCGTATTATAGCACTTGCAGTGGCGGATTTTAAAGCATAAAGTTTTACATGTTTAGAAAATATATCGTAAAAAGCCAAGATATATTTGACGCCTCCAGAGCTTGCTGGATGCGGTCCACTGATGTCAGTACACAGAATTTCCAGGGGTTTACTGGGTAAAATAGAATGTAAATCTGTCTTTGTGGATAAATTCTGAGGTTTTGATTTTTGACATATGACACATGTTTTCAGTTCCCTGTAAATTTTCCTTCTCATATTGCTAAAATAACAGTATGTGCTGAGCTTTGCTAAACACTTCTTCGTCTCATAATGACCCCAAACTAAGTGTGTGTGCCAAATTAGATTACGTTCAGACTCTTTGGGAATGCATACACACCAGTTAGTAGCATTTGAATGTCGGCGATAAAATAACACATCATTGTGTAACTTGTAATACTTAGTCAAAGGATGATTGTGTTTGTCTACCAGTAATGTTATTATCTTATACCAGTGAGGATCAGATTTTTGTAATTTAGCCATGTTTCTACACATATCAATATAATATTGGTGATACTGCTTGTCTTGCATTAAGAGAATCCTGTAGTCATTTATATTTTTTAAGTCACTGTTGGTTTCATTCATACCTTGTGGAAGTCTAGACAAAGCGTCGGCAATGGTGTTGTCCTTACTTTTTATGTACTTAATTTCAAAAGAGTAGTTCTGAAGTGTAACTGCCCATCGTGATAGTCTAGGATGTACAAGTTTACAAGTTAACAAAAATGTCAGGGCCTGGTGGTCGGTATAAATTACTGTATGTTTTCCAAATAAATAATAATTGAATTTCTTGAATGCCCATACTATGGAAAGTGTTTCTAACTCAGTAGTGGAGTATGTACGCTCACATTCAGATAGAGTACGACTCGAAAACCCAATAATTCTTATCTGTTCCTTATCTTTATTCTTTACAACTTGAAATAAGCAACATCCCAAACCAGTACATGAAGCGTCACAAGTCATACAAAAATCTAAATTGAAATCTGGATGGCTCAATATGTTTGCATTCACTAAAGCATGTTTAATTGTATTAAAGTCATTCTGGCACTGTTCCGACCAGATCCAAACTTAATTCTTTCTGAGTAGATTTAGCAGATGTTTACTGTTCAAAAGTGGTTGTGGCAAAAAACGTCTGAAAAATGAACATAGCCCAAGGAATGATTTTAACTGCTTTTTAGTTCGAGGACTAGGAAAGTTTCTGATAGCATCTAATTTACTGGGATCAGGACGTATGCCCTGTGAATTAATGATATGTCCTAAATATTTTATCTCACTGCAACCAAACTTTGATTTTCTAAGATTGGCTGTGACTCCAGCTTGTGCAAATTTTTCTAAAATTCTTTGAAGTGTGTCAACGTGTTCATTCCAAGACTGTGTAGCTATCAGTATATCATCAACATAGTGTGTGACTGTCCCAACTAAATCATCGCCAAGCACGGTATCCAGGGCTGTAATGAATACCCCAGAACTGACATTCAGTCCGAAAGGTAGAACACAAAACTGATAGGTTCGCCCCCCGAACATAAATGCAGTATATTTCCGAGAATCAGGAGTGATACTCACCTGCCAAAATGAATTAGCGAGATCTATTGTGGAAAAATACTTTGCATCTAGAAATTTCTGTAATTGCTCTTCTAAATTTTCGGGTTTTGTGTGAACTGGTAAAATTATTTCATTAATTGCTCGTGCGTCTAACACTAACCTAATGCTTCCATTTGATTTTTTGACAACAAGTAGAGGACTACAGTAAGGTGAGGTGGATGGTTCAATGACCTTCCAGTCTAACATTTGTTTTAATTCTTGCCACACAGCAGGTTCGTTGAGATAACGGTATGTTATATGTCTTGTGGTAGAAGATCTTGTGAGGCTTAACTTCAATCTTGTACGCATACGTGTTGATAACACCTATTCGTTTGGCAAAAACTTGTAAATATTTGGATAACACTTCCTGTAGTTTTATACGTTCATGTGCACTGAGAGCTGTAGCTTCATTTATCTTATGATTAAGCAATGTTTTCAAGTCCATTAGCTCTGTGTCAAATGAGTGTGTGTGCGTGTCTTGAATGTCATTGTCAAGTACTAACTGAACCTTGTACCCTGTACAGTGTTTGTCATGCTTTAGAGTTCTCCTGTCCAAATCAATAATAATTACACTGCCTCTATCATTTAAAATACATTTACCTTTGGAGAAGTCTATAATGCAGTCCTTCTCGCTCATAATATCTATTCCTAATATGCAATTTGTCACAAGGTTTTGTACAACCAGGAATGGCCATTGTACGGTTCCATTACCTATTTTAATGTTTACAAAAACTTGCTTCGTAACCCTACATGACTTATTACCTAGTGCAGTAGTTATTTTACAGTTTTGGGCAGGAAACTCAGGCACAGGTTCCAATTCACACATCTTTTTATAGAAATTAAAAGACAAAACGCTCACAGCTGCACCTGTATCTAGAATAATAGTAGTTGGAATCCCACCTACTACACCAGTGGTAGATGCTAAAACAATTTCATTTGTGTTTGAACGACATTGTGTACTGTCTTGTAAAAGTTCATCTGATATATTGTTATTGTGGTTGTATCTTATAAATAAAACAGGTAATTTTTGTTTAGAATTATTCGGCATATCATTATTCTGATGTTCAACTGTGGTGCCAAATAACTGATTAACATTGAAGTCGCCCCCCAAGAATTCCTCAGCCACGACCTGGGGCATAGAAGTGACTGTTTCTAGTTTGTTGGATTAGCATTTGTACTAGGTACTGACACAGATTGAGGTTGTGTGTCAGGTGTCATTTCTATTATATTCACATTCGGATATTGCCTATTGTGATCTCCAAACTTTTGCGGTTGTTGTTGCTGTTGCGCATTATAACTTACCTGTCGGTCATAAGGTATGCTCCAATTTTGTCCTGGTGGCTGCTGTGTTAAAGCAGTGTTTGAATGAAAGTACTGATCGTTACGAGTCCAGCCTTGACGCTGTCTTGGCTCGTAGTTATTATTATTTCTGTTTCTGTTTGTGTTTTTGTTGTTGCCTATGTATCCGTTGTTACCGTTGTAGTTATTACCGCGGTGCCTTTTGTATGGATTGCCGCATGAAGTGTTATTACTGTTGTAACTATTGTTTGTATTGGAATACGCGTGTTGATTTTGATTTCCGTATTGAGACGGCATGTGAGTTTGCTGTTTTTGTTGTACCGCGTATCCAACTGTGGGCGCGCCAGAATTGAGTTGGCAAGCCTGCATGTTTTGCATTCCACTAGTGTAAACATTGTGGCTGCTGTTTTGCCGCGCGAAGCGCTGATCTTCAAGTAACATGTCAACCGAATCTAAAGCTGTTAGAAAATAATCTGAATCGTCATCCGGGATATGTAGGAGTTTTTCTTTAATGTTGAAAGGCAATTTGGCCTTCAACGCACGGAGTATATCGCGTGTTGCGACTGGTTCGTCTAAAAAGTGTCCCATGTTCAAGTATTTTTCAAAATATCTGCGTAAGTTGCCATTTTTACTGTTAAAAGTTTCAGGTTCTAGAATTTGTCTTCTGAGTCGCTCCTGGACGGATTGCGACCAGAATTTGTTCAGAAAAGCACGCTCAAACTCACTGTACGTGGTACATACGTCAGCTTGACTGTATGCCCAGACAGCTGCATCGCCTTGGATGTAACCGACAATATATGAAATCTTTTTCCGGTCACTCCAAGTGCGTGGAAATGCGTTACTAAAAGATTTAAGAAAAATCACCGGATGAATGGTTCGTTTTTCTGGGATAAAAATCTGAAATTGCCTGTGTTTCATTAAGCTTTCTTCTTCCTTCGCATTGTGATATGGATTTGTTCCACTGTAATTGCTGCAATGTTCAGCTGGCGAGTAATTACAATAATGTTGCTGTGGTTTACCATGATAATAGCTTGTGTTTGTGTTTGTACATCGTGGTATGTGTTGTAGTCGTGGTGTGTTTTGTTCTTGTGTGTTTGTCGTGTGCGGTATGTGTGTGTCATACTCGAATGTATATTGGTTCCTGAACTGTACATTTTGACTGATATTTTCGTTACATTCAGACTGTGGTCGATCGGTGAATTGTGTCATTGGTCCAGTGACGGATTGTACTGCGTCACTGATCAGCTGTTTGTTATTAGTAATGTATTGCGCTACGGAGTCGTGCACAATTGTTGGTAAATTTTCACGTAGGCATCTATCAAAATGTTTGTCTTTGTTCACTACCCAATCATGAAATTCTTTATTAATGTTTTGAAAATGAGCTGTAGCATCAGATTGTAAGATGTCAGTCAGGTGTTGTTCAACATTGTCAAATTTATTCTGTACGTCAGTAATTCGTTTTTCAAGGTTGTCGTGTACTGAAGGATATGTTTGAATTTGTTCAGTAAGAACTTCACACGTGACATTAAGATTTTTTACTTGTGTCTGTAAAAGTGCTACGTCAGTTGTAGTCTTTTCTTGTGTCGTATTAAGCTGGGAAAATTTAGTACTGAGTTCAGTCATCTGTTTGGTCAGTGTGGCGTCTATAAGTTCCACACGTTTACATAAAGTGTCATTACTCGTCTTGAGTGCTATGAGGTCAGATTTAATTTCGTCATTTTGTGTCTGTAAGGTTGCCATGTTTTCGGCGTTTTGTTTCATTATCATTTGTAACATGTCGGCAATGTTTACCGTTTGCAACGTCTGTGCCCGCGCCGCGTCATTAGACGTGACGTCATGCATTAACATGGGCTCTGACTGAGACTTTGAAATTTTTGTGGTGGACGGTCTATTGTCAAAATTTCCGTCAACACTTGCGTCAATGTTTGATAAATCGTCACTACCGGTTGCTGTCGTAAAGTCATTTTCTAACATTTGTCTCTCGTCCGAGTCGGATTGTGTCTGAATAGTACGTCTTTGCTGTTCCATTTTTGCGTATTGATTTCTAGTCATTACCATGCCACACGTGATTTATGTTTCAAGAAAATATTTGACACTGATTTTAAAATGAAATGCAGTTGAGCATGAATCGCTCGTAGCAACAATGGCTGTCCCGTTAATTTAAAAATATAAACTGAATTTGAGATTATTGGTAATGGCTGCTGGCCATGTTACATCATATCGTACAGAAGTCGGCCATATTGTACACTCGTGTATTGGTATTGTTGGATACGTTATTGTTTAGGGAAAAGTGCTAAGAATGAAATTTGTTACTGAAAACTGTTATGCACGAAAGAAACACTACAGAATTTACTGAAAAGCTAATACACTGAATTATACGTCTGGTCAAGCCTGCTAATGCAAAGATGCTGCGTCTTACCTTATTTTGCTGGAAGCTTCATTGCGTCTTCCGGCAAAACTTTAGAATTGGAAAATATCTTCAGATTTTCATTATCTCTCATACATTCACGTCCAGGTCCAGAAAGTTGATTTTTGACATGAAACAAAAAGAACAATGTAACAAATGACAAAATAACAAGTCCGACACGCAGTCGCCAATATAAAATAAATAAAAATAAAATGGAATAAAATATTAATGATTAATTATTCTGTATGTATGATGATTGGTTGTAATTGGTATTTGCTTATCTGGAACGTGGACGTTTAATTATTCGGTATCAGACGCTTGACAATGGCTATTTGGAAAAGGCAATGTAACTCGTAGTTGACCGTGAAAGAAAACTGAAATAATCGGACTTCGTAATTAAATCGTTTCCAAAGACTGCTGCGGTAGGTACGGACTCATGATCTAATCTCAATATTACAATGATTTGCCAGCCATGCCAATACGTCGTACAGAGGTGATTGTCTACTAAACATAAAAAGTTACACAGTTAGTTAAATCAGATATATTCAATGAAATAGCCTACAGTTCATAATCCTACTTACTTTTATAAATATAAATTCATTACAGAATCGAGTGCCTAGTGTGGTTGCAACTCGCACTATTCTTCTATAACATGAAAATATGGCGGTGTGCCAGACAATAAAATAAAATACGTGCTTCTCGCGCCACTTCTACCTGAGCTCTCCCCTCTTAATCAAACATAAGAGTAACGTAATTATTCTTTTGTCTTTATCAGCGACACAGCGCTGCAGTTGTGTGCCATAGGCTTTATTTATTAGTCACTGATTATTTATTTAATTAATATTTCGCGTTTCCGCGGAAACTCACGCTCGGCATGCAAATGTGCCTTTATAAGCCCAAGGACCTTCCATGGAACGTTAAAATTCCACACGTCGTAGAGCTGGCTGTCACATAACTACGTTTTAGTCTGTAGAGGGAACTGTCGGACAGTCGACGCAGAAAGGACAGCACGGACTGCTGGTGGAACCGCCGCGTGTGTGGTAGGCCTTGGCGAAGTGTCGCAAGCAAGGGTGCGCCCGGGCGGAACTGTGTTTCGATGGCGTAGTGTGTGTTGTCTCCCAGAATTGCTGGCAGCATTGTGGCCATGCGAGTTGCTCTGCTGGCCACTAACCTCCTAGGTGAGCCACTTCATTTGAATGTTAACTGTTTGGAACTTGTTCTTAAATTTTCACCCTTAGTGGTTACTGTAAAACCTCCTGTATCTGTAGCGTACTGTGTTTCTACACCAAGTCGTCGTTGTTATTTGACTTGGCTTGGTTGATCCCACCTTCTTAAGCCCACCAGCGTCTCACGTTCTACGGAACATGCATCTTGCTAATTGCTTGTTTATGTTGAAATCCTGGTACTTCTGTCCCAGATTTCTGGTGGGATCTAGGAGATGAAGTGTTCGCCGTTTCAGAGTGGGTCAGTGTAATATTACTATTTTATTTAAGGTTGAAAAATGGTTATCGCTCTTTAAAGACTGCTTTGTGCAATCGCACAATTTTCAACTGTATACATTTATTTAAATGTGTAAGTTTCCCATGAAAGTTGCTTAAGCTTGAGAAGCTGATTTAAATTCTCTTTCAGAGGCTCCTCAAGATAAATTTCGTTGTGTTTTAATCCACCCTTTAAACACGACCGACAGTAATTTTACCCTGATTTTGGGAAGGACTTTTATGCGTCCTTTAAAAGAGGGTCACTCAGATTTAATCATTAGTTTCAATCGAAGTTAACGATTCTCTTATGCTCTTGTTATTGGTTCCTTTAAGGTTAAGTACAAGTCTTGATCAACTGCTACCAGTAGTAGAGAAAGGGCGGTGCTAGGACACTTATGATATCAAATTGATATGCAAATTAGTTAAATTGGCGGACATCTCGAATTTTGGCGGGAATTTCGCATCTTGGAGGGAATTTCGAATTTTGGAGGGAATACCTTTGTCCCAGGGCTGTGCTGCCGTCGCAGTGCACCCCCCCCCCCCTCCTCCATCCAGGAATTGGCAGGAAATTAAAAGTGGCGGTGTCCTTTCCTGGTCACTATGAAAGTCCTGTTTTACCAATGCGATGTTATATCACACCTGCGTTTACGATACAAACCGTGAGAGCCTGTCCAGTAACAGAACCTCCTGTAAGAGTTACCAAATCTTTCTCTCTTCCATTACATCGAAACCAGCAACCGTCTGCAAGCTTACATTTGACATTTCTGATTCATAACCTCTACCGAAAGGTCTGTAAAGTTTCTATCATACAGCAGATTCTTTCATTCTAGTTTTGTAATCAATTTGATCTGCCTATTTCACACAATCTACTCACATGCTGGGAAAAAACCCATAATTTCTAGGTTCCACAACAAGCTAAAATTCAGGTGATGTCTACTTTGTAATTAGAGGTTATGAAGTATGAAATAACACAGGACTTGCGGTAACATCTATTTTTAAACATGCAGTCATGACAATAATAATAAAACAGTCATGAAATGAAATGAACTGTTATGTGGCTAGGGCCTCTCGTCAGATAGACCAGTCGCCTGGTGCAAGTCTGTTTGGTTGACGCCACTTCGGCGACTTGCGCGTCGATGTGGGTGAGATGACGATGAGAAAGAAACACAACACCCAGTCTCTGAGGGGAGAAAATCTCCGACCCAGCCGTGAATAGAACCTGGGCCCCTTAGCATAACAGTCCTTCGCGCTGACCACTCAGCTGTTGAGGCAGACTAAAACAGTTATGATTCCACGAGAATAGATAAAGCCGATCTCTATTAGTTTTATGAGCAAAATCGATGTAGTTTTGAGAGAACTATCTGAATTAAAACTTTAACCAGTCATACCACTCCTAGTGATACCACGTCTTATAAGATTTTACCCTGTCTCTCTCTTACAATATATCGAAAAAACAAATACCTTCTGCGTGTTGACATCAAGCATATAACATTTACGAGTATCGCTCCATTGGAGCAGGTGGCCAATGATCGAAGTCGTTTGCACAGACCTGTGTAAACTTTTGTTGACTGTCTTGGGTGAAGACCATATCCAAAAAGACTATAAATCACAAGAGAGGGTTCCTGTATTGTTTCTTGGTTCAAATGGTTCAAATGGCTCTGAGCACTATGGGACTCAACATCTCAGGTCATAAGTCCCCTAGAACTTAGAACTACTTAAACCTAACTAACCTAAGGACATCACACACACCCATGCCCGAGGCAGGATTCGAACCTGCGACCGTAGCAGTCCCGCGGTTCCGGACTGCAGCGCCAGAACCGCTAGACCACCGCGGCCGGCTGTATTGTTTCTTCATAAACAGTTTAATATATTGTTTTTTCGGCTGTAAAACACCCAGTCAGTGTACAACTACAGCTTTGTACGCCACCATACTGTTGGATTTTTTTTTACCATGACTTTAGGGTCTGTGTCAGGTGCTAAACCGACATTAACATGTTTAAATCCTTTGGCTCTCACAGAAAGATGAACATTGCATGGTGTAAACTATGAAGCTCCCACAGTACGCAGGTTGGTAGAAACAAAACAGAGAGGCGATGTTTCTCATTGATAAAAATGTGGAAGACATGGCAACATACAAAACTGGAAAATTTTGCAGCTTTATACAGTGTTTTCAACTGCTATCTAAATATCTTCCAAAGCAATGGGGTGGCAGATGTCTCGGTGTTCCGTTTTCATTCTTTCCTCATTTTGCAGAGTGTACATGATTACTGTTCCAGAGCTGACCATCGCTGCAAGGTGCGGTTCGTAACACACATGAGGTAGTAGAAATAAAAAGAGGTACTCTTGTCTTATTGGTAAAAAAAAAGAGAAAATACGTGGAGGGTATCGCATTATATGAAAATTGGATGAGTCTGAAGCATAGAGGAACGTTTCCAAACACCTGCCTGAAAGTGATGACCTCTACATTTAATAACATGCTCCACAGCGACAAGTAGTGGATATCAAGTGTTCCGCCTAGGCTATCTCCATCTCAACCAAGCGTTATCAGTCAATCATTATGTGGTAATCAACAGCCTACCAGTGGAAAGACAAGATGGGAAGACACCGTTCGTATGGGGCAATGTACTGTGATGCACATCGCAGTTGACAGTTCAACAGCTTTAGTAATTTTACCAGTTGTTGCACAATTTCAATGCCAGCCAGTGACATGGTAGAATGCTTCACAAATTCCGCATCATTGCTAAATAACCCCTCCACTACTCTGCAAGTACCATCTACTGCATTGCGAAGTAGATAGATAACTGTGCAGTATGTCCATTCCGTCATGCGCACCAAAGTATACCAGGCAGCATCCCATACCGATGCACGTAGGTTACCTACATACTTCCAGCGAATCGATCACATTGCACCATTTACGATTATGTCTGGCCATCGTTCCTTGTGTGGATGGCCATCACAGAGTTTTCTCGCATTTGTAGGATAAAGTCAGAGATCGATCAAACCCTCCCACACTGTCCTAGACAAAATCTCCCTGTGACACAAGTCATTGCCATGGCACCCATCCAAGAACACAAGATCTCTTCAGATGCGTTCATGTTGAGGAAGGTAGCACCTCTTATTGGTGTATAGTAGATATGAGAGTGTTTCGGTGATATAACAGATGGTTAAGAAGAAACGTTCGGTTTATACATGATGGAGCTCCAGACGCATGAAGTTGGAAACTGGAGTCAGTACCCGGAAGGTACCGGCATGAGAGAAGTGATCGTAGCGTATGAACACACAGTCCAATGGTTACAAAATTCTGCACCTAAAAAAACTACACTACTGGCCATTAAAATTGCTACACCACGAAGATGACGTGCTACAGACGCGAAATTTAACCGACAGGTAGAAGACACTGTGATGTGCAAACGATTAGCTTTTCAGAGCATTCACACAAGGTTGGCGCCGTTGGCGACACCTACAACGTGCTGACATGAGGAAAGTTTCCAACCGATTTCTCATACATAAACAGCAGATGACCGGCGTTGCCTTGTGAAACGTTGTTGTGATGCCTCTTGTAAGGAGGAGAAATGCGTACCATCACGTTTCCGACTTTGATAGAGGTCGGATTGCAGCCTATCGCGATTGCGGTTTATCGTATCGCGACATTGCTCCTCGCGTTGGTCGAGATGCAATGACTGTTAGGAGAATATGGAATCGCTGGGTTAAGGAGGGTAATACGGAACACCGTGCTCGATTAAAACGGCCTCGCATCACTAGCAGTCGAGACGACAGGCATCTTATCCGCATGGCTGTAACGGATTGTGCAGCTACGTCTCGATCCCTGAGTCAACAGATAGGGACGTTTGCAAGACAATAACCACCTGCACGAACAGTTCGATGGCGTTTGAGGCAGCATGGACTATCAGCTCGGAGACCATGGCTGCGATCCCCCTTGACGCTGCATCAGAGACACGAGCGCCTGGGATGGTGTACTCAACGACGAACCTGGGTGCACGAATGGCAAAACGTCATTTTTTCGGATGAATCCAGGTTCTGTTTACAGCAACATGATGGTCGCAACCCTGTTTGGCGACATCGCGGTGAACGCACATTGGAAGCGTGTATTCGCCATACTGGTGTATCACTCGGCGTGATGGTATGGGGTGCCACTGGCTACACGTCTCGGTCACCTCTTGTTCGCATTGACGGCACTTTGAACAGTGGACGTTACATTTCAGATGCGTTACGACCCGTGGTTCTACCTTTCATTCGATCCCTGCGAAACCCTACATTTCAACAGGATAATGCACGACCGCATGTTGCAGGTCCTGTACGGGCCTTTCTGGATACAGAAAATGTTCGACTGCTGGCCTGACCAGCACATTCTGCAGATCTCGCACCAGCTGAAAACGTCTGGTCAATGGTGGCCGAGCAACTGGCTCGTCACAATACGCCAGTCACTACTCTTGATGAACTGTGGTATCGTGTTGAAGCTGCATGGGCAGCTGTACCTGTACGCGCCATCCAAGCTCTGTTTCACTCAATGCCCAGGCGTATCAAGGCCGTTATTACGGCTAGATGTGGTTGTTCTGGGTACTGATTTCTCAGGATCTAAGCACCCAAATTGCGTGAAAATGTAATCACATGTCAGTTCTAGTATAATATATTTGTCCAATGAATACCCGTTTATCATCTGCATTTCTTCTTGATGTGGCAATTTTAATGGCCAGTAGTGTACATTGTTAAAGCCATACAGTTTCTGAAGTATTAGTCATGCAGATTGCAACGCTATTAATGCCTACTCTAATGCAGGATATATTTTTCCAACATCAGATATACGTCACTCTGCAACTTTCCTACCCCAATCACCACGGTGACAAACTTTAAAATGACACGGCTACTTCCTTATACACTATTCTGGTGTCTTAGGAAGGCATCGCCAGTTATATCTACCGCTTGAGCTGCTTGTCAACCAACTAGAACGAAGTCTGGAGACTGATGTTCTGTATCTTAGAAAATTAATGGATTTTATATGTCTCTTTAACTTTGGTTCAAATGGCTCTGAGCAATATGGGACACAACTGCTGAGGTTATAAGTCCCCTAGAACTTAGAACTACTTAAACCTAACTAACCTAAGGACATCACACACATCCATGCCCGAAGCAGGATTCAAACCTGCGACCGTAGCGGTCGCGCGGTCCCAGACTGTAGCGCCTAGAACCGCTGGGGCACTCCGACCGGCTAGAACACAGTAATGGATTGGGATACGTATGTTTTGTCTGCTTCAATACGGCTCCTATCTTTAATACTTTTGGCGCCTTTGTTAGAGTATGTCTTACGCACACCTACGTAGTTTACACGGGAAGGGAAGGATTGAAAGTGAATGCAGCCAGAGCATAAATTTTAAGCTGTTCTTGCTCTTGAGTGTCTGGGTACATCCAAGCACCCTCAATTCCCCGCATTTAGTGGTAATATTTCTCTAATCTCAGTCAATTTAAGGAATTTTTTGCAAGTTTTTTTCTCGAATATACATACACTCCTGGAAATGGAAAAAAGAACACATTGACACCGGTGTGTCAGACCCACCATACTTGCTCCGGACACTGCGAGAGGGCTGTACAAGCAATGATCACACGCACGGCACAGCGGACACACCAGGAACCGCGGTGTTGGCCGTCGAATGGCGCTAGCTGCGCAGCATTTGTGCACCGCCGCCGTCAGTGTCAGCCAGTTTGCCGTGGCATACGGAGCTCCATCGCAGTCTTTAACACTGGTAGTATGCCGCGACAGCGTGGACGTGAACCGTATGTGCAGTTGACGGACTTTGAGCGAGGGCGTATAGTGGGCATGCGGGAGGCCGGGTGGACGTACCGCCGAATTGCTCAACACGTGGGGCGTGAGGTCTCCACAGTACATCGATGTTGTCGCCAGTGGTCGGCGGAAGGTGCACGTGCCCGTCGACCTGGGACCGGACCGCAGCGACGCACGGATGCACGCCAAGACCGTAGGACCCTACGCAGTGCCGTAGGGGACCGCACCGCCACTTCCCAGCAAATTAGGGACACTGTTGCTCCTGGGGTATCGGCGAGGACCATTCGCAACCGTCTCCATGAAGCTGGGCTACGGTCCCGCACACCGTTAGGCCGTCTTCCGCTCACGCCCCAACATCGTGCAGCCCGCCTCCAGTAGTGTCGCGACAGGCGTGAATGGAGGGACGAATGGAGACGTGTCGTCTTCAGCGATGAGAGTCGCTTCTGCCTTGGTGCCAATGATGGTCGTATGCGTGTTTGGCGCCGTGCAGGTGAGCGCCACAATCAGGACTGCATACGACCGAGGCACACAGGGCCAACACCCGGCATCATGGTGTGGGGAGCGATCTCCTACACTGGCCGTACACCACTGGTGATCGTCGAGGGGACACTGAATAGTGCACGGTACATCCAAACCGTCATCGAACCCATCGTTCTACCATTCCTAGACCGGCAAGGGAACTTGCTGTTCCAACAGGACAATGCACGTCCGCATGTATCCCGTGACACCCAACGTCCTCTAGAAGGTGTAAGTCAACTACCCTGGCCAGCAAGATCTCCGGATCTGTCCCCCATTGAGCATGTTTGGGACTGGATGAAGCGTCGTCTCACGCGGTCTGCACGTCCAGCACGAACGCTGGTCCAACTGAGGCGCCAGGTGGAAATGGCATGGCAAGCCGTTCCACAGGACTACATCCAGCATCTCTACGATCTTCTCCATGGGAGAATAGCAGCCTGCATTGCTGCGAAAGGTGGATATACACTGTACTAGTGCCGACATTGTGCATGCTCTGTTGCCTGTGTCTATGTGCCTGTGGTTCTGTCAGTGTGATTATGTGATGTATCTGACCCCCAGGAATGTGTCAATAAAGTTTCCCCTTCCTGGGACAATGAATTCACGGTGTTCTTATTTCAATTTCCAGGAGTGTATTTTGTCATATTTCCCTCAATTTTACGTATTTACCATCAATTTGTCGTAATTATACCAGGTTTTCCTCGATTTTTATTAATTTTTTCTCATTTGTTTCGTATTTTGATGTTTTTCCGTGTGTATATGGTCATATTGTCGGCATACACATGCGTTATTTGATTTTATACGAGGATATTTGCGTATCCTATACACAAGCCTACTAAAAAGTCCTAAGAATTACCCTCTTCCCAGTGATCTACAAGCATGCATTTTGGATAGGCGGATGACGAAAAGTAGTAACACTCGCCTAGTACCTAGAAGAGACTCAGCGGGTGGTGCAGATTGGAAACTTGTAGTCTGGAAACAAATTTGTGTACTGCTACAGCACATCAGAGAGCTTGTCTGCAGACTCATGTAGCAACACACTTGATGGAAACTCAAAGTCTGACACACTGTTACATGTTCATCTGACTCCTATTCTACCGTGTAGGGATCTACAACAGGGAGCTGACATGTGTACAGAGTTCACTTCTGCTGCTGCTCTGATATTTTTTCCAAACGTCTATACTCTTATTGCTTCCCAGATGAGTTTCGCTACTTTTGTTTACACCTTCCAACACTGATACGTCCCCACAACAATATCAGGAATCTACAAACTGTAGAATTCGGCTACTTTTTTAACCTAGTAATAAGATATACATTAGTTGACGGTGTGTCGGCTGCACTTAGCATCCTGAAAGATCCTAGCATTGTGTTGGCAAGACCTGCAAGACGAGAAGAGCACTATCTTCATGAGAGTGCAACTAGAATTAGCCTAATTGTGGAAAGATGCCTTACAAATTTTTACTGGGCGAGAGGTTGCACAAGTGGCGCAGAGAGAGACATAACCACATTTCCACCATCATAGTGGATTCTCAGTCGCTTAGTACGGACGTTGTGTTGATTATGCGGTCGCGCGGTTCCAGACTGTTGCGCCTAGAACCGCTCGGCCACTTCGGCCGGCATTACCGCAGCAGTCAGTCAGTGTGGTCCCTCTGCGTTGTTATGGATGGACTGTCACTGATCGTTTCGTCCCTTCTCCTTCTGGGATGCTGATGTTAAGTCTTATTGTGTTTTTAGCCAACAACGAAGAGTAAGGTGTTCTCCTTCAGAGTGCTGGGCATGATACAATATTAAATCTGGGTGGAGTAGTAGAACTGCCTAATATGTGGTCACTGTTGCTCGCCGAGAAAATGCAAAAGTCACTGTTTGTTATAGCGAGGATATTTCAGAACTGCCGACAAATGTAGTTGGTCGTTAAATTGGCGTAGAGATTCACGAATTGAAAATAAAATCAGAAACCAAGGTGAAGTCACATCATCATGAAACAGAACCCATAGCAGTAATTTGCAAGCTCGTGAACGTAAGCAGGAAGGGAAAACCACATCATTAAACTGGCAGTGGTATGTCTCATTACAAGAGGCTTTATTCAATATGCTGCTGTAAATGTCAGTGATGTGCACCCTGGCACAAATTGGCTGTTTGTTAGAGAGCATGAATATGTGCCTCACCTAGCAGGCTTCACTCAGAGGTTTCGAAAGACATCACCTATAATACCGCTAATGTTTCTTTTTTGTCATCAGAGTCAGTGTCAGAGTCACATGATAACAATACAAAATACCTCCCTTTTTTAGTCAGCACATCGACCTGAAACTGCGGTTGACATGATGGGGGAACAGAATGGCACTGACCTCCTTCTGCAGTTTGGTGTCACATACAGATGGTTGCAGAGTGATGGGCCTCCTGTGACTGATAGCCTACACGTCGCTAGGGGTAGTGGGTGACAGGGCATACAAGCAAAAATTTAGCAGACGTCAAAGTCAGCACTTCCTTATCTTTGAGGTCACTACTCAGGTAAATGTACTTGTTACATTTTGCTGACAAGAACAGCACCTTGTTATCGTAAAAACCATTCCCAGAATACTGCCATCATTGCATCTAGCCACTTGCACCAAGGCCATTGTCGGAATCCTGACATCAGCATCAGCACTTTCTTATCATCAAGGGAACCCTCTCCACATCCGTCCTTCACCCCGAGCGCCTGCATACGCCAGGCCCGCCCCCACCCTGAGTTACCTCCATTCAGCCAATTGCATGCAATATTAATTTGTGTGCTGTTAGCCAGTGAAGTGCAAATCCAGACTTAGAGCAGGATATATAGGTATTTTATGACCGATTATTGTTTGAGCTATGAGATCAGCAGCAAACATACACAACCCAAGCAGCTACACATACAGTGCTAGCAGGACTGCTGGATCAGGAGATAATGTGTTCCACAGCACAGCAGTGCCTGAACCATCGCAGTAAAAGCGAGCATCTGCTGCCCAAGGGGTTTCTGATTCAACACTAGCAGCTCTGCCAGATGGGGATACACTACTTCTGGAGTCGCAACATACAAATTTAGGAGATGCTTTATCTGAATAAAATGAGTGCTTTGCACATTATGCAGGAAGCAGGGCCAACTGGCAAGTGGTTGCCGCCAATGCGCATGGTTGGGGCTGCAAAGAGAAGGAACGAAGTAATAGCTGGAGAGGTTTACAATGTGCATGTTGTTGTTGTTGTGGTCTTCAGTCCTGAGACTGGTTTGATGCAGCTCTCCATGCTACTCTATCCTGTGCAAGCTTCTTCATCTCCCAGTACCTACTGCAACCTACATCCTTCTGAATCTGCTTAGTGTATTGTTCTCTTGGTCTCCCTCTACGATTTTTACCCTCCACGCTGCCCTCCAATGCTAAATTTGTGATCCCTTGATGCCTCAAAACATGTCCTACCAACCGATCCCTTCTTCTAGTCAAGTTGTGCCACAAACTTCTCTTCTCCCCAATTCTATTCAATACCTCCTTATTAGTTACGTGATCTGCCCACCTTATCTTCAGCATTCTCCTGTAGCACCACATTTCGAAAGCTTCTATTCTCTTCTTGTCCAAACTAGTTATCGTCCATGTTTCACTTCCATACATGGCTACACTCCATACAAATACTTTCAGAAACGACTTCCTGACACTTAAATCTATACTCGATGTTAACAAATTTCTCTTCTTCAGAAACGCTTTCCTTCCCATTCCCAGTCTACATTTTATATCATCTCTACTTCGACCATCATCAGTTATTTTGCTCCCTAAATAGCAAAACTTCTTTACTACTTTAAGTGTCTCATTTCCTAGTCTAATTCCCTCTGCATCACCCGACTTAATTCGACTACATTCCATTATCCTCGTTTTGCTTTTGTTGATGTTCATCTTATATCCTCCTTTCAAGACACTGTCCATTCCGTTCAACTGCTCTTCCAAGTCCTTTGCTGTCTCTGACAGAATTACTATGTCATCGGCGAACCTCAAAGTTTTTACTTCTTCTCCATGAATTTTAATACCTACTCCGAATTTTTCTTTTGTTTCCTTTACTGCTTGGTCAATATACAGATTGAATAACATCGGGGAGAGGCTACAACCTTGTCTCACTCCTTTCCCAACCACTGCTTCCCTTTCATGCCCCTCGACTCTTATAACTGCCATCTGGTTTCTGTACAAATTGTAAATAGCCTTTCGCTCCCTGTATTTTACCCCTGCCACCTTCAGAATTTGAAAGAGAGTATTCCAGTTAACATTGTCAAAAGCTTTCTCTAAGTCTACAAATGCTAGAAACGTAGGTTTGCCTTTTCTTAATCTTTCTTCTAAGATAAGTCGTAAGGTTATATTAGTAAATAAATATATATCATATAAAATTTTTTAATCCTATCGTTTAATAAAACACACAGTTAAACTTACAGCAGTAGCATCTTGTAACTGTGACTTTTTTTAACGGATTGGAGACTGACAAATCGATAGGTTATTGAAAAATTGAATGCTTTATGTTAATGTGTGTGTATGTGCCTACTCTACATGCACTCCACGAGAGCTGTTTTGATTTATTTATAAATCATGCACTGTGGCTATAGGGACTCCACAGTTCCTAGACAATATGCTCTGTGGTGTCTGATGATGTAAGTGACTTTAACCATATGAAATAATGACATCATAGTATGGTCTGCACTCGAGTGACATCAGAACTGGGAATTGATGGTTCTGGTCTTATAATTGGTAAATTGACTACGCTCACATAACACTAGCATAACGTGCTGACACAAGATGTCATTGTACACCTAACAGGCCAACGACGTGGTGTCTCCTCGAAGAGATATGGACCAAGGATGAAGGAGTTTGTGAAACCACACCACACACTCAGATAAGCTGAGCTGCCTGCAGTGGATGTTCCTGCACAACACGTGGCGTAGTAGAACTCCATATGCAACAGCTCTTTGCATTCATGGCATAGTGCAGAGCAAGATGTGCCTCATTTGTCCAAAGAATATTCTCCAGCCACAAGTCATTCATATCCATATGTACCAAAAAACGACAGGCAAAGTAAGGGCGTTGTGGCCCATTTTGTGGTAAAATTTGGCGCACTTTCTGAATTTTGTAGGGACACCAGTGTAAAATGTGCCGCAAAATTCTTTGAACCGTTGACCAGGGGAGAGACAACTCCCAGGACACAGCTCGAGTACTGGCTGCGGCATGTGCTGCACGATCGGATATAACTGCAGCAACTTCAGCAATAACTGCTATGGAAATGGGCTGCCTCCCTCTTCCTGTTGCACCATCTAATTCATATGTTTCTACAGATATCTTGATCATATTCTTTAACCCATTTATTGACATGGGGGCCTACGTGCAGCTGTTATTTCGGCAATATTCCCGCAATGCAGTGCTGTGTAAGGTGTCTTAATTATTCATGTAGCGCCACCCTACGTATTTTATTCATATTTTCCATGCTGTAACAGTACTCCCAACTTCTGTTAACGTAATGAATTGGTAACCGAAGTGTTGTTTTCATAATTCTTATTACTACTTGCAAAATGCATACATAATTCCACATGTTTTCTACGATCAAGCTAGGAATTGGATTAGCTGTCCACTTCAGTTTGAGAGAAGCACTGTTGCCTAGCAGAGAGAGACGGCAGAGGGACACAAGCATTCGACCTTCACCAAAACCAAAAACACGTAGCTTTAAGTGGTCTTCAGGACCGATGCAGCCTCCATCCTCGCACTTCCATTGACCCGGGGCTGGCCATGTTAACACGACGGGAGGTGAAGCACCATTGGCCTTGAAAGCGTTCATCAGAAGAGGCGATGCCTACATGGAGCAATGGCTACTTAAAGAAAGCGGCGGTTGGAAGTTTTCCATGGAAACTTTAAGACACAGCATCTCAACGACTGCTTAGGAACGGCTTCTAGAAAGACGGTTAGCTTCTAACTATGCTCCTCTCCCACAAAATAAGGAAACACCTCACTCTTGCTGGCGCTCTGTCGTAATATTGAAATTTCATTGAAGCTGTGATCACAATCTCGGCGAAACTTGGCTAGAGATTGGCCGGCCGAAGTGGCCGTGCGGTTAAAGGCGCTGCAGTCTGGAACCGCAAGACCGCTACGGTCGCAGGTTCGAATCCTGCCTCGGGCATGGATGTTTGTGATGTCCTTAGGTTAGTTAGGTTTAACTAGTTCTAAGTTCTAGGGGACTAATAACCTCAGAAGTTGAGTCCCATAGTGCTCAGAGCCATTTGGCTAGAGATTGGACGGCGCTCCGAGTCATTACCCTCATTTGTGGATGACTTGGAGTTTTTCCAAAATTTCAGAGAGAATCAGAATTTCAGTTCAGACACACTCTGTCACCTACCTCCACGAATGACGGCTTTGCAATAACTCGTGGACAGTACATGCAAAGATATGTCGAGTATACTATTGACTGCTGCTCACAGCTGGCGTGCACGTTACTAACAAGGGAAACTCCCCGTAGCACGCCCCTCCAACAACCCCCGCCCCCAGATTTAGTGGTAAGAGGGCCCAGTCGACAGTCCGTCAAAAGCTGAACACAGATCAATCATGAAAACAGGAGAAAGATGTACTGAGTGAGATCAGGTACCAAAGAAGGCAGGATAGGCTTACAATTGTGGACGGGGCCATAATCTATTGCTTTCGGTTAGTTTATTTTTTTCAATCACGTACGATGTATTTGGAAACAACAACAAATAAAAGGTGACGATATATTGAGAAGTGTTCCACGGCTGAAGGCCTTAATGAGAACAAATTCAAAACTATTTCTCAGCCGAAGGTCCCAATAGTGATAATTTAAAACTGTTTCACGGCAGAAGGCCTGAATAGCAATCTGAAGAACGAGTTAACCTACTTCAAAAAATGGTTCAAATGGCTCTGAGCACTATGGGACTCAACTGCTGAGGTCATTAGTCCCCTAGAACTTAGAACTAGTTAAACCTAACTAACCTAAGGACATCACAAACATCCATGCCCGAGGCAGGATTCGAACCTGCGACCGTAGCGGTCTTGCGGTTCCAGACATCAGCGCCTTTAACCGCACGGCCACTTCGGCCGGCTTAACCTACTTCAACCTGCAATTACAGTTATTAAAATATTTTTAAAAGAACAATCATCAAAATGCCACTGCTAGAATACAATTGTCTAATTAAAATTTTTAAGATAAGTAACACCCACAGCGGAAGGCCTTAATTACGACAAATTCAAACTATTTCCCGCTTGAAGGCCCCAATAGTAATAATTTAAAAACTGTTTCACAGCTGAAGGGCTGAATAGCAATCTTTTAAGAACCAGTTAACTTCTTCTACTTGCAATTACAGTTATTAAAATATTTATAAAAGAACAATCATCGAAATCTCATTGCTAGGATACAATAGTCTAATTAAAATTTTAACACAAGTAACACTCGTGGCTGAAGCCCAAATGACAAAAACTCAAACTCTTCTCGGCTGAAGAATCCAATAGTAATAATTTTGCCGGCCGTTGTGGCCGTGCGGTTATAGGCGCTACAGTCTGGAACCGCTGCACCGCTACGGTCGCAGATTTGAATCCTGCCTCGGGCAAGGATGTGTGTGATGTCCTTAGGTTAGTTAGGTTTAAGTAGTTCTAAGTTCTAGGGGACTGATGACCTCAGAAGTTGAGTCCCATGGTGCTAAGAGACATTTGAACCATTTTGCGTAATAATTTAAAAACTGTTTCACAGCTGAAGGTCTGACTAGCAATCCTTTAAGAACCAGTTAAACATTACAGTTATTAAATTTAAAATAATCATCAAATCTGACCAAACCAAGGAGAGGGGGGGGGGGGGGCGGTTGGGTGGCGCAGACGTTACTCCAAGGATATTCCTGGGAAAATGCCTCAAAACTTGGCAAGTGGTGAGACAGGCAACCAAGAGTTGCATTCACTTCATGAGATGGTAACTCAGACTAGTGGCAGTTTAAACACATGATTAATAATCAATTGCCAAATCTACCTAACATCTGATGACCAATGAAATGATGGAATAACACACCCAAGCTGGAACCGTTGGTCAGCACTACATCTTCAGACTCCGGTGTTTAGAGACCCTGGAAGCAGAAAGGACCACTACTACCAGAGTAGGAAAAAAAAAAAAAAAACACACCACCCAGCCCACAAATCAAGGAAGCTGTCGAACTACACGCCTCACCGGTCAGCAGCGGCAAGGCGAGGAAAAGTACACTGCTATAACGTACACCAAGCTCCAAGGCAGGTAACTGGGGCGTCAGCGGCCAGTAGGCAGGAAAAATACCACCGCTTGAACTTCACAAATAATAGTACATAGGATGCAACAGTTAATAATAAGAAGTGGAGGACGGATAATTAGGTTCGCCTTCCCCAAACGCTCCACTCACTGCTCTTCATCTCGGCGACACTGCGAGCAGCAACATGCAAGCAAATGGCGAGATCTCACCATGGTGGAGGTTTCACTACTTGAATTAAGGACCAGTCAACCTGAAACTTCCCGGGTTCAGTTAACAATGAGGTTGTACCACTCGCGACTACAGCCCTTCCATCCGGCTGTGCAACGTGCCGCTAGTGGCCCCGGCGTGTTCTCGCGTTGCGCGGACCTGGCTGCTCGTCTGTCCCCAACCGAACTGCCGACTCACACCACCTAGAAACACCACAATGTCGCCCCAAAGATAGTACCATCGTTATTAGATATCGATAACTGCCACTGCTGCCACTAGCGGACAGACAACGCTTGCAAATGGAGTGGCGCCAATGAACACAAGAAGAGGACGACAACCGTAACTATACCAACTAAACGATGCCAACCTAGGAACGGCACCAACGCGATCCTCAGCACGGCTCACTGAGCTGTGGGAAAAAGGCAAAATAGAAACAGTGAACGCTCCAAGGACAAGAAGTGCAATATATTCAAATTTGTGGCTGTGTCGTGGTGTAACGTCCGTTTGCAACCCCGTAAGGAAGGGGCCCATAATGACAGTTGATTTTACACAACTATTCTGTTAGCAGCCGAAAGGAAGTAGGTTTCGAATAGGAACCACACGCGTTTGATGACAAGGCGAAAAGTCAACCGAATCGTCCACCGGAAAACACGTGTGGTGTGTCATACATAGCATTAGTGACAGTTCGTGTGTCATAAGAAAGGAATCTTTTATCAACGCACCGAAATTTTACGCCTGGTAAGTGAGTGAGATATGCATCCTTACCTGACTTAGGTGTTCGTATGAATGTGATAATTCCCAAGGAAATGATGAAAACACAATAGTTTATCACGTAAGCTGCAACAAATGAACACAACAGTTTCACAATCACAAAGCTCCTCTGTTCAAAAAATGGCTCTGAGCACTATGGGACTCAACTGCTGAGGTCATAAGTCCCCTAGAACTTAGAACTACTTAAACCTAACTAACCTAAGGACAACACACACATCCATGCCCGAGGCAGGATTCGAACCTGCGACCGTAGCGGTCGCGCGGTTCCAGACTGTAGCGCCAGAACCGCTCGGCCACCAGCGGCCGGCAGCTCCTCTGTGCTCTGTCAAAACGTGTATTTTTTATGCTTTTGCAGTTGTGTTCCCTTTTGGAAGTTTTGGCTCTTGAATTCCTTTGTTGTAAAATAGTTCACGTCCGTTCATTTGCTATTTTCATTTGTGTGAGACGTCTATGTGGTAACTCTCCTGCTCTCACTAATCATCACATTTACCTGCGACAGTAACGTATTCTTGTCACGTGACTCATAATTTATAACCATTGTATAGTATGACGACTGTCAAGAGTACAGAAAGGGAACAAACATTTCAATGACCGAACGGACAGTTCATAACGTTGTGAATAAATAAATAAATAAATAAAAGCAAATAGCACGAGAGTTTTGAACAAGGATCATCCCAGTTACACTCCAATACCGTAACTACTTCACCATGACGCCACGGCTGTTCACCTTCGCTTGATATTGAACTTGTTTAGGTTGGACTGTTAAATGTTTCTATTTTGATTTTTTCGCTGTTCAGTACACCTTCTTCCTATTTTCATGCTTGATCTGCGTTCAGCTTTTGACGGGCTATCCACTGGGCCACCTTACACTAAAGCTGAGGGGCGGTGTTACGGGGAGTTTCCCTTGGAAGTTTATTTGGGGAGATTTCGCCAGCAATGATTTTTCCTGGTAATGTTCACGGAGTGTGGTATTTGTTGTTTCCGGAGTTGGTCGTTTAGCTAATTGATGAGCGCACTTAGTTGTTTGATTTGCAGGATGCACTTAGCATCTATGAACGGTGTTTGGTCTACCGAGTCCACTTTTCATTGGCATTTTCTGACATGCTCTTCACTTGATCATGGAGGATAGTCATCACTTGATCTCAAAACTGGTATTAATATCGGAATTAAACATAACTGTTCTCCAGCTATGCATTCATTGCTATGTTGTTGAAGGTTTTCGCATTTGAATGCTCATTAATGGAAATTTTTTATTTATTTAATCGTATGGCTAGGGCCCCTCGTCGGCAGATTGTTCTCCGAGTGCCGGTCTTTCACTCTGACGCCACTTCGGCGACCTGCAGTCGATGAGGATGATAGGATGATGATGAGGATAGCACATCACCCAGTCCCTGGGCGGAGAAAATTCCCCGACCCAGCCGGGATTCGAACCCGGGCCCTGAGGACTGACAATTCGACACGCTGACCATTTAGCTACCGGGGCTGGACATAAATGGAAATAAATTCCATCTTTTACAACTGTGCATTTTCATTCAATGGTTAGATGCCTCCCTGAACTAAAATGTGCTGTAGTGTGGTGGTTGACCAATCTATTTGATGTATGACTATCAGCTGTTAAAGGTGAGCGTACCTCTGTTAAATTCAGATTTGATAAGATTTACCTATTGCCCGACTTGTTTCTTTACCTTTTAAAACTAAATCCCCGTGATTGCATAGGGAGCTTCACTCTATTTTCTCAACATGGGGACTTTAATTTGCATCTCATGTGTAGGGAAGCAGCCTACTCACGCTGCAGCAAATTCACATCAGTTTCCATTGTGTGTTAGTCAGTCTGCTAGCTCTGACGTCATAGATGTTGCGCAATACTTTAAAAAGCAAGCAAATGACATAAAACTTTCCTAGTATGTCTGGAATAATGATAAATTAATGTGTGTTAACTATCAGCTTGATAACTTCAGCCGTTTCCTTTATTTGGACGTTTTTCTATAAAAATAATTGGCGGCACAGAAAAGAGCTAGAGACTGCAAAATTTGTATTTAGATTCAGCTTTCATAATGATTTAATAAAAATAGTACTTTGGATTTCACAAATTAAGATGTTAGTGTAAATTCATGATTTTGTGGTTTTCATCTCAAAACTAGAGGAAGCAAGATAGATTAAGTGAGCTTATAAATCATACTAGGATGTTTAGATTTTAATAGGTTGGAGGTCCGCTATGATGATGAAGCTGTGAAAAGTTTCTTTCAAATATCTATTAAATTATAGCAATAGCGGATCTCAGAAGGGACAGTTCAGAGCCCATCTGCTGCGTGCAGTGCAATTAAATTAATTCTCTCGCCTAAGTTATTAAAGTTAGCCACGTCAAAAATTTATTATCAATACTTCCCTGCGTGCTGAATGCACAGTTAAATTAGGAGCTTCATCGGCCTTCAGCAAGAGAAGCTAAAATTTATTATGCAACTTGAAGTGGTGCGTTACTAGCACAGCAGCTAGTCGAGACAGCCGATTTGATCGAGCGTTTTCTCAGCGGTCCGCACCCCGTATATATAAGAGCACTGTGCGAGGAAGAGAAGGCCCCAGTTCTCTCCAGACGCTGAATGACACGCCATCTGTGTCGGGAATCGCGCCGCGCCAGTATCAGTGCTACTAACAGCCTCGGGTGCCGTATTCTGTTACTCGAGATGCGCGCAACCAGTAAAGCGTTTCAAGTAAAGTGTTAATTCGGGAATGATTTTCATTATCTAGCCTCAGTGTGCGTATTGTCGTATTTTCACGTGCCGTCGCGGGACAGACATTCTACTACTAATATAGCGTGGCGTTTGATGAGATATTTCATCAAATTATGGCGAGCATTCATTTCAACAATTATTTCGGACATTTATAGTTGCATTGGCGCAATAGACTCTGAACTGTTCTGTTAGTTAGGTTGGAGGGATATTTGTGTGTATATTTGTGATTTTGAGAATATACTCAACTATTTTGGAAAGTCGTCTTTGATTAGAAATCCCGAACAACTTCCTGACTCTACAGAGCTACAAGCTGCAGCTATAATTGTAATCTCAAGGAAGTGGGCACTAGGAACTCTATTTACAGGCTTCAGGTTTTGTCAAATCGCTTTCTGGGGGTCTACAAAGTAAATAGAGAGCCAGTGTTGAGAACGGCGAAAGACAGCATTAACAACATTCGAAAAGCCAGAAACTGATTCAAAACAACAAACATTTAAACAGCTATCATATTCCCCTAACTTACTCGCCGCCCCACATATGGTCCATCGGCCGGGAAATACTGAAGTGAAAGTGATTTTAACTATTCGAATTCGCGAGTGAAATGCGACACGCAGCTGAGTAATAGAACAGTGAAAGTGTTACGTGTGCATGTGAGCGACGCAATTGGATTAACATCGCATCTGGATTCACGGAGCTGGCACTGAGTCTAGCGGTGCAGCCGGCATCGCGAGAAGCCAGTTTCGCCTCACCGCAGTCGTCCGCCGTAGCAGCCGGATACGCGCCTGCAGTTACGGGCCACGCAAACACACCACAGCCGTCGGAGTGCCGTCTGCAGTTCAGCGAGTTGCGTCGCATCAGTAATCCTGGTACGCCGCTCCGACAACGTCGTGCAGAAGGAACTAAGTTAAGTGAAAAGTTATTAAAAATTTTACTAACCTGCACTAAAAGAATGTCGGCGATGGGACCGCCAAAAGAAACCGAGTTTAAACTTAAATTAGAACCTATGTCTGTTGAGGGAACTGTAAATTCAGACAACGGTTCAATTGTAAATATGCATGAAAGTAGTGTTAAAGTAAAATATGAAGTATTGTCTCCTGACAGTAGTGTGGGAAGAGGTAATGATTCAGTGATAGAGACCCCTGTAGTAAAGCCGAAAATTGAAATTGTAAATTTATTGGATGATAGTTTCTCTGATGAATTAAAAATGAAACAGTCATCAGAGATAGTAGAATTTAAACAGAAAAAGTTAGACATGTCTGATCAATCAGATGTTTCATTTAGTTTTGATGATTCTGGTATTGGAGCTAGTTTTTCGTCACCTGAGTGTGATAAAAAGCCAGCTAGTGAGCAACCCAAAGATGCTGGGGCTGTTGATCTAAATGTTATATTACAAGCAATAGCCGCCAGTCAAACAAATTTTAATATGCGGTTTGAGGCAATGAACAATAAATTAGAATCCAATAATGCTGAATTAAAGTCTGAAATAAGTGAACAGGTCAAAAGCAGTAATGCTGAATTAAAGCCTGAGATTATGGCCAGCCAAACTAATTTTAATAAACGATTGGAGGTAATGGACGATACCTTCAAGGCTGGTTGCAATAAGTTGAAAGAGGATCTGGACAGTTTGAATTACAAAATTGATTACAACCATGAGGATATTAAGAAAAAGGTTTTCTGAGATGTATAAAACAGTAAAATCCGAAGTTGCTGAGGTTCGCAAAGACTTCCAAATGGAAGATGCGAAGCTGGAGCACAAGTTAACAGAAAAGATCGAGGCGGAATCTGAACTGTGCTCAGATAGATTTAAAGATGTTAATATAAAAATAAACATATGTCAAGCAGACGTAGATGCAATCAAAACTGACACTACTCATATTGTGCAAAGAGTAGATAATGTTGAGAGGAAAGTAGAAAATATAAGTACTAACATTGCTAACATTGAAAGTAAAGTAGCTTCGGTAACTTCTGGTAATGGTAGTATACAACAAGTTGTAGCTGCAAACGCCGCTTTTATCGGGTGTCGGCAATTCTTGCGGTTCGATCCAGATAAAAATATCCACCCGCTAGATTTCTGGAACGATTTTGAAGATGTAATTCCACCAACTTGGTCTGAACGAGAGAAAATCTCATTTATTAGAAGCCATTTAGCAGGTGACGCCATGCGTTGGTCAGCTGACGTAATGTTAAAGTGTAAAACATTAGCGGAGTTCAAAACTGCTTTCATTAATGAGTATTGGTCTAGCAATAAGCAAAATGAAGTGTTGAGAGAATTTTGGAGTGGAAAACGTTTCAATGCAGGCAAAGAGTCTATTAAAGAATTTGCTAGGTCATGGATTTCACGGTTGTCACATTTGGACGAAAAGCTGAAACCTGAGATGATTATACTAGGTCTTGAAGCCAAACTGCCATGGTATTGGCAAACTAGAATTATATCTGCCCCTAGAGACAATCTTGATCGTTTCATTGAATATTTGGAACGTGTAGAACGTGTTGCTGCCAATGAGGAGCAAGCACGTAATAACAGAAATGCCAATAACAATAATAGTAATTTTAGGAACGAGCAAAATGGCAATGTAAACATTAGAACAGTAGGTGTTCGCCAGCCTAGGAGAGGTAGGAATTGGGGGAATAATTATCAGAATCAACAATGGCATCCAAGGGATAATAATTTTGTTTCAAAAGGAAATATGCATGTAAACCACAGTACGGAAAGTAATGCTATGCCAGTTAACTATAATGAAAACAAAGGAAACAGTAGTGGGCCGAGGCAGGAAAACTAGTTCCCGTCTATGAGGACACTGGCGCTCACCAGGCGGTTACTTTTCCTAAGCCAGTAGTTAAGGGAATTGGTAAGACAGATCAGAATACTCAAACTGAACGTGTGGATGAAGAGTCGGTAGCACATAAGGATACAACAGAAATATTAGATCACTCACAGTATTTAATAGATACCGTGTTAGAGACGCTTTCTAAGTGGGAAGAAAAAGAGAAGGCGCAACAGTGTAATGATAGGGAAGAGCTACAAAGTACGGAATTGTCAGGTGAGGAAGCAGAAGAAATTCACGCTTATATTTATGATGAAGATGATGTGCTCTTATCTAAAGTGCCTGCGCAGGATGTTGATAATGTATTAATAGATTTAGGACAGGAGATAAGTGAGAATGTAGAGGGTAGGCTGTTGAGGGTCGATGAACCCAGTAGCTGTGACCAGTTGTCACTTGAGAGGGAAACCGACGAAAATAGTAAAAGTGGTTTAGCTGTAACTAGTGTTATGCCCGGTCTGGAGGCGCAGAATCGCTCAGACTATAGTAATTTGGGTCACGTTCAGCAAACTAAATGTAATGAAGTCGTGCGGTGTTTCGATTTAAAATTAATAGACCGACTGGAAAAGGCAGCTGAAAATGTAATTCAGGAAACCCCTACACACTGTAACCTAAATGTAATGAAGACAGATGTCGATCACTTTAGTTGGAGACAAATCCAAAAGGAACTATTAGATGAATTTGAGGAACCACCTGTACAACATAGAATAAGCCACCCTATAGTAATAGTGAATATGTTGGGTATCAATGTACGTTGTCTCTTAGACAGTGGAAGTGAGGTGAGTGCAATATCTCAGTCCTTCTTTGATGCATTACCTGGTAAAGACAAACTTACAGTAATGAGGGTAACAGGACTAAGAATAATTGGTGCTACTGGCAAGGTGTCGAAAACAGTAAAGCAAGAAGCTTTACTGCCCTTTAACATAAATGGTAATTTAATTGATCATCCATGTTTAATTGTAAACAATCTCAGTATTGAGGTTTTAATTGGCATAGATTTCTTGTCAAAATATCAGAGTGTTGTTGATTTTGAAAAAAGTCAGTTAAAAATGGTCTTGCCAATAACCGGAGTAATTATAGTACCTTTTAGTGATAAGCATGTAGTAACTAATGATGAAACTTGGGAGCTGCCTATACGAGTTCTGAAAAATAGGAGGTATTGGGACGAGGATGTTAATCTTAGTAACAGTAAGCTGAACACAGAAGAAGAAGAAGAAGAAGCAATTATTTTAGACAAAATAGAAGCTAAATTGCAGGAAATCGATAAGATTTCAGCCAATCAGAAGGAAGAACTAAGACAGGTTCTAAAAAGGCATCATAAAGTATTTTCAGATCGACGTGGCGTGTTCATAGGCAGCTAATGAATGCTGTAGGGAGGAGGTTGTTCTGTAACCTCTACACAGTGTGGCAGCTGTGCAGTCCCAGCTGTGTGAGATCTTCTTTCCCTTTCAGGTCTCACTCACTCTTCATCTTTCCTGTCCACAAAATTTTCGACCTCTTCTTTCTAACATATTTAATTTTCCGTTATGGTTTTCTAGCCAGCATTCAACGAATGAATGCTGTAGGGAGGAGGTTGTTCTGTA
This sequence comes from Schistocerca nitens, assembly GCF_023898315.1. NCBI lineage: Eukaryota > Metazoa > Arthropoda > Insecta > Orthoptera > Acrididae > Schistocerca > Schistocerca nitens. The sequence continues at coordinate 619,893,288 of NC_064618.1, forward strand.
ACCTCTACACAGTGTGGCAGCTGTGCAGTCCCAGCTGTGTGAGATCTTCTTTCCCATTTCAGGTCTCACTCATTCTTCATCTTTCCTGTCCACAAAAATTTAGACTTTTTCTTTCCAAATACTAAAATTTTCCGTTGTGGTTAATAATACAGCATTCAACTAATGAATGCTGTAGGGAGGAGGTTGTTCTGTAACCTCTACACAGTGTGGCAGCTGTGCAGTCCCAGCTGTGTGAGATCTTCTTTCCCATTTCAGGTCTCACTCATTCTTCATCTTTCCTGTCCCCAAACATTTCGACTTCTTCTTTCCAAGTACTAAAATTTTCCGTTATGGCTATCAAGCCATGAATTATGTAACCATTCTATCCACCGATTAGTGAAACAAAATACCTGATATGACAAACCTAATAGTGACAAACAATAGAGAAGTATGACGTAAATTAAGATATAAATGTATTTGAGTAACAATTATGTATAGAAGCTTGGTAATATTGTAAGTACAAGTGTTGTTTCATTGGAAATGGTCCAACAACAGTATTTTAAACAGATGTACAAATTCATGTACAAGCAGGATCTGAAGTGATAGTGAAACCTAGTGTATGCATTAGAGCTAACTGAGAAATAGTAAAAGAGATTGCTTAGTGTTATAAGAAAAATACGCAGACAAGTTGTAAGAATAAACTCACCTTGTGTAGCAAGGAAAGGCAGTGTAATAGATTTGAGCAGTGTTTGTGGTTGAGACGTGAAGGACACGTCCCTGAAGTATTTATAAGGTTGGAGCTGGCCATTATTTTGGGTGTAGTGTGTGAAAGGATACACCTACACGTATTGAGGTTATGAGTTGGAGGCGTGAATGCGACCATAGGTACCCTTATGTTAGATGAGACAGAGAAGCTCATGGTGTCCTATAGGTTTAAGGAAATTAGCATTACGCTCGTCCATAATTATTTGATGCATTTTAGTGGTAGGTCTGAGAGAGACTACCTGTGGTTTCAGCGTCCAATTGAGTGGAAATGGATTGCCACGTGAGCAAACTGATCAGCTGCAGTACACTAAAAATATGAAATGAATGTGCTATCCTATGCTTTAAATGTTAATGAGTGAGTGTCAAATAAGTACATACACTAGCAATATAATTGAAAAACATAATGACAGACGTAAAACATTATTTTAGCTCAGCATAAATACACTTCACAGTAAGTAAGTACCTAATTTCAGATGTGGAATTGACAACAGCAGAGGACCAATAAGTGAATTTAGTAATCAACTAAACGTAGTGTGTTTTGAACACTCGCAACTGTACTATTACCAAAAGTTACTCACATGTATAAAGAAGCTGAGGAACAACTACTAATCAAATATACTCATACTATCTCTAAGAATGAAGTAATAAAAAAAATGAGTCAGTTAAGTGAATAAAAGACAAATGTATCAGAAATGTACTGAGCATTGGTTCAGTGTTCCGGCCCTGAAATAATAAATTCAGACTAAATATGATTTATGATTGTATGTCTTGAGCATAAATTTTATCTAGTACATGACTAAAGGCGTTTTGAGCCATTTGTTTACCAATTTATGACAATTAAGTAACCTCGAGAGTATTATTGAAAAAGATTCTGTTAACTTTGTTCCAGCAACATATTGAAGGCTAAGATGTATATATCCCCATTTCATTGTGACCCACCCTTAGATGTTAAGTGAACAGAGTCTGAGGCACTCTTTTTGTTTGTTCTACAGGACAAACCAGATAATGGCAGCCTGGTAGCTGCGTGAAAGCGTGGAGTGACTTGGACACAACTCACAGTGACCCCTCCCCTTTCCCCTTGTAATTTAGAGAGATCGAGAAGGACGCACACCATAGCAACTTCCCCTCCTCTACCCTTGTGAATGGAAGTGTAGGACGCCAGCCAAAGCGGCTACAACCACGTGTGTAAAAATTTAGTTGTGAACTTTTCTTTCAGGTTTATAAAAGACTGATAAGGAATAATCATCTGTTTATGTATCATGTTATCTTCCTTGAATTTGTGTGTGTAAAAATGTATTTGTTGTATTTAATGTAACTAAGATTTTCACAGTTTTTCAATTTCTATGTGTGTGTTAGTCTAAGGCAATATGTATGCCAAAATATTTCATTGACTTTGCTTAAAATTTGAGTAATGACATTTCTAAAGAGGCAGTGAAAATGCCCGCAATTTAAATGATTAATGTAGGAAATCAGTTTCTTTTAATATTTATATATGTATATAATTCAATTTTGATTTTTCATAGGGAGTTTAAATTGTACTCTTGCTTCCCTTTTTGTAATTAAATTTTTTTTCATTCATTAACATTCATAAACAAAAAATTTAAGTAGAGGGTGATGTAGGGAAGCAGCCTACTCACGCTGCAGCAAATTCACATCAGTTTCCATTGTGTGTTAGTCAGTCTGCTAGCTCTGACGTCATAGATGTTGCGCAATACTTTAAAAAGCAAGCAAATGACATAAAACTTTCCTAGTATGTCTGGAATAATGATAAATTAATGTGTGTTAACTATCAGCTTGATAACTTCAGCCGTTTCCTTTATTTGGACGTTTTTCTATAAAAATAATTGGCGGCACAGAAAAGAGCTAGAGACTGCAAAATTTGTATTTAGATTCAGCTTTCATAATGATTTAATAAAAATAGTACTTTGGATTTCACAAATTAAGATGTTAGTGTAAATTCATGATTTTGTGGTTTTCATCTCAAAACTAGAGGAAGCAAGATAGATTAAGTGAGCTTATAAATCATACTAGGATGTTTAGATTTTAATAGGTTGGAGGTCCGCTATGATGATGAAGCTGTGAAAAGTTTCTTTCAAATATCTATTAAATTATAGCAATAGCGGATCTCAGAAGGGACAGTTCAGAGCCCATCTGCTGCGTGCAGTGCAATTAAATTAATTCTCTCGCCTAAGTTATTAAAGTTAGCCACGTCAAAAATTTATTATCAATACTTCCCTGCGTGCTGAATGCACAGTTAAATTAGGAGCTTCATCGGCCTTCAGCAAGAGAAGCTAAAATTTATTATGCAACTTGAAGTGGTGCGTTACTAGCACAGCAGCTAGTCGAGACAGCCGATTTGATCGAGCGTTTTCTCAGCGGTCCGCACCCCGTATATATAAGAGCACTGTGCGAGGAAGAGAAGGCCCCAGTTCTCTCCAGACGCTGAATGACACGCCATCTGTGTCGGGAATCGCGCCGCGCCAGTATCAGTGCTACTAACAGCCTCGGGTGCCGTATTCTGTTACTCGAGATGCGCGTAACCAGTAAAGCGTTTCAAGTAAAGTGTTAATTCGGGAATGATTTTCATTATCTAGCCTCAGTGTGCGTATTGTCGTATTTTCACGTGCCGTCGCGGGACAGACATTCTACTACTAATATAGCGTGGCGTTTGATGAGATATTTCATCAAATTATGGCGAGCATTCATTTCAACAATTATTTCGGACATTTATAGTTGCATTGGCGCAATAGACTCTGAACTGTTCTGTTAGTTAGGTTGGAGGGATATTTGTGTGTATATTTGTGATTTTGAGAATATACTCAACTATTTTGGAAAGTCGTCTTTGATTAGAAATCCCGAACAACTTCCTGACTCTACAGAGCTACAAGCTGCAGCTATAATTGTAATCTCAAGGAAGTGGGCACTAGGAACTCTATTTACAGGCTTCAGGTTTTGTCAAATCGCTTTCTGGGGGTCTACAAAGTAAATAGAGAGCCAGTGTTGAGAACGGCGAAAGACAGCATTAACAACATTCGAAAAGCCAGAAACTGATTCAAAACAACAAACATTTAAACAGCTATCATATTCCCCTAACTTACTCGCCGCCCCACACATGGGTATGCAAACTACAACCACAACCACCCCACCTCGCAGCTGCTGTTACTGCCGTTTTGATAAACAATTTTACTAGCAGTGTACGGTCTCTCTTCTCTACAGCCATTGCGTTTCGAACAAGAAACTTCAAACTTCTTAGCCCTACACACCAAAAGTCACTTCGCCAAAGAAAGTTACAGAAATGTATTTTTTCGACGATGACATGTCACGGGCTGGTCATATATATTTAAACATTTCAAATGCACTTCAGAATGGCTATAAAGCCGAAACCGTGATTTTGTAAAATAAACGAACAGTTAACAGTCATACGGTGGAAACTGATTTTAAAAAATTCTGCATGACTGTGGTCCCATATAAACGAGAGATCAAACCAACGCACATCGCCAAGCGACAAACAGCATACTGGCTTCAAAACAGTAAACATTTCATATTCTGACCGCTTACAGCGTCATATTTTCTGCTGGTGGCAGAAAGTGGAACTACTGTGTTTTCACGAGATTTCGTGAGCGCACTGGTTAATGAACATACCTACGATGTTCCAGCATCCTGCGATGTATACATCCCGCACTGCAGTAATCGGAACACCGTCAGTTCAACTATAACCACGCGGTGTATACTAGTCAGTGTCATGGCAAGCCATTGTGTCAGGAAGTAGGTGGCGTAGGTCCCTAAAGAGTAGAGGAGCATAAAGCGTATGTCCCTCCTCCTCCTCTTCTTCCCGTTATCTTCGACAATCGCTCCTCGTCCCGTGTCTCCCGTTGGCCAGTTAACTGCGTTCAGGACCGCCCGAGCGACAGTGTGGCGCCCGGCTCGCCGGCGACAGGGGGCGCAGGTGGAGGTCTGCCCTGGCGGTGCCGGCCTGGACCACAGGAACGCGCGCATGATGGATGGCGGGGCGTGAATTTGACGCCTGCGGCATTCAGCGCTGACCCCAATGTCAGCCGACGGTCAGTCGAAGCGGCCGCAGATGGCGGGCTGTGCCGTGGCTGGACAAAGGCACGCTGCTGCCTGCACACTCCATCAGCAACGTCCGCGGCTGCCTGGCTTAAAAGACGACATGGAAAGACTGTCATTCCAGTAGCACCATAAGCCGCAACATCTCCCTAACCCCCCAAAAATTTTCTCAGACGATGTCACTTCTTGATACTAGTGTTTGGTATTTTGCTGAATTTTCTCATGTTGAGAAATTAAAAGGAGCTATCTGTTTTAATCGTAAAAAAAAGAAAAAATCTTGCTGTAGCCAAGTTGAAACCTCCCCTTTGAAAAATTAGCGAATTACTGTGCTGATAAGCCCCTTACGTTATTTGATTTTCAAACAGCTGAGCAGAACTGAACGTACTCAGACATTTCGCTCTTTACTTATCCTGATCAACACTAAACTGACACACAATATTTTTAGCGCAACGCAATCTGACTTTCAATAATCCCTACAAAAGAATGGCCCTGACAAACAATAACCTATAACTTTCATGAATCAATTACCTCACAAAAATCTTCGTTACTCGAACTACTGCAATACAGCGAGTGCCAATACTGCCAGCTAAATAAAATATTCTAACTACTGAAGGCACTAACTACTGACAGGCATAGTTAGCAACTGAAAGATTTTAATAGAGAACAAACAATGTATATACCTTAATAGTGTTAAAAAGTCATTATATATATATATATATATATATATATATATATATATATATATAATCAGTTCATGACATCCAGTCTTACAAATTTACTCTCTCGGATGGACACACGTCCAGATCATCCGCTCTCAAAACTCCGCCATCTCTCTCCCCAAATCCACCACTGCTGGCGGCTCACCTCCAACTGCGCAACGCTACGCGCTGTTCACATCCAACTGCCCAACACTACAATAGCAAATATTACAACAATGCCAACCAGCCACAGACTGCACACAGCACAGCCAGAGATTTTCATACAGAGCGCTACGTGGCGTTACCAATATAAAAACCTAAACAGCCTACTTACAAAGTTCGTACAAAAACTGTCTTTAGTTTCGACAACCGGTTCCGACGTACTACGCTATCATCTTCTGGTCTCGCAAAAAGTTTTGTTACTAAACGTGTTCATTGTGAATTAGAACGTTATGGCAAGTTGTCATATTACGGGATAAAATGTAACACCTACGAAGGTTTGTCAGAAATAAAACATTTGCACACAAAAAAGCACCTTATGCACATGGCCATATCCGTATATGTAGCGCTCACAGATGATTGTTAAGTCTTAAAAATCACAAGATACAGTGAAATACACACTAACACATCTGTTTACGTTAAGCTGACTGTTCCATTCATTGTTGATCTACTTTGTACCATGTACGCCACCTAAGGTGGTAAACAGATGTGCTAGTGTGCATTTTACTGTATATTGTGCTTTTGAAGAGTTAACAATCACCTATGGGCGGCACATATATGCACATGACCATGTGCACAAGGTGCTTTTTGAGCCTAAATTTTTTATTTCTGGCAGACCTTTGAATAAAGTGTTACATTTTATCCAGTAATACAACAAACTGGTATGTGGTTCTAACACACAATAAACACGTTTTGTAACCAAAATTTTTGAAAACCAGAAGATGACAGTGAAGTCTGTTGAAACGGTAGTCTTCAACGCCAACTAGGGGCGCCTTCTTCAGAAGAAACTGTTACCTTACCTGTGTTGATGATCTTTTTCCTTACATCTGTATATTTGGATACAGCCTTGGATACTTGGGCAGGTAAAAATCTTAATGTTTTGAACATGGCTGTGATCAGCAACCGTAATTAATTACAGTGTTACAAACTTCCGGCCAACCGGTTACAAAAGAATTTAAAATTCTGTAACTAGTTTTCAACGCCAACTAGCGGCGAAAATAAAGAAGTATTTAAGAGATCTTGGCTAAAGGAAGTTTTTTACTTGATATTTTGAGAGTCTTTTCCGCAGGAACAACATGTATTCAGTGTGTCAGAAAGTCAATTAAAATCACTCAACTTTTGAAAGACATCTGGGCTGAATGAGAGATACTCCAAACAATACGTAAGAGAACTTGCCATATTTCTAGCAGCATGTCATCCTGGGTTATCCTAGGTCTTTCTACGATGCAAGTGGGGAAAGGGGCGACTAGTTCCCCTTTTTCCAGAAGGCACAAAATTATAGGGCTATAACGCTAACGTAAATCTGTTACAGAGTTATACAACATGTTTTATGCTCAAGAACTATGATTTTTTTGGCGAATGAAAATTTCCTCTGTGCAAATCAAGATGGTCTCCGTGAACAGAAAGGTTGTAAAACTCAACTCATCCTGTTCGTCCATGAAAATCATAGCGCGCAGTCTGATGAAGTGTTCGTTGTTTTCCTGAGGGAATTCAGTACTGTTCTGCACGCTCATTTAGTGAACACGCTTATCGAATATCGGACTTCTTCGCAGACAGAAGTCAACACGTTGGTCATAATGCGACGAAAAATCGAGGAATGTAATTAAGTGTGTCCCAGGAGAGTGTTATAGGGCCATCACTGTTTACGTTTTGTACAAATGATGTAGTTGTCTGTACTGTGGTCGTAATGTCAGATGGCTGTAGTGAAATGCAGGAAGACCTGCCGAGAACCGATGATTGGTGCAGGGAGTGGTAAAGGTAAATAAATGTGACGTATTTGTCATAAATAGTGGCAGATGCGGGCTGTAAACTGAAATAATAGCATATGCACAAGAACATGGAAACAGAACAGCTGAGCGGCATTTCGACCCTCCAGCATCAGGAAAAACTATTCGCAATTTTCAGGCTAGCAAAGAAGAAAAAATAAAATAAAAAAATGAGGAAGACTAAATGTGCAAATAGAGGACTGAATGTAAAATGGCCAAAACTAGAAGATGACCTTCTGAAATGGATTCAAGGACATCGTAAAAATGGCATAGGAATTAATACAAAAATAATTAAAAAAACTCGTTAGCTATCTCAGAAAATGCCACAAGAGTATGCAGAGAAAATATTATCTTTCCACGTTCTTTTATTCAACATTGAAAGAAAACCAATGTACAGCTATCCCAAATAGCGAATAAGGACGAAACGCCTCTGATGTTTTATGTGTCGAATAACAGAACTGTTGCCACGAAAGGTGCTAAAACTGTAATTATTACAAGAAGAGGACATGAAAATATGCAGCACACTGTTGTCCTTTCGTGTTGTGCTGACGATACTAAACTTAATCCAATGATCATTTTCAAGCACAAAAAAATGCCAAAACATTCTGAGATATCGTAAGGTGTTGTCCACGACATGGCAAGGGTTGGATGGAGGAGGCTGGTATGAAATTATGGATTAACAGTGTGTGGGATGGAAGGAAAGGTGCTTTATTGAAGCAGAGTTTTCTCTTCTTGTGGTAGATCGGTTTGGTAGTCATTTGAAAAACTCTGTGAAAGAGAAGTTGAGACAGAGAAATAAAGAGCTTCCTGTTATTCCTGGAGGACTTACTTCACAACTGCAACCCCTTGGTGTCTCGATATATAAACCATTTAAAGTGCATACGAGAGAGGATGGAACAAACGGATGAAGGATGAAATCCAACATGTATTCACGCCGAAGGGAGCTTTAAACAATCAGACTAGTTAGTGGATAAAACAGTCGAGGTCTAGAGTGACGCTACGGTCGCAGGTTCGAGTCCTGCCTCGGGCATGGGTGTGTGTGATGTCCTGAGGTTTGTTAGGTTTAAGTAGTTCTAAGTTCTAGGGGACTGATGACCTCAGAAGTTAAGGGCCATAGTGCTCAGAGCCATTTGTACCATTTTTTGTCTAGAGTGAGAGAAGACATTATTGTTAAATCTTTCAAGAAGGACGACATAAGTAACGCTCTCGAGGACAGTGAAGACGACGAGGAGAATGAAGAAAAAGAGAAGAAGACAGATCAGATGACGCTTTTCAGGAATTTTAAAGGTCGTCTGCATAAACTAAGAGTTTTTCTTTCGTCTAACTTTGCAATATAATAATAAAATGGTAAAAATGCGATCTAAAAAATTTAAGGTGGGTATTATAGTCAATAGCGTTTTATAGTCCGTAAAATCTACATCTACATCCATATCATACTCCGCTAGCACCTAATGGTGTGTGGCGGAGGGTACTTTCTGTACTACTAACTGAGGCCTCCAACCCTGTTCCAGTCGCAAATAGTGCGTGGGAAGAATTATTGTAGGTACGCCTCTGTGTTGGCTCTAATTTCTCGAATTTTCTCCTCACGGTCATTACGCGAGGCGTATGTAGGAGGAAGTAATATGTTGTCCGACTCTTCCCAGAAAGTGCTCTCTCGAAATTTCAACAGTATATCTCTCCGTGGTGCGCAACTCCTCTCTTGTAACGTATGCCAATGGGGTTTGTTGAGCATCTCCCTATCGTTCTCGTGCCGACTAACGATCCTGTGACGAAACGTCCCACTCTTCGTAGGATCTTCTCTAACTCTTCGATAAGTCCTATCTGTTAGGGATCCCAGATAGGTGAACAATACTCAAGAATGGGTCGAACAAGCTCATTATAAGCCACTTCCTTCGTGGACGAGTTACATTTCCTCGAAATTCTTCCTATGTATCTGAGTCCGGGATGAGCTTATCCAAATATTTGCTTTTCATTATCATTCCACTAAAGATCGCTCTTGATAGTTACTCCTAGATATTTTACGGCAGACACTGTTTCCAGCTGTCTGTCATCAATAGTATATTTATAAGGTAGTGGACTGCTTTTTCCTAAGTATGCGCATCGTTACATTTAGTTAAGTTCAGAGCAAACTGCCAGAGACTCCGCAAATCGTTACTGTCTTCTGGCATTGCTACTTTGTTATAGACTACTGCCAATTTGCGAACAGCCCTAAAGAGCATCCGCCGCTAACTACTAGATCATTTACATACATGCATCAAAAAAAGTTTTGCATCACACCGGTTCTCAGAACTTCTGAAGATAGACGTTGTCTGTGGATATTCTATCACAGACACAGTTCCCTTGACTGTTCAGAGATGTCACTAAACCAGACCAAAGAAGTAAACAACCACGCATGAGCAGCGCCTAGTACACGGAGGGGGTACGACAGCCGATCAGTTCCAGTCATTCCACCAGAAATTTGTCTGTAGTTCAACCATGCCTAGACGGTCAATACCCTGACAGCAATGTTTAATAATGTTACGACTCAAACTGTGCGCAATAGGCTGCATGATGCGCAACTTCACTCCCAACGCCCATGGCGAGGTCCATCTTTGCAACCACGACACTATACAGTGCGGTACAGATGGGCCCAACAACATGCCGAATGGACCGCTCAGGATTGACATACTGACATCACGTTCTCTTCACCGATGGGTGTCGCATGTGCCTTCAACCAGACAATCGTCGGAGACGTGTTTGGAGGTAAACCGTTCAGGCTGAACGCTTCAGACACGCTGTCCAGCGAGTGCAGCAAGGTGTAGGTTCCCTGCTGTTTTGGGGTGGCTTTATGTGGGGCCGACGTACGCCGCTGGTGATCAAGGAAGTCGACGTAACGGCTGTACGATACGTGAATGTCACCCTCCGACCGATAGTGCAACCATATTGACGAGGCATTCGTCTTCGTGGACAACAATTCGCGCCCCCATCGTGCACACATTGTGAATGACTTCCTTCAGGATAACGACATCGCTCGACTAGAGAGGACAGCATGTTCGCCAGACATGAAACCTATCGAACACGCCTGCGATAGATTGCAAAGGACTGTTTATGCTAGGCGCGCAGTCCGGAACCGCGCGACTGCTACGGTCGCAGGTTCGAATCCTGCCTCGGGCATGGATGTGTGTGATGTCCTTAGGTTAGTTAGGTTTAAGTAGTTATAAGTTCTAGGGGACTGAAGACCACAGATGTTAAGTCCCATAGTGCTCAGAACCATTTGAACCATTTTTTGAACTGTTTATGACGACGTGAACCACTAATCACTGTGAGGCATCTACATCGAGTCGCCGTTGGGGAGTGGGATAATCAGGACCAACAGTGCCTTGATGAACTTATGGATAGTATGCTTCGACAAATACAGGCATGCATCAATGTAAGAGGACGAGCTACTGGGTATTAGAGAAACCGGTGTGTACAGCAGTCTGGACCACCACCCCTGAAGGTCTCGCTGTATGGTGGTACAAAACGCAATGTGATTTTCATGAGCGATAAAAAGGGCGGAAATGATGTTTATGTTGATCTCTATTCCAATTTTCTGTACAGGTTCCGGAACTCTCGGAATTGAGTTGATGCAAAACTTCTTTTGATGTGTGTATGTTGTAAACGGTAACGGTTCTATCACACTTCCTTGGAGTACACCAGAAATTATTTTTGTACCTGTCGATTTCGTTCTGTTAAGAGCGATGTGTTGAGTTCTGTCTGCAAGGAAGTCTTGAACCTAGTCACACATCTGCTCCGATACTCGTACTTTTTTCACTAAATGGCTGTGCGGGACGGTGTCAAATGCCTTCCCGAAGTCAAGGAACACGGCAGCCTGAGCGCAATTGTCTACGGCACTGTGGATATTATGGAGGAACAGAGCGAGCTGAGTTTCGCAGGCTCTCTGTTTGCGGAATCCATGTTGATTTTTATAGAGCAGATTTTCCTTCTCCAAGAACGTCATAATTCCTCAGCGTAAAACATGTTCCATAATTCTACAACAGATTAACGTCAACGATAAAGATCTATAATTGTGTCGCAGTGGTTAGCACACTGGACTCGCATTCGGGAGGACGACGGTTCAATCCCGTCTCCGGCCATCCTGATTTAGGTTTTCCGTGATTTCCCTAAATCGTTTCAGGCAAATGCCGGGATGGTTCCTTTGTAAGGGCACGGTCGATTTCCTTCCCAATCCTTCCCTAACCCGAGCTTGCGCTCCGTCTCTAATGACCTCGTTGTCGACGGGACGTTAAACACTAACCACCACCACCACTATAATTGTGTGCATCTATCCTATGGCCCTTCTTAAAACCGGGAATGACCTGCGGTCTCTTCTAGTCAGTAGGTACTCCTCGTTGCTCAAGCGATCTACGATAAATTACTGCGGTAAGGGAAGCAAGTTCTTTCGCATAATCTTTGTAGAATCTTATACGTATCTCATCTGGTCCTGAAACCTTTCCACTACTAAGCGATGGTAGTTATTTTTCTGTTCCGCGATCTTTTGTCTCAGTATCAGCCATTTAGACTGTTGTGTCGATTCCCTAAGGTCTCGACACAATGAGTGGCTAGGTGCACGCGAAACTAACGCAGACGGGCGTAAATTCTGAAACAGGAGACTGGATGAAAAACTATAAAGAAAAGAAGAGAGATTTTAATATACTTAACTTTAATGTAGTCTTGTTCTTGTTGAAATACATCTCTTGCATAGTAGTAAGCGATTAGCACAGATACACATGGCGCCTTGCTAGGTAGTAGCGATGGACTAGCTGAAGGCTATTTAATCTGTCTCTCGGCAAATGAGAGGAAGACGTGATACGTCTTGTCGCAAGCTATGTCGTCCGTACAACTGGGGCGAGGTCAAGTCCGTGTCTTGTGACCTGCCATGTGGTGGCGCTAGGTTTGCGATTACATAGTGGCGACACGCGGGTCCGACATGTACTACAGGACCGCGGCCGATTTAAGTTACCACCTAGCAAGTGTGGTGTCTAGCGGTGACACCACATAGACGTTCGCACGATGACTGAAAGGAGGGACCGCGTTACGATCTTCCGCCGTGAAACAATTTAGTAAGACCGTATTCAATATTTCTGCCTTCTCTCTGTCATACAGTATTTCGTTTCGGATACGGTAATTCACTAAGGAAACAAGTTTCTTAGAAAACATTTGTTCGAACAATTCTCGAGTTTTGTTATTCAATATATGACCCTTACCATGGTGGATTATCAGAAAAGATAGAGAAGGTCCAACGAAGAGCGGCACGTCTCGTTAGCGAGAGCGATACGGAGCTGCCCAACGAACTGCAGTGGCAGACTCTACAATAGGTTCGTTACGCATTACTGACAGGTTTACTGTTGAAATACCGAGAACTTACGTCCAAGAAGAGTGGGGAAATGTGTTACTGCCGTATACATATGTCACACTTAGTGATAACAAAGAGAAAATGAGAAAAATCAGAGGTCGTATGAAGGTTTATCGGCACTCCTTCTTCCCACACCTCATTCACGAGTGGAGGAATATGCAACAGGATGTCGTGACTCTTGGAGTTTCGATGTAAATGAGGTTGATCATGAAATTTAGATAACAAATGTAGGTTTTATCTACAAGTGTGTAATACCGGATAACAGTATAGTTCAGTTCTTATGTAACGAAGAGGTTTTGGAGGTACTGAACGGAAATTTCGTAGCAGGAACAAAAGTCAAAATGGAACACATGTCACTGCTACGGTCTGAAGACGACGTAGCTGTATGTGGAAGAAAAGAGGAAAAGTTAGAAGCACTGTTGAATGGAGTGGTCCTATTAGCATGGTAGTTGACTTACGGATCAACAAAGCAAAAATGAAAGTAATGATGAGTAGTAGAGGAGAACCAAAGTATTACTGCAGCTTGAAGTTGAGGAAGGGAGAGAAGTGAAAGGAAGCTACATTACACAAGACGGTACAAGTAAGGAAGACTCCAAAGACCGATTGACTCATAGAAAGAATGTTTTCTTCACCAAAATGGTCAATTGTTATTAAATGTAGACACAGTTAGAGAATTTTTGTTGTAAGGAAATAAAACAGTTGTAAGGAAATGAAGTGCCTATCCTAACAAGAAAAGCGACCGTGTTAGTAATAAATGTGCAAAGAAATACAAGACGAGATTTTGCAACTGAAAGAAGGAACGCACAGATAAATGGTAGGGGTAGAGGAGGATTAGAATATTTCAAACGATTATCGAGGGTTTTGCATGAGATGGATGCGTAGAGAAGAAAAGACTAAAACAAGATAGAAGAAGAAGAAAGCAAAAGGAATGAAGAAGATTAGAGAGTAATGTCGACAGTTCTGTTATTAAAGACGGTGCGCAAGATCGGATTACGAAAGGATTGGGAAGCAAATCGGCTATGCCCTTTTCAAAGAAATCGTACTTGCGGTCGTTTGGAGTGATTCAGGGAAATTACGGAAAACCTAAATTTGGATGGCCAGACAGGGATTTGAACCGTCGTCGTCCCGAACGAGTGTCTAGTGTGCTAGCCATTACGTCACCTAGCTCGGTGCGAAGAAAGAGGGAATCAAAGTAATCGGAATATTACCTGTTTAAAAAGGAGATGATAGCAGTTCCTGACATTTACAAGAACTGCTCAGTATGCCATTGACTCAAGAAAACTTCTACTCGTTTTCACAGAAATGGGGAAATCACGAAAATTGGCAACCAAGTTCCGTGTACAGCTATACTACAATATAAAGAAAACCCGTTGTTTAACACTGTTACCAAAATTATGGAAAAGTTCTTGACCAATTAACTTTAAATTTTTACGCCATATTCTAATAAGGGTCGGACTGGATACAGGCTACATATTTTTTAAATGTATGTGGTAGATAGGAAAACGTTTTTAGCAAAAATCTCGAAAAGTTCCCGACCGAATAACTTCAGCATTTCCAAGTTACTCCAATTAACTTTCGGACGGACATAGGCTACATATTTTTTACTGTATGTGGAACATAAATATATGTGTAAAATATATTCTACTTTATGAGGAGACTGTTCTCAAGTGCTTCGAGGAAGCACCTACGACAAGTACTCGAGCGGTTGGACAAGACGTGAGGTCATTCATCGGTTAGTCTGGGAGGTTTTGAGGGATGACAGCCAGCATCCATTTGGTTTCCACCCTGTCCAAGACCTAAATCCTGTGGCGGGCTATGAACACAGGCTAGGGTTTTGCTGGTGGTTTGTGCAACGTGTTGCCCTTCCTCGCCGGGCGAATGCACCTTCCATCGGGATGGCTTTTACAACGCTCGAAACGTTCATTACTGGGCAAGAGCAAATTCTCAGGTCACGTACGTCCACGGACACCAGGAACGATTTTCGCTCAATATTTGTGCAGGCATTGTGGGTGACTATCTGATTGGGCCGGTCCGTCTACCTCCTCGACTTACCGGGACAAATTACCTTCATTTTTTGCAATAAACTCTACCTGGCCTGCTGGAAGATGTTCCCCTGAAGATACGGCTACTCATATGGTTGCAGCGTGATGGGGCATCCACACATAACAGTCATGCTGTGCACGTATATTCAGAAGAACTCTTCGATGGCCAGGTAATTGGCAGAGGTGCTCGTAGGACATGGATCCCGCGATCACCAGACCTCAGGAACCCGGACTTTTTCCTGTGGGGATTCTCTAAAGTTCTTGTTCACCCATTGAAACGTCCCCTTAGAACATTTATACACGACTGTGCTTAACCTGGCACACAGTATTTTTAGCGCAACGCAGTCTGACTTTCAATAATCTCTACAAGAGAACGGCCCTGACTAACATTAACCTGTACTTTTCACAAATCACTTACCTCACAAAAATCTTGGTTACTCCCCCTACTGCAATACAGAAAGCGCCACTACTGCCAGCTAAATAAAAGATTCAAACTATGGAAGGCACTAACTACTGATAGGGATAGTTAGCAAATGAAAGATATTAATAGAGAATAAACAATGTATTTACCTTGATATCATCATATATATATATATATATATAGCAGTTCAAGACAAATTTCAAAACTCCGCCATCTCTCTCCCCACATCCACCACTGCTGGCGGCTCACCTCCAACTGCGCAACGCTACGCGCTGTTCACAGCCAGCTGCCTGACACTACAATGGTTGAGTATTACAACAATGCAAAGCAGCCACAGACTGCACACAGCACAGCCAGTGATTTTTTTTATACAGAGGTGGCATTACCAATAAAAAAACCTAAACAGCCTACTTACATAGCCCCCATGCTCCCCACAAAAAAATTTTACAAATTTTTTTGGGCACTGGCCAATACATATTTGTTAAAATTTTTCATAATCGTAATTACAATAACAAAGAAATCAAATGCACACACTTATTGATACAATGTTGGTCAAAAGCTAAAATTTTCTTACAGTCCATAAAGACAGTCCTGATCATTCATCACCTTGCAGTGTTTTTCTCAAAGTCTGAGCAGTAAAAGAAAATGCACACGGAAGTATAGGATTTCCATGCAGTCTTGAAGAAGTATCGTTGTCCTTCCAACGGAAAGACAGTGCTGACTCTCGACATGCAGACAGGTCATGGGCCACAACAGAGCAAACACACAGCGGAGTCAGTCGAAGTTTTGAAGAGTATTGGTGGGTACATCTACATCTACATCTACATTCATACTCCGCAAGCCACCCAACGGTGTGTGGCGGAGGGCACTTTACGTGCCACTGTCATTACCTCCCTTTCCTGTTCCAGTCGCGTATGGTTCGCGGGAAGAACGACTGTCTGAAAGCCTCCGTGCGCGCTCTAATCTCTCTAATTTTACATTCGTGATCTCCTCGGGAGGTATAAGTAGGGGGAAGCAATATACTCGATACCTCATCCAGAAACGCACCCTCTCGAAACCTGGCGAGCAAGCTACACCGCGATGCAGAGCGCCTCTCTTCCAGAGTCTGCCACTTGAGTTTGCTAAACATCTCCGTAACGCTATCACGGTTACCAAATAACCCTGTGACGAAACGCGCAGCTCTTCTTTGGATCTTCTCTATCTCCTCCGTCAACCCGATCTGGTACGGATCCCACACTGATGAGCAATACTCAAGTATAGGTCGAACGAGTGTTTTGTAAGCCACCTCCTTTGTTGATGGACTACATTTTCTAAGCACTCTCCCAATGAATCTCAACCTGGCACCCGCCTTACCAACAATTAATTTTATATGATCATTCCACTTCAAATCGTTCCGCACGCATACTCCCAGATATTTTACAGAAGTAACTGCTACCAGTGTTTGTTCCGCTATCATATAATCATACAATAAAGGATCCTTCTTTCTATGTATTCGCAATACATTACATTTGTCTATGTTAAGGGACAGTTGCCACTCCCTGCACCAAGTGCCTATCCGCTGCAGATCTTCCTGCATTTCGCTACAATTTTCTAATGCTGCAACTTCTCTGTATACTACAGAATCATCCGCGAAAAGCCGCATGGAACTTCCGACACTATCTACTAGGTCATTTATATATATTGTGAAAAGCAATGGTCCCATAACACTCCCCTGTGGCACGCCAGAGGTTACTTTAACGTCTGTAGATGCCTCTCCATTGATAACAACATGCTGTGTTCTGTTTGCTAAAAACTCTTCAATCCAGCCACACAGCTGGTCTGATATTCCGTAGGCTCTTACTTTGTTTATCAGGCGACAGTGCGGAACTGTATCGAACGCCTTCCGGAAGTCAAGAAAAATAGCATCTACCTGGGAGCCTGTATCTAATATTTTCTGGGTCTCATGAACAAATAACGCGAGTTGGGTCTCACACGATCGCTGTTTCCGGAATCCATGTTGATTCCTACATAGTAGATTCTGGGTTTCCAAAAACGACATGATACTCGAGCAAAAAACATGTTCTAAAATTCTACAACAGATCGACGTCAGAGATATAGGTCTATAGTTTTGCGCATCTGCTCGACGACCCTTCTTGAAGACTGGGACTACCTGTGCTCTTTTCCAATCATTTGGAACCCTCCGTTCCTCTAGAGACTTGCGGTACACGGCTGTTAGAAGCGGGGCAAGTTCTTTCGCGTACTCCGTGTAGAATCGAATTGGTATCCCGTCAGGTCCAGTGGACTTTCCTCTGTTGAGTGATTTCAGTTGCTTTTCTATTCCTTGGACACTTATTTCGATGTCAGCCATTTTTTCGTTTGTGCGAGGATTTAGAGAAGGAACTGCAGTGCGGTCTTCCTCTGTGAAACAGCTTTGGAAAAAGGTGTTTAGTATTTCAGCTTTACGCGTGTCGTCCTCTGTTTCAATGCCATCATCATCCCGGAGTGTCTGGATATGCTGTTTCGAGCCACTTACTGATTTAACGTAAGACCAGAACTTCCTAGGATTTTCTGTCAAGTCTGTACATAGAATTTTACTTTCGAATTCACTGAACGCTTCTCGCATAGCCCTCCTTACGCTAACTTTGACATCGCTTAGCTTCTGTTTGTCTGAGAGGTTTTGGCTGCGTTCAAACTTGGAGTGAAGCTCTCTTTGCTTTCGCAGTAGTTTCCTAACTTTGTTGTTGTACCACGGTGGGTTATTCCCGTCCCTCACAGTTTTACTCGGCACGTACCTGTCTAAAACGCATTTTACGATTGCCTTGAACTTTTTCCATAAACACTCAACATTTTCAGTGTCGGAACAGAAATTTTCGTTTTGATCTGTTAGGTAGTCTGAAATCAGCCTTCTATTACTCTTGCTAAACAGATAAACCTTCCTCCCTTTTTTTATATTCCTATTAACTTCCATATTCAGGGATGCTACAACGGCCTTATGATCACTGATTCCCTGTTCTGCACTTACGGAGTCGAAAAGTTCGGGTCTATTTGTTATCAGTAGGTCCAAGATGTTATCTCCACGAGTCGGTTCTCTGTTTAATTGCTCGAGGTAATTTTCGGATAGTGCACTCAGTATAATGTCACTCGATGCACTGTCCCTACCACCTGTCCTAAACATCTGAGTGTCCCAGTCTATATCTGGTAAATTGAAATCTCCACCTAAGACTATAACATGCTGAGGAAATTTATGTGAAATGTATTCCAAGTTTTCTCTCAGTTGTTCTGCCACTAACGCTGCTGAGTCGGGAGGTCGGTAAAAGGAGCCAATTATTAACCCAGCTCGGTTGTTGAGTGTAACCTCCACCCATAATAATTCACAGGAACTATCCACTTCTACTTCACTACAGGATAAACTACTACTAACAGCGACGAACACTCCACCACCGGTTGCATGCAATCTATCCTTCCTAAACACCGTCTGTACCTTTGTAAAAATTTCGGCAGAATTTATCTCTGGCTTAAGGTCATCACAGAGCAGACCCACTGTAGTCCTGGTAGAGATTACGGTATTGGTGGGCCACCAAAGATGCAGACCCACTGTAGTCCTTGTAGAGATGGCCAGCAGCCATCTGTTGTGACTATGCAGGTGCACAATCACCATTGAAGAGTCTTGCGGATAATAGAGCAAGTCCATAACCACCACTTGTGCACTCACAACGTTTTTGAATTGTCCTGAGAACCAGCAATGCTGTTAACCAGTCCCTTGCTGAATTATTAACACACGTGCAAACACTAACAGGCCCTACTTCCCACATATTGTCCATATACTATGACCAATAGAAACGTGTGCAGTGAAATGTAACTTACAAGTTACTTAATTTGATGACCTGGTGTGAATTACAATTTTATAACAGAAGAATACAATTACAAAGGTACAAAATACATTATTAAAGAACATAACAATACAGAGAGCATTTGTAATACAGGCTTTACAAAAGAATCAAAATAACATATACATCAGTGTCACAGGAATTATGACATAAGTACATACATGAAAGATCAGAATAACTTTTGGAATATCAACTTCACACATGAGCATTAAAACAAAACAGAATAAATAATGTCTAAGCATATTTACAAGGTAAATAACATATTATTAATGCCAATTATATTTGAGGATAACAGTATTCCTCATCATAGTGAATGTAGCTTAGTATTAGAAAAATTCTACAACATAAGTCTTATCAGATAAACATATAAATACAGGAAAAACATAAATACACAAGGGAACACAAACACATAGTGGGATAACACAAGGAAAGGACAGGGTTTCTTTTACTGCAGTATTTTGCAAACAAAACTTTCTTTACTTCTTGGAGATCTCCCTTCGTTCCTCAATATTTCCAAAAAGTCCTATCTATACCTGTTTTCTGTATTCTAACCATATTTCTTTCAAAATAATTATGGCTCATTGTACAATACTCATTTTGGCCCAAATCTTTTTTTATATACCTTGTCAATGCATTACTTCCAATTCATCATAGTTAGTTTCTTATATAGTCTACCCCCTCTTAAGCTAACTTAAATCTACTGAGCTCAGATGCTAAACTAAGGGACGAGGCAATGCAGTAGCACAAAACAATTAACACAAACAGCAATGATCAAAAATACAAATGGCGAAGCAAGCAACATAAATTACAACTAACATAAGGCAATGAGCAGCAAACAAGAAAAATAAATCTGGCTTAGCAGAGTAACACAAATTAAAATTCAGTAGCACTATGCCTGGCAAACAGCATAACTTATACCTAAACATGACAAAGTTCAAGCAGAAAAAGTATTACACTAAAAATGGCCATGTCTAATACCTATGTCACATCTTAACACTAGAGTGATGCATCACAATTTATTCTACAAAAGAAATTAACAAGTACTTGAAAAGAAAACTATGATTGCAGTTCCTGTGAAGGTAAATGTCTTTTTGTGCTCCCTCATTTTTTTTGAAAAAATTATTATTTACTCGATCTGTAGACAGAAAATATTTATATTAGTACATCTATAAAATTTTATTTTAACCAATGCTGCAGTGCAGCTAGAAACTAGATATCAAATGAAATAAGCAATTACGCAAACCAAAGCATAAAAATATCATTCAATAGTCATGTGACATTTCACAAGTTAGTAGACATTCTCTCAACTCTCGTAGAAAGACGCTTGTCATAATCAGGTGTGCAGATGTAAAAATATTTATCGTCATTTCATTAGGCATTCCTGTAAATATCATAAATTAAGAGCTGCACAGTGTCAACATATGTTTTCAAGTTCGACCGTGTCGTTTTTGCGATGCTCTCTACAAAGGAACGTCAATAGCGAGGATAATGGCCTCCCTTTTTTTTTCTACCTGTGCCGCTGAAAAGGGCTCACAATAATGGCTTTTTCTCCAGGCGTCTGACACACCTGGCCGCTCACAACGAATTACTTCACGGTCACTTACCTTTCTTAACGAAATATTTACGACAGCAGTTTTCGCTACAGCGACAGTCTCATATAAAAATTTCATAGGTCAAGAATTTGCATTACAAATCTGTAGAAACAAAATCGTATGAATATAACAGTGTCCAAAAAATTTTCGCCGGCATTGTGATACATTCACGCATTTACACACTTTTCATAACTCTTAAAGTACGATTCTCGGTTTACAACATCCTTTTTCACCAGTCAGAGTCCCTACCTTCTATTCATTATTCATATACATATAAACACGTAATCACATTCCTTATATAGCATCATCTTATTGATCATAAACATACCGCAACAGCATAATACACATCGTTGTCGTAAAAATAACATCATAACACCTCAGTCAAATCTCAAAATCGTCGTAGCTTCCTCCAATAATTTCAAAACCTAAAAAAATTCTCTGCTCATGTCAAAAGTGTCATCTGCCTCAAACATACTTTAAAATCATGATCCCATACCAAATACATCATTCAAAGCTCTCATAGTACCACAATGGCTCCGAAAAAATATGAACAGTTCACAAAGTACTGACAAAATGCAATTTCGTAAGTGTGAACTTATTCAACTGTGTAATTACGTAAACATCTGTCACTAATGTAGTAAAAAAATGTTTGTTTTTTGTTAAATAATCAGATAGCTGTGTAATTTATGTGTTAGAGAAATATGGTACCGATGTGTAAAGTTGTATAAGCAAATACCATAATAGCTAGGGCTCCTTGTGCTTGCCAAACACATGGTACACAAAGTAGGCGTGTACCCCCCTGAGGATGAATGTAATTATACCCTCAGGTGTTACAGATTACAGCAATGGAATGAAATATATCACGGAATACCTTTGTAATTCAAAAATCTTTAAAAATAAATGTTTTAAGTACAAAATTAATCACTCAAATGCGTGTCCTGTAGCGCTAAATGTGCGTCTTGCTGTAAGATAATTCTGTGGAAGTGTCGTAATTATCGTCCTCTGTAAGCTAAGTTCTGCAGAAGTCAATGTACTTACCTCACGATACACAAAAATGAAATGCTTTGCGAATAGATATCTTAGTTATTACTCTTATTGCCGTGATGAAGAAAGTACTGTGCTGTAACGTATTGTTGTGCTACAGAAAAGGCTGTCTCATTGTAGCTGTACCACAAAAGTTACTACTAAAACATGTTTTAGTTTACAGAAGAATTCAGAAAAACTGTGCAGATATAAAACAGATACACCGCAAAAGCAACATTGTAAATTGTCACTCATTAGTAGCGTCGTGATAAAATCGTGTAGCTGTCACATAAACTAACCTCTGTGTCATCTGGTATCTCTCAGAAAGCACTTTAATTTCAGAATGTATTTTCAAATAAACCAAAATGTTGCATTAAAATCTCATTAACAGTACTGGTAAATGTTCTAAGTATGTAAGCCTTATAGTCGTTACATAATCGTGCAACTAACAAGCAAGAATGTACAAATACAACACTGTGTCGTCTGTTCACTATAACAATGCATTCGTAATTTTTGTTTAAAAATGTTCCCTAGGTTCTAGACTGGATATTTAACTTCAAACATTGTTGCATGTTAAAAGTTTCTTAAGTCTGACAAAGCATACTGGTAATGTAAAGTGAAAAGTTATATAGCAAAGACAAAGTCAAAAAGCAGATTATCTTTCAATAAACGGTTTTATATGTGAAGTGTGGTGAAATCCTTTACTCTTCATAGTACTCAGAGTTTGAACTTGAATGCAATTGTCATGCGGTGTACGTCGGTAAAGAATACTGGAATTTTTCTCAAGGTTAGCGTCTATGTTATTTTTCTCTGAGCCAGCCGGCGCACGTGGCAGCCTGCGGTGCGAGTCATTGTCTGTCTCTTTGTTGGCGCGCGTCGTTATTGGGATTTGGAGACCTAACTTCTACAAATTCACCTCCTCGAGAGGGCCCTGCTCTGTTTGAATCACGCCAATTCTGATGCAATTCAGGTCTGTCGTTACGATCATATCGTCTGTCGTCATGTCGGTAGATGCCATAGTTTCTTTCTTGTCGGTCTTGTGGTGAAGAATTTCTCCCTGAATCGTAACTGCGCGCTGAACTGTTGCGTCTGAAGTTATTCTGTCTCCCCTGATAATAATAGTTCTGGTTACCATATTGTCTGTTTCTATGATTGTCTCTGTCATATTCATTACTACGGAAATGCGAACTTTCTCTGTAGTTATTACTCTGCCAGTGGTTGTCATACGGGTGGTGTCTGTTTTGGTCACGATTTGTGTTGTGAGAATAGCCTTGTCGCGTCCAGTTATTTTTCCTTTCATCGCGGAATTGCGACGGATGTGACCTGTAGTGATTGTTTTCCTGTTTTCGCATCCCGCGACTGTCTGTGTCGATTTCTAGTTCTTGTAACAGTCCCTGGAAAGCTTCAATGTCGTCTTTGCAACGCCCTGCCAAAATAATATTTCTTAAATGTTCAGGCAATTTCATTAAGCAAATGCGGATGAGTTCTGAAGGGCTGTATGGGTTTGAAAGACACTGATTCTTATGCAACATGTCTTCAAAATATTTGACAAGACGGGAAAATTCAGATTGTTCAAAGTGTTTCATCATTATGATGCTATGTTTTACTCGGTCTTGTGTAGCTTGAGACCAATATGCTGAGAGGAAGGCATGATAAAATTCTCCTTCACTGTGACAATCGTGAATGACCGACCGCATTCTTACAGCTGGTTCATTCTCTAAGTAGCCACACATAAATTCTAACCTGTGCTCCAATGACCAGTTGGGAGGAAAACAATGAGAGAATTGATGGAGCCACGCTTGTGGATGAATGTCGTTGCCAGAATTCTTAAATGTTTTGAATTTACGTGTAGTAATGAACAGCTTATAGTCAAAGTCATCATGTCGGCGAGTAGCATATCGGTCATTGTTACGTCGTTTCGGCGATTCCATCTCAAAATTCGGTGTGCCTTGCCAACTTCTTTCATAATTTCCGAAGTGTCCTGTGTTATTATTTTGTGGTTGTTCCGTATTTCTAAGTCCCTCTTCCCGTATTGGAGCGCGAGTGGCCTCTGAAATACGTAATTCTTGTATTACCTGAGTCAGCTGATCTTGTACTTCCCGGATTTCTCTTTGGTGTTGCGTATTAATTTGATTCTGATTTTGTTTGAATTTTCTAATTTCTTCATACTCTTCAGTGTCAGTGAAGGCTACAAGTGTTGTGTCATTCAGATCATCATCTACCTTTGTAGATAAGTTAGTGAACTGATCTGAAAGTTCGGCTACTTTATCCGATAGTGTACTTATTTCCTCAGTGTGTTTTTCTGAACCAAGTTTCAGAGTATCTACTGTGTCCTTTAAGTTTTCCTGAGTTTTTGCAAGTTGCGTAACCGAATCGGTAGATGCAACTGAGTCAAATTTAGCTTGCAAGGTCTCATGATTTTCGTGAACAGTAGTTTGCAGTTCTTTTATGGCTGCTTCGTGATTCTGTAGTGCATTTTCATGCCGCGAAAAAATAGGTTGGAAATGCTCACAAATTTGTGTTTTTACGTCATTACAGACTTTTTGACATTTCGATTCAATGTGATGTAACTCATTAGTTAAATCCTCACGTGTTTGTTCAAGAGTTTGCTCCAATGAGTCTAACTTTTGAAGATTTTGTTCCATTGCGTCTAACTTTTGAAGCTTTTGCTGTGTTTGTCTCTGATTTTGTTCCACTGTGTCTAACTTTCGAAGATTTTGTCCCATTGTGTCTAGCTGTTGCTGTGTTTGTCTCTGATTTTGTTTCATTTGTTGCATTAATTGCAATAATAATGTATTGGTGTCTGGAACATGTTCCTCAGTGCTTTTCGGCAGTGAATTTGCACCGGCAACATTCACATTTTGACAAGCGGAAAATGTGTCTTGACTCATTTGAGAAAACGGTGAGAACCCAAAACCTGAGTCTACAATATTTGCAAAATTGTGTCCTGTCATTCCCGATTCCTGAGGCGAGCTGTTGCCGACCGATCGATCGATAATGCTTCCCTCTTCACTAATTGTTTCACTGTCTACGCCATTGTTTGCAGCCCGCTCCATCTCCCTATGCATAGTTACCAAATTACTACTTTGAACGTCTGTTAATTCATTACACAGTGGTGCTGGCAAGCTACGCTCGTCGTCACTATTATTTCTCAGTTTACTTTGGAGCCTAGTGTTACGTTTTTCACACGCCATTATTGTCACAATATTTCACGTGATAACACAGAAAAGCACAATTTGAAGAGCAAAAATAAGAGAACACATTAACATAGCACTGAAAATAATATCTAGTTAATTGCAGCTGCGAAATACTTGGTGCAAATCTACATGCGTGCCACACCTGTTTTACTGTACAACAACGAAATACTGCAACTACAAAGGAGATTCTCTCTACAATTACGCGCTAGCAATAAACAAAATCTACACAAATTACACAAACTACAAGAAAAAAATCAGAAGATTCCAGTGAGGTATCCTGGCAGGGTCGCCATATGAAACGTCCCCTTAGAACATTTATACACGACTGTGCTTAACCTGGCACACAGTATTTTTAGCGCAACGCAATCTGACTTTCAATAATCTCTACAAGAGAACGGCCCTGACTAACATTAACCTGTACTTTTCACAAATCACTTACCTCACAAAAATCTTGGTTACTCCGCCTACTGCAATACAGAAAGCGCCACTACTGCCAGCTAAGTAAAAGATTCAAACTATGGAAGGCACTAACTACTGATAGGGATAGTTAGCAAATGAAAGATATTAATAGAGAACAAACAATGTATTTACCTTGATATCATCGTATATATATATATATAGCAGTTCAAGACAAATTTCAAAACTCCGCCATCTCTCTCCCCACATCCACCACTGCTGGCGGCTCACCTCCAACTGCGCAACGCTACGCGCTGTTCACAGCCAGCTGCCTGACACTACAATGGTTGAGTATTACAACAATGCAAAGCAGCCACAGACTGCACACAGCACAGCCAGTGATTTTTGTTATACAGAGGTGGCATTACCAGTAAAAAAAACCTAAACAGCCTACTTACACCATCAGTATGTGAACCACCTAGAAACGAAGAGGAATTAATGGATTGCATTCAACAAGCCGCCAATCACATCAGGGCAATGCCTGGAACTTTTGAAAGAGTTCGTCAAAACACCGTTCGAAGTTACCAAGCTCGTGTCACGTCAGAGGGTCGTCAGTTCGAGCACCTGCTTTAAGTAAACAATGTCTTAGCTGCAAAAAAGGCCCTTTTCAGAGACGACATAATTTGTAAAAGACTTTCTGTAGGGGAAGTAACAGCTGTTGACGGGTTTGTTTCCGGTACGTTTTATCATGAAACTACAATGGATGTGTCGGGACCCTGGCGGATTCGCCCACAGAGTGGAAGGCTCGTGTGCTACGAGTACCACCGAGCGTGCAGGCCGCCTTGGATACATCGCGAGCTCCGGCAAGCAAAGCATTCGCGGTCAAGCGTTATCCAGAGCATCTTGCAACAGGGCAATCCGGCGGCCAATCGGAGCGCTTAGCGCTAAGTTTCCGTAGTTTAGAAATTGTGCGCTGTCGACCTACACAACATTAGTAGGCTTAGTTCCTTCTGGCATCAGTTATCCAGGGTTAAAATTTCGTTTTCCTCCGCCCTGAATACACACACATCAAAAAAAGTTTTGCATCACCTCGGTTCCGAGAGTTCCGGAACCTGTACAGAAAAATGGAATACAGATCAACATAAACACCATTTCCGCACTTTTTATTGCTCATGAAAGCCACACATTGCATGTTGTACCACCATACGGCGAGACCTTCAGAGGTGGTGGTCCAGATTGCTGTACACACCGGTACCTCTAATACCAAGTAGCACCTTCTCTTGCATTTATGCATGCCTATATTTGTCGTAGCATACTATCCACACGTTCATCAAGGCACTGTTGGTCCAGATTGTCCCATTCCTCAACGGCGATTCGGCGTAGATCCCTCATAGTGGTTAGTGGTTCACGTCGTCCATAAACAGCCCTTTTCAATGTATCGCAGGCATGTCCAATAGGGTTCATGACTGGAGAACATGCCGGACACTCTAGTCGAGCGATGTCGTTTTCCTGAAGGGAGTCATTCACAAGATGTGCACTATGAGGCCGCGAATTGTCGTCCATGAAGACGAATGCCTCACCAATATGCTGCCGATATGCTTCCACTATCGGTCGGAGGATGGCATCCACGTATCGTACAGCCATTACGGCGCCTTTCATGACCACGAGCGGCGTACATTGGCCCCATATAAAGCCACCCCAAAACAGCAGGGAAGCTCCACCTTGCTGCACTCGCTGGACAGTGTATCTAAGGCGTTCAGCCTGACCGGTTTACCTCCAAACACGTCTCCGACGATTGTCTGGTTGAAGGCACATGCGACACTGATCGGTGAAGAGAACGTGATGCCAGTCGTGAGCGGTCCAATCGGCATGCTGTTGGTTCCAACTGTAACGCGCTGTATGGTGTCGTGGTTGCAAAGATGGACCTCGTCATGGACGTTGGGCTTGAAGTTGCGCATCATGCAGCCTATTCCGTACAGTTTGAGTCGTAACACGACGTCCTGTGGCTGCACGAAAAGCGTTATTCAACATGATGGCGTTGCTGTCAGGGATCCTCCGAGCCATAACCCGTACGTAGCGGTCGTCCACAGCAGTAGTAGCCCTTGGGCGACCTGAGCGAGTCATCTCATCAACAGTTCCTGTCTGTCTGTATCTCCTCCATGTCCGAACAACATCGCTTTGGTTCACTCCGAGATGCCTGGACACTTCCCTTGTTGAGAGCCCTTCCTGGCATAAAGTAATGCGGACGTGTTCGAACCGCGGTATTGACTGTCTCCGTACGGTTGAACTACAGACAGCGCGAGCCGTGTACCTCCTTCCTGGTGGAATGACTGGAACTGATCGGCTGTCGGACCCGCTCCATCTAATAGGCGCTGCTCATGCATGGTTTTTACATCTTTGGGCGGGTTCCGTGGCATCTCTGAACAGTCAAAGGGACTGTGTCTGCGATACAATATCCACAGTCAACGTCTATCTTCAGAAGTTCAGGGAACCGGGTTGATGCGAAACTTTTTTTGACTTGTGTATATAGGGTGAATCCCACAAATCTTGCAACGCAAATATTGCGGAACTGGAAAGTGATGCTGAGTTGCTTCTGTCATAGAATGAATTGGTAGTCAGGGCCTCGTACTGTTACCCTCTTGACATATTGTAATATTATTTAGAAAGTGTAATTTTTGTGCAAATATACACTTTTAACTGGTACAAAGCCTGTTTACATTAACAGAATAAATGCAGTGTAAATTAGAATGTCAGTGGTTTTTGTTACAGCAGTCTAGTGTGAGCCGTTTATGAGATGTCGTGTTGTGACACTTTTTGTGCCATTCAGTCTACCTAGTTGTTAGGTACGATTTTCTTATGTTTCCTTACAGTATGCTTGTGTGTTACTTTAATGCATTGCCACTTGGCAGAAAAATTCGACATGCTCATGGTCTATGGAGCGTGCAGGAAATGCAGTTCGTTCTTGTACGGTGTAAGTGGCAAATATGAATAGATGTCAACTATCTCCTCAATTATTTATAAACTTCTTCAATTAGTTACGTGAAGGTGGTAGTGTAACATCTAGACAACGTAAGAGAAGGACACAAATGACGATAGGAGAGGGGGAAATTAATGTTCTTGCTGCTTTCGCAGTTGATCCACTCGCGCAATCGCACGAGGAAGTAACATGAGTCAGGCAAGTGTCGTACGCAATTTTCATCGGCATAGGTTCCATTCCTGTCACATCTCTCTCCATCAGGAGCTGCACGGAAACGATTGTTGAGAACCGTGCTAACTTCTGCATATGGGCATTAACACAGGATACTCCAGATATATCATATACAGTATTTTGTTTCGTGATGAAGCTGAAGTCATGACCAGGCGCCAAAGCGTGCACTGTTGGTCTGTTGACAATTCCTGCTGGCTTCGTCAGGTGGCACATGGGAGTCCTTGGAACGTAAATGTGTGTGGGATAGTGAACCATCAGCTCAAAGGCCCCTGTTTTATAGACGGAACACTGAACGCGCATAAGTATCGCAGCCTCCTAACAGACCATGTTTCACTGATGCCAGAAGACGTTCCTATGCAAAATGGATTTTCAGCCTCCTTCTATGCTATCTTAATCGCTACGATTCTCTTCTCTTACAGTTTATTCACAGTCCGTGACTAGTGCATTCCGAAAGAACATCCACAGAAACCTCTTCCTCAAACAGACGCCTTTTTTTCATGTCAGCAGACTATTTTTGGTAACGAAAGCCCTCTTTATCTGCGCAATTCTACTTCTCATGTCCTTTTTCGTTTGTCGTACGTAATTGTGAATCCTAGATAGCAGAATTCTTTCGTCTGTTTCGTGTTCCCTAAAATGCTTAGTTTATCGCTGATCTCATTTTTTCTGCTCATTATTCGTTTTTTCTTTAGTTTAGAGGCCATATTCTGGTCTTGTTAGTCTGTTCATTCTGTTGGACAGCCCCTGTAATTTTTCCACACCTTCTTTGACGATGAAAATGACATCAGAGAATCTTTTCAGTGATATCCTTTGACCCTGAATTTCAGTCCCCCTCCTGAACCTATTACTTCTGTCATTGCCTCTTCGATGTACGAGTGAAAGACTTGCGCTTGTTTCGCACCCCTTTCATAACTTATTTCATTTTTTAATCTTGCGATTGCATAATCCTGTTGCTCTTAATTTTCTTCATCAAATGATGTTTGAAGGAGGATTGGAACAGTAGCCCCTCTCACGTAACAAAATGATTTCCCGTCTTGACAGTGTAGTTTGAAAGCATGACTGAGTAGTTTGAAATCTTTGCAGAAGCCAAAGAAGTTCCTTTACTTATTCATCAAAGTAGCAGTACCAATCTTTAGAATTTTGTTTTTGATGTATTTTTGGTGTCGCACAGATGTTTCCTTGAAGCACAGGTCTTTCCGCCTCGCCGTCTGCTGAAACAGCAAGTAGTTGTAGCGGCTTTTCTGCCCGTCCTCACTAGTCAGCGTAGGGCACCACGTCTCCTAAAAATATCCAGCTTCCGCTCTGATAAAGGGTCAGAGGTTGTCTTTATGTCGAGGAGTCGTGTTCCAGCCACCGGTCGGTAAACATGTGTGTTCCTAGTGGACACGAAATTAGAATAAGATTGTATGTATTTGAGTTAGGAAATCAATAAACTTGAAAGCATCAGGTTCAAATGGCTCTGAGCTCTATGCGACTTAACTTCTGAGGTCATCAGTACCCTAGAACTTAGAACTACTTAAACCTAAATAACCTATGGACATCACTCACATCCATGCCCGAGGCAGGATTCGAACCTGCGCCCGTAGCGGTCGCGCGGTTCCAGACTGTAGCGCCTAGAACCGCTCGGCCACCCCGGCCGGCGAAAGCATCAGGGTTTTGTTGTTCCCCTGTACACTATTTTCGTATTTTTCTACTTATTGTGTGTGAAATTCACTTACATATCAGCTACCTGGAACTTTTTGATCGTGCTTCGTCCCTTATTCAGTTTTCATTCTTATGGACCTACTTGGCACCCACGCTAAAGTAACATCTTTGTCGCTTATTTTGAACAGTTTTGTCTCTAGATTTTCCCGCTGTTCTCTAATTCGTGTGTTAAGTGAACGTTTCCGAGTAAGCAATTTTTTCTGTGAGATAGAATTTTGTCACTTTGTGCGTGATCTTGGCCGCGTGGCGAGTGGATAATTTGTTCGTATAGTGTAATTAACAGAAGAAATATTGAATTTAATTGATGAAAGGAGAAAATATAAAAATGCAGTAAATGAAGCAGGCAAAAAAGAATACAAACGTCTCAAAAATGAGATCGACAGGAAGTGCAAAATGGCTAAGCAGGGATGGCTAGAGGACAAATGTAAGGATGTAGAGGCATGTCTCACTAGGGGTACGATAGATACGGCCTACAGGAAAATTAAAGAGACCTTTGGAGAGAAGAGAACCACTTGTATGAGTATCAAGAGCTCAGATGACAACCCAGTTCTAAGCAAAGAAGGGAAGGCAGAAAGGTGGAAGGAGTATATAGAGGGTTTATACAAGGGCGATGTACTTGAGGACAATATTATGGAAATGGAAGAGGATGTAGATGAAGATGAAATGGGAGATAAGATACTGCGTGAAGAGTTTGACAGAGCACTGAAAGACCTGAGTCGAAACAAGGCCCCGGGAGTAGACAACATTCCATTAGAACTACTGATGGCCTTGGGAGGGCCAGTCGTGACAAAACTCTACCATCTGGTGAGCAAGATGTATGAGACAGGCGAAATACCCACAGACTTCAAGAAGAATATAATAATTCCAATCCCAAAGAAAGCAGGTGTTGACAGATGTGAAAATTACCGAACTATCAGTTTAATAAGTCACAGCTGCAAAATACTAACGCGAATTCTTTACAGACGAATGGAAAAACTGGTAGAAGCGGACCTCGGGGAAGATCAGTTTGGATTCCGTAGAAATGTTGGAACACGTGAGGCAATACTAACTTTACGACTTATCTTAGAAGAAAGATTAAGAAAAGGCAAACCTACGTTTCTAGCATTTGTAGACTTAGAGAAAGCTTTTGACAACGTTAACTGGAATACTCTCTTTCAAATTCTGAAGGTGGCAGGGGTAAAATACAAGGAGCGAAAGGCTATTTACAATTTGTACAGAAACCAGATGGCAGTTATAAGAGTCGAGGGGCATGAAAGGGAAGCAGTGGTTGGGAAAGGAGTGAGACAGGGTTGTAGCCTCTCCCCGATGTTATTCAATCTCTATATTGACCAAGCAGTAAAGGAAACAAAAGAAAAATTCGGAGTAGGTATTAAAATTCATGGAGAAGAAATAAAAACTTTGAGGTTCGCCGATGACATTGTAATTCTGTCAGAGACAGCAAAGGACTTGGAAGAGCAGTTGAACGGAATGGACAGTGTCTTGAAAGGAGGATATAAGATGAACATCAACAAAAGCAAAACGAGGATAATGGAATGTAGTCAAATTAAATCGGGTGATGCTGAGGGGATTAGCTTAGGAAATGAGACACTTAAAGTAGTAGAGGAGTTTTGCGATTTAGGGAGTAAAATAACTGATGATGGTCGGAGTAGAGAGGATATAAAATGTAGAATGGCAATGGCAAGGAAATCGTTTCTGAAGAAGAGAAATTTGTTAACATCGAGTATAGATTTAAGTGTCAGGAAGTCGTTTCTGAAAGTATTTGTATGGAGTGTAGCCATGTATGGAAGTGAAACATGGACGATAAATAGTTTGGACAAGAAGAGAATAGAAGCTTTCGAAATGTGGTGCTACAGAAGAATGCTGAAGATAAGGTGGGTAGATCACGTAACTAATGAGGAGGTATTGAATAGGATTGGGGAGAAGAGAAGTTTGTGGCACAACTTGACTAGAAGAAGGGATCGGTTGGTAGGACATGTTTTGAGGCATCAAGGGATCACAAATTTAGCGCTGGAGGGCAGCGTGGAGGGTAAAAATCGTAGAGGGAGACCAAGAGATAAATACACTAAGCAAATTCAGAATAATGTAGGTTGCAGTAACTACTGGGAGATGAAGAAGCTTGCACAGGATAGAGGAGCATGGAGAGCTGCATCAAACCAGTCTCAGGACTGAAGACCACAACAACAACAACAACAGTGTAATTAAATATCTGTGTTCGCGATATAGAAATAATTTTGCTAGTCAGTGGCCCGAGAATCGTGCGAAGAATTTACTCTAAGGTTACTTCACGTAATTCCGGATGGGAAGGCCACTATGTTCTTTCAACAATCCTGTAGCAAGTTGCCCTATCGATGTAGTCTGCATGCTTATTATTCCCTGTTCTTGGCAAGCATTATCGTAATTTTCTTTTCACAACGGTCAAGTATCCGTGCATACTCTCCTTTTCCTCTCTGATAGTTTTACCTTATTCTGTATCGAGAGAGACGCCACTGCTGAGGGGACATCCATGCAGAACGGAAAAGACATATATCCTCTCCAGACCGGTTGCTGCAGGGTGGGACAGACATGTTAACGGGACGCGGGGGCTGTGTAACTGTTCCCAACAGTCAACGAGACGAAGACCGGTGACCAGAGTCCGTGACGCGTACTGAAGATGGGAGATGAGCGACCGATCCGTAGCATGGAGGACGCAGTTGTAGCCTCCAGCGATGTGTAACGGACCGTAGTTGGTGCCGATAAGACTTATTTTAAAAACAGGAAACGCTCGTATAGTTGGGTTGAGCCTGGTGGAGCATAGAGTTTATTACCTATATTCAGTTGGCAATATATGAGATGCCCCGACTATTAAGTAGACGATGGACGTTAGCGAAGGAATGCCGTCATGTATCAGGATTGCGGTTCTAGTAAAATCTTCACTACTCACGTTAAAAATGGCAGTATAGCTTGCAACAGCAATAGCGGTAGCGGTAACTTCCTCAAGAAGAGCAGTATCCACCGCAGTGTCGTACAGAAAGAGTGCTAGAACACGGATTTTTTGGGCACACGTAATCCGGTTAATATTGAGTGTAGTAATACTAACTGCCGCTGCATCGGGAGGTAGTGGTTGCACTGAGGCATGGTGTGGCGTCCCAGTCTCGACTTCCTCCCACCAGAGCGATTTTTCGGACGTTGCGGGTGGGCCTTCATCGCTGTAGCGCCAGCAGCGACACCAGGTGTAGTTTCCGAAGCGGGTGCAGCACCCTTGATGCCCGCGACTCTTTTCAATAGAGAAGGATTTAGCTACTCAACTTTCTCCTGCGCCCTGGAATGCGCGAAGCGATATTTTTCTTTTCGGCTGACAGTTGTAAGGTGTCTTCCTTTCATCTATCATTCGTGCCCCTGTTACGTCGCTGTTTGGGTTGCATTTCGTCGTCCGAACACTGAGTGGAGCCTGTTGAGGTAAGTACGGCACCGTCATTTCTACAAACCGGAATTATACTCTTTGTTTCGCAGGGAATATCGACGCCTGAACCGTTTTGGCATCGAGGTTGCCTGCATTAGGGCATGATGTGTCAACGTCGTGTGACGGCGCCTCTTCAACCACCATACTCTCTCCGTTTCACGAGTGTGATCCTCGGAAGGTGAAAATGCGTCTGCCTGTTCAGGCTGCTGAATGACAGCAGTGGACTTCGCTCAAGGGCCGCGCTTGCCGTACCACCTAAAACATTACGCGAAAGCGCGGCAGCGTAGCTATTTGTTTGCTGGGGCAGAGGCAGGCTCGCTGCGAGGGAATGTTGCGCCGGCCTTTGTTTACTGCAGTTTGCCCGCAAATGCTTAGTAGACCCACAAAAAGAGCAGGTACGATATTAATATCCGCCTGCAACCAAGAGACAGATACAAGGTACACTACTGGCCATTAAAATTGCTACACCAAGAAGAAATGCAGATGATAAACGGGTATTTATTGGACAAATATATTATACTAGAATTGACATGTTATTACATTTTCACGCAATTTGGGTGCATAGATCCTGAGAAATCAGTACCCAGAGAACCACCTCTGGCCGTAATAACGGCCTTGATACGTCTGGGCATTGAGCCAAACAGAGCTTGGATGGCGTGTACGGGTACAGCTGCCCATGCAGCTTCAACACGATACCACAGTTCATCAAGAGTAGTGACTGGCGTATTGTGACGAGCCAGTTGCTCGGCCACCATTGACCAGACGTTTTCAACTTGTGAGAGATCTACAGAATGTGCTGGCCAGGGCAGCAGTCGAGCATTTTCTGTATCCAGAAAGGCCCGTACATTACCTGCAACATGCGGTCGTGCATTATCCTGCTGAAATGTAGGGTTTCGCAGGGATCGAATGAAGGGTAGAGCTACGGGTCGAACATATCCGAAATGGAATGTCCACTGTTCAAAGTGCCCTCAATGCGAACAAGAGGTAACCCAGACGTGTAACCAATGGCACTCCATACCATCATGCCGGATGATACACCAGTATGACGATGACGAATACACGCTTCCAATGTGCGCTCACCGCAATGTCGGCAAACACGGATGCGACCATCATGATGCTGTAAACAGAACCTGGATTCATCCGAAAGAATGACGTTTTGCAGTCGTGCACCCAGGTTCGTCATTGAGTACACCATCAGGCTCTCCATTCTGTGATGCAGCGTCAAGGGTAACGGCAGCCATGGTCTCCGAGTTGATAGTCCATGCTGCTGCAAATGTCGTCGAACTGTTCGTGCAGATGGTTGTTGTCTTGCTAACGTTCTCATCTGCTGCCTCAGGGATCGAGACGTGGCTGCACGATCCGTTACAGCCATGTGGATAAGATGCCTGTCATCTCGACTGCTAGTGATACGAGGCCGTTCGGATCCAGCACGGCGTTCCGTATTACCCTCGTGAACCCACCGATTCCATATTCTGCTAACAGTCATTGAATCTCTAGCAACGCGAGCAGCAATGTCGCGATACGATAAACCGCAATCGCGATAGGCTACAATCCGACCTTTATCAAAGTCGGAAACGTGATGGTACGCATTTCTCCTTCTTACACGAGGCATCACAACAACGCTTCACCAGGCAACGCCGGTCAACTGGTGTTTGTGTATGAAAAACCGGTTGGAAACTTTCCTCATGTTAGCACGTTGTAGGTGTCGCCACCGGCGCCAACCTTGTGTGAATGCTCTGAAAAGCTAATCAGTTGCATATCACAGCATATTCTTCCTGTCGGTTAAATTTCGCGTCTGTAGCACGTTATCTTCGTGGTGTAGCAATTTTAATGGCCAGTAGTGTATAAGCTTCTTCAAGTCAATTCGATCATTCCTAACACCGCTGTCCGCTTGGCAGATATAAGTAGACGACCACTCCTCATTAGTAATATTAAGGGAGATTCCATATTGTCACACGATAATTCGAACGGCAGATTGAAAATGAATACCTTACGGATCCCTAGCCAACTTGTACAATTTCTTCGTCACTAATTTTCGATTGTCATCAATGGAAGTTACAATACTTTCGCGTAACTCCGACGTTTTCAGTCTTACGAAGAGAGAGTTCAAAACGAAATCGAACTGAAAGTCCATAAAATCTTCATGAGTGATCTTAAGTTCCTCACGGACACATTTGTGAATGTCTACAGCAGTAGGAGCGGAGAGTTCCGATCCAAGATGTACTGGATACAATCTGTTCTATTTAACTTACACATGTTACTTACAGAACATTTTTATGGCATACACGAAATCACGAACCTCTCGCGGGACGTAAACACACAGCGGTCGCGGCGGTGGGCGAGGAACCTCTGCCACACGTCCGCTCGCTGATTGGCAATGTGGGACTGGACGTTATCGTCGGGCAACAGGATGATTCCGCCCGACAGCAGTCCTGGACGTTTTGACTTCATGGTGTATTGCAGTTTCTGAAACGTGTGCTAATAGCCCTGCGCATTGATTGTGGTTCCACCCTCGAGGAACTCAGCGAAAAGAGGAAGCATTCTGTTGCACCATAACGGCTGCCCCCCCCCCCCCCCCCCCCCCCCGTCCCTCACACTCACACACTACTAATTGGACGAAGGCTATGCTTCAACAATTTTGTTCGGCAACGCTGCAATGTGATTTTCACATCTTTGGAGACCTAAATAAGTACATGCGTGGACGTTGGTTTCAGCCGGACGAGTAAGTCGAAGAGTGGTTGCGGTTGTGGATCCGCCAGCAGTCGACCGTGTTCTACGAAACAGGACTTGATCATCTCGCCTCCCAGTGGGATAAATGTCGTAACACGTGTGGTAATTACTTTTGAATGGCATCATTCAATGGTCCTGTTGTGGCGGGCCTTCAGTATTCATTTGACTGCCCCTTATAAATGATGAAACTTTTACCGCAATTGGAACTGATGGCCACCATCCACATCAGTGAGACGCGTGATCCACACAGACATAAATACGCTCTTCTATTCCTTGTCTCATGGAATCATACCAACCTTAAAATGTCATGTGGAGGAATTTCTCGCCATATATGAAATACATAGTGTGTCATTTCATGTAAATCGCTGGGTACGAGCTAGTATGAAAGCACTCGTACATTCCTACCTATTACATCTCACACAGGCTCTCTGGGTGACAACTCAAGGTACTGGGCAGGCCACGCGGTGATCCATACATTCCTTAAGGCTTTATTGTGTGAACAACAGTTTGGGATCTTGCATTACCCTGCTGGAAAATAACATTTAACAGTATGCCAACAAGGTCTATCATTCTTGGTACATTGTGATGAATATTCACCGTCTATTAAGCAATTACCAAATTGATGAGTCCCTTCACCTTGATGCCAGGAGAAGGAAAGGTGATGTGTAGAGTGGTTTTCTGTGACCGGGTCGTTTACGGACATGGTCGTGTCGATCTGACTGCCACAAACAGAAACGACACTGTCGTTGAACACCACAGAATGCCACTCAACGTCCCAGTTAACTCTGGCTTCTCATCACGTAAGTCTCTGTTACCTGTGTCATGCTACTAGATGTAATCGACGCATGGCAACTAGAGTCCTTGACTCAGCTTTCGGTAATCTGTTCCCAACGGTTGATGGTGAATTATTTTTTTTTTTTTTTTGAGTCATCTGTCTTCTGACTGGCTTCATCATAGAGTAGCACTTGCAACCTACGTCATCAATTATATGCTGGGTGTATTCCAATCTCTGTCTTCCTCTACAGTTTTTGCCCTCTACAGCTCCCTCTAGTACCGTGGAAGTCATTCCCTGATGTCTTAACAGATATCCTATCATGTTGTCCCTTCTTCTTAGGCCGGCCGGAGTGGCCGAGCGGTTAAAGGCGCTACAGTCTGGAACCGCACGACCGCAACGGTCGCAGGTTCGAATCCTGCCTCGGGCATGGATGTGTGTGATGTCCTTAGGTTAGTTAGGTTTAAGTAGTTCTAAGTTCTAGGGGACTGATGACCACAGCAGTTGAGTCCCATAGTGCTCAGAGCCATTTGAACCATTTTTTTGAACCTTCTTCTTATCAGTGTTTTCCACATCTTACTTTCCTCTCCGATTCTACGCAGAACCTCCTTATTCCTTTCCCTACCAGTCCTACTAATTTTCGACATTCGTCTGTAGCACTACATCTCAAATGATTCGATTCTCTTCTGTTCCGGTTTTCCCACAGTCCATGTTTAACTACAATACAATGCTGTGCTCCAGACGTAAATTGTCAGAAATTTCTTCCTCAAATTAAGGCCGATATTTGATATTAGTTGACTTCTCTTAGCCAGGCTTTTTGCTTTTTGCCATAGCTAGTCTGCTTTTGATATCCTCCTTGCTCCGTCCGTCATTGGTTATTATACTGCCTAGGTAGCAGAATTCCTTAACTTCGTCTACTTCTTGACCATCAATCTTGATGTTAAGTTTCTCGCTGTCCTCATTTCTACTACTTCTCATTACTTTCGTTTTTCTTCGATTTACTCTCAGTCCACATTCTGTACTCATTACACCGTACATTCCATTTAGCAGCTCATTTAATTCTTCTTCACTTTCACTGAGAATTGCAATGTCATCAGCGAATCGTATCACTGATATCCTTTCACTTTGAATTGTAATTCCACTCATGAACCTTTCTTTTATTTCCATCATTGATTCTTCCATGTACAGATTGAACAGTAGGGGCGAAAGACTAAATCCCTGTTTTACACCCTTTTTAATCCGAGCTCTTCGTACTTGATCATCACTCTTATTACTCCCTATTGGCTCTTGTACATATTGTGTGTTATCCGTCTCTCCCTATAGCTTACTCCCATTTTTCTCAGAATTTCGAACATCTTGCACCATTTCACATTGTCGAACGCTTTCCTATGAACGTGTCTTGATTTTTCCTTAGTGTTGCTTCCATTATCAACCGTAACGTAAGATTTGTCCTCTAGTACCTTTACCTTTCTTAAAGCCAAAATGATAGTCATCTAATACATCCTCAATTTTCTTTTCCATTCTTCTGTATATTATTCTTGTAAGCAACTTGGATGCATAAGCTGTTAAGCTGATGGTGCTATAATTTTGGCACTTTTCATCTCTTGCAGTCTTCGGAATTGTATGGATGATATTTTTCCGAAAGTCAGATGGTATGTAGCCAGACTCATACATTCTACACATCAACGTGAATAGTCGTTTGGTTTCCACTTTCCCCAATGATTTTAGAAATTCTGATGAAATTTTATTTACCCCTTCTGCCTTATTTGCTCTTAAGTCCTCCAAAGCTCTCTTAAATTCTGATTCTATTACTGGATCCTCTACCTCTAAATCGACTCCTGTTTCCTCTTCTATCACATCAGACAAATCTTCCTCCTCATAGAGTCCTTCAATGTACTCTTTCCTCCAATCCGCTCTGTCCTCTGCATTTAATTCCCGTTGCACTCTTACTGTTACCACCGTTGCTTCTAATGTCAACGAAGGTTATTTTGACTTTCCTGTATGCTGAGTCCGTCCTTCCGGCAGTCGTTTATTTTTTGATTTCTTCACATTTTCATCTAGCCATTGTGGATTAGCTTCTATGCGCTTCCTATTTATTTCACTCCTCTGCGACTTGTATTTCCATTTTCCTGAATTTCCCTGAACATTTTTGTACTTGCTTCCTTCATCGATCAACTGAAGTATTTCTTCTATTAGCCATGGTTTCTTTGCAGCTACCTTCTTTGTACATATGTTTTTCTCTGAAACTTCTGTAATTGCCCTTCATTAGAGATGATCATTCCTTTTCAACTGTACTGCCTACTGAACTGTTCCGAATTGCTGTATCTATAGGCTTAGAGAACTTCAAGCGTATCTCGTCATTCCTTAGTACTTCCGTATCCCATTTCTTTTTGTATTGGTTCCTCCTCTAATCTTCTGAACTTCAGCCTATCCTTCATCCCTGCTATATTGTGATCTGGGTCTATATCAGCTCCTGGGTACACCTTACAATCCAGTATCTGATTTCGGAATCTCTGTCTGACCATGATGTAATCTAACTGAAATCTTTCTGTATCACCCGGTCTTTTCCCCCTTTTGTGATTCTTGAACAGAGTATTCGCTATTACTAACTGAAATTTATTACAAAACTCAATTAGCCTTTCTCCTCTCTCTCATTCCTTGTCCTAAGCCCATATTCTCCTTTAAACTTTTCCTCTACTCCTTTCACTACATCTGCATTCCAGTCCTCCATAGCTATAGATTTTCATCTCCTTTTAGGTAGTGTATTACTTTTCAACATCCTCACATACTTTCTCTACCTCTTCATCTTCAGCTGAGTCGGAACGTATATCTGAACTATCGTTGTCGGTGTTGGTTTGCTGTCGATTCTGATATGAACAACTCTATTACTAAACTGTTCATCGTAATACGCTCTTTGGCCTGCCTTCCTAGTCATAACGAATCTTACTCCCGTTATACCATTTTCCGCTGCTGTTGATATTACCCTATACTCATCTGACCAGAAGTTCTTGTCTTCTTTCCATTTCAATACACTGACCGCTACCACATCCAGATTGAATCTTTGCATTTCCCTTTTCAGATTTTGTAGCTTCCCTACCACGGTCGAGCTTCTGACATTCCACGTCCCGACTCGTAGAACGTTATCCCCTCGTTGATTATTCAACCTTTTTTCCATGCTCATCTCCCCTTGGGCAGTCCCCCCTCGGAAATCCGAACCGGGGATTATTCCGGAATCTTTTGCCAATGGAGAGATCATCATGAGGCTTCTTCAGTTACAGGCCACATGTCCTATGGATACACGTTATGTGTCTTTAATGCAGTGGTTTCCATTGCTTTCTGCATTCTCATGTCGTTGATAATTGCTGATCCTTTCGCCTTTAGGGGCAGTTTCCTACCGAAAGGACAAGAACCTCCATCCGCTCCTCTGACCTCTTTGGCAAGGACTTTGGCAGAGTGAGGGTGTCTTCTTAGCCGGAAGCCTTCGGACACCACTGCTGATTATTAACCAAAATTTAAGTGGTGGCAGGTTTCGAACCCTGGAATGAGAACGTTTTGTGTACTAATCAAAGACATCATTCATTTTTTTATCCCAATTTGGTTCGTTTCCGTTCGTTGTATTTGTCCGGGGCGGTCCATTAACTCATATTTTGTTCATAGTTTTTTTTAT
Source organism: Schistocerca nitens (assembly GCF_023898315.1). Lineage (NCBI taxonomy): Eukaryota > Metazoa > Arthropoda > Insecta > Orthoptera > Acrididae > Schistocerca > Schistocerca nitens. Next base: position 619,934,211 of record NC_064618.1, read on the forward strand.
TACAGAGGGCAGCTAACCCTCTGTCCGAACACGCTGAGCTATCGTGCCGGCTCCCTCTAGGGCACGGGTTCCCCGTGGTGGTGTTAATAACCTGCCTTTATCCTCCGCCTGATAATTAGCTGTTGTCAACATTATATTCATCAAGATCAGTAGAGTAATCCTAGGATATTCTCGTGGTGCAGTCCTCCTGGACGGACCTGCTCTTCTTGCCACAGTTTTCTAAGCACATCCCTTCGCCACTCCTCGTGCAGTCAGTACGCTATAGCCATCTGTTTCTGTAATCTGTCAGTATAATGCGCCCATGTCCCTCATGGCTATGAGTCTACCTTTCTCAATGTCTGAAAGATAGCATAAGCCTCATGTGCCCATCCTGAAGTTTGAAAATTTGTACAATGGCCAGTATTCGAAGCCAGATCTCCGACTCACTAGGCTGATGCGCTAACCACTACGCCACCTTGGCACAGTGGCTTTGCACACTTGCGCAGGCTACCCTCCTCGATCGAATTTCCCATTTGCGCCTCAGCCCCCCTGGCTCTCCCCTTACACTTTACCAGCATTGCACAGGCTCTCCGATTTGAAAAGGTCTCTGGCACCACGTAGTTGTATTTGAAGTGCCAATAGTGTTAGACAAATCAGTAGCCATAATATACTCACATCATTCTTCAACCCCAGGACTGTCATTTTTCTATTCTGCAAATAAACCCGCATAAAGATGAAATTTTAATCAAAATGTCCCGCAGGCGTGAAAGTACTGGAGTGTTAGCCTCGTAGTGTTCGTTCAGTGTGTTCATAGTATAGTGCTTTCCATTACCATCATTGTATTCATACTGTAAATATTGAAGGCTAATCATTATCAATTAAACTTCAATTGAATGCCCAATAGGAATTTGAAATAAATTTGAATTGAACCAAGGCCAAATTCCGCTAATACAGGGACGGCTTGCTTTCATTTGTACAACACAGCGGCGGATAGACAGAGACAAGTCTGAAACTTCCTAGCAGATTAAAACCGTGTGCCGGATCGAGACTAGAACTCGGGACCTTTGTCTTTCGCGGGCAAGTGGAAGGTACGAGACGAGGTACTGGCAAAAGTAAAGCTGTGAGGACGGGACGTGAGTCGTGCTTGGGTAGCTCAGTTGGTAGAGCACTTGCGCGGAAAGGCAAAGGTTCCGAGTTCGAGTCTCGGTCCGGCACACAGTTTTAATTCATATCAGCGCATACTCCGCTGCAGAGTGAAAATCTCATTCTAGAGCCAAGTCTATTTTGGTGGCAGATTACTTCATCATAATCAGCACCCAAAATGTCTTGGGGACACTGCCCCCACTGCGAAGATACCAACTAGGGACAGTATCCCACCTGGGGCCTCGCTACTGAAACTCTGCTTACTTAAGCACTTGGGCTAGTCTACTCTGCTGCGGAATGCGATGCTCTTGTATGGCTCAATAGTTCACACTCAGAAAATTTCGACGCGCAGCTGAACAAAACTATGAGAACTATCAGTGGAACACTAAGATCAACCACCATCGAATGGCTGTCCATACTGAGCCACATTCCGGCCCCTGTACTTCGACGAAAAACAGCTCTACTTCGTGAGTTTAAACGTATACAAGGCAACCCGCAACTCCCTAGCCATCTAGAAGCGGTTCGATTATCTTATAAAGAAACCGGCTACGATCGACAAAACCCATGAAAGCAGTGACGGAACTGCACACGTCTCAGTTCAACTTAACCGGCTTGTGGGAACGAGACTGGACAGGGGAGTGTCCTCCACATTGCCAGAACTGCCCCTGCATAAGAAGGAAACCGCCTGCCTTTGACCGGTTATGCAGAACATGGACAATGTTTAACGAAAGATGGACCAATCATGGCAGAAGCATGAACTCTCTTTATAAATGGAGTAAGGCTTCATACCCAAATTGCGACTGTGGAGCAGCCAGGCAAACCGTTCTTCATATATTTACAGAACGTCCCAACAGGAGCCGACCAGGGTGGCCGAGCGGTTCTAGACGCTACAGTCTGGAACCGCGCTTCCGTTACGGTCGCAGGTTCGAATCCTGCCTCGGGTATGGACGTGTGTGATGTCCTTAAGTTAAGTTAGGTTTAAGTAGTTCTAAGTTCTAGGGGACTGATGACCTCAGAAGATAAGTCCTATAGTGCTCAGAGCCATTTTCGTCCCAACAGGTCATATCGTGCCACTTTCGAAGATTTCCTGTTTGCGACAAGCGTCGCAGGTGATTATATTAAAATTTTACATGTCTGTTTGTAAATTACACGAGAAATAAAAGTTCGTCGCTAATGAATTGCTTTTATAAAGGGCCTCGTCTTATAAACGAAGAGTCATCCATGTGTCTTTGCAACTTCTACAATCTGAGTAAGTATATGGGAAAATGGGATTTCAGGCCCTCACGAAGAAAGCTGATCAGAACTTTGAGTGCTAGCGGAAGATGCACTCAGTGACAAACTGCAGAAGTATTACTTATAGTGAGGCTGAAAATACCAGGAAGGTAAAGCGTAGCTCGTGGCGGTGCAAAGCGTATGCATTACCTGAAGCAAAGGAGCCGTTAAATGAGACACAAAGAATCATGTGAAGACCACCGCTGGTCATGAATAAGCAACCCCACGTGGTTGCACGAATATACAAAGGGAAATTTTAATACCGTGAAAAGGCCCATGCTAATGGTTTCTATAAAGGTGATCTAACATTCAAGTACTTTGATTACGTGATAGCCATAAGTATGTAAGTGAAAACCGTTTTAAATTTTCACAAAACCAACCAATTCATAAATTTAGTATGTAAACATAGAAATAATTTGCTCACTAACAGCTGAGTGAGGGTGTGTGTGTGTGTGTGTGTGTGTGTGTGAGAGAGAGAGAGAGAGAGAGAGAGAGAGAGAGAGAGACACTGATCTGTACGAGGGCTTACGGACGTGAAAATAATGGAATACTTTGTTCCAGTAAAATTTAAATAAACAGACGACGCGAGAAATTATAGTGCGAGCAACATAATTCAAAAATAATACAGTGTGTTTCGAAAAGAAAAAAATACGAGTTACGTTGGTGCGTATGTTCGTAGCGTTTTTGTTTTGCAGTTGGTATTCCGGTTGCTATGGGTTTGTTTATCGATTGTCATTTTTTACTTCTAGTTCACGGTTGCTATTTGAGTTTTGTCATTTGGGGACAGAAAAAGGAGTGCCAAGTGGAGAAATCGTAACATTACCGCTGTGTTCTTCAAATGGTTCAAATGGCTCTGAGCACTATGGGACTCAACTGCTGAGGTCATTAGTCCCCTAGAACTTAGAACTAGTTAAACCTACCTAACCTAAGGACATCACAAACATCCATGCCCGAGGCAGGATTCGAACCTGCGACCGTAGCGGTCTTGCGGTTCCAGACTGCAGCGCCTTTAACCGCACGGCCACTTCGGCTGGCGCTGTGTTCTTCTGTTTGAGTTCAGTAGAGGGGTGACGGCAGTTTTGCGCCGTGTTTGAGGGTAATGCCACTGGACAGAGCACGCCAAGAAAATGGTCTTCTCGTTTTAAGGAGAATCGTTTTGCCTTTAGTGACTATCTGGGTCCAGGAAGACCATCGGGCTTTGATAAAGACCATTTAAAAACATTGAACCACTGTGATCCATTGCTGTGTACTCGAGAACTGGCAGGAGTGATGAATTGTGATCCTTCCACCGTCATGAGAATTTTCGTGCACTGGAGAAGGTTAAAAAATTGGGTGTATGGGTATCGCAAGTGCTAAGCCGAAATCACAGAAATCACCACCGACCATTCCTGTCCTGAATTGCTGCTGGTGACGATAAATGCTACTACTAGGAAAAGAAACTAATGGTTGAGCCCAAACGAAGCAGCAACTCACCGTGAGAAGGCCTGTGCGCATCCACAAAGGGAAATGGTTTGCATCTGATGGAACAGCGGCGGTGTGGTGTACTACGAATTGCTTGCCGAGGTGTAGACATCACTGCTGATCCTTATTCCCAGCAACTGAGACGTACTGCACGTGCAATCCAAGAACAAGTACAAGGAAGACTTCTTCTTGTGATCCTACTCCTCGGTAACATCCGCCGCATACTGCTAGAGGCCAGTGGTTCTCAACCTTTGGTTCAAATGGCTCTGAGCACTATGGGACTTAACTTCTGAGGTCATCAGTCCCCTAGAACTTAGAACTACTTAAACCTAACTAATCTAAGGACATCACATACATCCATGCCCGAGGCAGGATTCGAACCTGCAACCGTAACGGTCACGCGGTTCGAGACTGTAGCGCCTAGAACCGCTCGGCCACCCCGGCCGGCTCTCAACATTTCTTAGATCATTACCCCTAAGTACAATTAGATATTAGCTAGTACCCCTCCCACGTCCTCCACATTATCACCAAGTTTAGCACCCAACTTAATTGTAGAATTAAAGACTTTTTGCTTGGAAAACTTTTTTCTTTTTTAAATGATGAAAGGTAGGAAAGATGATGAATCAATTTGCGGTGCATCGCAAGTGTTACCCACTACTCCTTCTGAGGTAATTACACAGTGATGGTAGACTCTTGCTACAAAACATACTTCCTCTGCATTACTTCTCTCCATTGCGGCACTTGCTTCATCTGCACACTGCAACCCCATTTAAAATCAAACAAGTTCAGATGTGTGCACTGTACTTATTGTTTGTGAAAATCTTGATTGCTGGACTCGCTACTTCTGAACTGACACAAGTTGGACGACTTCAGGCTATTAACGCTTTGGGTCTAACCAATCCGAGAATAATAATAACAATAATAATACTGTTTACAACCTCATGTAGTTCTGCTGTGTCGTGCTATCAATTAATTCATTTATCTGTTTCTTAGCGAGTAATGGAGTAATTTCTGGATGACTGCAAGTACTATCTTCAACTTGGAGAAGACATTTCCTCTAGATATTTAGAATTTGTTACGTATTTGTCTCACTTTTATCATCAGCAGTGTACGCGACAAAGCACAACATGTATGTGTAGTGGGCGGACTTTGTGAGGAACCTGTATCCTCCACCGGATTAATGCTACTAATTGAGAAAAAATAATTATTGGTAACTTATATAAACTATATTATAGTTTTGCAAAATTGTGATAATACTAACGATTATTTGAAACTAATTTACTTTTGTGAGTGAAACTGAATCGAATCGTTCAGGTTTTACCCCTCAGAAAATTTCATTTTACCCCCAGGTTGGGAACCAATGTGCTAGTTTGACGAGAAACACTATACACAAGTTGGGTTAGGAAGACATTTCGCACTCTCCTTATTCATCTGATTTTGTGTCCTCAGATTTTTACCTTTTCCACTCTCTATCTAACAACCTTCAAGGAACTGCCTTCGTGGATGAAAATGCGCTTCGGACTTGCCTCGATGAGTTCTTGGCCTCAAAACCACGTAATTTCTACAGTCGCGGAATCGATAAGTTACCCGAGCGTTGGAAAACCGTTAAATAGTGAAGGAGAATATATTATTGATGACTAAAGTCCCTGTTATCCATTCTGTGCGTATTACATGTGTTTATTGAACTTATGGACGAACGCTACGAACTTAATGCGCCAGCCTGGAACCACAAAGTATTAAGTTGTCAAAACTATCGATCTGTACGTCAGGCTCTGTTATTGGAGGAACGAATACATGTCTAGTTTATACAGGGTGGTGCGCGGAAAATGGCTTTTTTAGAATTCACGCTGTGGAGGCACTGCTGGTCGAATAGAGAGGAGAGTGGTCGTGGTTTATAGTGACTACGGGAGATTTGTATTCAATCGTTGTTCCGCTGCAATAATGCAGTGGACACGTGAGTAGCGTTCATTTTGTGTTCAAGTGTATTTCCCGAATTTCCACTGGATCATTGCAGTGTAGCGTACTTTTCGTTTGCGATTTGCAGTACCCCCATGCGGACGTGTTCCTAGACAGCAATCAATTTTATATTGAGTGAATGCATTCAGAACAACAGGAGATGTGTTATCTGTACGAAGAGGACCTGAGAGAAGCGTTACAACACCACAAAATGACGAACGAGTTACAGCAGCAGTAATGCAATCTCCGAAACGCGCAGCTCGGAAACGCGCACTTGCTCTTGACATTTCAAGACGTTCTCGCCACCGGATTCTTCATAATGAACTGAGTTTTCACCCGTATAAAATGTCCATGGGCCAGCAATTGTCAGTACTGGATTATGTAACACGAGGAACATCTTGTGAAGACATGCTTGCAACCTTACCCCGTGACGCAAATGTGTTCTTTTCTGACGAGGCACATTTTCACCTCGGTGGGTATGTAAACAAACAGAATATGCGCTACTGGAGCGGCACGAACCCCAGGCAAATTCACCAGAGATCCCTGCACTCAGACTGCGTCACTGTGTGGTGCGCCATCTCACGAGTAGGCATCATTGGCCTTACTGTTTCCAGGAAAATCGTCGTGCTGTAACTGTGAATTCGTCTCGTTACTCAACTATGCTGCAAGGGTATTTCCAGCCGGCTTTCGAGAGAATGTTATTACAGGACACCTGGCTTCAACAAGATGGAGTCACTGCTCACACAGCGGGCATTACGACGAATTTTTCGAGGCAAACGTTCTCTGGAAGGCTTATCTCTCGCATGAGGGATCTCAACTGGCCCGCACGGTCACCGGGCTTAAGCCCATGCGACTTTTTCTTTGGGGTTACCTGAAGTCAAAGGTGTATTGCAACCGTCCTGACACCCTGGAAGGCCTACAGAACAATATTGAGGCTGAAATTGCAAGAACACCAGAAGACATTTTTGAAAGAGTGGATGAGAATTTCCGAAAACGACTGCGGCAGTGTATGGATTGTGAAGATAGACAGTTGCCAGATATACTGTTTAAACCATGTAATTAGAAACTTACATTATTGTCCAATATGAGGAAAAAATAAGTTTCTAAATGTTTATTATTCTTTTATTTTATTCCCAGATCAGCAATTTACGGCGCTCCATCTTGTATTTATTGCCACTAGAAAAGGGTTGTCTTCTGTTTGCTTGGTTTCCGTCACATGATGCAAAATGTCTACTCGGCAGCTGAAATCATTTTGTGTTCTCGAGTTTGCCAAGTGCACATCCTTGATTGTAGTACGAAGTCGTTTCAGGGTGAGGTGCAAATGGCTCTGAGCGCTATGGGACTTAACATCTGAGGTCACAGTCCCCTAGAACTTAGAACTGCTTAAACCTCACTAACCTAAGGACATCACACACTTCCATTCCCGATGCAGGATTCGAACCTTCGACCGTAGCGATCGCGCGGTTCCAGACTGAAGCGCCTAGAACCGCTCGGCCACAACGGCCGGCTCAGGGTGAGGTACCAGACTGGTTATGAACGGATGGAACATTCACAGATGGTTTCGACAATTTGTGGCCATGAAGATAAATTGTCGAAACCATCTGTGAATGTTCCATCCGTTCATAATCAGTCTGGTACCTCACCCTGAGCCGGCCGTTGTGGCCGAGCGGTTCTAGGCGCTTCAGTCTGGAACCGCGCGATCGCTACGGTCGAAGGTTCGAATCCTGCATCGGGAATGGAAGTGTGTGATGTCCTTAGGTTAGTTTTGTATGTGAAGGAAAGAGTCTTGACCACCGTGGTGGTTCCGACGAAAATGTCGAACGAATTCAAAGCGCTTAGCTCTACAAAATCAACTCGTCGTGCCAGTAGAGAGTTACTACTGTCTACAACAGCCATTTGGAGTTTCATTTGGATTTTCTAAGACGTCGTTTGGTTATGAAGTAGTAAATGCTACGACTGTTAACAGCCTCTACGTCATGACCACAAATGCAAACGTTTGGGATTTTATGACGAGCTTCATAATGCTATTGACGATGACAACGCATCGTGTTCAGTGATGAAACGACTTTCCACGTCAGTGAGAAAGTAAAAAAAAAAAAAAAAAAAAAACAGAGTTCGAATTTGAGGGCTATAAAACCTAAGTGCACACAACAAACATGTATGAGATTCTCCGAAAGTCAGTGACTTTTGTGCCGTATCCTACTCATAAATTTACGGCCCATACATATGGTTAACGATCAGCAGTACCTCGCTATATTACAAAACTGGTTGTTTCCGAGGCTGAACGAGGACAATTTCAGTTTTCAACAAGACCAAGTCACTGCAGTTGCCAAATGTGTGAATATCTGAATGAAACTCTATCGAACCGTTGGATTGGTCATCAAACGGCTGACGTCTTAATATTTCCTAGCTAGTCACCAGATTCGACATCCTGCATCTTCTTCCAGTACGGTTTCATTTAGGACAACGTTTCTATACCAACACTACCACAGAACCTAGAAGAGCTGAAGAACCGCATCCATACTGCCATAACTTCAGTGACAATGGATAAGCTTAGCCGAATATAGGAGGAATCCTAGCAACGGTATGATATTGGTCGCGTCGCTTGTGGAGACCATATTGAACATGTAATCGAAACTTCAGAAATTCGTAAATATATGCCGCAAGTTTCGTAGTTCTATGTCTTACAGTTTAATAAATAATTGCATTCGATATACATATATCCCTTTCAAACACTGTGCGCATCCTGCAAGGAACGTAAGCGAAACATGTATGGAAAACTCTTTTAACCCAAGAGCATGTAGCGATACCTATCAGATAAGTGAAGCATCATGAAGAAACGGCAGGCCATCGTCTTTTCAACACGAAAACTTACCACAGAGGAGATTGTATGGTCTCCCTTCTGGGCGCCCGTGCAGTCGCTACCCAAAATTCGCGCTAAGCCTTCCGATTGGCTCTAACAAGACAAAGTCCTTGAGTTGGGTGAGACTCACCTTGCGCGGCTAGACAGAGAGAATGCTGCATACGACCTTGCAGTGGTGGCGATGTAATAAGGGGAGGTAAGACAGTGCCAGGAAGGCATTTTCCGACGTTTTCCTTGTCCTAAATGCATATTTGATCCACCCTTTGACCTTGTTAATTTAACTTTCTTTATGGTATACGTTTCGAACGAGGAAGAAGAGAAGTTGGCCTGTGTGCTTTCGTAAGCCAGTATTTTCCTTAATAAGAACTGACGAAACTGATGTTCGGTCTATGTCCTCTTACGGCAAATGCTGAGAACATATTTTGCTGTGTCTGGACGTTTTGCAGTATTTCCTTCTCACAGCGTTCGCCCAGGGAGCTATTCGAGTTGGACAGATGGGAAATATGAAGTCAAACAACATAAATAAAAACACTACAGTAAAAATAAACAGCGTAATCAAGATTTATATGTAAAAGGTGTCTCTCCCAAAAGTCGTCAGGCTATTTTCGCTGGTGTTTCGGCAGATATTTACAAATAATTTTTGGAACATGTAGCCAGAGTCGGCCCAGGCAACTGCTGCTTATCACGTGTTTCATGCGAAGCCCAGCGTCGATGGAAAGCGTCGGTTTGTTTGCCGTTGCAAACAAAATGATTTTAAGCGGAACTTTACATGCCTGCTCGACAGAGTGGCCCCAAATCAGTCTAGTGCGATATTTGTTTTATCGATGAGTATTATCAGGGACAGTAAAACACGAGGAATAACCAGTACTCCAGCAGTGACAGCACCGTTCTGGACAGTGCTGACGCCGGCCGGTGTGGCCGTGCGGTTCTAGGCGCTACAGTCTGGAACCGCGTGGCCGCTGCGATCGCAGGTTCGAATCCTGCCTCGGGCATGGATGTGTGTGATGTCCTTAGGTTAGTTAGGTTTAAGTAGCTCTAAGTTCTAGGCAACTGATGACCTCAGAAGTTAAGTCCCATAGTACTCAGAGCCATTTGAACCATTTTTGACAGTGCTGACAGCTACTGCAATGCAGAAGTGCTGCTCCCTCGCTGCTGGAGTACTGATTGTTCTTCGTGTTTTACTGTTCCTGTTAATGCATATTGATAAAACGACTAGGCTTATTTGGGACCTCTCTATCGAGTGGCCTGGTATCGTGTGGCCTGGTACAATTCCATTTCAAAAACCATTTTGTTCATAATGGGAACCAAACGGACGTGATACGCAGGATTCGCTTCGGCTAAATTCAGCTACATGCTGCAAAAACGAAACAGCAAATATCTGCCGAAACTCCAGCGAAAATTTGCCTGACGACCCGTAGCAGAGATACCCGGTATGCAGGGCGTTTCAGAATTACCCCGACAAACTTCAAAGGGATGTAGAAGGCGTTTCAAGGAACAAAAAGAGTGTAAGAACCCATGTCCGGAAGCATCATCCTACGAGGCTACCAGGGATGGGCAAATTTTTAAAAATAATGATTTATTTGTTATCGATATGAGTGAAAGACATCGACATTTTGAATTATCGATATTTTAGCATACTGTTACTCGTGGAAAGTCGAGGGAAACACTTTTGATATGTGTTCTGTTGTGTACATAGTTCCGTGTAGACAGCGTGTACACAACTTTCCCACTAGAGCGCGCCCTGCTAACCGCAACAGCGCAGGCGCAGCGCTCGTCCGCCTCCGCACTACGAGATGGCGCTGCCTTAGAGACGGACTAAATTCTGCTTCCGCCGATCCACGTATTAATATATAATGCAGCCAATGAGATTGCTGCTAACGTAGAACTTTTTCTCCTCACGGATCACACTCGCACAATGATACCTGAACGTGCGACGTATTATAACGAGTGTACACACCCCAGATTACTCAGTCTGCATTTGTCTGCACCAGTCTGTACCAGTTTGCATTAGTCTGTACCAGTCTATAGTCAAGTTTCAGTCTGCACCTAAGAAGATTATCATATTCCTGTACATAGCCATGGAGATAAATGTATAGACACTTTGTCAAGTATCAGAGATATGCGAGAATAAGATTAACGTACCAAGACCAAAGGAACTTCAGAATGTCAATTGTAAATAGCATCCAGAATCAGGTTACGTAATGTTTATGCTTGTTATTATTTTAATAAATGTGTGTGAAAATTAATCAAGTTCTGTTTAAAGTTGGTCACCGTAAATCTGCTACTCTAAGCGTGCAAGTGGCATTTCTATCGTCTGACCTAACGGCAGAAGATAAACACGGCACGATAAGACCACGAGACATATTGCTGACACTCGCCTACTTCATTAGAGTGACAAGTCAAATAATCTGATGGTGTGTGTACTGAAGGTCTTACAGTACCCACACCACATGTTCTGCGCATAAAATATTGTACTTACCATGAACATTTCAGACGAAAAAGTTCATTTTCGATTCAATACTAGTGCAGTAGTGTGTGTGTGTGTGTGTGTGTGTGTGTGTGTGTGTGTGTGTGTGTGTGCGATTTATGTGACAAGTATACGTTACTTCTTTTACATTGCGTCTATCTTTTCTTGATTCAGGCACTCAGGGGGTAAGAAGAGCGCACGTTTTGTCTCATAGTTGGGAACAGGGAGTGTAATTTTGACAATTCTCAAGCAGTGCTGCCACCATACGTGTTCGTTCTGCACCTCGCACCTGTCATTTGCAGTGGTAGAAACGGCACACGGAAATAACCATCTGCAGTACAGATACATTCATGTTCAAATCTGGTGCTGATTTGTAATACTGAATATGGAATTAAATGAGCCCACTGTAAGAAATGGTTCAAATGGCTCTGAGCACTATGGGACTTAACAGCTATGGTCATCAGTCCCCTAGAACTTAGAACTACTTAAACCTAACTAACCTAAGGACATCACACAACACCCAGTCATCATGCACTGTAAGACATATAGAGTGCGATACACAGTATTTAATATCGATTACTCGTTATATTGAAAATTTTAGTTATGTGCGATATATATATATATATATATATATATATATATATATATATATATATATGTTACTGCGAAGGCCAATCGATATTTTGATGTACCGATACTTGATGCCCATCCCTATACGCTACAGAGCGTCAAATTTACAGGTGCTGCCGCCTGTCGCTATACCTCCCGTCCGGCAGCAGGCGTGAAGTAGTATGCGAACAGTTTGACACCCGTGGTTTTCAATATTCGATTATCGCGACTGATTGCTGCGGTAGCCAGTGGAGCAGGTGGAGCTAGCTACTGAAGAGACAGGCCTTGTCTCCTATGAACGCGATGATCTGTAGCCGTGGTGGCTGACGGTGTCGTACATGGCCTTCTGTGCGCACTGTGTTGTCTCCCGGAACCCGCTATACAAACTCCGACTGCCTTCTGCGAACGCCGGCCTAGGCAGCAGTCATCGCCGCCTACTCCGCTGCGACTGAATGGCAGTCGTCCACATTACACGAATAATGGCAGACATTCCGAGAAGATGGCGCCTTTATTGAACTTAAAGGACAAGACCCATGAATGCAAGGGAACGGATAGCAGCCATTCGTGTAGACACTCTGGCAGGCGTCAGACAGCAGGATCTAAGAAATGTACATTACCATTTATTTCGCTTGTACAGGAAATTTAATACATTGTACAAAGTAAAGAACATGTGAAACAACTGTTAAAAACTAAATGTTCCAATGGGATCGAGATTGTTTTTCTCACTTGTTTAAATTAGTTTTTCTGATCGCTGGTACTCCTCGCAACAATGGTTCAAATGGCTCTGACTACTATGAGACTTAACATCTGAGGTCATCAGTGCCCTAGAACTTAGAACTACTTAAACCTAACTAACCTAAGGACATCACACACATCCATATCCGACGCAGGATTCGAACCTGCGACCGTAGCAGTCGCGCGGTTCCGGACTGAAGTGCTTATAACCGCTCGTCCACCGCGGCCGGCTCGCAAATATGCTTTCATCACTTACAAATTAAATACAATTATAGTAGGTGATCAAAATGCCTGCCTCCAGTGTCGCAGCATGCCTGACATCTACATATCATTGACTGCCGCATTCGCCCAAAGATACTGGACATGGTCAAAGACCCTCACACGCTGCATGCAGCCCCGCCACTAGGTCTTCCGCTCACTCCACCGGGGTTTCGTACACGGCACTCTTCAGACGGCCCACAGGCAGCAGTCGGGCGGGATGACCACGTTACAGGGCTACCTCGACCAATCCTTAGATCGCAAAACATCTTTCTGATTTGGGTCCTGGCAGCTCTACTGAAGTATGTGGGAGCCCCGTCGTGCTGGAACCACATTCGTCGACGGGCTGCAAGTGGCGCCTCCTTCAGTAACTCCTGAGGAACTTCCCCGATGAACGTTGTATAGCTGTCGCCTGTGAGTCGAGGAGGGAGCATGTAGGGGCCAATCAAGGTAACTATGGACCATGCCAGACCATACATTTATGGTGAACTTTTCTCGATAACTTCGTTCGTGGGTGGCGTGGGGGTTCGCCTCTGTCCACACATGATAACTGTGGGTGCTGAGCACACCACCACGCATGAAGGACGCCTCGTGCGTGAATAACACGTATACGACGTAATACCGCTATCTGGCGCAACGCTGCAGGAACCATTTCCGAACTCCACATGCGGAGCAAAATCTTGGGCACTGCACCTGTGTCTTCTCCTAATTGAATGGATGCCTTCCCTTCTCATGCAGCACCTGACAAACAGCTGAGTGGGAAATTTGCATTGTGTGTGCGACACGGCGAGTGCTTGCGGATGCATCTGATCCGGACCTCTCTAGTAAATCCTCTGCAAAGCGTTAAGTGCATATGCTTCACGCGCGACCTCTCTCGTATCGACGCCTTGCGAAACCACCCACTTCACATAGACGTAGATGAGGGACCACAAACGTCAAGACGTACGGCTGACGCCTATTCAGATATCGTTCGTTGCCCATTCATTTGTAACGCTGAATGCCCACTGCTTCTCGCCTTACCATACGCGAAAAGCATATCGCGCCGTTCGGTCTAAGCGAACGTCTCCATAATGTGGCACGCCAGTACGGGAAAAATCAAGCCTGAGCCCTGTGTGTCTACCGCGGATGGTTGTCGATCCCATTTGCCGCTGCTGCTGCTAGGGAGGTGCTGGACTGTTGCTGTCGCCTATAACTTTGACGCTCTGTAGCGTCTTTGGATGCCGTTTACGGGGATAGATTCCTATACTCATTTAGTTCCTCGACACACCTACATTCCCTCGAAGTTTGTCGGTATACTTTTGAAACAAAGAAAATGTCAAACTTCCTGAGAGATTTAAACTGTGTGCCGGACTGAGACTCGAACTCGGGACCTTTGCCTTTCGCAGGGAAGTGCTCTACCATCTGAGCTACGCAAGTACGACTCACACCCCGTCCTCACAGCTTTACTTCTGCCAGTACCTCGTCTCCTACCTTCCAAACTTTCAGAGCTTCTGCGACTTAGCACTTAGCAATCCTATCCAGTATCAAAGTGCTACATTTTCTTTTAATTTCTGAAAATCAGTTAAGACGAATGCCATTATAATAACGTAAAAAAGGACGCGATCGATTTTCCTTTTTCCATGCATTCGGCATCTGAGTTCGCATCCCGTCTGTCACTGCTGAAGAGAAGTTAAACCCTCACCCTCCTTTCGTCGCTCTGGAGATCAGGGTCGTGAACCATCAGTAGTTCTGACGGCTTCAGTGAAACAATACCTTGTAACAAGCAGCAAGTTTTGATCGGAATCGCACAAAACAGCACATCTCAGTTTCTAGAACGCATGGGAATCTATCTGGCAAGGGACTCGTTAAGTCTGGACGTATACTTAGACATAAAAGAGGCGCACAGGGAACAAGAGACTCAGCGAGAACTTGCACTAATTTACAAGTTAGCTGTGAATGCAGTGCACAGCGACTGCCTCTAATTGTGCTAATGATGCTGAAGTTAGAGGAATCTAATTACGAGAGATGTCTTCATTCAGACCGTAATTCATTTCCCTCTTTTGAAGAAGTGAGTCAAGTTCCTTTGTTGTGATGCCCGCTTTCATACTCTGATGTAGACGTGCGAGGTACCTCCACAGCCGTGTATGTGCTGTGTTTTAATGAAAATAGTTGCAGGCGCCGCCCAGAAACAGTGTTTGTCGGGATTAGTCCTTTGATTTCGACCGCTGGAAATGAGACAGTCTTTGTGCGCCTGCTCGTCACAGACAAAAATCTGCCGAGCGTCAAAGCATTCGCACAGCAGTACCCCAGATGAGTAGCAAAAGTCTGTCTGAGATTTGGTGTCTGTTCGCAGCTTTCCATCCTTATGTATTTCCAACGTGTTTGGTGACTGTTGTAGGATACCTTATTTAATATGTTTAGCAGCTGATTTTTCTCAAGTCGATCTGCATCGAAATCATGGCCTTCCATGTATTATCCGCCACCAATGAGATATTTTTTATGGACTCTGTAAGGATCCTTTCTGCTGGACAAATCGTTTAAACGATGGTGGTGAGTGTTATGACGCTGTGGTGATCCTCGCAAGATTGTTTAATTTGCTTTTGCTCCTCATTGCATTTTGTGTTTGTTATTATCAACAACATGTAGGTATTACTGTTATCTCTTACAACGCATCTCTGACGCCTAGGTTAAAACCACATGGCTTTGCTTTCTAGTCTCTTTGCTTGCTATCAGTGAATGTACAACACGCGATGTTAGAAGGCATACGTGCACTTTAACTTTGTTCAATCGTGGTTATGATTAACAAGCACGCAGCATAGTGTCTTGTGACAGCCAGAGCGAGAGCACCAGCAGCAGCGAGTACTGTTTGTATAAAGCGTTATTTTGCATTTTGTTTACGACCTTCCACTAAGGAAGGGATTCTATTTGTGTTTATCTGCTCTGCATAGAAACTAACAGTTCTTGATCGTTAGGAGAGAAATTTATTTTGTACTTATTTGCTGCGCTTAGCTTTTAAATAGTTTTTCTGGGAAAACCTAGCGTAGTTTTCGCGTCTCGTATTTCAGTGAGTGTTTCTTGATTATCAGAGTAGCTCATCAGAAGATTATCTTGGGAATTTGTCACCGTATAGAGTAGGGTAAACATAGTCATGTGTAGGGACTGTGGTTGTTGTGAGCGGACGAAAGGAGAATTGGCCACTCTTCGGGGGCAGGTGGAGGCTTTGTCTGTTAGGCTCATCGAGCTCGAGGCGCAGGCGTCGGCTCGTAGTGGCGTTGGGGCAACTGTGGTGAGACCTATGCCTACTTCGGTGGCCTTGGAATCACATGGAACCCCTGATGTCACTGCGTCTTCCGGCAGTGAGCATCTTACCGGTCAGCCATCACTCCAGGGTGAATGGCGGACAGTGGTGGGCTCGCGCGTGCCTGGCCGAAAGGCGAAGGTGGGATCTGGCCGCGTGGCAGCTGCCTTACCCCTTTCCAACAGGTACGGGGTGCTTCCTAGTGGTGATGACATCGTTTCCGAGCCACCACAGGATGCCTCGCCTGTTGGGCCAGTGGCCGATTCTCCGGCAAGGTCCCGACAGTCACAGAGGGCGGGCCTATTAGTTATAGGGAGCTCCAACGTTAGGCGGGTTATGGAGCCCCTCAGGAAAATAGCGGGTAGGTCGGGGAAGAATGCCAGTGTGCACTCGGTGTGCTTGCCGGGGGGTCTCGTCCGTAATGTGGAGGAGGCCCTTCCGGCAGCTATTGAACGCACTGGGTGTGACCGGCTGCAGATAGTAGCACATGTCGGAACGAATGACGCCTGCCGCTTGGGTTCTGAGGCCATCCTTGGTTCCTTCCGGCGGCTGGCTGATTTGGTGAAGACAACCAGCATCGCACGCGGAGTGCAAGCTGAGCTTAATATCTGCAGCATAGTGCCCAGAGTCGATCGCGGTCCTCTGGTTTGGAGCCGTGTGGAGGGTCTAAACCAGAGGCTCAGACGACTCTGCGACTATAATGGTTGCAAATTCATCGACCTCCGTTATTGGGTGGAGAGCTGTAGGGCCCCCCTAGACAGGTCAGGCGTGCACTACACACCGGAAGCAGCTACTAGGGTAGCAGAGTACGTGTGGCGTGCACACGGGGGTTTTTTAGGTTAGAGGGACCCCCCCTTGGGCGAAACGATAAAATACCTGACGGCTTACCAGAGAGAACATCAGCATCGTTGATAAAGAACGTCCGTCCTCAGAGACCAAAAACAGGAAAAGTTAACGTAATATTGGTAAACTGCAGGAGTATCCAGGGCAAGGTTCCTGAATTAGTATCGCTTATTGAAGGAAATAGTGCGCATATAGTATTAGGAACGGAAAGTTGGTTAAAACCGGAAGTGAACAGTAACGAAATCCTAGACACAGAATGGAATATATACCGCAAGGATAGGATAAACGCCAATGGTGGAGGAGTATTTATAGCAGTAAAGAATTCAATAATATCCAGTGAAGTTATTAGCGAATGCGAATGTGAAATAATCTGGGTTAAGTTAAGTATCAAAGGTGGGTCAGATATGATAGTCGGATGCTTCTATAGACCACCTGCATCAGCAACCGTAGTAGTTGAGCGCCTCAGAGAGAACCTGCAGAACGTCGTGAAGAAGTTTCGTGATCATACCATTGTAATAGGGGGAGACTTCAATCTACCAGGTATAGAATGGGATAGTCACACAATCAGAACTGGAGCCAGGGACAGAGACTCTTGTGACATTATCCTGACTGCCTTGTCCGAGAATTACTTCGAGCAGATAGTTAGAGAACCAACTCGTGAAGCTAACGTTTTAGACCTCATAGCAACAAATAGACCGGAACTTTTCGACTCCGTGAATGTAGAAGAGGGTATCAGTGATCATAAGTCAGTGGTTGCATCAATGACTACAAGTGTAATAAGAAATGCCAAGAAAGGAAGGAAAATATATTTGCTTAACAAGAGTGATAGGGCACAAATCGCAGAATATCTGAGTGACCACCATCAAACGTTCATTTCTGAGGAAGAGGATGTGGAACAAAAATGGAAAAAAATTCAGAAACATCGTCCAGTACGCCTTAGATAAGTTCGTACCGACTAAGGTCCAAAGCGAGGGGAAAGATCCACCGTGGTATAACAATCATGTACGAAAGGTACTACGGAAACAAAGAAAGCTTCATCATAGGTTTAAGAGTAGTCGAATCATAGCTGATAAGGAAAAGCTGAACGAAGCGAAAAAGAGCGTAAAGAGAGCAATGAGAGAAGCATTCAACGAATTCGAACATAAAACATTGGCAAACAATCTAAACAAGAACCCTAAAAAGTTTTGGTCATATGTAAAATCGGTAAGCGGATCTAAATCCCCTATTCAGTCACTCGTTGACCACGATGGCACCGAAACAGAGGACGACCGAAGAAAGGCAGAAATACTGAATTCAGTGTTCCGAAACTGTTTCACTGCGGAAAATCGTAACACGGTCCCTGACTTCAGCCGTCGCACGGACGCCAAAATGGAAAATATTGAAATAAACGATATCGGAATTGAAAAACAACTGCTATCACTTAGTAGCGGAAAAGCATCCGGACCAGACGAGATACCCGTAAGATTCTACAGTGATTATGCTAAAGAACTTGCCCCCTTTCTATCAGCAATTTATCGTAGATCTCTGGAAGAACGTAAAGTACCTAGCGACTGGAAGAAAGCGCAGGTCGTTCCCATTTTCAAGAAGGGTCATAAATCAGATGCGAATAATTATAGGCCTATTTCGCTTAAGTCAATCTGTTGTAGAATAATGGAACATGTTTTATGTTCTCGTATTATGACGTTCTTAGATAATACAAATCTCCTTCATCATAACCAACATGGATTCCGCAAACAGAGATCATGTGAAACTCAGCTCGCCCTATTTGTCCAAGAAATTCACAGTGCCGTAGACACTGGCGAGCAGATTGATGCCGTATTCCTGGACTTCAGGAAGGCATTTGATACGGTTCCGCACTTACGTTTAGTGAAAAAAATACGAGCTTACGGAATATCGGACCAGGTTTGTGATTGGATTCAGGATTTCCTAGAAGAAAGAACACAACATGTCATTCTTAACGGTTCAAAATCTGCAGATGTAGAGGTAATTTCGGGAGTACCGCAAGGAAGCGTGATAGGACCTTTATTGTTTACAATATACATAAATGACTTAGTTGACAACATCGGTAGCTCCGTGAGGCTATTTGCAGATGACACGGTTGTCTACAAGAAAGTAGCAACATCAGAAGACTCGTACGTACTCCAGGAAGACCTGCAGAGGATTAATGAATGGTGCGACAGCTGGCAGCTTTCCCTAAACGTAGATAAATGTAATATAATGCGCATACATAGGGGCAGAAATCCATTCCAGTACGATTATGCCATAGGTGGTAAATCATTGGAAGCGGTAACGACCGTAAAATACTTAGGAGTTACTATCCGGAGCGATCTGAAGTGGAATGATCACATAAAACAAATAGTGGGAAAAGCAGGCGCCAGGTTGAGATTCATAGGAAGAATTCTAAGAAAATGTGACTCATCGACGAAAGAAGTAGCTTACAAAACGCTTGTTCGTCCGATTCTTGAGTATTGCTCATCAGTATGGGACCCTTACCAGGTTGGATTAATAGAAGAGATAGACATGATCCAGCGAAAAGCAGCGCGATTCGTCATGGGGACATTTAGTCAGCGCGAGAGCGTTACGGAGATGCTGAACAAGCTCCAGTGGCGGACACTTCAAGAAAGGCGTTACGCAATACGGAGAGGTTTATTATCGAAATTACGAGAGAGCACATTCCGGGAAGAGATGGGCAACATATTACTACCGCCCACATATATCTCGCGTAATGATCACAACGAAAAGATCCGAGAAATTAGAGCAAATACGGAGACTTACAAGCAGTCGTTCTTCCCACGCACAATTCGTGAATGGAACAGGGAAGGGGGGATCAGATAGTGGTACAATAAGTACCCTCCGCCACACACCGTAAGGTGGCTCGCGGAGTATAGATGTAGATGTAGATGTAAATATATTCATTGAATACTTCATGCTACACGAAAAAACCAAACCTTCAAAGCACATTCACTGTAAGTTGATATGCCATAAGTATGTTGTACAATGGCCGGCCGGAGTGGCCGTGCGGTTCTGGACGCTACATTCTGGAACCGGGCGACCGCTACGGTCGCAGGTTCGAATCCTGCCTCGGGCTTGGATGTGTGTGATGTCCCTAGGTTAGTTAGGTTTAATTAGTTCTAAGTTCTAGGCGACTGATGACCTTAGAAGTTAAGTCGCATAGTGCTCAGAGCCATTTTTTATGTTGTACAATTTGAACGTGAATTTACGCACCAGTTCCATTTCCTTTTCGAAAATGTATCAGTGTGAAATTTTTTCTCTTTAAGGCGCCTTGGTATTTAAAACATTCAACGGCTGATTAACAGTTGGCCCTGTAAATGTAATTCAGCTATCTGATGATAAACAAAACATTAGAAAACGGTAATGGCAAGAAGCTGGAAAATGTGTTCAAGAGGAATGTCATCAAGTTAGTGGTTGTCAGCTGTTTTTATAACTTATCTTCACATGGCAGTTATTTCATACATTTTGGATATTTTCTCATTTCATGTACCTGCATGTTGGGCCCCTGGACTATCGACAGTCTTGGAGCAACAGTCAGTTAATCCGTCTACAGCAGGCAAAAAATTATTTTTGGCTTCCGGTAGCGTTTTATGAATTATCTTTGTTTTCGGGCTGCGAGTAATATTTGAATCAGAGACAGTTTGCAGCGCGTACGCACAGACGCGCCGAAGTGTGCGTTTTTTTGGATATCGCGGACGAAATTCAGATATCTCGAATTGACATTCAGTTTAATCAGGTGCGCTGTGTTTAGAGTGTACCTGAACTTTCGTCAGTATAAAGCTATTGGTTGGGTGCTTTTCCTCAATAAAACTGTAGCCTAAGTGTTTGGAGGTAGAAGAAGAATTACAACAAACAATACTTTTGTGATTCATTTGATTTAGGGCGTGCAGCCACAAAAACTCCATGTATTCGACTGATATTTCGACAGTATGCCTCTGTAATCTGACAGACGGAAATTACACTCGTTTCCGTTATTTTATACACGAGAACCGCGACATTGCGCTTACGTCCACTAAGTTCAAAAAATGGTTCAAATGGCTATGAGCACTATGGGACTTAACATCTATGGTCATCAGTCCCCTAGAACTTAGAACTACTTAACACAACACCCAGTCATCACGAGGCAGAGAAAATCCCTGACCCCGCCGAGAAGCGAACCCGGGAACTCGGGCGTGGGAAGCGAGAACGCTACCGCACGACCACGAGATGCGGACGTCCATTAAGTACATAGGGGCCAGAGATGTTAAATGTCAGAGAGTTATGTATTAACTGTAGCCATAGTGAAATGTTCATTTCGCGTTGGGAAAATCGGAGCGTCAATAGGAGTTGCACTGTAACGACGTTTTTGGCAGCTAATCAAAGAAAGCCTCAGACTCCATGCTCTTTACACAACGGATTTTCACCGATTCCTTCACTACCAAGTTCCAGAATGATGAAACAGATGCTAGGATTTCGGTATTATCATTCAGCATAGAGTGGCTATTCACCGATCACACAGAAGACACTATAGCTCAAGAGGCTGTCACGCGAAACACGAACTCCAGGGCCGTTGTGGTTAAGGGAAGGCTTGTGTTAAGTGTTTTCCACGTGTTGTGGTCAGGCCTTTGTAATTTATTAGTAACTAAGTGTAGTTTAAAAAGTGAAATGGCACCCTTCCTCGAGCTGGAGCAGATATTTCACGCTCCGTAGTGTTTTCTTCGTCCTTTGCAAGAGGGAAGAAGAGCCGTAGAGGCAACGAGGTGCTAATAAAGACGCAGTAATAACCTTCCGAAAGAGCCAGTGACTATAAACATCATTATTTAATATCAAGAAGCTCAGTAGGCAGTATAGTTGAAGTTTAATGGACATCTCTAAAAATGGCAGTCACGGAAGTTGGAAAGAGAACCATAGGAACAAAGAAGATAACTTTGAAGAAACCGTGGATGACAGAAGAGATCCTCAGGCGATCAATGAAAGACGGAAGTACAAAAATGTTCAGGGAAATTCAGGAATACAGAAATACAAGCCACTCTGGAATGAAATAAATCGGAAGAGCAGGAAAGCTAAGACGTAATTTCTGCATGAAAAGATGAAGAAGTCGAAATAGAAGTGATTGTCCGAAGGACTGACTCAGCATATATTAAAGCCAAACAACCTTCTGTGAAATTAAAAGCAATGGTGGTAACATTAAGAGCGCAGAGTGCAAAGGAGAGGGGGGATAGGTGGAAAGAGTACATTGAAGGCCTCTATGAGGGAGAAGATTTGTCTGATGTGACAGAAGAAAGAACAGGAGTCGATTTAGAAGAGATAAGGGATCCAGTTTTAGAATCAGAATTTAATAGAGCTTTGGAGGACTTAAGATCGAATCAGGCAGAACGGACAGATAACATTCCATTAGAATTTATAAATGATTGGGGGAAGTGGCAACAAAACGACAATTCACGTTGGTGTGAAGGATATATGAGTCTGGCGACATACTATCTGACTTTCGGAAAAATATCATACACACAATTCCGAAAACTGCAATGGTTGACAATTGGGAGAATTATTGCATAATCAGCATCCAAGTTGCTTACAAGAATAATGTACAGAAGAATGAAAAAGAAAAATGAGGACGTGTTAGATGGCTGTCAGTTTTACTTGAGGAAAGATAAAGGGAAAGGTAAAGGCAACAGAGAGGCAATCTGTCGTTGCGGGTGATAATGGAAGCAAGACCAAAAGAAAATCAAGACGCGTTCAGAGGATTTGTCGACCTGGAAAAAGCGTTCGATAATGTAAAATGGTGCAAGATGTTCGAAATTCTGAGAAAAATAGGGGTAAGTTATAGGGTGAGACGGATAATGTATAACATTACAAGATCCAAGAGGGAATAATAAGAGTGGACCAAGAACGAAGTGCTCGTATTAAAAAGGGTATAAGACAAGGATTTAGCCTTCCGCCCATACTGTTCAATCTGTACATCGAGGACGTAGGTATGGAAGTAAAAGAAAGGTTCAGTAGTGGAATTAAAATTCAAGGCGAAATGATATCAATGATACGATTCGCTGATGACATTGCTCTCCGGAGTGAAAGTGAAGAAGGATTACTGGATCTCGTGATCTTCTATCAGAAATGAGAACAGCGAGAAACTTAACATCAGGGTTGATGGTCACGAAGTTAAGGAATTGTATTAGATAGGCAGCAGAGTAACCAATGTCGGACCGAACAAGGAGGACATCAAAGCAGACTAGCAATGGCAAAAAGGGCAATCCTGGTCAAGAGAAGTCTACTAGTATCAAACAAATGCCTTAATTTGTGCCGGCCGGAGTGGCCGAGCGGTTCTAGGCGCTTCAGTCTGGAACCGCGCTGCTGCTGCGGTCGCAGGTTCAATCCTGCCTCGGACATGGAATACATCCAGCAAATAATTAAAGAGGTAGGTTTCAAGTGCTTCTGTGAGATGAAGAGGTTAGCGCAGCAGACGAATTTGTGTCGGGCCGCATAAAACCAGTCAGAAGACTCAAAAACAAAAATCAAGAAGCCATCATGGATAAAAGAAGTAACAAGTGAGCTCGAATTGCCCTGCTGGCGCATGTAAAAGTCATTGCTGCAAGCAAGCAATGTCAATGTGCGGTTTTTTAGGTTAGAGGGTCTCGGGAAAACACGAGACGGGCTTCAGTCACAATGGGTGCAGGCTGGACACAGGAAGAACATTGATACAGGAACCATTGGTATAACAGTTGTAAATTGTCGTAGCTGTGCTCGGAAAGTACCAGAGCTCCAAGCGCTAATAGAAAGCACTGATGCTCAAATCGTTATAGGCACTGAAAGCTGGCTAAAGCCGGAGCTCAGCCGAAACTTTTGCGAAGAACCTAACGGTGTTCCGAAAAGATAGGCTAAACACGGTTGGCGGTGGCGTGTTTGTTGCTGTTAGAAGTAGTTTAACTTGTCGCGAAATTGAAGTAGATACTTCGTGTGAGTTAGTATGGGCAACCGGATTAAAATAATAATTGGATCCTTTTACCGACCTCCCAGGTCAGGTGATACAGTTGCTGAAAGGTTCAAAGAAAACTTGAGTTTGATTTCAAACACGTACACGACTCGTACTATAATAGTTGGTGGTGACTTTAATTTACCTTCGATATGTTGGCGAAAATACATGTTTAATTCAGGAGGTACGCATAAAATATCATCCGAAATTGTGCTAAACGCATTCTCTGAAAATTATTTCGAGCAGTTAGTTCATGAGCCCACGCGAATAGTAAACGGTTGTGAAAACACACTTGACCTCTTAGCAACAAATAATCCTGAGTTAATAACCAGTATCAAAACCGATACAGGGATTAGTGAACGCAAGGTTGTCGTACCGAGACTGAATATTGTAATCCCCAAATCCTCGAAAAATAAGCGAAAAATATATCTATTCAAAAAAGCAGATAAAAATTCACTTGACGCCTTCCTGAAAGACAATCTCCACTCATTCCAAATTAATAATGTAAGTGTAGACCAGATGTGGCTTAAATTCAAAGAAATAGTATCGGCAGCAATTGAGAGGTTTGTACCAAATAAACTAACAAACGACGAAACTGATCCTCCTTGGAACACAAAACGGGTTAGAACACTGTTGCAGAAACAACGAAACAAACATGCCAAATTTAAACAGACGCAAAATCCCCAAGATTGGTGTTCCTTTACAGAAGCTCGAAACTTAGCACGGAGTTAAATGCGAGACGCCTATAACAGTTTCCACAACGAAACTTTGTCTCGAAACCTGGCAGAAAATCCAAACAGATTCTGGTCGGATGTGAAGTATATTAGCGGCAAGAAACAATCAATGCCTCCTCTGCGCGATAACAATGGAGATACTATCGAAGACAGTGCTACCAAAGCAGATTTACTAAACACAGCCTTCCGAAATGCCTTCACAAAAGAAGACGAAGTAAATATTCCAGAATTCGAATCGAGAACAGCCACAAACATGAGTAACGTAGAAGTAAGTATCCTCGGCGTAGTGAAGCAGCTCAAATCACTTAAGGGGCTCCGGAAAGGCTCAAAATCATGAAAAGTTCAATTTTTACTTTTTTGCGTTTTCTGAATCTGCAGACTATTACCTTTTAATAGATATATAATTTATTCAATTCCGAAGACTACAACTATTTTTAAATTTTGTTTGAAATGTGTTCTACATGGGCGTGACCCACTGTGGCGCTGTTAAACTGCTGTCAGATGGTGTTATTATTAACGTCCGTGTTCATCAGGTACATTTTAGTGATGTGAGATAAAGTATGTGTTGTGGCTAACCTGTGATGGTTCAATATATATCGCTGGTGTGATTGTCGATTGTTTCATGTTTATTTACTCTGTCGTTATCTCGAAAATATTCGTAATTAATTCTGTTTCTTGAGTCTCTGTTTTGTTGAAGTATAATAATGAGTAAAAGTAAAGTTATTAGAAATCCTCTGAAGGCTTTTAAGAAAAGGAGAAATGTTGGAAAGCCAAAGGTATTTAGAAATATGGGAATGAAGATAGGTTCTAACATGGTACGAGCGATGCTTGCTTTAGACAAGGAACGCCTTCGGGCTGCAGACAGGGCTGTAAAGAGTCTTGAAATACAAGCAAGAGTAAACAGGAGGAGGAACAAGAGGAAGCTGGAGGAGGAGTTTGCAGAGGATGAAGATAATCCATCCTATGGACCTGGAATGCACTAAAAAGTTAATCCAATCTTTGTCGCTCGATTCACAAAACTTTTATTTTCTCATACTAATTACATGTTTTCTAAGGATCTTCCAAACATATTTGTTTCAAACTTTCAGTAAATGTTACACAGTACCTTCTGCATAATTTAACACAGCCTTTTTCCAAAAAACTGTATATTTTTGAATATATAAATAAAAAATTGCAAAAAATGTTGTGAATTTTCATTACAATTGAAAAAAAATCATCTTTTATAACTGAACTAAAATTTTGTAAAATCCCTGTGTTAAGTTGTAGCCCATATTCCAATAAATAATCTGTAAAAAGTTCAACTTCCTACCTCAAATACTTTGTGAGGAAAGATGTAATTTATAAGCGTTATTTTAACATTGCAAGTATAGGGCGTTCCGGAGCCCCTTAAGGGGAGTACGTACGTCCTATACCCACAGTGTTAAATTTGCAATATTGATGACCCATTATCTCAGAACCTGAGACAGATAAGAGATCTGAAATTTTTGGGATGTATAGTATCACTCCTTTTCTGATTACTGAACCAGAGAAATAATTATCTAGTTATGATGTTTTAAATATGTTGTTCAATATTTTCTTTTAAAAGTCCTCTTTTTCTTCCGTAAATAAAAAACCGCTAGAGGTAAAGATGTTTTGGGAGGTTCAGTAGCTGCAGTATACTAAGTGGTAACATAGTGTAAAATTAGAGATATGTATCTGTAATAGTTCCTG
Source organism: Schistocerca nitens (assembly GCF_023898315.1). Lineage (NCBI taxonomy): Eukaryota > Metazoa > Arthropoda > Insecta > Orthoptera > Acrididae > Schistocerca > Schistocerca nitens. The sequence continues at coordinate 619,960,476 of NC_064618.1, forward strand.
AGATAATGGGTCAATTAATTTTAAAACTTTCATTTCTGCCAAATCAAGTTCAAACATTTTATTTGATATTAACTCACACATGAAGGAATGCCAGCTTCTAGAAACAGCCAGGCCCATAATCAGCATGATCTGGATCCTGTTCTTGACTACCCTGCAAACCTAGAAGCTTCCTTCTTTCCTTGCCTCTTGCTTCTTTAGTCATTTCCTCTGCTGCACGCTGGGCTTTCATGATCCTAAGTCGATCCAGTCGCTGAAAGGCTTGCAGTGTGTTGGCACCTGGAGTGATACCAAGTTCCTCTAGTACCCTAATTCTTCCCTTTATACCATCATTAAACGTTATCACAGCATCACAAACACCCAAGCGTAGAGTTTTCCTTCCTACAAAGACATTTTTTGGTATGCGGGTCCAAATTACATTATTGAAAGACTCATTCGGGTTTTGTGTTCGACCATGGAGACATTTGGAAAGAAGGTCAGGATGAGCTAATTCTCTATATATAGGTTTAATAGCTTCCATCACTGCAGATGGTATGCTATTTTTATGCCTAAACTGTTGCTCGCTACCCGCTGCCTGAGCTTTGCAGTACTTGCACCATGAATCAGCATCAGGTGCACAAAGACCATGTATTGGTGGAAGTGGAAGATTTGTGGAAGAATGTAGCCCACACTGCTCGTTTCATCCCTTGTAGGTCATGTGTATTGTTTCTTATTGCCATTCCATAATAATGCTGGAGTTCATCAATGTTTTCGTCTGTAAGTCTTCCTTTACCGTTTAGAGTCTTTCCATCTGATAACTTCTCTTTTCCTTTTGTCTGCTTCAATTTTCGGAGACGTTTTCCCATCCGTTTTTGAACGTGGTCCACACATTCAATCTTAACGTTGTGCTTATTACCATAAGGTTGGCTTTCCACAACTGATTTGTAAGCTTTTGAATCACCGTCCCCCAAGTACTCAGTGTAACACACACCTCTCTCCTGTTGTGAACGTCTGAACATAGAAACAGCTGCAGTAGCCTCCATACCCCCACTAGCACCCTCATAATTCTTAGCACAATTTGTTTTATGGCTTTCACTTGTTTGATCAACTTATTTACACTGATGACAGTATTTAGTTAGCACTTCAATGCCTAAAGCTTTACTTGTGTCAACACTAGTGACAGTTGCAACTGCATTTTTTGATGTGTGACTTCTCTTCTACCATGTGCCATCAACTGCCACAGATAAGTCTGTTGTGTTATTTAATTCTACTGCTTCTTTAGCAGCAGCTTTCATAGAAGCAACAGCAACAGATTTGACACATTCACCAATTACTTCTGTGTAGGTCTACTTACTTGATCTGGTTGGTGGGTTTAGCAAGTTCAGCGTTGCACATAATACTTCAGCTGCAGTCAATCCTTTCCCAATGCACCTCATTCCATACAGGAATCTAAAATTGCTCTCAAACAAGTCATTCTTGCACTTTTCAGAATTCCAAAATGATGTCGAGAGCCTGCAAACATCGCACTGAATAACAAGTTTGTTAGCCAGTCCAGTCCTTGCAGATGGGTCCTCAGAGATGCTAATTTGCCCACCACAAACCTTACACGACAGACCATCTTGCAAAACTTGTCCTAACACACTCAAATATAAAAGAACATAACCTAAACTATTGTATCTTTGCCAATAAATAAATCCTTATGGTCTCCAAGTTTCCTCTTCGAAGCACTAGTAGGCGTGTCCTTATCACGGGTCTGTGAAAAATCTATTTCAGGATCAACACTGGATTCAGATTTTGTGATATGCTGATTTCCAGGGAAACGTCGCTTCTTAAAACAACCCTTTCTTTTCGTCATGTTGAAAAGAGGTATAAGAGCATATAACAACACACCAAATCACTATGTTTTCAGCTCAAAACTTATGAAACACGACAACGAAAAAGTAAATAAACAAAATGCATTTGCTATACCGCCATTTCTGTTTACAGAGTGCATCCAACCTCTTAATACGAACATTAACTTGATTTCAAGGAATAAATAGCTGAAAACCACAGCCTTCTAGATTGAATAGTTCAAGAGATAGAGATACTTAGGCAAGTCAGTGCGGAACGACCGGAAAATTTTACACACGCACTATTAACTTTAAAATGATAAAAACTACACTTCCAATTAGAATTTTTCGACAAATAATGCATCAAATTGTTCAGGAGAGCTCAAATTTAATAAGAGATAATAACACGAAAATGTCACTTTTTGACCAATTCCGCCATATGTACTCCCCTTAATAAAAGGAAGTCTTCTGGTTCAGACTGTATACCAATTAGGTTTCTTTCGGAGTATGCTGATGCTTTAGCTCCATACTTAACAATCATGTACAACCGTTCGCTCGACGAAAGATCCGTACCCAAAGACTGGAAAGCTGCACAGGTCACACCAATATTCAAGAAAGGTAGTGGGATTAATCCACTAAATTGCGGGCCCATATCGTTAACGTCGATATGCAGCAGGATTTTAGAACATATATTGTGAGTGATTTCAGGCGTTCCCCAAGGTAGTGTTAAAGGCCCTTTGCTGTTCTTTATCTATATAAAGGATTTGGGAGACAATCTGAGTAGCCGTCTTCGGTTGTTTGAAGATGATGCTGTCGTTAATCGACTAATAAAGTCGTCAGAAGATCAAAACAAACTGCAAAACGATTTATAAAAAATATCTGAATGGTGCGAAAAGTGGCAGCTGACCCCAAATAAAGAAAAGTGTGAGGTCATCCACATGAATGCTAAAAGGAACTCGTTAAACTTCGGTTACACGATAGCTAAAAACCGTAAATTCAACTAAATACCTAGGTATTACAATTACGAACAACTTAAATCGGAAAGAACACATAGAAAATGTTGTGGGGAAGGCTAACCAAAGGCTGCGTTTTATTGGCAGGACTCTTAGAAAATGTAACAGACCTACTAAGGAGACTGCCTACACTACACTTGTCCGTCCTCTTTTAGGGTACTGCTGCGCGTTGTGGGATCCTTACCAGGTATGACTGAAGGAGTACATCGAAAAAGTTCAAAGAAAGGCAGCACGTTTTGTCGCGAAATATGGGAGAGAGTGTCAGAGAAATGATACAGGATTTGGGCTGGAAATCATTAAAAGAAAGGCGGTTTTCGTTGCGACGTAATCTTCTCACGAAATTCCAATCACCAACTTTCTCCTCCGAATGCGAAAATATTTTGTTGATACCGACCTACATAGGGCGGAACGATCACCATGATAAAATAAGAGAAATCAGAGCTCGTACGGAAAGATGTAGGTATTAATTCTTTTCTTGCGTTATACGAGATTGGAATAATAGAGAATTGTGAAGGTGGTTCGATGAACCCTCTGCCAGGCACTTAAATGTGATTTGCAGAGTATCCATGTAGGTGTAGATGTAGATACTTGGGAAGGTAGAATCTCAATGGTTATTTTTAATTTATTTCCCCTCATTGTGGGTTCACGACGAGTTTAAATGATAAATGTTTGATTTTTTGCAGGAAGGACGAGTCGGCGATAGAAATCCACACGTACTGGCATGAAGGACTCTGCAATGAGAAGATCTGAAACCGCTCCAGTCGCTGAATTTTGCCGCTTCCCAAGAACTACTACCGCTTACCGGAGACGTATCGATGATATTAGTGATATGTCCCTCCAGGATCGACCACAGTCAGAGGCAGAAATATTTGAGTGGAGCGAGAGAGCCCAACACTGTTCGTCCATTGTTACAGGCCAGGCCAAGTCCTAGAAATATTGGGTTTAATAAAGATGTTGAAAATTAACCCTCATCATTTCAGCGCTAAAGCTCAACAGCTAAGCCACGAGCTCCTGGCTAAGTGCACTCATGCTGAGAGGGAGTATTTTTTGCAATAATATCATGGTGCCGGCGAGTGAGGGCTAGCAAATATTCTTGGGCACCGGTGGACAAGATAATGATGTTTTTTTTTGAAATATTTTTATTTACACGTCAAGTTCCGTAGAGCCAAATTGAGGAGCAAATCTCCAAGGTCTTGGAACGTGTGAGTACATGAAATTACAACATAAAAGTAATAAGAGATAAAAATAATTGCTTATGAACCCAAAAAAAGTCAGTCCATAAGTTTAAGGAAACGCAGTCAATAATACAAAAAGAATCACCTTAATTTTTCAAGGAACTCCTCAACAGAATAGAATGAGTGACCCATGAGGAATCTCTTCAGTTTCGATTTGAAATCGCGTGGATTACTGATAAGATTTTTGAGTTCGAGTGGTAGGTTATTGAAAATGGATTCAGCATTGTACTGCACACCTTACTGCACAAGGGTTAAGTGAGTCCGATCCAAATGCAGGTTTGATTTTTGCCGAGAATTAACTGAGTGAAAGCTGCTTATTCTTGGGAATAAACTAATATTGGTAACAAGAAACGACAATAAGGAATATACACATTGAGAGACCAATGTCAAAACACCCAGACTCGTGAACAGAGGTCGACAACAGGTTGCCCGAACCGCCCGTTTCCGAGCCAAAAATATCCTTTTAGAATGGGAAGAGTAACCCCAAAATGTAATATGACATAAGCGAATGAAAATAAGCAAAGTAGACTAATTTCCGTGTCGAACGATCACTCACTTCCGATACCGTTCGAATAGTAAAAATGGCAGTATTAAGTCTTTGAACAAGATCCTGAGAGTGGGCTTTCCACGACAGTTTACTAGCTATCTGAACACCTAGAAATTTGAACTGTTTAGTTTCACTAATCATTTGGTGAGATTAAAACGTCAGGTTTTGTTGAATTGTGTGTTAGAAACTGTAGAAACTGAATCTTACTGTGATTTAGCGTTAGTTTATTTTCTACAAGCCATGAACATAGGGCATGAACTGCACTACCTGAAACCGAGCCAATGTTGCACACAACATCCTTTCCTACCAAGCTAGTGTCATCAGCGAACAGAAATATTTTAGAGTTACTTATAATAATAGAGGACATATCATTTATATGAGGGTTTTTCGGAAAGTAAGGAACGATCGGTCGCGAAATGGAAGACCACAGTGAAAATCAAAACTGTTTTCTTTGCACATTTAGCTAAACCTCCCAGGAACTTCTCTCCATAGTAGCCGCTTCGACTGAGACATTTGTTGGAGCGTTATACCAAATTACCAACACCATCGTCATAGAAGGCAGCCGCCCGTGCTTTCCGATAATTCTCTACGATGGTCTATAGCGCGTAGCCTGCGCCCAAGTGTTGTCCTCGTATACAGCGTTTCATGCGAACAGAGATGATACTCAGGACGAGCCAGTTAGGGCCGTGTTGTGCTGAACGAACACTTCCCATCCAAAAGGCTGCAGGAGCGTCCACACTGCCCCTTCAGAGTGCGTCTGAGAATATTGTCATAAAGAAGGAAGTGCGTGGCAGTTGTGTTAGGTGGGCTGCATTCATTAAGGCGAAGCCTCTCAATGGACCCTCCTACTTGGCGGGAGACATCGTTGTTCTGGGCACCTTTACTCTCTCACAGTGCGCTCATAACTGAAAAGAAAAGAGCGTCTTGATGCCGGTCATACTAGAGACACTGCCCAAAACGTATGTGAAAAGCCTCATCAGATTTTCACAATGGTTTCCATTTCGTGTCCGATCGTTCCTCACTTTCCGAATAACCCTCATATAAATAAGGAAGAGGAGTGGCCCTAACTCTGATCCCTGGGGCACCCCCCCCCCTCCCCCACTTGACTGTACCCCACTCAGACCCCACAACACAGCCATTATCAACATTGTGAATAACAACCTTTCGCTGTCTGTTGCTGCAGTAAGAGGTGAGCCAATTGTGAGCTGATCCCCATACTCTGTTATGGTTCAACTTCTGGAGCAATATTTTGTGATCAACACAATCAAATGCCATAGTTAAATCAAAAAATATGCCCAACGTTCTAAACCTTTTGTTTAACCCATCCAGTACCTTACAGAGAAAAGAGGATATAGCATTTTCAGTGGTTAAACGACTTCTGAAGCCGAACTGTACATTTGATAGCAAATCGTGTGATATAAAATGATCAATTATCCTTACATAAACAGCATTTTCAATAGCTTTAACAGGTCTAAAATTATCTACATCATCCCTTTCTCCCTTTTTATAAAGCGGCTTTACTACTGAGTACTTTAATCGTTCAGGAAACTGACCATTCCTAAAGGAAAAATTACAAATATGGCTAAATCGGGGCTAAAATGTGCAGCACAGTACTTTATTATTCTGCTAGGCACCCCATCATAACCATGAGAGTCCTTGGTCTTCAGTGATTCAATTATTGACTCAATCTCCCTCTTGCCTGTATCACAAAGGAGTATCTCATCATCTCGGAAAGGCATTTGCTAAGAAAGTTATACAGTTCCCTGTACAAACTGAATTTTTATTTAATTCACCAGAAATGCTTAGAAAATGATTTTTATATATCTGATTTGACAGTAACAGAAATATTTTTACTACGAACTGACTTTATATCGTCGACTTTGTGCTGCTGACCGGACACTTCCTTCACAACTGACCACATGGTTTTAATTTTATCCTGTGAATTAGCTATTCTTTCTGCATACCACATACTCTTCGCCTTCCTAATAACATTTTAAGCACCTTACAATACTGTTTGTAATGGGCTACTGTAGCTTGATTGTTACTAACATTTTGATACAATTCATGCTTTGTTCTACATGACATCCTTGTCTCACTAGTCAGCCATCTGGGCTGCCTATTACTGCTATTACCCCAGTTAGAACGTTCTAATGGAAAGCAACTCTCAAAGAGCATGAGAAATGTGTTAAGGAAAGCATTACATTTATCATCTATGTTATTGTCACTATAAACATGCTGCCATTCTTGTTCCTTGACAAGGTTTAAAAACTCTCTATTACTGTTGGATTAACTTTCCTATATAGTTTGTAATGAAATTTGACATTTGTTTGAGTACTAAAGCCGTTTAGTGTTGAAATTTGAGCATGATGGTCTGAAAGGCCATTCACCCTTTTACGAACAGAAAGCCCATCTATTAAGAAGAATGAATAAAAATATTGTCTATGGCTGTGCTACTGTTCCCCTGCACCCTAGTTGGAAAAAATACAGTCTGCATCAGATCATATGAATTTATGAGATCTACCAACATCCTTTTTCTTGCAACATTATATACAAAATTTATATTGAAGTCACCACATGTAACTAATTTCTGGTACTTCCTACGAAGTGAATCAAGAACCCTCTCTAGCTTGAGCAGAAGTGCTCTGAAGTCAAGAGTTAGGGGATCTATAAACAACAACAATGAGAAGTTTAATATCACTAAATTCAACTGCCCCTGCACAACATTCAAATATCTGTTTAGTGCGGTGCCGTGATACGTCTATGGACTCAAATGGAATAACCACTCTCCCACCCCTCAAGGAACTCCTTGAAAAACAGCCAGCCAATCCGTATCCTGTTAAAGGAAGCCTCTGGGATGGGGCTCGGTTTGGAAGGATAGCTGGTAATGTATCTTATGAACTGCGCACGCACTACACGATACAGTCAGATTAATGTGATCACCGCCATGTTAGAAATCAACGTACAATAACCACTCGCAGATGGCAGGTGGCCGCAATGGCAGTGGAGGGTACATAAAGCGTATCGGGAGGGAATACGGAAAACAGTGAAATCGTTGTTGTATTGCACAATCGGAGCGTTTTATCTGACGCGGAAAAGGGCATGATCATTGGCTTTCCGGCGAGGGTGGAAACATTTCAAAAACAGTTACGTTTGGAAACTTCTCGCGTGCGACAGTGGTTAAAATATACCGTGGTTGACAGAATGACGCTGTAAAAAACCGGTGCTAAGGCAACATTGGTTCACTACGGATCGTAGATGACAGAGGTGAACGACGGTTGCGGAGACATGTGCAGGCAAACAGACGTCCAACTGTATAGCAACTGTCCGCCCAGGTGAACCAAGGGGCTAGCAACAGTGTCTCCTTAGCGACCGTTCAGGACACGTTGGTGCGTATGAGTCTCCACAGCAGGCGCCTGGCTCATGCACCCACACTGACTGCTGTTCATCGGAAAGCTGAAAATTTCACGCCGTTGTTGCAACTGAACGTCCACTGAGTGTCGACAGGGGGCCTTCTCACATGAATCACGTTTTATGCTCCATCGGACAGATTGCCGTTGATGTGTAAGGCATGAAACATCCTGCAACGAACATCGGAAGAGTCAAGGAAGAGGAGGGTATTATGGTCTGGGGAATGGTTTTGTGGAATTCCCTGGGTGGTCAGGTCATTCTAGAAGGCACAATGGATCAACACAAGTATGTATCTATTCTTGGGGACCATGTCCATCCCTACATGCGATTTGTTTTTCCTCGGTGCGATGGTATCTACCAATAGCACAAAGTAATATGTCGCGCAGCTCGGAGTGTACGAGTGTGGCTCGAGGAGCACCACGACGAGTTTACCGTACTCCCATGGCCACCAATCTCCGCCGATTTGAAGGCAATCGAGATCGGGCTGTTCACGCCATGGTTCCTCAGCAGAGAAACCTAGCGCAGCTGGCCACGGGACTGGAGTCGGCATGACTGCACACCCTTTCGGTACCTTCCAGAATCCCAATGGATCTTTTTCCTGCACGTCTCGCAGCAGTATGCACTGCAAAAAGTGATTGTTCAGGCTTTTGACAGGTGGTCACATTAATTTGGCTAGACACAGTATATAAATAAGAACCATGATTAGGAGACAAGTTGCTAATTGCTTATAACGTAGACTTCAAAAATAGTGCCATGATTACAGGCAATGTTTATGAACCTCAAGCTTTGAGAAGATATATTTAAAAGGAAAATAAAAAGAATTTGGAAATGAGTCACAGCAAATACGTATTATAATCGATCACTACTTCCATGGCTCGGTCTCAAAGCTGATACCACGATACCTAAAGATAATGTTGTAAGCAAATTGTGGCAAATAAAAGCACAGGTAGCAGACAGGAAAATAAATGCTTGAGGTATATGCGAATGTTTACCTTACATGAATAAAGATGCAAAGTAAAAACGTTAAGGACAAGATCAGCTAGGTATGGTTTTGTTGAACCTGCCAGCTTGTGATTTCAGGGTTAATTGTACCAGTCTACATTAAATGATTATGATCTTGAATCCATTTCGTTGTGCTCTTCATATACCCATATGGTTCTTTTCCTCGCCTTGTCTGCTGTAGCAGCTTTCTTGCTCTAGCACTTTCTCGTGGCTGCGTACAGGTAGATTTTGTGACGGCACTGGTATTTTCTTCAAGGCAGGCTTCTTGGTGCAAAATGGTTCAAATAGGACTGAGCAATATGGGACTTAACATCTGAGGTCATCAGTCCCCTAGAACTTAGAACTACTTTAACTAACTTAAGGACATCACACGCATCCATGCCAGAGGCAGGATTCGAACCTGCGGCCGTAGCGGTCGCGCGGTTCCAGACTGAAGCGCCTAGAACCGCTCGGCCACACCGGCCGGCGCTTCTTGGTGCGAATCAAACTCAAAGTAATCACCAAGGGAAACTTAATCTGCTCGTGGCACGCCAAATGCAGCAAACAAGGTCACTTTCACACACATAAACGAACCTGTAGAAAGGTAATCTTCTTTTTTGAGGTGCTTGCTGTACATATACATATACTGAATCAATTACTTTCCTCTTCTTACGGCCACAGTCCATTTATTTTTACGCTCAGGGTCAAAGGGCAAGCTAATCAATTGTTTTTTGTAGTCTGGGCAGAGGAGCAAAAAAAATACGTTTTTGTGTTTCGTTTTGCGCTGCTGTCGCACGTAACAGTCATGATTCATTTCTGTCTTCGGAAATTACCTACGTTTTGACGCATTTGGCACGCTTTGCTTCATGCCTCAGTATCTGTCAAGAGCACGCGCATTTCAGTGCCCCGGAGATTATGGTTCCCGAAGTGGCCGCTGGAGCATTAGGAGAACGCGAATCGTCAATGAAGTGATCTGCCACATCCGATTTATTTGGGCTGTAAAAATCGGGTGTGCCCTTGCTGTTCCGTGCGTCTTTCATGGACTGTACTTGTCCTCTGCCCGATGCATGAAAGGCCACACTCACAGGGTGTTATGTAAACCCCAGCACTGTGGAGCGTCAAGTCATTCTTGACAGAATCCGAAAAAATGTTGCCGTCTTCAGTTCTCTTTAATTTTATACGTAGTGAGGATCCGATCTAATTTTTTTTCCTTTACGGCCACTGTGGCCGTGCGGTTCTAGGTGTTTCATGCCGGAACCACGCGCCTGCTACGGTCGCAGGTTCGAATCCTGCCTCGGACATGGGTGTGTGTGATGTCCTTAGGTTAGTTAGGTTTAAGTAGTTCTAAGTCTAGTGGACTCATGACCTCAAATGTTAAGTCCCATAGTGCTAAGAGCCATTTGAATCAATCTATTTTGACGACAGACTTCCCACATATGGCAGGAAAGCCATAGATTTAAATATCTCTCTTTCATCTTTGTAATTCCTATTGTAGCACCGATAACACAGGATGGGTCGAACATATAACCACAGATGCATTTCATACACTCTGCCGCTGAATATCTCTGGCCCCAGTACACGTTGTGGCGCAGAGAGCGGCTCTTGTGTTTAAAATAACGGTTGAGAATGGTGTACGTTGAGAGAGTCAGTTCACTTGAAGGTTTTCGAAAGGCATACGGCCGAATTATCAGTTGAAGAAATGATGTTTCGGTGGCTGCACACCCGAAATTTAGTTGATCAGTCAATACACCACGAAAGTATGTAGACGAAAAATATAGTTTCAATTCGTAATTAATTGTTGTTATCTGAATGATAATACGCTTCTTAATGAACTCGGAAACAATTATTTAGCTAATCCTTTAATTAAATACATACACTCACTAGAATTGAGCGATTTATGAAGAGTAATAGAGTAGCAGAGGAGGAAGTAACACGGTCGCTCTTATTGAGCAGAGGTGTTGACAACAAGTAACAACTCTATGCGACGAGCATGATAGGATTCTATGTCTGCGGCGGACGAAGGCGTATTGGCCTGACCGTTGTCTGCAGCAATGAATAAAGCGTCGATTTCGCTTTAGGGTAGAAAAGAAGGGAGGTCGCTGCCTTATACGACTCTCGATGGGAAGTTTTCGGGTGCAAGCAATAATCTTAAGCTAAATTACATTAAAATGACTCAGAGTTGACATCGAAGAATGAAATTGCATTTCTCATGTACATCGTTCTCAAAATATTACCTTTATGCTTTCCAGATGAATTTGTCTTCAAATAAAAGAGAAATATTTGTGTGTGTGTGTGTGTGTGTGTGTGTGTGCGTGTGTGTGTGTGTGTGTGTGTGTGTGCGTGTGTGTGTGTGTGTGTGTGTGTGTGTGTGTGTGAGAGAGAGAGAGAGAGAGAGAGAGAGAGAGAATGTTGGGTGTGGGGGTGGGGGAAGTAATTCAAAAGGAAGTGAAAAAGCTTAAATCGCTCCCATTTGTTGCAGAATTGGAAATAAAGATGACATTATTGTTTGGAGAACGGAAGAAGGTGCTAAAAAGTTACAGAAAAACAGGAAATGTTAGTGAAGGTCGAGTTCATGATAGATATCTGCCAAGGAGAGTACTTCTACTTATGGCATGTATCAGTTAGAAAAATGCACCGATTATGACTGATATCAGTCGAAATCGACTTGCAACAAGATAAATAAATTATGTTTCCGCAACTGGTTGCTACATTCTTTATAATTTTATATTCCACGGTCGTTGCGTAGAAAGGGAACCTTATGGTGCGCAACATTCAAAACTTTCATTTTCCGAAAGCTAGTTGAGAAATTCGCAAACTGACTTGCATAAAAATATATACGCTTTTACTGTTTTTATTTTGGGAGACTATTAAGGCACTTAAGCGTGATGTAGATGGCAGTGGGGGGGGGGGGGGGGGGCTCCTGTTTACTAGCTAGACTGATCCTGTAAATACGCATTTTTGACTGTCTATTATTATCTATAACTTAGGTGTTCCGACTAGGTCACCATTTCTAGGGGGCAGTACAGTTCTATTGGTGTTTAGGGTGATATCCCGACTGTGTTCTTTCGTTGTTGAATAAACATAGTATCTTAAGTTTAATCTTACCACGGATCGTCAGTTATTGGATTGCGTGTACATTGTTGCACTCTTGTTTGACCTGTACGTGTTCTCTGTGTCACAAGGTAGTTACCATCATTATACTAATATGTTTTTTGTTGTTTACTAATATTTATTGTAGATAATTGGTATGCCCGAGGCGTTCTTGTAACTCTTACGTTCCTAAGTTATACACACTTCATCGTCGTGGCTGGACTAGTAATAAGTATAATGATGAGAAATGCAGTAGGAATTAATTATCCAGTAACCATCTCCACCTCCTAAAAAGCAGTTTTAGTTATATGATGACTTTCCGAATGACAGACAGTCTCCGATGAATCCATTGCGTCAGTGGTAAACTTTTAGTAACGAAAAGTAGTCCGCAGTTGGAGTATGAAAGATTCACGTTCCACCTTGTTACAGACTTCGACGTTGTTTTAGCAATAAATTCGAAAGGTATTTATATATTGAAATTCGTCTCTACTACTGCGCCACAGTTCTGTGTGTATTAGGAGGGTAAATAGAAAATTCATGTATCTGCTCCCAAAAAAAAAGAAAAATGGGATTTTTGTTTGTAATGTTGGTACACGCTAAGCAATTAAAACTAAACTAGACTCCGTCCAAACAAGTCTCGGAAGACCCAACAACACTGCTCGGGCGCTGTGTCTCCTCAGCCTGTAGGCGTCACTTGATGCGGATGTGGAGGTTCAAAATGGTTCATATGGCTCTAAGTACTAAAGGACTTAACGTCTGAGGTCATCAGTCCCCTAGACTTAGAACTACTTAAACCTAACTAACCTAAGGACATCACACACAGCCATGCCCTAGGCAGGATTCGAACCTGCGACTGAATCAGCAGCGCGTTCCGGACTGAAGCGCGTAGAACTGCTCGGCCACAGCGGCCGGCGGATATGGTGGGACTCTAGGTCAGCACACCCCTCTCCCGGCCGTCGTCGGCTTTCCTGACAGGAGCCGCCACTTCTCAGTCAAGCAGCTCCTCAATTTGCCTCACAGTAGCTTAGTGCACACCGATAGGCAACACCGCTCGGCATATGGACGGTCACCCACCCGAGTACTAGCCGTACCGGACAGCGCTTAACTTCGATCCACTGCGGCAAGGCCGTTGGCTACAAGTCGTGCAATTACTGAAATAAAAATGAACTACATCTGAGAAATAGTTTCTGAAGTCATCAGTTTTGATGTGATTCCCTCTTTCTCTACTTAAGCCTAGTAAAACAGGGTGTTTGAGAATGCTTCATCCGATATCACAAAACTCTACAGTGAGGTGACAAAAGCCTTGAGATATCCCCTAATATCGTGTCGGGCCTCCTTTTGTCCGGCGTGTGCAGAAATTCGACGTGGCATGGAAGTCCCCTGCAGAAATACTGAGCCATGCTGCCTCTATACCCATCCATAACTGCGATAGTGTTGCTGGCGCAGGAGTTTTTGCACGATTATCTCCAAAAATTTTCAATGGGATTCATGTTGGGTTATCTAAGTGGCCAATTCATTCTCTCGGATTGTCCAGAATGTTCTTCAAACCAACAGCAAACAACTGTGGTCCAGTGACATGGCGCAGTGCCACCCATAAAAATTCCGTTCTTGTTTGGCGCCATGCAGTCCATGAATGGCTGCAAATGGTCTCCAAGTACCCAAACATAAACGCTTCCAATCAATGATCGGTTCAGTGGGACCAGAGAACCGAGTCCATTTCACGTAAGCACAGCCTACAGCATTATACAGCCACCATCAGATTGCACGATGGCTGGCTTCGTTGGGTTTCAGTCTTACTCGAACCCTACCGTCAGCTATTATCAACTGAAATCGGTACTGATCTGACCAAGCTACCGTTTTCCAGTCGTCTAAGGTCCAACCGATATGGTCACGAGCCCAGGAGAGGCGCTGCAGGCAATATCGTGCTGTTAGCAGAGACACTCGAGTCGATAGTCTGCTGCCATAGCCCATTAAAGCTACATTTCGCCGAACTGTCCTAGTGGATACATTTGTCGGACGTCCCACATTGATTCTGCGGTTATTTCATGCAGAGTTGCTTGTCTATTGGCACTGAAAACTCTACGAAAACGCCGCTGCTGTCTGTCATCCGGCCGCTGTGGCCGAACGGTTCTAGGTGCTTCAGTCCGTAACCGCACTCCTGCTACGGTCGCAGGTTCGAATCCTGCTTCGGGGATGGATCTGTGTGAGGTTAGTTAGGTTTAAGTAGTTCTAAGTCTAGGGGACTTATGACCTCAGATGTTAAGTACCATAGTGCTTAGAGCCATTTGAGCTGTCTGTCGTTAACTGAAGACCGCCGGCACTGCGTGGTTAGAGGTATTCTCGGCACATTCTTGACACTGTGGATCTCGGAATATTGACTTCTCTAACAATTTACGAAATGAAATGTCCCATGCGTCTAGCTCCAACTGGCATTCGGCGTTCAGAGTCTGTTAAATCCCGTCGTGCGGCCATAATCACGGCGGATAACATTGCACATGAATCACCTGAGTACAATACAATGCAATACATTGCCCTTTCATACCTTGTGTATTCGATACTACTTCCTTCTGTGTATGTGCATATCCTATCGTAATACTTTTGTCACCTCTATCTACACTGCCTGACAAAAATTATGAAGCATCCAGATGACGGTGGTCGGATGTTAGTGTTACTTTCTACTCATATACACCATCGACGACAACGTAAGTGATTGGAGTTGGAATTGCCTGTCCCAAGTGGACGACCACCAGAGGGCGTTAGTGCTGTTCGTGTCTCGTGCTCATAGGTACATTAGAGGCGTAAACAGCATCAGATGTTGACTGATCACTGTGAAATACACTCAGATGCCGCATACGTATGCGGGGCAGAACTTGCAAGGGACTCATTGTGAGTCTTCACTTGGCGGCTGCTCGAATACTATAATATCCAGATTTGTGAGGCATTCGGATGTGACAGTGGTTTGGCCCGGAGTGACCGCGCGGTTACAGGCGCCATGTCACTGATCGCGCGGCCCCTCCCGTCGGAGGTTCGAGTCCTCCCTTAGAAATTCACACACATTTGACAGTGGTTCGATGTTAGACTGCATGGAAACTTGAGAACAGGCATCTCGTCGTGAAGGTTCGGGTCCACTACATCTGAACACCACAAGGGAGGGTCGCTGTATTGTGCACCAAACACAATGCGACGCCTGCACATCTATGTCAGCCATCTGAGAGCAAGTACTGGACTCCCTGCCATACTCTGTGTCATTCCGCACCATTGGTTGCGAATTGGAGCTGCCGGACTAGGGAACTACCATCCAATGTGTAGGCTGTCATTAGCACCACAACGCAAACGGTTGCATTTGGAACAGTTCCATGACTGGGAGGCGTGGACTGCTGCTGCGTGTCATTGCACTGTGCTCAGCGATGAATCACGGTACTGTACTACCCTAGATGACCATCATGCCCAAATATGGTAGCGAAATGGAGAGATGTTCCATTCTTCAATTACTTTAAGGAGGCGCAGTAGAGCTACTCTCGACGTCAAGGAGGGGGGATGGATTGGATATGATTTCAGGTCGCGGCTGGTACTGACTGAAGGATGTCGGTCATCCTACGTCCTCTTATATTATCTGTCATGCGACGGTAACATAGGAACCATTTTTCAACAGGACAATGCTCGACCGCACATGGCACATGTCCTTACGGTTTGTCTGCCTGATGTTGAGGTACTCCGGTATCCCCAGTTCCGTGCCCGAAAGACTATATGTGTGACCAGCACGGACGTAAACCCTGCTCCAGTCAGTATCCATTTTATCGAATACCAGATACAACAGCTGTGGACAATTTTGCCTCGGGCGAAGATGCAAAGGGTTTATGAAACCATTCTCAACCGGATTACTGCACGCACGCAGGCTAAAGGGAGTCAGGTTCCTTTAAGTTGGCTCATATTGCCAAGTTGTTAGTAACTCTGACTCGATTTCATAATCACTGAAATAGCATCACATATACCCGCAACCCGTGAAGTTTCGTTCCATTTCCTCCTCTGGCTCTGGGTGCTTCCCTTTTTTTGTCAGGCAGTGGACATGAATGACGATAGAATCTTGAGCTGAAATTTAATTTATGCACATAACTATCACGTTTTTATTTTTAGAAGAACCATCCATTTTTGCAAAGGTTTATCTTTCGCATGCATGCACATACACCTGGTGTGATTTTTACTGTTACATTGATGATCAAAGCGTTTATTTACGTGTCAGAAATGTTCAATGTTCCCTTTACCCAATGCACGACAAACTTCCAGACGCATTTTTGTGAATATATGGAGTTACTTAAAAAAAAGTGTGTGAAATCTTATGGGACTTAACTGCTAAGGTCATCAGTCCCTAAGCTTATACACTATTTAACCTAAATTATCCTAAGGAGGAACACACCCACCCATGCCCGAGGGAGGACTCGAACCTCCGCCGGGACCAGCCGCACAGTCCATGACTGCAGCGCCCCAGACCGCTCGGCTAATCCCGTACGGCATTTGGAGTTACTACATTCACTTGTTGCTATGCGAACTCCCAAAGTTCTTGGAAGTGGAAGCACTTAGATGAGGTCTCGCACAAGTTCCAATAAAAAAAAAATTACATACTATGAGATCAGGTGACATTAGAGTCCAGTGTTTGCAGTGCAAGATCCATACATCCCGTACAGTCTATCGTCACTGAGGCAGATCAGTGTTAAGAAATGGTCTTACATGTGGCGGTTCTTCATCCTGTTGAGAAATGAAAACTGAAAATGACATTTCTTGAGTTATCGTCATCTTGTCAATGAACGGATACGATTTAGCTGTGGTATGACTGACATAGATGGACTATGGGAAAAGTTTAAACTGATTGTATATCGTGCTCTGGAGACGTGTGCCAAGTGAATGGATTACCGATGGAAAGGACCCTCCGCGGTTTAATCATTAAATTCGGAAAATGTTGAGCAAACAGAGATTGCTGCACTCTCGGTTGAAAAGAAAGTGGGCGAATGTTGACAGGCAAAAGGTTGGAGAAATTCGTGCGACCGTAAGAACAGCAATGCGCGAAGCACACAACATCCGAGGCGTAGAGAAGAAACTGAAAGAAATGAAGACAAATAAGCCACGACGTCCAGATGGAACCCCAATTCGGTATTACAAGCAGTACTCCGCTGCATTGGCCCCTTACTTTGTGAATATTTATCGCGAAATTCTCGCCCAGCGAAAAGTCCCAGACGTATAGGAAAAAGCTCAGGTGACTCCTTTATATAAAAATGGTAAAAGAACTGATCGTGCCGGCCGCGGTGGTCTCGCGGTTCTAGGCGCGCAGTCAGGAACCGTGCGACTGCTACGGTCGCAGGTTCGAATCCTGCCTCGGGCATGGATGTGTGTGATGTCCTTAGGTTAGTTAGGTTTAAATAGTTCTAAGTTCTAGGGGACTGATAACCACAGCAGTTGAGTCCCATAGTGCTCAGAGCCATTTTTTTTTGAACTGATCGCCATAATTACAGACCTATACACTTAACGTCGGTTTGCTGTAGAATTATTGAACACATTCTGAGTTCGCATGTAGTAAATTTCCTTGAGGCAGAAAAGCTACTGCCTACAAGTCAGCACATATTCAGAAAGCATCTGTCGTGCGAAACTCAGCTTACCCTTTCCTCTCATGATATCCTAGAAACCATGGATGGAGGGCAACAGGCAGATACCATACTCCTAGATTTGTGGAAAACGACGGTCCTATCATAAGGTCTATGTTCCCAGATATGTGAATGGTTCGAAGTCTTTTTAAGTAACAGAACCCAATACGTGGTCCTTGACGGCGAGGTTCATGAGAGACAAGGGTATAGTCAGAAATGTCCCAAGGAAGTGTGATAGGACCGCTTTTATTCTTTATACAGGGTATTCGGATGTTCTCGTTGCAAACTACTAGGAACTGTAGAGGGGAGTGAGTGGATAATATTTTGAATAGGAGTCCACGTCCGTAAAAATACTGTTTCCATTCTACAACGATTTCAGTTCAGCTGTGTAACGCGTTCACATCTGCTGAGGGGAAGCGGAAGGTCCCAGAGCTGCTTGTCCTGGTATGAAGTACCCTACACAAGATGATGTGTACTGCGTCAGACGGTCACCTCACGTCAGTTAACGTGTGTTAACGTATGCTTTGTTTAATTTACGAGACACCTGTAGAGACGGAGGAAGATCTACTGGCACGAGTTGTGGCCACTGAACTAGAAATTGAAGGACACCAGGTGGGATGGAGAGTGTGTATCAGAACATGCTTCGAAGGTGCAATGTCCATAACAACGTTCGTGGTCGCCACATCGAGCCACTGTTATAATGCATCAATACTGTTCTTTACGTACTGTATGCTGGGTTATTTTTTGTTTTGGAACAATGTTAACACGTAGTGTTTACGTGTCAATGCAAACAAATGTGCTTCTGTGATGTTTCGTTATATTTCCTTTCGAACTGTCACCTAATAACTATACTGCGTGACGCCTAATTCAGTTCCTCAAGCAGAAATTGTAAAATTGAGTCGCAAGTGGAAGAAGGTGTAACATCTGCAACACAACGTTTACTTTTGGTATAAAAGAGGGGTGAATGCAGAGGAGGCAACTAGAAAGATTTGAACTGTGTGTGGAGCGAGTGCTTTTGGGAAAAATACGCCATAAAAAGATATTCTTGTTTCAACAAAGATCGTTCTGGCATGAATGATTTTCCACATTAAGGAAGTCTCGACTACAGATACATGTGATAGATTACCATTTCACCATCATGCGACATTTGCAATCAACAGGCAAAGTTCAGAAGTCTGGCGTAGGAGTACTGCATGCTCTAATTCGAAACAACAAAAATCATGGAGTGACTATTATTGAACGTCATCAGGTCGCTCATTGAGCATTCGTATGCAGTACTGTTGTTGGTGACGTGTTATGATGCCTTTATCGTTAACTTCCTAAGAAGAAATGAAAGGCTGAGCCCCACCAAAAGACGTAAACTCGAGCAAAGAGTAGTGTGAACATAATATTTTACATCTGATAGCTCCAAAAGTGTGTTTTGGGCTACGAATTCTGCCCCACGGGGTGTGTGCAACACAGCTGGCATTTGTTGCCAACAACTAAGACACCTTTTGGTGGCAGTGTAAGGAAATCGAGCAAAAAACTACATCACCTGTGCTACTGCATGATGACGCACTCTGTTGATTTGAGAAACAAAACTGTCCAGGAAATTGATAGTAAAGTCGTCTCTCAGGCATTTGTATTGATAGGGAAGTCCTCTCTCAAGCACATGTCCCTCTCGTCATATATTCGTAAAAATTTACCTTTCCCGCTCTTGATCGATCAACCGTCAAGGCAATTCATTTCTAGACGAAAATACTCTTAAAACTACACTGGTTTAATGACATCGTTAGAACTAGTGGGTTTCTACGGGCGTAGAATTTGTAAACAACATTAGCATTGTCAGATTGTTTTAGATATCGTGAAAGAAAATTGTGCTCCTGATTAATTTCTCTTTGGCGGTTACTGATGCGTTTAGTAAACTAATGGAAAATTTAATTAAAACATTCACTGTACTAATACAAATTAAATTCAGCTTACTACAGTAACAACACGACGGCAGTCTATCTTAATAAAACATTAAGTGTCTATAAGACGATTGATCCTATTTTAACGCGAATTAGTAGGATATTACCGACTTTTGACATCGAAAAGATCTGTATTTACTTCATTTCGTGTATCATTCGCAAGTATTATGAAAATGTGTCATTTCATAGATAAAATTATGTATTCACAACAACAAAAAATATGTAGGTACAAAACAAAAGTGGCATTATGAATTTGGCAGTACCGTAAGGTTTTCGTTCTGACACTAACAAGGGGAGACCGCCAATTGTGAAATTCAGATTCGATTCATACTGCGCATAATAAAAGCTCATGGCCAGAGGTGTAATGTGGCAAAGCACCAAGATGCACTTCTCAGCCGTTGTCGAGAAAATCGACAGTCAAAAGAAACCGTTGAGGTGAAATACTCTCTACGATTTGTAACTTCCTACAGCGTCGTGGCGCAGCGGTAAGCGCTGGGGTTCGTAATCCGAAGGTCGCCGGATCGAATTTCCCGCCATGCAACTTTTTTTTTAGTATTTGTTATTTGTAATTAATATATATATATATATATATATATATATATATATATATATATATATATATATATATATAAAATTCCCGGCAATCAGTTGCAACAATTATGCATATAATAAGTTGTTGAAAGTTGTTTGTCGTGGAAAAACTGGCGATTTCGAACATGATTATGTTTTCTGCAAACAAAGTTGTATTTCACAAATGTTATTAATTGTCTTCATAATGTTTACACGTGCAGTTAACGGAAGACGTAGAAACGATGTTCCGAAACGAATACGTATAGTGTAAGTCAAACGTTCTAATTAGAGACCCCATGATATATATATGAATTACAAAAAACAAATACTAAAAAAAAAATTGCATGTCGGGAAATTCGATCCGGCGATCTTTGACTTGCGAAGCCAAGCACTTACCGCTGCGCCACGACGCCATAGCAAGTTACACCTCGTAGAGAGTATTTCACCGCAACGGTTTCTTTTAACTGTCGATTTTCTCGACAACGGCTGAGAAGTGCATCTTGGTGCTTTGCCACATTACACCTCTGGCCATGAGCTTTTATTATGCGCAGTATGAATCGAATCTGAATTTCACAATTGGCGGTCTCCCCTTGTTAGTGTCAGAACGAAAACCTTACGGTACTGCCAAATTCATAATGCCACTTTTGTTTTGTACCTACATATTTTTTGTTGTTGTGAATACATAATTTTATCTATGAAATGACACATTTTCATAATACTTGCGAATGATACACGAAATGAAGTAAATACAGATCTTTTCGATGTCAAAAGTCGGTAATATCCTACTAATTCGCGTTAAAATAGGATCAATCGTCTTATAGACACTTAATGTTTCATTAAGATAGACTGCCGTCGTGTTGTTACTGTAGTAAGCTGAATTTAATTTGTATTAGTACAGTGAATGTTTTAATTAAATTTTCCATTAGTTTACTAAACGCATCAGTAACCGCCAAAGAGAAATTAATCAGGAGCACAATTTTCTTTCACGATATCTAAAACAATCTGACAATGCTAATGTTGTTTACAAATTCTACGCCCGTAGAAACCCACTAGTTCTAACGATGTCATTAAACCAGTGTAGTTTTAAGAGTATTTTCGTCTAGAAATGAATTGCCTTGACGGTTGATCGATCAAGAGCGGGAAAGGTAAATTTTTACGAATATATGACGAGAGGGACATGTGCTTGAGAGAGGACTTCCCTATCAATACAAATGCCTGAGAGACGACTTTACTATCAATTTCCTGGACAGTTTTGTTTCTCAAATCAACAGAGTGCGTCATCATGCAGTAGCACAGGTGATGTAGTTTTTTGCTCGATTTCCTTACACTGCCACCAAAAGGTGTCTTAGTTGTTGGCAACAAATGCCAGCTGTGTTGCACACACCCCGTGGGGCAGAATTCGTAGCCCAAAACACACTTTTGGAGCTATCAGATGTAAAATATTATGTTCACACTACTCTTTGCTCGAGTTTACGTCTTTTGGTGGGGCTCAGCCTTTCATTTCTTCTTAGGAAGTTAACGATAAAGGCATCATAACACGTCACCAACAACAGTACTGCATACGAATGCTCAATGAGCGACCTGATGACGTTCAATAATAGTCACTCCATGATTTTTGTTGTTTCGAATTAGAGCATGCAGTACTCCTACGCCAGACTTCTGAACTTTGCCTGTTGATTGCAAATGTCGCATGATGGTGAAATGGTAATCTATCACATGTATCTGTAGTCGAGACTTCCTTAATGTGGAAAATCATTCATGCCAGAACGATCTTTGTTGAAACAAGAATATCTTTTTATGGCGTATTTTTCCCAAAAGCACTCGCTCCACACACAGTTCAAATCTTTCTAGTTGCCTCCTCTGCATTCACCCCTCTTTTATACCAAAAGTAAACGTTGTGTTGCAGATGTTACACCTTCTTCCACTTGCGACTCAATTTTACAATGCTTAACCGTAGTTCATGATTTTCAAGTATGCAAAATGCAATGCTTAACTGCAAGATGATAACTATAACTTCAAATTCGAAAATGACAGTTAAAACATATACTGACCGCGTCGCGCCGCGTTCACATGGGCGGCGCCGGATTTCAGGCGGCGGGTGGCGCCTGGCCGGTGGCCGGTAGCCGCTGCAGCGCGAGGAAACGCTCGAGCGGTAGCTGTTATGATCGCGACGCAGCCACGAGCTGTCCTGCGGAATTGTTTCTGGAATACTTGTTATTTATTGCTGGTGGGTAGAATGTCAAGCGAATTATCTTCGATGTTCAATCAGACTCATAACTTTATACGAGGGCCGAAATGTAGTAAAAAAAAATATATATACATAGAGGTGGACGCGAACTTGCGACTATCAGTTTACAATGCGCGACTATTACCGCTAGACCACAGGCTCACACATTGGAAGCAGACAACACTTCCTCCTAACACTTCCGTATCTTACGGTGTTGCCAGATTGTGCAGATGGCCGGTCTTAGGGTTGTCAGGGGCGGCCAGTTTTATTGGCCACCTTAAGTGAACGACTCGGACTTAGTCTCTGTGGCGGCCGGCCGGCGGCCAGTTTTTATGTCTAAGACTGTACCTTACCCGTCGTAGAACGGACATGGTTTCCTATTCAAAATATTATATACCCACTCCCCTCTACCAGTCCTAGAACTATGTAACTGGAATTTACCAACACCTTGTATACGTAAATGACGTGATGGAGAGGGTGAGCAGCAATTTAAGGCTGATTGCTGTTGAAGCTGTGGCGCACGGGATAGGGTCATTACTGCGTGACTATGGGAATATACAAGATCACTTGGATAACATTTCTAGTTGGTGTGATGAATGGCAGCTAGCACTAGATATAGAAAAATAGAAACTAATGTGGATGTGTAGGAAAAACAGTCTTGTCTTGAAACTTACCGTTGAGCCGTGGCGCGGCTGGCGCCAGTGTTCTCGCACTTAGAATGGCATCGCTGCCATCGATTATAGGGTCACCATCTTTGCCTTCCGCGATTCAGGCCGGTGGTCGGGTGGTTAACGGTGAGCGAAAAGAGACAGGGGAGTGAATTCGCAGGGTCGGAGGTGGCTTGTTGACGTTTATCGTGAGGCCTGTTGTACGAAGCCTGTACGCTATGGGCAGGGTCAGCGAGAGATCCCGGCAGTGACTTGATGGGACCTCGGGTTTTGTATCGCGGTGGTGCACTGTTGTGTTTTTGGGGCTTTTCTGCTGCGAGGACATGTATAGGTTCTTGTTACTGGCCATTGAAATTGAGATGTGTTTATGGCGTGACGGAGGAAATGTGTGATGCTCGCCGCTGTTGCATGTGAAAATGCGTCGTCTGCCTTGTGTTTGTACAGGAAATTATGTGAAGTAAATAGCTGATACCACCGCGACGTCTTGCTCTCACGCGTTGTTGAATATATTTCGGAATTACTGAATGGTGAAGATATCCCACGTGTAAAGCAAATGAAGCCATTTGCGCCATACTAAGGTACTGTTTTATTCTGCTTAAATCTGTGTCAGTTATATGTGCATTTGTATGCCCTTCTTTAGTTGCAGAAGTTATAGAAGTGTGTAAACAGAGAGCTATGTGGAAAGGGATGTAAAGTTGAAACCCTTCCAATAAGTGAATACACTCGAACTCTGTATTACTAAAGGTGCCTTTCGATACCAGCACCTACCTTGGGTAATAAGCGTTATTCGGAGGTTGTCATGGTACTGTAAGTAATTATTGTACACAAAATTGTTTATTCTGATTATACTAAATTGGAGATGTAAGATGGGTTGTGTGCCGCTGTAAATTACTATTGTCTCCTCTGTATGGCAGCCTAGTATTGTCAGTGGCTTCGATCATTATCCCTGTCATATTTCGAGTTTTGTATTCGCGGGTTTGCTTCAGCTGACACTGTTAAGTTGTAAGACCTATAAACAGACAAGTCAAACTGAGTATTCTATGAGCTCAAGACGATATTCTATTACGTGGTACCTTAGTTTGTTATAGGTTAGAAGTATTTTACGTGTTATTAATATTCTGCTGTTTTCTTTGTCTAAAGAGGAGCTAGTTCTGTGAAGTAGTCGTTTATATTTGATTAGTGTTTTACGCGTTGTGCCTTTTCATGTTAATTGTTTTTAAGAAGCTACAAATGACACTGTTTATGTTGCAGGTTGCTGAAACTGACGTGTTCACGGGGGTCGCATCCTGACGGGGTTGTAGTGGCCCTTTTTGCTACGGCACATCCGGCTATCCTCCTTCAGTACATTTGTTTCGCTTATATCGTTACTACGTTTGTCGAGTGGAATTAGGGCTTACTGTAATCACCTTATTTGTTGAAGTTAAGTATCTCCCTTGCTAGGGCGCGAACCTTCGTGGATATAGACGTATTGTCATTTGTAAAGATTGATAGTGTTATTCATTTGTTCTCGTCACATGTATGATTAGTTATCTTGTTATATTTAATGTCAGTAAAATGTAAGTGTTAGCGAGGTCCGAATTGGGACGTTGTATTCTCATCTTGTGGAAACAAATTTAAGTGATTTTATTCCTTTTTTAAGTAGCTTTTAGACTCGTACGTTTTGCCTCCATGTCTGGTGTTTTTATGGCTTCCAAGTTAATTAAAATTTCAATAAAGGTAAATTTGGCAACGGAGGGTTTCGTGTATTTATTAGTTGCTAAATGGATCCTAAGTTAAGTGCAGGAACCCTACCAACCGTTTGCGTTTCAATTAAGATATTTAGCTCGTCCACTTATGCTTCAGCAACTGAATTAGGCGTGACATTGTTCCAAAACAAAAAAGAATCCAGCGTACTCTACGTACAGAACATTACTCTTCGCCAGACGCCGTACCGTGGTTTGTGGAGGACATATGCAGATGTAAATGTACGTGGGTAATGATCAAGTGAACTAGATGAATCAAGGAGACCCCTTTCGGCAACTAGACGAGGTGAACTTTTGTTTCGATGCCTAAGTTTACTCTACATTGTATCTTAATTCTTGCAGAAGGTAGACTGTTATGGAATGTTAGGGATCTTTCTGAAACACCTTGTATTGTAATGCAGTAAAGAACCGCGTAAGGACCGTCGGAGACTCCTCGTACTCTCTCTCTCTTTCTCTCTCTCTCTCTCTCTCTCTCTCTCTCTCTCTCTCTCTCTCTCTCTCTGTGTGTGTGTGTGTGTGTGTGTGTGTGTGTGTGTGTGTGTGTGTGTGTGTGTGTGTGTACGCTAGTGGTGCAGGCATCGGGATGGAGACGTGACATGGGAAACAAGTGTCAGTTTGTAATAACCTACTATCACCGAAGGACATGTGAACCGCAGTGCAGCGTTGGATACACTGGTCCGCGTCAGATCACCTAAGTTATGCACCGTCGCCCAGGGGCAGTACTTGGAGGTGTGACCGTACGGGTACGCCGCACGCTTTTGGCGGCTTTCACTGTGCCTCCGAGACAGAGAGGGCAGGAAGGGTGCTGGCGTAAACTTTCTGGCCATCAGTCACGCACTAAATTCCAAACCCTTCCACAGTGTCTCATGAAGTGCGGGCATGTTGATGGTGATCCGTCCGTCAGGTGGGGACGTTAAGTTCGACGGCCACCTTGCTGTTTTTCGAGAGGCGTGCTGTTAGAGAGGATTAGGTTGTGTGCAGCCTCTCCATTCGTTCATCGTCCTCCAACACACACACACACACACACACACACACACACACACACACACACACACACACATACACACTTCAGAGTTATTAGTCGATCACAATATTATTGCAGTCGGCCTATCGTCAGTTGTTATCGTGATGTTTCACGAGGACACGTTGAAACACTTGATTGTTTATGCACAGTCATCTTGAAATCATTCACAGTGCGGTGCGTTTTCCTTAGTCAGTACTGTACTTATTTACTGGTCATCACCGAGTGTTTCTGATAACAATCACGTGAGGCCAAGTGCTATAATACCGTGGTAAGGTAGTGCACTTAAGCAACACCCAACATTAACACTTCGCGAAGGAAAATTGCCTACGGGAGCGAAGACTAGAAAACACGTTTTCAATTCAAGTGATTGAATCTGCCCTGGGGGCCTCGCAGCCATTCATGCCGTACAACTTTGCTTTACTGAAGCAAATTTCAGATCGGCGAGAAAAATAAGCTACGCTGCATTTGGTTGTTCTGGCGGTGTCACGACCGTGAATACGGGGGCACATTTCGTATTTGTCGGCTGTGATCTGTCACGGGAAACGTCACAGGCACCTATTCATGCAGCCGTCTCTATCGATTGAGGCGCCGGCAGTGGATGTCGCGCGATCCTGTCTCCCCCGGGAAAAAACGATATTGCCTCAGTCCGTCGCTCGCCTGGCGTTACGGCGGAACGGAATAAAACGGATCTGTCCGCTGAGGGCAGGCGGCACTCCAGAGCCACTTTTCGGTCGGTTGTCTCCACGGCTCCCTAGCATTACTTTCAGCCATCGTCTCTGAAGGCAGATGAGTACTGCGATAGAATTACTCACAGTGTGCGCGTCACACAACGACGTTACCCATTATATTCCAAAATACAGCGTATGAAAACGGGATTCTTCCAGCGCAACGGGGTTCAGTTGTTAGAAAGATAGGGTCGAGTGTTTTGCATAACCCATGGGTTAAGGATCATTTGTGTACCAAATTACAGTATCGTCTTACTGTTAGTATCACTACCCTACAGTATAGGGTCAAAGTATAAATATTACTCACTTCATCCTGATTAGGCAAATGGAGCAACTGGAGCAAATTTGATATGGTCAATGGGAGGCCTTAGGGAACTTGTGGAGGCGCTATTGGTTCTTGGTCGGTACCATAGAAAACCGCCCAAAATTTTTTTATCATTTTTTCTGTCACAAAACCGAGCCACGTGTTCCAAGATGGCTATGCTCAGCAAAAGCGGAAATTTTCATCATACGTTCCTAAGACTCCGGTCTCGAACAACACTGAAAATTTTCTTGGTATCGTTATCCGTTTCCTAGATACAGGTGCTTAAAATTACATTGCATGAACACATAAAACACGCACGTAAAGTCCGGTGCGAGGTAAAATCTAAAAAATAAATAACAGCAGCAAATTCCTCAAATTTTAACATTATATTCTCTAAGCATTTATCTACAAGTTATACCTTCCCGTTTTCAAAAATCTTCAACCGTCACTGAGAAACAAAAAGAAAAAAAACTGTTTTGGGTACCGAACCGAGCCGCGGCTTCCAAGACGGCTGGGCACAGGAGATAGGTGTAATTTTTGCGATATATTCAGAAGATCCTGATCTCGAAGAACCTCGAAAATTTTCTTGATAGCTTTATCCGTTTCCGAGATCCAGAGGTCCAAAAGGCGAAAACGTAGTTTATAAAGTGATGTAGCACGGAGAAATATGCTGTGAAGTGTCTGCGTTATCAGAAAGGTACTGGGAAACCCAGTGCTGAAGTACTGAAGAATACGCAACAATTTTGTGCACGTAAAAGCCTGTCCGAGGTATAAACTAGTTTTGCGCTATTTCAGTTTTACATAAGTAAACTATCGAAGTTTTACTAACCCATAAAATTATTCTCATATGAGTGACATGCACTACTACGTTAGAAGGGCACCAGCGGAAAAATGCTCCCATTGGAGCACAAAAAAGGCAGTTACGCTCCTGTTTAAAAAACTCTGAAAAGTGGAGTACAAGCCGCCTCGTTCTACCTTCCTCAGTACCTCTAACCTAAAACTTTCCCAAAAATTTTGGCATGCGAACATATTCGCGCTTTTTATGCTGAGAGATAAGTAGACAATGGCAGTGGGAAAGAGACGGAAAAGTAATAAATATTTGGCGATGGTAGACTAATTGTGGCGTAGAGAGAGCTAAGGAAATTATTTCAGTGTGAGAGATAAAGAGGAGCACAGTGCGAGTGGCACATAATTGACGGTGGCGGATCAATGTGAAGGAGACGGTGCCAGTGGGACAGGAACGAAGAGAAGGAGAATGTGGAAGTAGGTGGGAGCCAGTGATAATGAGAGACATAGTCTATGACAGTTCCTCGTTAGGAATAGAGAGATACAGTGAGAAGAGACAGCAGCAGTGGGAAGAATGGATGAGATAGAAACGCTATGAGAGATCAAAAAGGAGACAGTGACAGGGCGAGGGGACATTAGTAGTAAGACAGTATGAAGGAGACTGTGGCTGTAATAAAGGAGACAGTGACAGAGAAAGACAATGAGACAATGAACTGGGGTGAATGATGATGAGTGAGAATCGGCAAATAGGAAAGGATGGGTACGAGCGACTTACAGCGATGGACTAGTGGGTGTGATAGTTACAGATACGGGAAACTTATATGAGTGAGAATGGTATAAAGAGTGAGCGTATTTTTGCTTGCCAAAATTCTTGGGAAAATTTTTAAAGGCTCCAGAGAAAAGTAGAATGAGGCAACTGGTGCCCCTCTTTTCAGTCAGAATCTTTAAAATAGTGGCACATTCGCCTTGTTTATTCATTGATAGGAATGGTTTTCTGCTGGTCGCTGATGTTACACACAAACAAGTGTTTTTGGTGAAGGGACACAGAAATTTTTCCACGTTTCGCCCTTTAGCCCATTCAAGTAATAACATTTTTCTCCGATTCGACAGTGTTATTTTCTAGGCGCAACTATACCTAATTAAATTTGTTCATTTTTGAGGTGGGGTTAGAAACTGACTTATCGGACCTTCGCCATACATCAATGAAGGGTCGTTAGGTACAAGGAAACTTCCCTTTTTTCAATACTAAGGCATTTGTCATGTTAAGAGTAGTGTCACATCTACAGTTTCAGCTTCATCCACATCCTCTTCTATTTCCATAATAGTCCTTTAAGCTTATTTCCTTCACGTAGATCTTCTGTATATTACTTTCACTTTCCAGGTTTCCATTTTTCTCTTATTATTCTCACCTATCTGAGCTTTTAATGTTCATAAAGCTGTTACTTTTTCCTCAGTTTTCTTATATGTGGTATCTCAGCTGACAGGACGAAGTGCTAGTCAGCACCTAAGAGGTCAGACTGATCGCTTTCGAGCGCTGAAGATGGTGTAGAGCTAAACCCAAATGCGTAGGAAAGCATGGACGGTTCTAGGCTGAAAGGGACACTTATCTTAAGACAACATGCTCTGAACGGGCGCGATTGAAAAGGATGTGATGTAAACGGACGACAGGTTAATGACTGTAGGTTTTTGGCTCAGATAACGGTCTCATCTCGATGTCACTAAATAGGACTTCCAGTATTAAGTTACACATTTGTGTGACTTACAATCAGATTCACCTTCCCTCCCTCCCCCCCCCCCCTTCATCCCTTTAGGGAATGACAGCCAGTTGATCACGGTCATCAAGGGAAACCGTCGCACACATTAGGAAATCGTGAGAGTTATATTCAAAGTCATCCAAAGAAACCCCTGCCCTACCCACGCACCTTAGGCAAGGGAACATGTAACTTGATACTGGTCAAGTGACACAGAATTGGCAATTCATCATTAAAAAATTGTTTTTTGTGGTACATTTATTTAGTCGTTTGTTGTATATTCAGATTATTTTTAGTTGCAAAGCTATCTGTTGTACACACCGTAGTTTTTTCACACTGCTTATACTTCTTATATACAATAATTTACAACTTTTTGTTGTTGGTGCATTTACACAGCCATTATTTTTCTTATTTTTCCAATGATTTTTGACTGCCACTTATACTAAAAACTTAAATTCCACGTTTCTCATTATCTTTCTATGTACATTTTTATACACACTAGTGACATTTTGTTTCTATATTTACAGTATTTACATGTTCTTTCTGATCATTTTTTATATACAATTTATATAGGAAATGAGGACTGGCAACATCAGGTGAAGAAAAACACACACACACACACACACACACACACTCACACACTCTCTCTCTCTCTCTCTCTCTCTCTCTCTCTCACTGACTCACTCACTCAGTCATGCCCACAGATATATACAATATTTACATGTAGACAGTGTACATACAATAAATACACACACACACACACACACACACACACACACACACACACACACACACACACACACACAGTGTGCAGTCAGGCATGCAAGCTTACACATACACAACTATGACACGTGACTCAGATGAACTGTTTGTCATCAAGACACACTAGCCCTAGCCCTACCCTCAACTGCAGTGGAGTACGTACATACGTATGTACGTACCTCATGGCCTCTTGATAGAAAGACTACTTGATGCATAATTATGTAGAGCAACACTAATGCTCTTGAGCGAGCATCTCTTGTAATCATGTATTGAGACAGCCTATAAGACACAACAAAGCTCACCCTTAGCCACCTCTGGGTGGCAATTGCATCTGTGTGGCATGCATTCGCGATATTTTCTAACATTTTCTATGGTTTTTTCAGAAATTGAATAATTCTTTAACTTTTCTTTCAAAAGTCACAAGTTGCAAAAGCCTTCTGTTCGGTGTTTATATCAATAAATTATCATTCAGCAACGCTGTCTGAAGGAGATGCTGTGGGTGATGCTAACAACTTCCATTCCAAACCTGAGAGTTGCTGGAGGTTTCTGTAGTGCAGACTAAATGGCTGCCGGCCGCTGGTTGCCGAGCGGTTCTAGGCGCTTCAGTCTGGAACCGCGCGACCGCTACGGTCGCAGGTTCGAATCCTGCCTCGGGCATGAATGTGTGTGTGATGTCCGTAGGTTAGTTAGGTTTAAGTAGTTCTAAGCTCTAGGGGACTGATGACCTTAGATGTTAAGTCCCATAGTGCTCAGAGCCAATAAATGGCTGCTTAGTCTCCCACATTATCAAGAGCTTCAGGATCGAATCATTCAGTGAGAATAGATGCTGTGGACACAGTGGTAAGTTGTTGTGCATGTTATGCAAGTGGGTGGGATATGCCAATTCTGACTCCAGAACACATCCACCACCAACATCTGCAGCCGCATCATGGATCTTTTCCTTCAGTATGGCGTTTTCTCCTCTGGATATCCACCAAAATCCTCCTAATGGCAGACTTTGTCACGTGATGTACCTACAGTTGTTTATATCCAGGTAAGGGATGTGACCTAAACCGTCAGATGGCATGCACTCTTCCTCACTCATTCCTTGGCATACATGTGCACACACTGGCGAAGTCTACTGTGAATACCATGTTTGAAGAAAAGGAGCATGTCAATATTGTCAACTGTTCGATGCTGACACAGGTTCTTCCCTGCGGCAGATAGTATGTACTCAGGCCTACACTGTAGAATTTCTCGAAAATGACCTTGAACAGATGTGCACTGGTGTTCATATATAATCTAGCATATTCTCACGAATCAAGAATACCAATCTTCAATTAACATTCACTGCGTGCTCACACTGTACATCAGTTATGGCACTGCATGCCATTTTACTGGAGAATGTGGTGATGTTGGGCAACGTGGTTCATGGAGTCTCTCCACCGAATCCAGTTATCTGCATGGAACAGCCCATTCTGCACGACAGGGTGAAACATTCCATCATCAGGATATGCTGCTGTGGTGATACGCCTCATTTCAACAAAACCTGATGCATTTTCTTAGCAATACACAAGTGCTGAACGAGAAAGTGGGCATCATACCTGCTCAAACTGTGAAAAGTGGTGAGTATGCACCATCAGTTCGCATTCGTTATGAGCTGCATTGCAGAATTTCCCAGTTAGATGACAATGGTCTCTACATGGAGTTTCTGCTTTATATCCAACGTAGCCACAAATACGGCAGTCTAATGCCTACTGGTATAGGATATGAGTCTCCTGCGTTTAGGTCATAGAAATGTTGTTGCAATAAATCCCATAGAACTCTCACACAAGCTTTTAAAGCTCAGCGAGCAAACATCTCGCAGAAACGTCGTGATGTGTGATTTGTATCTGTTCAACTAGCGTCATATCAGCATAAAACTCGTCGTCGTCGCTTACGTGCGAATGTGTATAAGGCTATAGGCAAAGTGGAGTTGAAAGCTGCTGGTATCACATCGAAGAATAAAGTTAAAGGCATCGCTACTCGTGCTGTTACTGGTGGACCGTGTGTGTTTTTAGGTTGTAGATTTGATTTTGGTGAAAGTCAGGCTGGCGCTATTCCGCCTGGTAACTGTAATGGTTCGTTAAGTGTCGTGTTTGCTAGATGTGGGGGCATAAGTGAGTACGGTGGCCTTGTTAGTTTTGATCGTAGGTATGTAATTTTTTACCGTACTTTTCATTTTAGTGAAGTCGTAGATGGTAGTAGTTCTTATTTAGTTCCTGCGCAAGCTTTGTTTATACGTACTCGTCGTCGCAGGAAGGTAGATGATGGCGAGGCTGTATAGTTTTATGCTAATGCATACGGTAATGTTGTTCTGTAAAGGTAGTATGGGAGGCAGAGGAGTCACCAGAGGCGTTAGGAGGCACTCGATGTCAGTGCATACGATGAAGGGGCATTGCTCCTTGTGCTGAGCATTGTTAAACTCTTAGAAAATTTATCCTGGGTCGACATTTCCAAATGTACCGGTTCCTGGCAAGAACAGTCAGTGAGGTACTTTTCAGGATACTCACTCATGATAAACTAATTGAGACATCTATTGCAAAAATATCGTTTGTGTTCTTTTCTACTGTATGATTTATGGAATCTGCTTAACCAGGTCGAAGAAGACCTGAAATCAGTAATGTCCCAGTGTCGTATATTTCCGTAGGTAACCTTGCGTTGCCTCTCATGAGCAGCACTGCGTGTTTCATAAGAAAACTCCTCTAAAGAATTGTAGTTCATCTTATTTATTCAAGTTTATATGGTATATGTTGGTTATTAATGAAGGTAATGGGACACTGTGACAATCCTGTACAGTAAATCTTTCGCATAGTTTTTTTTACATAGTTTTGCAATTTTCGGTTTGGCACATATTTATTACTTCCGCTATACCGTTCATGGGCAGATTTTATAAAGCGAACCAGGTTTGCACATTGCTTGAGATTAAGCATTAAATACAATCGATATTAACTCAGGTTTATCTCCATTGTTAACAGTTCCACTAGTACAAAAGCAATTGGTAATTATTGTCGATATTAAATGAGTTGCAGGTTTGAGTGAATGGTAGCTGCGGACAATTGTTTCAGACAAGCTGTCAATGAAAACAAATCCACTTTACAAATTACAATCGTACCGAGCCGAGTTATATGATTACTGAAGCGCCGTCAACCTAGGATGTGCGCCTGCCATGTTGCACATGCGCAAACCGCTACGGCTCCAGTAGGGGTGTACAATTCTCCAGCTGCCTGGTGAGCTACGATTTTGCCAACTTTCAACGTATTTTTAAGATACTTGCAGTGCATCATAGCAGAAAAAATTTCGACAGGGTCTTTCTTTCGGCGTATTCTTCCTGGATAAAAAATTTTAGGGTATGTTTCTACATGTCGGATCGGAGCATGCCCTGTTAGTTATACTACATAACTAGTGAACCAACCCTGCTTCGCACAGTTAGCATTGAATATCTACGGCCAGGCGCCTTGTTTACGGGTCACTCTGCAGAGCTATACATGAACATCAGAGAACAATGTTAAGTAAATGAACATCAGCTCTCTCATGTAAATTACGCGATAAAGCCAGGAAAATTGTGTGGCAGCTTGAGTGCCATATGTCCCATACTGTATTGGAGTCTGGAGTGACATCTCACGGCAACGATGGGAGCACATCGTTATATAAGTAGTATGTTTAAACCACCATAAATATTGTAAGCAAAGTGTGGGTGTATGTGTGTGTATGAGAATGATTCATATATGTACACTACCGGCCATTAAAATTGCTACACCACGAAGATGACATGCTACAGACGCGAAATTTAACCGACAGGAAGAAGATGCTGTGATATGTAAATGATTAGCTTTTCAGAGTATTCACACAAGGTTGGCGCCGGTGGCGACGCCTACAACGTGTTGACATGAGGAAAGTTTCCAACCGATTTCTCATACACAAACAGCAGTTGACCGGCGCGGTCTGGTGAAACGTTGTTGTGATGCCTCGTATAAGGAGAAGAAATGCGTACCATCACGTTTACGACTTTGATAAAGGTCTGATTGTAGCCTATCGCGATTGCGGTTTATCGTAACGTAACATTGCTGCTCGCGTTGGTCGAGATCCAATGACTGTTAGCAGAATATGGTATCGGTGGGTTCAGGAGGGTAATACGGAACGCCGTGCTGGATCCCAACGGCCTCGTATCACTATCAGTCGAGATGACAGGCATCTTACCCGCATGGCTGTAACGGATCGTGCAGCCACGTCTCGATCCCTGAGTCAACAGACGGGGACGTTTGCAAGACAACAACCATCTGCACGAACAGTTCGACGACGTCTGCAGCAGCATGGACTATCAGCTCGGAGACCATGGCCGCGGTTACCCTTGACGCTGCACCACAGACAGGAACGCCTGCGATAGTGTACTCAACGACGAACCTGGGTGCACGAATGGCAAAACGTCATTTTTCCGGATGAATTTAGGTTCTGTTTACAACATCATGATAGTCGCATACGTGTTTGGCGACATCGCGGTGAACGCACATTGGAAGCGTGTATTCGTCATCGCCATACTGGCGTATCATCCGGCGTGATGTTATGGGGTGCCATTAGTTACACCTCTCGGTCACCTCTTGTTCGCATTGACGGCACTTTGAACAGTGGACGTTACATTTCAGATGTGTTACAACCCGTGGTTCTACCCTTCATTCGATCCCTGCGAAACCCTACATTTCAGCAGGATAATGCACGACTGCATGTTGCAGGTCCTGTACGGGCCTTTCTGGATACAGAAAATGTTCGACTGCTGCCCTGGCCAGCACATTCTCCCGGTCCCTCACCAACTGAAAACGTCTGGTCAATGGTGGCCGAGCAACTGGCTCGTCACAATACGTCAGTCACTACTCATGATGAACTGTGGTATCGTGTTGAAGCTGCATGGGCAGCTGTACCTGTACACATCATCCAAGCTCTGTTTGACTCAATGCCCAGGCGTATCAAGGCCGTTATTGCGGCCAGAGGTGGTTATTCTGGGTACTGATTTCTCAGGTTCTATGCACCCAAACTGCTTGAAAATGTAATCACAAGTCAGCTCTAGTATCATATATTTCTCCAATGAATACCAGTTTATCATCTGCATTTCTTTTTGGTTTAGCAATTTTAATGGCCAGTAGTGTAATATGTTTACAATCAACAGAAATATTGTATCCAAAGCATGGGCGTATATGTGTGAATGATTCAAGTATCAGAGGCTGGCAGAAAAAGGAAGAAAAAACGTATATGATGTACATGTTTAGCTCGAGCTGCAGCACTTCCCTTGAGAAACTTTGTACCCACTGCGATGCACTGTAGAGACTAATTACCGCAGTTTATGGCAGACTTATTTGCTGTACCACGGAAAGAATCGTGTCCACATATAGGTGTGATGCAAGAAAAGCTGGAAGTTGAAGGTTGAGGCATGTGCTGCGCTGATAAAGGTACGTTCTGTATGTAAGCGAAGGAAATTTGCTGAAACAGTTTTTCGGAAAACGATTTACTAGCAGCAAAAAAATTAAACACGAAATGTTTGGGATTCGCATGTTTTCTCGCTGTGCAGTTGTTCTCAATCGATTGCTGGGAAATTATTGGTTAAAAAATTTGATTATTTCAAATATTAAGTCCCACTTCACAAGCTAATGATGAGGTGGTTATACTTTCGTTGTTCATAATGTTTATTACGGTACTTCAAATTTGAGTGCCTCACTGCCCGTAATTGGAAGAACTAGCAGGGGATTAATAATGCATATTACGACTGCTAATCTGAGGGAAGCAGAAATTGGCAGTCTGAAATTGTCATATTTCAAAGGGCATCGTTCAAACGTCTGTGAAAGTATTTCGAAATCTTGTTAATACATCCGCAAGAAATTCCTGGATGCCATTTAAGGAGATGGAGATCATGTATTTCTGATCTTTAAAAGGCCTAAATCTCTTTTTCGTTAGTCGCGATTCGTTTACCAACCTTCTGCATAATTTGAAAGTGCCAAAAAAAAAAAAGTCTTTCTTCCCATCACGCAAAGAATCGTGTTCGCATTTACGTTTGACTCCAGGAAAGCAAAAAGCTTAGTTGAGTCATCTGCTGCACTGCTGCAAAATTTCCTTTGTATAAACGAAGCAAAGTTGCATCCCATGCTGAAGACAAATTACCGGATAACGTTTTACTTCATGCATAAAGAATTGGAAACTATTGCTTTTGGAGTTACGTGTGTTTTCGGTAAGCAGTTGTTCAGAAACGGTTGTAGTCAATCGGAATTTTTTTTTCTTTATTATGATTTCAATCCCCCGCCCAATATCGGCAGGGGAGGGTTGTCAGCGGCACAAACCGCCGCTTTTCAGCCGAGTGATATGACAGCTAATAGAAGAAGAAAATGATACATAGAAAGGCGATAAAATTGGGAACATAAAAACACAGTAAGAGGAGATAATGAAGGTAAAAATACACTGACATGGAGACGTTCATGGAGGTGTGGGGAGGGGGGGGGAGAGGTCAATCTGACTTCACTTGGGCTACTTGCATGCCCATAGTCAATTATCGAAACAAAGAAACGGGAGCTACAACGTATCGCAGAATCCGAGACGAGTTTCGTTTCTGGCAAATTGTTACATCACTGATAGGTAGGCGCTAAGTTAAAAGACAAAGTGAAAAAAACATGATATTTCTTTGTTTTTACCACTAGATCACCAAACAATATGCAAAGTGTTAATGTTGCTGCACTCTTGCGTCAATGCTGCTCCCTCGTGTTATGACGTCTGTTCACTAGGTGGCATCAGAATCGTCTTTACGACATAACTTTCATTCTTAGTAATTCAGACAATTTGTACGAAATATTTATTATGTCCAGAAGACTTCTTCATCAATAATTTTATCTGTGAGTGGAAACCGGATCAGAATCCCTTCAGCAGTTCCTGAGATTAGCTTACACATACAGATGGACGCGAAAAGGTGAATACAGTTTGTACATACTTAAAGAAGAGATACACCATTACTGGCTCCTCTGTTACGCCCATCCCGCCTGGATCTCCGCCCCCCCCTTCCTTTTATAAATCCCTCCAAATCCTTGAACGCCATGCTCTCCGCCTTGCCTATCGCATCCGTCTCCCCTCCCCCACGCGGATCCTGTATGATCTTATCCCCTTCCCCCACCTCCTCCTCTTCCTCGAACGAATACGCATCCTCTACACATCCCGTAAACTCGATCCTCCTCATCCGCTCGTCTCCCCGATCCTCTCCCACCCCCGCCCGCTGCCGCGCCTGTACTCCCATGTCCCACCCGGTCTCCATCTCTCCACCCTCCTTACCCTCTCCCAAGGTGGCTTCCGCCAGCTCCCCCTCCCTGATGATGTCCTCCTCCCCTCCATCTACCCCTCGTACCAACTTTGATCCTCCCACCCTCCTCCTGTGCATGCTCCTCAGGGCACCCTCCCTCCCTTCTCTCCCTTTTTCCCTCCCCCTTCTTTTCTCTCCCCTCCTCCCCCAGGCCTCCCCTCCCCTGTCCCTCTCCCTCCTGCCCCCGTCTCCTCCGCCATTGGCGTCCTTTTCTCCCCTCTCCCCCACCTCACCCCCGTTCCCCTCTTGGCAGGTTCCCGGACTCGCACACGCTACGTGGACTTTCGCGCGCCGGAGATCGCCGCCATCAGTGTCTTGTGTGTGCCGTCGTGTTTAGTGTTCAGTGTTCACCGTCACACTCCGTTGTTCACCAGTGCCATCGTCTTCTTCCGTGTTTGTGCGTCGTCTCAACGGTTTGCAGTGTGGTTTATCGTCGAGTGTGAACGGCTCCGTGTTTGTCTCTCTGTGTCTCCTGTTTTATCGCCCACCATTTTGTGACTTTTCTGTTTTTCTCCTGTTTTTTATGCTTATGTCTTCTTTGGCTGAAGAGCAGCGTAGTGTGCTGCTGCCGGCCTGCCTATTGTATAGGCTTTAAACTGACAATAAAGTAAAAAAAAAAAAAAAAAAAAAAAAAAAAAACATTACTGGCACGGATTCCCTCTCACAGTCAATGAAACACGCTGCGATACTGATCCATCCTACCAGGTACAGATTTTCCTGTCTATTTCCACTCCACATCAGGGCTCCGCCTCTCTCCTCCCGCTCCATTCCACTTCCTCCCTTCCTCTTCAGATACCACGGCCCTGACCATCCACCAGACTCATCATTCCTTTCTGCGATTACCGGCTATCCCCTTTCTGCAGATACCACTCAACGGCTTATAAAATTATACCCAACATCATTCAAACGTTTAATCTTCCCACAGCTTTTCCATCCATCTCAGGCTCTTCAGCCCTTATAAAAAAGCATCTTTATTTGCCAATCAGCTTTTTCTGCCAGCTGTATAAATTATATTTATTCGACAGGTTTGGTTGTTTCAGCCATCATCAACTGGAAGAAAAATGTATAACATATGTTGGTTTGATAATACATATTTTTCATAGAAAACGCTTTCACGCACTAAATGTAGAAATGGCAAAAAGTAAAATGCAAAATAACAAGATTTTGATAGAATCTTGAAGAAACTTACATAAGTTACTCCTTGGCAAGTCCGGATTATCTAATTACATACAAATGTCACTAAAAAGGGGGCTAGCTACTAGCCTGATTGTAATTACTTATTTTCTGCTTATTCTTATATTGAAATAACTGATGGAAATTAGACTTAAACGACTCTTCGTCACAGCAGGGGAATGTCTCACTCAAAGTGCAAATAGTGAGATATACCCCAGCATCTTCCTATGTATCCCTTTATTAAACTATTTCTTTGTTATCTGTTGTCGGACTGATTTCCACATTACCTTACTGTTGTAGTGGTCTTCAGTTTAGAGACAGGTTTGATGCAACACTCCATGCTACTCTATCCTGTGCGAGCTTCTTCATCTCCGAGTAACTAATGCAACATACATCCTTCTGAATCTGCTTAGTGTATTCATCTCTTGATCTCCCTCTACTATTTTTATCCTCCACGCTACCCTCCAATACTAAATTGGTGATCTTTTGATGCTTCAGAACATGTCCTACCAACCGGTCCCATCTTCTAGTCAAGTTGTGCCACAAATTCCTTTTTTTCCCAGTTCTGTTCAGTGTCTCCTCATTAGTTACATGATCTACCCATCTAATCTTCGGCATTCTTCTGTAGCACCACATTCAGCAATCTTCTGTTATCTTCTTGTCTAAACTATTTATCGTCAATGTTTCACTTCCATACAAATAGCTTCAGAAAAGACTTCCTGACCCTTACATCTCTACTCGATGTTAAAAAATTTCTCTTCTTCAGAAACGATTTCCTTGCCATTGCCAGTCTACATTTTATATTCTCTCTACTTCGACCATCATCAGTTAATTTGCTTCCCAAATAGTAAAACTCATTTACTACTTTAAGTGTCTCATTTTCTAATCTAATTCCATCAGCATCACCGAATTTAGTTTAACTACATTCCATTATACTCATTTTGATTTTGTTAATGTTCATCTTATATCCTCCTTTCAAGACACTGTCCATTCCGTTCAACTGCTCTCCCAAGTCCTTTGCTGTCTCTGACAGAATTACAATGCCATCGGCGAACCTCAAAGTTTTTATTTATTCTCCATGGATAGTAAACCTACTTCATACTTTTCTTTTGTTTCCTTTACTGCTTGCTCAATATACAGATTGAATAAAATCGAGGATAGGCTGCAACCCTGTCTCACTCCCTTTCGAACCACTGCTTCCCTTTCATGTCCCTTGACTCTTATAACTGCCATCTGTTTCTGTACAAATTGTAAATAGTCTTTCGCTCCCTGTATTTTACCCCTGCCACCTTCAGAATTTGAAAGGGAGTATACCAGTCAACATTGTCAAAAACTTTCTCTAAGTCTGCAAATGCTAGAAACGTAGGTTTGCGTTTCCTTAATCTATCTTCTAAGATGAGTCGTAGGGTCAGTAATGTCTCACGTGTTCCAACATTTCTACGGAAGCTAAACTGATCTTCCCCGAGGTCAGCTTCTACCAGTTTTTTCCATTTGTCTGTAAACAATACGTGTTAGAATTTTGCAGTCGTGACTTATTAAACTGATAGTTCAGTAATTTTCACACCTGGAAACACTTGCTTTCTTTGGGATTTGAATTATTATATTCGTCTTGAAGTCTGAGGGTATTTCACCTGTCTCATACATCTTGTTCACCAGATGGTAGAGTTTTTTTCATTGCTGGCTCTCTCAAGGCTATCAGTAGCTCCAATGGAATGTTGTCTACTCCCGGGGCCTTGTTTCGACTTCTACATCTACATCTACATTTATAATCCGCAAGCCACCCAACGGTGTGTGGCGGAGGGCACTTCACGTGCCACTGTCATTACCTCCATTTCCTGTTCCAGTCGCGTATAGTTCGCGGGAGGAACGACTGCCGTAAAGCCTCTTGCGCGCTCGAATCTCTCTCATTTTACATTCGTGATCTCCTCGGGAGGTATAAGTAGGGGGAAGCAATATATTCGATACCTCATCCTGAAATGCACCCTATCGAAACCTGGACAGCAAGCTACACCGCGATGCAGAGCGCCTCTCTCGAAGAGTCTGCCACTTGAGTTTGCTAAACATCTCCGTAACGCTATCACGGTTACCAAATAACCCTGTGACGAAACGCGCCGCTCTTCTTTGGATCTTCTCTATCTCCTCTGTCAACCCGATCTGGTACGGATCCCACAGTGATGAGCAATACTCAAGTATAGGTCGAACGAGTGTTTTGTAAGCCACCTCCTTTGTTGATGGACTACATTTTCTAAGCACTCTCCCAATGAATCTCAACCTGGTACCCGCCTTACCAACAATTAATTTTATATGATCATTCCACTTCAAATCATTCCCCACGCATACTCCCAGATATTTTACAGAAGTGTTTGTTCCGCTATCATATAATCATACAATAAAGGATCCTTCTTTCTATGTATTCGCAATACATTACATTTGTCTATGTTAAGCGACAGTTGCCACTCCCTGCACCAAGTGCCTATCCGCTTCAGATCTTCCTGCATTTCGCTACAATTTTCTAATGCTGCAACTTCTCTGTATACTACAGCATCATCCGCGAAAAGCCGCATGGAACTTCCG
Source organism: Schistocerca nitens (assembly GCF_023898315.1). Lineage (NCBI taxonomy): Eukaryota > Metazoa > Arthropoda > Insecta > Orthoptera > Acrididae > Schistocerca > Schistocerca nitens. Next base: position 620,001,788 of record NC_064618.1, read on the forward strand.
ACACTATCTACTAGGTCATTTATATATATTGTGAAAAGCAATGGTCCCATAACACTCCCCTGTGGCACGCCAGAGGTTACTTTAACGTCTGTAGACGTCTCTCCATTGAGAACAACATGCTGTGTTCTGTTTGCTAAAAACTCTTCAATCCAGCCACACAGCTGGTCTGATATTCTGTAGGCTTTTACTTTGTTTATCAGGTGACAGTGCGAAACTGTATCGAACGCCTTCCGGAAGTCAAGGAAAATGGCATCTACCTGGGCGCCTGTATCTAATATTTTTCGGGTCTCATGAACAAATAAAGCGAGTTGGGTCTCACACGATCGCTGTTTCCGGAACACATGTTGATTCCTACAGAGTAGATTCTAGGTTTCCAGAAACGACATGATACGCGAGCAAAAAACATGTTCTAAAATTCTACAACAGATCGATGTCAGAGATATAGGTCTATAGTTTTGCGCATCTGCTCGACGACCCTTCTTGAAGACTGGGACTACCTGTGCTCTTTTCCAATCATTTGGAACCTTCTGTTCCTCTAGAGACTTGCGGTACACGGCTGTTAGAAGGGGGGCAAGTTCTTTCGCATACTCTGTGTAGAATCGAATTGGTATCCCGTCAGTTCCAGTGGACTTTCCTCTGTTGAGTGATTCCAGTTGCTTTTCTATTCCTTGAACACTTATTTCGATGTCAGCCACTTTTTCGTTTGTGCGAGGATTTAGAGAAGGAACTGCAGTGCGGTCTTCCTCTGTGAAACAGCTTTGGAAAAAGGTGTTTAGTATTTCAGCTTTACGCGTGTCATCCTCTGTTTCAATGCTATCAGCATCCCGGAGTGTCTGGATATGCTGTTTCGAGCCACTTACTGATTTAACGTGAGACCAGAACTTCCTATGATTTTCTGTAAAGTTGGTACATAGAATTTTACTTTCGAATTCACTGAACGCTTCAGGCACAGCCCTCCTTACGCTAACTTTGACATCGTTTAGCTTCTGTTTGTCTGAGAGGTTTTGGCTGCGTTTAAACTTGCAGTGTAGCTCTCTTTGCTTTCGCAGTAGTTTCCTAACTTTGTTGTTGAACCACGGTGGGTTTTTCCCGCCCCTCACAGTTTTACTCGGCTCGTACCTGTCTAAAACGCATTTTACGATTGCCTTGAACTTTTTCCATAAACACTCAACATTGTCAGTGTCAGAACAGAAATTTTCGTTTTGATCTGTTAGGTAGTCTGAAATCTGCTATTACTCTTGCTAAACAGATAAACCTTCCTCCCTTTTTTTATATTCCTATTAACTTCCATATTCAGGGATGCTGCAACGGCCTTATGATAACTGATTCCCTGTTCTGCGCTTACAGAGTCGAAAAGTTCGGGTCTGTTTGTTATTAGTAGGTCCAAGATGTTATCTCCACGAGTCGGTTCTCTGTTTAATTGCTCGAGGTAATTTTCGGATAGTGCACTCAGTATAATGTCACTCGATGCTTAGGTCTTTCAGCGCTCTGTCATATTCCTCAAACAGTATCATATCTCCCATTACATCTTCATCTACTCTTCCAATTCCGTAATATTGCCCTCAATCACATCGTCCTTGTATTGATCCAATATACACTCCTTCCACTTTTCTCCTTTCCCTTCTTTGCTTAGAACTGGTTTTCCATCTGAGCTCTTGATATTCATACAGTGGTTCCCTTTTGTCCAAAGGTCTCTTTAATTTTCCTGTAGGCAGTATCTATCCTACCACTAGTGATATATGCCTCTACATCCTTACATTTGTCTTCTAGCCATCCTGCTTAGCCATTTTGCACTTCATATCGATCTCATTTTTGAGACGTTTGTATTCCTTTTCCCCTTCTTCATTTACTGCAGTTTTATATTTTCTCCTTTCATCAATTAAATTCAATATATCTTCTGTTACCCAAGGATTTCTACCAGCGCTCGACTTTTTATGTATTTGCTCCTCTGCTGCCTAAACTACTTCATCTCTCAAAGCTACCCATTCATCTTCTACTGTATTTCTTTCCCCAGTTCTTGTCAATCGTTACTGATGCTCTCTCTGAAACTCTCTACAACCTCTGGTTCTTTCAGTATATCCAGGTCTCATCTCCCTAAATTCCCACGTTTTTGCAGTTTCTTCAGTTTTACTCTACGGTTCATAACCAATAAATTGTGGTCAGCGCCCACATCTTCCCCTATAAATGTCCTACAATTTAAAACCTCGTCCTCAGCCTCTGTCGTACCATTATATAATCTATCTTATACTTTCCAGTGTCTCCAGGCATATTCCACGTATACAACCTTGTTTCATAGTACTTAACCCAATTAGCTTATTATCGTTATTTATTAATCACGAAAAGCTAAAGAACATAATGACACACTTTTTTCAGAGCACCTGATAACACCTGCAAACAGGTAGCAAGCGGCAAAAATAAATGAATAGTCTTCGGAAAGGCCTATTCGCACGTCTTCTCCGCTATCAGGAAATTATTCGGTTAAAAAAATAAAAAATAAAATAAAATAAAATAAAATAAAAAGATTTTATCACTTCTTATGCTCTGACATCACGGCTTGATGTGGAACTGGTTTTCTTTTGTTATTGCCCATAGTTACTGTGATACTACGATGTAAAGTAAAACAGCACGCATAGTTTCAAAAGTTAGCAGTGAAAAATTTAGTCGCTGTTTAGTTTAAGTTTGGTGCATTTTATAGCATAAATTACTGCATACGAAGCACAGCTAACGTATGGAACTCGATTTTAACGATCGAAGAAGAACTATACCGTTTTTTAATCTCGATAAAATAAGTGAGATATATTTGAAGCTTTCTCTTTTTAGGCCCCACACGCGAGGCTGTTGCCACCTGCTGTGGCCTGCTATACAGATTGCGGAGCTGCCTCGTGTTTGTCTTTTTAGTATGCAGCCGACACAAGCTGCAGCTGGAAATGAAAGGAAAATACCGAAATGCAAAGACACTGGAAGTCATCAAGCTGATGATGCTGACTGGATGTTTTTTCAGTCTACGCTCCCCGATTTCAGGAAACTATGTGACCGGTGTAAAATAAACATGAAAGCAAAATTTCTGTTTTATGTAAGTCTGCAAGCTTTTGTGACCGTAGTCACTTTAGTAAAATTCCTGTTACATCTGAATGAGCAGCTGGACGAAGCCGAGGAGGACACGTCGTTGGTTTCTTTATCAGCATGGGCAACGTTTCTTCTGAATACTTCTCAAGCTGAATCATATGCTACTTTGCGAAATTGCACATTTGTAGAAATACTACCCGAGTTTTATTAATTTGTAGCCGTTACTTATGTATGGACGACATTAAATAAAGTAGGCAATCTTACTAAAAATATACTTTTCATCGTGACATTTTTAAAGTCAGTCAGACACTTGCACTAACTTACCTTATCGTACTGAATAGCTCCTTAGCAGGAGAAGTAGTAAGTCCAAAATTTGGGCCCTGCTTAGAATAATAGAGGCTAGTTACTCCAAAAAGTGGATACTGCCTGGTGTTATTGTGTTGAATTCTTGGTATTTGTGATCTTGTTGGAAGCACTTACGAGAAACAACAGCTGCCCTATTTTTGATATTTACAACATTATACGAGTGCACCCAGTATTCCTTTGATTTTTGAGCTTTTTGAGGTTTAAATGACGATGAGCCACAATAACGTCCTCTTCAGCAGAGCTCATGATTGCAACTGAAACGTGGTTAGTGCTATGTTGTTGCTTGGCGTATGCCGAGATGCATTGCTTATTGTATCGAATGTCGCATCATCTCACAAGGAACCCCTTGAGCGAGAGGTCGCAAGTTCAATCTTTAGTATTTTTTTTTCTGTAATTTACTGGTCTTTGGCATTAACCATTTATCAGAGAAGGGAGTAACTACAGATTTGGTACACAATATCACACACGCAACATGGAAAAAAATGGACACGCAACATACACATTAGAAATTACATTATTTCCAGGTAAACTTCATGGTACACTCTGTACATTCACGCACTCAACACAGTCCATATATCACAGCTTCTTACGCTGAAACCTATGAGTCTGACTTATAGCTGGATGTCGGCTTGTTGCGGAAACTAGGCAACACTGACATAGTCAGTTGTAGTCAGCTGACTATATAGTTCCGTGACAAATGCGGGCTGAGGAATTCCTGCTCTGATCAAGGCCTTAAGAAACTTGCAGCGTTGTTTGTCGTAGCGTGAACATCCTAGTAACACATGGTTGAGGTCTGCAATTTCAGTAGGGTGGTCTTCGTAGTATGGAGATGACTTAACTTTCATCCTATAAAGACGTGAAGGATAACAGCCATAACCGTGACCCAGCCGTATGTCGTTATGGTAGTGGTATGACGTCTAGATAGCTATATTTTGGAGAACCAGGTTTTTCACAGAATACTCGGCGGTATTGCGGCATAATGTCTTCCTTTGGACCGTATTGAGATCTCCAACGTATGTGACCATGCTTGATGAACCTTTTTCTCCACGCCAGCAACAATATCTGTACGTGGACGGCTGATGTAGTACGGCTGGCCATCAGTCACACTTTGTTTTGCCAGGTGGTCCACCATCTCGTTACCTGAGATACCAGTGTGACCCTTGATCAATAATAACTGGACACGTTTATGTCAAATTTCACTCTGAGAGAGTGACTTAATTACATCGAGTACATGACGGTTATTGTTGGAGCTCCATTGCTGGTTTTCCAGGTTTTCCAGTGCACTTCGCGAATTCGTGACAATAACGTCGTTGAACGGGTTTGCCACATATTGAAGGGCTTCCTTAATTCCAAGGACATCGGCGGTGAAGATGCTGGCTTCCCTCGGTAGCTTAAACATAGCTCAAGATAGTGAATCTCCGCAGAAGTAAGCAAAGCCGGTGCTCTCCCTTGTTCCGGAGCCGTCAGTGAATGTTTTGACGTATGAGGGCCGCGTTGATACAGATAAATTGGAATCGCCGTTCGATCCGACCCTCTGGGCTGATAGAAGATTGTGGGCTGGTAGTTTAGTACGTCATATTCCAAACTAAACGCAGGAGGCAGAAAGTCTTTTAGGACGAGAGGTATCACATTTCTTTGCTGCCAAAAACTTTGAAATAGGAGTAATAGCCTCCTCCTTCGAATCCTATCGACGTGCCCTCAGTGAAGTAATTAAGATTTTGGAGAAGAGGATGAGCTGTTTGCCCTGATTTTCTAATGATGAATTTCTGAGCCAAGATGGTCCGTCGGAACTGAAGAGGCATTTCCCTTGCTTCCACCAAAAGCTCATTCACAGGTGTAGAAATCATTGCCCCAAGACAGATGCGTATGGCACGGTGCTGCGGAGTATCGATCTTGCTTAGTAGAGATGTCGAAGCATTGCCATATAACGTGTACCCATAATCCAGTGTAGATCGCATCATACCACGGTAAAGATTAGGACTATAACGTCAGCTCCCCACTTTATGCGAGATACCTACCAGTCGTAGGATATTGGGCGATCGACCGACCTTGGAAATCAAATATTCCACATGGCTTGCCGACGTCAATCTGCTGTCGACAAAGAGTCCAAGCCATTTGACTGAGCTCTGAGTTGTAAAAGGCCCTACTCGCATCTCGGGTGTTGTTGTCGTCCGTCTGTGCCGTGTGAAGACAACCGCAGAAGATTTGGTATCTGCCAGATTCAGTCCAGTTCTGTGCGTCCACGAATACAGTACATACGTCTCTCGATCCAACCACCTTATCGTCATTAATCTGGGAGAAAATATATACACGCAAAAGTCGCCGTACATTAGAACTTTTACTGAAGAACCAAAAATTGTGCAAAGATGTGACGAGTACACTGCATAAAGAATAGTACTTTAGATGGAGCCTTGCAGTAGTCCTCCGTAGACCAGAGGCGGTCCATGAAATGCATTGCCCTCTTGTGTGACACAGATTACACGTTGCCGTAGGAGAGATTAAAGGTGGCGGGTAATGAGGTCTGCACACTCACTGCCTGGAGCTTCCGTTACCAGGACGTGAACGACCACACTGTCAGACGCAGCGGAAACATCAAGTAACCTTTAGAAAAATAAACATGTTTTAGTCGGTAGTTAAGAGACTTAAACTGTCTGTGGTGCCTCTTCCTTTTCGAAACTCATACTGAGAGCAGGGCAGAAGCGAGTCCTCTCAAACCACTAATCCAAACGGCGCTTCATGATCCTTTCTAAAGTTTTAAAAAGGCAAGAAGAAAGAGCGATGGGATGGTATGAACTGCCCAAATCGGAGGCTTTGCCGGGAGTAAGTATGGGAACAACTATTTAAATTTGGCAATCGTGCGGGAAGTTGCTTGGTTCCCATAAATAATTGTAGAGGTCGAGCAATATCTGTAAGGCTTCGTCCGGAAAATTGGCCAGCATTTTGTAGTGGATATCGCCACACCCTGGAGCAGCGTTGCTCGTACCTTTTAAGACGTTCTGCAGTTCTGAGAATTGGAATGAAGTCAATAAGGATTGCGTCTATCCCAGGGACGAAGGAGAAGCAGCATCCGAGGTTGGTAGTGATTTAGGGATAACCGCTGTGGGCGCGACGATTTGTGCGAAGTCATCCAGCCATTCATGTAAACCTTACTCAACGGAAGCCTGATTCAGAATTTGCGTGTGATGGACAAAATCGATGACAAAGGAGCTTCTCTGGTGAGAGCCTCACAAAACTGTTTACAAGATTGTTTTTTTCGCTGCTTCCAAAACAGTTTGGTAGCGGCGGCCACCTCTTTGTATTTGAGAAAGCCCAGGTGAGTTCTCGTTTATAGATGCTGTAAGCTAGCTTTCGTTTAGCAACTTGTCTTGAGCAGTGCTGATACCGCCTTGGAATTGAAAGACCTTTCGGCCTCCGGATCGGTTTGATCTGGCATTTGGGAAATACGGCCAACTCATTTATTAGGGAAATGAACAGGGGAAAGATCAGACCCATGCGGGCAGGGACAGACCTCTCACAAAAATTTCTGGGAAATATTCGAAGAACACAGGGTGACGTCTATTGCAGACGAACGTCTTCGAGGTTCCGGGATGAGAGTTGGGCTACCGTTGTTCAGAATAAATACACTGAATTCATCTACTATGTCCAAAACAGCCGCTCCATATCGATCGTTCATCTCACATCCCCAGGACGTATGGTGTGCATTGAAGTCTCCACAAAACAGGAAAGGGGAATCGAGCTGATTAACCAATGTACGCCACTCATCAATTTCGATTTTGGTTCTTGGAGGACGGTATAGTGCCACTATGGAGAGGTCTAAAGTCTTGAAGCTAGTGAGCACCCTACAGCCTATAAACCTCTTACGTGTGTGTGGTAGACGTATCTAACAGAAGCAGGAACTGAGGATCAACAAACAGTGCAGCTCCGCCTTTTCCGCCATAACTGTCTTCCTGAAAAATGTGGAAACCTGAGAGCGAGAAAAATGAATGTAATTTAAACCAAGTTTCTGAGATAGCAGCAATGTGTATGTCTTGCCAAAGGAATTCTCTTTGCAGGGTTTCTCTGTCGGAAATGATCGACCTGGCGTCCCATTGAGGAATTTTTATCGCGGTTTTGCTTCATTTGAGTTTCCAGTAACATCTGGCGTATCGCTATGGACTCGAATGGTCCTTGTGATGCCGTTTGGATTTCGTCAATTATTTCCACGATAAGATTAGAAAGTTTGTCTTGCAATGTGAGTGACCCTAGAATGGACGGTTTGCCTGTTTCCATCTCCGGAGTGGAACTTCCGTTACAAGAGTTTTCAGGGACACGGAGGCGTGGTGCTGCTGATCGGTTCCAGTGGTAGGGTGTTCGGGTCCAGAGGTGGAGGCAGCGATCTTGGGGGTGTGAGCGCAGTGCGGGCGGTCCAGTGTCACTGCTTTGTATATCGGGGCGGCAGCTGTGGTTTACGCGTAGCATCTTTGATTATTAATCAAACCGTCCTCGTTCCCATGTTCAAAACCCGCCACTGCTTAAATTTTGATTAATAAACAGCATTGGTGTCCGGAGACTTCCGGAATAAGAAGTCACCTTCATTCTGACGGCCCTGTCAGAGAGGGCGGAGGAGGTCACTCAATTGTCCCTGGGGTGGGAAACTGCCCGAGGCGGAAGAATCAGAAATGATCAACGGCATGAGGATGCAGAAGGCAATGGAAACCACTGCACTAAAGACACATAACATTTATCCACAGGGCAGGTGGCCTGTAATTGAAATAGTCTCATGATGATCTCTCCATTGGCGAAAGATTCTGGAATAGTCCCCCTTTTCGGTTCTCCAGGAGAGTACTGCCAAGTGGGAAGTGCCCACGAGAAAAAGATTGAATAACCAACGACAGGATAACGTTATACGAGTCGGCGCATGGAATATCAGAAGCCTGAAAGTGATAGGGAAGCTAGAAAATCTAAGAACAGAAGGCTCAGTCCAGATATAGTATGGGTCAGTGAAGAGAAAAGATGAGTATAAGGTAATATCAATAGCAGCAGAAAATGGTATAACGGGAGTAGGATTCCTTATGAAAAGGAAGGCAGGGCAGAGAGTGTGTTGCTGTGAACGGTTCAGTGATAGGGTTGTTCTTATCAGAATCGACAGCAAACCAATACTTACAACGATAGTTCAGGTATTCATGCCGACGTCGCAAGTTGAAAATGAAGAGGTAGAGGAAGTATATGAGGATATTGATTGGGTAATACAGTACGTGAAGGGAGATCAAAACCTAATAGTCTTGTGGGACTGGAATCCAATTGTAGCTGAAGGAGTAGAAGAAAAGGTTGCAGGAGAAAATGGAATTGGACAACGAATGACAGAGAAGAAAGATTAATTGAGCTCATAACAGAGAATACGCTGTTCAGGATTCACAAGAGGACGAGTTATACTTGGACGGGTGATACGGGAAGATTTCGGTTATATTACAAAATGGTCAGACAGAGATTCCGAAATCAGATACTGGATTGTAAGATGAACCCAGGAGCAGATATAGACTCACTTCACAATATAGTAGTGATGAAGAGCAGGCTGCAGTTTAAGAGATTATTCAGGAAGAATCAACCCACAAAGAAGTGGGGTTCGGAAGTACTAAGGAATGACGACATACGCTTGAAGTCCTCTAGGGGTATAGATACAGCAGTAAAGAATAGCTCAATAGGCAGTACAGTTGAAGAGGGCAATCGCATATGTAGGAAAGAAAAACATAGAACAAAAAAATAAACAAAGAAGGCAACTGCGAAGAAACCATAGGCAACATAAGAAATACTTCAGCTGATCGATGAAAGAAAGAATTACAAAAATATTTAGGGAATTGACGAGTACAGAAATACAAGTCGGTGACGAATGAAACAAATAGGTAGCGCAGGGAAGCTGAGACGAAATGGGTGCATGAAAAATGTGAAGAAATTGAAAAATAAGTGATTGTCGGAAGGAGTGACTCAGCATATGGGAAAGTCAAAACAACCTTCGGTGAAATTAAAAGCAAGGGTGGTAACATCAAGAACGTAACAGGAATTCCATTATTAACTGTAGAAGAGAAGGCGGATGGGTGGAAAAAGTAAATTGAAGGCCTCTATGAGAGAGAAGATTTGTCAGAAGTGATAGAGCAAGAAACAGGTGTCAATTTAGAAGAGAATTCAAGAGAGCTTTGTAGGACTTAAGATGAAATAAAGTAGATGGACAGATAACATACCTTCAGAACTTCTAAAAGGAACTGGGGAAGTGGCAACAAAACTACGGTTCACGTTGGTGCGTAGAATGTACGAGTCTGGCGACATACCATCTGACTTCCGGAAAAATTTCATCCACACAATTCCGAAGATTGCAAGAGCTTACAAGTGCGAGAATTATCTCACCATCAGCTTAACAGATCGTGCGTCTAAGATGCTGACAAGAATAATACACAGAAGGGTGGAAAAGAAAATTGAGGATGTGTTAGATGGAGATCAGTATGACTTTAGGAAAGGTAAAGGCACTAGAGAGGGAATTCTGACGTCACAGTTGATAATGGAAGCAAGACTAAAGAAAAATCAAGACACGTTCATTCGATTTGCCGACCTGGAAAAAGCGTTCGACAGTGTCAAATGGTGCAAGATGTTCGAAATTCTGAGAAGACTAGGGATAAGTTATAGGGAGAGACGGGTAATATACAATATGTATATGAGTCAATAGGGAATAATAAGAGTTGACGACCAAGAACGAAATGTTCGGATTAAAAACTGTGTAAGACAGGGATGTAGTCTTTCGCCCAGCTGTTCAATCTTTATATCGAAGAAGCAATGATGGGAAAAAAGAAAGGTTCACGAGTGGGATAAAAATTCAAGGTGAAAGGATATGAATGATACGATTCGCTAATGACATTTCTATCGTGAGTGAAAATTACATGGTCTGATGAATGGAATGAATGGTCTAATGAGTGTAGAAAGATGAAAGTAATGAAAAGTAGCAGAAATGAGAACAGCGACAAACTTAACATCGCATTGATGGTCACCAAGTAGATGAAATGAAGGAATTCTGGTACCTAGGCAACAATATAACGCATTACGGACGGAGCAAGAAGGATACCAAAAGCACACTAGCACAGGTGAAAAGGGCATTCCTGGCCAAAAGAATCACTAAGATCAAACACAGGCCTTAATTTGAGGAATAAATTTCTGAGAATGTACGTTTGGAAAAAAATGGCTCTGAGCACTATGGGACCCAACTGCTGAGGTCATAAGTCCCCTAGAACTTAGAACTACTTAAACCTAACTAACCTAAGGACAACACACACATCCATGCCCGAGGCAGGATTCGAACCTGCGACCGTACCGGTCGCGCGGTTCCAGACTGTAGCGCCAGAACCGCTCGGCCACCAGCAATGTACGTTTGGAGCGCAGCACTGTACGGTAGTGAAACATGAACTGTGGGAAAACCGGAAAAGAAGAGAATCGAAGCATTTGAGATGTGATACTACAGACGAATGTTGAAAATTAGGTGTACTGATAAGGTAAGGCATGAGGAGGTTCTGCAGAGAATGGAAGAGGAAAGGAACATGCGGGATACACTGACGAGGAGAAGGGACAGGTTGATAGGACATCTATTAAGACAACAGGGAATTAGTTCCATGGTACTAGAGGGAGCTGTATAGGGCAAAAACTGTAGATGAAGACACAGACTGTACTACTTCCAGCAAATAATTGAGGACGTAGTTTGCAAGTGCTACTCTGAGCTGAAGAGGTTGGCGCAGGAGAGGAATTCGTTTCTGGCCGCATCAGACCAGTCATAAAACCGATAACCCCCCCCCCCCCCCCCAAAAAAAAAAGTCATTACGGCTGAGCCTGCAGAGCTGCGAAGGCTCTTTCATCACTCAGGGCTGGACGAGACAGCACTATTTCGGCTTACGGCCTATATGAGATATAGGCTTCCAGGAAAGTGATGCCTGGCACTCGCAGTTTACCGCCTCGTGCGCTTGACTGCAGAGTACTGACAGCGGCTGAGTGGACTAGTGGTCGACTCCCGCATGATTTCCACCACATTTGGCGCATCTTATTACAGAGTGGCGCTGGGTGCTTATACGATTAAATCTCAGACAATGCCGCACAGAAGGGACTTATAGAGGGTGACTTTTTCTACCGTGTACAAACTCTAGGGATTGATCGATGAGAGGATACGAAACTAGTAGGGTCTAATGTACTTCATTGTTACATAGTCTGCGGTCTAATATAAGCTGTACCATGCAGTCACAGTTAGAGTATGCATGGCTTCCTTCTAGGGGTGGTACTGTTCCCCATACGTCATGCCCTACCCCTCTCCTGCCAAGGTTATTGGTAATGTTGTGTCCGATTCACTTATCTTTCTGACTATGGATGTGATGCAGCGTTGTACACAATGGTTTCGTATTCGAATCGAGATCTTGCAAACATGGTCTTTACTTATGGAAAGGCAAGTGGTAACGGGCGGCGGGCAGCAAGGTTGTATCAAGAGACCTATCCCCACCGACAACAACCACAGCATTCAATGTTTTGCAACAGTGTTACTCCGTTCGTCTGAGACAGGGTCGTTTCAGGAAGCAGGAAATCATGAAGGAAGTACCCGGAATGTCCGGACACTAGACTTGGAGGGAAATGTGATTAATGCTGTGGAAGAGCGACTGGCGAGTCAGTACCAGGCAGTTGGTCCGTCAGTACAGGGTAAGCCAGGCGACCGTGTGTTTCTCCATGACAATTGTTACTACCCTTATCACTTTCAACGTGTGCAGGGCTTACTAGCGACGGACTTTCCACGTCGGGAGCAGTTTTGTCACAGGTTTCTTCAACAGGCAACCGCGATTCTGGGATTTGTGTCATTCATCCTATTCACAGATGTGGCCACCTTCATGCGGAGTAGTACCTTCAACTTTCGTAAAAGTCATCCGTGGAATAGTATGCAGAACCCCCATGTTATGGTAACAGCGAATCATCAGCTTCGGTGCAGCCGGAATGTGTAGGCCGGGATAATAGGAGACCGTATTTTGGGAACATTCTTCCTTCCGCGTCCCCTAATAGGCCGCAACTATCGCCGTTTCTTGCGGTTGACTTTGACTTCTCTGCCGAAAGAAGTGCCATTGACGATTCGAACGGTTGTGCGACTGCTAAATGTTGGTGCTCCAGTCCACTTCGCCGTTAACGTCCAGACGCATCTCAATCGTGTCTTCTCTGGTCGATGACGAGTGGGTAGAGTTGCATGGCCTGTTCGTTCACCGGATAACTCGTGCGATTTCTGGTTATGGGGCCATCTCGTAAGTACCTTGTATGCAGAGCTCAGAAGCAGCGTATTCACTCTGGCTTTGACACTGTTCGGATGCAGCCTGGTCGCCATGAAAGTGTGATACGGAACATGCTACAGCGCTTACACCCACGCGTTGAGGCACACGGAAACCACTCTGACTGTGGCTGCGTGGTACAGCGCGTATTAGACCGCAGTCCTGTATCAACGTATGACTGAATAAATGGTCTCTAGCATTGAAACCATGCATTTCCGGTCATAAGTTCATCAGATCATTTTTGTTCCGTATAATCTCATCGACTAATCCCTAGAGTTTGTACACGATGGACAAAATCACGCTGTACATTAACCGGGCAACGCACTCCGTAAACTGAAAAAGTCTGGCAGTGTGCGTGAAATCTTATGGGACTTAACTGCTAAGGTCATCAGTCCCTAAGCTTACACACTACTTAACCTAAATTATCCTAAGAACAAACACACACACCCATGCCCGTGGGAGGACTCGAACCTCCGCCGGGACCAGCCGCACAGTCCATAACTGTAGCGCCCCAGACCGCTCGGCTAATCCCGCGCGGCAGTCTGGCAGTACTTACGAAGCAAACTGAACCACACACTGTTAAATGGTGCTGTAATGGTAATTCCATCCTTCGTCCCCTTTTCTGGCATGCAGGACGGTAGAGGGTGAAGTATCTCATGCAGGAGTTCTTCCTCATTTAAGCTGGTGTCTACTTTTCTGATTACACCGTGAAGGGAGTCAGCAGCTCGTGGTCGTGCGGTAGCGTTCTCGCTTCCCGCGCCCGGCTTCCCAGGTTCGATTCCCGTCGGGGTCAGGGATTTTCTCTGCCTCGTGATGACTGGGTGTAGTGTGATGTCCTTAGGTTAGTTAGGTTTAAGTAGTTCTAAGTTCTAGGGGACTGATGACCATAGCTGTTAAGTCCCATAGTGCTCAGAGCCATTTGAACCATTTTTGAATCCTGAAGGGAGATGACGTGACTGGGTATGTAGGCCTCCTGTTGGTGGGCCGCCAGCTGCTCTGGGAAAGTACAATTTTGGTTCTGTTCCGTCCTATTTTGGTTCTCATTAGTCCTATTAATAAGATATTGCCTGCGCTGTGAATTCATTGTGTACACGAGCCTTCCAGTTGCCATCGGATGCAGCCTACCAGAGTTTCCTGCGCGTCCCTCCACGTATATACAGGGTGGTCAATTGATAGTGGTTCTGAGCACTATGGGACTCAACTGCTGAGGTCATTAGTCCCCCAGAACTTAGAACTAGTTAAACCTAACTAACCTAAGGACATCACAAACATCCATGCCCGAGGCAGGATTCGAACCTGCGACCGTAGCGGTCTTGCGGTTCCAGACTGCAGCGCCTTTAACCGCACGGCCACTTCGGCCGGCGGTAAATTGATAGTGACAGGGCCAAATATCTCACGAAACAAACATCAAACGAAAAAACTACAAAGAACGAAACTCGTCTAGCTTGAAAGGGGAAACCAGATGGCGCTATTGTTAGCCCCGTAGATGGCGCTGCCATAGGTCAAACGGATATCAACTGCGTTTTTTTTTTAAATAGAATAGTACATATCCGTGTAGTACCTAAAGAAATATGAATGTTTTAGTTGGACCACTTTTTTCGCTTTGTGATAGATGGCGCTGTAATAGTCACAAACGTATAAGTACGTGGTATCGCGTAACATTTCGCCAGTGCGGACGGTATTTGCAACCTGATACATTACCCGTGTTAAAGTGGACCGCTTATCAATTGCGGAAAAGGTCGATATCGTGTTGATGTATGGCTATTGTGATCAAAATGCCCAAAGGGCGTATGCTATGTATACTGCTCGGTATCCTCGACGACTCATCCAAGTGTCCGGATCGTTCGCCGGGTAGTTACGTTATTTAAGGAAACAGGAAGTGTTCAGTAACATGTGACACGTCAACCACGACCTGCTACAAATGATTATGCCCAAGTAGGTGCTTTAACTGCTGTCGCGGCTAATCCGCCCATCAGTAGCAGACAAATTGCACGAGAATCGGGAATCTCAAAAACGTCGGTGTTGAGAATGCTACTGCAACATCCATTGCATCTGTACCATATTTCTACGCACCAGGAATTGCATGGCGACGACTTTGAACGTCGTGTACAGTTCTGCCACTGGGCACAAGAGATATTATGGGACGATGACAGATTTTTTGCACGCGTTCTATTTAGCGACGAAGCGTCATTCACCAACAATGGTAACCATGGCCATGGGCGTACCCAGCGAGGGGCAGGGGGGGGGGCAGCTGCCCCCCCCCCCCCTAGAAGATATTCGCAGTTTTTCACTAGTTTACTATTTTATTTAATAAGAAATGCTGCATGTTTTCTCGGATCGTACAAGTGCATTCTTGTATTTAAAATATTAAAAGCAGTTTTTCACTGGTTTACTGTTTTATTTAATGAGAAGTGCTGTATGTTGTCTCGAGTCCTTGTTTCCTGAGACTAGTATGACCTGCCCCCCCCCCCCCCCCCCCCACCCACCCCCTAGTTCAGATCCTGGGTACGCCCTTGATGGTAACGTAAACCGGCATAATATGCACTATTGGGCAACGGAAAATCCACGATGGCTGCGACAAGTGGAACATCAGCGAACTTGGCGGGTTAATGTATGTGCGGCATTATGGCAGGAAGGATAATTGGCCCCCATTTTATCGATGAAAATCTAAATGGTGCAGTGTATGCTGATTTCATATGTAAAGTTCTACTGATGTTACTACAAGATGTTTCACTGCGACAGAATGGCGATGTACTTCCAACATCATGAATGTCCGGCACATAGCTCGCGTGCGGTTGAAGCGGTATTGAATAGCATATTTCATGACAGGTGGATTGGTCGTCGATGCACTATACCATGGCCCGCACGTTCACCGGATCTGACGTCCCCGGATTTCTTTCTGTGCGGAAAGTTGAAGGATATTCCCTATCGTGATCCACCGAGAACGCCTGAAAACATGCGTCAGCACATTGTCAATGCATGTGCGAATATTACGGAAGGCGAACTACTCGCTGTCGAGAGGAATGTCGTTACACGTATTGCCAAATGAATTGAGATTGACGGACATCATTTTGAGCATTTATTGAATTAATGTGGTATTTACAGGTAATCACGCTGTAACAGCATGCGTTCTCAGAAATGATAAGTTCACAAAGGTAAATGTATGACATTGGAACAACCGAAATAAAAAGTTCAAACGTACCTACGTTCTGTATTTTAATTTAAAAAACCTACCTGTTACCAACTGTTCGTCTAAAATTGTGAGCCATATGTTTGTGACTATTACAGCGCCATCTATCACAAAGCGAAAAAAGTAGTCCAACTAAAACATTCATATTTCTTTACGTACTACACGAATATGTAATAAAAATAGGGGTTCCTATTTAAAAAAGACGCAGTTGATATCCATTTGACCTATGGCAGCGCCATCTAGCGGGCCAATCATAGCGCCATCTGGTTTTCCACTTCAAGCTAGAGAAGTTTCGTTCTTTGTAGTTTTTTCGTTTGACGCTTATTTCGTGAGATAGATATTTGGCCCGGTCACGATCAATGGACCATCCTGTATAGAAATGGCCAATGTCACTGTCTCGATAACGATTACTTTTGTTCATTGCATAAACTGATTGATCGGAGAGAACAGCATCGTTTGTGTCACGAGTTAGTGCAACACTAGAAGAGCTAGGCAAGTGCAGATTCAGTGATGGGTGAGCAGCTGCGAGTCTGGCTAATGGCAAAGCTTTGCCTAAGCGCTGCCGCGACAAGCTGGCTACTTCCCTTTTTTGGTCGTTGTACAGTTCCACGGCGAGTGCTGCTCGTTTGTCGCTCTTCTGTTCTTTCTCTTGCTCCAACGTCCGTTTCTGTATGGCACCCGAAGCACCTGGTGAGTTGATGGTGTCATTGCTGGGATAATCACAAAGAACTTACACGGCCTCCTGACTGTGAGGAAATATTAACTGTGACCTATTAAGTCTGCTACAGACTAGCAGGATAAAAGTCCACAATTAGAAGATTTCAGAGAAGTTTGAACTGAGACGTACGCATCTGGAATAGTGACATAAGCGTAATTAATGTGTTCAAAAATGGCTCTGAGCACTATGGGACTCAACTGCTGTGGTCATAAGTCCCCTAGAACTTAGAACTACTTAAACCTAACTAACCTAAGGACAGAACACAACACCCAGCCATCACGAGGCAGAGAAAATCCCTGACCCCGCCGGGAATCGAACCCGGGAACCCGGGCGTGGGAAGCGAGAACGCTACCGCACGACCACGAGATGCGGGCAATTAATGTGTTTTAAGCTCGATATAGTTAGCTGAATACAAAGCAGACATCGTGGTAAAGAATGAAAACAGTAAAACTCGTGTTTCACTGTATCTTCAAGTCGCTGGCTTAGTTAAGCAAAATGTTGCAATACAATGCTCGATTATGCACCAACAAATCCCATCCATCACATATGCCGAAGTATTATTTCACATTCCATTACGATGTTTGTGTACTATCCAGTGCGATGTCGACGCTATGAAAAGAAGTTCCACAAACTTTCCTACGGCAAGTAAGTCTCCAATATCATCACGAGGTTTACAATGTTAGTCAGCTTTTCATCATGTATGGTTTATGTTTTGAACGCGAAGCCTGGAACATTTCATACCTTGTTAATACCCCTGCAATTATTTACAAACAAATTAATAACAGAGTAACTGCCGAAAAAGAATAGCGAGAGGGGGAAGGCGAGGAAGACGATGGCGAGGTGAGCCTCAGTCTTGTGGGGGATCGCCGTGGCAACGGTAGTATGCGCCATACAGCAGCGCAAGAAGTCGTGGGAGGCCTTTGAGTAATAGTGGAACTCTAAACATAACAAACTATCCTAGATAAACAAAGGAATGCACCACTGGATGTCATTAGTCATGCCCTGAGTCCATCTCGAACCTTTGACCTCTACTTAGCTGTAATATGCTCGTGGTGCTAATTGTGGATGAATGAGTGTAACTGAGGTGTTGTCAAAGGAGTTTATGACTTACGTTAGCCATAGTATATTGATCCGAAGTTGGTTTATCTCTCTTGTCATGCTAATGACGTCGAAGGTATTTAAAGGAGTTTTCTTCGACCACACGGCCTGTCCTCCAACGTAAGCCTAGCTGCAGCTGCACGATATTAAGTGAACATTGCAGTATGCGGGTGAACTGACTTACCTTCCATATGCGTCATGTATCTGGCAGATTCATGAGTTTTTAGGTACCCTGCATTCACACGACAACTATTAAGTGGCAATAACACGTATTGTTAAAGCTATACTAATTGAGCAAAAGAATGACTATGGGTATGGAAACTGTCTTGGGAACTTTGGATTAAGTATCAACCCGAGTGATGGATAGAACCTCGGAATGTCAAAAGTTTATCCATGGATTCGACACCTGGACCCAATAAATGCATGGTATTCAGGAAAAATCAACAGCCTTACACACATCACATATACACTACTGGCCATTAAAATAGCTACACCAAGAAGAAATGCAGATGTTAAACGGGTATTCATTGGACAAATATATTGTACTAGAAGTGACATGTGATTATATTTTCAGGCAATTTGGGTGGATAGATCCTGACAAATCAGTACCCAGACCAACCACATGTGGCCGTAATAACGGCCTTGATACCGCCTGGGCATTGAGTCAAACAGAGCTTGGATGGCGTGTACAGGTACAGCTGCCCATGCAGCTTCAACACGATACCACAGTTCATCAGGAGTAGTGAATGGCGTATTGTGACGAGCCAGTTGCTCGGCCACCATTGACCAGACGTTTTCAATTGGTGAAAGATCTGGAGAACGTGCTGGCCAGGGCAGCAGTCGAACATTTTCTGTATCCAGAAAGGCCCGTACAGGGCCTACAACATGCTGTCGTGCATTATCCTGCTGAAATGTAGGGTTTCACAGGGATCGAATGAAAGGTAGAGCCACGGGACGTAACACATCTGAAGTGTAACGTCCACTGTTCAAAGTGCCGTCAATGTGAACAAGAGGTGACCGAGACGAGTTTCCAATGGCACCCCATACCATCACGCTGGGAGGAGGAGATTAGTGTTTAACGTCCCGTCGACAACGAGGTCATTAGAGATGGAGCGCAAGCTCGGGTGAGGGAAGGATGGGGAAGGAAATCGGCCGTGCCCTTTCAAAGGAACCATCCCAGCATTTGCCTGAAGCGATTTAGGGAAATCACGGAAAACCTAAATCAGGATGGCCGGAGACGGGATTGAACCGTCGTCCTCCCGAATGCGAGTCCAGTGTGCTAACCACTGCGCCACCTCGCTCGGTATCACGCTGGGTGATACGCCAGTATGGCGATACCGAATACACGCTTCCAATGTGCGTTTACCGCGATGTCGCCAAACACGGATGCGACCATCATGATGCTCTAAACAGAACCTGGATTCATCCGAAAAAATGACGTTTTGCCATTCGTGCACCCTGGTTCGGCGTTGAGTACACCACCGCAGGCCCTCCTGTCTGTGATGCAGCGTCAAGGGTAAACGCAGCCATGGTCTCCGAGCTGATAGTTCATGCTGCTGCAAACGTCGTCGAACTGTTCGTGCAGATGGTTGTTGTCTTGCAAACGTCCCCATCTGTTGACTCATGGATCGAGACGTGGCTGCACGATCCGTTACAGCCATGCGGATAAGATGCCTGTCATCTCGACTGCTAGTGATACGAGGCCGTTGGGATCCAGCACGGCGTTCCGTATTACCCTCCTGAACCGACCGATTCCATATTCTGCTGACAGTCATTGGATCTCGACCAACGCGAGCAGCATAGTCGCGATACGCCAAACCGCAATCGCGATAGGCTACAATCCGACCTTTATCAAAGTCGGAAACGTGATGGTACGCATTTCTCCTCCTTACACGAGGCATCACAACAACGTTTCACCAGGCAACGCCGGTCAACTGCTGTTTGTGTATGAGTAATCGGTTGGAAACTTTCCTCATGTCAGCACGCTGTAGGTGTCGCCACCGGCGCCAACATTGAGTGAATGCTCTGAAAAGCTAATCATTTGCGTATCACAGCATCTTCTTACCGTCTGTTAAATTGCACGTCTGTAGCACGTCACCTTCGTGATGTAGCGATTTTAATGGCCAGAAGTGAATGTTTGCTTTGGCTATTTCCAGCACACCTGATTCTTTTTCCTTTTGCTTAAGAATTCGACGTTGGACACATGCATATAACAATGGGTCAATCTCGGACGAAATTTGAACTAGCAACCTCCTTCTTTCCGTAACAGGAGGTCGCCCAGGCAGACCAAAGACGTCACACTCGGACACATGTCTACTACGGTCGCATTGGCAACTAACTTTGCAATAGAGTTATGAATTATTAGTTCAAATTCAAGTAAGTTTCTAAAGAAGTTCAAAATGGCTTTAAGCTCAATGGGACTTAACATCTGACGTAATCAGTCCCCTAGACTTAGAACTACTAAAACCTAACTAACCTAAGGACATCACACACATCCATACCCGAGACAGGATTAGAACCTGCGACCGTAGCAGCGCGGTTCCGGACTGAAGAGCCTCGAACAGGTTGGTCACAGGTGCTGGCTCTAAACAAGTATTTCACAAATTTTTATTCAGGGGCACACGCAGGCATGCATAGACGAATAAAAAATCAAGACAAGATCGTTTCTGTAATGGGTGTGATTCGAAACTACGACCTCCATGAAAACGTCTCTGCCTAGGTGTAAGCGGCTTCCACAGACTGCAGTCACTTGGGTTTACGGGCAGTTTTAAGGCGGCAAGTCTGTCACTACTACCGAACATTTTGACAACAACATGTTTAGTTCCTCTCCAAGCATCAGCATAAGAGTGGCAAGCAGAGATAACATTGCGGGCTGTCAGTTGCAGTAGCTTACTGGGAGCGTTAAGTTCGAGACAGATTCGTCGCTCTGACTGAAAAAAGCAAGTTTTCGTTTAGAGATGCCGGCAGGAGTTATGGGATGTCACCCACTATCACAAAGAGATGGTAGAAACTCTACGTTGAAAGAGGTACTACCAGCGGAATTGTTGCCTGAGGCAGAAAGAGACACAGCAGGAGGACACAGAGCTTGTGCGTAACAGCCGACAGTTCTCTTCCTAAACGCGAAGCAGTTGCGGCGAGAGACCAATTTCTCTGCTTCCAGTAACGCAGGCTGGACTGCACACACGAAGATCCGCTGTGAAACAGGTACTCAGCAAGGAAAATGCGTTGTACCGGCTGTCATTCGCAGAGCTCCGTCGGAATGCGGCGTGGAAAAATGTAATTTTCACAGATGAGGAGGTGTTTTCCACTAGCTACGGCCGCAAGGGACAAGACATCGCGAGGAATATGTACATTGCATTAACACTTCCTTCATAGATCACGAATACGACATTTCGTAATGATGTGGAGCACGCCAGTTTAATGAGGGTTTCTTTACACGATATAATTAATTCTTTTAATTTGCTTTTAAATACTGGTTGGCTGTCTGTCAGACTTTTAATATTATTCAATAAATGACCAAAGACTTTTGTGGCATCATAATTCACCCCTTTCTGGGCCATGGTCAGATTTAACCCAGAATAGTGAAGATCGTCATTACTTCTAGTGTTGTAGCTATGCACTTTGCTATTATTTTTGAACTGGGATGTGTTATTTATAACAAATTGCGTAAGTGAATATATATTGAGTGTGAAGCTACTGTGAATATCTCTAGTTCCTTAAATAAATGTCCAAAAGGTAATCTTTAGTGGGCTCTAGCTATTATTCTGATTACACGTTTCTGTGCAATAAATACTTTTTCTCTTAAATAGTCGATAGCAAGAAGAAGTAGCTGGCTATTGCTTTCCGGCTGGGGTTGGATTCCTGCGAGAGGAGCAGGAATGCTTCATAGAATTGAGGGAACCATTGACAGCAGGCAGTACGTCCATATACTGGAGAACGTGATGTTGCCTTCAGTGCGAATGCTGTATAGTGAAGGAGAATTCACGCTACAGAAAGACAATTCACCTGCACTTAAGTCCGCAATCGTTCAGCAGCAGCTGTCCGAGATGCACCTTAAGGTCACGGACTGGCCTGTGGGCTGATGATGTGAACCCAAAGGAAAATGTGCGGGTGGAGGTAGCACGAACACTTTCAGAGAACTGGCTACGAAACCAACCGGTTACAGCTGCCTCCTTTTGGGACTGCGTTCTTGAAGCCTGGGAGGAAGTTGCCTCTTTTGGCATTACATCCCGCGCCTCATAGATTCCATGCCAAGATGCATGATTGAAGACAGAAATAATGGGGGATTGTGGACAAGATATTAGAGCACTGAAAGAATTTTATTTCCTTACTTGTTCTTCTGCTCCACTTTCTGTCAGCGGGAGCTAGTGGGAGATCACTTAGCGACGGAAAAATATCGAACACGAGATATGAAAATATGAGTTAGTTTTCCTTTACGTTACCCCTTTAATTTCTATTAAGACATATTATATTATCTTTATTTTCTCTCTGTCTACATACGTGAAAAGGGCCTTCTTAAGGCTATTTTTCGTCGTTTAAAATTCATCTCTCTCTTGCCCAATGTTCCCAACTGCTGGATCCTCCTCTAATATTTTTCACCTTTAATTTCCCATTCCACCTCTATTTCTCTCTCTCTCTCTCTCTCTCTCTCTCTCCCTTTCTCTCTCTCCCTGGAACTGGAAAGAAAGGGACTAATAGGCAATTCACAAAACACAAAAAGAGTAAAAAAAAAGGGTATAAGGTGAGAAGACAGAAGGAATTAAAATTTGGAAGGAGAGTAGACAATCTTTCACGTAGTCTGTTAATTTAGGTGATTTAGTTAAATACTGGTTCCAACGAAAGAGTGGTACGACAGTAGGAAGAAAGATGAACAAATGTATAAGATTTACTGATGACATGGTAATATTAAATTGAAATGAAAAGATAATTAGCAATGTGTTAAAAGAAATGAACACCGCCTGTTAGGAATACGTAATGAAGTCTAATGTGGAGAAAGATAAAGCAATAACTTATACAAGGCAATCAAGGAAAACCAAAGTGAATTTTTTTAATGAGTTACTGTAACATGGTAGTAACTCCAGGTACCTAGGATGCAAAATAACTGGTAACATGACATGTAC
Organism: Schistocerca nitens; assembly: GCF_023898315.1. Taxonomy (NCBI): domain Eukaryota; kingdom Metazoa; phylum Arthropoda; class Insecta; order Orthoptera; family Acrididae; genus Schistocerca; species Schistocerca nitens. The sequence continues at coordinate 620,024,651 of NC_064618.1, forward strand.
ATAAAAAATAAAACAAGGACAGCTGCTGGTAAGAAAGAGGATTCTTTCTTTAGTCCAATTGATGGGGAGGTTAGTGAAGATATTTGAATGAAATGAAATGTTGCTCTGTGCAGTGACGAAACATGGCCAGTGCGGCTGAGAGAGGAAAAATGCTTAGCCGCTTTTGAGATTCGGTGATGACTGCAGAGAATGATCGAGGGTTTGCGACGGACAGATAAACTAAGGAATGAAGATGCGTTACAAGGGGGAGCGGGGAAAGACAAATACTGCTATTACTTAAAAGGAGGTAAAGAAATTGGCAAGGGAGGGGAAAGACTACATAATAAGCGAGCCAGTTGAAGGAACAGTGACTAGGAAGAGGACTAGAGGAAGAAGATAACAGTTAACTCAAGATAATGCGTCACACACAGCTCTGAAAAGGATGGGGAAAACCAATAGGGTGGTGAATACTGAATTTGCAGAACACGTCAGCACCTGCACCACCACCACCATCATCATCATATTCTTTCAGTAACCTAAAGTAGAATGAAAAGAAAATGGTAAGAATTTTTGGGTATCGGACAAATTTGCTAAATGATAAATATCGTAATTTCTCATTACTATTACTAATTTGTTTCATTGTGGGGGGGGGGGGATTTTGTGGAAAATCTTCCACGTATTGACGATCAGTTAGGACCCAACAGACAAGAAAGATGGATAACCAAGAGTTTCTGCTTTAATGCCTGTGGCGTCAAGCGAGAGCGAAGGAATACGAGTCAGGGTGCTGGGATGGAATGCGCGGCGTTGAAGCTCAGTTGCGCCTGGGGTGGCATTCCACACAACAGACTACGGGAAACTACAGCGCTGACCCCCGGCAATGGGGAATCCCCGAACGCTGCCGGTCGATACGGCAGGCGTGGCTCTCACTTCGGCATCCCAATAAGAGTTGGCTGGCGCGATATCGTGTCGCTGTTGAGTGGCCGACACACAGGTTCTGTCTGGGACCTAGGAGGGCCGCCTCACTGGAGGACCCTTTGTTGAGATACTCTCAACTGGCGAAGAACCGATGTGATTAAAGGAACATTTTAACTAGTCTTCTTTAGGGAAATGTGAAGTAAATTTTCGATTATGTTGAGTATCAATATCGGATGCATTAACTATGAGTACCAGGCTGTACACCATTCGCAATCTTCCATCTGGTATAACACTAGACGATTGGGATAAACAAAACCTAACCTGGAGTGTGAGGGGAGAGGGTAAGGTAGCGACAGGAAGAGCATCGGTGATGAAATGAAACACCTGTAGCCGTGGTTTGGTGTTATTTTATTATGTTCCAACCAGTTTCGGTGACTCAGTATATCATCTTCATCTTCAGGCCTGCATGCATAAACAGTATTGACAACTGTAGATTAGAAGGTTACTTCAGGATTTTTCAGTTTTTGCGGCCCCTCCCACCGGAGGTTGGAGTCCTCCCTCGGGCATGGGTGTGTGTGTTGTTTTTAGCATAAGTTAGTTTAAGTAGTGTGTAAGTCTAGGGACTGATGACGTCAGCAGTTTGGTCCCTTAGGAATTCACACACATTTGAACATTTTAATATTTTTCAGTTTAGTGTATCATCTAACTAAACAATTTTAATCATAGAATACTTAACAGATGATTTTACTAACAAATAGTTCATTTGCACAATATAGAATGGAAATTGGTTATGGTATACTAACATAATTCTGCTTAAGGTAGGTGACAATAGATGTACTGTTGGTATTTATCAAATGGTTGCTGTAAATTCGCTTTTATAGCGTTGTCATTGATTTTTATTCTATTTTTAATCGGTCTTTGTATTTGCATGACTGGTACTTTGGTGACGCTATCATTACTGTTTACTCATCCAGGCCCGAAAATGATGTACGGAGTGACCTAAACTGGTTGCGATATAATAAAATAACATCAAAATGAAGGCTGGAGGTGTTTAATTTTATTACGTAAGTGAACGGCCGAAGTCTCGCAGACTGTCTACATCTACATGGGTACTCTGCAAATCACATGTTTGTGCCCAGTTCGTCGGACCATCTTCACAATAATTCTCTATTATTCCACACTCGAAAAGCTCGCGGGAAAAAGAAACATATATTTCTTTCCGTGCTAGCTCTGACTTACGCTTATTTTGTTATGATGGTCGTTTCTTCCTAAGTAGGTAAGCGTCAACAAAATATTTTCGCATTCGGAGGAGAAAGTTGGTGATTGAAATTTCGTGAGAAGATCTCACCACAACGAGAAACGACTTTGTTTTAACGATGTCCACTCCAAATCCTGTATCATCTCACTGACACTCTCTCCCCTATTTTTCAATAACACGAAGCATGCTGCTCTTCTTCAAACTTCACAGTGCTCAGCAGCACTCCCAAAGAGGGCGGACAAACGGAGTGTAGGCAGTCTCTTTGATAGCTCTACTGCACCTTCTAAGCGCTCTGCCAATAGATCGCACTCTTCGGATCGTCTCCCACAACATTTTAGATGTGTTCTTTCGAATTTAAGTTGTTCGTAATTGTAATTTCTATGTATTTAGTTGAATTTACGGCCTTTTGATTTGACTGATTTGTCGTGAAAACTAAATTTAACGTATCCATTTAGCACTCATGTCGATGACCTCACACTTTTCCTTATTTAGGGTCAATTTTCTCACCATACAAATATCTTTTCTAAATCATTTTGGAAATGGTTTTGATCTTCTGATGACTTTACTACATGATAAACAATAGCGTCATCTGTAGACAAGCTAAGACAGCTGCTCAGATTGTCTCCTAAATCGTTTAGATAGACAAAGAACAGCAGAGAGCCTGTAATACTACCCTGTGGAACGTCAGAAAACACTTCTGTTTTACTCAATGACTTTCCGTCAGTTACTACGAACTGTGACCTCTCTGACAATAAATCACGAACCCAAACGCATAACTGAGATAACATTCCACAAGCACGCCATTTGATTACAAGCCTCTTGTGAGGAATGGTGTCGGAAGCCTTCTGGAAATCTAGAAATACGGAATCAATTTGAAATCCCTTGTGGACAGCACTCAACACTTCTTGTGAGCGAAGAACTAGTTCAAAGTGGTTCAAATGGCTCTGAGCACTATGGGACTTAACATCAGAGGTCATCAGTCCCGTAGAACTCAGAACTACTTAAACCTAACTAACCTAGGGACATCACACACATCCATGCCCGAGGCAGGATTCGAACCTGCAACCGTAGTGGTCGCGCGGTTCCAGACTGAAGCGAGTAGAACCGCTCGGTCACACCAGCCGGCAAAGAACTGTTCATGATTCACAAGAACGACGCTTTCTAATTCCATGTTGACTGTATGTTGATAGACGGTTCTCTTCGAGATAATTCGTAATGTTCGAACACAATATATGATGCAAAAGCCTGCTGCATATCGACGTTAATGATTTTGTTGTTGTGGTCCTCGTTCCCGAGACTGGTTTGATGCAGCTCTCCATCCTGCAATCTTCTTCATCTCCGAATAACTATTGCAACCTACATCCCTCTGAATATGCTTACAAGGGAACCTCCCCATCGCACCCCCCTCAGTTTTAGTTATAAGTTGGCACAGTGGATAGGCCTTGAAAAACTGAACACAGATCAGTCGAGAAAACAGGAAGAAGTTGTGTGGAACTATGAAAAAAATAATCAAAATATAAAAACTGAGTAGGCCATGCGCAAGATAGGCAACATCATGGCGAGGGTGAACACAGGAGCTCCGTGGCCCCGTGGATAGCGTGAGCAGAGCTCCGTGATTCAAGTCTTCCCACGAGTGAAAAGTTTAATTTTTTATTTTCAGACAATTATCAAAGTTCAGGCACTCACACATAATCAAATTCGCTCGCCAATATTCCAGGACATGTTCAGATTTCCTTGGACATATGCAGGATTTTATGGTCTACACACGGAAAAATTTGAAAACGTTAAAAACATATGTTCTGACAGAGCACAGGGAAAACTGTGCGACTGTGAAACTGTTGCATTCATTTTTTGCAGTTTATGTGACAAACTCTTATGTTTTCATCACTTTCTTGGGAGTGATTATCACATCCACAAGAAAACCTACATTGGGCAAGGTAGAAGAATCTTTTTACCCATTCGCCAAGTGTACAAGTTAGGTGGGCCGACAATATATTGCTGTCATGTGACGCACATGCCGTCACCATTGTCGTATAGAATATATCAGACGTGTTTTCCTGTGGAGGAATCGTTTGATCTATGACCTTGCGATCAAATGTTTTCGGTTCCCATTGGAGAGGCACGTCCTTTCGTCTACTAATCGCACGGTTTTGCGGTGCGGCCGCAAAACACAGACGATAAACTTATTACAGTGAACAGAGACGTCAATGAACGAAAGGACAGATCATAACTTAAAAAAAAAGTAAACTTTTCACTCGAGGGAAGACTTGAACCAAGGACCTCTCGTTCCGCAGCTGCTCACGCTAACCACGGGACCACGGCGCTCCTGCGTTCAAATTAGCCATGATCTTGCCTATCTTGCCCATGGACTACTCAGTTTGTATATTTTGCTTATTTTTTCATAGTTCCACACAACTTCTTCCTGTTTTCTCGATTGATTTGTGCTCAGTTTTTCAAGGCCTATCCACTGTGCCAACTTATAACTAAATCTGAGAGGGGTGCGATGGGGAGGTTCCCTTGTTAGTGTATTCATCTCTTGGCCTCCCTCTACGATTTTTACCCTCCAAGCTTCCATTCAATACTAAATTGGTGATCCCTCGATGCCTCAGAACGTGTCCTACCAACCGATCCCTTCTTCTAGTCAATTCGTGCCACAAATTTATCTTCTCCCCATCTTTATTCAGTACCTTCGCATTAGTTACGTGATTTACCCATCTAATTTTCAGCATTCTTCTGTAGCACCACATTTAGAAAGCTTCTATTCTCTTCTTGTCTAAACTAGTTATCGTCCATGTTTCACTTCCATACATGGCTACATTCCACACAAAAACTTTCAGAAAAGACTTAATGACACTTAAATCCATACTCGATGTTAACAAATTTCTCTTCTTCACTAATGCTTTCCTTGCCTTAGCCAGTCTACACTTTATATCCTCCCTACTTCGACAGTCATCAGTTATTTTACTTTCCAAATATCATAACTCATTTACTACTTTAAGCGTTTCATTTCCTAATCTAATTCCCTCAGCATCACCTGATTTAGTTACACTACACTCCATTATCCTCGTTTTGCGTTTGTTGGTGTTCGTCTTATATCCTCCTTTCAAGACACTGTCCATTCCGTTCAGCTGTTCTTCCAGGTCCTTTACTGCCCTGACAGAATTACAATGTCGTCGGCAAACCTCAAAGTTTTTATTTCTTCTCCATGGATTTTAGTTCCTACTCCAAATTTTTCTTTTGTTTCCTTTACCACTTGCTCAATATACAGATTGAACAATAGCGGAGATAGGCTGCAACCATGTCTCACTGTCTTCTCAACCACTGCTTCCCTTTCGTGCCCCTCGACTCTCATAACTGCCATCTGGTTTCTATACAAATTGTAAATAGCCTTTCGCTCCCTGTATTTTACCCCTGTCACCTTCCGAGTTTCAATCAACATTGTCAAAACCTTTCTCTAAGCCCGCAATTGCTAGAACCGTAGTTGTGCCTGTCTTTAACCTATTTTATAAGATAGGTCGTGGGGTCAGCCTCGCCTCGCCTGTTCCTCCATTTCTACGGAATGCAAACTGATCTTCCCCGAGGTCGGCATCTACCAGTTTTTCCATTCGTCTATAAAGAATTCGTGTCAGTATTTTGCAACAGTGAATTGTTACACTGATAGTTCGGCAATTTTCACACCTGTTAACACCCGCTTTCTTTGGGATTGGAATTATTATATTCTCCTTGAAGTCTCATACATCTTACTCACCAGATGATAGAGTTAAGTCAGGGCTAGCTCTTCCAAGGCTGTCAATAGCTGTAATGGAATGTTGTCTACTCCAGGAGCCTTGTTTCGACTCAGGTTTTTCAGTGCTCTGTCAAACTCGTCACGTTATACGTATTCTCCCATTTCATCTTCATCTATGTCCTCTTCCATTCTCATAATATTGTCCTACAGTACATCGCCCTTGTATAGTCCCTCTATATACTTCTTCCATCTTTCTACTTTCTCTTCTTTGCTTAGAACTGTTTTTTCATCTGAGCTCTTGATATTGTCCAAAAGTGTCTTTAATTTTCCTGTAGGCAGTATCTATCTTACCCCTGGTGATACATGCTTCCACATTCTTACTTTTGTCCTCTAGCCACCCCTGCTTAGCCATTTTGCGCTTCCTGTCGATCTCATTTTTGAGACGTTTGTATTCCTTTTTGCCTGCTCCATTTACTACATTTTTATATTTTCTCCTTTCATCAATTAAATTCAATATATCTTCTGTTACCCAAGGATTTCTACTAGTCCTCGTCTTTTTACCTACTTGAACCTCTGCTGCCTTCACTATTTCACCCCTCAAAGCTACCCATTCTTCATCTACTACTGTGTCTCTTTCCCATGTTCTTGTCAATCATTCCCTAATACTCTTTCTGAAACTCTCTACAGCCTCTCGTTCTTTCAGTTTATCCGGGTTCCACCTCCTTAAATTCCTACATTTCTGCAGTTGCTTCAGTTTTAATCTACAGTTCATAACCAATAAAATATTGTCAGAGTCCACATCTGCCCCTGGAAATGTATTGCAATTTAAAACCTGGGTTCTAAATCTCTATCTTACCATTACATAATCTATCTGAAACCCTCGAGTGTCTCCAGGCCTCTTCCACGTACACAACCTTCTTTTATTATTCTTAAACCAAGTGTTAGCTATGATTAAGTTATGCTCTGTGCAAAATTCTACCAGGCGGCTTCCTCCTTCATTCCTTAACCCAAATCCATATTCACCTAATACTTTTCCCCTCTTCCTTTTCCTACTATCGAATTCCAGTCTCCCGTGATTACTAAATTTTCGTCTCCATTAACTATCTGAATAATTTCTTTTATCGCATCATACATTTCTTCAATATATTCATCATATGCGAAGCTAGTTGGCATACAAACGTGTACTACTGTGGTAGGCGAGGGCTTCGTATCTAAAGGGTGTTACAAAAAGGTATGGCCAAACTTTCAGGAAACATTTCTCACACATAAATAAAGAAAACATGATACGTGGACATGTGTCCGGAAACGCTTAATTTCCATGTTAGAGATCATTTTAGTTTCGTCAGTATGTAGTATACTTCCTCGATTCACCGCCAGTTGGCCCAATTGAAGGAAGGTAATGTTGACTTCGGTGCTTGTGTTGACATGCGACTCATTGCTCTACAGTACTAGCATCAAGCACATCAGTACGTAGCATCAGCAGGTTAGTGTTCATCACGAACGTGGTTCTGCAGTCAGTGCAATGTTTACAAATGCGGAGATGACAGATTCCCATTTGATGTATGGATTAGCACGGGGCAATAGCCGTGGCGCGGTACGTTTGTATCGAGACAGATTTCCAGAACGAAGATGTCCCGACAGGAAGATGTTCGAAGCAATTGATCGGCGTCTTAGGGAGCACGGAACATTCCAGCCTATGACTCGCGACTGCTGCTGTACATGGTAACGTTGACCACTCTATGGAGAGTGCTACGGGAGAACCAGTTGTTTCCGTGCCATGTACAGTGTGTGCACGCACTATCAGCAGCTGATTGGCCTCCACAGGTACACTTCTGCGAATGGTTCATCCAACAATGTGTCAATCCTCGTTTCAGTGCAAATGTTCTCTTTACGGATGAGACTTCATTCCAACGTGATGAAATTGTAAATTTTCATAATCAACATGTGTGGGCTGACGAGAATCCGCACGCAATTGTGCAATTACGTCATCAACACAGATTTTCTGTGAACGTTTGGGCAGGCATTGTTGGTGATGTCTTGATTGGGCCCCGTGTTCTTCCACCTACTCTCAATGGAGCACGTTATCATGATTTCATACGGGATACTCTACCTGTGCTGCTAGAACATGTGCCTTTACAAGTACGACACAACATGTGGTTCATGCACGATGGAGCTCCTGCACATTTCAGTCGAAGTGTTCGTATGCTTCTCAACAACAGATTCGGTGTCCGATGGATTGGTAGAGGCGGACCAATTCCATGGCCTCCACGCTCTCCTGACCTCAACCCTCTTGACTTTCATTTTTGGGGGCACTTGAAAGCTCTTGTCTACGCAACCCCGGTACCAAATGTAGAGACTCTTCGTGCACGTATTGTGGACGGCTGTGATACAATACGCCACTCTCCAGGGCTGCATCAGCACATCAGGGATTCCATGCGACGGAGGGTGGATGCATGTATCCTCGCTAACGGAGGACATTTTGAACATTTCCTGTAACAAAGTGTTTGAAGTCACGCTGGTACGTTCTGTTGAAGTGTGTTTCCATTCCATGATTAATGTGTTTTGAAGAGAAGTAATAAAATGAGCTTTAACATGGAAAGTAAGCGTTTCCGGACACATGTCCACAGAACATATTTTATTTCTTTGTGAGTGAGGAATGTTTCCTGAAAGTTTGGCCATACCTTTCTGTAACACCCTGTATATTGGATACATTAACGCGTTCACTGTGCTATTTTTTTATTCATTATTAAACCTACTCCTGCATTATCCTTATTTGAGTTTGTATTTATGACCCCTGTATTCACCTGACCAAAAGTCTTGTTCCTCTTGCCACCGAACTTCACTAATTCCCACTGTATCTAACTTTAACCTACCCTTTCCCCTTTTCAAATTTTCTAACTTTCCTGCCCGATTAAGTGATCTGACATGCCACGCTCCGATCCGTAGAACGCCAATTTTCTTTCTGCTGATAACGTCGTCCTCCTGAGTAGTCATCGCCCGGAGATCCGAATGGAGTACTGCTTTACCTCCGCAATATTTTACGCAAGAGGACGCCATCACCATTTAACCATACAGTAAAGCTGCATGTCCTCGGGAAAAATTACGGCTGTAGTTTCCCCTTGCTTTCAGCCGTTCGTAGTACCAGCACGGCAAGGCCGTTTTGGTTAGTGTTACAAGGCCAGATCAGTCAATCATCCAGATTGTTGCCCTGCAACTACTGAACAAGCTGCTGCCCCTCTTCAGAAACCTCACGTTTGTCTGGCCTCTCAACAGATACCCCTCCGTTGTGGTTGCACCTATGGTACGGCTATCTGTATCGCTGAGGCACGCAAGCCTCTCCACAAACGGCAAGGACCATGGTTCTTGAGGGGACGTTATTGATATGGGCCTGTAATTTATTGAATTACTCCTATTGTGTTTGCTAAATACTGGTGTGATCTGCGCAACTTTCCAGTGTTTGCGTACCGATTTTTCGCCGAGCTAGCGGTTTTATATGATGAAGTACGGAGCTTTTGCATCAGAATACTCTGAAAAGAACCTAACTGGTAAACAATCTGGACTGGAAGACTTCCTTTTATTGATTTAAGTTGCTTCACTACTCCGATGGTATCTACTTCTAAGTTCATCACGTTGGCGGCTCTTCTTGATTCGAATTCTGGAATATTTACTTCGTCTTCTTTGGTGAACCAATCTTAACGGCTGTATTTAGTAACTTTGCTGTAGCTGTGATCGATAGTATTTCCTTTGTTGTCGCGCAGAAAATGCATTGATTGTTTATTTGCCGCTAGCATACTTTATATACCACCAGAATTTCTACACTATGTGATCAAAAGTACGCTGACACCCCCAAAAACACACGTTTTTCATGTCAAGTGCATTGGTGCTGCCACCTACTGCCAGGTACTCCATGTCACCGACCTCATTAGTCATTAGACATCGCGAGAGAGCAGAATGGGGCGCTCCGTGGGACTCATGGACTTCGAACGTCGTCAGGTGATTGGGTGTCACTTGTGTCATACATATGTAGACGAGATTTCCACACTCCTAAACATCCCTAGGTCCATTGTTTCCGATGTGATAGTGAAGTGGAATCGTGATGGAACACGTACAGCCACAAAAGCGTACATGCCGACCTCGTCTGTTGACTGTCAGAGACCGCCCACAGTTGAAGAGGGTCGTAATGTGCAATATGTAGACATCTATCCAGACCATCTCACAGAAATTCCAAACTAGCAGCATCCACTGCAAGTACTACGACAGTTAGGCGGGAGGGGAGCTTTGATGGTCAAGTGGCTTTTCATAAGCCTCGCTCAGTGTAAGAAGCGCAAATATTGGACGATTGAAGAGTCGAAAAACGTTGCGTGGAGTGACGAATCATGGTACACAAAGTGGCGATCTGATGGCAGTGTGTGGGTACGGCAAATGCCCGGTGAACGTCATCTGCCCACGTGTGTAGTGGCAATAGTAAAATTCGGAGGCGGTGGTGTTATGGTGTGGTCGTGTTTTTCATGGAGAGGGCTTGCACCGCTTGTTGTTTTGCGTGGCACTATCACAGCACAGACCTACACTGATGTTTTAAGCCGCGCGGGGTAGCCGAGAGAGAGGTCTTGGCCACCGTGTGACGGTTCAAAAAAATGGTTCAAATGGCTCTGAGCACTAAGGGACTCAACTGCTGTGGTCATCAGTCCCCTAGAACTTAGAACTACTTAAACCTAACTAACCTAAGGACATCACACACATCCATGCCCGAGGCAGGATTCGAACCTGTGACGGTTCGCGCGGCTCCTCCGTCGGAGGTTCGAGTCCCTCCCTCCGACATGTGTGTGTGTGTGTTGTCCTTAGCGTAAGTTAGTTTAAGTAATATGTAAGCTTAGGGACCGATGACCTCAGCAGTTTGGTCCCATAAGACCTTACCACAAATTTCCGAAAAAAATACTGATGTTTTAAGCATTTTCTTGCTTCCCACTGTTGAAGAGCAATTCCGGGATGGCGATTGCATCTTTCAGCACGATCGAGCACCTGTTTATAACGCACAGTCTTACACGACAATGAGGTGGCCTGCACAGAGTCCTGACATGAATCCTATAGAACACCTTTGGAATGTTTTGGAACGCCGACTTCGTGCCAGGCCTCACCGACCGACATCGATACCTCTCGTCAGTGCAGCACTCCGTGGAGAATGGGCTACCATTCCAGCACCTGATTGAACGTATGCCTACGAGAGTGGAAGCTATTTTCAAGGCTAAGGTTGGGCCAACACCATATCGAATTCCAGCATTACCGATGAAGGGCGCCACTCACTTGTAAGTCATTTTCAGCCAGGTGTCCGGATACTTTTGATCACGTAGTGTATGTATTTTCTGCCAAGTTGCGAGCCAAGGATTCGTTGTGGAAACTATTACAAGCATCTCGCCCTTAAGTCCGCTCTAGCTTTCGAGCTTCTGTAAAAGATCGACGATGTTGGAGTTGTTATGTTCGTTTGAATCTAGCATGCTTTTTCATTGTTTCTGCAACAGCGTTCTGACCTGTTTTGTATACCATGGGGGATCAGCTCCGTCGTTTATTAAATTATTCGGTATAAATGTCTCCATTGCTGTCGATACTATTTCTTTGTTAATCAAGCCACATCTGATCTACACTTGCTTTGTTAATCTGGAATGAGTGGAGACTGTGTTTCAGGAAGACATCAAGCAAATTTTGTTCTACTTTTTCTAACAGATACATTTTTCGTTTATTTTTCGAGGATTTGGGAGTTGGGGTATTGAGTCTTGCTACGGCAACCCTGTATTTACTGATCACTGTATCCGTTTTGATGCTCGTTGTTAGCTCAGGATTATTTGTTGCTACGCCGTCAAGTGTGTTTGCACAATGGTGTACTATTCGAGTGGGCTCATGAACATACTGTTTGAAGCAATTTTTAGAGAATGTGTTTAGCACAATTTCGGATGATGTTCTATGCGGGCCTCCGAGTTGAAACACGTATTTTCGCCAACATATCGATGGTAAATTAAAGTCACCAGCAACTGTAACTGTATATATTGGGTACGTGTTTGAAATCAGACTGAAGTTTCCTTTGAACCTTTCAGCAACCGTATCATTTGAATTGGGAGGTCGGTAAAATAAACCTATTATTATTTTATTCCGGTTGCCAAGACTGACCTCTACCCACACCAACTCACAGAAACTATCTACTTCAACTTCACTACAAGATAAACTACTTCTAACAGCAACAAACACGCCACCGATTACTTTATTTGGTCTGTTCTTTCTGAACACTTTTAGGCCCTTCGCAAACATTTCGGCTGAAATTTTCACCGGCTTTAAGCAGCTTTCCGTACCTATAACGATTTTATTGTCAGTGCTTTCTATTGGCGCTTGGAGTTTCGGTACTTTCCAAACACAGCTACGACAGTTTACAACTGCCGATGGTTCCTAGATCTACATTCTTGTTGTGTTTAACCTGTGTTGAGACTGAAGCTCTTTTTTGTGTTCCTCGAGACCCTCTAACTTAAAAAATAGCCCAGTCCACGCTACATAGCCCCTGCTACCCTTATAACCGCCTCCTGCGTGTGTTGGACTCTTGACATATTTTGCAGAACCCGGAAACCCACTACCCTATAATGCAAGTAAAGGAATCTACAGAACCGTATGAGTCTCTGATTCAAACCATACACTCGGCTTTGTACCGGAGGTCCGCAATCGGTTCTGTCGACTATATTGCAAATGGTGCACTCTGCTTTCTTTCCCCAAGAAAGTCTGGCAGCCTTTATCACTTCTGACAGCCGCTCGAAACCAGAAAGAATCTTTTCCTATCCAGAGCGACACACATCCTTGGTACCGAAGTGAGCCACCACTTGCAGTTGGCTGCACCCTGTGCTCTTTACAGCACTCTGAAGGACCCATTCCATGTCTGTATTGACTCCATCCGGTATGCACACAGTGTGCACGCTGGCTTTCTTTCCCTCCTTGGCAGCCTTGTCCCTAAGGAACGCCATAACGTGCCTAACATTGGAGTTCCAAGCTACCAATAATCCCACCCTCTGTAATTGCCCGGATCTAGGCTGAGAGGTTTCCTCTGAAACAAGACAATTGACTGCATCCGGCTGAGGGACAATGTCAGCCATAGACAGCACCTGGAACCTGTTTGTCAAAGTAACCGGCGATACCTTATGTTCGGCATCCTGGGAAGTCTTTTTCCGCCTGCCAGGTACCAAGGCGACCTCCCATTAGACCACAGATGAGTGGTAAACCTCAATGGGAGCAGTAACTGATTGGCAATTGGCATGGACCGATCGGAAGACTCATGGGTTGTGCTGGACGTCCATTGGATCCAGACGGCCGGTCCACAAAGATGATGCACATCCACTGCAGCCTCAAGCTATCAACTGAAGCCAACACAGCCTGGAGCTGAGAGCGAAGTTTCACCAACTGTGCTCGCATCCACACACAGTAACCACAGTTCCTTTCAGTACTAAAGATCGTGGAAAACTACACTACAGAGACAAACAACTACTGATACACATTGCGAAACTCTCCTGTAGACACTGACGAAAATGCAAGAACTGTGTATAATGAATTAGACTAACATGCAGAGATTTAACAACTAAACCACCAAAGTACACAGATGAGATTAAATAATTCGCACCTGATTAGTTTAGTTTCCAATAGAAACGGAAGTCCCAAGGATTGTGTCTATTTAAATATTAAATTTACTCGCAGAAATTCAAAAACTAAACTACCAAAGCAGACAGATGAAACGATTTAATTTGTTCCTTGTGAAGAGCTCGTAAACATCTCAAAATCTGTTTCTTCCCTATTGCTGCTCGTTTGGCCAGCGTCTGGATCAGAAGGTTGGACACACTAAAGCAGGCAGCGCATCAGGCCACCCTGTAGCACTAACATTGCCAGATCTAATAATATGCCGATCCCGCGAAAGATACGGGGTAAGGGTCAGGGAAAAAAAGAAAAACCGTTGATGCACTTTGCCTATCACATGAACAGGTAACTTGTGTCGACCCATGCAATACCAGTAAGTTCAAAATCCGAGAGGAAGTTCTTATGAAAATCTCCGTGACTTTTCTTCAGATTCTTATTACCTCGCAATTATTGAAGCACAGGAAGCATCCTGAAGCAGACAGATTAGTCAATTTTTTGTGTCAATAAACTTCACCAACAGCTGTGTATTTTAAGATATTTTATTTCATTCTGAAAGCAACCAGTTTCGGCAATTGGGAATAAAATAAACTATCTTAAAACATAAGGCTGTTAGTGAAGTTTATTGACATTGACAAATACTTACCAGCCAATGTCCCCTGGCCGTGATGGACCAACAGAGGTTTGTCAATAGTGAGTCGGGTCTGTAGGTGGCACAACTGACGTCTGCAGCGGAGTGTCTCCTTAACTTCTTCCTTCTGCGTAAAAATGTTCACTGCAGAAGGCAAGCGGCATTAAAGAAAATACTACCGAATTAGCTGGCGGAGGCAGTTAACGTTGTAACTACCCTGAAATTGGAGAACTCAAAGACTCTACAAAATTAAAGGAAAATAAAGCGGACTGATGCGACGTTTTCTGTTAATTACCATTGTTCTTTCTTATCCCATTAAAATTTTCAGTTTAGCAGTTTCGTCCGTTGTTTTACGATGGTATTTAGTTCTAAGACAAGGAAATAGGTGTGTGCCATTATCCTACTAAGTACAATGTTACCTAGTAACTAAGAAATAATCGTAAACAAACTAATATATAATCCCATTTTAGGACAATAAACGGTGGTACTAAATTATATTTCTCAAAAAAGCTTTTGTACCATCTACCTCTGTGAAGTTTGCGGGCTTAGACTGAAGACGAATGAAACAATAAGCCTTGTGAAACTACTACCTGACCACGACGTAACTGCTCTTGGCCTTCTGAGGCCGTTACTGAAGACACGCGGTGCCGTTACTGAAGACACGCGATGCCGTTACAGTAAAAAGTACATTGGTCACTAAGGAAAGTGTATCGCCTCGTGAATTATTTCAAGACAGCTGTGTGTACACTATCAGAGTGTCTTCGTGAAATATCACTTTAAAAATGACGATAAGATTAGCGAAGCGCCTTCTCTCTCAGGTGCAATAGTATTTTGTCGTCTAGTAACAGAGAGCTTTGTTGTGAAATAAAATCGAAACAATAACCAAAGTAGAGGCAGCCTGTTCGAAAGAGAACTTTGTTGCAGATATGCAGAGGGTAATATTTAATACCACGTTGCTCTACCGGCTATGAACGCTTAGGTTCTCAATAGTATGCTGTCCACAAAATGGTTAGGAATTTTTTGTTACAGTCTGGTCCACCCTTCGGTGGTGGGACAACTGATTGGTTTTAGCAACCTGCTGGCCAGTTGACTCTTTTTCCATTCAGTCGTTTTTTTTTCCCAGTCGACTGAAACGACCGAATGTCACCTGAATGAATGTTAGCACACAGTCTCCAGGCAGTACTGTTCTCGCTCACTTATTTGTCCAGCTGCTTCGTTAGCTGAGTACTCAGCGCGACTCATTTTCGTGTGGCGGAACTTGGGTTCGGTTCCCGGAACTCTCAGGGATTTTTCCTTGGTGGGAATGGAAGGAAGGCTGGAACAGGGTAAACTCAGCCTCGTGGTGCCAATTGAGGAGCCACTTGACCGATTGATAGAGATTCTAGGTCACGAAAACTGACAATAGCAGGGAGAACAGTGAACTGACCCCACGCCCATCCATACCGCATCCACTAACGTCACTGGGCAGAGGATGACACGGCGGGTGGCTGATACCCACGGGCCTGCCAGGGCCTGTTCGTTCAAATCACGAGTGCAGGTGAACATGAGTTGAGTAGTATCCATAGTGAAGATCGTGCGAAAACTTGCATTCGTATTAAAAGACAAACAAATTATGTCAAAGCTGGAAGGTGGGAGGGGGGGGGGTAGTTGCATATGTAAAAGTCCCTCGTTCATCCATTATATGCATTTGTAAAATAGGTAACACAGTGAGAAAACTTTATACAACGACAGCAAGAATTGAAAACTGTTGCCAAGCCATCAACTGTGACTAAGGTTTTCATCTTTTTGTTTTAGACAACGTGCGAATTTTTCGTACTTCTGGAATCAAAAACAAATTAAAGTTATTTTGAAAGTTTAATGATTGGTCTTCCACTGTAAATTAATTCTTTTAATTTAAATTTATTGAAGCTCTGTATGTATCTTCCCTCCTGTTTACACTCATCATCAATAACACTCTTTCAGTAAATGCTGTGTTGACGTGACAAGAAAGCATACAGAGCAGATTTAGACATTACCTTTTGAAACATATCTTGCCACTTTTTGGAAGTATATTTCGCAAAAAATATTTCGCCATCGCTTTTAATATTCTTTGGATGGTTAATCAGCCCAGTATTCGCCTAGATGAGTACAGGGAAACGTGCAAAAACCACGCTCAGACTGACCGGCAGAATCTACACGGACAGCAGGGTGGTTTGACTTGAAAAGAAAGAATTAATAACTGACTCAATACTCAAAACTACCGTATTGATTGTTCTCGTTCGGTTGGTACCATTAAACTGCTTTCACTTGAAAGTAGTGAATAAACAATAATCCAACATATACGTAAAATTACTACCGAGTGATTGGACTGTTTTCATTCGGTTGTTGCCACAGACTGGTTTCGTTCGCAACCATCAATGAATAATAATTCATCCGAACAGATGACCCGCTTGTTTCCTTCCGGTTGTTCCTCATCTGCACCTACATTTACGTCTACATAGATATTCCGCGAGCCACTGTAGAGTGCGTTGGGGAGGGTACCCGGTACCACTACTAATCATTTCCTTTCCTGTTCGACTCGCAAATAGAGAGAAGGAAAAACGGCTATCTATATGCATTTCTCTTATCTTCGTGGTCATTACGCGAAATACATAGTGGCGGCAGTAGGATCGTTCTGAAGTCAGCTTCAGTTGTTGGTTGTCTAAATTTTCTCAATAGTGTTCCTCGAAAAGAACGTCGTCTTCCCTCCCATTTGAGTTTCCGAAGAATCTCCGTCAGCAGTTCAGTGTTGTTCGAACCTACCGATAACAAATCTAGCAGCCCGCTTCTGATTTGTTTCGATGTCTTTCTTTAATCTGACCTACGGATCCCAAGCACTTGATCAGTATTCAAGAACAGGTCGCACTAGTGTCCTAGTTTCCTTTGCGGGTGAAGCAGTCTTCCCTAAAATTCTCCCAATAAACCGAAGTCCATCATTCGCCTTTCCTCCTACAGTCCTTACATACTCTTTCCATTTCATAGCGCTTTGCGACGCCTAGATATTTAATCGACGTGACTGTCTCAAGCAGCATGCTACTATGGCTGTATTCGAACATTACGGGCTTATTTTCTTATTCATCTGGGTTAACTTACGATGAGGAGGCTTGCTGCGACAGCACACGGTAAATATTAACTGGTGCAAAATATTCTCACCGCGTTCACGTCTGAAGATACTGCAGGCCGTTATACTCCGCCCATTCTGCAATGTGGAGGAAGGTTTTCAGAGAAAAGAAGATTAGAAAACAAGATCGGAGTTTAGCGTCCTGTCGACGACAAAGTCGTCAGAGACGGTGCACAAGTTCGGATGGGGTATGAAATCCGTCGTGGCCTTTCGAAGGGACCGTCCTAGCATTCACCTTAAGCAGGCTGATGGAAATCATGGAAAACCTGAATGCGGACTGACTGGCGAGTGGGTTTTGAAACGCTGTCTTCATACACTGCCCAGTCAAAAGCTTGAATAACCACCATTTGCGGCGCGGATCGCTTCGAGAGGTGCAGTAAGAGAGTCGACAGCTTCTGAAAGTTACCGACAGAGATATGGAGACATTCCGACTACAGTGTCGTGGCCAGCTGTGTTAGGCTTCTCGACTGAGGATCCATGGAACGCACAGTCCGGTCGATGTGGTCCCAGAGATTCTCGACTGGGTTTTAATCCGCAGAGTTTGGTGGCCAGGGGCGTACGGTAAACTCATCCTGGTGCTCTTTGAACCAGGCAAGGACTCTGCGACCTTGATGAAGCGTTGGACTGTCTTGCTGGTATATGCCATAGTGCCGAGGGAAACCAAACTGCATGTAGCTTTAGACATGATCCCCAAGGACAGACACATATTTGTCACGTCGGTCCAGAATGACAAGGTCAGCCACGGACTGCCACGAAAACGTTCTCTAGATCATAACACTCCCTCCTCTGGCTAGGGCACTTCTGACGATTGTTGCAGGGTGTTTGCTTTCAGACTCCACGGGACATCTGTTGTGGTATTGGCCTACAAATTCCAGCCTTCGTCGCTGATGAACAGCAGTCGGTATGGGAGCACGAACCAGGCACTTGTTGCGGATGCCCATATGCAGCAACGTTCGCTGAATAGGTGTTAAGGAGGCGTTGCTGGTAGACCCTTGGTTTATTTGGGTGGTCCGTTGCTCAACAGTCGCACACGTATTCTCCCGTAACATGTCTTCGCAGCTGTCAGTGACTCCTGCCATCTATGGCCCGTAGTGCATCACAGTTGCCTCGGCGCCGGTTTTGGACGGCACCATTTTGCCATGCACGGTATACTTTAACCGCGGCGGCACGGTAACTGTTTACAGACTTAGCCGTTTCGAAAATACTTCCACTCTCGGCCAGAAAGCCAGTGATCATGCATTTACGGGCGTCCTCAACGTCATTGTTACGCCGTTGATCTGCTAGATGGAGAGTGCGGTAATAATCTGTAAGAGCACGGGAGATGGCGTTGTGTGTCTCTGCACGTTGCCCGTCCGCCGAAATAACTGCATTAATGAGTCGTCTCTTACGATGTCTCCATTCTTTCACGATGTGATAAAGAGAAGCACGTTCCTCTGGGGTGGAATCTTGCAGTGTCGCTCGAATCTGTCAGCCGTGATCTGCAGAAGCCGTGCCTGTGCCCGGTGGACGACCATTTGGCGCTCTGGCGAAGGTTGTTGCGACGCTAGTTCTCGCAAGCACTAAAAGCACTCCGTCTTCAGGCCACAAGTGGCCCATCGGGACCATCCGACCGCAATGTCATCCTCAGCTGAGGGTGTGGATAGGAGGGGCGTGTGGTCAGCACACCGCACTCCAGGTCGTTATGATGGTTTTCTTTGACTGGAGCCGCTACTATTCGGTCGAGTAGCTCCTCAGTTGGCATCACGAGGCTGAGTGCACCCCGAAAAATGGCAACAGCACATGGAGGCCCGGATGGTCACCCATCCAAGTGCAGGCCACGCCCGACAGCGCTTAACTTCGGTGATCTCACGGGAACCGGTAGTTCTCGCAAGACCGTGCAGTAAAACTCAGAGGTCGACCGGAACCAAAGGGCCCTGTCTCGTCCATATGCCATGAGCGTGCGGCGAAGAGCTGGTTTAGCACAGTGTGTCCACCATCGTGTAGTGGAATCGTAGGTATGACGTCGTCGCTCACATCTGTGCCAGGTAGTAGTGAGGACTACACGGCAACCCTCTTCCCGGAGAATGTTGACGGTCCTCTACTACTACTTTTTAGTTGTCGTGGTAGAGTCGCGGCGCAGATGAAGGCCTGGTGGTCGGTGAACGCAGTGGGCCAAGCTCGGCACCGACAGTCGCTGCCCGAAGACCCCGGAAGACGAAAATCCTGTCCAACCTGCTGGCCGAGTGGCTGGTGAAGTGTGTATATCCACGCCAGTCACTGAGGATGAGTGTCCGTGTTTCACGCAAAGCCATAGCTTGAAGGACTGGACATGGGACGTGGTGAGGGATCTGATCTTTAGGGCGTAAGACGCTGTTAAAGCCCCCGCCCACCACGAAGTGCTCTGTAGCGCCTTTGAACAATGAAGCTACCTCAGTGGAGTAATAGAGTGTTCGGACTCGACGCTCCGCAATACCAGACGGGGCATACAGATTCATAAGACAGACGGCGCCGATTGAACAGCTGGGTTTTGATCGCGGAATTAATGCCGTTAAGATTGACTGTACCTATCCGATACACCTGGGTCACTGGATAGTACGATGACGTATTCTGCAGTCGTTTAAGCCAGTAAGCTCCAAGTCGCCCGTCCAACCGTCCCTGCACCCGCACCATAGATATTACTGACCGGTAGAGCCAAGATGTCCGTCCGACGATCCGCCGGCCGCGGGCAACAGGTTGTCGCTCGAGTCTGATATAATTCCTTCCATCTCCACTTTGGACGCTCAATCACTAAGCTGGAGGTGTGGTACGTTAGGCGACGCATGTTCATCTGGTGTCTTAGCTGCAAAATCTCCAGGGGGATCGTCGGTGATTTGAGGATCATCAATGTGGCTTTGTCCTTGGGCGGACGTTGCCAGCAGCGAATCAGGAACCGTTGGAATGCGGTCCACAGACGGGGCGGCAGATGGATTTTCCTCATCTTCCTACAACGTGTCACCATCTCGCGAAGTATTTCCTGCGGACAGTCTCCTCTTCTTTCGTCGCTTGGGCGACTTCTGCTTGCCGGAACGCGTGTCCGCGTCCTGTGGATCACGACAAACTGTAGGCACCTCTCGCATCGTTTCCGAGCTCGAATGGATCTGCTGGAGCTCTCCTGCCTCACACGGCTGGAGTGCAGACGTGGTCACTGCTGTCGAGAAAAGCGACGGTTCCGATCAGGGCTGCGTCGTCGTGGGCTCGGAGACCGGTCACACGGGAGTCTGGAACTGAACAACGTCCGCGTCCGTCATGTTCCTCACTGCCTCACCGTGTGTAAAGGCAGCGCTCTCGGTTGGTCGGTTGCGATATACATCTACATCTACATCTACATTTGTACTCCGCAAGCCACCTAACGGTGTTTGGCGGAGGGCACTTTACGTGCCACTGTCATTACCTCCCTTTCCTGTTCCAGTCGCGTATGGTTCGCGGGAAGAACGACTGCCGGAAAGCCTCCGTGCGCGCTCGAATCTCTCTAATTTCACACTCGTGATCTCCTCGGGAGGTATAAGTAGGGGGAAGCAAAATATTTGATACCTCATCCAGAAACGCACCCTCTCGAATCCTGGACAGCAAGCTACAGCGCGATGCAGAGCGCCTCTCTTGCAGAGTCTGCCACTTGAGTTTGCTAAACATCTCCATAACGTTATCACGCTTACCAAATAACCCTGTGACGAAACGCGCCGCTCTTCTTTGGATCTCCTCTATCTCCTCTGTCAACCTGACCTGGTACGGATCCCACACTGATGAGCAATAATCAAGTATAGGTCGAACGAGTGTTTTGTAAGCCACCTCCTTTGTTGAGGGACTACATTTTCTAAGGACTCTCCCAATGAATCTCAACCTGGTACTCGCCTTACCAACAATTAATTTTATATGATCATTCCACTTCAAATCGTTCCGCACGCATACTCCCAGATATTTTACAAAAGTAACTGCTACCAGTGTTTGCTCCGCTATCATATAATCGTACAATAAAGGATCCTACTTTCTATGCATTCGCAATACATTACATTTGTCTATGTTAAGGGACAGTTTCCACTCCCCGCACCAAAAGCCTATCCGCTTCAGATCTTCCTGCATTTCGCTGCAATTTTCTAATGCTGCAACTTCTCTGTATACTACAGCATCATCCGCGAAAAGCCGCATGCGTCGCGTCTGCGTCGCGTCGCGTCGCGTCTGCACGTGGTATCTGGAGGAGGCGTCTCTGCAGGCATTCAGAGCGTACATGCCCTTCCTGCCCGCACCCTGAACGAGTCCGCGGTTGACAGTCATAAATGATGATCTCTCGACGGTCACGTACTACTGGATGTGTTTGCGCAGTTCGATTCGCACCTGACGCACTCCATCAGAACAGGATACGTCTCGAATGTATGTCGCTTTTCTTCCACGTGATTTAGTACTTCCCCGTAAGGCCGCAGTGCGTTCACGATAAGTGTGGCCGGCACTTCAAACGGCAGCTCGAAGATTCGCATGTTCTGAACGCCGAGTCCTGCATGGTCGACAGTCACTACACCCACGTTGCCGTCAAGTGGTGGGAACGATATCCCTCGGTGGAACGGCGAATGAGCCGTTCGCACGCTGCTTCATCGACAAATTGTAGGTAAACTGTGCTGGAGACGATCGAATGGTGTATAACGAGAAGTTCCTGTGGATCGATGTGCATTACTTCGCGCAGGAAACGCTCTACTTCGAATGCCTTAGGTCCTGCAGACTGGTCTTGGAACGTTAATCTAATCGTTTCCTTTCTATAAGAAAGCGCCATCATCGTTCGAGGTGATCCGTTTACACTGCAATTCCACTATCCGCGCGAGTAAACAGCGGCCCGCTTGCGGAGCGCCGCACATAGCCCCGCGCACGTCCGCTTCGCAACACGGCTGACAGCCGACAGTTAAGCAGGCGGAGACTAGAGTTTTTTGAGTTGAGTCACTGTTCATGCCAGGGTGTGATATGATAGCCGTGTTTGTTTCGCGTCTCTTTATTATCATTTACTTACCTTGGGTCCACAAATTCCCCCTGCCCATAGTATAAGGGGTTTGTGTTCGCCGCGTAAATCGAAAATAAGTCCCGGTCTCGCCTTAGCTCGGGGTATGCTTTCTACTCTCTCTGTCACCGTTCAGAGGCAACTGCGTAAACACGAACATCCCTCCAGTCTTTTCTGGGAAGTTATTGAAGTACCGTACCCACAGAGAACGGTGGAACATCGCTGGACACCCACCGTACGTTTCTCTTGTCACGAACGGTGCATCAATGTTGACGCGACGTTAAACTTTAATCCTCGTTCGTTTCTTAAAAACGTTGCAACGGTCACAGTAGCTGGCTTGTCACGTGAAGCCTCGAGGTTGAATTCGCATACACTGACGACATTCGAAGGGCCTCTTGTTCCTTTGTTATTATCATAACCTTGTAGATATCTGTAAAAGCGTACACTACGCATGAATAAAAGGGGGAAGAGACAATTCAGTTGTATTTGCACTCTATGTTAGGTTTACCATACCACTTTCAATGTTGTTTGTTTTCTTTGACAGTCCTGTTATATCACTTTCTATTTTCGTATGTTCGTGACATATCTGAGGCTTCAGTAAGGGAACGAAAAGGACATCGAATTCACAACTCTGGGCACGAATACTGGCTCTATGTCGTTCCTGAGATAAGCCCAGCCGAGAGACTTCTTATTAACACATTGCATATTAAACATGTATCAGTTCTTTGGGAAACGGTAAACAGAACCCGACGAAATGATTGAAGAGATTTGATCAAATCCCAAAATTCAAGAGATGGAATGATACCATGTGTGAATCAATATCTACTTTTATTTACACGTCGTAGCCCCACAGTAGTTCAAGTATAGTGAACATAAGCTCTGTTGTTGGCGGAGAAATTTCAGGTCTAAGTTAAGAAAATCTGTAAATATCAATAACAGTCTCTGATGGCAAATGTTTGTTTATTCAATTACAGGTTTCAATCTTCATAATAACTTTCGGATTGATCTAAAAAGAAAAAAATGTGCATATTTACGAAAAATGCAAGTAATAGTAGGCTATCAACTATCAAAAGCAGTACTGTAATATTCATAGTCTGGAAGGTTAACAACCATACCTGTATTCATGAAGTTAACAGAATATGTAAGTAGGCTGTTTATGTTTTCTTATTGGCAACGTTACGTAGCGCTCTGTATGAAAATCACTGGCTGTGCTGTGCTAGTTTGCATTGTTGTCTGCCATTGTAGTGTTGGGCAGCTGGATGTTAACAGCGCATAGCGTTGCACAGTTGGAGGTGAGCCGCCAGCAGTGGTGGATGTGGGGAGAGAAATGGCGGAGTTTTGATATTTGTAAGAATGGATGTTATGAACTCCTATATATATTATGACTTTTGATGACTATTAAGGTAAATACATTGTTTGTTCTCTATCAAAATCTTTCATTTGCTAACTATGCCTATCAGTAGTTAGTGCCTTCCGTAGTTTGAATCTTTTATTTAGCTGGCAGTAGTGGCGCTCGCTGTATTGCAGTAGTTCGAGTAACCAAGATTTTTGTGAGGTAAGCGATTTGTGAAACGCATAGGTTAATGTTAGTCAGGGCCATTTTTGCAGGGATTTTTGAAAGTCAGATTGCGTTGCGCTAAAAATATTGTGTCAGTTTAAGCACAATCGTATATAAATTTTTGAAAAGGGGACGTTTCATATGTCGACCCTTAGCCTAGGATACCTCACTGGAATCTTCTGGTTTTTTTCTTGTAGTTTGTGTAATTAGTGTAGCTATTGTTTATTGCTAGCGCGTAATTATAGAGAGAATTTCCTTGGTAGTTGCAGTCTTTCATTGTTGTACAGTAAAACAGGTGTGGCACGCATGTAGATTTGCACCAAGTATTTCGCAGCTGCAATTAACTAGATATTATTTTCAGTACTATGTTAATGTGTTCTCTTATTTTTGCTCTTCAAATTGTGCTTTTCTGTGTTGTCGTGTGAAATATTGTGACAATAATGGCGTGTGAAAAACGTAATACTAGGCTCCAAAGTAAACTGAGAAAAGACAGTGAAGACGAAAGCAGTGTGTTAGCGCCACCGTGTAATGAATTAACTAATGTTCAAAGTAGTAATTTGGTAATTGTACATACGGAAATGGAGCGGGCGGCAAATAATGGCGTAGACAGTGAAACAATTAGTGAATAGGGAAGCATTATCGATCGATCGGTCGGCAACAGCTCGCCTCAGGAATCCGAAATGACAGGACACAATCTCGCAAATACTGTAGATTCAGGTTTTGGGTCCTCACCGTTTTCTCAAATAAGACACATTTTCTGCTTCTCAAAATGTGAATTTTGCCGGTGCAAATTCACTGCCGAAAAGCACTGAGGAACATGTTTCAGACACCAGTGCATTGTTATTACAATTAATGCAACAAATGGGACAAAAGCTTCAAAAGTTAGACACAATGGAACAACACCAGAGACAAACACAGCAACAGTTAGACACAATGGAACAAAATCTTCAAAAGTTAGACACAATGGAACAACACCAGAGACAAACACAGCAACAGTTAGACACAGTGGAACAAAACCTTAAAAAGTTAGACACAATGGAACAAAATCTTCAAAAATTAGACACCACGCTTGAACAAACACGTGAAGATTTAACTACTGAGTTACATAACATTGAATCGAAATGTCAAAAAGTCTGTAATGACGTAAAAACACAAATTTGTGAGCATTTTCAACCTATTTTTTCGCGGCATGACAATGCATTACAGAATCACGAAGCAGCCATAAAAGAACTGCAAACTATTGTTCATGAAAATCATGAGACCTTGCAAGCTAAAATTGACTCAATTGCATCTACTGATTTGGTTACGCAACTTGCAAAAACTCAGGAAAACTTAAAGGACACAGTAGATACTCTGAAAATTGGTTCAGAAAGACACATGGAGGAAATTAGTTCATTATCAGAGAAAGTAGTTGAACTTTCGGATCAGCTAAATAATTTATCAACGAAGGTAGATGATAATCTGAATGACACAAAACCGGTAGTCTTTAATGACACAGAAGAGTGTGAACAAATTAGAAAATTCAAACAAAATCAAAATCAACTCAATACACAGTACAAAAGAGAAATCCGGGAAGTACAAGATCAGCTGACACAGGTAATACAAGAATTACGTATTTCAGAGGACACTCGCGCCCCAATACGGGAAGAGGGACATAGAAATACGGAACAGCCACAAAATAATAACACAGGGCATTTCGGAAGTTATGAAAGAAATTGGCAATGTGCACCGAATTTTGAGATTGAACCACCGACACGACGTAACAATGACCGACATGCGACTCGCCGACATGATGATTTTGACTATAATCTGTTCATTACTACACATAAATTCAGAACGTTTAAGAATTCTGGCAACGACATTCATCCACAAGCGCAGCTCCATCAATTCTCTCATTGTTTTCCTCCCAACTGGTCATTAGATCACAGATTAGAATTTATGTGTGGCTATTTAGAGAATGAACCAGCTGTAAGAATGCGATCGGTCATTCACGATTGTCACAGTGAAGGAGAATTTTATCATGCCTTCCTCTCAGCATATTGGTCTCAAGCTACACAAGACCGAGTAAAACATAGCATCATAATGATGAAACGTTTCGAACAATCTGAATTTTCCAGTCTTATGAAATATTTTGAAGACATGTTGCATAAGAATCAGTATCTTTCAAACCCATACAGCCCCTCAGAACTCATCCGCATTTGCTTAATGAAATTGCCTGAACATTTAAGAAATATTATTTTAGCAGGACGCTGCAAAGACGACATTGAAGCTTTTCAGGGACTTTTACAAGAATTAGAAATTGACACTGACAATCGCGGAACGCGAAAACAGGAACACAACAATTACAGGTCACATGCGTCGCAATTCCGCGATGAAAGAAATAATAACTGGACACGACAAGGCTATTCTTACAACGTAAATCGTGACCAAAACAGACACCACCCATACGCCAACCATTGGCAGAATAGTAGTTACAGAGAAAGATCGCATTTCCGTAGTAACGAATATGACAGAGATTACCATAGAAACAGACAATATGGGAACAAAAACAATTATTATCAAGGGAGACAGAATAACTTCAGATTTAACGGTCCACCGCGCAGTTACTATTCCGGGAGAAATTCTCCACCACGTGACCGACAAGAAAGAAATTATGAAATCTACCGACATGACGACAGACGAGATAATCATAACAACAGACCTGAATTTCATCAGAACTGGCGGGATTCAAACAGAGCAGGGCACTTTCGACAAAGTGAATTTGTAGAAGCTAGGTCTCCTAATCCCAATAACGACGCGCGCCAATAAAGGAACAGACAATGACTCGCACCGCAGGCAGCCACCTGCGCCGGCTGGCTCAGAGAAAAATAACACAGACGCAAACCTTGAGATAAGATTTAGCATTCCTTACCGACGTATAAAACATGACAATTGCTTTTCAGTTGAAAGTCTGCGTACTAGGAAGAGTAAAGGTTTACACCATATTTCACATGTAAAACCGTTTATTGAATAATAATCTGCTGTTTAACTTAGTCTTTGCCATAAAACTTTTCACTTCACATTTCTAGTATGCTTTGTCACACTGAGAAACTGTTAACATTAACAATGTTTTGAAGTTAAATATCCAATCAAGAACCAAGAGAACTTATTTAAACAGAAATTACGAATGCATTGTTATAGTGAACAGACGACACAGTGTTATTGTGTGTGTACATTCTTGCTTGTTATTTGCACGATTACGTAACGACTATAAGGCTCACATACTTAGAACATTTACCAGTACTGCTAATGAGATTTAAATGCAACATTTTGGTTTACTTGAAAATACATTCTGGATTTAAAGTACTTTCTGTGAAATACCAGAGGACACAGTGGTTAGTTTATGTGACAGCTACACGATTTTATCACGACGCTACTAATGAGTGACAATTTACAATGTTGCTTTTGCGGTGTATCTGTTTTATATCTGCACAGTTTTTCTGTATTATTCTGCAAAGTAAAACATGTTTTAGTAGTAACTTTTGTGGTATAGCAACAATGAGACAGCCTTTTTCGTGGCACAACAATACGTTACTGTGCAGTACTTTCTTCATCACGCCAATAAGCATAATAACTACGATATCTATACGCAAAGCATTTCACTTTCGTTTATGATGAGGTAAGTATATTGACTTCAGCAGAACTTTGCTTACAGAGGACGATAACTACGACACTTCCACAGAATTATCTTACAGGAAGACGCACATTTAGCGCTACGGGAGACGCATTTGAGGGATTAATTTTGTACTTAAGCCATTTATTTTTCAAGATTTTTGAATTACAAAGAAAGTTTTCCATGATACATTTCATTCCATTGCTGTAATCTGTAACACCTGAGGGTATAATTACATTAATCCTCAGGGGGGTACACACTTACTTTGTGTACCTTGTGTTTGGCAAGCACAAGGAGCCCTAGCTAATATGGTATTTGCTTATACAAATTTACACATAGGTACCATATTTCTCTAACACACAAATTACACAGCTATCTGATCATTTAACTGAGAGATAAACTTTTTTTTACTACATCAGTGACACATGTTTACGCAGTTACACAGTTGGGTAACTTCACACTTATGAAATTGTATTTTGTCTGTACTCTGTGAACTGTTCATATTTTTTCGGACTCATTGTGATATTATGAGAGCTTTGAATGATATATTTGGTACGGGATCACGATTTTTAAAGTACGTTTGAGGCAGATGACACTTTTGACATGAGCAGAGAATTTTTTTTAGGTTTTGAAATTATTGGAGGAAGCTACGACGATTTTGAGAGTTGACTGAGGTGTTATGATGTTATTATTACGATGACTATGTGTATTATGCTGTTGCGGTATGTTTATGATCAATAAGCTGATGCTATATGAGTTATTTGAGTATGTTACGTATCTGTTATGATGAAATATTGAAGAAGTGTCGACGAATAAGGTAAGGAATAATGAGTAGTGGTTAGGGACTCTGGTTTGTGAAAAAGGTTGTTTGAAACCAAGAATCGTACTTTAAGAGTTACGAAATGTATGTAAATGCGTGAATGTATTACAATGCCGATGAAAATTTTTTGGACACTGTTATATCAATAGGATTTTGTTTCTACAGATTTGTAACGCAAATTCGTGACCTGTGAAATTTTTTATATGAGACTGCCACTGTAGCGGAAACTGCTGTCGTAAATATTTCAGTAAGAAAGGTAAGTGACCTTGATGTAATGCGTCGTGGGCACCCAGATGGGCGACAGTCGCCTGGAAAGAAGTCATTAGTGAGTGCCTTTCAGAGGCACAGGTGAAAAAAAAAGAGGCCATTATCCTCGCTATTGACACTCCTTTGTAGAAAGCATCGCAAAAACCGACACGGTCGAACTTGAAAACATATTGTTATACTGTGGAGCTCTTAACTTATGATATTTACTAAAATGCCTAATGAAATGATTAGAAACATTTCACAGCTATTGTCTTGCTAATTGAGAGAAATGCCATATGGCTTGCTTTATGTATTTATTTACTCATTTTGTTTAATATCTAGTTTCTAGCTGCACTGCAGCATTGGTTAAAATAATATTTTTTAGATGTAATAATATAAATATTTTCTGTCTACAGATCGAGTAAATAATAATTTTTTCAAAAAAATGAGGGAGCATAAAAAGACATTTACCTTCACAGGAACTGCATTCATAATTTTCTTTTCAAGTACTTGGTAATTTTTTGTAGAATTAGTTTTGTGGTGCACCACTTTAATGACATAGATATTAAGATGTGAATAGACATTTCCCTTATCTGCATTGTTGTCTTTACTGTAATATTTTTCTGCTTGAGCTTTGCCTTGTTTAGATATAATTTATTGCATTTGCTTCTGCTGTTTGCCAGGCATAGTACTACTAAATTTCACTTTACATTACTCTGTTAAGCCAGTTTTACTACTGATTTTATTTTTCTAGTTTGCTGCTCATTGCGTAATATTAGTTGTAAT
Organism: Schistocerca nitens; assembly: GCF_023898315.1. Classification (NCBI taxonomy): domain Eukaryota; kingdom Metazoa; phylum Arthropoda; class Insecta; order Orthoptera; family Acrididae; genus Schistocerca; species Schistocerca nitens. The sequence continues at coordinate 620,054,011 of NC_064618.1, forward strand.
ATTGCTGCTTGCTTGGCCAATTTGAATATTTTGTCATTGCTGTTTGTGTTAATTGTTTTGTACTGCTGCATTGCCTCGTCCCTTAGTTTAGCATCTGAGCTCAGTAGATTTAAGTTAGCTTGAGATGGGGTAGGCCATATAAGAGAACAAGTTGTGACGAATTGGAAGAAATACATTGAGAAGCTATAAGAAAATGGTTTGGCCAAAACAGTATTTTGAAAGAGGATATGAACCAAAAAAGTAGCGTTTAGGGACAACACGTTTAGGTAGGATTTTCTTGGAAATAAATGATGAAGTAAGATAATGGAAAATAAATAATGAGGTAAGAAATATGTGAACATATATATACAGAAAGCATGCTTGAATAGGATTTTTTTGGTGGAAACAAATGTGGAAATAAGATGAAAGATCTATGGAATGAAGTTTTGGGTTGGACTGCAGTACCAAATGTTACACTGAAAACAAACCCTGTCCTTTCCTTTTGTGTTATCCCACTATGTGTTTGTGTACCCATGTGTATTTGTTTTCTTCCTGTCTCTGTGTAGTTTCATAGAATTTTTTCTTCTTCTAATACTAAGCTACATTCACTATGATGAGGAATACTGTTATCCTCAAATATAATTGGCATTAATAATATGTTATTTACCTTGTAAATATGCTTAGCATTATTAATTCTATTTTGTTTTAATGCTTATGTGTAAAATTGATGTTTCAAAAGTTATTCTGATCTTTTATGTATTTACTTATCTCATAATTCCTGTAACACTGTTGTATATGTTTATTTCTATTATTTTTAAAGCCTGTATTACTACAAATGTTATCTGTATTATTATGTCTTTAATGATATATTTTGTACCTTTGTAATTGTATTCTTATGCTATACAATTGTAATTGACATCAGTTCATCAAATTAAGTAACTTGTAAGTTCCATTTCACTGCACACGTTTCTGTTGGTCATAGTATATGGACAATATGTGTTAAAAAATTCAGCAAGGGACTGGATAACAGCATTGCTGGTTCTAAGGACAATTCCAAAAACTTTGTGAGTGCACAAGTGGTGGTTATGGACTTGCTATATTGTCTGCAAGACTCTCCGATGGTGATTGTGCACCTGCACAGTCGCAGCAGATGGCTGCTGGCCATCTCTACAAGGACTACAGTGGGTCTGCATCTTTGATGACCCACCAATACCGTTATTTCTACAAGGACTACAGTGGGTCTACATCTTTGATGACTCACCAATACCATTATTTCTACAAGGACTACAGTGGGTCTGCACCTCTGGTGGCCCACCAATACTTCTTCAAGACTGCATGGAAATCCACTACTTCCATGTGCATTTTCTTTTACTGCTCAGCCTTTGAGAAAAACACTGCAATTTTACTGTGATGAATGATCAGGACTGTCTTTATGGACTGTGAGAAAATTTTAGCTGTTGACCAACATTGTATCAATAAGTGTGTGCATTTGATATCTTTGTTAGTGTAATTATGAAAAATTTTATCAAATCATTATTGGCCACTGCCCAAAACAATTTGTAAAATTTTTTGTGGAGAGCATGGGGGCTATGTAAGTAGGCTGTTTATGTTTTCTTATTGGCAACGTTACGTAGCTTCATCAGTGTATGAGACCTACAACAGTCTATGGTATAATGACTAAACCTGTTAAGAAACAGAGTGAATTTGCACCGAACGCCAATTTTTTATTATTAACATTATTGTACTGCATATTTCACAGACACTTATTTGCAGCTACATTTTATAAATTAAACTAATATTTGTCTCTGGACCAATTTTAAAACTCTAGCTCCTTCTAAAAGTGCATTTTGGCTTTATGGAGGCTGCTAAATATGATATTTATGGTTTTGTATCACGCCGTTGCCTACGTTAGGCCAGCGACATCTAGCGGCCACGCCCCCTCAGCTGTTTGCACTGTAGCTGTACTCCAGCAACGACCCGACATTGCTGGTCATGAGTGTTTATCATTTTATCATGATTTTATTCTATGTGACGATGCCAGTTACGCCTGGATATTTTATTTGCTTGCTCTGTTAACTTCATGAAGACAGGTATGTTTGATTACCTTCCAGACATTGTATATTACGATAGTGCTTGTAATAACTGATAGCCTACTATTACGTACATATTTTCATAAATATGTACATTCTCTCATTTTAAATCAATCTGAAGATAATCATAATGATTGAAACCAGTAACCGAATAAACAAATTTTTGCGATGAGAGACTGTTGTGGTATTTACAAAATTTCATAACACTGGATTTATTTTACGTTCTCAATGGCTATGTCACCTTTATGAAGTTAACAAATGTTTAGAATAGAATCTCCGTATAATTATATTAATAAATTGAAATTTGTATTGAAAGGTAGATAACGCAGTCGAACCAACACTGCAGCCATCAAACAGACAGGGAAACGCTAAATTTTCTTGGAACAAGGAGCAAGAATAATTGCTTTCTCTCCTAATGAAGAAACTGTAATATTTACCAATACACGATGAGACTGCTGAGGCATAATTCTATACTTCTGCTTGGAGTTTATGACATAGGCGCAGATCTGATAAAAATCCAGATGGGTTGAAAGAGCAATTGCTTACCTCCATGTTGCCCTCTACATCCAAATCAATTTACAACCGAGAAATCATGTCATACAATGAGTATGTCTATTTTTAAAATCCAGTGGGATTTATTGAAGTATTTATTTGGCAAATCATTCATTGTTTCAAAGGACCACTAACAACCCTGAAGGATCCGCCACGTAGAGTGACCAAATGGGTCCAAGACTTCAGCAGTAGCAGTGGTGCGGAACACTGGAGTCGAGCAAGATAACTTTGACGATCCTTCGAGAAAGCCCTTCGAGGAACATGAGAGCGTGGATGCTTCTTTCTACCAACAACGAATTGATACACATTGCTACTGAACACATGGAGAATCTGAATTGCTGTAGACAACCATGTCTTTGAGAAGAAAGATTCCGATTAATTGATGGACTATTGTATGAGTGATAATGCGATGGGACTGGTCGTCATTCCATCTCATTCTTGTCCAGCCAACCTGAAATATTTTATCACACTCAACAGCTGGTCACGTGTGGTTAATGAAAAGTCTTAGCAGACTCAGACGCAATCATCTCTAAGGGGGTCTGTTCGTCATACTATCAGTTGCTACAGGGAATGCCAGCGACGCAAAAAGAATGAGCTTTATTTAACCAAAGACATTCAGCATCAATGTATTCTGAAGTTGCGGTGGAATTGACCATATGGGGGGACCCTAAGGACAACAGGGTGCACTTACTATCTTGCTACGCTGTCGACAAGGCTGTATCGGTCACTAAGGTTTTTTTTTTTTTTTTGTAGAAGTGATCGTGAACCGGGGCGTATGACTTGTAGTAATCCTGGATAGCATATTTTTTTCAATTAAGAACAATGTCAGACGTAATTTTTCGTTTGAGTTTTGCGCACTGAGTAACATTTCATTAACAGCAAACAAACAGGTTTACGAAACGGTTTAGCGAAAAAGTAGCAGACGAGATAGCCATGAAAGTTGACCTTGAACAGACTTTTAGACAATGATATCGATCGCAACCTACGAGCAGAAGATAGCGAAGTAAGGCACTACAGATTTTAGCCGTTCTCATTGCTCCATGTCCAGGAGGCTGAAACCACAATCAGTATCCCGTTCTCGTGTCATCTTACTGACTCACAAGATGAATAAATGAAACAGGTAATCACCAAAACAGATGGAGCACGAAAGAAGGCCAGGATAGGGATCTTCAACTCCCAGGAAAAGGACTAAGAGCGTTGTAAACATCAGACAACGATCAGAAAGTTTCTGCTCATGCTACTTAGCATGGATCTTTTATCATTCGTTTGCAGTTCTGAGGACCCACTCAGTTGTTTGGTAGCCTCAATGGGAGGAGCTAGTTCTGTATGCCACACTGGTGGGGAACGTGTGGTGAAAGAGCTTGACCGCGCGGGGTAGCCGCGCGGTCTTAGGCGCCTTGTGACGGTCCGTGCGGCTCCCTCCGTCGGAGGTTCGAGTCCACCCTCGGGCATGGGTATATGTGTTGTCCTTAAGTTAGTTAGAGTTAGATTAAGTAGTGTGTATGCCTAGGGACCAATGACCTCAATAGTTTGGTCCCATAGGAACTTACCACAAATTTTCAAAATTTGCATCGGAGCTCGAAAAGGTGCTCAGAGAACCAAGGAACAGTGCCACAAACTTTAGCCAGGATGCTGTAACCGGCTCAGAGAAAGATAACTCTGACGCGGCAAGTTACCGTTGGCCTTGTGGGAGAACGAAAGCCCCACCCTGGGCACCGTTAAGCGTGGCGTAGCGGATACAATTTCTGGTTGGCGACGAAATCGACGTAAACTGTATTCTCTTTTCGCAGCCGTATTTGTTCAAGATTCTGGCACCTTCTTGTTAATGTAGTATTCGGATGAAACGGGAACGTTCAGTGAAAATATCAACAGGACGCAGTTTGTTTCCGTTTGTGTTTGATGTTGTGCTTACGAAGTAAACCACGTGTCAGTATTATGTGCTGGCTCTCAGTGACGATATTATTACCGTATGTGATAAACGATTGTGGAGCCCGTGTGACAATGTAGCAGTAAAAAGTCCTTCCTAATGGACTGTCTTACAAAAAAATTCTCGGCTCGTGTTATTGCAAACAGTCGTTGATTGCTGTGATCTGGTTTTCCGATGTCTTTTTATTGTCACTCGGCACCGGCCCTGCCACTGAAGATTAATGACAGTTTTTCGTCAGTCCCATTTCCCCTCCTGCCAACTTCCTGTCCTCCTCTCTCATTGTTGAAAGTTGTGTACAAGCGCGCCTAGCACTTTGAAGGCCAACGAGAGCGGCGGTGATATTGTGTCTGCGACTATGGAAAGTATAGCTAAAATCTGGAACACCGATTATTCTGATACAATGCTTCGAGAGCTCCAATCTACCGCTGAAGTACATAAAAACCTTGCTTGGATGTTATCACGCCCGGAGGAATGATTTCCAGAAAAATAAAAATTACTAAACCTCATCTTTCTAAGATAATAGTAAATGAACTGGAGCACAAACAAACCATTTCGTCCAAGATCCTGAGACACGCAGTTTCGTAAGACTGTTGTTTTTTACACCGCATTACGTTAGTCGCGTTCTATGACACTACTGAGAGTGGTCTATGGCAGGGGTCTCGAAACTTTTTAGTCTGCGGGCCACATTGACTCCTCCAAAAAGTCATAAGGGCCAAGATCTACCTAGTGCGATTGAAGCACCCTAGCACTCCATGATCACCGTAATGTAAGGCTAAAGGAAAGATGAAATCGCAAAAATCTAAGGTTGTGGGAATACCTAGCACTGAAACGAACTGCGATTTTTATTTAATTACATAATTTTGATTGGTGGACGTACCTGACCGAAATTCTGGCGTATTTTATTCCGGCGAATTTCACCGACAAGAAAGTATGTCATTGCAAATTCTTCACGAAAGCGTCCTGCAAAGATAACGAATTCTCAAAATCATTGTTAGCAACAGTATTACTGCAAGACGTAACAGGGGTAGTGTATGTCAACGCATTGTTATTTCAAGCGGCGCAACAATAAGTTTAGTTATGCAGTCTTGTAGCGAGTAGCAGAGCCAGAGCATATATTTGATAGGTCTGTTGCGTGATTGTGTCTATGTTGTGAGTATCTCACGAGTTTTTTAGTGTTTTATGCGCTGTACTAGTAGGTGAGACGACGAAGTGTGGGACAATTCAAAGTTTGAATTCGAAGAGACAACGAAAATCTGAAAATCGAAATACGTATAGCACGACTTGAGTATTTTTTCACTGTATTTTTTAGTGGAACTACAGTGTAATTGTATTTAATTTAGTAATTAAAGTACCTTAAAATAGATTCATAGCAGTTTGTTTAGGCAGACTACGCCCTAGCTTTATTAGTATTAAATAGCACAATTTTATTTTCAGGTTACAATCTTTTGTGAAGTTCTGTACAAATATGGAAAAGAAACGAAAGGTTGACAGTGAATGTAGAATTTTTAAAGAGCAGTGAGGATGTCAATATTTCGTGGTGGAGTGAAGCAACAAACCAATGTGTATTATTTGGATAGCCACAAATTTAACCGTGACCTTCCGCTTTGTAAAGATAGAGCTCCGACAATGTCGCGGTGTATTGGTCGCGCTAGGCCTCGAAACTCAATTGTTGCCAGTATAGGTACCACCTCAAATATTTGGCGGGCCGGATACCGGGGATGTCCGGCCAGCTAACGCGAGCCGGTTTGCCGCCCCTCGTGGGCCGGTTTCGGCCCACGGGCCGTGGTTTGGGAGACCTCTGGTCTATGGGATATGGAAATAAGTCAGAGATGTAAATTCTGCTTAATTTAAGAGCAATACTTTGAAACGACTGCATTACGGTAGTACCATGAAAATCATGTTTACCAGCTAAAATTATGATCTAAAACATTTAAATTTAAGAGTTTTGTGCCGATACTCTTCAATGGAGTAGGAGGAGTTGCCCAACAGAACGTTCTTTAATTCAGTCTTAAACTCCACCACTTTATTTATATGACATATAATATGTCTTCAATTAAAATGAACACTAGATATATACAGAAATATGGTGTTCATTTTAACCCAGGGCTTCACAACATACGTGCTCGCGGAGCAAGCTGTGAGCAGCAAGGCGCGAGCACCGAGCAGCGCGGGCACGCTACCCCCCACTACCGGACCAGAGCGAAGAGTGGGGAGAGTCACGTGGGGCACACAATAACTGCCGCCATTCAATGTAAATCCGCGGCCACCTGCAGGCATATCACTCACGAATTATTACTGCGACAAATGAAACAAATAAAGGAGAATCTACACGTGCCACATAATTTTATTAGCTTAGTGTATGCCTCTACATTCGTATTAATTTGTAAACTGTTACACAATAAAAGGTGCCACTGAAGTGTGGGATTCTCGGTTATCTTGTACTTTTTGCCCTTTACAATTGCGTCTATGTTTGGAGTAATTGTTCTCGTGCATTGTAGGCCCAGCGTGCAGTTTAAATTTTGATCAGACAATGCGTTTCTCAGGCGCGTCTTGTTACATTTCATTGCAGAGAACAGTTGTTCACAAACATACGTGGAACCGAACATTGATATTATTGTAGCCGCTAGTTTGTGCAAACGAGGAAATCTATCCTGAAGGAAGTGTCTGTAGAATTCCAAAACGTTTTTCTTGTTCTGAAATTTGTCTCTGTATTCTCTGTCACACTGCAGGTCAATAATTTCTAGTTGCAGCTCAGGACGAATTTCTTCTATATTCGCTGAATATGGAGAGGAGAACAGATCAAAATCACTGTCTAGTGCTGTCAGATCTTGAAAGCGTTGATCAAATCCTTCCTTAAGGTTCAAAATGGTTCAAATGGCTCTGAGCACTATGGGACTTAACATCTATGGTCATCAGTCCCCTAGAACTTAGAACTACTTAAACCTAACTAACCTAAGGACATCACACAACACCCAGGCATCACGAGGCAGAGAAAATCCCTGACCCCGCCGGGAATCGAACCCGGGCGTGGGAAGCGAGAACACTACCGCACGACCACGAGCTGGCAGACTTCCTTAAGGACAACTAAACTATGTGAATAAGGTTCACAGTCTTTGTGAACATCTTGCATGGATGATAATTTAGGAAAATGAGCTAGAGTTCCTGTTTCCAGCTGACTCACACAAAGTGTCAATTTCATTTTAAAAGCTCGTATTCGATCTATGAAGTGAGTAATTAGCAGATCTTTACCTTGTAGTGAAATGTTCAAAGCATTCAGATGGCTAGTTAAATCTGGTAAGAACGCGAGATCACATTGCCATGAAGGCTTTTTCAATTCAGGAACACACATGTTATTTATGTCCATGAACATATTTATCTAATCTAATAGGCAAAAAAATCGATTTAATAATTCGCCACGACTAAGCCAGCGGACCTCGCTGTAATAAGGCAGGCTACCATACTGGCTTTCTACATCCTCAAGAAAGCTTTTAAATTGCTTGTGCTGTAGCCCATGCTTCCTTATATAATTGGTTGTACGAACAACAACACTTATCACATTTTTTAGAGTGATACTCTTTGCACATAAGTTTTCCTGATGGATCACACAGTGAACGCCCCTTATTTCATTCAGCACGGTCAGTTTTCGCATTTTCTCCTTCAACAGCGCAACGAAATCTGATTTTTTCCCCTGTCATCGCTGGTGCACCGTCTGTAGACACTGAAACTAAAGAATTCCACGACAATTCTATATTTTCAACACTTTCTTCAGCACTACTTAAAATATCACCTCCGGTTGTAGTGTTCTTCATGGCTACTACATCGAGGAGCTCCTCCCTCACCTGAAGATCTCTATTAACACCTCTAATAAATATGGCAAGCTGCGCTGTTCCAGTGATATCAACACTTTCGTCCAGAGCTAGAGAATACGCCATAAAATCTTTACAGATATTTGCAAGCTGGCTCTGGACATCGTCTGCCATGTCCTGTATGCGACGCATAATGGTCATGTTAGATAATGGCACAATCCAAAACTGTTCAACTTGAGATGGACACAAATGTTCCGCTGCAACTACTAAACAATTTTTTATTTAATAGCCATCAGTGAAGGGGCGCAGGGATTTTGCTAAAAGCAAAGCAATTTTGTAACTCACTCTGAGAGCTGCCTCAGTTGATTTTTCTTCGTCGTCCATATCTTCTTCGGATAGCTACCTTTTAAGTTTAATAACTTCCTGTGCACGATCTGGTCCATCACATTTCCACTTCTGTAGTCTTTCGTGTGGTACGACATATAATGTCACTGCAAATTAAATTTCCTAAAAGAATTCAGCGTTTTGTGACATACTAAACATTTTGCAACACCATCTTTTTCTGTAAACAGATACAATTCCTCCCAATGGGGGTTAAACTGCGAAAGTATGGTTGGAGTTACACAACGGCGACTTGACATGATTCTTAACCAGCGAAGTGACTGTTAGAGCTGATCGTAGTTCTTTAAACGTTACACAGTCGGCGCGAATTCAATAGGCCCTATTCAAACGTGCGCGCGCATTTCCCCTCCCTCCCCTCCCTACCTACTCAGCGATCTTGCACCTGCTCGCGAGCACGTGCCTGAGCAGACGCGAGTACTCGCGCTCAAAACCGGCCAGTTGTTAAGCCCTGTTTTAACTGAAGACATTGAAATATCTCGAAAACTACACATCGGGTGAAAAAAGTTATAATTCGAATTTGTTTCGGAGGCGGACATCCTATGGTACCACAGTCGACGGCCACCCCACCCCGTGCGTTGGTGGCGGGGTGCAACTTTGAAATCTTCAATGGGAACCCGCGTTTTTTATTACACATTACGATTCTTCATCAAAATATACATACGTTTTGTCTGAAGCATTTTCTTCGTTTCGACACAGATGGCTCTGCAACCGAAGGAATATAAATGGGCACACAACCGTAATTACACTTTACTCAATGGTTCTCGAATATACAATGGCATGTGGGACCCCACCTCCATGCTGTAAGAGTAGGACAGGCCAGTACTTCATAACTCTTAATTCGAAACACCATTCGCAACATTGTATTCCTTCAACATATCGAAAAGAGGACGACTCGATGCACCACTGTGGCCGTGGATCGAGGCAAACTTGACTCTACTTTTCCAATTACATTAAGTATTCAAACTTCAATACACGTAATGACCCTCTTTTCAAATGACCGTGCACAGGACAAAAGCATATCCGCGGGAATGTCAGCACAGGCGTTTCTGATGAGATCAACCATGTCTTGATGGCCTGATGACACTTGCTGGTAAACTTTTTTTTTTTAAAAAAAAGATCCCCACAGAAAGAAATCCACCGACGTCAAGTCCAGTGAACTAGCGGCCAATTAATAGCCACTTCTGCTGATCCACCGACCAGTGTAAACTCGTTTAATACCTCCCGTGCTACAATTGCATAATGCGCTGGCAACCATCATGCTTAAGCCGCATACGTTGTCGAACGTGCAGGGCAACATCCTGCATTAGTACCGGTGATTTATGTTACAAAAACGTTCGGTATTCCCGTCCATTCAACGTACCGTCGATAAATACGGACCAATACGTTTGTTCCCCATGATGCCACACCATACGTTAACAGACCAAGGATGTTAATGGTCAACTTGCCGTAACTCGTGGGCGCTGTCTACGCTCCAGTAACGCATGTTATGCCAGTAATACTACCCTGATTTGTGAATGTAGACTCTTAGGAAAATAGTACTTCGCCAAGGAACGTGGGGGTAGTTTGCATTTGTTGACATGCCCATTCACAAAACACTACCCGGTTATGGAAATCGGCGCCATGAAGTTCCTGATGCCAGTTACACGCCGTATGTATGATATGAGTACTTACGACGATGCAGTATTGCGACAATAGTACCTTCCAACATACCGGAATCGTGGTGTAATTTCCGGGCGCATATCTATTAGCTGTGGATGAAGACATTTGAAGTGGTCCAAAAACTTGTTAATAGCATCATGTCCATGCGGCCAGACGAAAAAGTTATCATCCACATACCTCCAGAAGCACGGAGATTTTTGGACCACATCAAATCTCTTCATCAATAGTACGGGTGATTTCTGTTCCAAAAACGGAGGTTAAAAGTGATGGGATGCTTCCATTTTTAGACGTTACGGTTTATAAAAAACCAGATGGTACTTTGGGACACAGTGTTTACCGAAAGCCGACGCACACTGATCGGTACCTGCATTCTAAGAGTTGTCATCCACCACACCAACGCAGTGGCGTCCTTAGGACTTTGGTACGGGGAGCACATGCCATTTCCAAAGCGGACAGCTTAACCCAAGAACTTGCGCATTTGATGGCTGTAGGGAAAATGGATATTCTGAGAAGCAGATTCGTCGGCTATGGAGTTTGGACCATCTCTGGAGGTGCATGAAGAGGAACATAGATCGGTGGCCTTTCTTCCTTATGCTGGAGGCATATCGTTTAAGATTGAACGAATTTTAAAGAATTTTAACATAAAGAGTGTGTTCCGTCCACCTTCTAAGATTAGGACACTACACGGCTCTGTGAAGGATGATTTCGGGCTTAGGAAACCCGGTGTATACAAAATTCCGTGTCACTGTGGGAAGGCTTACAGTTCATGACGGGTGTGTGGAACATCACCGACATTCGAGGCTACAACAGCCGGAAAAATCGGCATTAGCATAACACTGCTTAAATGAGGGAGACAGTATGAAATTCGATGAAACTGTGGTAGCTGCTAACATTTCTGCTTTTTGGAACAGTGTCTATAAAGAGGCTATTGAAATTAGGTTGGCGGATAATTTAATCAACAGAGATAATGGGTTTCCTCTTGGCAAGATGTGGAATCCTGTATTATCTCGCATCAAAAACGTTCTTCGGAGCGGCCCTAAGTGCGATAAATCGTTGCCAGCAGTGTTCTACTAAGGGCGGCGCCACATCCCTGTCTTGGAGGGCAGCAACCGAGATGGGCGGCGCATGCGCTGTGTACTGAACGGTGGCCTATATAGGACGTCTGTTTGCAGCATTGCGACTCTCCACCCCCCGCCCATTGCCGCGCCTCTATCGCTGTATCCCTCCCTCTCTCCACCTCCACACCCTTCATCTCCTTCATCAGGGCAATTTCAAACGCCTCCCCCTCCCGGATGACGAACTTCGCCGTGACATCTACCCTTCCTTCCAACTGTAACCTGGCCTTGTTTCCCCCACCCCCCCACCCCAGGGCCCCCTTTTTCCTCTTCCCTCCTTCTCCCAGAGCAGATTTTCCTCCATCCCCACCTCCCCTGAGACCCTGCACCCCATACTTGCCTCTTTCTTTCCCGCATCCCTCCCTACCTGGCCCTCTTCAGCGCGCCCCCCCCCCTCATCTCCCCCATCTCTTCCCCTCCCTCCCTTCTTCAGGTCTTCCTCATCTCCTAGCGCCTGGCAGATCCTCTGTATTGATCATCATCAGTGTGCCACATCAGTGTTGTGTTTAGTGCTGTTTCTCCTGTGCGTCAAGAGGTGTGATTTTAATTGTGTACTGCCTTGAGGTTCACCGTCAGTGTTACGTTATGTGCTACGCCATCCGTCGATACCTTTATGCTCCAGTCATACTGTGCCTTGTGTTCTTTTAATCGTCGCAGTGTGGGGCTTTTTGTGTGAGATACTTTTAAACAGTTTTTTATCTCCATTTTACAGTCACCCCGTTTTTTGTCTATTGCCTTCCATGATGTTCCCCCTTTTTTTATATCTATGTTCACCTTATTCTCTCCTTTGCTGTTTTTAAATGTCTTCTATTGTTTTGTTCTATGTCTTTCGGCTGAAGAGTAGCGCATATGCTGCTGCCAGCCCGCCACGATGGGGAATAGAAATACAATAAAGAAAAAAAAAAAAAAAAAGAAAGCGTTGCGTCAGTTCTCAGCGGAACTCATCAGCAGAAGCAGCATTCCCCTGAAGATGGCGACCAGTTGATTCACAGAAATATCAGGTCAAGTTGATTTTAGAATCCGGCAGCAAACCCGAAGAGACTTTCACGATTAACGCTGTTGGTGGTCGACGCTGGAGTTGTCCGATGATGTCCCACATGTGCTCGACTGGAGAGGAATCTGGTGATCCAGCAGCCTAACGCAACGTGTAGGCACTCTGTAGAGCATGTTGGGTTACAATAGCGGTATGAGGGCGAATGTTATCCACTTGGAAAACACTTACCAGGATGCTGTTCATGAATGGCAGCTCAGCAGGTCGATCACCAGACTGACATACAGAGTTGGAGTCTGGGTGCGAGGGATAACCACGAGTGTGCTCCTGCTGTCAAACGAAATCGCACCCCAGACCATAACTCCAGGTGAAGGTCCAATGTGCCTCGCTCGTAGACAACTTGGTTGCAGGCCCCCAACTGGCTTCCTAACCAACGTACGGCCATCGTTGGCACTGAGGTAGAATCGGGTTTCATCAGAAAACACAACAGACCTTAACCCTGTCCTCCAATGAACTCTCGTTTGTCACAACTGAAGACGCAAAGGGCGGTGGTTTGGGCTCAGTGGGATGCACGTCTGGCTCTGAGCTGCCCTTGAAGTAACCGATTTGTGAGAGGATGTCAAATTAAACACCTTTCAGCCGTCTAATTTCCAAACTTATTTCATTTGGCTACTAGTTTCGGCGATTTACTACACCATCTTCAGGCCCCGTGTACAAGCAACAATGGTACCAGTATAAAATAGATAACCAAAAAACGGGGGTGATGCAAGTTCAAATTTGGTTCAAATGGCTCTGAGCACTATGGGACTTAACTTCTGAGGTCATCAGTCCCCTAGAACTTAGAACCACTTAAACCTAACTAACCTAAGGACATCACACACATCCACGCCCGAGGCAGGATTCGAACCTGCGACCGTAGCGGTCACGCGGTTCCAAACTGAAGCGCTTAGAACCACACGGCCACACCGGCCGGCCAGGGTGGTGTAAGTCTTATATACAGTGGTAATATGTAATGAAATAAAAGAACAGTTACACGCTGCATTAACTTAAACTAGTGAGCAAAGTATATATGTCACATAATCGTAAAAAATGAATCTACTAAACGGAAGTTAATATTTCATTTTATGCATACATAATTACGGTGTAAACCTAATGCAATTCCCGTGAAACGATTGGAGTAAAACAATATAGTAATATACTAACGAGTACAGACTACATGTAAAACAGTTGATTACATGCTGTCATATACTACTAAAACATATACCACTTACTGGAGGTCAACCCGATAACTGTCTGTATCATCATATTCCATATACTAATGATAACTAATAAAAGGATAACATAAAAATACATCAGTGCAATGTATCGATCACAAACTCATAAGATGCAGCTTATTGAATAAAACATTTCTAGTGAACCAAACTATAGATCTAATGTAATATACCGTAACAAATTCCCACCAAGCAGTAAGCAGTGAAATATATGGAAAAAGCGAAACCGACGTTATCACGAAAGTGGTAAGTCTGCTGGTAAGCAGGCGCTTGGTTAGGTGATATACCAAACCATAAGCTAAGAAGTAATTCTAAAGAAAAGTACTGCGATACATACGCAATTTATTAGAAAGACAATGATTGGAATCAGAATTACCAAACGCGCGTACCTCTATATGCCATGTAGCCGTTAAGCAAGGGAAGAAAACTTATACACTCCTGGAAATGGAAAAAAGAACACATTGACACCGGTGTGTCAGACCCACCATACTTGCTCCGGACACTGCGAGAGGGCTGTACAAGCAATGATCACACGCACGGCACAGCGGACACACCAGGAACCGCGGTGTTGGCCGTCGAATGGCGCTAGCTGCGCAGCATTTGTGCACCGCCGCCGTCAGTGTCAGCCAGTTTGCCGTGGCATACGGAGCTCCATCGCAGTCTTTAACACTGGTAGCATGCCGCGACAGCGTGGACGTGAACCGTATGTGCAGTTGACGGACTTTGAGCGAGGGCGTATAGTGGGCATGCGGGAGGCCGGGTGGACGTACCGCCGAATTGCTCAACACGTGGGGCGTGAGGTCTCCACAGTACATCGATGTTGTCGCCAGTGGTCGGCGGAAGGTGCACGTGCCCGTCGACCTGGGACCGGACCGCAGCGACGCACGGATGCACGCCAAGACCGTAGGATCCTACGCAGTGCCGTAGGGGACCGCACCGCCACTTCCCAGCAAATTAGGGACACTGTTGCTCCTGGGGTATCGGCGAGGACCATTTGCAACCGTCTCCATGAAGCTGGGCTACGGTCCCGCACACCGTTAGGCCGTCGTCCGCTCACGCCCCAACATCGTGCAGCCCGCCTCCAGTGGTGTCGCGACAGGCGTGAATGGAGGGACGAATGGAGACGTGTCGTCTTCAGCGATGAGAGTCGCTTCTGCCTTGGTGCCAATGATGGTCGTATGCGTGTTTGGCGCCGTGCAGGTGAGCGCCACAATCAGGACTGCATACGACCGAGGCACACAGGGCCAACACCCGGCATCATGGTGTGGGGAGCGATCTCCTACACTGGCCGACACCACTGGTGATCGTCGAGGGGACACTGAATAGTGCACGGTACATCCAAACCGTCATCGAACCCATCGTTCTACCATTCCTAGACCGGCAAGGGAACTTGCTGTTCCAACAGGACAATGCACGTCCGCATGTATCCCGTGCCACCCAACGTGCTCTAGAAGGTGTAAGTCAACTACCCTGGCCAGCAAGATCTCCGGATCTGTCCCCCATTGAGCATGTTTGGGACTGGATGAAGCGTCGTCTCACGCGGTCTGCACGTCCGGCACGAACGCTCGTCCAACTGAGGCGCCATGTGGAAATGGCATGGCAAGCCGTTCCACAGGACTACATCCAGCATCTCTACGATCGTCTCCATGGGAGAATAGCAGCCTGCATTGCTGCGAAAGGTGGATATACACTGTACTAGTGCCGACATTGTGCATGCTCTGTTGCCTGTGTCTATGTGCCTGTGGTTCTGTCAGTGTGATCATGTGATGTATCTGACCCCAGGAATGTGCCAATAAAGTTTCCCCTTCCTGGGACAATGAATTCACGGTGTTCTTATTTCAATTTCCAGGAGTGTAGTATGACCTAGACAGAAAAACCACCAGAACACATGTGTCAGGGTATACCATACAATGTGTTAGATGTCAGTTAGTACTTTTATGATTAGATGGTTAATTGAGAATGTGGATCTCAAGGAATATACCAGAACAGTCTGTGGGATATTATCAAGGCATTAGAGGTCCAGGTGTGCAATCTGAATAAACACCGAGGTCAACTAATAAAACTAGTGGTCGCGTGAAAACGAACACTCGTCATGTAACATGGAAACAATGTGAACAGGAAAGAACTCACAACGCTAAGACCATCATGCCAACCAATGCAGTGTAGCAACCGTTCTTCGACATGTAAAATCGATTGTTTGATCTAGATAATGAGCTGTTTTGTACGTCGCTATACTGACTCCGTAAAGAATAGCTCAGAAGACTTCAAAATTCGGTGCACAGGAGTTACCAAAAATGAAAAAAAGCAGCTGATCAGAGCAGTACACGGATATAAATAGGGTGTGAGTGACGTTATAAAGATTATAATTGTTTTAATGATTTGTAAACATAAACAGATAATAAGTCAAGGTATGCTTGTAAGTACTACAGTAGTTACTGACTTTAATTCTTTCTCTTTACCGTTCAGCGGGTTAAAAGGATTAATTGTCTAGGACAAACAGGAACTCTGTTAATAACCGTCAAACTAGTCTAATCTATTAGATTTTCACTAAGACAGTGCCTTGTTTGAATTTAAGACAAAATATAAAATTAACTAATAAGTTACAGCCGTTGCTAATTCGTATCCTAAAATAGTCTTTAAATGAGGCGCAATTTCTTTAGACGTTATTTTCACCAAAATTTATTTACAAAACATACGCCCATGTAAATCTAATTAGTGCAATGGCGTAAGATTCATTCGGAAAATCTCTGAAAAGCTATAAACTCACTGATGAAATAATTAGGGTCTGTTCACGTAATCACGTCAAGACAGTAAGTAAATATGGTCTTTCACACAAGTTTCGGTACTTAAACGGTGTATCACTCGACTGCCTTTTACTATTCGCAAACTCCTGACAATACTGGAGATACTTCGTGACAACGGCTAATTCAGATGTATTACAAAAGGTCGCGAACCAGTCACTATGTACAGAGGATAACCGTGTTAATAATTTCTCTTTCAAAATTCAAGTAATTTAGGAAAATGATAATTATGAATAGTCTTTTCCTTTCAAAGTAATATCAGTATTTTTGAGATAACTTCCCTCTTTATCAATTCGACAACGGAAGATGACTCTTTAATAACTGAATTTTCCTTGAAGAACTTTTTGCGATGATTTTTATTAGGTGATTATTCACCATAAAATCGGTAATTCCCTTTTAACGTTGAAATAAATGGGAAATCAAAACTCAAATTTTCTTTTGGTTTCCAATTTCCGTTCTTTTCTTTACCTTTTTCTCTTTTTAGCCATTTATTGATTTCTTATTTTTTTCAGATGCAGCTTGCAGAAACAATAACTTTATGAGAGTGTGGCCGCCACTTTTACACTAAAGTTAATTACACCAGCAAAAATTGTTTTCCTTCTTCAGGCGTTGGCTTGCTGGCTATTTAAAATCTCACTGTTGCTGCTGAAGAATTGAAAAAATGTTACGCTGCTCGATTAATGAACAATATTCATAAATTTTTTCAAGCGTGCCTTCCGTCACAGGATTCGTAGAAAAAGGTTGGAATTCACTAAAATTAACACTGAAAATTCCTCCAAATAGGGAAAGTATACTGCATAAAATATCACCAGTAGCATTGCTGAAATTTTATGCAGAATCCTTTCCCTATTTGGTGGAATTTTGAGACCTCAGCTCACACTCAGTGTACCTACACCTCCCAAACAATCGGAGTTACATATCGGCCTATGTTCCGGTATCCTAAAATTTAACGACACATTCAGTATTGTCTCCTCCTCTGAGAATCATCTGCGTTCCACAATCACACGTCAGTTACTGAATAAAACTAACCCATCTCGATATTATCTATACCTGGACTCCCAAAACTATTCACGTCTCCTTAACCGCAATGGACAGGATCATCAGCCACTAACAACGACGTCACGAATATCAGTTATGTTCAGATGAATATTTGACTCACCACTGTATCCATTTACTTCTTATTGGTCCTCCTCTAACCAGTTCATTATAGGAAACTACCCACAGACAATAATCCACATAAAGCGGTCGAAATGCAATAAAAGACACGCTACACTGAGGTGAAAAAAGTCATGCGATACTTTCTAATATCGTGTGGGACCTTTTGTTCGGCGTAGTGCAGCAGAAGTCGTTGGAAGTCTCCTGCACAAATATTGATCTATATTGCCCCTATAGCCGTCTGTAATTGCGAAAGTGTTGCCGCTGCAGGATTTTGTGCTCGTACTGACCTCTGAATTATGTCCCATAAATGTTCGGTGGGATTCATTTCCGGCCAGATTATTCGCTATTCTTCAAACCCATACCGAACAATTGTGGTCTGGTGACATGGCGCAGTGTCATCCACAAAAATTCCATATTTGTTCAGAAACATGAAATCCATGAATGGCTGCAAGTGGCCTCAAATAGCTGAAAATAGCCTTACCAGTCAATGATCGCTTCAGATGGACCGTGTAAACACAGTCCAAACCATTAAGGAGCCACTTACAGCTTACTCAGTGTCCTGTTGACAATTTGGGTCCATGGTTACACGAGAGTCTGCGCCACACTCGAACCGTACCACCAGCCCTTACCAAATGACCGAATCACAGCTTACCAGTCGTCTATGATTCAACCGATATGGTCACAAGCCCAGAAGAGGGGATGTAGGTGATGGCGTGCTGTTAGCAAAGGCATTCGCGTCGCTCGTCTGCTGCCATAGCCCACCAACGCAAAATTTCGCCCCATTCTCCTAACGGATACGTTCGTCGTTCGTCCCGCATTGATTTCTGCGGTTATTTCGCGCAGTGCTCCTTGTCTATCAGCACTGGCAAATCTACATAAAAATGGCTGCCCTCGGTCGTTATGTGAAGGCTGTCAGCCACCGCATTGTCTGTGGTGAGAGTTAGTGCCTGAAATGTGGGTAATCTCGGCACACTCTTGACATTGTGGATCTTGGAATATTGAATTCCCTAACGATTTACAAAATGGAATGTCCCGTGCGTCCGTGTTCAATGTCTGTTAATTCCCGTCGTGCCGCCATAACCCTGTCGCAAACCTTTCCACATGAATCACCTGAGTAAAAATGGCAGATCCGTCAATGCACTGCCCTGCCTTTTATATCTTGTGTACGCGGTACTACTGCCATATATATATGTGCTTATCACTATCCCATGACTTTTGTCACTTCGGTGAATTAAATCAGCACAGAACTCATTAGTGGACGACAAAACGAAATAATGGCACTTTCCGTCCTTTGTAATGAAACGTCCCCTTAGAAAAATTATGAATGACAGTGCTGCAAAAACCTCTTACGTTATTTGATTTTCAAACTGCTGAGCAAAACTGAACGCATTCAGAGATTTCTCTCTTTTCTTATTCTGATCATCACTAAACTGACACACAATATTCTTTTTTCGCAACGCAGTCTGACTTAATACCTACAAAAGAACGGCCCTGACTAACAATAACCTATAGCTTTCATGAATCACTCACTTCACAAAAATCTTCGTTACTCGAAGTACTGCAATACAGCGAGCGCCAATACTGCCAGCTAAAAGAAAGATTCTAACTACTGAAGACGCTAACCACTGACAGGCATAGTTAGCTAATCAAAGATTTTGATAGAGAGCAAAAATGTATTTACCTTAATAATGTTCAAAAGATATCAATTCATGACCCCATCTTTCTGGCGGACACACGTCAAGATCGTCCGCTTATGGCAACCTCTCAAAACTCTGGCATCTCTCTCCCCACATCCACCACTGCTGGCGGCTCACCAACTGCCCAACGCTACGCGCTGTTCACATCCAACTGCCCAACACTACACACGCGAATATTCCAACAATGAGTCCAACCCGCCACAGACTGCACACAGCACAGTCAGTGATTTTCATACAGAGCGCTACGTGGCGTTACCAACATAAAAACCTAAACAGCCTACTTACAGTAAATAGTAAGTGTATTTTCGATCAAAACCACCGGTCTCAGCTATGATGGCGAGCTGCTTCTCATTCGCTGCTCTTTGAAGCCATTTTGGCTACTTGGCAGGGAGCAGACAATTTCACCTGCGACGCCCAGCAGGTTACATACAAAGATTAATATAACATAATTATATAACACAATAAACACAGTCTGTAAAAAAAAATAACCTTATCTGTAATATGTAATAAGGGAAGGAGAACAGAGGGAATGTGACCTGCCAATGAAAAGTATTTTGCTACAGCACAAGGGCTATCAAGAAGAAAGGGTACACATCCTGTACGTCACAGACGTCGGTGCCTACATTCGAAAGTCAGAATATGTCGTTTATTGCAAATCGCTGCGCGTGAACACTGTTTTCTCGGCACGGCAGATCTCAGTTTCTGCACTGCGACAGGTGGAATCCGCAGGACGAGGTGTTGCGTAGGCCTCAGCCACAAGACGGAGAGAATCTGAGGAAGATTTATGGCTTCCCAGGGGCAGGGGGGGAGGGGGAGGCGCAGCGCGATGGAGATGAAGGCTCCCGTTGCGTGTCATGAAAAACTACCCGCCAAGCGGAAAATATGAGGAGGCTTCGCGGCACTTCCAAATTGAAAAGAGCAAAGCGTTAGATTCCCGTCCATCTTCTGATGAGACACATCGAAATTCAGATTTTCTGGAGCTGTATCGTCCTACTGGAGGTACAACGTTGATATATATTTCCATAAAACACGCGAACGGCAGAAAACTTTCTCTCTTGGATATGAGTCCCCATCAGTCTCGTAGAGTTTAGAAGTTAATTCCAGTGAACAAAAGCAGTTAGTAGGCTGTTCATTGTTTTTTTATGATAGTTCGGCTACAAATATAGTGGGCACAGTTCACTGTTTTAGAGGTGCTTGTCCTTCTCGCCCTTTTAAAGTGACATTGTTTCTATCTCTCTCTCTCTCTCTCTCTCTCTCTCTGTGTGTGTGTGTGTGTGTGTGTGTGTGTATGTGCATTGCGTGTATGTGTTTTTCCATCATTTTGCTATTTAGTAAACATGCAAGGCGCGAGGCCAAGAGGAGAGTCGTGGAACCACGTCCGCCTCCAAAGAACAATTTACTAATTTGTTTTTCAGTTCTCACCTTTTTAGACAACTTGTGGAGAATAATGTAGAATGAAAACTAAGGGTCTTGATAATAAGAAGCATGCGCTCGCTGCCTGGTTACAGAAAACATTCCAACCAGTTAGTTGCGCCCATGCGCCGCACCTGCTGCCAGCAAGAAATCCTACATGTTCGCGAGTCCAAGACATTTCAGTAAGGCAAGGCAGAGAGGGAAAAATGTTCAAATAAGAAGCTAATAAAGGGAAGATTTATCTTGACAAACTGCCTATAGGCTTCTGTCTCGGATTCTTCGGCCGACGTTCAACTAATGATTTTACTGACGTTCCGCCAGCACGAGTGGCTGGCATTGTCTGTCTGCGGCCGCGAGCTGGGCTCCAGTTCACCACCGGCAATGGAGGGTGAAGCTTTGACAATGTCACCCACTCGTGCTGGCGAAACGTCAGTAAAATCATTAGATAAACGTCGGCCGAAGAACCCGAGACAGAAGCCAATAGGCAGTCTGTCAACAAGTGGTCACGGAAGCCTTAACAATTTTTTAAGATTGATCTTCTCCAAAAATAGACGGAAACGACAGAAACAACCAGCATTCTCCTCATTTACACTCTGACAGTCCCAGTCTGCGGACAGAATGTTTCTCAGTGAAATATTGACAATGGTAATATCATATTTCGATTTTATCCCGTGTAAATTATGACGTTGCCAAAGTTGTGAAAATCTGCTGCTACTATAGTTCTTAAAGGATCTGCACGACACATGAATGTGTCACGTTTAGCGTGCTTATCAATGACGGAAGAACATAATTATTATATTTAAATAATTTACACTGTCTAACAAAAAAATAAAACATCCACAAGGGAATAGAAAACGAAACGAAACTTCACCTATAGAGAGGGTATGTGACGTTATTTCAGAGATTACAAAATCCAGACATATTTACAAAGAACTTAGCGGTATGGTCCACTTATCGGTATGTTTATTTTTTATGTATTTACTTTGTTATTTCCTGTAGACCTACTCTCACTGTTCGTATAAGAGGCCACGTTTTTAACATTTTTTTAAGTACTTATATGTTTCGATTAGTTACAAAGTCATGTCTCAGCATTAACCGAAATAATGATAATAATAATTTTTATATGCCGTAACAAGTCTAGACAACTAGACAACAGGTTAGTAGTTATACTTCTGGAGGAGGTCCAATGTATGGTACAAGATATAATGATTATTAGATCAGTTCCGGTAAAGCACTTTCATACAGAACAGTTTTGGAGAACTTACCCTCTATATGAGGGAAAATATACATTTACGACTATTGCAAAATATAGTGATTAACAGTAAGTTCTTGCATTGAATGACAGTGAAATATCACCTTACGTTAAACTACAAACTTTAATACACTGTTTTGATTAACGACACTAGCTCGCTCCTCGATCTGAACTACGATGGGGCTACCTTCAGAGTGTTTATGAAAGTGGTCTCTCAAAGAGTGAGACAATACGGCAGAGTACGGAACATCTTGAGGGTGTGTCTTCGTCGACGTCTCTCATTCGTGGCTACGTCTGGCAGCGATTGTCTGTAGCTTGTGGTTCCGCCGTGGAGTACCAACTTAAACATGCGACCTCACGTTTCGGACGACTCCACAGTAATATTACTAACAATTATATTAATAACAATAATTATGATAAAGATACTGATAATAATAATAATAATAATAATAATAATAATAAAGTAATATTAAAAAGGATGTATATACAGGGTGATTTTTCCACCGTGTACAAATTCTAGGGACTAATCAATGAGAGGATACAAACCAAAAACGTCTAATGAACTTATGTCCGGAAATGCATGGTTTCCATGCTAAAGGCCATTTATTCAATCATACTCTGTTACAGAGACTACGGTCTAATTCGCGATGTATCATGCAGCCACAGTTACAGTATGCGTGGTTTGCTCCTAGAGGGTGGTACCGTTGCTCTAGCCCCCACTACCGCCATAGTAATTGGTAGTGTTGTGTCCCCTTCACTTCTTTTACTGACTCACCTTGTAGTGGATGTGATACAGCGTTGTACACAGTGGTTACGTATTCGAATCGAGAGCTTCATGACATGGTGTTTAATTACGGGAAGGCATATGGCAACGGGCGGGCAGCAAGGTTGTATGAAGAGACCTATCCCCGCCGACAACAGCCACAGCATTCAACGGTTGCAACACTGTTTCGTCATTTGTCTGAAACTGGGTCATTTCAGGAAGAAGCAAATCATGAAGGACGTACCCGAAATGTTTGGACACCAGACTTGGACGAAAATGTGAATAACACTGTGGAAGACGACAGCCGTGTCAGTGCAAGACAGTTACCCCGCCAGTGCAGAGTAAGTTAGACGCCGTAAGTTAGACGACCGTGTGGAACATTTTTCATGACAAATGTTACTACCGTTATCACTTGCAGCGTGTGCAGGGCTTACTAGCGACAGACTTTGCACATCGGGAGAAGTTTTGTCACAAGTTTCTTCACCAGGCAACCACGATTCCGGGATTTGTGTCAATCATCCTATTCACAGAAGTGGCCACCTTTACGCGGAGTCATCGGTGGGATAGTATGCAGAACCCCAACGGTATGTTGACAACTAATCATCAGCATCGGTGCAGCCGCAATGTGTGAACCGGGATAATTGGCGACCGTATTTTAGGACGTCTTTCTTCCGCGTCGCCTAACAGGCCGGAACTATCGGCGTTTCTTGCAGGTGACTTTGCCTCCACTGCCGGAAGATTTGCCATTGATGATTCGAAGGATAATGCGGCTGCTACATGATGGTGCTCCAGCCCATTTCGCCGTCAGCGTCCAGACGCATCTCAATCGTGTCTTCCTTGGTCGACAGATCGGACGAGGGTATCCAGTTGCGTGGCCTGCTTGTTCACCAGATCTCAACCCGTTTGTTTTCTGGTTATGGGGCTATCTCAAATGTATGATGTATGCAGAGCCCATTTGATACGTGGAGACACTAGAGCAGAGTATTCTTGTTGCTTTCGACACCGTTCGGATGGAGCCTCGCCGATGTGAACAAGTGAGACAGAACACGCTACGGCGCTTACATGCATGTGTTAAGGCACATGGTGTAAGTAGGCTGTTTATGTTTTCTTATGGGCAACGTTACGTAGCGCTCTGTATGAAAATCACTGGCTGTGCTGTGTGCAGTCTGTGGCTAGTTTGCGTTGTTGTCTGCCATTGTAGTGTTGGGCAGCTGGATGTTAACAGCGCGTAGCGTGGCGCAGTTGGAGGTGAGCCGCCAGCAATGGTGGATGTGGGGAGAGAGATGGCTGAATTTTTGAAATTTGTAAGACTGGATGTCATGAACTGCTATATATATTATGACTATTAAGGTAAATACATTGTTTGTTCTCTATTAAAATCTTTCATTTGCTAACTATCCCTATTAGTAGTTAGTGCCTTCCGTAGTTTGAATCTTTTATTTAGCTGGCAGTAGTGGCGCTTGCTGTATTGCAGTAGTTCGAGTAACCAAGATTTTTGTGAGGTAAGCGATTTGTGAAACGTATAGGTTAATGTTAGTCAGGGCCATTTTTTTTGTAGGGATTTTTGAAAGTCAGATTGCGTTGCGCTAAAAATATTGTGTGTCAGTTTAAGCACAGTCCTGTATAATTTTTCAAAGGGGACGTTTCATATGTCGACCCTAAGCCTAGGATACCTCACTGGAATCTTCTGATTCTTTTTCTTGTAGTTTGTGTAATTAGTGTAGGTTTTGTTTATTGCTAGCGCGTAATTGTAGAGAGAATTTCCTTTGCAGTGTAGTTTTTCATTCTTGTACAGTAAAACAGTTGTGGCATGCATGTAGATTTGCAGCAAGTATTTCGCAGCTGCGCTTGCAATTAACTAGATATTATTTTCAGTGCTATGATAATGTGTTCTCTTATTTTTGCTCTTCAAATTGTGTTTTTCTGAGTTATCGTGTGAAATATTGTGACAATAATGGCGTGTGAAAAACGTAATACTAGGCTCCAAAGTAAACTGAGAAATGACAGTGAAGACGAAAGCAGTGTGTTAGCGCCTCCATGTAATGAATTAACTAATATTCAAAATAGTAATTTGGTAACTGTGCATAGGGAAATGGAGCGGGCGTCAAATAATGGTGTAGACAGTGAAACAGGTAGTGAACAGGGAAGCATTATCGATCGATCGGTCGGCAACAGGTCGCCTCAGGAAACAGGAATGACAGAACACAATATTGCAAATACTGTAGACTCAGGTTTTGGGTTCTCACCGTTTTCTCAAATGAGTCAAGACACATTTTCCGCTTGTCAAAATGTGATTGTTGCCGGTGCAAATTCACTGCCGAAAAGCACTGAGGAACATGTTTCAGACACCAGTGCATTGTTATTACAATTATTGCAACAAATGGGACAAAAGCTTCAAAAGTTAGACACAATGGAACAAAATCAGAGACAAACACAGCAAAAGCTTCAAAAGTTAGACACAATGGAACAAAATCTTCAAAAGTTAGACACAATGGAACAGCACCAGAGACAAACACAGCAACAGTTAGACACAATGGAACGAAATCAGAGACAAACACAGCAAAAGCTTCAAAAGTTAGACACCACGCTTGAACAAACACGTGAAGATTTAACTACTGAGTTACATAAAAAAGAATCGAAATGTCAAAAAGTCTGTAATGACGTAAAAACACAAATTTGTGAGCATTTCCAACCTATTTTTTCGCGGCATGAAAATGCATTACAGAATCACGAAGCAGCCATAAAAGAACTGCAAATTATTGTTCATGAAAATCATGAGACCTTGCAAGCTAAAATGGACTCAGTTGCATCTACCGATTCGGTTACGCAACTTGCAAAAACTCAGGAAAACTAAAAGGACACAGTAGAAAGACACATGGAGGAAATTAGTTCATTATCGGAGAAAGTAGTTGAACTTTCGGATCAGCTAAATAATTTATCTACGAAGGTAGATGATAATCTGAATGACACAAAACCAGTAGTCTTTAATGACACAGAAGAGTGCGAACAAATTAGGAAACTCAAACAAAATCAGAATCAAATTAATACGCAACACCAAAGAGAAATCCGGGAAGTACAAGATCAGCTGACACAGGTAATACAAGAATTACGTATTTCAGAGGCCACTCGCGCTCCAATACGGGAAGAGGGAAATAGAAATACGGTACAGCCACAAAATAATAACTCAGGGCACTTCGGAAATTATGAAAGAAATTGGCAAGGTACACCGAATTTTGAGACGGAACCGCCGAAGCGACGTAACAATGACCGACATGCTACTCGCCGACATGATGATTTTGACTATAAGCTGTTCATTACTACACGTAAATTCAAAACATTTAAGAATTCTGGCAACGACATTCATCCACAAGCATGGCTCCATCAATTCTCTCATTGAAACTTCCTGGCAGATTAAAACTGTGTGCCCGACCGAGACTCGAAATCGGGACCTTTGCCTTTCGCGGGCAAGTGCTCTACCAACTGAGCTACTGAAGCACGACTCACGCCCGGTACTCACAGCTTTACTTCTGCCAGTACCTCGTCTCCTACCTTCCAAACTTTACAGAAGCTCTCCTGCGAACCTTGCAGAACTAGCACTCCTGAAAGAAAGGATATTGCGGAGACATGGCTTAGCCACAGCCTGGGGGATGTTTCCAGTGAGTCGTGCTTCGGTAGCTCAGTTGGTAGAGCACTTGCCCGCGAAAGGCAAAGGTCCCGAGTTCGAGTCTCGGTCGGGCACACAGTTTTAATCTGCCAGGAAGTTCAATATCAGCGTACACTCCGCTGCAGAGTGAAAATCTCATTCTGAATTCTCTCATTGTTTTCCTCACAACTGGTCATTAGAGCACAGATTAGAATTTATGTGTGGCTACTTAGAAAATGAACCAGCTGTAAGAATGCGATCGGTCATTCACGATTGTCACAGTGAAGCAGAATTTTACCATGACTTCCTCTCAGCATATTGGTCTCAAGCTACACAAGACCGAGTAAAACATAGCATCATAATGATGAAACATTTCGAACAATCTGAATTTTCCAGTCTTGTGAAACATTTTGAAGACATGTTGCACAAGAATCAGTACCTGTCAAACCCATACAGCCCCTCAGAACTCATCCACATTTGCTTAATCAGATTACCTGAACATTTACGACATATTATTTTGGCAGGACGTTGCAAAGACGACATTGAAGCTTTTCAGGGACTCTTACAAGAATTAGAAATTGACACTGATAATCGCGGAACGCGAAAACAGGAACACAACAATTACAGGTCACATCAGTCGCAATTCCGCGATGAAAGAAATAATAACTGGACACAACAAGGTTATTCTCACAACGCAAATCGTGACCAAAACAGACACCACCCATATGACAATCACTGGCAGAGTAATAATAGTTACAGAGAAAGATCGCATTTCCGTAGTAATGAATACGGCAGAGATTACCATAGAAACAGACAATATGGGAACAAAAACAACTATTATCAAAGGAGACAGAATAACTTCAGACGCAACAGTTCAGCGCGCAGTTACGATTCCGGGAGAAATTCTCCACCACATGACCGACAAACAAGAAACTATGTAAACTACCGACAAAACGACAGACCTGAATTCCATCAGAACTGGCGAGCTTCAAATAGGGCAGGGCCTTCTCGTCAAGGTGAATTTGTAGAAGTTAGGTCTCCTAATCCCAATAACGTCGCGCGCCAACAAAGAGACAGACAATGACTCGCACAGCAGGCAGCCGCGTGCGCCAGCTGGCTCAGGGAAAAATAACATAGACGCTAACCTTGAGAAAAATTCCAGTATTCTCTACCGACGTATACCACATGATAATTACGTTAAAGTTGAAAATCTGCGTACTAGGAAGAGCAAAGGGTTACACCACATTTCACATGTAAAACCATTTATTGAGAGATAATCTGCTTTTTAACTTAGTCTTTGCCATAAAACTTTCACTTCACGCATTAGTACAATTTCTCACACTGAGAAACTGTTAACATGAAACAATGTTTTGAAGTTAACTATCCAGTCTAGAACCTAGGGAACATTTTTAAACAGAAATTACGAATGCATTGTTATAGTGAACAGACGACACAGTGTTGTTATTTGTACATTCTTGCATGTTAGTTGCACAATTATGTAATGACTATAAGGCTTACATACTTAGAACATGTACTGGTACTGCTAATGAGATTTTAATGCAACATTTTGGTTTACTTGAAAATACATTCTGGATTTAAAGTACTTTCTGTGAGATACCAGATGACACAGTGGTTAGTTTATGTGACAGCTACACGATTTTATCACGACGCTACTAATGAGTGACAATTTACAATGTTGCTTTTGCAGTGTTTATGTTTTATATCTGCACAGTTTTTCTGTATTATTCTGGAAAGTAAAACATGTTTTAGTAGTAACTTTTGTGGTATAGCTACAATGAGACAGCCTTTTAAGCAGCACAACAATACGTTACAGCACAGTACTTTCTTCATCACGGCAATAAGCGTAATAACTAAGATATCTATATGCAAAGCATTTCACTTTTGTTTATAATGAGGTAAGTACATTGACTTCTACAGAACTTAGCTTTCAGAGGATGATAACTACGACACTTCCACAGAGATTATCTTACAACAAGACGCACAGTTTAGCGATACAGTACACGTATTTGAGTGATTAATTTTGTACTTAAAACATTTATTTTTAAAGATATTTAAAGTACAATGATACAAAGGTTTTCCGTAATACATTTCACTCCATTGCTGTAATCTGTAACACCTGTGGGTATAATTACGTTAATCCTCAGGGGGGTACACGCTTACTTTGTGTACCATGTGTTTGGCAAGCACAAGGAGCCCTAGGTAATATGGTGTTTGCTTATACAACTTTACACATCGGTACCATATTTCTCTAACACACAAATTACACAGCTATCTGATCATTTAACTGAGAGATAAACATTTTTTTTACTACATCAGTGACACATGTTTACGCAGTTACACACTTGGGTAACTTCACACTTATGAAATTGTATTTTGTCTGTACTTTGTGAACTGTTCATATTTTCTCGGAACCATTGTGATACTATGAGAGCTTTGAATGATGTATTTGGTATGGGATCATGATTTTTAAAGTACGTTTGAGGTAGATGACACTACTGACATGAGCAGAGAATTTTTTTAGGTTTTGGAACTATTGAAGGAAGCTACGACGATTTTGAGATTTGACTGAGGTGTTATGATGTTTTATTACGATGACTATGTGTATTATGCTGTTGCGGTATGTTTATGATCAATAAGCTGATGCTATATGAGGAATTTGATTATGCTACGTATTTCTTTTGATGAAATATTGAAGAAGTGTCGACGAATATTTATATGTGTAACAAGGTAAGGAATAGTGAGTAGTGGTTAGGGACTCTGGTTTGTGAAAAAGGTTGTTGGAAACCAAGAATCGTACTTTAAGAGTTATGAAATGTATGTAAATGCGTGAATGTATTACAATGCCAACGAAAATTTTTTTGGACACTGTTATATTCATAAGATTTTGTATCTACACATTTGCAACGCAGATTCTCGACCTGTGAAATTTTTTAATATGAGACTGCCACTGTAGCGGAAACTGCTGTCATAAATATTTCCATAAGAAAGTTAAGTCACCACCTGCACATAATGCGTCGTGGACACACAGCTGTGTCAGATGCCTGGAGAAAAAGCCATTAGTGTGTGCCTTTTCAGAGGCACAGGTAGAAAAAAAAGGGAGGCCATTATCCTCGCTATTGACATTCCTTTGTAGAAAGCATCGCAAATACGACACGCTCAAACTTGAAAACATATGATTATACTGTGGAGGTCTTAATTTATGATATTTACTAAAATGCCTAATGAAACGATGAGAAACATTTCACAGCTATTGTCTTGCTAGTTGAGAGAAATGCCATATGGCTTGCTTTAGGTATTTATTTACTCATTTTGTTTAATATCTAGTTTCTAGCTGCACTGCAGCATTGGTTAAAATAAAATTTTATAGATGTACTAATATAGATATTTTATGCCTACAGATCCAGTAAATAGTAACTTTATGATGTACTTAAAAAAAACGAAGGAGCACAAAAAAAAACATTTCCCTTCACAGGAATTGCATACATAATTTTCTTTTCAAGTACTTGGTAACTTCTTTTGTAGAATAAGTTGTGGTGCACCACTTTAATTACATAGACATTAAGATGTGAATATACATTTCCCTTATCTGCATTGTTATCTTTAGTGTAATATTTTTTTGCTTGAGCTTTGTCATGTTTAGATATAAGTTATTACATTTGCTGCTGCTGTTTGCCAGGCATAGTGCTACTAAATTTCACTTTACATTACTCTGTTCAGCCAGTTTTACTACTGATTTATTTTTCTTGTTTGCTGCTCATTACGTTATATTAGTTGTAATATTGCTGCTTGCTTGGCCAATTTGAATATTTTGTCATTGCTGTTTGTGTTAATTGTTTTGTACTGCTACATTGCCTCGTCCCTTAGTTTAGCATCTGAGCTCAGTAGATTTAAGTTAGCTTAAGAGAGGGTAGCCTATAAGAGAATGAGTTGCGATGAATTTGAAGAAATGCACTGAGAGGCTATACGAGAAAAGTACAGAAAGCAGGTATAGATAGGACTTTTGGAAATAATGAAGAACGAAGGGAGATCTCCGAGAAGTAAAGAAAGTTTTGTTTGCAAAATACTGCAGTAAAACAAACCCTGTCCTTTCCTTGTGTTATCCCACTATGTGTTTGTGTACCCTTGTGTATTTATGTTCTTCCTGTCTTTATATGTTTATCTGATAAGACTTATGTTGTAGAATTTTTCTAATACTCAGCTACATTCACTCTGATGAGGAATACTGTTATCCTCAAATATAATTGGCATTAATAATATGTTATTTACCTTGTAAATATGCTTAGACATTATTTATTCTGTTTTGTTTTAATGCTCATGTGTAAAGTTGATGTTTCGAAAGTTATTCTGATCTTTTATGTATGTACCCATGTCATAATTCCTGTAACACTGATGTATATGTTATTTCGATTCTTGTGTAAAGCCTGTACTACTAATGTTATCTGTATTGTTATGTTCTTTAATGATGTATTTTGTACCTTTGTAATTGTATTCTTATGTTATAAAATTGTAATTGACACCAGTTCATCATATTATTAACTTGTAAGTTCCATTTCACTGCACACGTTTCTGTTGGTCATAGTATATGGACAATATGTGAGAAGTAGGGACTGTTAGTGTTTGCACGTGTGTTAATAATTCAGCAAGGGACTGGATAACAGCATTGCTGGTTCTAAGGACAATTCCAAAAACTTTGTGAGTGCACAAGTGGTGGTTATGGAGTTGCTATATTCTCCGCAAGACTCTTCGATGGTGATTGTGCACCTGCACAGTCGCAACAGATGGCTGCTGGCCGTCTCTACAAGGAGTACAGTGGGTCCGCACCTTTGATGACCCACCAATACCATTATCTCTACAAGTACTACAGTGGGTCTATACCTTTGCTGACTCACCAGTACCATTATTTCTACAAGGACTGCAGTGGGTCTGCACCTCTGGTGGCCCACCAATACCGTAATCTCTACCAGGACTACAGTGGGTCTGCTCTACCTACCAATACTCTTCAAAATTTCGACTGACTCTGCTGTGGGTTTGCTCTGTTGTGGACCAATACCTGTCTGCATGTCAAGAGTCAGCACTGTCTTTCCGTTGGAAGGACAACACTACTTCTTCAAGACTGCATGGAAATCCACTACTTCTGTGTGCATTTTCTTTTACTGCTCAGACTTTGAGAAAAACACTGCAATGTTACTGTGATGAATGATCAGGACTGTCTTTATGGACTGTGAGAAAATTTTAGCTTTTGACCAACATTGTGTCAATAAGTGTGTGCCTTTGATTTCTTTGTTATTGTAATTATGAAAAATTTTATCAAAGCATTATTGGCCACTGCCCAAAACAATTTGTAAAATTTTTTGTGGAGAGCATGGGGGCTATGTAAGAAGGCTCTTTATGTTTTCTTATGGGCAACGTTACGTAGCGCTCTGTATGAAAATCACTTGCTGTGCTGTGTGCAGTCTGTGGCTAGTTTGCATTGTTGTCTGCCATTGTAGTGTTGGGCAGCTGGATGTTAACAGCGCGTAGCATGGCGCAGTTGGAGGTGAGCCGCCAGCAGTGGTGGATGTGGGGAGAGAGATGGCGGAATTTTTGAAATTTGTAAGACTAGATGTCATGAACTGCTATATATATTATGACTATTAAGGTAAATACATTGTTTGTTCTCTTTTAAAATCTTTCATTTGCTAACTATCCCTATCAGTAGTTAGTGCCTTCCGTAGTTTGAATCTTTTATTTAGCTGGCAGTAGTGGCGCTTGCTGTATTGCAGTAGTTCGAGTAACCAAGATTTTTGTGAGGTAAGCGATTTGTGAAACGTATAGGTTAATGTTAGTCAGGGCCATTTTTTTTGTAGGGATTTTTGAAAGTCAGATTGCGTTGCGCTAAAAATACTGTGTGTCAGTTTAAGCACAGTCCTGTATAATTTTTCAAAGGGGACGTTTCAATGGAAACCACATGCTGTAACTGTGGCTGCATGCTACAGCGCGCATTAGACCGCAGTCTCTATAACAATGTATGACTGGTCTCTGGCATGGAAACCATGCATTTCCTTATCCACTCTCATCGATTAATCCTTAGATTGTACAGGTGTGGAATAAAACACCATATATACAGGGTGAGCACAAAGTCTTGCCCTTATTATAACAATTTATTACAGAATAGCCGTTTGACATAATAATTTACATTTGATGCCGTTACATAGGTTAGTATTACTACCTTTTTTTAAGACCACTTACGTTAGAAAACCTCAACGTGTGCTCCCTTGGTAGCTCGGAGAATGTCACGGCGGTATACCCCTTCCCGCCAGGTGTTTCGTAACATGTGTTCTGCGACAGTACCCACAGCAGCTTGTATCGTAGCCTTCAGTTTGTCGACGCCAGCAACTGGTGTGACGAAGACTCTGTCCTTCATATAGGCCCAAAAAAAGAAAGTCAAGGGGCATAATGTCTGGAAGGCGGGGTGGCCAGGGTGTTGATGGACCGTTCCTTCCAATCCACCGATGCGGAAATGTTTCAGCCAAGAAATCACGCACTGTCAAAGTCCAGTGGAGGGGGCGGGGGGGTGCTCCATCTTGCTGGAAAATTATCCATGGTTGATATTATTCTAACTGTGGAGCTTTGATAGTGCGTGATTTCCTGGATGAAACATTCCCGGATAGGTGGATTGGAAGGAACGGTCCAACACCCTGGCCACCCTGCTCTTCAGACATTACGCCCATTGACTTTTTTTCTGGAGCTATATCAAGGGCATAGTATTCGTCACACCAGTTGCCGAACTGAAGGCTACGATACAAGCTGCTGTGGATACTGTGACAGAACACATGTTACGAAACACCTGGCGGCAACTGGAATACCGCCTAGACATTCTCCGAGTTACCAAGGGAGCACACGTTGAGGTATACTAACGTAAGTGGTCTTAAAAAAACTGGTAACACTAACCTATGTAACGGCATCTAATGTAAATTATTATTTCAAACGGTTATTCTGTAATAAATTGTTATAGTCATGGCAAGACTTTGTGCTCCTCCTGTATATACAGGGTGTTACAAAAAGGTACGGCCAAACTTTCAGGAAACATTCCTCACACAAAGAAAGAAAATATGTTATGTGGACATGTGTCCGAAAACGCTTACTTTCCATGTTAGAGCTCATTTTATTACTTCTCTTCAAATCACATTAATCATGAAATGGAAACACACAGTAACAGAACGTACCAGCGTGACTTCAAACACTTTGTTACAGGAAATGTTCAAAATGTCCTCCGTTAGCGAGAATACATGCATCCACCCTCCGTCGCATGGAATCCCTGATGCGCTGATGCAGCCCTGGAGAATGACGTATTGTATCACAGCCGTCCACAATACGAGCACGAAGAGTCTCTACATTTGGTACTGGGGTTGCGTAGACAAGAGCTTTCAAATGCCCCCATAAATGAAAGTCAAGAGGGTTGAGGTCAGGCGAGCGTGGAGGCCATGGAATTGGTCCGCCTCTACCAATCCATCGGTCACCGAATCTGTTGTTGAGAAGCGTACGAACACTTCGACTGAAATGTGCAGGAGCTCCATCGTTCATGAACCACATGTTGTGTCGTACTTGTAAAGGCACATGTTCTAGCAGCACAGGTAGAGTATCCCGTATGAAACCATGATAACGTGCTCCATTGAGCGTAGGTGGACGACGAAACTAAAATGAGCTCTAACATGGAAATTAAGCGTTTCCGGACACATGTCCACATAACATCTTTTCTTTATTTGTGTGTGAGGAATGTTTCCTGAAAGTTTGGCCGTACCTTTTTGTAACACCCTGTATATGACACAAGTAATGAGATACCTCCTCATATTGTGTCAGACTTCCTTCTGCCCTTCGTGGTGCAGTAACTCGACGTGTCACTGACTCAACAAGTCGTTGGAAGTCCCATGTAGCAGTGATGTGGCATGCTGTCTCTATAGCCTTCCATAATGGCGAAAGTGTTGCCGATGGATGACTTTGTGTACGAACTGACTTTTCGATTATGTCCCATAAATGATCAATGGGGTTTATATCGGGCGATCTGGGTGGCCAAATTATTCGCTCGAATAGTACACAACTTTCTTCAAACCAGTCGAGAACATCTTTGGCCCGATGGCACGGCGCATTGTCATAGGAACATGAAGTCAACGAATGGCTGCAACTGGTCTCCAAGTAAGTGAATTTAACCATTTACAATCAATGATCCGTTCAGTCGGACCGGAGAAGCCAGTCCATTCCTCCGTAAACACAGGCCACACAATTATGGAGGCACCACCAGATTACACAGTGCGTTGTTGACAACATGGGTTCATGGCTTCGAGGGCGCCGCGCACTAACACTAGCATCTTCTGTTACCAACTGAAATCTGGACCTATATGACTAGGCGTCGGTTTTCCAGTCGTATAGGGTCCAATCGATTGGTCTCGAGCCCAGGAGAGGCGCCGCAGGCGATGTGTTGTTAGCAAAGGCACTCACATCGGTCGCCATAGCCCCTTAATACCACATTACGTTGGACTGTTCTAAGGGATACGTTCGCCGTGCGTCCCACATTGATCTATGTAGTTATTTGAAGCAGTCGATTCTGCGCAAACGCCATTGCTCTCGGTTGTTAGGTGCAGATAGTTGGACACTGAGTTTCATATTCTCGCCACACTCTTCACTCTGTGGATGTCGGAATATTGAATTCCTTAACGATTTCCGAAACTGAATGTGTCATGGGACTAGCCCCAACTACTACTCCGCGTTCCGAGTCTGTTAGTTCCCGTCGTGCAGCCTTAATCACGTCGGAAGGCTTTTCAGATGAATCACCTGAGTGTAAATGAGAGCTCGGCCAATGCACTGCCCCTTTTATACTTCATGTACGCGATACTGCTACCATTTGTATATGTGCATATCGATATTCCATAACTTTGTTTCCTCATTGTATAATCGTGAACGTATTATACGTATTTCAGTACCAATATTACTTGAAATACTATACGCATTTGTATTGGCTAAATAAGGGAAATGAAAATTTAATAAGAAGAATGAGTACTGGCCAGATTCTATTCAATAGTAAGAGACATTTCAAGCTAGGTTTTAAAGAAGATGGATATGGGCAGAGAGAGACAGAAAGAACACTATCCTCTTATAAAAGTAAGAATGTGATCTGGAATGGCGTCAGAGGAAGTCACTGTTCTATATCAGTTGTAGTGATCACTTTTTAGCTTTTTTTAATACGAGGGCTATTCAGAAAGTAGGGAACGTTCTGGCATTAAAAAAAACTAAGTACAAGAAATACATTTTGTTATATACATCTGAAATATCGACTGACATACTACTTTTCCAAATAGTCACCAAACACATTGAGGCACTTATCATAGCGGTGGACAAGCTTTGAAAGACCTTCGTCGTAAAATTCTGCCGTCTGATACTTCAGCCAGTAAGTGACGCCCGCCTTGAGTTCCGCGTCGTCATCAAAGCGCTGCGTTGCAAGCCAGTTCTTCATCTTGGGAAACAAGTGGAAGTCGCTTGGTGCAAGATCGGAGCTGTGGGGCAGATGAGGGAAAATTTTATATTCGAATGAATTAAAGAGCTCTTTAGTGCGGTTAGCCGTGTGAGGTCGAGCACTGTCTTGCAAAAACAAAATTTTCGACGTCAGCTTTCCTCGGCGTTTGTTTTGAACTGCTCTTCTAAGGCTGTGCAAAGTTTGACAGTACCGAGTAGAATTTACGGCTGCTCCACGTTCGAGAAAATCAATAAGAAGCACACCTTGCCTATCCCAAAACACTGTCCCCATCAACTTCCTTGATGACAAGGTTTGCAAACACTTTCTTGGTTTTTTGGGGGGACTCTGTGTGCCCCCACTTCATGGACTGTAATTTTGTCTCGCAGTTGACGTGTTTCACCCAAGTCTCGTCACTGGTTACGATTAGATCCAGTATTGAATCACCATGTTTGTGGTAGGCATCCAGAAATGTCAACGTTACCCCCATTCGCTGTTCTTTATGGTGTTCTGTAAGCATTTTGGGCACCCATCGTGCCCAAAATTTGTTGTAGCCTAGCTTTTGAGTGTCAATTTCAAACAACGAAGTGCTTGAAATTTGTGGAAAAGAAAGCGAAAGGTCTGTTGTTGTGAACCGCGCTTTTCACGAATCGTTTCATCAACTTTAGCGACAAGATCGTCAGTCAAAATGCTCGAACGTCCACTCTTCTCTTCGAACGTTGGTTCGGCCACTTTTAAACCGAATGCACCATTTCCCGACGGAACATTCACTCATTACGATGTTTCCGCAAACTTCGCACAGTTCGCGATAAATTTCTATAGGTTTCAGGTTTTTTGCCGACAAAAACCGTATCATAGACCGCACCTCAGAACTGGCGGGATTTTCGATTGCAGCGCACATTTCAAATTCGAATGTCGGAAAAAAACAGACGCCCAGAGACGTTCTTGCTGTCACGGATGGATGCCGACTGAGCTGCCGAGCATGCACATACCAAAATATACGCGATCGGCACGCGTCTAGCGGCATTAGACGAGAACTTTTCCTACTTTCTGAATAGCCCTCGTATTTGAAAATAGTCTCGTAACAGCAACAGGACTGTTTTCGGCACCGTGTTGTACTTCATGATTAGTACAACTTCGTTCAATGCATATCTCCTCGTGTCCGTCGCCAAGGTGGAACTGGAAGCCGCGTAGACGTAAGGCTGATGTGGTACTGCGGTTGTGCCTCGTGTGTCGCTGTGATCTTGGTCGCACACGCACATTCTGTAAGGCAACTTTCACGTCTTCCACAACAGTAGATGCACTCGCTAGTATTTCGATATTCACGTTGATGCCAGTAAGGTGATGTTGTGCAGGATGTGAGGGATGTCATAATTGCGTACCCAGCTGAATTTGTCCTTTTCGTGTGGGGAAATGGTGTTAGGAACATTGTCTGTTATTGCCCACCATTCATTATTTCTTATAAGTTCGTGTAGTGGTCGGTTAGTCTCTACTAGTTCCCTAATTTCATTATAGGTGTCACAGTTAAAGACAATGCAGAATGTTTGACTGTGTTGGCCGAGCCACAAACTCACCTGTGCTTGCACCGTTTCACCAGTGTCAGAGTGAAGACCTCAAAGGTGTTCCTTGAGTTTTGGAAAAAGATGAAATTGGATGGAACCAGGGTGGGACTGTACGGAGGATGATCGATGGCAGTGCGCCCAAGGCGTCAGATTGTTGGAGATGTCTCAGTCCTCGTGTGTGGTCTGGCATTCTGATCCTGAAGCAGAGGGTGCTCCATGTATGGACGGACTCTTTGAATTCTAAAATTGATTACAGCACACTGTTTCTCACGCACCGACATAGTTACGTCACTCACCGCCATGTTACACGCTACAGTTCTGAGCGACAGAAGGCTGCAAAAATGTAGACATGGAGAATAAAGACGTAGAATGTTAATAATGTTTGTTTTATTTAAAAAGGTTTAAGAGTTTTTACATAACGCAACATCAAGAAGCAACATACTACGCCAACATTGAAAAGCTTTGACATGACGTTAAAATTATGATAAGGACATAAATAGAAGAAGAAGGAGCAGAAGAACAACAAGAAGAAGTAGAAGAAGCATATGACGATCAACTGCTGGTTGTAATGATGCTCTACAAAAAACTGAAACTTTCTATTGTGCCGAATAACGAAGAGCTTTATTTTTCCTGTTTGATGTGGATATTTCTGTATGATGTTGATGAATTGTACGGTTACTATTAACAAATTATTTTTGAAAAAAAGAGGAGCCAGACGGCTAAATAAGGTAATGAGCTCGTTCATAATCTAGAGAAAAATGTATTTTTTATTTTAAATATCATTTCTTTTGCTGTTCAGTTAGCAAAGAATACCTTCATTGCTAGTAGAATATGTAGGACAGGATTTAGTCGTAATTACATAATTTAATAATAATTTTTAATCATCCCCACGATTCTACAGGAGTTGTTCAACTCAACAACGCAAAGAAAACTTTTTAATTGTATTACGTATTCTATTACCGTACAAAACATTTTCAGACAGACGAAGATTGTTTTCTAGGATATATTCAACGATACAAATTATTACGTATCAGTTTTTTATACTTGAATTCTGGTGCTGACTTCGATTTCTCCAGTTTATAAGGGATTCTTAATAATGGTAGTCTCACAATTCATTTCGTTCATAAAGGTTTGCCGAAAGAACAGGACTCTCCGGTCTGAAGAAGAATAACTACTTATGGCAGGTTTGCGACACTTGTTAGTGTTGATATACGTTCTACTGCAACAGACGCTAAGCCGTAAATTGGCAGAAATTACTCACACGCATAAATGAGTTCTGCTAACAACACGTAAATCGGTTTATCCATTGTACGGTTAATTTCCTTTTTTTCTTACTTCGGTGTTTGATTTGTTTCTAAATAAAATATTCAGGTTACTAATAATCTTTGTCTTATTTCAAGGCGTGTCTTAATTTATTGTACAGTGTGTCCATAATTAAAGTTCCACTTTCAAAGTGCTACAGGAAGGGAACCACTGCTCAGAATGATGTAAAACTTGAACAGAATATTGGCACAAGGGGGAAACGTCATGAAAAAAATTAACGAAAATTTGGCCTATCGGTGGAACTGTAAGCACCAGAATATACATAGCAACAGTCGCGCGACACCCTGCTGTTCTTCATTTTGCGTTCGAGACGCCCAACACGACTCTCTCCATCAAGGATCCCAAGCTGTTGGTAAAGCTCCCTTACAAGAGCGCTCACTGTACGCCCGTAACCCTGCAGAATTTCGGACACTCAAGTGTATGAAAAAAGGCACGGGGCTGATGTCTACTAACAGTCTGGAGAAAATGACTACAGAATTCGAAAAGACAGGTTATTTTCAAGTGGACTGTGACAGAGGCAGAAAAACAGTTGATACGAAGTTTACGGAAGATGTGGCCACAGCACTGCAGGAGGGGACTGGCGGTGGTGTGCAAAAATGCACTGCACGTGGAATTTACCAAAAGTTAGACATGCCTGCGAATACGGTGCATAAAATCCTACGTAACATTCTGCACTGCTGCCCATACAAAATCACCCATGTTCTCGAGTTCCTGCTGACCTGCCAGTTCTGGATTTTATTGCTCGCATGGAAGTGGACAATGAGTGGCCATGGAACATTCTGTGGACAGACGAGGTCAATTTCTATCTCTAAGACATGTCAATACGCAGAATTGCGTAATACGGCAACGGAAAATCAGCACGCAAGTCAACCAGTCCCACTTCATTCTGCAAAAGTGACTGTGTAGTGGGGGTTGACGGCATCGTTTATAGTAGGGCCGTATTTTTTCGAGGAGGTGAGTCCTGCGGGTCCTTTCACCTGCACTGTCATTTGTAAGCGATATGAGAGTATTTTGCGCACCAACGTCATTCAAACCCTTCAGCAGCATGGATGTTAGGCAGGATCATTTTTAAGCAAGATGACGCTCCTCTGCACATGCATAGCCAGCGAATTGGCTGCTGCAGAGCCATGTCGGAAATTTAAGAAGCCGTTATTTGCCTACAGCCTAACCGCCCAGATCACCTGATTTTAATCCTTGTGACTTCTTGTTACAGCGTTATCTGAAAGATATGTTCAGTGCTCCAATTAAGAACATAGCTGAAATGAAGGAATGCATTGCACTATGCATACTGAGAGTCAGTCCCAAAACAGTTAGATCTGTTGTGCAATGTGCTGTTTCTCGACTTTTTATACATTGAAATGTGGAATGCAGTAATACAGAAAACCACTGATAGTTGTTGTAAAGCTACAAAATGGATTAAATGTAGTTAGAACTGCTAGTTATTAATTAAGTAAAGTATACACATAAAAATTATCGTTATTTACAGTTGTTCAAACATTGCTCAAAAATTTCTTACAGCAATGCAGTGACAGCATTACGCCATGCAGAACTGAGACTAATGTAAAATACCCACGACCAAAGCTTATGACATAGATTTAAGGAAATTACACTAAATAAACTCGTGATATACCCATAAATTTAGAGGCAATGGCCCCTGTTGATTGTAGGAGGTTTAAACATAGCACATGGCGTGAAAGCAGAGTGAAAACAGTATGGGATACACACGCAAGGGAAAACTTACCCTCCTGCTTATCTTGGAAGATAGAATAAAGAAAAGGTGACATACATTAATATCACTTGTAGATTTAGAATATAACTTTCCGTGGTATTAACTGGATTAACCTCCTAGAAATCTTACCAGGGATAAAAATAGGGAGAGAATGGTTATGTAAACATGTACAGAAACGAGATTGCACTTCTAAGAGCCGAAAGACAAATATGGGAAGGAGTAACAGAGAAGAAAGTGATACAAGTTTGTAGCCTGTCTCAATGTTATTCAGTTTGTACAGTGTGCAGGATTTATTCATTTATTTGTTCGAATCACCCCTTTCGAGGGTGTAATAAATCACCTTCGGTTTTATTTCTTTGAGTTTAATTTACCTTGTTCCTAGTCTTCCATCTTCCATCTTTTCTTCCTGGGTCCATCTTCTTCCTTTTGCAGACCTCTTTCTTCCCTGAAACTGTCTCTGCTGTGTTTCTTCTCAAAAAAGTACTCTGTTACGTTCAGATTCCAGTGTTTTTCATATTTTTCTGAAATTCAGTGAACCACTCGGATTTAGATTTGTAGCAGTTTATTAAGTCGAAGATCTGCTTGGTTAGTCTCTTGCTATAAATTCGGTATATGTGTTCACAAATCTGCAGTCTTCTTTTCCTTGCCATTGTTTGATAGTATTTTAGTTTTGTGTTGCAGGACAAAGTATTTTTGTTGAACATGCTTTTGTCATTTGGAATACCTTTCTATTTTATGCACTGTATTTTATATCGCCATCTTTTCTTTTGTTATCCAAGTAATACCCACTCTCCTATGTATTTAAAACAGTTTGTTTTAGATATTGTGTTTTTATGAGTTTTAAGATTGGAGGGGCATCATTACATCTGTCATGAAATGTGTTTAGTGTTACTTTGTGCGCATGTTTTATAGTTGTGTGATTTGTTTTTGGCACCATGCAGCGAGTCAGTAATCAATGCCCAGTCATCTGCAAAAGGTAGACAGTCTATTTTGATTCCATTTGGGTTTCTTCCTAGTTGAAAACCCCAAATATCGATGGAATCTCTTACTACCTTGTCTAATATGCAAATGGAAAGAAGGGGTGATGAACCATCTCCCTGTGTTACTAATGATTTTATTTCAAAAAGTCTTGACAGTTTCCCCACAAAATATCACTTTGATGTTTTGTCTGTTAAAGTTATTTCTGTTGCTTTGTTATCAAGTCCGAATTCATTTATAATGTTGATTAGCACAGTTCTATCAATTGAGTCATTCGCCTTTTTAAAATATAAGTTATCACATATTTTAAGTTTCTGATTTTGCTCATTTCCGTTATGTTATTTAGATATCGCATCTGATCTACTCAAGAACTTGTAACATCGAAAATGCAGGATGCATGGCACCTGCTACCGATATATAATGTTTTTGCTGAATTGTATGTAATATTTGTAATTTAAATGCTTTCTTTTAATAACTAAGGACATTGCTTCACTGCATGTGTAAATTTAGGTAGAAGTCTGTTGACATTTCATTGTATTTATCTGTGTTTTACTGTGAAACTTATAAGCTCTGGGAGAAAGCCATAGAGCAGAAATATCTCTGGATTGAGCATTGCGTCCTGCGCATGTTGTCAACATTAAACTGAAATTGTCAC
The DNA here is from genome assembly GCF_023898315.1 of Schistocerca nitens. NCBI lineage: Eukaryota > Metazoa > Arthropoda > Insecta > Orthoptera > Acrididae > Schistocerca > Schistocerca nitens. Next base: position 620,096,282 of record NC_064618.1, read on the forward strand.
GTGATCTAGGTCGATTGTTTAACGCCAATTCACGTCCGCCATCAGGTGACGTCACGTCTTGTCACATAACATCAAAACATTCTACAATACCTTTCGAATGGAGGCATTCGCACATGTCGTCAACGGAACGTCACGTCATTTCACGGTACGTCAAGGTTTCTCAGGAAGAAAATTTTGACGGTACCAGTCTGTTAACATCTTAAGTTAACCTATTTTCGCTGCGCTCATTCACCTTATAATAGTGGAATTTGTACTGTTGTATCTTCTTAATCTTTATTTTATAATAGCGCTTTGTTTTAGTGACAAATTTGAGATGTTCCATGACGACTGGGATATTTTGTCCACTTTCTTACACAACCGAGGTCGTATATCTGAAGGCGAAAAGTTATTTAGGTTTTACGATAACACAACAGCGCTGACGCCCACAATGTATAAGAACATAAATAGACGAAGCAAATTCCACCATATGACATTTTAAGCAAACAAGTCAGCTTTAATGAAGGAGTAAAATACAGTTTTTTATGACGTTATTAATTATGTAAGAAAAAACGTAATGGATAAGTTTAACAGGCTTCATTAATTCGTTTGAAGCTTTCTTTGATGTGTATGAATGTACATATTTTCCGTAGCAAATAATTGTCGATGTTTTGAAACGTTGTCTCACTTCTCAGTAATTTACCAAACACAACTGCTTAAGAACATAGGTTATAAAGTTTACTTCGGCCATTGACAAACTTTGTCGTTGTTAGCTCCTCAGTTCTGATACTATACTCTAACATTTTATGCATATTAGGGATGGTGACTCAAAACCCCAATTTTGCCGTTTGGTACAGTGTTAAGCGACTTGACGAGATGTGACATGAAAGACATTGTAAATACATGCTGACGTGAAGCTTCTATGACGTCATGCTCGTTCATTTTGCTCTTCAAAGCTAAGAGCTCAATTTATTTCAAATATCAGACGTAAACTGCTATGGTGCCTGCAAAACGTCTATACTAAATCCACAGCACTTATGAAGGGAATCTGTCTTTACTAGCGATATGACAACATTCAAAATTTATAGGACAAATGTCGGACAAATCTACGGCGTCCCGAGATCACGTGACCATTGTGACAACGTATGTTGACAACACAAAACCATTTCTGCACTTTTGAATGCTCACTCCAGAGATATTTCTACTCTATGGAAAAAGCCATAGAGTAAATATATCTGGAGTGAGCATTGCGTTCTGGGCATGTTGTCAACATTAAACCAGGATTGTCACGTGATCTCCGGACTTCGCTGTGCCTGTGTGCTTTCTGCAGCGTTTGAAGTTTATAATACCAAGAGTTTTTGTTGTGTTTCACCGTTTGTTGATAGCGTAATAGCGATGGTGAATTACGTTGTTGCTATGGATGGAAAGAAAAATATGTGAAAGGAGGGATAGTAACTTTTCTTGGGTACATTCCATATAGCTCTAATTATAGTTTTCATTTTAGTAAGAGACACTGTACACGTTTAAAAATTTCGAGACGCATTATAATTAAGACTTGATTCTGTAGACCTATTTTTCTACGATTTTATGACTATATAATAGATATTACGGCTCGTACAAAAGCTTACAAACAATCGCTTCCTCTCGTAAATTTCCTAGTGGAACAGGAAAGGGAAAGGTTAGTTGTTTCAGTAAATACTATCCTCCACGCATTTATCAGTGACTTGTCAATTATGTATATAAATTACTCCGTCTACTATTTATTTAATGAACTGGGAGCAAGTACTTAAAATGCGTTAAATAAATACTTCAAAGTGCCACCAGTAAGAAAAATTGTGCTTCAGGTAGCAAAAACGAGAAAATAAATACGCATAAATACAAGAAAGAAGGACGAATTAGCAGGGATATAACCGCTAATGTGTGGTAAATTCGGTGTTTTTCGGACACTTGCGAAAGTACTAACGTACTGTCAAGTCGTTTTGCAGGACTATCACTGCAAAAATGTACTTCAGGCTCTGTAATACTATAAAGTGCGGTATCATACCAACAACTACCAAAAATCGAGTGCATCTGAACTATGACACCTATCGCAAAGAAGCTGAATGTAATATCACTTGCCCTTAAAAGTTACGTAGCTGGTTTATTCCCGGTATCAAATGGATACTGTTAAAATGTCTTCGCACCATATATAAATAATCCACGATACGTACGAAAAGAATTCGTCTGTACTAGGGATGTAGTTACATTCTATATATACGAACAAACACACGACGTCCCGAGATCACGTGACCAGGCCGGCAATGTATGTTGACAACACAAAATCTGTTCTGCGCATGTGAGTGCTCACTCCAGAGATAGTTACTCTATGGAAAAGGCCAAAGGAATTGTTATTTGCATCGACTAGCAACGATAATAGCAGTGCTTGTGCGTTGTAAAATCTTTGGGTAGGGAATTGTTGTGCGGAGCGCGCGGAGAGAGAGAGAGAGAGAGAGAGAGAGAGAGAGAGAGAGACAGAGAGGGAGGGAGAGAGAGAGAGAGAGACGGGTTACAGCGCTTGTAGTGTGGTGTTAACGCTCTCGCAGTAGATAGTACCATTTCGGCGGCATCATGTATGCGAGCCACCCAGATGTCTAGTAGCAGGAGTGCGGACAGTGGACGGGCGGAAGACGCTGTATTAATTACGATTACACGTTCCTGTAACTAGCCGTGGCTCCGCAATAGGCTACCGTCTTCAACAACAGCAGAAGTTCCAGCAACACAGTTACGTCGTCAGCTCCGAGTTTCGTCGTATGCACAGCACTGAAGTAAGACTGTTCATTGGTAGAAAGTATTAACGGCTAACCCAGCAGCACAACTGAATGTGGTTTGATTGATAAAATTTATTTAAATAATAATCAGTTGAACTCAGGACGATTGTGTCCTCATTGCCTGCAGACGTTGTTACCAAGCAGAATCCTTGTTCCTTTTTTCCCTTGTATGCTGAGTGTCATAAGAAATAAACTGAATAGTTACAGCCAGTTTATTAATGAATAATTTCACTTTCAAGAATTTTAGCCGCAGTCTACTTTCAATTAAGTTTTGTACGACAGAGGTTTCAGTATATGACTAAAGTAAAGCAATTTCATTTTTCAAGTTTGAGAATCCGCGGAAGTTTTATATATTTTACATATAGCTTGGAGCACATGGCTGTTTGGTTTGGTATGTATTCTAATGTTTAATCTGTTCAAGTCAGTAAAAAAGGCCCAGTTGTTCAGACAATAACATGAAATCCAATTTGCAAAATAAGTAACAGCAAAGTAAAAAGTGCTTGCTTTTTTTTTAATTTCTTTGATGACGTTATGTTGAGGTCACTGAAAGTCATTGTTCACCTACCGAAGTTCAGTACTAACATACAGTTTAATTACATATTTTCAAATCATTACTCGATTGCCTTTTTCAAAATTTAATGCCAAACATAACGTAAGAGTGACTTCTCAGTTTGCTTTATCATTACATACTCACTCAAAATTAGTGTCAAAAAAAACGTGACCACCTTCAGTTGGCACCTCAGTGTTTAATAATACATGTTTTTCTTTCCTATCATCTTGTACAGGATTTTGGATGTAAATTGCCTAGTGGGCTGGCGACCGTTTATTATTTTCTTTTCGTTCATTAGTGTCACTTCTGGATTCATGATCAGTGCTACCCCTTTTCTGTCCAGTGTTGTTCGTGAGTGAATGCAGAAAATAACTTTCATTTTCCAAATTATATCCCTGGTTGGTTTAATTACTTTTTATTTTTTGTAGACTTTCCATCTGAAGGGTTGGTTGTACACTTTCCTCCTACTTATCGGTATCACTTCTTCGGGAAAAGTAGCCTTATCCAATTAGAAAAAATCCATTAGGCGTATACGCGATCCACTGTCATATTTTATATCGCAAGCAGGATATGCAGATTAGTAAGTGGGAGGTTACAACCATCAATTCTTAAATCCTACTTGACACTCTGCTAGCTGTGGGTTCAATATTGCTTCAGGTTTCTGTAAAAGTGCCATGGATATCTTATATGTCACTGCAAGGGGAAGGTTTCTCACATTGCACGATGAGGCCCTGGGTTTGGGACCGGTATAGCGGAGTTATTGTACATTATACTATTATGTTTGTTACTAAATAAGATTTTTATGTTTTATTTTAGGCAAAGAAAGTAAATACCAAATTTTTTACTATTCTGAACCGCGCTATTATTAACGTAAATAATTAGGATGAAGAACGACGAATGACGGCGTTTCTGGGTGGAGGCAGCGAGTGATGGCAGAGGCACGAGAGTGGGTCCTTAGTGAGACAGAAGCGAGCAGGATGTTATTAGACACGGAGGCTCGCCACTGTGCCTGGGCAAGTTATGGGACGCCAGGGGCGTCACCGTGCGGTCCGGCGAAGCAGGACGCGGCACCTAGCTCACAAGGGAACCTCCCCATCATACCCCCCAAAGATTTAGTTATAAGTTGGCACAGTGGATAGACCTTGAAAAACTGAACACAGGTCAATCGAGAAAACAGGAAGAAGTTGTGTGGAACTATGAAAAAAATTAGTAAAATATACAAACTTAGTCCACGCGAAGATAGGCAACATCAAGGGAGTGAACGTGCGCCGTGGTCCCGTGGTTAGCGAGAGCAGCAACGGAACAAAAGGTCCTAGGTTCAAGCCTTCCTTCGGGTGGAAAGTTTAATTTTTTATTTTCATTTTATGTGACAAACTCTTATGTTTTCATCACTATTTTCGGAGTGATTATTACATCTACAAGAAAACCTAAATCGGGCAAGGTAGAAGAATCTTTTTACCCATTCGCTAAGTGTACAAGTTAGGTGGGTCGACAACATATTCCTGTCATGTGACGCACATGCCGTCACCAGTGTCGTATAGAATATATCAGACGTGTTTTCCCGTGGAGGAATCGGTTGACCTACAACCTTGCGATCAAATGTTTTCGGTTCCCATTGGAGAGGCACGTCCTCTCGTCTACTAATTGCACGGTTTTGCGGTGCGGTCGCAAAACACAGACACTAAACTTATTGCACTGAACAAAAAGTCAATGAACGAACGGACAGATCATAACTTTTCGAAAATAAAGAAAGCAAAATTTTCAGTCGAGGGAAGACTTGAACTAAGGACCTCTCGTTCCACAGCTGCTCACGCTAACCACGGGACCACGGCGCTACTGAGCTCGGATTCTCTTTGATGTTGCCTATCTAGCAAATGGACTACTTAGTTTGTATATTTTACTAATTTTTTTCACGGTTCCACACAACTTCTTCCTGTTTTCTCGATTGATCTGTGTTCAGTTTTTCAAGGCCTATCCACTGTGCCAACTTATAACTAAATCTGAGGAGGGTGCGATGGGGAGGTTCCCTTGTCAGCATGATGCTGACGTTATAGGCGACGCATCTGCTGCCGTTTCGTCCAGAATTACGAGCTAATTCAGCTCGTAACTCGTAGGCTGCGTGTATTAGATTGGGGACTAGTCTCTATGTCGCTTCTGGACACAGGTCCTAACACCACCTTTGCGCGAAGAGGTGATTTGCTTGACGCAATCAAGAAGTTGGCGAAAATGTGGGCTGAAGTGTACTAAGTTGCTTTTAACGGAGTGGGAGGAGAAGATCTCCTGGGATAGTTAGCACAGGTTATTTTGGAATGGAGAGAAGAAGTTGTTGGCTTCATACTCTACTGGCCATTAAAATTGCTACACCACGAAGATGACGTGCTACAGACACGAAATTTAACCGACAGGAACAAGATGCTGTGATATGCCGGTGGCGACACCTACAACGTGCTGACATGAGGAAATTTTCCAACCGATTTCTCATACACAAACAGCAGTTGACCGGCGTTGCCTGGTGAAACGTTGGCTCTGAGTACTATGGGACTTAACATCTGAGGTCATCAGTCCCGTAGAACTTAGAACTACTTAAACCTAACTAACCTAAGGACATCACATACATCCGTGCCCGAGGCAGGATTCGAACCTGCGACCGTAGCAGTCGCGCGGTTCCGGACTGAAGCGCCTAGAACCGCTCGGCCACAGGGCCGGCATGAAACGTTGTTGTGATGCCTTGTGTAAGGAGGAGAAATGCGTACCATCACGTTTCCGCCTTTGATAAAGGTCGGATTGTAACCTATCGTGATTGCGGTTTATCGTATCGCGGCATTGCTGCTCGCGTTGGTCGAGAACTAATGACTGCTAGAATATGGAATCGGTGGGTTCATGAGGGTAATACGGAACGCCGTGCTGGATCCCAACGGCGTCGTATCACTAGCAGTCGAGTATCTTATCCGCATGGCTGTAACGGATCGTGCAGCCACGTCTCGATCCCTGAGTCAACAGGTGGGGACGTTTGCAAGACGACAACCATCTGCACGAACAGTTCGATGACGTTTGACGTTTGCAGCAGCATGGACTATCAGCTCGGAGATCATGGCTGCGGTTACCCTTGACGCTGCATCACAGACAGAAGTGCCAGCGTAGGTGTACTCAACGATGAACCTGTGTGCACGAATGGCAAAACGTCATTTTTTCGGATGAATCCAGCTTCTGTTTACAGCATCATGATGGTCGCATCCGTGTTTGGCGATATCGCAGTGAACGCACATTGGAAGCGTGTATTCGTCATCGCCATACTGGCGTATCACCCGGCGTGGTCGTATGGGGTGCCATTGGTTACACGTCTCGGTCACCTCTTGTTCACAATGACGGCACTTTGAACAGTGGACGTTACATTTCAGATGTGTTACGACTCGTGGCTCTACCCTTCATTCGAACAGTGCGAGCCGGCCGGGGTGGCTGAGTGGTTCTAGGCGCTACAGTCTGGAACCGCGCGACCCCTACGGTCGCAGGTTCGAATCCTGCCTCGGGCATGGATGTGTGTGATGTCCTTACGTTAGTTAGGTTTAAGTAGTTCTAAGTTCTCGGGGACTGATGACCACAGAAGTTAAGTCCCATAGTGCTCAGAGCCATTTGAACTATTTTTTTTTTTTGATCCCTGCGAAACCCTACATTTCAGCAGGATAATGCACGACCGCATGTTGCAGGTTCTGTACGGGCCTTTCTTGCTGCCCTGACCAGCACATTCTCCAGATCTCTCACCAACTGAAAACGTCTGGTCAATGGTGGCCGAGCAACTGGCTCGTCACAATACGCCAGTCACTACTTTTAATGAACTGTGGTATCGTGTTGAAACTGCATGGGCAGCTGTACCTGTACACGCCATCCAAGCTCTGTTTGACTCAATTCCCAGGCGTATCGATGCCGTTATTACGGCCAGAGGTGGTTGTTCTGGGTACTGATTACTCAGGATCTATACACCCAAATTGCGTGAAAATGTAATCACATGTCAGTTCTAGTATAATATATTTGTCCAACGAATACCCGTTTATCATCTGCATTCATTCTTGGTGTAGCAATTTTAATGGCCAATAGTGTAGGAAGTGAATAAGGTACAAAAGCTTAAGGATTCTATATCAGAACAATTTATTTCCTAATAGCTTTGCCTTATTTGAAGATTTGTACAACAGTGGCTTTGTGCCTTTACACATCAACGATTACACCCTACCACTCTATATATGTTAGTCCTTTCCAGCAGCTCCCAGTTCCTGAGTTCTGGCTTTCGCTATCAGATACAGCCACTCTGCTTGAAACCTGTTCCAAAAATACGCGATGAAATACTCTAACCACAATAAGAGACAAGTGCCAGATAGCGCTTGTTTCTTCCTCTATGCTGACACACACAAAATATCAATGCTCGTTGTTACTAGAGATAAACACTACAGAGTTTGTTCTTTACTAACAGGCAGAAAGTTCATGATAATAACTGTTGCTGGATACTTATCGGAAACTCAGTGCGCTCCCTCGAATGTGTATAGTCTTTCCATGGTTTACAGCAGCAGCATCAAACTGCCACCCTATAGAGACTCTGAGGCTAGGTTTTAGTACTATCTCTTCTGCTTTCTGGTAATGACTGTGACAGCGACTGCAACTCACTTGATCCTGTGTATATACTTTTCAGTTTCTTCTGGGCTAGTTTCTCTAGCAGCGATGCCTTCCCCTGATGCTGCCAAAGCTCTTCCTAATTTCTGGAAAAGTCCAACCTCTGTTGAAAATGATTGTCAGGCGTGGTAATCTTGCAACCATTTCCTTCTCTTGTCTCCGTCGTCTGGCTGCTGTTACTGCTGTTGTGGCATTTCGGACATGTTATCGGCATGGCAGTGACCGTGGCTGCGATACATCACTTTCATCTCTGTGTGTTGGCAGTTATGCTCGCTTTACATTCTGCCGGCCGTATGCTGTACCCTTCGTGTGTCTCTTTGGAATAATGGATGGTTCAAATGGCTCTGAGCACTGTGGGACTTAACATCTATGGTCATCAGTCCCCTCGAACTAACCTAAAGACAGCACACAACACCCAGTCATCACGAGGCAGAGAAAATCCCTGACCCCGCCGGGAATGGAATAATGGAATTTGACAGACATGACACTAATAAAATTTAATATCTATGATACATCTTATAGTAATAAGATCTGACAACAATCGCACCTTTTGCATTAGTAAAATTTGGTATTCAGTACGTCTAAAGTGAAGATGGCTACCATTTGGTGTGCCACATAAAGGAAGGGACCGTCACCATCTAGTGAAACTAGCTCTGTAGCTTCAGACGCAATGTAAGAGCATTTTGATAATAGATGTTAATGTCGTATCGATGGTTCAAAACTGCATTTACGTAAGTCATCATGTTGTATGTTAATACGTCATCCACAGAAGAGCTTTGAATAAGTAATTTCTTATCTTCGTAAGTCATTGTAAATTACTAGCTCTGCCCATCACAAATTTTCCTACAGAAAATGTAGTGGGGAATAACATCAGAGCAGTTGGCCAGCTGTCTGACATAGGAGGGTCATTCAATAATTAAAGAGACAGACTGGTCTGGGGAAAAGGCTATTAGTAGGGCAAGTTTGGTACTTTTATGAATTTAAAATGGCAGCATTGGGATGAGCCCTGATCAGCTGATGTATCAATATTGTTTTGTTTAAAACCTCAAAAATATATTTCAAGATGGCAAGTCATCTTGAAATACCCACATTAGTTGAGCAAAGTTTTATTATTCGTTTTTTACTTGCTAAAGGCGAGAAAACAGTGAATATATACTGTAGAGTGTCTAAAGTATATGGTGAAAGTTTTACGGATCGTGCAAATTTGTACAAGTGGGTAGAGCAGTTCAAGAATGGTCGCGACTCAGTAACTGACGAGCACCGTTGTGACTGATCAGTTGCAGTTTCAACTCCCTCACTTGAAAGTCGAAATGATGACATTATTCGTGCCGACCACCGTGTGACTGTGGAAATGATAGTTGATAAGGTTCAATTTAGTACTGGTACAGTTCATAACATTGTCTGTAAGAAGCTGAAGTATCGCAAAAAATGTGCAAGATGGGTCCCAAAGGAGTTGATACGGCTACACAAGGAAACAAGTTTGAGAGTCTGCACAGAGCTAAAGGAACGTTATGAACGGAAGGGCCGCGCGGGATTAGCCGAGCGGTCTCAGGCGCTGTAGTCATGGACTGCGCGGCAAATCTCGGCGGAGGTTCGAGTCCTTCCTCGGGCATAGGTGTGTGTGTTTGTCCTTAGGATAATTTAGGTTAAGTAGTGTGTAAGTTTAGGGACGGATGACCTTAGCAATTAATCCCCATAAGATTTCACACACATTTGAACATTTTTGGGAGAGAAGGTGAGCACTTCCTCAACAAAATTTTAACTTGTGATGAAACTTGGGTTCACCTGCGAAGAAAAAATTCAAAACCCAAGAATCATCAGGAAAAGTCATGTTGACCGTGTTTCGGTGTTTTGGGACGCTGAAGGTCCAGTTTTTTGTGATTATCTCGAAGAGCAACGTACAATGAACAGCCAATACTACTCGTATTTGCTTTTAAACAAGAGTGAAGCCAGCCATATGAGAGAGAGAGAGAGAGAGAGACGTCGTGGATCTCAGAGGATAGGTGTGATTCTCCAGCAAGACAACGAATTTGCTCATATTGCTCAACTAACGCATGAAACCATCGACGAAGTGGGCTGGGTAGTACTGGATCATCTTTCTTACAGTCCTGATTTAGCACCTCTTGATTTCCATTTGTTTGGTGCAATGAAGGAGGCATTACGTGGGAACAAGTTCCAGGACAACGAGGAAGTGAAAAAGTTTGCGGGAAATTGGTTCAAATATCAAGATAAAGAGTTATTTGCAGCCGGGATAAAAAAAGCTTGTATCCAGTTGGTTCAAGGGGATTATGCTGAAAAGCAGAAAAACTATTGTTTTGTAAAAATAAACACTTTTTTCTCCACATCAATTTGTCTCTTTAATTATTGAATGACCCTCGTAATCTCTCGAAATTACCGCTGTAAAGACATGGTAAGAAAGTTAACTTTCAAACTACAGAGAACTGTGATCAGTATACTGGAAATTACAGACTTAACTGTCGCGAGTACCTCTTCCTTGATTAATTCTGTCAGTGTTGTAGCTTGGTGCAGGAACACTAAATACCAATTTCTTTCGTCAATAAGTCAATAGTACAACTGTTAAGAAACTTTTATATTTCATCTCATTTATGTATATGTGGACTCGACTTTTTATAAAGTCGAGAGTCGACTCTCAGGATTGTTAGCCAAAGCATTGTGTTCAGCAATCAAGTTAACGTGGAGTAGTGGTATGAATGTAGCAAAATTTACGTGGCGACGAGTCAGTTTCATCCGCTACGGACATATGTGACGAAGAGCGGTTGGAGGTTGGGGAGAATGAAAGTGGAGGTTGTAGCGACTGGGCTTTTGGTGGAAGTAACTGAGCACATTAGCAATGGAGCTCCGACGGACAATGTTCCCTTGCAGATCACCCGCCTGGGGCTTTCTGCCGCAGGCGACGGACTTCGTCTCATCTGCAGGTGTTTCTTAGCCTAGTAAGAAACTGGTCAACAAAAGAGACAATAGGGAAGCCACAGACAATGAAACTCGTGGTAAGCTGGCGAAACATACAGTATATTCAGAAATGAATGAAGCTCAGAGGGAGCCTTGTCACAGATATTCATACATTGATACGTACACACGAAATGTAGCCGCTGGGAGAGCATACTTGCTGTAGGACATGTTGAAAGTACACAAGATCACTCACAAACCCATCTTCAGTATGGTGACCAGTCCCCAGAGAGAGCCCAGAAATGAAATTCACTGTAACCAGGGAAACTAACCAACAGTCACGCTAACAGCAACAGGGGTCGGCCAAAACAGCTCACTACCTACCTGCCGGTCTGCAGCGTTAGTATCTCGCTGAACAGACGCAGCACTAACGCAGCCGCAACCACTGTAATTGCGGAGTACTTCAGAAACATCACGCGTGGTTCCCGGATGACTAAACCTATGCAGTTCCCAGGGCAGCGGGAAGCACAAACCATTAAAGGGCGGTAATTGCCGTACACTCAAGTTCGCGATGTTGACTCCTCTAGAAACTGCATCGGAATCAGACGGGACAGGTGCTCTCCAAGTTATTTAAAGTCTTGGTCTATGAGCAACAGAGCGCCTCCGCGGTACGCGAAAGGTCCTCGCAGCCAATCTAATGCCGGTAGTACGCTATCATATTTCTTTGACAAAGAAATATGATCAAACATTCGTCAAATTTCTCTGACACAGATCTTTGACGTGGCGCTAAAAAAAAGGGGTATTGCGCTGTCGTTATATTTTTCGACAAATTTCAAGATGGCGGACGCCAACTGATTATTATGCGGTGCAGTTGCACAACTGCATTGTGTGTGTATTTGGAAGAAAAGCGGAGGAAAAAAAGAAAACATATTGGGATGAAGCCCTAGGTATTACGTCGAGATAGTAAAAGCATTCAGCAAAATTTCTTACGAGAGCTGCAAGTGGAGGGAGTCAATTTTTAATACATAAATTACTTACGAATGGATGAGAGAGTATTGCAGTATTTGCTCAGTAAAGTGGCATATCGTATTACAAAACAGAATACTCTCGTGAGAAGTGCTACATGTACAGAAGAGAGGCAAACTGTGACACTACGATTGCTTGATACGTGAGAGAGCTACTCTAGTTTACAACACTGCACTCAAATATCACATTGCACATTAACCAAAATAATTCCAGAAACGTGTGCAGCGATTTATAAAGCACTGAAGGGGGAATATGTGAAGGTTCAAATGGCTCTGAGCACTATGGGACTTAACATCTGAGGTCATCAGTCCCCTAGAACGTAGAACTACTTAAACCTAAGTAATCTAAGGACATCACACACATCCATGCCCGAGGCAGGAATCGACCGGATCGGTCGCGCGGTTCCAGACTGAAGCGCCTAGAACCGCTCGGCCGCACCAGGCGGCTATGGGAAGGCAAATAACTGTTTAGTACACTATATGAGCAATAAGAACTATTTTTAATTTTGATTAATTTAATTAATAGAATTAGTTTTCCAACAACTACAAAATTAATAAAAAGTACGGGACAGATGAAGCGCTTTTTAACTTGTGGCATCCAGAGTCCAAAAATAGACAAAGCAGGATGGAAAGTTAAGAAAGAATTTCTTTTTATTTTAGAGTGTGACCACATCCCCTATTCCAGCTTGCTGAAAAGCTGCCTGGATGTTTCCAGATGTAGAGCTGTAGCCGTGACTGTGGACATGAAATCGCCTGCAACATATTTCACCTGCCACATTAATAGCATGTACTGTGCTCCTTGTTCACCCCCCCCCCCCCCATCCTAGTCGAAGCAAGTTTAATAAAAAAAAACTACTACAGAGACATCAAATAGCTGTAGCGACGCCAGCGCTCGAAGCGGGTATATTTCACATTGCAGTAAACAGGAGACGAACGACTTTAATGATGAAATCCTCTAGACTTGATCATATTTATTTGATGACAGGCGAGATTTTACAAAGTTCCCTGTTACACCATTAAATTTCCTCGACATAAATATTTGACATATCAACTTTGACAAATAAATTTGGTAGTGTAATACCGGCCTACCAGGGGTGAGAGTGGAACCATTCTTGCTATTCTGGCCGCTTCGATTAGTAGAGTTGCGCCCTTCATGCTGGGTGCCCTGAACTGGCGAGAATTCTCAGAAGGCAGGAGAGCTGTTTGTGTCTCCGCCACTGTGTGGCTTCAACGACGATGTGAAATAACGGCCAAAACAGCAAGCTAGATTTCGCCATCTTGGGCGTTTTCTATCTAGGTCTACATCTGTATTAAACAATCGGGCGTGTTAAAATTAGAGCCGGCCGTTGTGGCCGAGCGGTTCTAAGGGCTTCAGTTCGTAACCGCGCGCCTGCTACTGTTGCAGGTTCGAATCCTGCATTGGGCATGGATGTGTGTGATGTCCTTTGGTTACTTAGGTTTAAGTAGTTCTAAGTCTAGGGGACTGATGACGTCAGATGTTAAGTTCCATAGTGCTCAGAGCCATTTGAACCATTTTCTGCTAAAATTATCCTGCCCTCTCTAACCGATAGTCCTCTACCTTGATAAAACCTCGGTACTGTATGAATACTTGGGAAAATTAATTTAGTGGTTAATTCAATGATCAAATTTGATGAATTCCAAATTAATTATTCGCCTGGTCGGAGCTTGATATTAATTTACTCGGAATTTTATATGGAGTTCGAAACAGTGATCTGAATTAAAGGAATAATATTATTTCTCTATCTCCGTTTGTGGTGGGAACTGGTGTGGGTCTGGACAGACGCCATGACCTTTCCATGTAGTTGGCAAAGTCACTGCGTTACAAGGTGTTTGAGGCCCGGTCCGTCACCAGGGGTAGGAGGTTTTCTGCGCGGATTTTACGATCACAGTGGCGTACGAACAAAGAGTACCAGTTGTGACACATGCTTTCCTGTCCTCAACAACTTTTTCTTTAATCATGTGGATGTCACATCACTGAATCTGAGTCTGATTCAATACTGTGAATAAGACAACGCCCAAGAGCCAAAAAATTGTTGTAGGCTGAAGCAAAAGGCAGTTTTTTGACAACTAGCGCTTCGTGCACTATGGGTTGCTATTTATATATCCAAGCGTTAATAAACAATACAGCACCAAAACGAAATGCTAATGAATGTGGATGGTCAATAAGCTCCAAGATTTTTTTATCTTCACATCTAATATCCGCCCACAGATCTGGAAGATTCTACGCTAACCGCTCAGTTTACTACTAGTATATTACCCATTCATGTGGTGAGCTGAGTACATTTCTTTTTTTTTTCCTCTGAATTTAGAGAAAGCCCTTACGTTAACAAGGGGTTAATAATTGTACTTATTGGCATTAGCTAGTTTTATGTATCTTGGTTAAAATGATTGTGTCATCTACCTTTTTATGTAACAACCCAGCAGTGGGACAAGACGATCTTATTAGAAGTTTCAGTAACATTTGCTAACATCATTTACTATCTTCTATGTTCCTGTACTTCTATTATGACTGAGGTCAGAACTTGTGTTCTCTGCAAATGCTAAGTAAGGTTTGTGTAAAATTTCGATAGCAGCTTAGAGAATACTATGTAATTTTAAGTTGAATATACCAACATTCAGTAACTAAAATTACATTAAATTTGTTTCGTTAAGTGATAATCATTTCAGAATAAAATTCTGTTGCACAGATATTTTTATGTCACTTCACCTCTTTCGATTAATTATTAGCTATGCAACTGCCGACTGAATTTATGCTACAGCTGCTGAAAAGTAACAGCTAAGAATAAAATAATATAATTTTTTTTCGGGGGATAGATAACCGTCTGTGTTCAAAACGACTGCATCAGTATCTCCAGAATTCTGGCCATAGATCCTGTCTGCTCACTATCCGGAGCATATCCAAGGTGTCGAAACACGCAAACGTAACGTTAACTCCAATTCAAACTCGAAAATTTGGAGGTAATTATTTTCGCCAAGAAAGTCTGAAAAAGCATCTTGAGTATCTGGATTAGACTTAACACAGCCAACGTCGACGTGTCCTGGAAGCTGAATAGAATGAAACTGCAGCAGAGCGCGAACTGCGCAGCGCTCTAATTCCGGCTGTGCAACAGTTGGGGAGCGTTTTATGGAGGGGCGATATGCAGAATAATCGCATTTGGCGGGATTAGCAGTCCAGCGCCCGAGCGCCCCAGAAGGCCTTAGGGACTCGGGAAATACCCGTAAGCTCGTGGTTCGCTAATCTGCCGCTGCCGTCGCAGCGGCGCTGCTCTCCCCAAGGCAGGGAATCCATTAGCGGCGGCTCGTCGGCGGGCAGGTATGTGCGAAATTGGCCGCGGGAGTGGAGTGTGGTGGTTCTGGAGCAAGGCAATCGCTACCGGCTGCCCGGCGACAGCCGAGCGCGGAAAGCTCGATTACCTACCATTACGGAGCCAGCCGGAGAAAATGAGGGCGCGTCACAAAGAATAGGCGAATTTATAATCTGAATTACTTTTGAATACATTATGGGAAAGGCAGTGATCAATGTCTTACAAATATTTACTATTAAAAACAGTCTTTATCACGATTTATTTATCAAGGTGACCGGTTTCGACCACTACTGTGGTCATCTTCAGACCATTGAGTAGGAACCTCTTTCTGTTGGAGAATCACTACAACAGAAAGAGGTTCCTACTCAGTGATCTGAAGATAACCACAGTAGTGGTCGAAACCGGTCACCTTGATAAATGAATCGTGATCAAGACTGTTTTTTATAGTAAAGAATTTATAATCATGTGGGTTAGCACGAACGCAAATGATAACAGTTTGGTGACATGAAACCGGCGACGCTAGAGAGGTCTTGGCGAAGTTTTCATTCGTTACGAATTCCTTGACCTCGAAGGCAGTTGTGTAGAAAGGAAAGAGGTCCTAATCGAAGATGAGATATATGGTACGCTAGAAGAATTTGACCGAACACTGAAAGACCTAAGTGGAAACAACGTGCGCAGTATAAACGGCGCTGCCTCAGAATTATTGAGATCCTCGGGAGAGCAGTCATGACAAACCTCACGGATACTAGAACAGACGGGCTCAGAGCTGTGACGTCACTGTGAACCCTCTCGCCATATCGCACTGCTTTGAAGCTTACAGACACTCGGTGCACACCTGTTTAACTCATATGCAGGTATGAATGTAACAGAGCTCTTCAAGATTTGTTGTATTATTATTGTTATTATTATTTAGCGTTATATTAGTTAAACTATTTTTCTCTATTATCGGCAAAATGCTAGTGTAATGCCTTCAAACTGTATTTTTTAAAAATTTTGTTAATAACTTTGATTTATCAAACCACTAAGGCTTAAATCCGATAAACTTTATGGAATGCTAAAATGACTGAGTCGTCTTTTTAATAGCGACTTCACCAGGAAGAGGATATTTCAATGCATATCTGACAAAACATAAGATAGGCAACGAAAAGTCGCAGCCTTTGCAATATCTTCAGATGACAAGTTCGTATACCGTCCTTTTGTAACCACTTTTTGTCAGAAAAAAAGCCCTGAATCATTTTTTGGACTTGTTTTCGGTAACTCAGCGCTAAACCGAGAGAAACTATCCTGTAAAGCTTCATTCTTTTGCCGAAGGCCTTTTACTTCTGTTTTCATGATTTCTAATTGTTGGTGTAAGCATGCATTGCCGCATTCACAGCAGTGTTTGTTTTGTCTAGTAGTAATTTCTTCACTAGCTGGTGACATATTTACATGGAAAACATCTTCTACCTCTTTACGGTAGCTTCGTTTTTGTGCACTAATATTCCTGTCATTATTAGGCTCATTACTGGGTCCTAAATCAGCTCCGAAGGATGGTGGATTCAGAGTTTGAACAACATCAATTTTCAACTTGCATTTCGAAGAACTATTCTGTAGTTCGCTTTTCAAATCCCATTCATAATCCAAATCTATAAAACATTACAGACACAAGCATTTCGAACTGAAAACAATTTTACAAATTTACATCTATCCATAGTTGTTTCGTCTCATTGTTTTCAGGAAATATATGAAATTTAATTCCTAACTTACTTAGTTATCTGCTATGCTCTGTAGGGGCCTACAACTGGCGACCGCGCTGCAAACCGTAATTTTTCACTTAAAAACTTACTCTAAAAAGATACCTCAGTACAGTAATAATTACTACTACTTCTATTTAGTAATAATTAATAATCATCGGTGGTCTAGCATGCCGGTACGGTAGCTCAGCATGTTCGGTCAGACGGTTAGCTGCCCTCTGTAATAAAAAAAAAAAAAAAAACTTATTAGTGGGTTAGTGATGAAGTTGAACAAGCGTCATGGGACGTCCGTCCCGAACAAACAGAACGAACAACAACGAACAAAATCAAAAGAAAAAGGGGTGGCGTCTTTGATTCACAATCAAAACGTCTTCGGTCCTGGGTTCGACTGCCGCCACTGTTTGAATTTTAATAAATAATCAGCATTGGCGGTCGAAGACTTCCGGCATAAGAAGTCACCCCTCATTCTGCCAACGACCTCGTCAAAGAGGGCGGAGCAGTGGACAAATAGTTCAAATGGCTGTAAGCACTATGGGACTTAACATCTGACGTCATCAGTCCCATAGACTTAAAACTACTTAAACCTAACTAACACACATCCCTGCCCGAGGCAGGATTCGAACCTGCGACCGTAGCAGCAGCGCGTTTCCGGACTGAAGCGCCTAGAACCGCTCGGCCACAGCGACCGGCAGCAGTGGACAGAGGATCACGACACTCTCTTCTCCTAGGGGTGGGAAACTGCCCCTAATCGCAGAAGAATCAGCAATGATCAACGGCATGAGGATGCAGAAGGCAATGGAAACCACTGCATTCAAGACACATGACGTGAATCAACAGGACATGTGTCCTGTAATTGAAGAAGTGCCATGATGATCTCTCCATTAGCAAAAGATTCTAGAATAGTCCCCCTTTCGTATCTCCGGGAGGGGACTGCCAAGTGGGAGGTTACTATGAGAAAAAGATTGAATAATCAACGAAAGGATAACGGTCTACGAGTCGGGGCGTGGAATTTCAGAAGCTTGAACGTGGTAGGGACACTACAAAATCTGAAAAGGGAAATGCAAAGGCTCAGTCTAGATATAGTAGGGCTCAGTGAAGTGAAGTGGAAAGAAGAGAAGGATATCTGGTCAGCTGAATATAGGGTAATATCAACAGCAGCAGAAAATTGTATGACGGGAGTAGGATTCGTTATGAATAGGAAGGTAGGGCAGAGAGTGTGCTGCTGTGAAAAGCTCAGTGATGGTGTTGTTCTTTTCGGAATCGACTGCAAACCAACACCTGTCACGATAGTTCAGGTATACATGCCGACGTCGCAAACTGAAGATCAAGAGACAGAGAAAGTATATGTGGATATTGAAAGGGTAATACAATATGTAAAGGGATATGAAAGTCTAATAGTCATGGGAGACTGGAATGCAGTTGTAGAGGAAGGAGTAGAAGAAAAGGTTACAGGAAAATATGGGTTTGGGACAAGGAATGAGAGAGCAGAAAGACTAATTGAGTTCTGTAGCAGGTTTCAGCTAGTATTAGCAAGTACTCTGTTCAAGATATACAAGAGGAGGAGGTATACTTGGAAAAGGCCAGGTGATACGGGAAGATTTCAGATAGATTACATAATGGTCAGACAGAGATTCCGAAATCAGATACCGGATTGTAAGGCGTACCAAGGAGCAGACATAAACTCAGATCACAATATAATAGTGTTGAAGAGTAAGCTGACGTTTAAGAGATTTGTCAGGGAGAATCAACCCACAAAGAAATGGGATTCGGAAGTACTAAGGAATGACGACGTATGCTTGAAGTCTTCTAGGGGTATAGATACATCAGTAAGGAATAGCTGAATAGGCAGTACAGTCGAAGAGGAATGGACATATCAGAAAAGGGCTATTACATATGTAGGAAAGAAAAACATAGATATAAAGAAGCTAACTGCGAAGAAACCATGGGTAACATAAGACAGACTTCAGCTGATCGATGAAGGAAGGAATTACAAAAATGGGTAGGGAAATTCACGAGTACAGAAAAGCAAGTCGCTGACGAATAAAACAAATAGATAGTGCAGGGAAGCTAAGACGAAATGGCTGCATGAAAAATGTGAAGAAATTGAAAAATAAATGATTGTCGGAAGTAGTGACTCAGCATATGGGAAAGTCAAAACAACATTCGGTGAAATTAAAAGCAAGGGTGGTAACTTTAAGAGCGCAACGGGAATTTCACTGTTAAATGTAGAGGAGACGGCGGATAAGTGGAAAGAGTACATTGAAGGCCTTTATATGGGAGATGATTTATCTGATGTGATAGATCAAGAAACAGGTGTCAGTTTAGAAGAGATAGGGGGTCTAGCATTAGAATTAGAATTCAAGAGAGCTTTGTAGGACTTAAGATGAAATAAAGTAGTTTGACAGATAAGATTCCTTCAGAATATCTGAAAGCATATAGGGAAGTGGCAACAAAGCAACTGTTCACGTTGGTGTGTAGAATGTACGAGTCTGGCGACATACCATCCGACTTTCGGAAAAATTTTGTCCACACAATTCCGAAGACTGCAAGAGCTTAGAAGTGCGAGAATCGCACCATCAGCTTAACAGCTCATGCATATAAGATGCTGACAAGAATAATGCACAGAAGGGTGGAAAAGAAAGTTGAGATGTGTTAGATGGAGACCAGTTTGACTTTAGGAAAGGTAAAGGTACCAGAGAGGGAATTCTGATGTCGCAGTTGATAATGGAAGCAAGACTAAGGAAAAATCAAAAAGCGTTCGACAGTGTCAAATGGTGCAAGATGTTGGAAATTCTGAGAAGACTGGGGATAAGTTATAGGTAGAGACGGGTAATATGCAATACGTATACGAGCCAAAAGGGAATAATAAGAGTGGACAACCAAGAACGTAATGTAAGCCTTTCGCCCAGATGTTCAATCTTTACATCGGAGAAGCAATGATGGGGAAAAAAGAAAGGTTCACGAGTGGGATAAAAATTCTAGGTGAAAGGATATCAGTGATACGATTCGCTGATGACATTGCTATCCTGAGTGAAAGTGAAGTAGAGTTACATGATATGTTGAACGGAATGAACAGTCTAATGATTACAGAGTATGGATTGAGAGTAAATCGAAGAATGACAAAGGTAAGGAGAAGTACTAGAAATGACAACAACGAGAAACTTGACATAAGAATTGATGGTGATGAAGTAGGTGAAGTTAAGGAATTCTGCCACTTAGGCATTAAAATAACCAGTGACGGACGGAGCGTGGAGGACATCAAAAGCAGACTAGCAACGGTAAAAAGGGCATTCCTGGCTAAGAGAAGTCTACTAATATCAAATATCGGCCTTAATTTGAGGAAGAAATTTCTGAGAATGTACGTCTGGAGTACAGCGTTGTATGGTACTGAAACATCGACTGAGGGAAAACCGGAAAAGAAGAGAATCGAAGCATTTGAGATGTGCTACTACAGACGAATGTTGAAATTTGGGGGCCGGCCGGAGTGGCCGTGCGGTTCTAGGCGCTACAGACTGGAGCACAGCGACCGCTACGGTCGCAGGTTCGAATCCTGCCTCGGGCATGGATGTGTGTGATGTCCTTAGGTTAGGTTTAATTAGTTCTAAGTTCTAGGCGACTGATGACCTCAGAAGTTAAGTCACATAGTGCTGAGAGCCATTTGAACCATTTTTTTAAAAATTAGGTGAACTGATAAGTTAAGGAATCGGGAGGTTCTGCTCAGAATTGGAGAGGAAAGGAATATGTGGAAAACACTGATAAGGGGAAGGGACAGGATAATAGGACATCTGTTAAGACATGAGGGAATGATTTCCATGGTACTATAGGGAGCTGTAGAGGGCACAAACTGTAGAGAAGACAGAGATTGGAATACATCCAGCAAATAATTGAGGATGGGGGTTGCAAGTGTTATTCTGAGATGAAGAGGTTAGCACAGGAGAGGAATTCGTGGCGGGCCGTATCTAACCAGTCAGAAGACCGATGACAAAAAGAAAGTAGTAATAACGACGACGTAACTCTGAACTCAGTCACCAGTCACTAACAGAAATTCTCACTGCCGCAAAGAACTTTGTTTTCGCTCGTAAACGCAATTACACACAATGCGTTACAGCAATTGTGGGGCACTGAGCGCTGATTGGGTTCACACCGACATCAACCACTCGGTTTGCTATTGCGCATACACCTCGCGAACTCCTCCATGCATCCTAGTATTCGTGACAAAACTATTTCACTTAGTGTGCAAGATACAGGGTGTTTTAAATTAGTTATACAAAAGTAACATTTAATTATGAAAGAAGACAATTACTTACAGAAGTGTTGTTACAGCGCTGAATGCAGTATATCTTCAAGTTTTGTTTACAAATGTTCGATATGGCTATCTTTCGTAACACAACAAATGTCCCATCCGTAATCCATTTCCTGCGAAACCTTATGAAGGAAATATTGATGTATGGTGGCAGCTGCTTGTTCCCGCTGTCGCAGCTCGTCGACGTTCCCTGGAAGCGGGGATACAAACATTTTGCTTTTAATGTCCATTTGGGGTTAAATCTAAGACTGCCGAACTTGTTTATTTTCTCTGTCAGAGACTGTTGGCCCACCCCGACTCAGCGTTCCAAGTGATACACAGCTAGCATCGGCGAAACGGTTGTACCAATTAATAACAGTTTGTCTTTGAGGTGGTCCTTTGTAAAACTTACTTTGGAATCGTCTCTAAACTGTTGTAGCGAATTTAGATTCCTGATATCATAAGCAAGACTACGCTCGCTCTGCACCGTTATATGACTTCATGGTGACTGTCGGAATAACTCATTCGAGCTTTCCAACTAGCGGGAAAGTCAGAAACTAGCAGTGTTAGACGGGAATAGAACTGGAAGATATATTGCTTTCAGAGCTGTATCAAATATTTCTGTAAGTTATTTACCTTTTCCCGTCAGATCTAAAAACTAAACTCAACTCCGTCCGAATCGGCCTTTGTAGGCCCAACGGGACCGACCGGCCGCCGTGTCATCCTCAGATTACTGGCGTCACTGGATGCGGCTGTGGAGGGCCATGTGGTCAGCACACCGCGCTCCCGGCCGTTGTCAGTTTTCGTTTCCCTTCTCAGTCAAGTAGCTCCTCACTTTGCCTCGCAAGGGGTGAGTGAATCCCGCTTGCCAACAACTCTCTGCAGACCGGACGGTCACCCATCCTAGTTGAAGTCCAGCCCGACAGCGCTTAACTTTGGTGAACTGACGGGAACCGGTGTTACCACTACGGCAAGGCCGTCGGCTTCCCGTCACATCACCGAAGTTAAACGCTGTTGAGCTTGGCTAGCACATGCATTTGGACGGGTGACCGTCCGGTGTGCCGAGTGCTATTGGCAAGCGTGATGCACTTAGCCCTTGTGAGACACGTTGAGGATCTACTTGACTGACAGGTATCAGCTCCAGTCACGACAACTGACAACGGCGGGAGAGTGGTGCGTTGACCACTTGCCCATCCATATCCGCATCCAGTAACGCCAAAAGTCTGAGGATGACGCGACGATCGGTCAGTATCGTTGCGCCTTCAGTGCTTGTTCAGACGGAGTTTAGTTGAGATTTATTTACCCTCTTCACAATTAAAGGTTACTTTTGTATAATTAATTTACACTCCTGGAAATGGAAAAAGGAACACATTGACTCCGGTGTGTCAGACTCACCATACTTGCTCCGGACACTGCGAGAGGGCTGTACAAGCAATGATCACACGCACGGCACAGCGGACACACCAGGACCCGCGGTGTTGGCCGTCGAATGGCGCTAGCTGCGCAGCATTTGTGCACCGCCGCCGTCAGTGTCAGCCAGTTTGCCGTGGCATACGGAGCTCCATCGCAGTCTTTAACACTGGTAGCATGCCGCGACAGCGTGGACGTGAACCGTATGTGCAGTTGACGGACTTTGAGCGAGGGCGTATAGTGGGCATGCGGGAGGCCGGGTGGACGTACCGCCGAATTGCTCAACACGTGGGGCGTGAGGTCTCCACAGTACATCGATGTTGTCGCCAGTGGTCGGCGGAAGGTGCACGTGCCCGTCGACCTGGGACCGGACCGCAGCGACGCACGGATGCACGCCAAGACCGTAGGATCCTACGCAGTGCCGTAGGGGACCGCACCGCCACTTCCCAGCAAATTAGGGACACTGTTGCTCCTGGGGTATCGGCGAGGACCATTCGCAACCGTCTCCATGAAGCTGGGCTACGGTCCCGCACACCGTTAGGCCGTCTTCCGCTCACGCCCCAACATCGTGCAGCCCGCCTCCAGTGGTGTCGCGACAGGCGTGAATGGAGGGATGAATGGAGACGTGTCGTCTTCAGCGATGAGAGTCGCTTCTGCCTTGGTGCCAATGATGGTCGTATGCGTGTTTGGCGCCGTGCAGGTGAGCGCCACAATCAGGACTGCATACGACCGAGGCACACAGGGCCAACACCCGGCATCATGGTGTGGGGAGCGATCTCCTACACTGGCCGTACACCACTGGTGATCGTCGAGGGGACACTGAATAGTGCACGGTACATCCAAACCGTCATCGAACCGATCGTTCTACCATTCCTAGACCGGCAAGGGAACTTGCTGTTCCAACAGGACAATGCACGTCCGCATGTATCCCGTGCCACCCAACGTGCTCTAGAAGGTGTAAGTCAACTACCCTGGCCAGCAAGATCTCCGGATCTGTCCCCCATTGAGCATGTTTGGGACTGGATGAAGCGTCGTCTCACGCGGTCTGCACGTCCAGCACGAACGCTGGTCCAACTGAGGCGCCAGGTGGAAATGGCATGGCAAGCCATTCCACAGGACTACATCCAGCATCTCTACGATCGTCTCCATGGGAGAATAGCAGCCTGCATTGCTGCGATAGGTGGATATACACTGTACTAGTGCCGACACTGTGCATGTACTGTTGCCTGTGTCTATGTGCCTGTGGTTCTGTCAGTGTGATCATGTGATGTATCTGACCCCAGGAATGTGTCAATAAAGTTTCCCCTTCCTGGGACAATGAATTCACGGTGTTCTTATTTCAATTTCCAGGAGTGTATAAACACACTGTAAATGAGAGAGCCGATACACATTCAGACTCCAAGAGGAATATAATAATTACAATTCCAAACAAGGTAGCTGTTGACAGGTGTGAATACTTTCATACTATCAGTTTAATAAGTGCATCTTGCAACAGACTAGCAAGAATTAATTACAGAACAATGGAGAGATAGGTAGAAGCCGACCAAGTGGAGTATCAGTTTCGATCCTAGAGAAATTTAGGAATGTACGAGGCAGTACCAACCCTACGACTTGCTTTAGAAGATAAGTTAAAGAATAACTTACATTTATAGCAAACTTTTGACAATGACTACTGGCCTACATTCATATAAGGGGCTACAGTTATAAGAGCCGAAGTGCATGAAAGGGTAGCGGTAGTAGAGAAGGGTGTTGGAGTCTACTAGCGATGTTATTCAATCTGTACATTGAGTGGCCTACTAATGAAACCAAGAAGAAATTTGGAAATGGAATTAAAGGAAATGGAAACTTTGATGTTAGCCGATGACATTATAATTGCCAGACACAGTAAAGAACTTAGAAGAGCAACTGAACAAAATTGATAACATCTTGAAAAGTAGTTATGAGATGAAAAGCAACGAAAGTAAAGCAATATAACAGAATAATGTAGTGGAATTAAATCAAGCGATGCTGAGGGAATTAGATTAGGAAATGAGAAACTAAAAGAAGTCAACGAGGATTTTTTTTGTTGGTAAAATGCTGATGATGACCGTAGTAGAGAAAATGGAAATGAAATGAGCGTATGGCATCGATGGCTGGGAGGCCCCATCCAGGGAAGTTCGGCCGCCAAGTGCAAGCCCTATTTCAGTCGACGCCACATTGGGCGACTTGCGAGCCGGTGATAAGAATGAAATGATGTTCAGGACAACACAACACCCCATCTCCGAGTGGAGAAACCCGGTCGGGAATCGAACCCGGGCCCACTTGCAGGCGGACAGTGGAGACAATATAAAATACAGACTGACAATAGCAAGAAAATCACTTCTGAAAAGGAGGAATTTGTTACATAAAACAAATACAAGCGTTAGGAAGTTAGCGATGGGAAGTTTTTTTCTGAAGGTATTAGTGTGGAGTGTAGCCTTGTATGGAAGTGAAACGTGAACGAAAAGGAGTTCCGAGAAGAAGAGAATAGAAGCTTTTGAAACGTGATGCTACAGAAGAATGCTGAGGCTTAGCTGGATACGGTATGATAAGGTATGGAATAGAATTAAGAGAAACATAAGTTTACTGCACAACATGACTAAAAGAAGCGATCAGTTGATAGGTAATGGAGGGAAATATGGAGGAAGTGGTAAATATTGTAGAGGGATGTAGGATGCTGTAGCTATTCAGAGATGAAGAGACTTGCACGAGATACAGTGGCATGGAGAGCTGCATCAAACCAGTCTTTGGAATGAAGTCCACAACAGCAACACAAGTTCTTAAAATGAACCACTTAGTGATTCAATGCACTTCCTGACATTCGTGTGCAAAGCAACAGTGGAATCTCATTTGGAATGTCAGAGGTTAATCAATGTCGACACTTAACGGTTGTTTGCTTCGAACAAGTTCATATCGATAGGCATTACTCAACAGTACAGGCCACACAGAAAGATTTAACTGTCATCAAGGGTGAACTGCAGAAATAATAGTGTGATGGCACCCACCTCGCAGGCCTTTTTTTTGGGGGGGGGGGGGCTAATACAGTACGAGGACCAGGTAGAGCTTCGCCAACACAAGTACTTTTTTTATTTAGTACTGGTCCGGCCACAGCGTGCCAAACGTGACGCGTGTGTGGTCTGAGTGCGGCCCGTGGCCCTGGCTGCCCCATCTTTGCTCGGTCCGTCTCGGAAGTACACCGCGACATTTCATTGAGTGTTGCAGTGTGGCATTTCTCGGTCGGCACAACTTTTTTCAGTTCGGCAAAATCGTGGTGTCCGCGCTGTTTACGGTTAGCTATTTGTTCGTTGTATAAATGACGTTAATAGGTCTGCACAAAAAGAGGCAGTCTGGCGATCTGTCGTCACATCCATTTAAAACTGAATGGAAATGACAGAAGAGAAGTATGAGAATTCTCAGTATGTATTATGACGTCGCGCAATCAACGGATGCTGCAAATTTGCTGTCAAACGACATTATAGTACCATGTAGAAAAAAATTTAAAGATAGTGAAAAAGCAAAACGTTACAAAGATCGACAGGTGGGATTTATTGTTATGTAAATCAAGAAGCACTTAGTACTAAATTTGCGGGGATGATGTCCGAGCAGCAAAATTTCTGTAGTCGTAGAAACGAACTAAGAGCTTGAAAATGTGTGGTAAGATCTTATGACTGTGGAGATCATAGGTCTATAACCCTACACACTACTTAATCTACTTAAGGACAACACACACACATACACGAACCTCCGACGGGGAGGGAGCCGCGCGAACCGTGCAGGACGCCTAAGACCGGGCGGCTACCCCGCGTGGCTAAGAGCTTGGAGACTTTGCACGAGTGTATTAGTGAAAACTACGTTGGTTAAGTCAAGGTGCATGCCTGGAACGATTTTTCAATTTAAAACTCGCTATTGTTAAGTTTACGAAGGAAAAAAGGAGTGCAGGAACGAAAATTAGAGCATCTGGAGTGGACTGCAGACCTCACATTTTGAATGGACATGACGGCACACTGCTTACGGTAAGATATTACAGGGCGAGAAAAGAACTCTTTCTGATTTGATAGGGGTGCTTTTAAAAAGAAAATCGCGTTATAGAAGAAAAAACACATTCTGACAAACACAGTCGAGTTCTCTAAGCTAACTGGTTCAAATGGCTCTGAGCACTATGGGACTTAACATCTATGGTCATCAGTCCCCTAGAACTTAGAACTACTTAAACCTAACTAACCTAAGGACATCACACAACACCCAGTCATCACGAGGCAGAGAAAATCCCTGACCCCGCCGGGAATCGAACCCGAGAACCCTGGGCGCGGGAAGCGAGAACGCTACCACACGACCACGAGCTGCGGACAAACTGGTGTTAAAGAAAACAAGTGATTTGAAGAATTCTTAACGATCTTGAAAGAATTATAAGGATGCTTTTCTAAATGTTTTGAGTACACTGCCACCGGTCATACAGTTTTCCAGCTGGCTGTTTCAGTTGAAAGTGCTCTATTCGTATGCAGATGTAGCTGATTTACTTGCAAGGTAATTCCCGTTAATAACAAATCCTTTAACATTAAAAAAGTACAGGACTTCAACTTCCCTCAGGTGGTGTTTCATCGTTTCTGGAAAGAGGCTGCTAAAGTGCTTAAATATTTCGACCAACATACAGGGTGAGTCACCTAACATTACCGCTGGATATATTTCGTAAACCACATCAAATACTGACGAATCGATTCCACAGACCGAACGTGAGGAGAGGGGCAATCAGTGCCGTTTGTTGCATTGTAAAATGTTAATTACATCCGGAGATATTGTAACGTAAAGTTGACGCTTGAGTACCACTCCTCCGCTGTTCGATCGTGTGTATCGGAGAGCACCGAATTACGTAGGGATCCAAAGGGAACGGTGATGGACCTTAGGTACAGAAGAGACTGGAACAGCACATTACGTCCACATGCTAACACCTTTTTATTGGTCTTTATCACTGACGCACATGTACATTACCATGAGGGGTGAGGTACACGTACACACGTGGTTTCCGTTTTCAATTACGGAGTGGAATAGAGTGTGTCCCGACATGTCAGGCCAATAGATGTTCAATGTGGTGACCATCATTTGCTGCACACAATTGCAATCTCTGGCTTAATGAATGTCGTACACGCCGCAGTACATGTGGTGTAATGTCGCCGCAGGCTGCACAATACGTTGTTTCATATCCTCTGGGGTTGTAGGCACATGACGGTACACATTCTCCTTTAACGTACCCCACAGAAAGAAGTCCAGAGGTGTAAGATCAGGAGAACGGGCTGGCCAATTTATGCGTCCTCCACGTCCTATGAAACGCCCGTCGAACATCCTGTCGAGGGTCAGCCTAGTGTTAATTGCGGAATGCGCAGGTGCACCATCATGCTGATACCACATACGACGACGCGTTTCCAGTGGGACATTTTCGAGCAACGTTGGCAGATCTTCTGTAGAAAAACGATGTATGTTGCAGCTCTTTGGGCCCCTGCAATGAAGTGAGGACCAATGAGGTGGTCGCCAGTGATTCCGCACTATACATTTACAGTCCACGGTCGCTGTCGCTTTACCTGTCTGATCCAGCTAGGATTGTCCACGGACCAGTAATGCGTGTTCCGTAGATTCACTGCCCCGTGGTTTGTGAAACCCGCTTCATCGGTAAACAGGTAGAACTGCAACGCATTCTCTGTTAATGCCCATTGACAGAATTGCAATCGATGATTAAAGTCATCACCATGTAATTGGTGATGTAGCGACACATGAAACGGGTGAAAGCGGTGACGATGCAGTATGCGCATGACACTACCTTGACTCAGTCCACCGGCTCTCGCAATGTCCCGTGTACTCATGTGTGGGTTCATGGCAACAGTAGCTAACACACCAATTACACCCGGTTCTCCTGTGACGGGCCTGTTACGGACCCGTTTGCGTGCTACGACCATACCTGTTGCATACAGTTGGCGGTAGATGTTTTGCAATGTGCGGCACGTTGGATGTTCTCTGTCCGCGTACCGTTCTGCATACACCCTGCAGGCTTCAGCTGCATTTGGTCGACACTCGCCATAGATGAGTATCATCTCCGCCTTTTCAGAGTTCGAATACACCATGGTCACAGTTCCTACATCACTACACTATCACAGACGTCTGGTAACACGGTGTACTACAGTTGGTCTGCGTGCGGAGACGAATGCAGAATAACAATAGCAGCAAGCGCTACATGCGGACACTGTGACAGCTAGACCAAACCACAACAGTGCACTACAGCCACACTTGTAAACACGGTCGTCATCGTAAGCATGTCCCTGCAGATGCTGCTCGCCGACCGTGGCCCGTGATTGTTACAACACGCAATTGAACGTTGGAGGTTTCAAGCGTCAACTTTAGGTTACAATATCTCCGGATGTAATTAACATTTTACAATGCAACAAACGGCACTGATTACGTATTTGTTTATATGTTCAGATGTGCTAACAAAACTAACGTGGTTCCATTTAAAAAAACGTAGGTTTGTGTTAAAAAACATACTTCCGTGCATTTTTGTATGGTTTGTGTTAAACAATTACACTAGCCCCTCTCCTCACGTTCGGTCTGTGGAATCGGTTCGTCAGTATTTGATGTGGTTTACGAAATACATCCAGCGGTAACGTTAGGTAACTCACCCTGTATATGTGTGAAAGACGTATTTTCGATTATGGAACTAAACAAGTTATATCCACATGCCAAACTGACTGCGAAATTCTGTGAAATTGTCTGCGTCTGCCTGTATGCTGAAGTCTGTACCAGATAAAATTATATTATGTCTTCAGTGCCCCAAAAGTAATTAAATAATACTGAAAATTTATTTCGTTTATGATTAATGTTGCAGAGATATGTCAAATATAGACCAAAGTAGTATGCAGTGCGAGTGGATTGCCATTTAAATACCGCTCGTCGCAATTTTCCGCTCTTCTCCCTATTCACGCTCAGGCAGCATGACGTGGCGGTGTGGTAATGTGTACAAAGGTTGAGCGCTATAGCACTCGGGCCAGGGCACCTATCGCCAGCCGAATTATTGGCCATCCATGATCTACTAGGATACGGCCATCCAGATTCAGGTTTTACGTAGCCTCTCTAAAATGCTTAAGGCTAATTCCAGAACGACTCTTTTGAAAGAGACACTGCTGATTTTCTTTCCAGTGTGACATTTCTGTCAGAACCAACACTTTCGTCTCTGGTCTTTTTATCAAAGTTTTTGCCTTGGGTTAATCACCTTAGGCATAAAATTGTGTGTTACTGCAAGCAGTGCGTAGGACGTGGTATCCATTGATGTGATATGATATGCGATACGACACGTTGCAGAAAGAATCACGCAATACGATGCTTATTCGTGCGAAGCTCCTGTTCCCACTTCAGCGACGTCACAAGCAACAAGACCGAACGAATCACGTTTCTGCCTCAGCTGCAAGCTCCTCTGCAGAGGACGTTCAAAAATGGTTCAAATGTCTCTGAACACTATGCGACTTAACTTCTGAGGTCGTCAGTCGCCCAGAACTTAGAACTAATTAAACCTAACTAACCTAATGACGACAAACTGCCTGTTGGCTTCTGTCTCGGGTTCTTCGGCCGACGTTCATCTAATGATTTTTCTGACGTTTCGCCAGCACGAGTGGCTGGCATTGTCAAAGCTTCACCCTCCATTGCCGGTGGTGAACCGGAGCCGAGCTCGCGGGCGCAGGCTATATGTACCTGGCGCGCCAACGTCCGAGGGCTTCTCCGTGGTCATTTCCGGTGCGGTTCTCCTCTTGCTACCTGCGACGGTCGTTCGCTGCAGTACGGGAAGCCAGGATCCGTTGACCTTAAGGCTTTCTTCTTTCTTGTTCAAACTGTTCGCGTGTTTTTGAATTTCTACAGCTTCTCTGAACAAGCGCGTGTGATAGTGCTTCTCTACAGCCAGAACTTCCGTGTCGGCGAATTTTATTACATGGTCGGTCTCATTCAGTGCGTGCTCTGCCACGGCCGATTTCTCCACCTGCCCCAACCTGCAATGTCGCTTATGCTCTTTGATCCTGGTGTTAATGGATCGTCCAGTCATTCCGACATAAACTTTTCCGCATGTGCATGGTATGCGGTATATTCCCGACACTGCAAGTGGGTCTCTTTTCTCCTTCGCCGATCTAAGACACTCTTTAAGTCTTAGATTGGCGAAGGAGAAAAGAGACCCACTTGCAATGTCGGGAATATACCGCATACCATGCACATGCGGAAAAGTTTATGTCGGAATGACTGGACGATCCATTAACACCAGGATCAAAGAGCATAAGCGACATTGCAGGTTGGGGCAGGTGGAGGAATCGGCCGTGGCAGAGCACGCACTGAATGAGACCGACCATGTAATAAAATTCGCCGACACGGAAGTTCTGGCTGTAGAGAAGCACTATCACACGCGCTTGTTCAGAGAAGCTGTAGAAATACAAAAACACGCGAACAGTTTGAACAAGAAAGAAGAAAGCCTTAAGGTCAACGGATCC
This sequence comes from Schistocerca nitens, assembly GCF_023898315.1. Classification (NCBI taxonomy): domain Eukaryota; kingdom Metazoa; phylum Arthropoda; class Insecta; order Orthoptera; family Acrididae; genus Schistocerca; species Schistocerca nitens. Next base: position 620,127,485 of record NC_064618.1, read on the forward strand.
TGGCTTCCCGTACTGCAGCGAACGACCGTCGCAGGTAGCAAGAGGAGAACCGCACCGGAAATGACCGCGGAGAAGCCCTCGGACGTTGGCGCGCCAGGTACATATAGCCTGCGCCCGCGAGCTCGGCTCCGGTTCACCACCGGCAATGGAGGGTGAAGCTTTGACAATGCCAGCCACTCGTGCTGGCGAAACGTCAGAAAAATCATTAGATGAACGTCGGCCGAAGAACCCGAGACAGAAGCCAATAGGCAGTTTGTCAACAAGTGGCCACGAAAGCCTCAACAATTTTGTATAACCTAATGACATCACACACATCCATGCCCGAGGCAGGATTCGAACCTGCGACCGTAGCGGTCGTTCGGTTCCAGACTGTAGCGCCTAGAACCGCACGGTCACTCCGGCCGGCGCAGAGGACATAATTGTGACTTATCATTACTTATGGAAATGAAGTTCCATGCTTCTTGACGATGCCTAGGGAACGATGCGGAAGACCCGCACCGCCGTACAAGGTAAGGTCCTAATGGAGATGATTTGCCGCTGCCTTCCTCAGACCGTAATGGGGGTGAATAATGATGATGATGATGATGATGAAGACGACACAACAAGACCCAGTCATCTCGGAGCAGCTGTAAATCCCTGACCCCGCCGGTAATCGAACCCGGGACCCCGTGTTCGAGAAGCGAGAACACTACCGCGAGACGACAAGCTGCGGACTTATCATTACTTAAAGCTGAGAAATCAGAAGAAGAAAATGAAGTACTGAACGCAACTGTTGAATTCTGCAAATATCAAACATTGTTCAACCGTGGTTTCTCAAGTGCTCTCTCAGTTCGAACACAAACTCCAAGAATCCCGTGGAATGAGTTCAGATCGCTTCCAGTCTCTGGAGCAACTATTATCTACTACCCTGACAAAGGACGTCACAAATTTCGACCTACTACTTCTCCTGCGGAGAAGATATTCACTGCAATAAAGTAAGTGTTTGAGTGACACTAAAAAATGCTACTATGAAAAATTTATTTTTAGAAACACCACCTAGTATGATTCTTTTTTTACACACACACACACACACACACACACACACACACACACACACACATACACTAAAGCGCCAAAGAAACTGGTGTAGGCATGCGTATTAAAATGCAGAGATAGGTAAGCAGGCAGAATACAACGCTGCGGTCGGCAACACCTATATAAGACAAGTGTCTGGCGCAGTTGCTAGTTCGCTTACTGCTGCTGCAATGGCAGGTTATCAAGATTTAAGTAAGTTTGAACGACGTGTTATAGTTGGCGCACGAGCGATGGGACACAGCATCAGATGGCGATAAAGGGGGGATTTTCCCGTACGACCATTTCACGAGTGTACCGTCAATATCAGGAATCAGGAATCCAGTAAAACATCAAATCGCCGACTGAAGATCCTGCAAGAACGGAACCAACGACGATTGAAGAGAATCGTTCAACGTGACAGAACTGCAACCCTTCCTCAAATTGTTGCAGATTTCAATGCTGGTCTATCAACAAGCGTCAGCGTGCGAATCATTCAACAGACATCATCGATATGGGCTTTCGGAGCCAAAGCCCCACTCGTGTACCCTTGATGACTGCATGACACATAGCTTCACGTCTCGCCTGGGCCTGTTGATGACTGTTCGTGACTGGAAACATGTTCACTTCTTGGCTCATTCTGTTAACCATCTAACAGTCACCTGCAACTGATAGATCGCTGCTGAAAGGCTGGAGGAGAAGTAAAAGAGAGAGAAGACGACCGTATTGAAAGAGCACTGGACAGGACATTTTATTCTCAACATTAAACTATAAACAGATTTGGCACACACAATCACACTTAAAATACTATCTTGTGGGGCAGCATAATCTTGTCCAAAGCGGTCACAGAGAACTTCATTGAATCAATACTTAAACTAGTATGGCGACATGAAGAGCGAGCTAGCTAGCTACAACATGGTGACCACCGCAAGGAGCCATATGAATTACAGTTAGCATCAAGATAAATTTTTGGTTTCGATACGGTAAGTAAAGATTTACCACAACTTTCTGTCGTCATGTAGTAGATAAAAAAAGCCTTGTAAAATAGGATGAATCTTTTTTCAATACCCAGTATGGAATGGAAGAAGGTTTAGGATGTAACATACTGTTGATGTTGAAATCATTAGAGACAGAGCACAATCTTGGTGTTGATAAGAATGATATAAGTAGACTGGTTTCTAATTTGTATATACCCTTTCACTAATGACTTTTGTCAAGAGACGTCACTTATAAGTACCTGACTCTATGACTTCTTAAATCACTGCTGTACTTGAGGTACTTCATACGACTTGCAATGCAACGTTCCTTCGTAGCGGTCAATAGGATTGCTGCCTAGTGTAGCACAATGATTCATGTTGTCAGTTTATCAAGTGATGAGAGCCTGATTCCTGTGATAACACATCAGGCTGGAAGGAGGATAAATGCTTTGTCATCATCTCCATTCCAGCCATCAGTAGAATGTAACACTAACAAGGAAACCTCCCCATCGCACCCCTCAGATTTAGTTATAAGGTGGCACAGTGGATAGGCCTTGAAAAACTGAACACAGATCAATCGAGAAAACAGGAAGGAGTTGTGTGAAACTATCAAAAAGTAAGCAAAATATACTAACTGAGTAGTCCCTGCGAAGATAGGCAACATCAACGATGATCTGAACTGAGGAGCGCCGTGGTCCCGTGGTTAGCCTGAGCAGCTGCGGAACGAGAGGTCCTTGGTTCAAGTCTCCCCTCACGTGAAAAATTTTTCTTTATTTTCGCAAAGTTATGATCTGTCCGTTCGTTCATTGACGTCTTTGTTCACTGTAATAAGTTTAGTGTCTGTGTTTTGCGACCGCACCGCAAAACCGTGCGATCAGTAGACGAAAGGACGTGCCTCTCCAATGGGAACCGAAAACATTTGATCGCAATCAACCGATTCCTCCACAGGAAAACACGTCTGATATATTCTATACGACACTGGTGAGGGCATGTGCGTCACATGACAGGAATATGTTGTCGACCCACCTAACTTGTACACTTGGCGAATGGGTAAAAAGATTATTCTACCTTGCCCGATGTAGGTTTTCTTGTGGATGTGATAATCACTCTCAAAAAAGTGATGAAAACATAAGAGTTTGTCACATAAACTGCAACAAATGAATGCAACAGTTTCACAGTCCCACAGTTTTCCCTGTGCTCTGTCAGAACATATGTTTCTAACGTTTTCAAATTTTTCCGTGTGTAGACCATAAAATCCTGCATATGTCCAAGCAAATCTGAACATGTCCTGGAATTTTGGAGAGCGAACTTGATTATGTGTGAGTGTCTGAACTTTGATAATTGTCTGAAAATAAAAAATAAAATTTTACGCTCGAAGGAATACTTTAACTAAGGACCTCCCATTCCGCAGTTGCTCACGCTAACCACGGGACCACGGCGCTCCTGAGCGTAGATCATCCTTGATGTTGCATATCTTGGCATGGATTACTCATTTTTGTATATTTTGCTTATTTTTTCATAGTTCCACACAACTTCTGCCTGTTTTCTCGATTGATCTGTGTTCAGTTTTTCAAGGCCTATCCACTGTGCCAACTTATAACTAAATCTGAGGGGGGTGCGATGGGGAGGTTCCCTTGTAAGTTATTCCAGCCTTATCAAGCAGCATAAACAGCTAGGCGAAACCACTGATCTATGAACCCTCTATTCAAAAGGGAGCTGCCTAGGCGTACCCACCCAGTGGGTGCCATTGCCTAACACACTAGCGAGTCTATGAAGATCTTGAATTCGACCCGGCGCCTGCGTGCTTTCTGCCGACTGCCACGGGGTACGAGTGATGCACACCAGTCCAGCCGTCTAGCCTTGCTTCACCACGCAGCTGACACGACTGGAATAGCAAGGTCACACCCCACTACCAGCCACCGCTGTGTCAGCATGTCACCCACTGCTTCACTACTGTTGAAGTACAAAAGGCAAATGGATGGCAACAAATGATAAAAAATTCATGTTGAGTAAGCAATCTTGACTCCACATTCGGCTCAGCGTCGGAGAACCCATCTGTTGTGGCAACAGACACAGACCAGACTTCACAAAACTTTGAGAAGGGTGCAGACGAGCTGCCTATGAAATGCTGCCACTAGGTTCTGAAATACTGCTGGCATAACATGCTCCAATGCCACAGTAAACTATAGCAGTGGGCTAGATTTTCACAAGTCGTTCACAATGCTGCATTTCTGTATCACCTATATGACTGGAGGAGGAGGATATTGGTGTTTAACGTCCCGTCGACAACGAGGTCATTAGAGACGGAGCACAAGCTCGGATTAGGGAAGGATGGGAAAGGAAGTCGGCCGTGCCCTTTCAAAGGAACCATCTCGGCATTTACCTGGTGTGATCTAGGGAAATCACGGAAAACCTAAATCAGGATGGCCGGACGCGGGATTGAACCGTCGTCCTCCCGAATGCGAGTCCAGTGTGCTAACCACTGCGCCATATATGACTGGAGGTAGGCCCCCAATGGGGGCCGAACCGCACAGTAACCCTGGGTTCGGTGTGGGGCGGTTGTGAGGTGGGTGGACTGTTGTGGGGTTGTCAACCACTGAAGGCTACGGCGGGACGAAGCCTCTTCGTCGTTTCTAGGTCCCCGGCTCAATACACACACACACACACACACACACACACACACACACACACACCTTCTAGAGCCTGAAGCTCTAAATTTAGCTGTTTTTATACTAGCACGCGGCTTTATGCGTAACCGTTTACTCCTTCAATACATTTTGCAAGGCTGTCTGCTAGAGTGTAGCACTTGCAGTAAGCACGCTCTCTGTATGTTCAACACCGCGTTTCTAAACATTCTCTTACGGCCAAGTCTGTCTCAACCGACCTAGTAGGAAGCACTGACGTTGTTGTGGAGGCGTGGCTACCAGTTCCGCCACCATTTTTCACTTACTGTTAGTCATTTGACAACAACGGCAACGTGTTTATTTTGTTTTCGCGTATGAAGTCTACAGGTTTTCGATCATTTGGTTACTATTCGTTTTTTTATCGTCGTTTAGTAAAGGACGAAAGAAAGTGTGAATTTCATGTTAACCTGCAATAGGAATACAAATTTTTAAAATTGTGCAATGGCACTAACATTGAACTTATGCAATGACAGCAACAATTAACACGTTTATAGGTCTGCTAAGTACTGGAGAAGGAGGAGGAGATTATTGTTTAACGTACTATCGACAACGAGGTCATTAGACACGTGGCACAAGCTCGGATTACGAAAGGATTGGGAAGGAAATCGGCCGTGCCCTTTCTAAGGAATCATTCCGGCATTTGCCAGAAGCGATTTAGGGAAATCACGGAAAACCCGCTACAGTCTGGAACCGAGCGACCGCTGCGGTCGCAGATTCGAATCCTGCCTCGGGCATGGATGTGTGTGATGTCCTTAGGTTAGTTAGGTTTAAGTAGTTCTAAGTTCTACGGGACTGATGACCTCAGAAGTTAAGTCGCATAGTGCTCAGAGCCATTTGAACCATTTTGAACGGAAAACCAGTGACTCCTTATGATACGACTGCCTATACGACTATATCCACGCAACAAACGCCTCCATACCATACATTTGCTTCAGCGAGCAACTAGACCCTATGTTATTCGTGAAAAGGACTGAAAATAAGACAGATGTGGCTGATTTTAAAGTAGTAATACTGTCTGGGTTTTAAGACAGTATTACTACTCAGGGCACATATTCGTTGAAAGCACCCATGATGGCTGTTAATCAGTTGAAATCGATTTGCAAAAGTGAATAAATAAAACATGATTTTGCGACTGGTTGCTGCTTATTTGGTAATTTTATGGTTTACGGTCGCTGCACAACTTGCAAACCACATGGAGCCCACCATTCATTGACGTACTTGTTCTTAAGAAACGTGCTTGAATTTAAACAAATAATCGAATGCTTTATTGTAAACTTGCTAAATGCCAGTGGTTACAGTAGTTAACGTCTAAAGCAGGATTGCGTCCTTGGCCAGTTTCTTTAAAATGTCTATGTCCATACAAAGAGAAAAAGTCTTTTTAGATGACCTGATGTTGCAGTGAAAATAAGGCGTAAGACAGAGTTCACCGGTTCGAATGTGGTTCGTGGCATGGTGATTTTCGGAGAGTGTTTGTGTTGTCTTTTTACGTACACTGTGAGTAATACTGATGGCAATAAAACGCAGTGAATGGCTGTTTGGTCCAATTGACGAATGCAGATTTCGAGAATATGAATCACTGTAACAAGCATGCGTCCTACGGCGAATTTTTAAACACAAGGAAACAAAAAATTTGTACCGGTAATATCTACTGCACACGTATACGTAATGTATGTCAGGCTGCTGTGGGTCGCTCCTAAATGCCATGCATTTATTGAGTCCAAAGCTAGAGTCTAGTAATTCGCCCCTTAATGACTATCGTTTGGATGCAGGATACTTAAAAACTCATAAATGTGGCAGATATGTGTCACAAACATATAGAAAGTCACTTTATATGCATACTGCACGTGTTTGCTGAATTACGTGCAGATGCAGCTACACTCACATTGGAGGACAGGCCGTGTGGTCCACCCTTCGACATCAACCTGAAAAAAAAACCATCAACATCAGATCAGTATGCTATGTCTGACATAAATCATAAACCGCTTGGACGACGCCTCAGTGACAGTCATCGATCCACAATTAGCACTTCGAGTATATTGCAGATAACCGGAGGTCAACGATTCCAGTTTAACCCAAGGCATGAGAAATGACATCCAATGGAGTATTCGTTTCTTTGTCTATGAGTATCTGTTATGTTTGTTACTACTAACTAGTGTTCCATGATTGTTCAAAGTCCTCCCACGATTGCTTCCACCGCTCTGTATCATGTACTATTGTCGGCAGGATGGTTCATCACAAGATTGCAGCACATCTCGTATTCTTCGATTTCCCTTCTTGTTTTAAAGACGCTCAGTCAGTTGTCAGTCTGTCTGTAAATAACCTCATACACATCCCTGCAACATTTACTGTGTTCCAGAACTCGCGTCCAAGACATAAACAGTGTATGACGAAAACTTGAATAATACCGTACATTTACGGGAAAAGAAATCGCAACATTAAAAGATAATTAAGGTAGGGTAATCAAACTTTCGGAATGCGTTCACCTAGGAATGTATTTAAGTGATTTACGTTCCAAGATAAGTTTACTGTAAGCGCGAAATAAGCTATTGCAAATGTGAGATGCTGGTACATTAATAACTGGTATAACCGGCAGAATGTTGTATGGAAGCATGCAGACGTGCATAAATTATGTTTTGCAATTGCCGGATGTCAGTTTGTGGGATGTAGTTCCACGCCTGTTACACTCGGTCTGTTAGCACAGGGACGGGTAATGCTGTTTATGGAAGAAGCTAGAGCTGTCGTTCGACGAAGTCCCATGTCCCATGTAAGCTCTACTGGAGACAGATCTGGTGATAGAGCAGGCCAGGGCAACACGTCAACACTTGTAGAGCATGTTGGGTTTCAACAGCGGTAAATGGGCGGGAGTTATCTTGTTGGAAAGCACACTCTGGAATTCTGGCGATGAATGGCAGCACGGCAGGTCGAATCGCCAGTTTGACATACAAATTGCCAGTCAGGGCGGGCTGGATAACCACGGGAGTTCCCCTGTTGTCATACGAAATCGCACGTCAGAGCATAACTCCAGGTGTAAGTCCAGTGTGTCTAGCACGCAGAGAGATTGGTTGCAGGTCCTCAACTGACCTCCTGTTGGTTGCAGGTCCTCAACTGACCTCCTGTTAACCAATACACGGACATCACTGGCACCGAGACAGAGTCAGCATTCATCAGAAAACGCAACAGATCTCCACATCGCCCTCCAGTGAGCTCTCGCTTGACTCCACTGAAGAAGCAAATGGTGGTCGTTCGGAGTGCATCCTACAGGGCGTCTGGCTCGGAGCTGTCTTTGAAGTAACCGATTTGTAACAGTTTCTTGTGTCTCTGTGGTGCCAACTGCTGCTCCAGATGCTCTGCGATTCGGCAGAGCCATATACCAAACACAATGGTCTTCCCCCTTGGTAGTGCCACACGCCCATGCGGACCCCGGTCTTCTTGTGACTGTACATTCTTGACACCACCGCTGCCTGCAATCATGTACAATGGCTACATTCCTACCAAGTGGTTCTGCAATATCGCAGAAGGAACATACAGCTTGTCATAGCCTAATTATACGACCTTGCTCGGATTCAGTGGACTGTTGATGGTGGCTGCTTTGTCACCTTAACGCCTTTCTTGATTAACATTAACTCACCACGTCGAATCTCAAAGGTAACTAACGCGCTCGAGCGTTGCAGCGTGTATTTAAAGCAAGACTGATTTCATCCGCTAGCTGTGGCGGCCTCGCTATATTACGAGATGAGGCGAGAGTGGGGTGCCTCTGCTAGTGTACGAGTATGGTGGCTGGTGCACCGGCGTGTGTTTAGAATTAAAAAGAAAAAAAAAGCAAGTGTGTTCCCCTCCTTTCCTGCCTCAACTCCATGCTGGTTGAGGCAATACCATGTTTCGATGCATATATGAAAGTTACTGACAGTGGTGGTTGTAGGAAAACTGGTGGTAGGGCTTTTAACGCAATGTGTGCCTGGTGGTCAATGTTTTAAAAACATAAATGTGAATTTTAGGCATTTGTTTATGCTTGTCCATTATTAGAGGGTCACGCATGGAACAATGAGCAATATATCACTTTATTCTGTTTGGTGGTTGATCTCTGTTGACGTACGCTGTACTATAATGCAACAGTAATTATTTCATGCATTCCTGAGTTATAAAAAATGCCACATTACTGGTGTAGGGGTTCATCTCCTTATGTTTAGGATAGTCTTCTCAGCTGTGTTCAGATAGGAGATGTGAATCCTAAAATCCAATCACGTTGGCGATTATGCTACACAAAAACGTAGATAGTGATTTGTTTATCCACTTCTGTAATGTAAATTGTTGTGTACCTAAATGATCCTTGCAGCTACACATTGTGTGATTATTACATAACAAGAGAGTACTTTGTTTGTGATATATACATTTACCATACATAAACAGACCACTCCACTTGAAATTTTTTTAAATTTCACACCGTTGTAAAGTTGGATTACAAAATATGGCTGATGATAGTGTAATTTAACGTGTTTAAAATCATACACTCAGAAGCTTATCTGTCAACCATACAGACCATGCTCATTCCATGAGACCATAGGGCAATGCACCAATTTTAAATTTCCAGCCATTTTTGAAGAGGAACAGTCATTTTTGGGTCATAAATCGTTAGTAAATTACTTGGTCTCTGCTGATGCTGAACTTGTGGCGTAAGGGGCACGAATGACAGAGGGCTAGTAGGTCTGGATGCTGCAGCTCAGTAGTGGAGAGCAAGCAACTGCAGCGCCATCAACTGTCCGCCAAAGTGACGTCATAATCCTCCATTTACCGCGGTCATCTTCGATAGTGACTTAGCTATGTCAGCTGTGCCAGCCACGCAACTACTATATTTCCATACGTTCTCTGTGACAAATAAAGTGAAGTGTCCTGATGGCATGGTTAAATGCCAATGTAATGTCATATACTTGCATACCATTGGCAAGTATGTAGATAATCAGAGTTGCAATTCTCTGTAACAAGCAGAAGGGCCACTGGGGTACATTAACGTTGTTAATATTTAGTGTTGTTTACAAGCCTGACAAGATACATTATGTGTGTGAACTGCATCAGCTATTGCGCAGTCACTATGAAATCCATGGAGGTACGGCAGGGTCGTGTGAGAGTGCGTTGTCAGCATCTGACAGTTTGAAAGGGACCTGATAGTTGGTCTCCATTTGGCTGTCTAACCGAATTGTGAAAGATCAACATTTCAGTAGCATTGTGATGTGACAGTGGCCAAATACTGCACTGCATGGGAACGTGAGGGTAGGCGTAGTTGTCATATGGACTTCCTGAGAAATTCTGTGTCATCCCATACCATAGGTTGGAGACTAGCAGCAACCAGACTGGGGAGTTACAGTCCTACATGTAGGTTGAGTTTGGAGTGGTACTATCACCAGGAAGAATGGACTTCAGATGAATGGTGTCTCATTGTGCTGAGTGACGACTCGTAATTCTGTACTATCCTGGATGACCGTCTCCGAGTGTGGCGGCGACCTGGGGATTGGTTCGATCCTTCCAATGATTTGGAGAGGCAGAGCGGTGTTACTCCTAGAGTCATGGTGCGGGGAGCTATCGAGTATGACTTCAGCAAACGGCTGGCAATGACTGAGGGAGTTGGCAAAACCAACGAATGTGACAGCAAAAAAAAAAGTGTCTGTGATGAGAGGCTGATCTATAGGTTAACGCAGCGTCTAGGTTAAGGGAATGCAACAGTTTGTTTGTGAGTTGGTGAAGCCAAAGAAAGCAGTGGTACGTCATAGACATCCATTGTCCTCGTATGACACTTCCAATGCGACAGTATCGTTGTGCGATTTTTCAACAGGACAATGCACGTCCCAACACGGCATGTGTTCCTATGAACTGCCTGCACAATACTGAGGTACTTTAGGTACTTCGGTGACCAGCAAGATACCCAGATCTGCCTCTGGCTGAACACCTGTGGGACTAACTCAGACGTAAACTCTGTCGCAGTGCCGGTATGCAAGATATCGACGACCAGTTCCAACCGTTGGGAGCGTGATTGACTCGGGACAGGATAAACTGCCTTGTGACGTTCTTAACAAACGATTCAATACATACGTCCAGGCCAGAGGGGTGCGACATCATACTGATAAGGGGGCTCATACAGCCAAGTTCTTCGTAAATTCGACTCGATTTTGTAATAACAGGAATAACATCCATTCTCTTTCAACCTTTGCAGTTTCATTTCGTGCTCTCCTTCTGAATGTTCCGCTTCTATTATTCTATTGCCAAGCAATATCGCGTGCCTCTCCTGTGGATCCACAAGTGCAGTTTCTCTGGTGTTTCGGCGGATATTTGCAATTCCGTTTTTGCAATGTGCAGCTGAAGTCAGCCCAAACCAATTCTGCTCATCACATCTTTCATACGACGCCCAGCTTCCGTTTGTTTCCCATAAAAAAAAAATTAAGTCGAAATCTTGCGTGCCCATTCGACAGAGCGGTCCCAAATTATTTCCGTTGTCGATGTGTATTAACAGGTACAGTAAAATGCGAAGAATAAGCGGTACTCCAACAACGCTTTTGCATGGCGGCAGAAGTCATGCTGGCTAAGGCTGTGCTGTCACTGCTCGAATATTGGTTATTCCACTTCAGAAATCATTTTGTTTGTAAGCGGAAACAAACCAATGCTTTCCATCGACGCTGGACGTCGCATGAAAGACGTGATGAGCAGTTTCTTTTGGGCTGACACCAGCTACACGTTGCAAAAACGAAACTGCAAATATCTGCCGAAAGAAAAGAGAAAATGCACCTGGCGGCTTGTGGGAGAGGCACTCCGAGTATGTGCATGATATATATTTGTGTGCTCTGATTTATTTCTGTGGTTCACGACAGTAGCACTTTCGCGAAAACACACAACGTCAGAAGCTTTAACGCGAAAATGCTACTGCTCTGAACCATAGAAATAAATCACAGCGTTATTAGGATAAATGGCATAAAGATGAAAAAATATTTTGGCAAGGTGGTTAAAACGGCGTTGAAATGTGAAGCTCTTGTCCTACGAAATTACAGAAGCGGGTAACGTTGTTCCCTCTGTTTCGATCGTGACCTGACTGGTACGCTGTCGGAACTTCAGCGCATTTTCGGCTGCAACAAGGGTGCAGCTTTCAATTATCTTGACGCGTGAAGTCTGCTGAGCTTTAATTTTGACGAATGGTTGTGCAGCTGCACTGGGAGGGGTGTTGGAATCGAGGGCAAGCTTTAATCACAGAGCACTGCTGCACCCGGCGAGGCTACCAACGCACAGCAGCAAAATGTTTTCTCTTATTCTGCTTAACCTTGCGTCAGTCCTTATTCGAAAACAAGAGAATACAATTGTAACCTTCCGCTTAAATTTTAATTTGTATTATTATTTTTGCCATTTGAATCTTATAATGCTACAAAAAATGTCAGTACCATTGAGGAATAAATGGAGAAACGAAAACTAATGCACACTATGCAAGACAAATTTGCACCTACATCTATATTCTACTTCTCATAATACACTGTCCGCTCGCATCATTTTTGAAGCTAAAATAATTATAAATAAGTAATGATTACATTGAGGTCACAAAGAATCTGCTAAAGGTTGTGGAGGAATCTTAGCAAATTAAAAAAAAAAAAAAAAATCCGCTGTCAACCATAGCCAAGTGAAAACTGATCGTAATGTTATACGGTCTTAATTACAGTCGGTCACAAGGGGGCGCTAGTGTAGTGATCTGTCTACCATTTTCCTATGGGCTTGTCTATAGGAATTAAAAAAAATTAAACAGAAATAACGAAGTAAGCATACGACTAGTAAATTCTGCATTACATTTTTTCCTACAACTAATTGCATTAGAGAAGAACTGACTGGAATTACACACAAAGCATCAGAAGATATTGCTTACGGAAAAATAATTAATAAGTAGAGTTATACCACCACCGGTAGATGGCACTGCTTACGGCGGCAAAATGCAGAGCTCGTAATACATCTCTCAGTTGGAAATTGGAAATTTGTGGTAAGATCTTATGGGTTAAAACTGCTGAGGTCATCGGTCCCTAAGCTTACACACTATTTAATCTAACTTAGACTAACTTACGCTAAGGACAACACTCACACCCATGCCCCAGGGAGGGCTCGGACCTTCGACGGGAGGAGCCGCGCGGACCGTTACAAAACGCCCTAGACCGCCCGGCTATCCCGCGCGGCTCTCTCAGTTAAACATATTTAACTGATCTTTAACTGATCAATGCAATATTCTAGTCCTTCATATGTGTAATATCGTAGTATAGATACGAAATTGGAGACTTTACTTATAAAATGTGTACATCCTAGCCTCATTGTAAATATTGACTACTATATATACGTAGTTCATCACAGACTACAGTATGAACCTATTTGAATTATATAAAATTTATTAATGAACTGGCCGTGCGGTTAAAGGCGCTGCAGTCTGGAACCGCAAGACCGCTACGGTCGCAGGTTCGAATCCTGCCTCGGGCATGGATGTTTGTGATGTCCTTAGGTTAGTTAGGTTTAACTAGTTCTAAGTTCTAGGGGACTAATGACCTCAGCAGTTGAGTCCCATAGTGCTCAGAGCCATTTGAACCATTTATTAATGAACAATAAAAGTTGCATGTACCAAATGGGTGTGAATTGACACTGTGTACATTTTCATACATGTTATTTTTCATGTGTACATGACGTGAAGGAACGGAAGATTAGAGCAAATTATTATAATACATACGAGTAGGGGGACAAAGAAAGATGGAGGTGGCGGGGGAAGTTGCTTATACTGTTGTATTCGCTACTTTTTTACCAAGAGGTGTTGCCTATGGCGGTTTCCCTTCCTTTCTGAAATAGTATGCACGTTACCGATAGTTGATCTCTTCTGATTTCAGGAGCAGAGATGCGAGACATGTCAAGTGAAGGAAAGGAAGCGTCAAACACATGAGCGTCAAACATTAGCTGATATTAGTGATCGAAACCGAAGCTGTCTCACACTACATACGTGTTGGCTATTTCGTCGACTGATAGACAGGCGTTTATAAATCCTAGTACTTTAAGGGTAAAGACAAGTATCAGTGGTGAGCTTCCGGGTGTTCTGCTAAGATTTTTCCATTTTCTGCAGATTATTTCGACAGCCAACCCTCCCGTCTGTTTCAGCCGCCACGAGTTTTGCTGTTACGTGTACTCGCTGCCTGGACCCTAAACAGACTGTGAACTGTTGTTTCCCTCACGCCGCCATTTATAGTCGAGCTCGAGTCCCAACTCCCACTACTCCCTTTGATGCACTTTTGTTTTTTGGAACTCGCTATGACAGAGTGTTCCGTGAAACTCCAATTCCCTTTGAGTTTTTCAGCTCCGGTGAATGTGTTGACTGATGAGATTTTAATAAACTGAGTGCCGAACCCGAAGTCCTGTGTAAATTGAAACCCCATTTTCCTTTTTGTCATGTTATCTGACATCTTCATTTAGATACATTCCTTAATTACCCTGTCCCAGAAACTTAAACATTTGCACAACGGTATTGGCCTCATCATATTTCATTTCATGATTGTATTCGAGGCAGTTGTCGGCGACAGACGATTTACGTGGTTGTTTTTGTCGGGTGTGTCACTGATGTTCATTGGATGTCTCTTCCACTGTTCTTGTAGTCTGTCCCACGTAACAGATACCACATAACACTATAATCCTGATGCCACACTGTGCAACGAATATGAAAAGAACCTGGAGAACAGAATCCGAAGACGGATCGAGAACAAACTGAGAGAGGAACAGCATGGCTTCAGACCCGGTAAATCAGCAGTTGACCTCACGTTTGCAGTGAGGCAGCTTCAGGAGCACCTCCATGACTTTGTGGAAGACCTCGCGATGGCATTCCTCCATATAAAAAAGGCATTTGGCAGTGTCTATAGAAGAAAGGACTGGGAAGCAGTAGAACAGAAAGGAATGGAAAAAGAGACAACAAGCAGAGTGGATGAGATGTACTGTGGAAGTCTGAGTCGTATGAAAGTGATAAATGAAAGGACTGATTCATTTCAGCAAACAGTGCATTCTCAGAGATAATGACTAAGGGGGCACAAAAAACTGGAGAAAACAAGATGAAGACAATGATGTTCCCCGATAACTTCATGATTTCGGGAAACAGGGAGAAGAAGATTAGGAATAGTTGGATGCTTAGGAAGAAACTGTGGGACAGTATCGAATGAAATTTAATGTAAACAAATATGAGACCCTGATTACAACTATAAAGAAATGTAGACCAGCAGGCGGAATAAGGATTGGAGGTGAAAAACTGAAGAAGGTGAAAAATGTCAAGTATTTAGGAAGTATGATACAGAAAAATGGAAGAAATGATAAAGAGATTAGTGAACGAATTAGACAGGCAGAAAACTTCCTGTGATGTGTAAGGAGTTTAATTTGGAACAAAGGCGTCCCACAAAACAAGAGAAGTGATATATAGAAGTTACTACATCCCAGTATTGACTAATGCATCTGAAACATGAGTAATGAAAAAAAAAAGAGATGTAAGCAGATTACAGGCATGTAAAATGAAGTTCCTCTGAAGTAGCGTGGGAGTAACAGTGACAGTAGGATGAGGAATGAAAGAGTAAGAGAAATAATGAAAGAGGAACCCTTATAGAGCAGGGCAGGAACATCAAGGCTAAGGTGGTATGGGCACTTAAGGAGGTTGGAAATCAAGATGAATCCCAAGAAGATACACGAAATGGAGATGCGAAGGAAACGCCCGAAAGGAAGGCCAAGGGATAGATGACTGAAAGGTTTGGAGGAGTGTGATGAGAAAAGAGGCTAGGACTGGATCAGAGTGAACGCAGAAAGATGGTGGGAGAACACGACTGGATGGTGAAGTTTGTGTTCCAAACAGACTCAGCCTGGGGCTGGAAACTCGATGAAGGTTTTTTATCTCAGTTGAAGGGAGCTAAACACACTAGATGCCATGTTTATTAAGGAATCTACGGATATTTATGGATATTGGGCCAGAATACGCTAGATAAGCGATTTTTGATTTCTCTTCCTCGTTCTCAATCTCAAACTATTTCTCGGGGGTTCTTGATTTTGGCTACATTTTCCGTCCACTTTGATGATCTGACAATGAGCACACGTTCCTTCGGAACACTATTTCTGTTATAATTCTTCGGCGAGACTTTCCTTACTTGAAACCATTCGAGCTATATGGGCAAGAGTCTTAAGCATCGAGTTTCTTTATGACAGGTGGTGATGACTCGATGCATTTAAGTAAAGAGCAGTGTGATACACTGTTTCTATATAAATTGTGACCCTGGGATCCCTCTGTTCTTCTCTTACCCAACACGTCAAGGAAAGGCAGTTGGCCTTCTTAAAATTCCATCGTGAATTTTATATTATTGTGGGACTTTCACTTTTTTCGGCTCCGTTTGGTTATACCATAGAGGTCTCGTTCACGTATCAATAGAAACACGATGGTTTCAATTTGGAGGATTCTAGTTCCTTTGCTTCAAAGCGTCCCACATGTAAGTTCACCACGACAGGAGGTAAAGGACTACCCAGAGCCACGCCATCTGTAACTCGCATCGAAGAGATGAAACTCAAGTTAGAAAGTGGGTATAGCTAAATGACAATAATATTGATCAGAAGAGAGTCATCAATAGAGATCTCAGGAGTATCAGTTTTAGAGTACACAATTTCTGTCTCCCTAAAAACAAAATAATACATCCTTATGATATAGTCTTATGGAGTGAAACTAGAAAGAATTTTAAAAAATGAGAGAACTGTCTCAGTACAAATTTTACTTTCATTTGTCATTTATCATTTACATTTACATTCACTGTGTATGTTATATACATAATACAGCAACCAACTCAACTGAAACACGAAGGTTCCATGCAGCTGTGGCTGAACATGTCCAGAAATTTAAAATCTGGAGACAGAGTTACACTGCTGGAATCGTTTATGATAAGTGATAATATTTTCCTGCAATAGTTGTTTCAAATTTGAAACAGGAAACTGATTGATATATTCGACTGTTCAGTGATTTCTACAGACCTAAAAAAAGAATTCACTTCATAGCCTAAATTTTTCTGAAACTCCACAACTGGTGTACTGTACATCCATCGAAACGATCACCTAAGTAATTAAAAAATCCTTAGACTGAGTACAGCAGAGGGAGAAAATGTTTATTATGAATAAGAAACATATTATTTATGTACACTCGACAGCAAAAAAAGTGGGTCGCCCCTGAATTCCAACGTGTAGGCTGCACCTGAATGTATGCAACCAACATAGCATATCTGTGTTGCACATAGTTGCAACCCTACACAGTACAGTCGTTGTAAGATACACAATGGGTACTGCTAGAGACTACTAGAGAACACTGGTCTTTATGACAGTCCGTCCAGATGTAAAGTAACACCACGATAGTACAGAAGCGATCAGACAGTCCTCAACGTTTGTAAACTAAACTTAATTACAATAAGTGACATTTCAAATGTTATGGGGCAACTAGTTTTGTCACATAAATCGTTCAGTAATCCTTAGGCACAATTAAATATTTGAGACAGTATATGGATTTATAAAGTTGTATGGCAATTGGAAACAAGTTCTTTGCTGTCTAAAAGGTTTACCCAACACATGCTGAACGTCGTTCAACGTTCAACGGGGAGTGGTTTCGCAACAACTTTATGTAATACTAAGCAGTTAAAAGAAAACGTGATTAACGGTGGCAACCACTCTACGGAAATCGCAACATTAACAGCGAATCACAAGTAATATCATTGTTCACATTACTCATCAACGGTTACTTGTACTTTAAATGACATAACCAACGTTTTCGTTCTGGATCCGGATGCAACCCCAGAACGTAAACCCATTGTTAACCAAGCAAAGCTTTGTGCCTTATCGAGACTCGATCACTAGGCAGAAAGAGACGTCAAATATTGACGTTTGCACCAGTATCAGTTATCAATTCTCAACTTGAACGTAAATGACGATAATGTTTGTACGAAAGCAGGAACCCTAACATGACAATTACATTCTTGGTAATTAACCTCGAAAGACGTTGTATAGTGTTGCATTGTCAAGGAATAAAGGATGCACATGTTTAAAATTGAAAAGCCATCCTGTAATGCTGGGGACAAGGATGCGAACACAGCACCTAATCGGATTGTTGAATAAGTACGTAAAATCAAAATGTATATATCACAGTTTGTCACCAGTAGTGGGGTTGGAACTTTAAATGACGACTGAAGTTGTATTGCCTGACCGGGATTCGGGGATTCGAACCCGGCGCCTACCGCCGTCGTTGTCTAACCAGGAACAGACGAGAAATGTCCAATGTTGGTCCACCATCAGCGAGATGTGCACACGTTTAACTAGAAATAAGGTGATGAAAACGTCTATGCTGACTGAGATTCGAATGCCGCACACATGGTTATAAAGACACGTTAATAATCAACTTCATATTCAGTAGTAGCTAGGAGTAGCATGTTTAGTTGCAAACCTTAAGGCCTTACTCATCCCTAGTAACGTGTTGCCTAATATCTGCGATATCATGAAGTTAATTTACAAGTGGATTGACTGCCGTAAAGAGCAATGTTCTCTAGTAGTCGTGTATCATTGAGATGTAAATGAAGTGCCTCAGCAGAAAGTAATTTCCGTCGTGCAGCACGTATTGTTTCAGAGACACTGAGTACATGTTATAAGTGCACAAAACGTGTATTATACAGGGTGAGTCATCTAACATTACCGCTGGATATACTTCGTAAACCACATCAAATACTGACGAATCGATTCCACAGACCGAACGTGAGGAGGGGGGCTAGTGTAATTGGTTAATACAAACCATAAAAAATACACGGAAGTATGTTTTTTAACACTAACCTACGTTTTTTAAATGGAACCCTGTTAGTTTTGTTAGCACATCTGAACATATAAACAAATATGTAATCAGTGCCGTTTGTTGCATAGTAAAATATTAATTACATCGGGAGATATTGTAACCTAAAGTTTACGCTTGAGTACCACTCCTCCGCTGTTCGATCGTGTGTATCGGAGAGCACCGAATTACGTAGGGATCCAAAGGGAACGGTGATGGACCTTAGGTACAGAAGAGACTGGAACAGCACATTACGTCCACATGCTAATACCCTTTTATTGGTCTTTTTCACTGACGCACATGTACATTACCATGAGGGGTGAGGTACACGTACACACGTGGTTTCCGTTTTCAATTACGGAGTGGAATAGAGTGTGTCCCGACATGTCAGGCCAATAGATGTTCAATGTGGTGGCCATCATTTGCTGCACACGATTGCAATCTCTGGCGCAATGAATGTCGTACACGCCGCAGTACATCTGGTGTAATGTCGCCGCAGGCTGCACAATACGTTGTTTCATATCCTCTGGGGTTGTAGGCACATCACGGTACACATTCTCCTTTAACGTACCCCACAGAAAGAAGTCCAGAGGTGTAAGATCAGGAGAACGGGCTGGCCAATACATGCGTCCTCCACGTCCTATGAAACGCCCGTCGAACATCCTGTCGAGGGTCAGCCTAGTGTTAATTGCGGAATGTGCAGGTGCACCATCATGCTGATACCATATACGTCGACGCGTTTCCAGTGGGACATTTTCGAGCAACGTTGGCAGATCATTCTGTAGAAAAGCGATGTATGTTGCAGCTGTTTGGGCCCCTGCAATGAAGTGAGGACCAATGAGGTGGTCGCCAATGATTCCGCCCCATACATTTACAGTCCACGGTCGCTGTCGCTCTACCTGTCTGAGCCAGCGAGGATTGTCCACGGACCAGTAATGCATGTTCCGTAGTTTCACTGCCCCGTGGTTTGTGAAACCCGCTTCATCGGTAAACAGGTAGAACTGCAACGCATTCTCTGTTAATGCCCATTGGCAGAATTGCAATCGATGATTAAAGTCATCACCATGTAATTGCTGATATAGCGACAGATGAAACGGGTGAAAGCGGTGACGATGCAGTATGCGCATGACACTACTTTGACTCAGTCCACCGGCTCTCGCAATGTCCCGTGTACTCATGTGTGGGTTCATGGCAACAGCAGCTAACACACCAACTGCACCCGCTTCTCCTGTGATGGACCTGTTACGGACCCGTTTGCGTGTTACGACCATACCTGTTGCATACATTTGGCGGTAGATGTTTTGCAATGTGCGGCACGTTGGATGCTCTCTGACCGGGTACCGTTCTGCATACACCCTGCAGGCTTCAGCTGCATTTCGTCGACACTCGCCATAGATGAGTATCATCTCCGCCTTTTCAGAGTTCGAATACACCATGGTCACAGTTCCTACATCACTACACTATCAAAGACGTCTGGTAACACGGTGTACTACAGTTGGTCTGCGTGCGGAGACGAATGCAGAATAACAATAGCAGCAAGTGCTACATGCGGACACTGCGACAGCTAGACCAAACCACAACAGTGCACTACAGCCACACTCGTAAACACGGTCGTCATCGTAAGCATGTCCCTGCAGATGCTGCTCGCCGACCGTGGCCCGTGTTTGTTACAACACGCAACTGAACGTCGGAGGTTTCAAGCGTCAACTTTAGGTTACAATATCTCCGGATGTAATTAACATTTTACAATGCAACAAACGGCACTGATTACGTATTTGTTTGTATGTTGAGATGTGCTAACAAAACTAACGTGGTTCCATTTAAAAAACGTAGGTTTGTGTTAAAAAACATACTTCCGTGCATTTTTGTGTGATTTGTATTAAACAATTACACTAGCCCCTCTCCTCACATTCGGTCTGTGGAATCGGTTCGTCAGTATTTGATGTGGTTTACGAAATACATCCAGCGGTAACGTTAGGTGACTCACCCTGTATACTAAGTATATACTATTATTTGGAGAAGCTGCCGCCAAACCTGTTTACTTTTACATTCCGCTTAGTTGTCGTGGTTGAATACAGGTTTTCGTAAGGCTACATCTAATGCACAGAGCTTATAAGAAACTATAGTTTCCTGCGTCATGATATTGCTAGCTAGGTAAAATATTTTTTGGTAGCTATGTTTAAAATGAATGTAGTTTTGAAAGTATTGTTCGTCAAATATTTGAATAAATAGTCAATTGTAGGTGTGCCTGCACATGTTATAGCATAATAGCTGTAGCTGCGTTAGTTTGTACTACAGACTTTGGTAGGTTAGGTGTAACTTTTGATCCTTCAGGGGGTGATCGTGGCCATGCGGCCCGGGCCTGTACTAGCCGCGGCTCGCGAGCTACGGTCAAGCCAGGCTGGCCGAGGCGAGACGCAAGTGAGCGAGCTGGCGGTGGCGTTGGTGGGCCCACAGCCCGGAACGACCCAGCACGGCTGCGCCGCATGACTCTGCCGCTCCGTTTGACGTAAATATGTTTACCTCCTCTCCTGGAATCAGTATAAAAGCGGCAAGCAGAAATACACATCAGACTGTCTGCCGTAATGGCTCACTGGGAGAGGTCTATTCGAGGTAGAGTCAAAAAATTGTTCAAATGGCTCTGAGCACTATGGGACTTAACATCTGAGGTCATCAGTCCCCTAGAACTTAGAACTACTTAAACCTAACTAACGTAAGGACATCACACACATCCATGCCAATGGCAGGATTCGACCCTGCGACCGTAGCTGTCGCGCGGTTTCAGACTGAAGCGCCTAGAACCGCTCGGCCACTCCAGCCGGCCGAGGTAAAGTCGTCGCTCTCACTGAGGAAGGAGGATGTTCCATCAGAGAAGCTGGCAGACGGTATGGCGTACCACATACCACTGCAACGAGATGGTGGAGGATCTGCCTTGAAAGAGGCACCACCAACAGGGCTCCAGGCTCAGGCAGGAAGAGAGAGATCTCACAGCAGGAAGACAGGGACCTAGTGTCTAGGAGCAGAGAAAATCCCTTTCTGAACGCGAAGCAGTTGCGGCGGGAGACCAACTTCCCCGGCTCCAGTGACACGATTCGCCGAAGGCTGAGGGCCGCTGGACTGCATGCACGACGATCCGCCGTGAAACAAGAGCTCAGCGAAGACAACGTTTTATACCGGCTAGCATTTGCGGAGCTCCATCTGAGGGCGTCGTGGGACAACGTCATTTTCACTGATGAGAAGGTGTTTTCCACCAGTAACGACGGTCCACGAATCGTTTACTGGCCGCAAGGGACTCGCCATCGACGCGAATATGTAACCACGACGAGAAGAAGTGACCGGCTATCTGTTACCTGCTGGGGTTGGAATTCTGCGAGAGGGGCGGGAATTCTTCACAGGACAGAAGGAACTCGGGACAGCGCGCAGTATGCCCACATATTGGAAAATGTGATGCTTCCGTCAGTGCGAATGCTGTACGCAGAAGGGGACGTCACATTGGAAGAGGACCATTCTCCCATTAACAAGTCTGCATTTGTTCAGCAGCGGCTCTCCACGATTGGCGTCAACGTCATGGACTGGCCGCTACGGGCGGCTGATATTAACTCCATGGAAAACATGTGGGCTGAGGTCGCCAGAACATTAACAGAGAACTGGCCACGAAACCAACCAACTACTGCGGACGCTCTTTGGGACTGCGTCTTGGAAGCTTGGGAGAAAGTTGCTTCTTCAGGCTGTTACGTCCGACGGATTATACATTCTATGCCAAGACGCGTGATAGAAGTACAAAATAATGAAGGACTCGGGATAAAATATTAGAGTTCTTAAAATGTTTTGTTATGTCTTCTTTTTCGTCATTTTTCCTCTTTGGGAGCTAGTGGAAGATCGCATGGCAACAGGAAAGATACAATATGGGTTAGCTCTCCTTTGAGTTGCCCTTTTAATTCAAGTGGGTTTCTTTTGAATATACAGTTTGTTAAGTATTCTATTTTGATTTCATTTGTAACCTGTCTACATACTTACAAACTAATCAGGGTAGATGGACTCTGTCACAGTAGTTTTTGTTATTTCAAATACGTCTCTCTCTTCCCCTCCATCCATGAATACACCCTCCGTCCTCCACACAATACGCCAACGATTTCATATTATGTTTACTCGCCGCACGGGATTAGCCGAGCGGCCTGAGGCGCTGCAGTCATGGACTGTGAGGCTGGTCCCGGCGGAGGTTCGAGACGTCCCTCGGGCATGGGTGTGTGTGTTTGTCATTAGCATAATTTAGGTTAAGTAGGGTGTAAGATTAGGGACTGATGACCTTAGCAGTTAAGTCCCATAAGATTTCACACACATTTGAACATTTATGTTTACTCGTTGTTAATATCTCTTGTACTCTCTCTCACACTCTCTCTCTCTCTGACACTATCGCCGCAAGTGCCCTTCTATTACATTCCCCCAAAACTTTGTAAACAAATCTAGCGGTTTCCAATGACGCTACATTTTCTCTTTTAATTGCTGCTGTCTTTACTCTCTATCATTCCTCTCACCACCTATGAAACCGTATTCTTTGATTTCCCCTTCCCTATAACACATTCTTCGTTCTGAGAACAGTCCTTCCTTATCTCTCGGTCCTAAGATAAAGCGAACTGTGGCACACATCTAAGTAAGCGATAGTTTGCAAGCATTTCACGCTTGTATTTTGCACTTCTGCACTTCTATCCATTCCCAGATCCCGCCCTCCTTCCTGTTACGCGCCCCTTGACATCTGCGTCTACATCTAAATGAATACTCTGCAATTCATAATTATGTGCTTGGCAGGGGGTTCTGTGGTCTGGTGGATTAATCTTGTATTGTTGTGTAAAACGTGTAGGTTCACATCTCACGTCAGGCGTAGATTTTTACCACACTCAAGTAACTCTCCTTCACCCCTAGTAACGCCAAGTTCAGAACGCCAGTAATCTCAGTAGTTCAATATCCGCAGTAAAGGTAACATCCCTTCGCTGCCGACTGGGCATTCGTTTGAGCTGTGACAGATGGAGAAACCCCGGGAGGCAGAGACTCTGTCACCAACAAGCCGTCGTAAACTAGAAAACATTTTTCATTTAATGAACCAATGGCCATGTAAGTTCACAAGGCTCTTACTTTATTTGAAACTGAGACGTTGAAAATTGTGGTGCTGGACTGGGATTAGAATTCGATTTCACTGTGTTCCCGAAGATTGCAGACTCTTCTAGGCGTCCTCGAAAGGCACCTATCTGGTTTCGAATCCTGATCAGCACAAAATATTCATTATTTCATTTCAAGCCCTAGCATGTGCACTCTGAACTGCTGGTGAAAAATAGTTGCATTTTCAACGTCTCTTCGTGCGTTGTCAGCTGTAGCGTGTTCGTTTCAACTCACAGCCACATTATGAGCGTTTTATCACAACATTACAAGATCAAACGTTTCCTTACATCTTTTCAAGTTCAAACATTCCTCTCCATCCTACTGGTGAAAACGGATTTGGGTTTGACGTTGTGCTCGTTGTGATCACCAACGACGACATGATGTAGATTCAACTTCTAGCCAGCAGAATATTTTCCATTACATCATTGAAATTACAAACATGCCATTCCTAGCTATTATTGGAAAACAATTTGATAGTTAAAGTTTCTTCATGACCACGTGTGCGGGGTTTGAATTCCATTCAGCACAGAACTTTTCGTCGCCTGATGTCTAGCTAAACATGCGCACATCTCGCTACTGGTGAACCAACAATAGCTATTTATCGTCTGTTCCTGGCTAGAAATCAACGGTGCTAGATGCCGGGTTCGAATCCCAGTCAGGCGAAAACAATTCTATCGGCAATTAAGGTTCCAGCATTTCACTATTGGTGAAAAAATTTGATATTTAACTTCTGATTTTATGTGCAGTCGTGCTCAAAAGTATCCGGACGACCTGAATTACATTTCACCTGATTCCCATGCTACCTACATAACGCAGCTGTCTAGCAGTCCACCAATCGCTCCTTGGTACAATTGTTTGACTATTGAAAATGGTTCCAACAAATCACCACTAGAAAACATTGCTTTGTATCGCAATAGCTCAGGATGTAAAGTAATACCACGATACTAAAAATATCAGGGAACACCTTATCACAGATAAGACTGTCCTTAAGGCTTATAAGCTCACATTTATTACATTAAATGACATACCTGAAATGTTAGCACTCTCATTATTACGTCAGATAGGTAATGCACGTAGCAAGTTCGTCGTATTCATGATTTCCTCTTCAAAGTTACATACCATACTTGTTATTGAACACAAAATGTCATTAAAATTTTACGTTGTTCACGAGCAGCTAGTTGATAATATGTATGAACTTCAAATGACACGACGAAGCGACTCGTTCTGCATATGGATTCAAACCCAGGTCATGCAGGCTAGGCCGCGGTGGCCGTGCGGTTCTAGGCACTTGAGTCCGGAAACGCGTGACTGCTACGGTCGCAGGTTCGAATTCTGCCCCGGGCATGGATGTGTGTAGTGTCCTTAGGTTAGTTAGGTTTAAGTAGTTCTAGGTTCTAGGGGACTGATGACCTCAGATGTTGAGTCCCATAGTGCTCAGAGCTATTTCAACCAATCATGCAGGCTAAGATTTAGTGGCTGACGGAAATTAACAGTCATTCCTGACTAGGCATAAAGAGAGTGATATACCTCATTTTTGGACAGTATCTGTTAGCAAATATCAACTTTAAATTACGAAACGTAACATTTTTAACGGACGCGAATTCCTATCCAGCATCTATTGTTCCTGTTAACGAACTACGAGAGATGTTAAATATTGCTACTTCACAAGTAACTTACTTGAAATGCAGTGAGGTAAAGCTTTGTGTTGGACAGGGATTCGAACCCAGAACCTAATCGGATTGTTATCGAAGCACAATCAACTTTGACATATCGGATTTTCTCGGCAGTAGCTAGATGTATTAAATGAAATGACGAGACGAAACATTAATTTTTCCTTCCCAGGACTCCAACCCGGCACGTATCGCTGTTATATTCTAGAGAAAAGGAACGTTAAGTATGGGTTTGTTACACCAGCAGCGACATGTGAGCATGTTTGAACTAGAAATAATATGACGAAGTGTACAGTGCTGACTGAGCGTCGAACCCCAAACATATCGTTGTTGACTACACACAAAGAGACGACACTTACCGAATTTTTCTCTACCAGCAGTTCGGAATAACATCCTTGAACTTACAGTGATCTCGCAAATAGTTCTGTGTCTCACTGGGAGTCAAAAACGTCAGATATCGTTAGTGTTGACAACGAATGAAAATGCATTAAAAATAAAAATGATTATCCACCAGCAGATAGGTGTTCTCATGCTAGAGCTTGATAATACATAGTGAAAAGTTAAGTGCTGATCCAGGACTCCAACCCATTCATGCGCAATATGTGGAGATGTTGAGGAATCTGCAGTTTTGAACAAACAACAAGTTTTAGTCGTGCTGTATTGTCACGAAGGGATCAAATTCCGCGTTAAGGGCAGTCTGAGTTGAATTCACAGTTCAGAACCAATTTTATCGACATACAGAAGCTCAAATAAAAGATGGAATAAGTGTCCTGTGACCATACACAGGGTTTGTTTCGTCACTAGAAATAAATAACTAGTAAAAGAAAGGTTATTGGTGATAGAGTTTCTACATGTCGCCACTCCTTACTTTATTGTGGTTCCACCTAACGTAGAGAGAAGAAATATCATGTTTAATGTGATTTTCAGACCCCAATGCCATTATACCTTCTTCACTTGGCGTAGCCAGAAGGGTATAGAATCTGCCTCTCCCTATAAAAAAATATCGGCAGAAGTTTGAATCGAACTGAGACCAACCTCATATGAAACTACCATCAGTCCAACAGACCACCAAACCCTCTTCTCTACGACTCATTTCTCTATCATAACACAGTTGCGGCACACAAGATGAGAATTCTGACACAAAGGCTCCCTGTAGTGGTTTGCAGGATGTTCAGTACATTCATTTACTTGGTTGACCGAATCGCCATGAACTAGCTGCCTTGGCTACCCAGTGCATACATTCGACTCTATTCAGTAATCATCGAAATAAAATAACGTAAATGCCACCTACACAGAACTGCCAACAGTGTAGGATGTAGAAATGTAAATAGCAAGTGTTCCTTTCCATTTGAGCTACTCTATTTCGCTATCTGTTTGTTGAAACCCTCGTGCAGTGCAAAAGAAATGCTGTACCTGTCTGTATCTCAGAAGTCTAGATCCAGCACTGTGGAATGCCGAATTTCTGGAGGAACTGTTGTTCACTTCCAGAGGCGCTGTAGCTACATCACAGCTAGCAGCGTAACGTTAAGCGTCGCTCACTGTTGATAACACGCCGCTTTTTCTATTACATATGCTACTACATATTTTTAAAACGCAGTTCTGCTGTCTGCTGAAGTTATCAATTTAATGGAAATTTGAACATAATTCTCTTCACATCTCAACCCAAAATAGTCGCATGTGGAAAAAAGGCTAACTTCTAGGTCATTTTGTTCTTTTCAGATTTAATAGACGGTCAGGCAGCATATGCGTCTCGAAGCTTTTGTATTATGTATGGGGAGAGTTCATCGTGCCAAAATAGTCAGAAAAGTATTTTCTACATTAGCTGTCGTCTGGTAGAGGCATTTTATTCTTCTTCAAACCTTGTTTGACTGCTTTAACTCAGAACAAGTTTTCTACATGCATGTAATCAATAAACTGCATGTGCATTGTCAGACTGTTATAGATAACATCAGAGAATTCGCATATATCGCTGGTGATTAATTTCTCTCTCATGTTTAGTATTGTTTTAACAACACTAAAAGAAACCTTACGAAAACTGTGCACTGTATTGTAAGAAATGAAATAAAACTACCCACGATAACCTTACGACGAAACTAAGTCTGTTTTAACAAAACTGAGTATCTGTTCACAAGCGTGCCTCTATCTGCACGAAGTAGTAAAATACTACTCAGTTAGATATCGATTGGGTCTGTGTTTAAATGGTATGCTGTGTCATACTCAACAGGTATGCAAGCGTGGCATTTGATAAATAAAGTTACGTATTCCTAGAAACCCAAAATTTGCTTGTCCGCAGCGGAAAGAGGCGTTACTTGTTGTGCAGCATTATAAATTTTTCACCATTGCACTATGATCTGAAAGTATTTTCTTGCGATTTGCTAATCAATTTATTTCCTTCATATTTATCACCGTGACATTGGAGTCTTAAGTGAAGAACATTATTGAATTTCGTATCGTTGACGGTCGATTCGAATTTCTTCAGAGACGTTTTTATTGTGTAGCAGCTTGGCAGTCAGAAAGCCGAGATCTACGACTATTAACACAACTTACTGAGTCGAGCTGCCAAGAGGATTTGATGTGTAAAGGTTTTCTTCTGATTTTGTTACAGAATGTTTTCTGGGAATTCGCAGCTCCATGAAATAATACACAAAGAAAAGCTCGCACGCGCTGCCCCTACCACGGTTAGAACTGACGACTCCTTGCACCATTGAAACACGAGACACGGGCGGTACCACGGGGCTACAGACACACTGCTGCCAGCACGCCACTATCATCATGGTATTGGTCGCTCAGCCTCATAACGCATCGTGAAAGATATTAAAATTGTCACTTATGTGAAGAATAGCATTTCTTTAGCCAAAAAATTGAAATTTCTGTCTCAGTGTCTTAGTTTACGCGAGGATTATATACCACCAGTCATTCAAATGGAAAGGGAATAACAAGTGAATTTAGCGAGTCAGTTCAGTACCATACGCGGAAGTGATTGCACTGTCACAGTGTTGCCAAATGTTTGTGACGATGTTACTAATTCTCAGCTGTGCTAGGAACAGCTCTGTAGCGTTATAGGAGGAGAATCCTGTGCTCGTGTCATAGGAGGATACGGAGAGGAGGCGGGGGATTTGGTTAATATGCAATTTTTTCTCCTACCAGCTGTGTCAAACATTCAGGTGTGTAATCTTCCATCACGATTACAGTTTCCCACAAAATATATACGATAAAACACTTACCTTGTTACTTTGTTACAAAAGATTATTTCAGTACAATAAAAAGTCTTTGGAAATCAACTTTGCCGACCTGTCACGAAAAGTATGATAACAAACACTTTGCACCTCGAAATCGATTGCATCTATGTGCAATCTTGTGATCATACAAGTAGAATTTCATGAATTGCACGAGAATGTAGAAAAATGTTGGTGCGAATGGAAACTGTAAGATACACAGTTACCTAATTATTCTGTACCACGTAATAATCAATTCATTTGATAATTCAGAAGAGAAGAAACTAAAAATTATGCCCATTAAGACAGAAACTAAAGTGCAGATGCGGGCACTGTGCAGATGTGCGCTTTTTCATCTTCAGATCTATACAAATAAAGTATACTAACCAGCGTATTAATTGCTTTCGTAATGTTTCCCTCTTGTATAGTCTTCTTATGATGAAGTGGATCCACACCCATGAGTCTGATTTTTTCTTTGTATCCTTCCATCTACTATCTTTGTGTGTTATTGTTCAGTGTTCAAAGAGCAAAATATTATGCCTCCTCCCACGAGGTATTAAAATGAGGTCGCAAAAAAGCTAACGAATTATAATCAAAATACAGTGAGACGCCAATTTGTCTGTCGTCATGATGTTAAGCGGACAGAAATAGTTGGGTGTTATTGTCGTCTTTTCTTATTGAGACTTTCATATTACCTTGACACGAGACGCCGAGATAAATGTGTATATTCTCCGTGACGAAACATCCCACATTCCATTTGCTGTGTCTAGACAAGACAGTCTAGACACAAGGGAGGTAGCCGAAAGGGCACGGGTCAACTCAAGCCGTCTTGCGTTAAGTCTGGAACAGGATACGTTATGAATGCTATAAAGAAAAGAACGGAGCTTCTCGTATACTTAACTTTTATTCACTTCTGCGGTACATCGCTCTTGATAATACAAGTGAGACTCTCTCCAGATATGGTTAATGGCGCCTTGCTAGGTCGTAGCCATGGACTTAGCTGAAGGTTATTCTAACGGTCTCTCGGCAAATGAGAGAAAGGCTTCGTACGTGTAGTCGCTAGCAATGTCGTCCGTACAACTGGGGCGAGTGCTAGTCAGTCTCTCGAGACCTGCCTTGTGGTGGCGCTCGGTCTGCGATCCTGACAGTGGCGACACGCGGGTCCGACATGTACTAATGGACCGCGGCCGATTTAAGCTACCACCTAGCAAGTGTGGTGTCTGGCGGTGACACCACACCATTCATCCTGATCCATTCGTTACGTGCATCGACGGCAATGAGTGATAGGAAAGCTGTTGTGTGGTGACGATTAACAATAACAATGGTAGTAATTACAAATCAATAATCAAGGATGTTTACTGCATTACAGACGATTAATAAAATAACCAAGAATGGCTGAGTGTTTAATTGGCGTACTGAGTAGGTGTTCTTACCACTTTGTTACTGAATTCTGTTCTAGTTGTTTGCAGAGAGAAAACAAAGAACCCTGTAGCCATACATGTCGCTAGTACAACGAGATATTACCTGTCAACTATCCTTGCTTTACATCACGAGACGAACATGGCGTCACAGAGCTGATATTTGAAATACATTTCTGTTTTCTCTCTCTGTCTCTCTCTCTCTTTTAATTTTTATTTTAATTTTTTGAGGAAAGTATCGAGTAGCGCGATAATAAGCAAGTAGGCATATAACCTGTTTACAGTTATTGTCATCGGGATACATAATGCTTTTAAGTGTGTTATTGCGTAATTCCAGTTATTGACAGTCTATTCGTGAGCTTGCTCGAATTCAGTGGGGTGAAAAACAAATATTTATTGCACCATGCGCAACACATAAACGAAATATCTTTGCACTGACGTGTTGTCCGATATATTGCACGGAAAAAATATCTGATTCATGTTGCTAAATACAGCGCTACCAGATATCAATTTGGAAGCGTACCAAGTGTATAAAAGTATATCTTGAAATACACAGAAAGGCCCATAGAGGTATTCGACTGAAACATAGCCATGACCAAAATTGTAACTGGGGTCGACAGCATCGTTGTCTACCACCTTGACAACTCGAACGGTGACAGTGCTCGGCCGGTTACTTACGTTTACTGGTTCAAAGCTACAGCATGAAAACACAAAAATGTTAATGACCCGAAGATCGTTAGTTTTGGAAACCATAGAAAGTAAAGCAGTCATCAGTCGCAAGAGTGGTTTGAACACCTCAGTGCTTTAATAGGCACGGACTTGTTGGAGGTGGTGTGCTGTTGCTTTCATCCGACCTTTGAGTTGACTTACCTAGCCAGTTAATAGGGGAACCTACAGTTTAACGTGGCTTTCGGACCACAGTGCAACTCGCCATTTTTCACATCAACAAACACTGCCCCAGGGGAAATATGTTTAAATCGGCACATAAAAATCGTGGGACTGGTGAGGGATCGAACCTGAGACCTTCCTATCCATAGTCTTGCTCTTTATCACCTTGCCACCATGCAACCAACACGGTGGTTTCTGCTTGCCATTAAAATTAAGGATCTCTCGTGTGTGCCTGCGTTGGCACTTGCGTGTCCCTTAGGAGACCTTACCTTCGGGATTACCCTCGTATACGTGTGTGTAAACGCCTTCCAATGCCCACTGAAGGAAGACAAGGATACCTAGTCTAGTTTCAATATTACAAATACGTCTCTGTTTGTGGATGTACGCAGACTTAGGGTGATAATCATTTTGAATATTTATCAGTACTGTACCCATTGGTGTGAAACTCGTTTTCTACCAATGATTCCCACAGCTACAGGAACACTACTTTAATACCTCTTACACAAAATACTTACGCAGTGCTATCAGACGAAAAGATCAACCTGACACAAACTGTGGGAAGTTTGTTTTACAACCTTCGTACCCGGATAAAGAGCTTTTCCTATTTGAGATATCTGTGAACGTTGCTGCATAAGACGATTTAAGAAGAAACTAAATTCCTTCACCTACGTCATTGTTTAAATAAATCGTGTTAACGGCACTAAATCGTGGTTTGTAAATCGTTTGCCAGCCGTACTCTGCCGCATTTCGCTGGTTCGAAGGCAAAAAGCTTACTGACAAATTTCACAGAAGGAAAAGGGGGACGAAATGTCTCCCATTCGAAGGTCATGTTGTTTTACTTAAATAATTACCAAATCGGGTAAAACGAACAATGAGGTTGTCAGTATAAGCACATTACTGTTGTCAATATTATGATGCACCGCCCAGGGCCTGTAATGATAAAGGGCCCGTTTAGGTCAGGCATATTGTACACAGAAGTGGAAGAGAGAGCACCACTAAATTCTATAATCCGTATGCATTGCATACACACAGAAAGTACTGTTACAGTGTACTTATGGAGCCCAATGAGTGAATTTCATTTTTTACGGTGAGAAAGAGCACTGGCAAACAGTCTTCGATTCATTAGATTACTTAAACTGGCGTCACTCTGAGGTAGAATTTATGGCCAGCGACTAAGTGTAAGGACAGTGAGTCGATGCGGGTTTTGCAAGTGTGAAATACTTCCCTTACATTATAGCAGCGAATATTAAATTTGAACTAATAATGCGAAAATTTTGGACTTGGATAGCTTAGAATGAAAATCTTTCTGTTTATTGCAAAGGAAAACAATTGATTTTCTAAAACATTCTGTCATACACAACTTGAAACGGGTCACGTCGACCAAATCATATGGAAGAACCGACAGCGACGTATATTGGAAGGCAGTAAGATCCCTTGGCTTTTGGTTTGGCAGTGTTCGACAACCATTTCTAGGTGCAAGTAAATGAAGAAAGGCCGCGCGTTTTCGGTATCAAGTAACGTCTTCATCAATTACTTTAGTTTTAATGTGATCTACGAGTAATTGCTGACGTTTGATAGTTACATGAAAAGGATTCCGTAGG
Organism: Schistocerca nitens; assembly: GCF_023898315.1. Lineage (NCBI taxonomy): Eukaryota > Metazoa > Arthropoda > Insecta > Orthoptera > Acrididae > Schistocerca > Schistocerca nitens. The sequence continues at coordinate 620,159,997 of NC_064618.1, forward strand.
CAGGGAAAGAACTTGTCCTTGGGCAACTACTTCTATAATGACCAAAAGGACTTAAATGATCTTCAAGCACAAGTGTTCCAGCAGCGGTATGAAGAAAATGATAGTAATAATGACGGTGATAACCGAATTATCCGGTAACTTCACACTTCAAAGTGGATTTTCTCGAACTAAGAAATTTCCTGAATTAGTGAAAATTTCAAAATGGCTTCAAATCGAGGCTATGACGCCTTGAAGAGTCTTTACATCCTGCTGACATGAAAATAGCATAATCTCCACGTCAGAAGCTTGCTTCTACTTAACCATTTAATAGACTCGCGTTTTTTTCCACTGTGACTAGTTTAGTAAGCTAAGCACATCATCCATTACAGCACACTCCTGGGGCTGGGAAATGTGGCCACAATGGTCTGGTGGAACGAACTATCTCAAGTGCAATGCGTGGGTTCAGGCATTTACTTTTAAGAAGCACAAACAGATTTACTTTACCTCTGGTAACCTCAAGAGAAAGCTGTTATAATCCAGAATCCGCATTAAACATCACGTTCCTTCATTCCAAACTGGGCAGAGCCGGTTTACGTTGTAAAATGACATAGGTGGAGGTCAGGGTAAACAGAAATACTGTCACCAGTAAACTTACTTACATTAGAAAGTTTTATTTGATGAACTGATAGCCGTCTAAAGGAACAGGGCTCTTATTTTACTTGTATTTGATTGAACTAGAGACGTTGAAAAATTTGGTGCTGGACTGTGATTCGAATTCGTATCTCCTCTTTGGAGGATCTGAATCTCTCGTAACAGTATAGTTCAATCATTTCATTCCTTTTCCCAAGACTGCAGTCTTCTCTAGGTCTCCTCCAAAGGTAAATATGTGGGTCCGAATCCAGATCCAGTACAAAAATATTCATAATTTCATTTCAAGTCCTATCACGTGCACACCGGCCTGCTAGTGAAAATTAACGTGCATTTTTAACGTCTGTTCATGTTGCCAACAATTTCTGGACAAACACGCACACATCTTACTGTTGGTGAGTAAACAATTGATTCTTAAGCAATATTCGTGGACAATAAAGAAGAACGATATGAATGCGGTTCGATCGTCGCTCAGGCACAAAAATTTGTGTCCTTATTTTAGATTGAACACCTAGCAGCTGGCATGAAAAACCGATACGTAACATTTGATTTTATTTAGTTAACAATCCGATTATGTCTTGGGTTCGTATCTCCGTCGCAGAACTTCACATCATGCGCTTCATCTTTAAATTCATACACACTTCGTAACTTCAGAATTGAGGTATATCAGACATCTTTCATAGTTAGTTAACAGGGATGAAAGGGTCTTGACAGGAGTCCCGGTTTATTACAAAAACTGTCGTCTTTTATTTTCAAGTTTAGATTTGGTTACTGATATAGGCGAAAATTTCGGTACTTCATGACTCTTCATGGATAGTCTATTTGTTTGTTGTGCTCGAGTATCGGCGAGGCACGAAAACATCCGTGAATGAGTTTCTTAGTTTCGAGTACAGCTACGAAAGAAATATAAAAACAACTATGAGAGTTACTGATTTATGATGCTTAGTAGCAGTCAGTTCGGAGTATTATTAGCAAATAAGCTCCAGTCCCTAACCCTAGTTACAGAAATGCTAATCAGACGCATTACGTATTCCAGACTGTAGCAGCCGCGTCTTTGAGGCGCCAGCTATGGTCACTTCCCAGCCCACTGTATGATAACATCGGTTCGTCTTCTTCTTGCTGGTAATGAACTGAGATTTGGCAACAACGCAAGGTATGTTTGGCAACTCTGTGATCGACGAGTTACTTCCTGGTGCACAGAATTAAGCCTCAAAGTTCACTTGATTTCTCGTGTCATTTCCATTGAATAACCTTAGTTGTTATCGCTTGAGGTGTAACAGAAGATTGTAAATTTACGGTTTTCAGCCCAGCAAAGTCATTGAATGTTGCAATCGCAACTAACCTCGTCCTGTAAATAGCGGTTTACGAGTTCTAGCCACTATTGACCTCGTAAGAGGAAGGCGCAAACCATATCTATCCGCTAGATCTGTGTTGACGTGCTGACTTGTGACAACGCGACTGTTATGGTTCGCGGTTCCAGCCTCGCTGAATATAACGTTTTTATCCCTTCTGTGAAAGTGCTGCAAGCAATCAGATCAAACATCGATAAGCAAATCGTAAGAAGATACTTTCAGCTCATAGTGCAATGGTGAAAACTTACAATGCTGCACAACAGGTAACGCCTCTTTCCGTTGCTGACAGGCAAATTTTGGGTTACTAGGAATACGTAACTATCTTTATGAAATGCCACGTCTGCATACATGTTGAGTATGACACAGCATACCATTTAAACACAGACCCAATCGAAATCTAAGTGAATAGTATTTTACTAATTCGTGCAGATAGTGGCACGCTTGTGTACAGATACTCAGTTTTGTTAAAACAGACTTACTTTCGTCGTAAGGTTATCGTGGGTAGTTTTATTTCATTTCTTACAATACAGTGCTCAGTTCTCGTAAGGTTTATTTTAGTGTTGTTAAAACAATACTAAACATGAGAGAGAAATTAATCATCAACGATATATGCGAATTCTCTGATGTTATCTATAACAGTCTGACAATGCACATGCAGTTTATTGATTACATGCATGTAGAAAACTTGTTCTGAATTAAAGCAGTCAAACAAGGTTTGAAGAAGAATAAAATACCACTACCAGACGACAGCTAATGTAGAAAATACTTTTCTGACTATTTTGGTACGATGCACTCTGCTGCCTGACCGTCTATTAAATCTGAAAAGAACAAAATGACGCAGAAGTTAGCCTTTTTTTCCACATGCGACTATTTTGGGTTGCGAAGTGAAGAGAATTATGTTCAAAGTTCCATTAAATTGTTAACTTCAGCAGACAGCAGAATAGCGTTTTTAAAAAAAATGTAGTAGCGAATGTAATAGAACACGCGACGTCTTATCAACAGTGCGCGACGCTTACCGTTACGTTACTAGCTGTGACGTAGCTACAGCACGTCTGGAACGAAACAACAGTTCCTCCAGAAATTCGGCACAGTGCTGTGAGATAATGCATTTGGCCGGATCTAGACTTCTGAGAGACAGACAGTTACAGCATATCTTTTACACTGCACGATGGTTTCAACAAACAGATAGCGCAATAGGATAGCTCAAATGGAAAGGAATACTTGCTATTTACATTTCTACATCCTACACTGTTGGCAGTTCTGTGTAGGTGGCAGTTACGTTATTTTATTTCGGTGATTACCACAATAAAGCAAGGAGATGCGACATGTAGAAACTCTATCACCAGTAACCTCTCTTTTACTAGTTATTTATTTCTAGTGACGAAACAAACCCTGTGTATGGTCACAGGACACTTATTCCGTCTTTTATTTGAGTTTCTGTATGTCGATAAAATTGGTTCTGAACTGGGAATGCAACTCAGACCGCCCTTAACGCGGAATTTGATCCCTTCGTGACAATACAGCTCGACTACAACTTGTTGTTTGTTCAAAACTGCAGATTCCTCAACATCTCCACATATTGCGCACGAATGTGTTGGAATCCTGGCCCAGCACTAAACTTTTCACTATGTATTATCAGGCTCTAGCATGAGAACACCTATCTGCTGGTGGATAATAATTTTTATTTTTAATGCATTTTCATTCGTTGTCAACACTAACGATATCTGACGTTTTTGACTCCCAGTGAGACACATAATTATTTGCGAGATCACTGTAAGTTCAAGGATGTTATTCCGAACTGCTGGTGGAGAAAAATTTGGTAGCTGACGTCTCTTTGTGTGTAGTCAACAACGATATGTGTGGGATTCGATTCCTAGTCAGCACTGAACTCTTTGTCATATTATTTCTAGTTCAAACATGCTCACATGTCGCTGCTGGTGTAACAAACCCATACTTAACGTTCCTTTTCTCTAGAATATAACAGCGATACGTGCCGGGTTGGAGTCCTGGGAAGGAAAAAATTAATGTTTCGTCTCGTCATTTCAGTTAATACATCTAGCTACTGCCGAGAAAATCCGATATGTCAAAGTTGATTGTGCTTCGATAACAATCCGATTAGGTTCTGGGTTCGAATCTCTGTCCAACACAAAGCTTTACCTCACTGCATTTCAAGTAAGTTACTTGTGAAGAAACAGTATTTAACATAGCTCGTAGTTCGTTAACAGGAACAATAGATGTTGGGTAGGAATTCGCGACCGTTAAAAATGTTTACGTTATGTACTTTAAAGTTGATATTTGTTAACTAATACTGTCCAAAAATGAGGTATATCACTCTCTTTATGCCTAGTCAGGAATGACTGTTAATTTCCGTCAGTCACTAAATCTTAGTTTGCATGACCTGGGTTTGAATCCATATGCAGAACGAGTCGCTTCGTCGTGTGATTTGAAGTTCATACATATTCTCAACTAGCTGCCCGTGAATAACGTAACTTTTTAATGACATTTTGTGTTAAATAACAAGTATGGTGTGTTACTTTGAAGAGGAAATCATGAATACGACGAACGTACTACGTGCATTACCTATCTGACGTAATAATGAGAGTGCAATCATTTCAGGTATATCATTTATTATGATAAATGTGAGCTTACAAGCCTTAAGGACAGTCTTATCTGTGATGAGGTGTTCCCTGATATTTTTAGTATCGTGGTATTACTTTACATCCTGAGTTATTGCGATACAGAGCAGTGTTTTCTAGTGGTGATTTGTTGGAACAATTTTCAATAGTCAAACGACTGTGTGAAGGTGCAATTAGAGGACCTGCTAGACAGCTGCGTTATGTGGGTTGCATGGGAATCAGGCGAAATGCAATCCAGGTCGTTCGGATACTTTTAAGCATGACTGTACTTCGTTAACAATCCGATTAGGTGCTGGGTTCGCATCCCTGTCACAAGCTTTGTATGATGGCATTTCAATTTTAAACATGAGCAAACCTTGTTCCTTGTGAATGACACCATATTAAACGTCGTTGGGGGTAGTTCCCAGGACGGTAACTGTTATGAGAGGATTCCCAGTTCAGTACAAACATTTTCGTCATTTATTTTCAGGATCTGAATTGATAACTGATACTGGTGCAAACGTTTATACTTCACGTCTCTTTATGCCTAGTGATCCGGTCTCGATAATGCACCAACAAAGCTTAGCTTCGTTAGCAATGGCTATAGGTGCTGGGTTTGAATCCAGGACCCGAACGACGACGTCGGTCATGTCATTTAAAGTTCAAATTTGTGTACACGTAGCTGTTGATGTGTTACGAGAACAAGGATATTACTGGTGATTCGCTATTAATGTTGAGATTTCCTTAGAGTGCTTGTTGCCGTTAATCGCGTTTTTCTACTGGTTCGTCCAATATCCAGTTTCCAGAGCCACTCTCCGTTGAGCGACCTTCAGGACGTGGATGGAAAACCTTTTAGAGAGCGGAAAACTTTTTTCCAATTGCCGTACAGCTTTGTAACTCCATATATTGTCTCAAGTATTTAATTTTGACTAAGGATTACTGTACGATATATGTATAATAATCCGTTTTCTTAGAACTTTTGGAATGTCACTTCTTGTAATTAAGGTTAGTTTGAGTGTTATGGGGTGTCTCATCGCTAAGAGCGTGTTTTCTAATATGTTTTGTATGACGATATTAGTTGACACTTAGACTGACTGCCATAAAGGCCTTTGGTCCCTTAGCAGTCTCTTGCGGTACCCAGTGTGTGTAGTCAAACGACTGTACCCAACAGGGTTTTGGTGTTTAGAGGACCTGCAACACAGCTACGTTATGTTGGTTGTATTCGGCAGTGACCCAACTTTTGTGCTGTCAAGCGTATCTTCTCGAAGTACGGTATATGGGGATTCTCCAGATAATTTTGGAGAAGAGACGGAAGGGTGCAACGACATAGGTCGGAGACTGTTTATAACATTAAGATTAGGAGATGGTGTTGTTGTGGTCTCCAGTGCAACGATTTGGAGAGAAATTTGAAAAACTTGTGCCAAGATCAATCCAACAGTATAAAATAAACGGACGAAGGTTTTTCGTGGACCACTAGAGGCTGAATACCTCCACCTGACCTGTTGTACTTAAAGCTGCTGAAGATTGCAGTTGATCCATTCCCTCCGAAATGAGTATACGAGTAAATAATACGAGTGATCGAAGCCATTGCATCTAAAAAAAACTGTTCAAATGCCTAGCGCTCACTTATTATGACTTCTGTGCAGATATTGATACGTTATGATGAAGTCTGTGTTTCAAACTGAGAACGGAAGACATGCAATTTCAGTCCACCACGGCATGCTCCGTATCCCTGCTTGCTCGCTCGTTGTAACAGAAGACACTACGCGGACAGCGGGAGGGAACGCGAGAGAGGCGCGTGACGTCAGGGATGGGGCATCAGTATGCGAGCGGCTTCGCCGCGCCCCCGTCGCCGCGTCTTCCTCAGACTATTTGCGAGTGTCTGACGTCAGCAGCGGGCCGGCCCCTCGGTCAGCTGTGAAGTTGGGAACAGTCAGCGAAGGCGGTGCAAGTTGAGCGAGAGTTTAATAGCGCAACCTGAGCTGAGCCGTAGCAGGCGTAGCTGACTTTGGGGCTTCCCTGCTCCAAGCTTTGCCGTGAGCCTCGGGAAATTACGTCACCCCTACAGTCCTTGTAGCAGGATGTTACACTTCGGTGGTCTCTGTCGGTGCAACGTCGTTGGCTCGTAAAGAGAAGGTCGTGGCGTCGAAGCTTGGGATGTGGTTTTAAAATTCGTATTGCTGGGAGTGTCCACTACAGCGATAAAATTTAATTGGTGGTAGACTTAAATAACTTCAAAAAAAAGTGATGAGTTCGCTCTATGGGTACATAGACAAATCTACATTTAAACTTAAAGCAATTACAGGCCTCGCTCGCCAAAATTAAATAATTGACCTGCTTTCTGCACTTCTATGAGTGCCTCCATCAGAAATTAATCAAGTTGGCCTATAACATGAGTACAAAATTAAGGGAAAATTTTTTTTATATAAAAGTGTTAAGTACTGTTGTATAAGAAAGAAAAAAATGGTTCAAATGGCTCCGAGCACTATGGCACTTAACATCTTACGTCATCAGTCCCCTAGAACTTAGAACTACTTAAACCTAACCAACCTAAGGACCTCACACACTTCCATGCCCGAGGCAGGATTCAAACCTGCGACCGTAGCAGTCCCGCGGTTCCGGATTGCAGCGCCTAGAACCGCACGGCCACCGCGGCCGGCCAAGAAAGAAACAGTGACGTATAAATTACACCACTGGCCATTAAAATTGCTGCACCACGAAGATGACGTACTGCAGACGCGAAATTTAACCGACAGGAAGAAGATGCTGTGATATGCAAATGATTAGCTTTTCAGAGCATTCACACAAGATTGGCGCCGGTGGCGACAACTACAACGTGCTGACATGAGGAAAGTTTCCAACCGATTTCTCATACACAAACAGCGGTTGACCGGCATTGCCTGGTGAAACGTTGTCGTGATGCCTCGTGTAAGGAGGAGAAATGCGTACCATCACGTTTCCGATTTTGATAAAGGTCGGATTGTAGCATATCGCGGTTGCGACTTATCGTATCGCGACATTGCTGCTAGCGTTGGTCGATATCCAATGACTGTTAGTAGAATACGGAATCGGTGGGTTCAGGAGGGTAATACGGAATGCCGTGCTGGATCCCAATGGCTTCGTATCACTAGCAGTCGAGATGAAAGGCATCTTATCCGCATGGCTGTAACGGATCGTGCAGCGACGTCTCGATCCCTGAGTCAACAGATGGGAACGTTTGCAAGACAACAACCATCTGCACGAACAGTTCGACGACGTTTACAGCAGCATGAACTATCAGCTCGGAGAACATGGCTGCAGTTACCCTTGACACTGCGTCACAGACAGGTCTGCCTGCGATGGTGTACTCAACGACGAACCTGGGTCACGAATGGCATAACATCATTTTTTCGGATGAATCCAGGTTCTGTTTACAGCATCATGATGGTCGCATCCGTGTTTGGCGACATCGTGGTGAACGCACATTTGAAGCATGTATTCGTCATCACCATACTGGCGTATCACCAGGCGTGATGGTATGGGGTGCCATTGGTTACACATCTCGGTCACCTCTTGTTTGCATTTATGGCACTTTGAACAGTGGACGTTACATTTCCGATGTGTTACGACCCGTGGCTCTACCTTTCATTCGATCGCTGCGAAACCCTACATTTCAGCAGGATAATGCACGACCTCATGTTGCAGGTGCTGTACGGGCCTTTCTGGATATAGAAACTGTTCGACTGCTGCCCTGGCCAGCACATTCTCCAGATCTCTCACCAAATGAAAACGTCTGGTCAATGGTGGCCGAGCAACTGGCTCGTCGCCTGCGATGGTGTACTCAACGACGAACCTGGGTCACGAATGGCATAACATCATTTTTTCGGATGAATCCAGGTTCTGTTTACAGCATCATGATGGTCGCATCCGTGTTTGGCGACATCGTGGTGAACGCACATTTGAAGCATGTATTCGTCATCACCATACTGGCGTATCACCAGGCGTGATGGTATGGGGTGCCATTGGTTACACATCTCGGTCACCTCTTGTTTGCATTTATGGCACTTTGAACAGTGGACGTTACATTTCCGATGTGTTACGACCCGTGGCTCTACCTTTCATTCGATCGCTGCGAAACCCTACATTTCAGCAGGATAATGCACGACCTCATGTTGCAGGTGCTGTACGGGCCTTTCTGGATATAGAAACTGTTCGACTGCTGCCCTGGCCAGCACATTCTCCAGATCTCTCACCAAATGAAAACGTCTGGTCAATGGTGGCCGAGCAACTGGCTCGTCACAATACGCCAGTCACTACTCTTGATGAACTGTGGTGTCGTGTTGAAGCTGCAGGGGCAGCTATAACTGTACACACCATCCAAGCTCTGTTTGACTCAATGCCCAGGCGTATCGATGCCGTTATTACGGCCAGAGTTGGTTGTTCTGGGTACTGATTTCTCAGGATCTATGCACCCAAATCGCGTGAAAATGTAATCACATGTCAGTTCTAGTACAATATATTTGTCCAATGAATACCCATTAATCATCTGCATTTCTTCTTGGTGTAGCAATTTTAATGGCCCGTAGTGTAAACATGAAGCAAAAACATTTAGTCACAATTTAAAAAAAAAAGGATTTCATGAAGGCGAGCCACTGTGGGCTGCTCATATGCGTCAAGCCACAGATAGTAACAGAGTCTCTGACTACCTGTGGATTGACTTGCATGAACAGAGTCTGTTGCTACCTGTCGCTTGACATGTATGAGCAGCCTATAGTGACCCACGTTCCATGTATTCTTGTTTTAAAAATGTTGTGAGTAAAGCTTTTTCGCTTGATATTAGTAACAACAGTAGCGATACATGTTTTCCACTGTCAGAGGTATCAGAAAGACTTCCCTTTATAACTTACGACTTGAGTGTGTCCATGTCAGGGTCAGACAGCTTGTGGTAAGGTGACTTTGGTCCTACACCTAATTCGGCTTTTGATATATATATATATATATATATATATATATATATATATATATATATATGTTTTTGGCGTTTATATTCATTTTCCCGGTCTCTGATTTTAAACAAAAATTGTATACACAACTATTTACTGTTACGTTTTCTTCTTCGCTGTCGGTTTTACAAAGTATTTGTGGCCTGTGACGAAAATGACAATAGTTGTCTGTGGCAGCTTGTTGTCTTGGTTCTAACCCGCACGGGGTGGATGAACTAATAATCAATAAGAAGAAACAGATAGATGTGTCATATATGGAAATTTCAATTGACGGAAATTTCTGGTAGGAGCCTGGTAACAATGTACGAATCTCTCTCTGTCTCTCTCTCTCTCATGGCTCATAATGACGAGTATTCAGCATCCCTTCAGCAATTACCAGATCAGTCCTGCTATCATGTCCAAAAGACCACACAGTGATTCTAAGGCTACGTTTACGCTGCAACCTCACTGCTGGCACCTTGCGGCTCGCTGCCTCTTGTTGCTCTCCGTCCGTCGGGCCAATTACCTTGCAGATGTTTCAATACTGAGCAGCGAGGTGGTAACATAAGCGGACCCTTAGTTTTGGAGGGACGTGGATCTCCAGAATCGTTACTTTCTGTGACCTTCCACCAAGATATCCACGGATCTAGAGTCGATTTGATGGCTGCAGACAGAAGTTAGACTCACCGGTGGACACCACAGAATGTCGAGCAATGGCCCAGTTGCGGCTAGCTCTGCACCATGAAAGTCTGTGCTGTGTGTTGTATGGTGTCAGCAGTAGACGACGCAACTCGAATCATCGACCAGACTTCCAGTAATTTCTTGCCGAAAGTTCATGGTGATAACCAGTCTGTAACCTCTGTCCAGACTTCAGCTGTTGTCATTGGTCTCTTCGTCACAGCCGTAGAGCAATCTTGGGATCTTCTTGTGACGTAGTCCTTCTGGAAAGACGTGTTCTTGCTCTTCTCCTCACGCCGTTTTGTTAACATCTCGCCATCACCTTTCTTACAATGATTTGTGTACAGTTAACAGTCTGTGAGGGCTGTGGGTACGGTACTCCCATACCCCTAACAACACTGTTTTGATCTTTCTCAAAATTCCCTGGTTGATGATAAGCTGCATGCGAACGTCCTCTAGACATGCTGTGTTGCGACCTCCACCTCGAGAGTTCCATCAGAATGACGTTTTAAAGTATTTTACGCAAAAGAATTATTGAACATATCAACTGCGAAGAAATCTTCCTAGCGCAAATGGCTGCAAGAAATCAGAAGTGATCTGAAAGAGATAAAAATTCAAGAACATGAAATACTGAAAATAGATATGTTTCGAAAGAAAATTTCTGCTTTCAATTTCCAGAAAAAAACAAAAAGGAAAACTAAAGCAGTCAGAAGTATGGAAAAAACAGCAATCTGATAGAATGAAAATTTAGAGGAAATACCGTCCATACGAGACCAACATCGAGTGAAGAAGTACAAAATCCGACTTAGGTAGAAAAGTATAAATTCGGAACTATTGACTAATTGTATACGTTTTTAGCGTGTAGATGATTTCTCTTACTCTACGTTAATAAGTAGTGCGTTGCTGAAGTGTCATAACTGGTGTGTTGTATATTTATGAAGGTAATTTGATGCTATTCTTTCCCTGACCAGTAAAGCTGACGACATGAATTTCAGGTATGACTCCGCAGCATTTGTCGCAATGCAGCTAGAACTAAACATTCTTTCGTCTGTTCTATGAAATATTTATCTCAGGTTCTCTGCAGAGCGGAATTTTAGCTGCGAGTTTATATTTGTTTCTCCAGTTGTGATTAAATATTCTACTGTTACAACATGAGAACGAAGCTAACTTACAATGCGATACATCAGTTTTAGGTGACATTCGCTTTATTTCGCACGGATGTGCATGTTATTCCACGAAGGTCATCTCGAAAAACTATAAAAGTATAGTTATTGGCGGTGAGTTTATAAAAACACAGTTCTTTCGTTACGTAAATTATTTCGAACAGTCTCATGTTACGCACCTAATCACACTTTTTATTGTTGCATCGAATGCAACACGCAATGTCACAAGCCGGCCGTCGTGGCCGAGCGGTTGTAGGCGCTTCAGTCTGGAACTGCGCGACCGCTACGGTCGCAGGCTCGAATCCTGCCACGGGCATGGATGTGTGTGATGTTCTTCGGTTAGTTAGGTTTCAGTAGTTCTGAGTTCTAGGGGATTGATGACCTCAGATGTTAAGTCCTATAATGCTCAGAGCCATTTGAACCATTGTTTTTGCAATGTCACAATTTTTTTTACAAAAAAATGTTCCCGGCACCCTCGGCCACTGCATTTGATTACGTACCCAAAATTAGTCATTCTCGTCGGATTACCTGATTATCATCTTCAGAAGGCGATTACCGACAGTAAGTAGAAGTACACATCACAGCATTAATTATCGTGGGTTAAGTCTTTGTCCATGAGCATGACGATGAGCAATTTGTTCTATAATGTACCCATCCTTTCAACAAAGCACGCTATTGAATGGCCGTATTGATAACCAACACCGTATAAAATATTCACTTCCTTAAATAACACACAACTCGCTTCGGAGCGCTGTAGATGGTTCAGAACTGGTAAACTGGCACAAGGCGCTCATGTGTCCCTCCGACGCTGAAGTGTCAGGGTGCTGAAGTTGTGTGTAAATCCGTTGGAGATATGACAGATTAGCGGAAATGGAGAAACTTGATTGGAAGCGTCCATGACCACACCGTGAATGAAGTTGCTCCATTTGTCGGAGTATCAACGCTAATTGTCCAACGTATTTACAAGGGATGTTGTGAAGGGCGCAGTTATATAATACAGCATAAGGCCAGTAGTAGCGAAACGTTCCTAATAGTCGCGAAACGTTCCTAATAGTCGCGAAACGTTCCTAACCGAAGGAAAGCGGAGATGAATGTCACTCCCTGTCAATGACGAGCAGTTTCAAAGGCGTCAACTGTTATTGGAAGGAGGGCGTCCCAATTAGTTTCCGAGTGAACATTGTGATGGGAACCGCATACAGCAGATGTTTCGAGTAGGGTAGTTCGCAAAGAGCCATGGTTAGAGCGGCACGTAAAGATGGATGTCTTCAATGGGCGGCGCAACACAGAAATTGAATAGTGTTTGACTGGAGACGAGTACTGTTGCCCGACGAGTCATGATTCTGCTTTCTTTCAAATGCTGCAAGGCGTCAAGTGCAGAGATGGGCCCCCACATTAAGGCTACCAAGGAGATGAACCAGGATATCTATTTTTACAACGTCGCTGACCACGTGTTACCCTCTCTTCTCTGACTTCAAGTAGAGTATGGTAGTGACACTTCTAACTCCCAAGATTCCAACAGCCGTACCCATAGGACATACATTTCTGAGGTTCAGACAACCTGGCGCACTTCGTTTGGTCCGCTATATCACCCCATCGTGTTTTTATAGAACATGTCTGTGACTATTTGGAACAGTTGAAACATCTCCTTAGAAAATTTATGAATTACTGTGCTGGTAAACCCCTTACGTTATTTGATTTTTAAAACAGCTGAGCAGAACTGAACTTCCTCAGACATTTCTCTCTTTACTTATTCTGATCAACACTAAACTGACACACTATATTTTTTTAGCGCAACTCAGTCTGACTTTCAATAATACCTACAAAAGAATGGCCCTGACTAACAATAACCTATACCTTTCATGAATCACTTACTTCACAAAAATCTTCGTTACTCGAAGTACTGCAATACAGCGAGCGCCAATACTGCCAGCTAAATAAAGGCTTCTAACTACTGAAGGCACTAACTACTGATAGGCATAGTTAGCAAATGAAAGTTTTGATAGAGAACAAACAATGTATTTAACTTGATAGTGTTCAAAAGTCGTAATATATATATCAGTACATGACCTCCAGTCTTACAAATTTCGTTTTTCTGACGGACACACGTCCAGATCGTCCGCTCTCAAAACTCTGCCATCTCTCTCCAGACATCCACCACTGCTGGCGGCTCACCTCCAACTGCGCAACGCTACGCGCTGTTCACATCCAACTGCCCAACACTACAATAGCGAATATTCCAACAATGCCAACCAGCCAGCCAGTGATTTTCATACAGTGCGCTACGTGACGTTACCAACATAAAAACCTAAACAGCCTACTTACACAGTGGGTGAGACGAAACAATCAACACACCCGTAGTCTGATAGGTGTACGAGATCTGATCACAGATGACTGACTTTCAGCTGCATATGGTGTATCATTAAGGAGCACGTGGGCTCTCTTTCTTACGGAAGTGAGACCATTATGATGGCTACAGGTGGTGTCACATGGTATTTGCCTAGTGTTTCGTGCGGTGGTTAATTTTTTCTCTGGTGTTCATAATACTTAGTGAGGCAGTATCACGTATCTCTCTTGATTAAACTGTCAGTTTAATAATGTATCTAATTCATTTATTGCTTTTTTCGTAACTTCTGAATTATCTATAAAAGTGTTTAAGTCACGGCTGCAAAATACTAACGCGAATTCTTTACAGACGAATGGAAAAACTGGTAGAAGCCGAGCTCGGGGGAGATCAGTTTGGTTTCCGTAGAAATGTTGGAACACGTGAGGCAATACTGACCCTACGGCTTATCTTAGAAGCTAGATTAAGAAAAGGCAAACCTACATTTCTAGCGTTTGTAGACTTAGAGAAAGCTTTTAACAATGTTGACTGGAACATTCTCTTTCAAATTCTGAAGGTGTCAGGGGTAAAAAACAGGGAGCGAAAGGCTATTTACAATTTGTACAGAAACCAGATGGCAGTTATAAAAGTCGAGGGACATGAAAGAGAAGCAGTGGTTGGGATGAGAGTGAGACAGGGTTGTAGCCTCTCCCCGATGTTATTCAATATGTATACTGAGCAAGCAGTAAAGGAAACAAATGAAAAATACGGAGAAGAAATAAAATCTTTAAGGTTCGCAGATGACATTGTAATTCTGTCAGAGACAGCAAAGGACATGGAAGAGCAGTTGAACGGAATGGACAGTGTCTTGAAACGAGGATATAAGATGAACATCAACAAAAGCAAAACGAGGATAATGGAATGTAGTCGAGTTAACTCGGGTGATGCTGAGGGAATTAGATTAGGAAATGAGACACTTAAAGTAGTAAAGGAGTTTTGCTATTTGGGGAGCAAAATAAGTGATGATGGTCGAAGTAGAGAGGATATAAAATGTAGACTGACAATGGCAAGGAGAGAGTTTCTGAAGAAGAGAAATTTGTTAACATCGAGTATAGATTTAAGTGTCAGGAAGTCGTTTCTTAAAGTATTTGTACGGAGTGTAGCCATGTACGGAAGTGAAACATGGACGATAAATAGTTTGGACAAGAAGAGAATAGAAGCTTTTGAAATGTGGTGCTACAGAAGAATGCTGAAGATTAGGTGGGTAGATCACTTAACTAATGAGGAGGTATTGAATAGAATTGGGGAGAAGAGGAGTTTGTGGCACAACTTGACAAGAAGAAGGGATCGGTTGGTAGGACATGTTTTGAGGCATCAAGGGATCACCAATTTAGTATTGGAGGGCAGCGTGGAGGGTAAAAATCGTAGAGGGAGAACAAGAGATGAATACACTAAGCAAATTCAGAAGGAAGTAGGCTGCAGTACGTACTGGGAGATGAAGCAACTTGCTCAGGATAGAGTAGCATGGAGAGCTGCATCAAACCAGTCTCAGGACTGAAGACCACAACAACAACAACAAAACAGCTGCGTCTGTTTTTTTCTGAACATACACTGCCAGCAAAAAAATAAGTACATCTGGAAAGACAACGTCCATTTTGATTCTATGAGGGCACATGACACCTAGGGGACAATCGTAGATGTACTGATAGTGGTTTCAACGTTGTCCGCCAACAGATAGCGTAGTGGATTAGCCACCAGAGCGCCAGACCTGTCTACCCTTTAACAGGGAATGCCCACAGCCAGAAGACTCAGTGTGGTGCAGATGTGTGAAGCAAGTCGGCGACCATACCACGGAGACGCACTCGTGCTTCCTACAGCCAAATGAGGGAGTTTGGAAGGGGTCAAATTGTGGACTTCCGAACATTGGGATGGTTCTTTCCGACAACTGCCACACAAGCTGGACGTGCTGCGTCTCCTGGAAGCTGGTATCAGTAGTCACATGAACGTTCTCATCCCGTAGACGAGGTTCTGGCCGCCCATCCTACACAGCACCCGTTAGGACCGTAGTATAGTTAGGGCAGCAGTGGCAGATCGTACAGCTACTAAAGCGCAGATAAGAGGCCTTGTGAACCCTGACGTGTCAATACAAACTCTTGCGAACTGGCTATTAGCAGTGGGACCACGGGCACGTATACCTCTAGACCCTCTTCCACTACTTCACAGCATCGACGTACATGGCTCGACTGGTGTCGTCAGGGGATCACTTGGAAGATGGAATGGCGCGTCGTGGTCTTCAGCAATGAAATCAGATTCCACCTGCACGCAAGTCATGGTCGTCTGCGCGTACGTCGTAGACTTGGTGGGCGCTATCTCATAGAATGAACCCTAGGCCTTATTGTCTCCGGTGCGATAAGCTACAACGCTCGTTCTCTTCGGTGTTTCTGGAGGGGGAATCAACCAGCGCTCGGTACGTGCAGAATATTGTTAGACTCGTTCTTTTGCCGTCCTTGCAACAGGAAGGTGATGTGTTGTTCTAATAGGTTAGTGCTCACCCACACGCTGCCCGTGAAAGTCAACGTCTCGCAAGATGTGCAACAATTACCCTGGCCAGCCAATCGAGCACATGTGGGATATGATGGGACGAGAAGTGATTCGCGCTTCACGTCCACCGACAACTCGTACAGAACTAGCCCGCCTGCCTAGCTGAGTGATAAGGTGCTTGCCTACCACAGAGCGGGCCCAGGTTGGAGATTTTCTCCGCCCGTGAACTGGGTGTTGTATTGTCCTCATCAACCTGAAGTCACCCAATGTGGCGTCACCTGAAATAAGGCTTGCACCCGGGGACCGAACTTCCCCGGTCGGGGCCTCCCGGACAACAACGCCACACGATCATTTCATTACTCTTACTACGTGAAGAGATTGAGCAGGTGTAGAATAACATGTGCCAGGACAGTTTCGCCTTCGTAAGATCGATTTAATGGCAGTATCAGCGCCTACACTGCCTCTCACAGAGCTGCGTCACGTAATTATAAGGATGTATGGTGCGAAGAGTGACTATGGACTCTGAGTAAAGAAAAGTGCGATGTTATTTACATGAGCATTAAAAGAAATCCGCTAAATTTCTATTGCACGATATAAGTCATATAAATATGAAGCCTATAAATTCAACTAAATACTTAGAGATTACAATTACAAATAACCTAAATTGGAACGATTACATAGATAATGTTGCGGGTAGGGTAAACCAAAGACTATGATTCATTGGCAGAAACTTAGACGGTGCAACAGGTCTACTAAAGAGACTGCTTACACCACGCTTGTCCGCCCTACTCTGGAGTACTGCTGTGCGGTGTGGGATCCGCATCAGGTGGGGCTCACGGGTGACGTCGACAAAGTTCAAAGAATGGCAACTCGTTTTTATCATCGCGAAATAGGGGTGATAGTGCCACAGACATGATACGTGAATTGGAGTGGAAATCATTAAAACAAAGGCATTTTTCGTTGCGACGGGATTTCCTCATGAAATTTCAATCACTAGTTTTCTTTTTCTCCTCCGATTGCGAAAACATTTTGTTGGCACCCATCTACATAGGGAGAAATGATCATCACGATAAAATAAGAGAAATCAGGGCTCGCACAGAAAAATTTAACTACTCGTTTTTCCTGCGCGGGGGGAACAGTGGAGAGATTGGATTATTTGGAGGGGGGGGGGGGGGGGAAGAGACCAAACAGCGAGGTCATCGGTTTCATCGGGTTAGGGAAGGACGGGGAAGGAAGTCGGTCGTGCCGTCAAAGGAACTATCCCGGAATTTGCTTGGAGAGATTTAGGGAAATCACGGAAAACCTAAATTAGGGGGGCCGGACTCTGGATTGAACCATCGTACTCCCGAATTCGGTGGAGAGACAGCTTGAAGGTGGTTCACTGAACCCTCTGCCACTCACTTTGTTGTGAATAGCAGAGTAATCACGTAGATGTCGATTTAGATGTTGCAGCATGGTTCGATACCTGGAACCTTAGAACCGCTTGTGCTATTGATCTGTAAATGTGCTCATTTCATGTACTCCATATGCACTGTTGCAACACTAAGTCTTGAGTGAACTTGAAACCTCTAAAAGGGTACACAAATTTTTTTGCGGCAGTGTATAACAGGAGAAACGGTATTCTATATCGGGGTAATTAAGCTGGCTTTATAAAAAAATGATGAAACCTAAAGTAGCCATTTATATGCTGCCCATTCTGTATGCAGCGAATCTGCCGTCGTACTTTCTTCTTTGAAATATACGCAATGGGAATGTGGTCGTCAATCTCAAAACACAGACTACTTACAGAAACACTCGAAATACACAGTCTTCGCATAGTCGGCAGTGCTGTGTTTTTAACTAGCAATATGGTATAAGTAATACCGAATGTAAATGAAAACGACCATGCAGCTGTAAATCTAACTCTCAACAAAACTAGTGCGTAAGGAAAATAAAGAGATTACTGTAGTTTTAAGGAGCTTCTTTTAACGAAAAGTTTTATATGTATCTACCGTCAGAAAACAACCACAGATCTTTCGCTACGCATAACAATGATGCCCGTATGAAACACAATTATATTTGGACACTTTTTGTTTGAAAAGTGATATTCATAACTTTGCTTTCCTCTTTTCCTTGCAGTATCGTTTGAACGTTCATGAAAACTGACGCCCAGCTACCTGATGAGTGATATCAGACCTATAGTCATTAACACACACAGTAAAAGAGTAAAAAATGCGTCCAGCAAAAATGTAAGTGAAGATGAACGTGCAAATGCGCGTAGCGGTAGTTATTAGGTTCACCTATCTTTACTCGGAGAATTCTATGACTTCCCCGGCCGGACGAGGGAGGCCATGGTCAGGGAAGGCGATTCAAGCAATTTAAGGGACTCTGCCTGCGAGCAGAAGGAAGCTGGCGACTCCAGTGACTATGGACTGTTTTCCTCGTGGTTGCTGGCTGGTCACAACACCGGGAGTCGCCTTGACCGGTGATTGTGTGTGATGCCGCGCGGCGGACTTCGCTCTGCATTGGCGTTCATTTCCAAGCGACACTGGTTATGTGGAAATGTCCAGAATAGTCTGTAACGAATGTGGGCTGGTTGTCGCCGAGAATTTATACTCTCTTTGTTATTGAATGTGGTTAACAGGGCTGATTTATAACGTTCGGCATGTAAGACTTTTGTAGTTTGTTACCGGAACAATGGTTGATTCAGCTGCTGTTCGGCTATCCCGATAGCACTATTTTCTTCTGGGTCGAGTTAATAAACTTATGGGTACTAATTGGTTATGTGTGTTTCCCCGGGTTTACGTTCTTAATTCTATAGCGTTTAACAGTGTATGCCTTAAGTCTGTGTGTTTCATCTGTTGTAGTAATCGTCACAGTTGCCTGGCATGTGATCTGGCCTGTAATTACTGTTTTTTTGAGGCCTTCACTGGCCGGCCATACACCACCAGTTAATGTAATGTTAATAGGGTGCATAAGCTCGTGAAAGGCTATTGGCTGTGAGCCACGTAGTTTACTGTAAATTCTCAGTTGTCGATAACAAACGGAAGCAATCTATTGTGACAGCATTTTGAACGTCCTTGTAGTTGAATATAAAATTAATTTTACTATTCGTTCTTGTTACTTAATGCATTTAACATTCAGCTCGCTGAAACTTGGCATTTCGCCAACTTTAATATTTCTGCCACGTCAGGGGAACCAAAAAACTAGTGACTAATTTTTTTATGTTCATAACATCATTTCTTAACACTGTAAGTAGGCTGAAGTGCAGTTTGAGTGATCCCGCATTTCAGTGAAATGTCTTGCACGTATTTTTTTTTTTAAAAACAGCAATCCTTGCACAATTGTAATTCAATAACAGTGCCTTCCATTTAATTAACAGCCTTTAGCTGATCGATCCTTTTGTTTTCTTTTAACCTGCTTCCGTGTTGTTAAGTTGTTTTGTTGTTATGGTTGTACCTTGACAAAAAGTTTTGTAAGCGTGTTACTCTCTAAATGCAGTTAGTCACCTTCTGCGCGATCTTATCAAACAGTGAGGAGACCCGGGTCTGGCACAAATTTTCAACTTTCCCCAGTGGTTGCTGGTTCAGAATGGTTTCTGTTCTTGCGGACATGGCTACGGGTCGCACGTTGTCATTCACGTAGGTAACACAAGTCACGATTTGTGATTGTACCCAATAGCACCTCACACCGTAAGGCGCTGTATGTCATGTGCGAATGCAGTCACAGTGATGCCGCTCCCCCGTTAGCGGCGAATCAAAATGCGGCCACTATTACAATACCAATAGTACCTGGATTCGTCCGAAAACCCTATCTGTTGCCATTCCTATGCCGAGTGACGTCTTTCCATACACCATTGACGTCTAGCATGTTTCTGCACATTCGTTATAGGTAGGCGGCCGACGCGCACGTAATCCATGCCGTAATAAACGACGACTGGCTTTTACCCCTGATAGTCTAAAATGTGTTACACCGTTCCACGGTTAAACCACAGCCGAGGAAGATGCAGGTATGTTATGCAATGGCATTCGGATGAGGTTTCGATCTTTTCCGGGGTGGGGGGTTGGGGTGTGACGGTTTGGGTGGTGCGATCTGACCCGTTTCATCATGTTCTACGGACTTCCATGAACCATTCGCCACACACCCATTGCACTGCCGAAACACCTCGTCCCACACTAGCAGCAATTTCGCAGATAGATGAATTACATTATCTCATATCAATAACGAACCGTCCGGCCCCGGTAGCTGCGTGGTCAGCGCGACAGACTGTAAATCCTAAGAGCCCAGGTTCGATTCCCGGCTGGGTCGCAGATTTTATCGATTGGGTGTTGTGTTGTTCTAATCATCATCATTTCATCCCCATCGACGCGCAAGTCGTCGAAGTGGTGTCAAATCGAAAGACTTGCACCCGGCGAACGGTCTACCCGACGGGAGTCCCTAGTCGCACGACATTTACATTTATTTTAATAAAGCACCCTCTTTCAAACTCACTGATTTGACGGCACGGTTTGGGCATACGTCTGCGAGGCATCCTGCACGACTGCTCAAGTCACACTGATCCATTACCTTCGGCGTATAGCGATAACGAGATCCGCAGGTGGTGGTGCACCGCGATATCGATGTTGACCTTGAATCCGCGAGCCAACATGGATCAAATGCTAATCCTTTCTGCAGAATGTACTAATGTACGTGTCCTGTACATATGAACGTCCTATCCCTAGTAGTTCAAGGTGTTCTGCTTTTTCTGAACACGAGTGTATAATGTTTTTGGTCTAGTGACTTATTTCAAAAGCACGTGAAGGAATGCACCATAAGCAGTTTCCGCCATTTTATACAGTTCTTGTTGTTAGACAGGACAATGTTTTTCGTGCAGCATTTGTAAATATTTCGCGTTCTACACATTTAAGTGCTGTATAATATGTATGAGAGCTGTTCGGAATATATTGTTAATTACGCACGCACAGAATTTTAAAGTGAGCAAAGTCTTATGTATTTTTAGGACTACTTATACCACAAGTGGACAGTTAGCCATACGTCATCTGTCGTGCACCGTTTTGGATCCTGAAACTGAGTAAGGTGTTTTACCATGGATCATGTGATACTTACAACTGTATTGAGTTTGTTTAATCTCCTTAGAATTTTACCTGTCTGCAAATTGGAACATTGTGTTAGTTTACAGTAGCTCTTATTTTAAAACGTATTGCACTCGTAACTACCTTTCATAATATTTCCGCTTAACTCGATTTCACTTATTGATCATTGGTGTGTAATAGAGTGATAACGTAAAACATAGACGATTAAATACAGTATTGTCAAGCTTTTCTGGAATGCAACGCTTTTAAATTTCATTAGCATGTTTGTTCCTAGTTACACGACCATGCCACCATTTGAAAACTGGTTATGAAAATCTCATATATTAAAGTTCTGTTGCAGGGCTGCCTGGAGCGGGAAGTCTGAGAAGAGTACTAAGGTACAACATTGTCGCCTACTGCTGCTTAAGAAAGTTTCAGAATTTCTTACAAGTGCTGTTCGTCTGAATAATTATTTGCTCTTTTAGCTAAGGATTTTTTGCAATCACACGAATCAACTACACTTTTTTTCTTGGTTTCTGCTCATGTCGCTGTTGCTATATTTCACAATATGAAGATCGCGTAATGTTGTACGCCCCTTGTCTTGTGTAGACTAATTTTGCGACTATTTTTCAATTGGTTACACTTTTTAATATAACATGTCCTCTAACACTGTCAAAAGATTGGTAGGTTAGCTTGAAATATAACAACATAGGAACGAAAAACAAAACAAATGATAATGACTTTTGAGTAAATATGAGTATTCAAAATCTGCTGGATTATTCAAAAATCGGTGGGAAATTCAGATCCTCTTGGTAAATTCTAATTTCGGTCGTAAATTCAAATGCTAATTAAATTGAATTACAAATGATATAAGAATTCTAAAATTAATTTTAATACACTGAAACACCAAAGGCATGCATATTCCAATACAGAGATATGTAAACGGCCAAATACAGCGCTGCGGTCAGCAACGCCTGCATAAGACAACAACCCCCTGGCGCAGTTGTTAGATTGGTTACTGCTGCTACAATGGTGGGTTATCACGATTGAAGTGAGTTTGAATGTGGTGCTATAGTCGGAGCGATGCGACACAGTATCTCCGAGGTAGCGACGAAGAGGGGATTTTTCCGTACGACCATTTCACGAGTGTTCAAATGGTTCAAATGGCTCTGAGCACTATGGGACTTAACTGCTGAGGTCATCAGTCCCCTAGAACGTAGAACTACTTAAACCTAACTGACCTAAGGACATCACGCACATCCATGCCCGAGGCAGGATTCGAACCTCGGACAGTGGCGGTCGCACGGTTTCAGACTGTAGCGCCTAGAATCGCTCGGCCACTCCGGCTGGCTTCACGAGTGTACCGTGAATGTCAGGAATCCGATAAAACATCAAATGCCGACATCGCTGCGGTCGGAAAAAGCTGCTGCAAGAATGGAACCAACGACAACTGAAGAAAATCGTTCAACATGACAGAAGCACAACCCGTCCGCAAATTTCTGCGAATTTCAGTGCTGGGCCATCAACAAGTGTCAGTGTGTGAACCATTCAACGAAACATCACCGATATGGGCTTTCGGAGCCAAAGGCCCACTCGTGTATCCTTGATGAATAAGCGACACAAAGCTTCACGTCTCGCCTGGGACCGTCAATACCGACATTGGACTATTGATGACTGGAAACATGTTGCCTGGTCGGACGAGTCTCGCTTCAATTTGTATCAAGCAGATGGACTTGTACGGGTATGGAGACAACTTCATGATTCCATGGACCCTGCATGTCAGCAGGGGACTCTTCACGCTGGCGGAGGTTCTGTAATGGTGTGGGGCGTATGCAGTTGGAATGATATGGAACCCCTAATACGTCTAGATACGACTTTGACAGATGGCACTTACATAAGCGTCCTGTCTTATCACCTGCATCCATTCATGTCAATTGTGCATTCCAGCAGAACAGTGCGACAACCTATACGTCCAGAATTGCTACAGAGTGGCTCCAGGAACACTCTTCTGAGACCGAGAGAGGTGGCGCAGTGGTTAGACACTGGACTCGCATTCTGGAGGTCGACGGTTCAATCCCGCGTCCGGCAATCCTGATTTGGGTTTTCCGTGATTTCCCTAAATCACTCCAGGCAAATGCCGGGATGGTTCCTCTGAAAGGGCACGGCCGACGTCCTTCCCCATCCCTCCCTAACCCGATGAGACCGATGACCACACTGTCTGGTCTCCTTCCCCAAACAACCAACCAACCAACTCTTCTGAGTTTAAACACTTCAGCTGGTCACCAAACTCCCCAGACAGGAACATTATTGAGCATATCTGGGATGCCTTGCAACGTGCTGTTCAGAAGAGATCTCCACTCCCTCGTATTCTTACAGATTTATGGACAGCCCTGCAGGATTCATGGTGTCAGTTCCCTCCAGCACTACTTCAGACATTAGTCGAATCCATGTCACGTCGTGCTACGGCATGGCCCTACTGTGTGTTCGTCGGGGTCCTACACGATATTAGGCACGTGTATCAGTTTCTTGGGCTCTTCATTGTACATCCCTTATTTACGAAAATATAATTTGCAGATCGCTGGTGTGGAAGAGTGTAGAGTACTCCCTTTATCTCATCATATTTGGATTACTGGCACAGTTTAACTATGACATCAGAAACTAAGGTGGCTGTCTCAGAATACTGGGACAGTCTTTACTCCTCTCGTCTCGCGGGAAATTAAAAAATTGCTGAGCAATTCAATAAATCAGCATGAAAATTCAAATTTTTCCTTCTGGCTTTGATGCATGGGAGTGGGGAATGGGGAGGTTCCATTGGTCGAGCGCTAGAGAGTAGTCATAGCCAGGTTTGTCAATAACTATTGGACACAGAGAGGATTTTAACACTACAGAGTCGCTCCAGCCAGGTCATCAATGGTGTCTGTTCTTTCGGACATCTCCGAAAGAACAGACACCATATCCATATGAGTATATAGTCTAGTCAATAGTCCTAAATGAGAACGAAGGGTAATAATCGGACAGCAACTTATCTCTGAAGTGCAGAGGGTAGCCTCTTATCGATATACAAGTGAACAGATGCTGGAAGAGACATAAGGACAGGTAATAATATTATGACAGCGATTCGATGTCCCTGTACAGATATAAATCCATGTCCCTATACATAGGAGTTATGTAGCAACAGTAATAGGGAATAAATCACAATTACAGCTATTCACGAGTTGCATCCCAGCCAACAGAAACTTGGGAAATGCATCATACGTTATTTTTTATGAAATCAGTGGGAGTTATCAGAGTCGAAAACATGATTTCTAGTCGAAAAACTGTATGCACTACCTGAGAACTACCGCCAGCATTCCTAGCAGTCATGTGAACCACTGCATTGCGCGGCCGCAAGCGTGTGCGATCTGGCGACAACATGCGGAAGTGTCTACAGCAGTCATTATGTTCGTGTTTTTGTGTCTTCACGCGGGAGGCACCTCGTCTGTCGCGTCCAGCACTCCAGGAACATCTCACAGCCGCCTTATCGGACTGTACACTAGCCAGATGTCTCCACAGGATCCAACGTAAGTGTGTGATTGAATTCATCACATTGGATTCCAGGTCACAGTCAACATTTCTGGGATCCGTGGTCAGTCAGTTTAGGATTTTGTACTGTTTCTTATGAGTCCAATCTAGCACTGCAATTTAAGTGACGCCTCATGTAGCATCATACGACCATAACAGAGTTACTCTGGGAAGTGTGGGTAACTCTTCAAAGCACTGAGAACAGTTCATTTGCATCCAACTCACTCTCCAGATGTAGTCTTACACTTTTAATGTGGCAAAGGTATTCAAATGCATCGCTTTTTCTATCTCCTTTATGACGTATTGTGTGTAATGTTTGGTTTGGTGTTTGTCACGTGTTGTGTATTTTGGTGCGTTGCTGTGTATATGATTCTGGTTTGTTGTGTGATGCTTACACAGACAGAAGAAGCAGGTGATTTTCGGAACACCCATATCGGCAGTGTTTCCTATGAACAATAGCACCCTATCCCAAATATGTCAGAGCCTGCAAAAGTGTGGTGAATGATTGGCAAAATCCGTTTCCTAAACAGCTGGTCACTAAAAAAATGTTCTGAATGTGAAAATGGAACACCTGTACTAGAAATTCTTAAAGACATCATAAACCCCAGATGAGAAATGCACTCGAAATCTGTGTCACTAGTATCTTCAAACACCTCAGTATTTGTGATTCTTAAGTTTCTCCCGGCGTATTTGATAATCAAAAACTCTAGTACATAGGACGCGCACTATCTCTGACGCAGAGAGTCTACACCAGGAATTGGAACATCTGAGAACTGTATTTCGAAAAAATGGGTACTCAGAGTGGTAGATTCAACGTGCTCTCCGCCCAACCACTACAGCACAACCTACGGAGATGGATGAAATCACGAGGGAGGAGGTAGGCACTGCGTTTATTCCATATACAGGCGCACTCTCGGGGAAAATCGCCCGCATTTTGAAGAAACACCGGGTCGGAACTGTGTTTTGTCCTCCGAATAAAACTCGTGCACTGGTGGGGAGCGCCAAAGATGAGCTCGGTTTGAGGAAGGCCGGCGTGTACCAGATTCCGTGTCAATTTGGCAAGTCGTATATTGGTCAGACGATGCGTACCGTCGAGGATCGATGCCGTGAACACCAGAGGCACACTCGACTGATGTATCCGAGCAAGTCGGCGGTCGCTGAACATTGTTTGTCGGAAAATCACACTATGGAGTATGAACGCACGAGGATTCTGGTACAGAAGTTGAGATACTGGGACAGCGTTGTTAGAGAGGCCATCGAAATTCGACCCAATGTCGACCTCATAAACCGTGACTGTGGCTACAATCTTAGCAAGGCTTGGGAACCAGCGATTGGGTTAATCAAGAGTAAATCAAGCAAACGTATAGTTGTGACGAACACGGCGGACAGAGCCATCACACCGACGTCATCTCATACGCCGTCGCAATCTGTTCCACCGCGCGACCGTGGCGCGGGGCGCGGACGGCGGAGGGAGTGCGCCGCGGGCGGAGGGTATTTAAATCGGCCGCCGCCGCGACCGAACCCAGTTCCCCCTGAGCAGCCATAGCGTACGGATCTCCGTACCGGCACGTTCACAGGAGCTCAGTCCGTCGGTTCACCTAAGGATGGCGACATGTATGATCGCCGAAATATTGTGCCCATTGGACACTGTAGACCGGCAGCACACCCGTGGATATTTTGATTACTTCAGTATTTAGTGCAAATATCAACATCGAATGGAATGCAATATAAAAGATAGTCTGATGCAGTGCTGCTTCAATAGCAACATGGCATATTCAGATATTATGGTACATCCTCCCTGCATATAGCGTAATATCACGTTGTCGTAACCTCCAGCTGAGCAAAAACAGCGAGAATACTTGCCTTTCACGTTACCTCGCGTCATGTAGAAAAGTTTGCTTTCAGCAAAATCCCAACCTTGTGGACCACCCCATTCCAAATAGTCTGTGCTCGCAGGCTTGGATTTTCACGTATCACCACTCTAGAAGTGTTGCTATTGGTTCCTGCCAAAAATTGTCATTGAACTCAAGTAATTGGGCAATCCCCAGCCCTCTCCACCCCTACCTCCTTTCTCCTCTTCCTGCCCCCTCTTCTCCCTCTCCAAATATGGAAATCGGTAGGAAAAGCTCGATATGTGCTTAGCTGTTGGCGTGGAAACGGTTTTTATTGCCCAATGTGTTCAGTTCATGAATGTCGGCGTTCAACAGAAAAGACTTTAATAACTGTATTACCTGCAGCATGCAGCTGAGAACTGCATTCATAGCTTCCTACTTGTGGTCTTGAAATAAAAGTTAAAGGAGGAACATAACATTATTTCGCCATATAATGATGATACAGCGGGATGGCTTCAAGATACATTTCAGAACTGAAAGAGACAGTTGATGGTGCTCAAATTACCCACCGCCTTCATTGAAACGGCTAGTTAACCTGCCTCTTGCACTACACAAGAGGTGACTACTACCAGTCCAGCAGGTAAGTGATGTCATTCCTATGTATTACGTTGTGTGGAGGGCAGCACGCCGATATCAGTGAAGTGCTGAACTGATAACGCTTTCCCTTGCTGCCAAACAGACAACTTTGCAGAGTTCTGTCATTTTCAGCAACCCCTGTTCAACCGATATCTTTGTGAGACCCCACTGTCTTATCTGACAACACTAGGGATATAAGGCAGGTGCAGTAGCTCAAAGGTCCCAGCTGCAGTCAGCGTAAGGGCCATGAAGCGTCAACAGCAGCAGCAGCATCAGCCAAGATCGTCCAGCATCTCCCAGCAGAGTAGGAAGAAGCGTAAAAATAAGTGTCCCCTGTTTAATACAAACATCAAAAAAGTTTTGCATCACCTCGGTTCCGAGAGTTCCGGAACCTGTATAGAAAAGTGGGATAGAGATCAAAATGGTTCAGATGGTTCTGAGCACTATGGGACTGTGGTCATCAGTCCCCTAGAACTTAGAACTACTTAAACCTAACTAACCTAAGGACATCACACACATCCATGCCCGAGGCAGGATTCGAACCTGCGACCGTAGTAGTCGCGCGGTTCCGGACTGAGCGCCTAGAACCGCTAGACCACCGCGGCCGGCAGGAATAGAGATCAACATAAACATCATTTCCGCCCTTTTTATTGCTCATGAAAACCACACATTGCATGTTGTACCACCATACAGTGACACCTTCAGAAGTGGTGGTCCAGATTTCTGTACACCGGTACCTCTAATACCCAGTAGCACGTCCTCTTGTATTGACGAATGTCTGTATTCGTCGTGAAATACTATCCACAAGCTCATCCAGGCACTGTTGGCTCAGATTGTCCCGCTCCTCAATAGCGATTCGGCGTAGATTGCTCAGAGTGGTAGGTGGGTCACGTCGTCCATAAACAGCCCTTTTCAATCTATCCCAGGCATGTTCGATAGGGTTCATGTCTGGAGAACATGCTGGCCACTCTAGTCGAGGGATGTCATTATCCTGAGGGAAGTCATTCACCAGATGTACACGATGGGGACACGAATTATCGTTCATGAAGGCGAATGCCTCACCAATATGCTGCCCATATGGTTGCACTATCGGTTGGGGGATGGGATTCACGTACCGTACAGCCGTTACGGCGTCTTCCATAACCAACAGTGGCGTACGTCACACATAATGCCACCCCAGAACAGCAGGGAACCTCCACCAAGCTGCACTCACTGGACAGTGTGTCTAAGGCGTTCAGCCTGACTAGGTTGCCTCCAAACACTTCTCCGACGATTGTCTGATTGAAGGCATATGCGACACTCGTTAGTGAAGAGAACATGATGCCAATGCCAGTGATCCATTCGGCATGTTGCTGGGCCATCCGTACCGCGCTTCATGGTGTCGTGGTTGTAAAAATGGACCTCCCCATGGACGTCGGGAGTGAAGTTGCGCATCATGCAATCTATTGCACACAGTTTGAGTCGTAACACGACGTCCTGTGGCTGCACGAAAAGCATTATTCAACATGGTGGCGTTGCTGTTACCGTTCCTCCGAGCTATAGCGGTAGCGGTCATTCAATGCAGTAGGAGCCCTTGGGTGGCCTGTCTCTCTGCATCTCTTCCGTGTCCAAACCTAATAGCTTTGGTTCACTCCGAGACGCCTGGACACTTCCCTTGTTGAGAGCCTTTCCTGGCATAAAGTAACAATGCAGACGCGATCGAACCGCGGTATTGACCGTATAGGCATGGTTGAACTACAGACAATACGAGACGTGTACCTCCTTCCTGATGGAATGACTGGAACTGATCGGCTGTCGGTCCCCCTCCGGCTAATAGGCGCTGCTCATGCATGGTTGTTTACGTCTTTGGGAGGGTTTAGTGACGTCCCTGAACAGACAAAGGGGCTGTGTCTGTGACACAAATCCACAGTCAAAGGGGCGGTGTATGTGACAACATCCACAGTCAACGTCAGTCTTCAGGAGTTCTTGGAACTGGGGTGATGCAGTGTGTAATATTACATTAGTTGCTTTTATTATTATTATTATTATTATTATTGCTTGTAATAGGTCTTCTTCTTTGTTGAGATGCACATCAGGGACTTGTAGTGGCAGCGCCCTTCAGCTTGTCGAGACTTGCAGCAGCGCAAAAGGACAACTTGTGGGGGCCTGCAGCAGTTGCAGCAGTCTCCCACACGTAGAATCCTGTAGGGGAACTGGTCAGCACGATGGAGCAGGACAAAGATCTGCTATTGCCTGTACTACTCATTGATTAAGACACGCAACAGCAGAGCTCAGATATATCTGTCCCCAGGTCACAGAAGCTCACCAAAGGCTTTCAATTTTTGCAGTCGCAACCTGCTGAGCAGCATCGGCAGTGCACCAGGAGCCTCAGACAGCACCGTGCAGGTCAGTACTGGACCCCAACATATGTACCATCCATTGGACTGCAGGACATTCCAGTGATACTGCAAGGACAGAGTATATATGTAGTTCAAATGGCTCAGAGCACTATGGGACTTACCGTCTGAGGTCATCAGTCCCCTAGAACTTTTTTTTTTTTTTTTTTTTTTGGTCATCAGTCTACTGACTGGTTTGATGCGGCCCGCCACGAATTCCTTTCCTGTGCTAACCTCTTCATCTCAGAGAAGCACTTGCAACCTACGTCCTCAATTATTTGCTTGACGTATTCCAATCTCTGTCTTCCTCTACAGTTTTTGCCCTCTACAGCTCCCTCTAGTACCATGGAAGTCATTCCCTCATGTCTTAGCAGATGTCCTATCATCCTGTCCCTTCTCCTTATCAGTGTTTTCCACATATTCCTTTCCTCTCCGATTCTGCGTAGAACCTCCTCATTCCTTAACTTATCAGTCCACCTAATTTTCAACATTCGTCTATAGCATCACATCTCAAATGCTTCGATTCTCTTCTGTTCCGGTTTTCCCACAGTCCATGTTTCACTACCATACAATGCTGTACTCCAGACGTACATCCTCAGAAATTTCTTCCTCAAATTAAGGCCAGTATTTGATATTAGTAGACTTCTCTTGGCCAGAAATGCCTTTTTTGCCATAGCGAGTCTGCTTTTGATGTCCTCCTTGCTCCGTCCGTCATTGGTTATTTTACTGCCTAGGTAGCAGAATTCCTTAACTTCATTGACTTCGTGACCATCAATCCTGATGTTAAGTTTCTCGCTGTTCTCATTTCTACTACTTCTCATTACCTTCGTCTTTCTCCGATTTACTCTCAAACCATACTGTGTACTCATTAGACTGTTCATTCCGTTCAGCAGATCATTTAATTCTTCTTCACTTACACTCAGGATAGCAATGTCATCAGCGATTCGTATCATTGATATCCTTTCACCTTGTATTTTGATTCCACTCCTGAACCTTTCTTTTATTTCCATCATTGCTTCCTCGATGTACAGATTGAAGAGTAGGGGCGAAAGGCTACAGCCTTGTCTTACATCCTTCTTAATATGAGCACTTCGTTCTTGATCGTCCACTCTTATTATTCCCTCTTGGTTGTGACTTCGTGACCATCAATCCTGATGTTAAGTTTCTCGCTGTTCTCATTTCTACTACTTCTCATTACCTTCGTCTTTCTCCGATTTACTCTCAAACCATATTGTATATGACCCATCTCTCCCTATAGCTTACCCCTACTTTTTTCAGAATCTCGAACAGCTTGCACCATTTTATATTGTCGAACGCTTTTTCCGGGTCGACAAATCCTATGAAAGTGTCTTAATTTTTCTTTAGCCTTGCTTCCATTATTAGCCGTAACGTCAGAATTGCCTCTCTCGTCCATTTACTTTTCCTAAAGGCAAACTGATCGTCACCTAGCGCATTCTCAATTTTCTTTTCCATTCTTCTGTATATTATTCTTGTAAGCAGCTTCGGTGCATAAGCTCTTGCCGTCTTCGGAATTGTGTGGATGATGCTTTTCCGAAAATCAGATGGTATGTCGCCAGACTCATATATTCTACACACCAACGTGAATAGTCGTTTTGCTGCCACTTCCCCCAATGATTTTAGAAATTCTGATGGAATGTTATCTATCCCTTCTGCCTTATTTGACCGTAAGTCCTCCAAAGCTCTTTTAAATTCCGATTCTAATACTGGATCCCCTATCTATTCTAAATCGACTCCTGTTTCTTCTTCTAGCACATCACACAAATCTTCACCCTCATAGAGGCTTTCAATGTATTCTTTCCACCTATCTGCTCTCTCCTTTGCATTTAACAGTGGAATTCCCGTTGCACTTTTAATGTTACCACCGTTGCTTTTAATGTCACCAAAGGTTGTTTTGACTTTCCTGTATGCTGAGTCTGTCCTTCCGACAATCATATCTTTTTCGATGTCTTCACATTTTTCCTGCAGCCATTTCGTCTTAGCTTCCTTGCACTTCCTATTTATTTCATTCCTCAGTGACTTGTATTTCTGTATTCCTGATTTTCCCGGAACATGTTTGTACTTCCTCCTTTCATCAATCAACTGAAGTATTTCTTCTGTTACCCATGGTTTCTTCGCAGCTACCTTCTTTGTACCTATGTTTTCCTTCCCAACTTCTGTGATGGCCCTTTTTAGAGATGTCCATTCCTCTTCAACTGTACTGCCTACAGTGCTATTCCTTATTGCTGTATCTATAGCGTTAGAGAACTTCAAACGTATCTCGTCATTTCTTAGTACTTCCGTATCCCACTTCTTTGTGTATTGATTCTTCCTGACTAATGTCTTGAACTTCAGGCTACTCTTCATCACTACTATATTGTGATCTGAGTCTATATCTGCTCCTGGGTACGCCTTACAATCCAGTATCAGATTTCCGAATCTCTGTCTGACCATGATGTAATCTAATTGAAATCTTCCCGTATCTCCCGGCCTTTTCCAAGTATACCTCCTCCTCTTGTGATTCTTGAACAGGGTATTCGCTATTACTATCTGAAACTTGTTACAGAACTCAATTAGTCTTTCTCCACTTTTATTCCTTGTCCGAAGCCCATATTCTCCTGTAACCTTTTCTTCTACTCCTTCCCCTACAACTGCATTCCAGTCGCCCATGACTATTAGATTTTCGTCCCCCTTTACATACTGCATTACCCTTTCAATATCCTCATACACTTTCTCTATCTGTTCATCTTCAGCTTGCGACGTCGGCATGTATACCTGAACTATCGTTGTCGGTGTTGGTCTGCTGTCGATTCTGATTAGAACAACGCGGTCACTGAACTGTTCACAGTAACACACCCTCTGCCCTACCTTCCTATTCATAACGAATCCTACACCTGTTATACCATTTTATGCTGCTGTTGATATTACCCGATACTCATCTGACCAGAAATCCTTGTCTTCCTTCCACTTCACTTCACTGACCCCTACTATATCTAGATTGAGCAATAGCATTTCCCTTTTCAGATTTTCTAGTTTCCCTACCACGTTCAAGCTTCTGACATTCCACGCCCCGACTCGTAGAACGTTATCCTTTCGTTGATTATTCAATCTTTTTCTCATCGTAACCTCCCCCCTGGCAGTCGCCTCCCGGAGATCCGAATGGGGGACTATTCCGGAATCTTTTGCCAATGGAGAGATCATCATGTCACTTCTTCAATTACAGGCCACATGTCCTGTGGATACACGTTACGTGTCTTTAATGCAGTGGTTTCCATAGCCTTCAGCATCCTCATGTCGTTGATCATTGCTGATTCTTCCGCTTTTAGGGGCAATTTCCCTAGAACTTAGAACTACATAAACCTAACTAACCTAAGGACATCACACACATCCATGCCCGAGGCAGGATTCGAACCTGCGACCATAGCGGTCATGCGGTTCCAGACTGAAGTGCCTAGAACCGCTCGGCCACACCGGCATGCACCACGGACAGCAATGAATGCTCTGCAACGTCCTTCCTTGCAGCCACTAGGTTGGTAAGGAGTTCTTGTGATAAGGCGTTCCATTCCACCACCAGCGTGGCTGGCGATTGCTAGATGGTCGTTGGTGGATGTGGACGTTCCACAGTTCGTCTGTCCAACTTATTTACACGTGGTCGAAGGGATTTAAGTCGGTGGACCAGTCCATTCCTCAGTATCCTCTTGTTTCAACTGCTCCTCCACCTCCGCTACTCGATGCGATCGCGCATTGCTATCCATAAAAATGAGAGTACTCCTGGAAAGAAACACATGAGGAATGAGGACAGTGTCACAGCAACACAGTGTCCGTGCTCAAATATTTGAAGGTAAGTAGCCCATGCAACATTACGCTTCCCAGACCTTAACGACTGCACTACCAAAATGATCACGCTCGACAATGTTCGTCGGTACAGTACATAGTTCTATCTGTGGCTAAAGGAGGGTACGTTCAAAATAACTAGTCAGATTGAATCTACAATCATCAGAGAAGAGTGCGAGACTCCGCTCCTCGTTGGTCCAGTCCCTATGCTCTTGTCACAACCGGAAACTGTGACGCCGATGTGTGGGTCTCAACGAAACCCAGCGTACTGAATATCGGGCAAAGTGATTACCCCCCGTACGCAGTCGTCGTGCTATTCTGGAGCGTGAGATTACGTGTCACGTGTTCCTGTTACAACTGGTTGAAACTGTACCTAGTGTTTGACGTGTGTCCCTTCTTGCCTGTTGCGCAATCTAGCGGTCATCTGCTGCTGTAGATGAACGTGGTCGAACATCCCTCCTCCTTCAGACAGCAGTGGCTGTGGTCAGGGACGCTCCCATGTACATGAAGCAATGCTGTGAGCAATACCAAACTCCTGTGGTACAATTGGCACCTTTCGTCGTTCTTCCAGTTTCCTGATCATTTTTCCCCATGTGAAGTGATCCAAATGTTGTCTCTCCGCCATGTTGTAATGAAGATCACCACCACAGTGTACCGTAACTGCTCGCTGATTGACATATACTGTCTTTTCCCGTTTCTTTAACTGCCTCAAGTTGTGGGATCAGCCCCATTTGGGACTATAGTCATGCTGACCTCACGCCATGTGACGCTGAAGCTTTCTGAGCAAGACTGGGACATCTCTTGCAAGAAGCTCCCGCACATTCGTTCATTTACACCAAGTAGATAATACACTACAGGCCATTAAAATTGCTACACCAAGAAGAAATGCAGATGATAAACGGGTATTCATTGGACAAATATATTTACTAGAACTTACATATGAGTAAGCATAGCGTGTAGGCCTTCACGGCCGGCGTCTTCAGTAATTAAAACTTCCGAGCTAAGAGGCCGTGGTCCAATAGTAGAAATACTTCTCCCTGACGTTTCGTTGCCAGCTGCGGGCAACATCATCTGAGGTGAGTCTACGACTGGCTGCTAGGCCGTGGAGGTCCTGTTTATATAGACCGCGTAGAGGGCGCCACCATTCGTCACTCAGATGATGTTGCCTGCAGCTGGCAGCGAAACGTCAGGGAGAAGTATTTCTACTATTAGACCACGGCCTCTTAGCCCGGAAGTTTTAATTACATATGAGTACATTTTCACGCAATTTGGGTGCATAGATCCTGAGAAATCAGTACCCAGAACAACCACCTCTGGCCGTAATAACGGCCTTGATACGCCTGGGCATTGAGTCAAACGGAGCGTGGATGGCGTGTACAGGTACAGCTGCCCATGTAGCTTCAACACGATACCACAGTTCATCAAGAGTAGTGACTGGCGTATTGTGACGAGCCAGTTGCTCTGCCACCGTTGACCAGACGTTTTCAATTGGTGAGAGATCTGGAGAATGTGCTGGCCAGGGCAGCACTCGAACATTTTCTGTATTTAGAAAGGCCCGTACAGGACCTGCAACATGCGGTCGTGCATTATCCTGATGAAATGTAGGGTCTCGCAGGGATCGAATGAAGGGTAGAACCACGGGTCGTAACACATCGAAATGTAACGCACACTGTTCAAAATGCCGTCAATGCGAACAAGAGGTGACCGAGACGTGTAACCAATGGCACTCCATACCATCACGCTGGGTGATACGCCAGTGTGGCGATGACGAATACACGCTTCCAATGTTCGTTCACCGCGATGTTGCCAAACACGGATGCGACCATCATGATGCTGTAAACAGAACCTAGATTCATCCGAAAAAGTGACTTTTTTCCATTCGTGGACCCATGTTCGTCGTTGAGTACACCATCGCAGGCTCTCCTGTCTGTAATGCAGCGTCAAGGGTAACCGCAGCCATGGTCTCCAAGCTGATAGTCCATGCTGTTGCAAACGTCGTCGAACTGTTCGTGCAGATGGTTGTTGTCTTGCAAACGTCCCCACCTGTTGACTCAGGGATCGAGACGTGGCTGCACGATCCGTTACAGCCTTGCTGATAAGATGCCTGTCATCTAGACTGCTAGTGATACGAGGCCATTGGGATCCAGCACGGCGTTCCGTATTACCCTCCTGAACCCACCGATTTCATATTCTGCTAACAGTAATTGGATCTCCACAAACGCGAGCAGAAATTTCGCGTTACGAATAACCGCAATCGCGATAGGCTAAAATCCGACCTTTATCAAAGTCGGAAACGTGATGGTACGCATTTCTCCTCCTTACACGAGGCATCACAACAACGTACCACCAGTCAACGCCGGTCAGCTGCTGTTTGTGTATGAGAAATCGGTTGGAAACTTTCCTCATGTCAGCACGTTGTAGGTGAAGGCTCTGAAAACCTAATCATTTGCATATCACAGTATCCTTCCTGTCGGTTTAATGTCGGGGCCGTAGCACGTCATCTTCCTGGTGTAGCACTTTTAATGGCCAGTAGTGTATCTTGTGTTACTTAACTAGCTCATTCTCCAGGTTTTTAGAGTAGTGCAGTTTTGATGTAAGTTCAGGTTGCTTGATTAAGATCAAATGTTGATTACTGTTATTCTTGCATGGCCTTGTATTGAGCCGTGCCTGGCTCGTGTTATGTTTTGCATTAAATCTTGGTTGCTATTGTGTGATTAGTCTCCCGCGGTTATCGCCCTTATACTGTTATCCTCTCTCTCCGCAAGTCGCAGCAGCAGCGTGTATCGATATTCGCACCCTTGTACTATCTTTGGCCTCGCGCTTAGAGTTTACGGCTGTACCGTTTGTGGGCAGTTGGTCCGTTGGCTTGGAGCAGCGAGGAAGTCTCTGTGGCGCATGTATGGCCGGGGGCAGCTGGCGGCGTCCACGCGCGGTTGGGGTGTGAGGGGCTGTTCCCATTGCTACGAGGTCCGTGGCTCACAGATCCCGCACACGAAAGTTGAGTCTTCCCTTAATCTACCAGCCAGCCCCAACTGTTCACACTGTCTCGTTTGAATTTAGTTGTTGGCCGTTGGGACATGCCCGCAAGCAACAATGTGTGTTTTCAAGTTACCAAAATCCTAGCCGCCCTCCTGTGGAGTTTAACTTGACTTGCTTATTTTTTGTATTGAAGTGCACCGGCGGAATCTTCTGCCCTGTGTCCGTTAACGTTCCGGTTACCTGCCCTGGCCGTTGAGGTTAACTCAGGCAGTGTATTTCCCTCGTCGTGTTGTGGCTGTCCAGCACGGAGTGTAGTTTGACAGCGGAATGTGTAATCCGTTGTGGGGGCTGGTACCTTCTGCGTTGTTCCTTTGAACTGTTCTGGGCTGATTGGCTGGAGCGGAAGTTATCCTGTCGCTTGGTCCGTTGACTGTCTGTCGGTATGGTTGCCGTCGGATTGAGAATTGTTGGGCCGACTGTCTCAGCTAAGCGAGCGTTAGTGTTTGAATTCCAGACTCAATGCCCAGGCGTATCAAGGCCGACACTTGGAAACTTCTGAGCGCCGTTTGATGCGTTGGCTTTTCTTATTTGTCCTTGTTGTTTGTTTATGTATGGCTTTTAGCCGATTTGCAGTTAAAATTGTTTTGCCCTTGAGGCGTGATATTGAATGGCGCATATATCGGGGAATTAAGTTCTAAAATTAATGTTTGACTTGCTCTGTTTTTAATGTTTTCTTTACTCTTGTAACGTTTGTCAAATGAATAAAGTAGTATGGTCGAGTGCAACTGACAGCCACTCATTTTGGCCCCTTTCCACAAATTAAACTATCTGTCCTGTCCCGCGGATATAGCAGGGGATCTCATGTATACTAATCGTCTCGTGGGGTATCCTTGCCGATATTTATGCTCAAGAAAGTCATTAACGAACCGAATCTAAGTTAAGGGACATTTAGTAATCAGTACTGTATCCATGTCGTGTCGGGTGTGCCTGTGAAGTAATCATAATGTGGCTGTAATGAAGCGCATTTTATTTTAATACGATCTGCTATTGTTCTCACTCTCACCATGATCTGTTTTTGTTTATAATTCTCCAGAAGCATAGTAATCGAAGAATTCAATGTCTTAAAGAGATTACATTTGTCAGATAGATTCTGAGAAAAGGAAAAACTGTTCTGAAGCGTAATATAATAATCCGTATACGTGAGCAGTCACTGTGTAGTCGCAGGTAGCCCATGACGATACCCGTTGCTCAGTTCAAGAGGATTTATTTCATAAACTTCTGGGACTGATAAGAAAGTTTGCGACTGGTTAAAGCAACATTGCGCACACAATGAGCGAGAATCACAAGAAAAGTGTAAATAATTTGTCGTCTCATTTTTGAGAGGTCCCTATGGTTAAACAAATCTGTGCTCTACGAAAAAAAAGAGGTAACTTAAAAACTTATGCTAGTCGTCACAATGAGTTAAATAAGTAAACTCATAAGAAGCTAGATAAGAGAATCCGCTTTTAACTCGGCTGAAAACCACCCCAGTATGCAGGGAAATGCAGAGAGCAATTTACTTTTAGTATAGAGCTTTTTCCACCTGCTTTTCAAGATGATGGTTTGCGAGGTTGGTGTGCGTGACGTGTTAGTTTTCATGTGAAAGTACCTCAGTTAACCTCCTCTCCCGAAAGGGTGAGTAACCTTTTCTTCTAAGTCTTTATAAAATGGAGAACAGGCTAATTGGTTGCATGCCCTTAGCCTTGGTATGATCGCATCTACCAGGTTTTGCTGTCCTCCAAGCAATAGAAGTGATTCCTGCTGCTACACTATGTTTCAAAAGTCTGCATAATAATGTGATTAACCTCTCCTGCTTGTTGCAGTAGAGATGGGAACATTCTATCCGGGGCTGGTCACTTGAATGGTTGAAACGTATCACCCGCTCACTGGGTTTTCTTGAAGTCAACACATTATCTGGCAGATTCCCAGCTTTCCTTTTTGTTACCTATAAGCCAGTACCTCACAGGGACTGAATCTTGGTCTGTATTATTTGCCAGAGTGCTCTGAGGGAAGGAGTGTTGAGAAGCACGTCCAGTACCTAAGGCACTGTCCTTGTATACCCAGTAATCTCCTTTCTCAGGGTGCCTCCTGGATTTGTTGGTATTCTTGTGAGGACTTTATGAAGTGTGAGCCTATCAGCTGTACTTTCACCTCCACACTGAACAGCTTCCAGGATGACAGTTGCGCTTGTTTAAAAGCAAGATTTTGTGTAGCAAGGGCCTCCCATTATTTGTCCATTCTTTTTTCCTTCTTATTAAGTTGAACAGTCTTCTTATATGTTTCCTTTGCAATTCTAAATTATTGCCCGACCGAGGTACATTTTTTGGTGATCGGGCGGTTTTCAATGTACAAGCTCATAATGGCAGACTTCACTTCACCTGCCATTTCCTTAAGATCCACCTGATTTCTTATCGAAGTTTTAACTTAAGATAAGCGTGAGTTTAGATCTCTCCTGTAGGAATTGCAGTCCGTGTCACTGGAATTCCTATTGAACATTCTAACATCCCCCCCCCCTTCCAAACCGGCCTACTGGACTGCGATTTAACTGACTGTGATTGCATGTGCCCAATGAAATTTTACAGTTAGTAAGGCTATTGTTACCAAAGGAAAATAACGCCGGTTAGTTGGAAGAAAGTGTACAACAGACTCTTCTAAAGGGAGAATCGATTCTGGACTTAAGCTAAATACTGATGATAATTTTTGAAATGGGTGGAATATAGTGCAATCGTTCTCGAACCGTACAGGGGGAAAAAGGGTAACACATAATCTTTACTACAAAATTCACTGATAACACAAAGAAAACACTGATTAGCTAAAAAAGGGATAATCAAACGGTCGCCAGCCCGCTACGGCAATGAATCTCCAGAATCTTGAGAAAAGCAATGGCAAAGAAATTTAAGCAAATAATCATTGGCTTGGCAACAGAAGGTTGTCACGATATTCCATAGCACAACAGTTCACGAGAAAATACATGAATCAGAAAACAGTGAGTTTGCAGTTATTTGTTCTGAAATACTAAATTTTGAAAGTAGCTTTAAGTGAAATTACTGGATAAATAAAAGACTGACTTACCTTGAACTTTGTTAAGGAAAAATTAACTTTCAGTACCTTCAGTGCAACGTAATGCAAAATTTAGAGAAAGGGAAGCGATTTACTTTTGATTATTGAAAGACTGAACTGAATCTACTTTAAGCAAATGAGCAATTGGTTTTACTTTTAAATAACAACAACAAAATACATACCAAGCCAGCAGAAATCATTCGCTGATATAAATACAGAGTAAATGAAACTGTGCACTCTAAATTTGTGCTGTATCTTTAGTTATTAGTTTTGCCAGTGAAATTTTACTTTACACCTTAAGTAGCCTCTGTTATGCAATACATGAGTCAACAGTTACTGGCAGAAAATTTAGACTGAAACTGGCAGTAAATAGTTAATTTTTGACATTCTTACGACACTCGGTCATTGCATGGAAAGGAAAGGGACCCTGCTTGGTAATAATGTCTGAGGAAAATGACAACGCAGGTGCCCTACAAGTTTTAGCTATTGCAAGTTATTATTCGAGTTATTCATACTTTGTGAAAGGAATGTTGTTAGGCAGAGCCTCTACATTACTTCTTTGTGAGTTAACAGTCTTACGACGTTGTAGCTGTGCGGACGACGAGGAATGTAGCCGACGACAATGCTGAGCTGCCGTTGTTGTTGTTGTTGCTGCTGCTCGATGAGAAGAACCCCGAGTCGTCTCCAGAGCCACGGATAATTATGGGACAGGCGAAAGTAGGAGTTGCAGCCTCCTTCGTATGTCCAATCCTACCGTGTTCTCAATACTCGCAGATTGACGAATCAGGCGCGTTTGCACTGGCGCGAGCATATATGCACACTGCGTAGGCAGGAGCGCCCAACAAACACTTCCGCTCTCTTTCACAACTGAAGCTACTCTGCCTCCTCTCTGCGCGCAATGCGACAAACTCTCCACACGAAAAGATAAACAATGAAACAGCTACTACCATTTCGTCACTGCTATCGATGCATTTCAATAAAGTTCCTTTGGCTGTTACCCACCGCCGGCCACCGAGCGAGGTGGCGCACTGGTTAGACACTGGACTCGCATTCGGGAGGACGACGGTTCAATCCCGCGTCCGGCCATCCTGATTTAGTTTATCCGTGATTTTCCTAAATCGCTCCAGGCAAATGCCGGGATGGTTCCTTTCAAAGGGCACAGCCGACTTCCTGCCCCATCCTCCCCTAATCCGATTAGACCGATGACCTCGCCGTCTGGTCTCCTTCCCCAAAAACAACCCAACCCAACCGCCGGCCGGTGTGGCCGAGCGGTTCTAGGCGCTTCAGTCTGGAACTGCGTGGCCGCTACGATCGCAGGTTCGAATCCTGCCTCGGGCATGGATGTGTGTGATGTCCTTAGGTTAGTTAGGTTTAAGTAGTTCTAAGTTCTAGGGGACTGATGACCTCAGATGTTAAGTCCCATAGTGCTCAGAGGCATTTGAACCATTTGTTACCCACCAATTTACAATATTTCATTATAATTACAATCAGTCATATACAGTCAAAAATAAATACACTAGTACATCGATTACGTATTAAATATAGTTTATGTAATACAGCTTAAGGCTTCAGAATCAAAAGTACAGTGCAAGTTATACACGAGTATTACACGGCGAAAATTTTGGATGCTGCATTTTCGGTGTTACAACGTGACCTGTTTAAAAACCATTGAATCCCAATTTTATCGTACGGGCAGTCAGATAGGCATGGCTCAGTCGCCTGATGCCAATGACATAATTACCTTTAAGGATGGACGCAAAAGTTTACTCAGTTGCTTCTTCCGTTCTCCTGTCCTTGAAGGTAAGACCCCTATCTCTGTTCCTGATCTCCATGTTGCACATCAGTAGGTATTCGAGTAGGTAATCACCTCTAGAGTAGGTAATCACCTCTACTGTTAGCGTCGCTGCTCCCCACATCAGGTTGTGAGCATTGGCATCACAACCGACACACACATGTTTATTCAGCCGCAAGCAGCTGTTTACAAATCTCCTCACTCCAGGGGAAGGAGTAGCACTATCCTCAGAAGGAATAAGCCGAGGCTAATATATATCCCCTCTAGCTTCCTTCCTCCCTCTGTTCCATACACACGTACATTAATCCTTGTTCCATAGATCATAAATACGACATTTCGTAATGATGTGGAATGTGTCACTTTAACATAAGTTTTATTTACACAAAACAATTATTTTTTTACAGTTACTACTTCATATCTAAGAATTCGTCTATTGAGTAGAAGGAGTTGTCATTCAGAAATTCTTTTAATTTGCATTTAAATGTCGGTTGGCTATCTGCCAGACGTTTGATACTATTTGGCAAATGACCAAAGACTTTTGTGGCAGCATAATTCACTCTTTTCTGTGCCAAAGGGAGATTTAATCCAGAATAGTGAAGATCATCCTTTCTTCTAGTGTCGTAGCTATACACTTCGGTGTTATTTTCGAATTGGGATGGGTTATTAATCACAAATTTCGTAAGTGAATATATGCATTGAGAAGGTACTGTGAAAGTCCCAAGTTGCTTAAATATATGTCTGCAAGGTGATCTATTATTATGATTACACACTTTTGTGCAATGAATACTTTCTCTCTTAATGACGAATTGCCCCAAAATATAACGTCATATGAAAGCAGTGAATGAAAATAGGCATAGTAGGCTAATTTACTGATATGCTTATAACCAAAATTTGCAATAATCCTAATAGCATAAGTAGTTGAACCTACCCACTTAAGCAGATCATTGATGTGTTTCTTCCAATTCAATTTCTCATCAACGCACACACCTGGAAAGTTTGAGTATTCTGCCTTAGCAACATACTTCTGTTCATAGTCTATATTTATCAATGGTATTATGCCATTTACTGTACAGGATTGTATATATTGTCTTTTCTCAAAATTTAGTGAGAGTCAATTTGCAGAGAACCACTTAATAATTTTCTGAAAGAAATTATTTGCAGTTTCCTCAGCTGATTCTTCCTTTTTGGGTGTGATTACTATACTTGTATCATCAGCAGAAGTAACTAGCTTCGCATCTTCATGAATATAGAGTGGCAAGTCGTTCATATATAGTAGGAACAATAAGGGACCCAAGACTGAATCCTGTGGGACACCATTCTTGATACCTCCAGGGTTAGAGGACTCTGCTGGTTTTTGCAGACTATCTATACTGTTAATTTCAACCTTCTGCATTCTTCCAGTTAAGTATGAATTAAACCATTTGTGCACTGTCCCACTCATACTACAATACTTTAGCTTACCTAGAAGAATTTCGTGATTCACACAATCAAAAGCCTTTGAGAGATCACAAAAAATCCTAATGGGTGGTGTTCAGCTATTCAATGCATTTAATATTTGATCAGTGAAAGCATGTATAGCATTTTCTGTTGAAAAGCCTTTCTGAAAACCGAGTGGACATTTTGTTAGTACTTCATTTTTACAAATATGTGATGCTACTCTTGAATATGTTACTTTTTGAAGAATTTTGGATAAAGCTGTCAGAAGTGAGATTGGGCAGTAGTTGTTAGCATCAGCTCTATCCCCTTTTTATACAATGCTTTAACAATAGCGTATTTCAGTCCATCTTGAAAAATGCTCGGTTTCAGTGAGCTACTACATATGTGTCTGAGAATCCTACTTATCTGTTGGGAACAAACTTTTAGTACTCTGTTGGAAATGCCATCAATTCGATGTGAGCTTTTATGTTTAAGTGAATTTATTATTTTCCTAATTTTAGTAGGAAAAGTGGGTTGAATTTCCATTTTATCAAATTGCATAGGTACTGCCTCTTCCATATACTGCCTCGCAATGTCTGGATCCTGTTTTGTCTACAACACTTAAAAATGATTATTAAAAATGTTTTCTACTTCTGAATTCTTGTTAACAAACTTTTCAATGTGTTTGATAGAAATACAGTCTGCCTGTGCTCTCGGTTGCCCTTTTTCCCTTTTAGCAATATTCCAAATTGTTTTAATTTTATTATCATATGTGCTAATCTCAGACAATGCATATACTTCTCGACTTTTTAATAACTTTTCTTAATACAGTGCAGTAGTTTTTATAATGTTTCACTGTTTTGGGGTCATTACTGCTCCTATCTGTAAGATACATTTCCCTTTTGTGTTTACAAGATATTTTTATCCCTTTTGTAAGCCATGGCTTTTTACATGGTTTCTTACAATTACATTTCAATTTTTTTGCAGGGAAACTCACAAAGCTATCATGAAACAGGTTAAATTTTAAATTAGCATCATGTTCCCTGTATACCTCATCCCAGTCTAACTGTTGCAAGCTTTCCCTAAAATTTTGAATTGTTAAATTTTTAATTGGATGCACTATTTTGGAGGACTGTTTTGCATTACTGTATGTAGCTATATCATATAATGTAAGTAACTCTGTATCACGATCAGACAGACCATTCTTAACAGGAAAAGTTTTTATTTGATTAAATTTATCTTGGTCTATGAATACATTATCTATCAGGGTGGTGCTTTCCTGTATCACCCGAGTAGGAAAATCAATAACTGATGTCAAACTGAAAGAACCAAGTAATACTTCAAGGTCAAGATTTCTATCGGATTCTTTCAGATAATCTACATTGAAATCCCCACAAACAATTGTTTGCTTTCCTCTCTCTGGCGGTTTTTGAAAAATAGTTGAAAATTTATCAATGGAGACCTATACATGGCGACAGTTATAAAAGTGCCATTATTTAGTTTAAGCTCACATGCACATGCTTCTATATGTTGCTCTATTCAAAATTTTTTAGTTTACAAATTTTTTACACTATGACAGATTTTAACATATATGGCTACTCCTCCTCTCTCCATAGTGTCTCTGCTTAAATGTGCTGAAAGCTTGTATCCACCTACATTTACCATTTCATTACCTGTGACTATATGATGTTCATCCAGGCAATGTACGTCTATTCCACCCTTAGTTTCTAAATCTTCTA
Organism: Schistocerca nitens; assembly: GCF_023898315.1. NCBI lineage: Eukaryota > Metazoa > Arthropoda > Insecta > Orthoptera > Acrididae > Schistocerca > Schistocerca nitens. The sequence continues at coordinate 620,204,565 of NC_064618.1, forward strand.
AACAAACAAGAAGCTCATCTACTTTGTTTTTCACTCTACTGTTATGAGAATCTTGTGATATTTTCACATCTCTAGTACCTGCCTGTCTGAACTTGTTATTAAGCTTAATTTCAATCAATTGGACACTGATCTTAGCCTAAAAAAAATACTCCCATGAGTTTCAGTGCCCCCGCATCCCCTTAAAGATTTTGCTATCATCCCAGCGTTTACCGTTCCCTTTCCTATTGGGATGCAGGCCATGTCTTGTGAAATCCCACCTACCAATACCGTCAACAGGAACCAAAACTATGCTTGACAAAGTAGCCACCCAAAGTAATTGATCTAGCTCCATATTGACACTCCTGATAGAGCTGTTGAATTGGGGCAGATCATACCGCATGAAAGCAGGAACCAAGCCAACATTTGTATAGTTCGTTGCAGATGCTATTTTTACCAGGTCACACTCAATATTGTAGTCCTGATCCCTATCAATACTGCTTCCCGCTCCTCCCACTACAACATGTCCCTGCTTTGTAAAACCCTTGCACAATGATCCTTCATCCTCTATCACTTGGCTAAGGCATGCACTGAGCTTGAAAGTACTTGTGACCTGGTACCTGTCACCTAATTTTTCCTGCAAGATCTGGCCCACCCCTCTTCCATGGCTACTACCTAACTACCGAACTTTCCTCCTACTTTCTACTTCTTTTGCAACAGTTGGTTTCCTAGAGAAAGTTTGTTGAATGCTGACTACACTTACATCTACTTGAGCCTCTTCCTTAGCAGACTGAGGTAGCAAGGCAAATCTGTTGTTTGTGCCAATGATGAAAATGTCAGATACTGTTCTCATTTCATCCCTAGCACTATCCAGTTCAGCGTGAAGGGGTCTAATCTTCGCTTCTTGTGGAGCTATTTTCTTGTCCCTTGAACATAATCTGCAATACCATGGAAAAGACCCATTTACTTCCCCGATTCTCATGCCACTACATTCACCCCAATGTAACCATCTGCCACAACGGCCGCACAGAACCCCAGAACCGACTTTCCTACGGCAGCTCAAACACTTCTCGCTCATGGTTGTTTACAATATTTTGACACAATTTATCTATGCAGTAACAGTAATATTATATGAACTACAGATCACAAGAGGCGGCCGGTGTGGCCGAGCGGTTCTAGGCGCTTCAGTCTGGAACCGCGCGAACGCTACGGTCGCAGGTTCGAATCCTGCCTCGGGCATGGACGTGTGTGATGTCCTTAGGTTAGTTAGGTTTAATTAGTTCTAAGTTCTAGGCGACTGATGACCTCAGAAGTTAAGTCCCATTGTGCTCAGAACCATTTGGACCATTTGAACCCATAGTGCTCAGAGCCATTTGAACCATTTTGAACAGATCACAAGAGTCACTAAAGTTATGTGGAAAGCTAATATACGTGTATACTATTAATATAGTAACGTAATGCAGTTAAACTAACGTTAAAAAGATAGAACTTAAAATCTTTAATTCCCAGAATAGGCACGGCACTACTGAATATATGTGTAATGAAAACAACTTACATTATTCACTTAATACCTAGAGAAAGGTCTTAATTTTGTATGTAAACCTACTTCTAAAGTACGTGGAAACCAACCCTTAGGTTATGTTTTGTTTTTTTCGAGGAATACTTTGAAACGAGTGAAACCTTCAATGGATAATATAAAACAGGCTCTAATTAACTTCATTACTGTGTAATATTAACTTAATTGACAGTTATTATTGAATTACTTATCTTCACAAGCTTAATATTCAAGCTTGTGCGATCGGCGTCAGTGCTCAGAGATCAGTAATAAGTCAGCCATTGATATAAATGAAATTCCATTCCTAGCATTAATGCACGTTCTGTTTATTGTTTATTTTTTGGTTAGATTTCTTACATAAATCAAGTTACCACCAGCTCCTCCGATGTCTGATAAGCTCGCTTCGTATCGATGAGTTTCCTGGCTCAGGGTCACGTCCACTTCCTGTCCACTTACGAAGTTTCGGAGCCTCAACTAATATCTTCGCGATCTTGAAGCGTTCCCCTGTTGGTTTGATCAGAAGCTTCGATCAGAGGAAGATATCTTGGCCACCATCTTTTTAAGCCAATAACTGTTCTCGTTCCCTTTGTCCAGATAGACCCTCCTAAATTTGCAGCCTCCCCCCTCTCCCCGTCTTCTCACAGAGAACCATTTGAACTAGCTCTATTGCTCCGAGGTGATGTTCGCCGGTGGATATTCCTATTGGATAATCACCATCCTAAAATCTGAGACTTACTCTGAATTCGATTATCTTGGGGAGTACTAGACTGCTCTCTCGGTAAGTTATTTCTTGTCTTAGAGGTGGAGGCTGTCTGCTTACAGGCTTTACTCTGAGATAATCCGTTTTTAGGGGTCTTAGGTTCAAGACCTTTCCATTCCCTCTATTTATGGTTAGAAAGCTGTTGTCTTCCTTTTCTTTTTGTTCTTTGAGAAGTTTCTTCCTCTGACAAGGAATTGCTGTTGATGTGGTCCAACTTCCCAGCAACGTATTTCGCTTTTTGTACTGACCTGCAACTTCACTCTGTAACAGATGCGACTTCGATCTGTTCGAACGAAGATGTTTGGGTATTTGAGTTCGTCAGTTTTCAAATAGTTTTCCGTGTTCACCATTTTGGCTCCGCGAGAATTGTGAATGTTTCAGGTCGACAACAATGATGCCCCAGGCCGGAAGATGCCCGGTATCCCTGAGGCTCCATTCCTGAAACATCTTAAGAGACCTTACCAGTTGCTGTACGATAACCCTCAGCTTCACGAGAACACGCAAAACTTTTCCACCTACAAGGTCAGAGACATGATAAGGTGGTGTCCCCTGAAAAGGGAAACAGGTATTACATGCACCTAAGGCTTGTACAGAGGTTGGCATGCTGGTGGTTATGCAGCAACTTGGATGTTATCTATACGTAAGCATTGCATGGGAGGTTCAATAACTTAGAAGGGTGTTGTATGTACAGGGCTACGAGGCACTGCGTGTTCCGTCAGGCAGTTCTGCCCGTGTTATGGCAGACAGCGATGGTGCAGGACGCCGGCAGCAGCAGCTGCGAAGTCCAGCAGGTGCCAGTCAGCACTAATGGATGGCCGACCTCGTCCGCTGAACTGCGGCCATCCGTTTGTCCCGGCAGCAGGGAGCAGTATGCCCGCGAACTGCGCTGCAATATCGATGATGCTCAACGGAGGCATGGTGTTACGCCGGAAACGTTACCCTTCTATCGCAACAGGCGAATCGATGAGTAATTGAGCTGCTGTTCGTGACGGGGTAGGATGATTAACGACCACAGACGACTGCCTCCCCGTTCAAATAAAACGCCTTCCTGGCTGTGAGGTAGCTGGACGCGCAACGTCGGTCTGAGGATGGTACCAAATATTCTGATTTGAAGGCAATCCAGTGATTAATTATAGGTGGTGGACAAAAATATGGAGACACCAAAAGCACAGCATATTGCAAACCCCATACCTGTGGCGTTCAAAAGAGCTTTCAGTCGTCTGGATAAATACAGTTCCTGTATGGTTTTAAAGGGAATCAAGTTAAGGAGGTGGAAATGGGTAGTGATCACGCAGTCTTCTCCCAGACTAGACCACAAAGGCTCAATAATTAGAAATCTGGTGAGTATAGTGCCCAGGGGAGATGCGTCAATTCATTCTCGTGCTCACACAATGCGAGCTGTGTGGACAGTGGCCCTGTAGTCTTGGAACACAGAATCACTATTGGGAAGCAAAATTGTACCGTGGGATTGACCTGATCATCCAAAATGGCGATAAAGCGACCTTGCAGAGTAACAATGGGGACCATGGAATACCAAGGTAGCTACCCAAATCATCACCGAACTCCCGCCATATTTCACGCTTCGGACGCAAAAAAATGGTTCAAATGGCTCTGAGCACTATGGGACTTAACTTCTGAGGTCATCAGTCCCCTAGAACTTAGAACTACTTAAACCTAACTAACCTAAGGACGTCACACACGTCCATGCCCGAGGCAGGATTCGAACCTGCGACCTTAGGGGTCGCGCGGTTCCAGACTGAAGCGCCTAGAACCACTCGGCCACTTAGGCCGGCGGACGCAAACTAGGCCAGAACTTGGAAACAGTGCGAAACAAGACGCATGTTATCCAACGATTTTCTTCTATTGCTCCTTGGTCCAGGTTTTATGGCTTCGGCTTCACATTTTCCTGTTACAGGCACTTGCATCATCGTTGAGTGGTTTTGGAATTCCAGGTCACCCTGCAGTTTGAACCTTCCCCTTCAAAACTTAAGAATTACTGTGCTGGTAAACCCCTTAGGTTATTTGATTTTCGAACAGCTGAGCAAAACTGAACGTACTCAGACAGTTCTCTCTTAACTTAATCTAATCATCACTAAACTGACACACAATAATTTTTAGCTCAACGCAATCCGACTTTCAATAATCCCTACAAAAGAATGGCCCTGACTAACAATAACCTATACCTTCCATGAATCACTTACCTCACAAAAATCTTCGTTACTGGAACTACTGCAATACAGGGAACGCCAATACTGCCAGCTAAATAAAAGATTCTAACGACTGAAGGCACCAACTACTGATAGGCATAGTTAGCAAATAAAAGATTTTGATACAGAACAAACAATGTATTTACCTTAATAGTGTTCTAAAGTCACACACACACACACACACACACACACACACACATATATATATATATATATATATATATATATATATATATATATATATATATATATATATATCAGTTCATTACATCCAGTCTCACAAATTTCCTTTTTCTGACGGACACACGTCCAAATCGTCCGCCATCTAAACTCTGGCATCTCACTCCCCCATCGACCACTGCTGGCGGCTCACCTCCAACTGCCCAACGCTACACGCTGTTCACATCCAACTGCCATACACTACACAAGGAAATATTCCAACAATGTGTCCAACTAGCCACAGACTGCACACAGCGCAGTCAGCGATTTTCATACAAAGCACTAGGTGGCGTTACCAACATAAAAACCTAAACAGCCTACTTACAAGTTACCGGCTTATGGAGCTCCGTTCGTGTTGTTTTGGTGCTGACAGGGTTAACGTTGCGATTTCAGTTCTTCAGTGTCTTTAGCAGGTGTCACCTTCTTATTTTTAACCTCTTCCTCATCAATGATCGTGCGTCACTTTCACTCAAAGGCACCTTCGTCCGTATTGCAACTTGGAAATTGTTTTCCCGCTTTCCCTGTACGCGGTCTACAACGAGGCGATAAAAGTCATTGGAGACTTCCTAATATGGTGTCGGACCTCTTTTAGGCCGGCTTAATGAAGCAACTAGATGTGTCATGGGCTCCACATGTCGTTGGAAGTCCCCTCCAGAAATATTAAGCCATGCTTTCTCTATAACCGTCCATAATTGCGAAAAAGTTGTCGGTGCAGGGTTTTGTGCACGAACTGACATCTGGATTATATTCCATAAATGTTGGATGGGATTCATGTCGGACGACCTGTGTAGCAAACTCATTCGTTCGAATTGACCAGAATGTTCTTCAAACCAATAGCGAACAGTTGTGATCTGGTGAGATAGTGCAGTGTCATCCATAAAAATTACATCTTTTTTTGGGAGCATGAAGCCCATGAATGACTGCAAATGGTATGCATGGGGCCGAACATAACCGTTGCCAGGCAATGATACGTCCATTTGGATCAGACGACCCAATCCATTCGATAAAAGCGTAGCCCACATCATTATGGAGGCGCCAGTAGGGGTCCATGGCGTCTTGGGGTCTGCCCCACATTCAGACCCTTCCATCAACTCTTGCCAATTGACAAGTGTCTCATCTGACCAGGCCATGGTTTTCCAGTCGTCTAGCGTCCAACTGATCAGGCCACGAGTCCAGCAGAGGCGCTGCAGGCGATGTCTTCCTGTTAGCAAAGGCACTCGCGTCTGTCGTCTACTACCACAGCCCATTAACGCCAAATTTCGCCTCACTGTCCTAACGCATACGTTCGTGGTCCGTCCCACAATGATTTTTGCGGTTACTTCACACAATGTTAGCACCAACAAATTCCCGCAAACGACGATGCTCTCCGTCGTTAGCTGAAGGACGTCGGCCACTGCGTTGTCCGTCCTGAGAGGTAATATTCCAAATTTGGTATTATCGACACACTATTGACACAGTGGATCTCGGAATATTGAGTTCCTTGACGATTTCCGAAATTGAAGTCCCGTGCTTCTACCTCCAGCTATCATTCTGCGTTCAAAGTCTGTTAATTCCGGTCGTGCGGCCGTAATCACATCGGAAACATTTTCACATGAATCACGTGAGTACAAATGACAACTCCACCATTTCACTGCCTTTTTATACCTTACGTACGCGATACTACAGCCATCTGTATATGTGTGTATCGCTATCCAATGAATTACTGTCACTTCAGTGTAAATGTTCGGTACGGTGCCACTTGAAAAACCCAACACTTCGGCTACCTTCGTTAATAGAAGCAATCATCATACGAGGACCAAAAATTTGCCCCATTCGACTTCACTTAGCTCTGACATAATGCACTCACAACTCGATAGAACACTGTTCTTTCAGCATACTAGAGTGACATGGATTCCTCGTCGAGCATCAGTACCAACACGGATAACATGTCGGAGATACTCGGGCTCCGGAAGACAGCTGCGGTTCGGGGTCGCGAGGGACGCTGCCACAGTGCCAACCACGAGAGGAGGAGGAGATTACTGTTTAACGTCCCGTCGACAACGAGGTCATTAGAGACGGAGCACAAGCTCGGATTACGGAAGTATGGGGAAGGAAATCGGCCGTGCCCTTTTCTAAGGAACCATCCCGGCATTTGCCTGAAGCGATTTAGGGAAATCACGGAAAACCTAAATCAGGATGGCCGGACGCGGGATTGAACCGTCGTCCTTCCGATTGCGAGTCCAGTGCGCTAACCACTGCGCCACCTCGCTCGGTCCCAACCACGAGAGATAGCGCCTCCTTCTGACTACTGTTTACCGATGTACCGCAGCCTGGCGACTGCATCCAGTGTCTCACTAGTCTTTCAAGCCTGAGTATCGCGCCACTAAGTTTTGAGATTCGAATTTTGCCTCGGATTGTGGTATATACTTCGGCGACTTGACTACGCCTTGGACTTGTCTTGGTTATACGTTCACCCCGTGATCTCATATGTCATTCACCGCCGGCCGGAGTGGCAAGGCGGTTCTAGGCGCTACAGTCTGGAACCGCGTGACTGCTACGGTCGCAGGTTCGAATCCTGCCTCGGGCATGGATGTGTGTGATGTCCTTAGGTTAGTTAGATTTAAGTAGTTCTAAGTTCTAGGGGACTGATGACCTCAGAGGTTAAGTCACATAGTGCTCAGAGCCATTTGAACCATTTTGTCATTCACCTGCGGACGGGTTTGTTTCCCTCTCGCCGGTCTCCACGTTGCCACTAGTGCCATTTGTTATAAACTGCGTTACTGCCTACGAGGAGTAGCATAGAAAAGTTCTGACGACGACTGACACTAGCAACGAATTGAAGACTCTGAACAGATGCCGTTTGTTTCTTCTCAGTTTTTAATGTTGCATCAGTTTCGGTTTGGTTTCCAAAATTACCAGGGTGACTCGACTTGACAGTCAATGAGGTTCTGGAAGATAGCGACAGATATGTTGAACCATGCCGACCCTAGTGCCGCTAGGTTGCTCGCTTGAAATCAATGAAGCGAACATTCTGTTGGAGGTGGTCGCCGTTCCAAAACATCCCAAAGGTGTTCTATAGGATTCAGGTCAGGACTCTGTGCTGGCCAATCCATTACAGAGATGTTATTGTAATGTAATCACTCCGCCACGGGCCGTGCATTATGAACATGTGCTCGATCGTATTGAAAGATGCAATCGCCATCCCCGAATTGCTCTTCAACAGTGGGAAGCAAGAAGGTGCTTATAACATCAATGTAGGCATGTGATGTGATAGTGCCACGGAAAAAGCAAGGGGTGCAAGCGCCCTACATGAAAAACACGACTGCACCATAACACCACCGCCTCCGCATTTTACTGTTTACGCTACACACGCTGGCAGATGACGTTCACCGGGCATTCACCATACCCACACCCTGCCAACGGTTTGCCACATTGTGTAACGTGATTCGTCACTCCACACAACGTTTTTCCACTGCTCGATCGTCCAACGTTTACTCTCCTTACACCAAGCGAGACGTCGTTTGTCATTTACCGGCGTGATGTGTGGCTTATGAGAAACCGATCGACCATGCAATCCAGGTGTTATCACTTCCCGCCTAACTGTCATAGTACTTGCAGTTGATCCTGATGCAGTTTGGAATTCCTGTGTGATGGTCTGGATAGATGTCTTCCTATTACACATTACGACCCTCTTCAACTGTCGGCGGTCTCTGCGAGTCAACAGACGAGGTCGGCCTGTACACTTTTGTGCTGTACGTGTACCTTCACGTTTCCACTTCACTATCGCATCGGAGACAGTGGACCTAGGGATGTTTATAAGTGTGGAAATCTCGCGTACCGCCGTATGACACAAGTGACACCCAATCACCTGACCATGTTCGAAGTCTGTGAGTTCCGCAGAGCCCCACATTCTGCTCTCTCACGAGTCTAATGACTACTGAGGTCGCTGATATGGAGTATCTGGCAGTAGGTGGCAGCACAATGCACATAATATGAAGAACGTATATTTTTGGGGGTGTCCGGATACTTGTGATCACATAGTGTATATAAACTTGTGCACTGTCACGTTTTGACGCTACTTTGTCCAGTGAAAAGGTCTTCGGTGTGGCTATCTTCGGTCCACTTCACACACATAAAGTTGAAAGTGGCTTTCACTGCTCAAGTTATCCTGTCGCTGCGCGTAACCAACACTTATAGTTATTTCTCTTATTAACGTGAAGTGGAAACTATCTGAGATGGACGTTATTCTTAACTTAGTTTGTCTGCTCTAAAAATGTACGATGTCTCAAACATTTAATGGCAAAATTATACACTGATGGATTTTCAGATAGAGGACTAATAAGGATAGATAAGTATTAATTTTTTATTGATCTAAACAAATTATAGATGAATACTACGCAAGTTAACAGAATATATACAAGATGATGAGTGACTGCTTCAATATAAGCTTTACAACGGTGCATAACATTTCACTATGCTCTCTCAAATATCCTTGTTGTTTTAGACAGACAGTAAGGCTGTTACCGACCTGTTCCTGTCCAATTTCAGTGAGATTTCATAAAACAACGTTCTCATGTAACCCTAAGAGGGGAAAAATCCGTGGGGTCAGTTTCGAGCATTGGTTCTCTACCTCAAAATACTCAATTTAGAATGCTCGAGCGTCAGTACAATTTTGTCTCTGAAATGTATGGGAAAACATGTACAACGTCGGGAGGCTATAGCACAGCAGTATTACTAGAACTGTATATAACTTCGAATGGTGCCTATTCTGTCGGACACGTCCCACGGAACAGATACCATTCGCGATGACGTGGCTGGCGCATCGATGTATATGGAACAGAGAAGAGGGAAAGAAAGGCAGGGGGTAGGTGGGAATTCGTGACTTCCAGTCGCGCAGGGCATGGTGTAATGCAATGGAGAGACTTTGTGCTCAATTGGGGGGGGGGGGGGGGTGTTAATGGACTAAGGACGCTGCATTGCAGTGGCACAAATTTTGAACTTTCACCGTCGCGTTACCACAATGACCGGCCAGAATACATGATGGGATCCGACAGTTGTAATAATTTGTATGAAATAGAGAAGGGATGGCTAATTTGTATGAAATAGGATCTAACATTAGAAGATCAGACTGAACCTCCACCTGTAGTTCATTTATCTAAACATCGAATCTCTCCCCCCCTCCCCCCTCCCTCTCCCCGATTCAACATTTCAACATTCTGCTTCTCGACCCCTCCATACTCATCTTCAATATACCATTCACTCTCTGTCGTATTCTAATTTTAACACCCCTCTAATGAACATGTTATTCCGTATTCCCCATCCTTCCTTGTTCTTTAGGTAATGACAATGGAATCTCGATCCCCTTCACTATTACACACACACACACACACACACACACACACACACACACACAGCAAGAGAAAGAGAGAACAAAAAGTAGCAGCTAAACCTCATACTTCAGATGACAGAGGAAAATAAACCGAGAGTCCTGCTAACAGAACAACAGCAGTTTCCGTGTTAGACAGGTTACTGTATTTCCACATCACCTGTGAAGTGTATACTTATCCCAGACAATGTAAAAAATGATCTAAGAAAGAAAAGGAATCATTCTGCCGCAAATGTGTGGCAAATTTTCATTAGTCAAATGCAATCACATTGTTCAATATAGAAAACCGCAATCAGGTAGAAATAACTATACGCACTATATTATTTCTGTACAAAATAGCATGTGACCTGTTTTTATTTATGACTGATAAATGAAAGAAATTATAATGAAGATTCTTTTCACATAAAAGACGTAACAGTACTAATAATGCAGCGTGTAAAAACGCGTTTCGCTAAGAAATGAAAATATATTTTCTAACGGCATAAAATGACAAATCCGACGAACTTTGTTACATGTCGTATGCATTTAGAACGTCTCCTACTAATTTTCAGCTTTAAGTTAGTCCTTAAAACTTTCATATTGCAAGCTTGTCATTTTGAGTAAATTATATATAATGCCACAGCATTAAATAAATAAAATAATAATATATTAAATGGATTCACAGTTGCGAATAAGGACAACCATCAGCTGTAGAATTGAACGATGGCAATGAAAATTTGTGCAGGATCGGGACTCGAGCCCGAATTTACCACTTATCACGAGTGGCCGCCTTTCCATTTTTGTTTGTTTTTTTGTTTGTTGATCTCGTGTTGTTCGTGATTATTCGTTCTATTAGTTCAGGGAGAACGTCCCATTACGCTTGCTCAAATTCATCGTATTTCCATTAACTCAGTTTTTTTTATTACAGAGGGCTGCTAACCCTCTGACCGAACACACTGAGCTACCGTGCCAGCATCCATTTGGCTATCCGTGCACGACTCACGGCCAGACGTAAACTTCTATATGTCGTCAACAATGCGTCTACGATCTGTACTCGTACATCCATTATGTATATTCCCGTACAGGTCAGACTTTGCCCGGTATCGGCAGAGAAAAACGATACTGCAGTGCCTGTCTTTTCTGATTACGATGCTAAGTACCGTTGGACATGCATGCATATCCAAAGGAACTTAGCACCGTAATCAGAATAATACAGGCACTGCAGTATCGAAATAAAAATAACAGGTTTAGTTGATTCGACGACGCTTAACTTCAACCTGAAATAAATACTAGCTCTGAGGTCAGGTAATACCTGTCGCTCTGACTGAATGCCCGATCTTCGGGAGCATTCACTCACGACGCATTCGAACTCACACGATACCCACATTCACTCTGTCGGAAAACACTTTAGAGAGTGTCCGCACATACATACTAAGGGTGCTTAACTGACCTCACATAGAGTGTATTCCTATTGTTGACTGGTAGCTCTTAGCCACAGTGTATGCTCGAATGCGAACTTACATTTTCATCTTTCATGTAACTGGACTGTGACTGGGAAGTTATTAACTCTTACACTGCACCGAAATTTCTTACTTACATATTGCGATTACTGTTGTTATCTGTAGTCATATATTTAAGTTAGTTATCTTCAATCAAGTATAATACACTTTTTTATTCTGTAGCTTTGCACCACTCATCATATTCGTCTGAACGACTCGAGTTAACGACACATTACCCACTGGTAATTTCAGCGGATAGGAAAGCCTCGGAGTAATAGAATAGGTATTAAAACTGTCTATCTTTAATAGCAGTATCCAAAAACAGCGGTGCAACCTAATTAAGAACAATTACGATAAAACCTGCCAGGAAAAGTCTCGGCAATAAAGTAGTTTTCAAAGTAGTGACTGAGAACGATCAACTTTCTCCATGTAGCGTAAAATGCACTAGAAACTTGTTAAGCTGATTGTTCAACGTCAGTTTATATTTAGGATTACTGGAAGCTGCTTTCTTGAAGCTCTCGGTTTATATGGTTCTTATGCATCAACTTTATTATTTTATTTAAATATCCGCTTGAGAAAATCTGTAATGCATAGATTCTCAGAGATGCAGGTGAAGTGGATGCAGCCGCTTTCTTATCTTAGCTGATGTCGGCGCGAATGACCCAGTCTCCCTGCTGTCATAGACCATCCTCGATTGCTTTATACGGTTGACTGAATTAGTCCAGGTCAGGAGCGCTCTAAACGCAGATGTAACTGAAACCTTATATTTATGTATGAAGCAAAAGCAGTCAGGCCAAGTAACCAAGAAAGGTTGATACAGAGTGAGGTGTGTCAGTGATGAGTCATTTTGCTGCCCATGATCGTTTCAGACTGTAATAGTACGCAATAACGTAATTTCATTTACAGAATAAACTGTTGTTCACCAACCTTGAAAATATGCAATGGGAAACGTCCAGTTCATTAAGACATATATATTCGAACCTATAGTTTGTTTTCTATGCAGTTTTGAAGACAGTGGATCTGCCGAATTCAAAGACGAAAAAATAACCATGTTTACCATTGTTCCAGATGGCGTGAGCGAAAACGGAAAGCAGTTCCACGTGGAGGTGCAGGGTGGCTTCTCAAACCTGCTACAAGGTCTGCGTATAGATACACTTCCGGTAAAACAAAAATGAGAAGCAGTTTGAGTGAAGGGATGCCGCTTTTGTCTGGGGGAATGGACTCGCCCATGACCCTGAAGTGGAAGAGACACAGACTAGTGCGTCAGTAATTATATTGCTTGGAAGATAAATATACGTTTTAAAATTCTCCTGATGGTTGATCTGAGTAAGAAAAAGCGTTCATCAAGTCTGTACCAATAAAATAATTTTGAATATGTTTACTTAGAAAACTGAGGTAGCTTGTGTCACAGGTGAGGAAGAGTTTACTTAAAGTGGTTGCTCCTCCTTGTTCGGGAAGTTCATGATGACGGTTGACCAAGCACTAATCATGTCGCCGGTGCCAATCGAGCCTCACAGTTAAACCTATCCAAGGGATGCACTTCGATTTTTATAGTTTTTGAATATGTTGTAGTATAGAGAAAAGTAAGAGACACATACACATAGTTTTATACGTGCCCATAAGGCCGTTAAAGGGGTGAAATACACCCTTGAAAAAAATTGAAGTAAGTATTCCCGAATGAATTTCGTTGAAACGGTAACAGATATAAGAAATCTTCCAATAAAAGCTTGTAATGTACGTTGCAGTCTTTTCTTTGAAATCACCTACTCCCCACCACTTCGTTTTCCAGTTCAGCATTTCTCTAACAGCAAAACGTATAGCATTGTTAATACCCATTTCAGTCAGATATGATGTAGTGATATTCGAAAGATCCATTTGTCAGAAATAAGAGAGAAATATCTTTTTATTGCTGTAAGCGCCTGATAAGTGTCCACTTCAATGCCATTTGTCATGTTGGACTGTTTAATAAATCTTTCCCACATAAATATATTCTAAATGTATATTGTCCTTATATGAGTATATGCACTTTCTTTTCATTTCATGTAATATAAAATACGTTGTGTTGCATTTGTGTTTTCTTTTTACATTTGGAGTGTTTTTGTTGTTTTCAATTTGTAACATTGTCAGACTTAATTGTTATATTTGAATTTTTTGTACATTATTGTAAATCTGTACAATAATGAGGAATCGAATAATTGTTTGGGTCAAAAAAATATTGAATGCACTTTGAGGGGGGGTTGGATTGCTGGGGTGAAGGAGACCAGACAGCGAGGTCATCGGTCTCATCGGATTAGGGAAGGATGGGGAAGGAAGTCGGCCGTGCCCTTTGAAAGGAACCATCCCGGCATTTTCCTGGAGCGATTTAGGGAAATCACGGAAAACCTAAATCAGGATGGTCTGACGCGGGATTGAACCGTCGTCCTCCCGAATGCGAGTCCAGCGTCTAACCACTGCGCCACCTAGCTCGGTGAATGTACTTTGATTCTGAGCACCAAGCATATGGACACTTGCTATTTCATGACAGGAGTTGCAAACGGGATCAGTTTTTAAAGCAAAAGTGAACACTTGTTTCACATTTAGGTGGTTTCTGTTCAACGTAGCCAGTCTTGAACCACGCATACTTTTAAAAAATTGACGAATATGAGAGAAGAAAATTGACTGAGACTGGGGGATTGAAATTTTAGAATAATATTTCTCAACTGCAAGTGAACATCGTAATTACATGGAATTCAATCATGTCTGAGAAATGCTTCAAAGAATTTTTCATGGCCAAAACATATATATACGTCCAATGCCTGAATCATACCAGTCGGTCCGTCAGGAATGGTTAATGTTCAGTTCTTTTCAACATTTATCAATGGTGTTGAATGTTGTTTCGTTATTCCCAGTCTATAAATCTAAACACAAGACAGCTTTTTGAGTCATATTATGTATTTACCTGTTCATACCATCCCATTACTAACTCAGAAGTCAATTTACCGAATGTGAAAACGAATACAAGGATGTTATCTGCTTTGTATACATCTTTTTCAACTTTTGTTTCGAATTTACCATATTTTTCTTTCAAAATTATGAGCAAGGGGGACATTAAATTTCTGTTTCCAGATGTAACATCTTGCATCCTATAAATACGAGTTAAGGCATTCAGGAATTTTTCTAGAATTTCATTTGGGGGATAATGTTCGACCTGCAAGCATTTCCAAACTGAAATTTGACTGGTCACAATTGTACACTTTTCCCACTCCAGCCAATAAATTTTCGAATGTACGGGTCTCCAGAAATTCATAAGCTTCTCCCCGTGATGCACCGTTATTTGCTACTTCCTCTTGAGTGATGAATGTATTGAATTTTCTTGAAACAGTCCAGTCTCTTACTTCGAAATTACGAATATATTCTTGGAAAGCCTTGAACAAATGTGAAAAATTATCATCATACATCCCTTGTAAAGCCCACCTCTTTATATCCAGATCGTGTGGTGGTACTGATTTGTCCACACCAATTTGAAATTTATGTAAGACATACTTGTAAATACCTAATAACTTTTCATTTTCTTTCCACCTACAGAAATTTGTGCTTTCCATTTATACAGACCTTCTATCTATGTAACCTTTCTGTGTCTGCATTTTACAGTTTCAAATTTAGTTTTACTAGAGCACCAAAATGTATTGGCTTTTTGTTTGGACTGAAGATCTATCTCACGTTTTGCTTTTTTATCATCTTTTACCGTTTTTTCATTAGAATAGGATCTCAAATTGCACTTTCGTCACCGAACCTTAAAGTAGTGTGACTTTCCATAAATACCTCATTATAAACAGGACCTTTAATCAAATCTTGTAACTGTGATGCAAAAGTAGTTTGTTCAGTAGTGATCATACTTTGCACATTTTATTGTGGCTGATCAAACATTGCACATAACAAATGGAATATGTTTTTTGAGTTCATCGACATTTTCCCTGTATGAATGCGATTAATAAAAGACTCGGTCTCGAAGACGTGAGTGAAGGGAACAGTAGTCTGCGCATCCAATATTCGGCGTGTCGGGATCACAGTTAGTCACGTGAACTAGACGTCCCGGCATGCAGCATTTCCCTCGCACCACTTGTCTCTACGCCGCTGCCCGTGTGGTTGGGTAAGGTTGATCGGCTGAGGGGAGAAGAGGGGGAATCGTCTCTTCCTTCCTGCTCGTGTCATGAAAGTGCATTTTTCCCTTGTGCTTGGTGTGCAAAATCAAAATGCATGCAGCATTCTTTGCCTCAAGCAATTCTGCATTTCTTTACTGTCGTACAGATTTACAATAATGTTGCAACAATACAACAATAATGAACAAACAAATTCATATATAACATAAGTAAATCACAACGATTAAACTTGAAAACAACAAAAAACGCCAAACGTAAAAGGAAACACAAATACAATGGAAGATATTCAATTTATAGTTAGCATAATCGTCTTGTGTGATTCAGCAACTGTATACATATTTAAGATAATTTTCATGTATTGTTCCGTCTCAGTTTCGCATTTTTAACTACATTACATTATTCGCTCACTCTGGATCGTTTTCAGATTTAAAACAAAGTAAAACTGAATATATACCGTCTAATATTTTACAATAAGTAGAAAAGAAAAGAACGGTTGTACATAAATGTAGAATTTACCTGAGCAGTTGCTCCAGCAACCCGTCTTGTCTTCTCAGTCATATATCACAGTAATGTGTTCTGCAACTGCGATCAAAATTTTAAATAGGTATATGTTGGAGGTGGAGGGGGGGAGTGGGGAAGGGAAAATGGAGTGATGCTGATTGGGGGAAAGGAAAGGAAGCAGGGAGGGGGTGGTGGGGATGTCACGAGTTTGAAAAGAGTGGTCGTGCTAAAATAACAGTACATTTAATTAGAATTCTTGTTGAAACACTAATAGTGCAGGACAGTGGACATGTAAAGTGTAAACACTATAAAATAGTGAAATTATAAAATGGAGAGAGGGGGGATTGAGAGTAGGCAAAGAAGGCATTGCAGGGGAGGGAGGGATAGTGGCAGTAATGCTATGTGTTTAGCAAGGGAGGGTCTTATTCTAGAATTGCAAAAAGTCAGTAACTTTAAAAACTTTCTGTTAAGACACCAGAATGGATGTGCAAAACTGTAGGAGGAGGTAAAATAGTAGATTATAAAAGTGAAAATAAAATAGGAAAAACTGGCTTTGTATCTGAAGACATTCAAAGTGTGAAACTCTGAAGGTATAAGGTCATAATTTCTTACCCTAAAAGTATAAACATAAAACTGTATAAAGATTTCTTTCGATACAATATTAAAAATATAGGCCTAGAACATTGGATGTACATACAGTGAAAGATGTAGCGATCGTAAAATCATAGAAGTGGGAAAATGTACAGGATTTAGAGCTGCATGAGGTGTCATTAAGTATTATGAATTTTAAAAAACAGAGAAAATTTTAAAATTCGTAATGTTTAATGACATTTCATGCAGTTCTAAGTGCTCTAAGTAATTCGACCTCTGTAATTTTACGGTCACTAAGTCTTTCTATGTTTATACACCCATTGTTTTAGGCCTACACCTTTAATATTTTATTGAAACAAACGTTTATACAATTTTATTTTTAAACTCTTAGAGTAAGAACTTACGACTTTATACTTTCGAAGTTTCATACTTCGAATACGTTCAGATATCAATTCAGGCACTTTATCTCCACTTTTCCACTCTATTATTTTGTTCCCCTTTCATAGTTTTGTGCATTCATTCTGGCATCTTAACAGAATGTTTTACCTATTGTTGATTTTTTGCAGTTTTAGTATAAGACACTTTCTTGTTAAACTCATAGCATCCCTGATGCTATCCCTCCTACCCTCCTTTCCTTGCCTTCTTTGCCCACTCTCAGTCCCTCCTCGCTCCATTTTATAGTTTCACAATTTCATACCGGTTACATTTTCTATCCCCACTGTTGTGCACTATCAGTGTCTCAACAAGACTTTTTATGTAATCACATGTTCTATAGTTTTAGGATTATCCATTTTTGAAACCACCACCTCACTACTTCCTCTCCTCTCCCTCAATCTGCCTCACTCTATTTCTTCTCCCCCTCCCCCACCTCCAACATACCTGTTTAAAAAAATGGTTCAAATGGCTCTGAGCACTATGGGACTCAACTGCTGAGGTTATTAGTCCCCTAGAACTTAGAACTAGTTAAACCTAACTAACCTAAGGACATCACAAACAGCCATGCCCGAGGCAGGATTCGAACCTGCGACCGTAGCGGTCTTGCGGTTCCAGACTGCAGCGCCTTTAACCGCACGGCCACTTCGGCCGGCTACCTGTTTAAAACATTCAGCGCAGCTGCAGTACACAATACTCTGATATATTGTTCTGAGTGGGATTTTGAAGCTTAGGTAAATTCTACACTTATGTACTATACTTTTCTTTCGTGCTTATCGTAAAATATTAGATGGAACATATTTAGTTTTACTCTTTTTTAGATCTGAAGATGATATGGGTGAGTCACATAACGCTACCGCTGGATATATTTCGTAAGCCACATCAAATACCGACGAACCGATTCCACAGACCGAACGTGAGGAGAGGGGCTAGTATAATTGTTTAACACAAACCATACAAAAATGCACGGAAGTATGTTTTTTAACACAAACCTACGTTTTTTAAATGGTACCACGTTAGTTTTGTTAGCACATCTGACCATATAAACAATTACGTAATCAGTGCCGTTTGTTGCATTGTAAAATGTTAATTACATCCGGAGATATTGTAACCTAAAGTTGACGCTTGAAACCTCCGACGTTCAGTTGCGTGTTGTAACAAACACGGGCCACGGTCGGCGAGCAGCATCTGCAGGGACATGTTTACGATGACGACCGTGTTTACGAGTGTGGCTGTAGTGCGCTGTTATGGTTTGGTCTAGCTGTCGCAGTGTCCGCATGTAGCGCTTGCTGCTATTGTTATTCTGCATTCGTCTCTGTACGCAGACCAACTGTAGTACACCGTGTTACCAGACGTCTGTGATAGTGTAGTGTTGTAGGAACTGTGACCATGATGTATTCGAACTCTGAAAAGGCGGAGATGACACTCATCGATGGCGAGTGTCGACGAAATGCAGCTGAAGCCTGCAGGGTGTATGCAGAACGGTACCCGGACAGAGAGCATCCAACGTGCCGCACATTGCAAAACATCTACCGCCAACTGTATGCAACAGGTATGGTCGTAGCACGCAAACGGGTCCGTAACAGGCCAGTCACAGGAGAAGAGGGTGCAGTTGGTGTGTTAGCTGCTGTTGCCATGAACCCACACATGAGTACACGGGACATTGCGAGAACCGGTGGACTGAGTCAAAGTAGTGTCATGCGCATACTGCATCGTCACCGCTTTCACCCGCTTCATGTGTCGCTACATCAGCAATTACATGGTGATGACTTTAATCATCGCAGGCAATTCTGTCAATGGGCATTAACAGAGAATGCGTTGCAGTTCTACCTGTTTACCGATGAAACGGGTTCCACAAACGATGCAACAAACGGCACTGATTACGTATTTGTTTATATGTTCAAATGTGCTAACAAAACTAACGGGGTTCCATTTAAAAAAACGTAGGTTTGTGTTAAAAAACGTACTTCCGTGCTTTTTTTTATGGTTTGCATTAACCAATTACACTAGCCCCTCTCCTCACGTTCGGTCTGTGGAATCGATTCCTCAGTATTTGATGTGGTTTACGAAATATATCCAGCGGTAATGTTAGGTGACTCACCCTATATATATATATTCTCTTAATTTTGTGCAATATACATTTTTAATTAGGTTACGTGTTTGGATCACCCTGGATCATCTTCAGATCTAAAACAAAGTAAAACTATATAACACTTACAAAAGAACCCAACATGACACTTGGCAAGTGGTACTGACATGGACAACTGTTGGGTACATGTGCTGTGATAGAAAGATGTTTCTAGCTTATTCCTGGCAAATGGATGTTTGGAATACCGCTTCATTGTATATGAATGAATTTGATATTAACGACGCTATTATTTAAATGTCGAAGTGAAAATCAAAATAGTGGGGAAGGAGATTTTGAAAAAAAAAAGTCTTTTGCCTCAAATCTGGCTACACCATTAGAATGTAAGTTAAAAGCCGTAGAACTGTTATTGGAATTTTATTTCTATCCGATACCGTTTCAACGGTATCCATTCGCAAATGTTTAACTGTATGTTTTCAGGGTTCTGTTTCACGCCCTTATTGGTCGTATGAGCACATATGAAAAATTAGTTTCTTATTTTGCTGTACAATATAACATATACAAAGCCGATCAAAATCGGCATGTGCCCTTGGGTAGGTCTACTATTTAGTGGCGTAATAAGCCGAAATAGTAATTTGATATTGCCAAGGAAAATATGCAAAATTGCGACTTTTGAACTGTGCACAAATGTTTGATTCTTAAGATGACAATGATTTCAGGCTTAGACGTGATTAGATAACAAACAAAGCTCTTGTCACATCACTGCGTCATTGCTCGTTAGTGTGATGATAAGTAGGACTTTTATGGATAAGCGATGATGGCATTCTGTTGGAACTTGAGAATATAATCATGACAGTAGCGGAGAATCCTTTGTTGAATGATACCAATCATGATTCCGATACCCCGAAATTTGATGAGTAAAACAGCGTGTGCTAGAATATTTTAAGAGACAATACGTATTTTATCAATGTCGGACACCTATCATGTACAAGCTATTCGCTCATTTAATTTCCTGATCCTTGACCGGCCCGTATACCGAATCGTATGTTGAGCTGTCATTCTTTTAACTGTATAATCTTTTTCCAAACGATTCAGTCTTTTTACAGTAAATCACCAAGTCGTTTACAAGTGGCAGTGCCTACAGAACAGTTAGGTGTGATGTATAGACGCCTTCAGCAATTGTCAGTTGCATATTCGTGGCATGTTTACGCGTATTACGTGTGAATCTTCGTTTAACACTTTCGCTGCGGCTGACGCTTATAAGCGTCACAACAAGCCATGAGCCAGTGCGGCTGACGCTTATAAGCGTCCTCGCTCACTGTCGGATTACTCAGTCTAGTTGCAGCGTTTAAGCTAGCATCAAAGCGTGTAAACTTTTGTTTTGTGTGGTCAGTTACCGAACGTATATTGTTCGTAATGAACCGACACCTGGTCCTTCCAATGTGAAAAGGAGCAGGAAAAGTGTCAAATCGACAGAGGAACAGTTACTTAGTGTACTAAACGACAGTGATTTTCTGTGCAGTGAGGACGAGGCATACCACGGAGATTGTCATTCAGAGGGTGCAGAAGAACTGCAGAGTGATGATAGCGTGGAAGCACAGCTTTCGAATCTGTTTCGTGACAGTTCCGCTACTACTCTGACGACCTCTAACAGAGTCAATCTTAAAAATGCGCATTTGAAGTAAATATAATTTCAAATGAATCCAGTTTCCTTTCCCCTTTTTTTCCTTCATAATAATTTGCGTTTTAGAATCCAAATTTTTGCTGAATGCGGTGGATTTGGTGCTTGTTTGTACTGTATTTTTTGTTACATTATCAACAGATGACGAACATTTGAATGACGCCTGTGACCCCCATTGGTGTCAGCAAACAGACGTTAAAACATGACCACAATACAGTCGAAGCTTATTTGAAGTAATGCATCTAAGGTGTCATCATTAAGTCAGTATAGAAAATGATCCTAGAGATCTTACAAGGTCCTGACGTCAGCCTGTAGCTCAGATGTGCTTAGGAGCGTCGGCTCCGAGCGGTACCTGCCGTTTCAGAGTGTTACCGGCCCGCACTCGCACGTTGCCGGGCCGCACTGGAGAGTTGCGCGCCTGCACCGATGCCGCAGCGAAAGTGTTAAGTGATAGTTGGTTTATCGGGTCTTAGGCAAACTCAACGAGCGTGAGTCACTCCACTCGTTCTTGAGTTACTAGCTCTATTTAATAATGCTGCGGACTTTGCGGAACGCAAGATTTGGCCCGTAGTGAGTGCCGATACGCTGGAGGGAGTTTCGTTTCACTCGAATTTCTCAATTTTAACGGAATTCCTGCAATCTTGAATCTCTGACACTGACCACTGTGCTCTATTCTGTGCTCTCTCCTCCCACCAAGTTAAGCTTCTCATACACTAGTGCAATGTCTGTACGTGACAGTATCTATCTACTTCGATGCAATATTCCTTCGGACTAGCATGTGCGACTGAGGGAAAGGACACGGCTGACAATCGACAGTCCTATTAAATTATGAAACGTATTCGAAAATTGAGAATACGGTATAATAAGAGCCATACAATTTACTGGATACATATGAAAACTTGTGCCGGATCGGGACTCGAAAGTGAATTTTCCTCTTTACGCGAACGGTCGCTTTGACCACTTCGTCTATACTGGCACGTTTTCAGGACCGAACCAAATCTTAATTTGTCCCAGAGTCTGCTTCCCAAAGTGCATGCACAATCATGTGATTCCCGATTTTTCTTGTCATATTGCCTTCGCTTTGGCATGAAATACAATAGTGCATTGTCTGTATTTGACAGCGTCTCTGAAGTTCAATGCACTCTTCCTTCGGACATGCTTACCAACTTAATTGGAGTACACTGGATCTCAACAACATATTCTGTTTTTACCAAACCAGTTTGGTTCTTATTTACCGGCTAACCAATCTGAGAAACTGGGAAGGAAGTTAAAGCAGAAGCCGGCTGTGGTGGCCGAGCGGTTCTAGGCGCTTCAGTCTGGAACGGCGCGACCGCTACGGTCGCAGGTTCGAATCCTGCCTCGGGCATGGATGTGTGTGAGGTCCTTAGGTTAGTTAGGTTTAAATAGTTCTAAATTATAGGGGACTGATGACTTCAGCTGTTAAGTCACGTAGTGCTGAGAGCAATTTGAACCATTTTTAAAGGAGAAATGCAGCAATCTGACGCGTGCTTGTATGCATGCGAGATCGTGTGCGTCTGCATGTGTGCGTGCATCTGTATGTGTGTCTGGAGGTGGGGGGGGAGGAGAGGGGGTGAGTGAGTGTGTGTCTGTGTATTTACTCCCTGAAGGACAGAGATTTGTACTGGGGAAGTTAGTGCAGCGGGAAACTTGTGCTCTGTAGTTCGGAGTCCGTGGATCAAAGTTGTGAGGACTATAAACCACCAGCTTAGCCCGGAGATGCCGTCTGGCGGGTGACAGCTGCTCCCTGCCATTAACTGAGAAACGTTCCATGGTCACCAAAAGACTCGTCGGGAATATCTGGCTGGTCATGGAGAAACATGTGGTAAATATGTGTATTCTGTCGAAAGTCACTCGACGTCTGACTGCCGCAACTAACGGCGACGAAAGATTGCAGAGCAGCTTCTGAAGAACGATTCATACTTCACAATGCCTTCCGAAGACGAGCAGATATAAGTCGTTAATCCATATGTAACAGTGTCGACGTTACGTTCATTGCTGTATATGTCTGTCAGAGATAAAGATATTCTAATACTTTTTACAATAAGCAACGTAAACGTACGAGGTGACTCAGCTGTCGCTACCTATAGGTTTTTTGGAACCCGCGATGCATTCAAAAACCATGCGCGAGATTTTCATATTCTCTAGTTCGCTATGTGTAAACGTTTAAGTTCTACAGAAAAAATGAGCAGAAACTTTCTGTAAGAAAATTTAATCTAGTCAAATTTTGTGCTGGGATACGTTTTCGCTGGAGCATACGGTTTTCTAGTTATTCAAGAGAAACGCATTTGAATGTAGTTTTTGTACGTTTTTCTTGAATAATCCGAAAACCATAGGCTCCAGCGAAAACGTATTCCTGTACAAAATTTAATAACATTAAATTTCCTACAAAAAGGTTCTGTTCATTTTTTTCAGTAGGACTAATAGTTTGTGATCAAGAGAATATGACAGCATCGCTCGTGGTTTCTGGAAGTGCTAATTTGTCTTCATAACAAGGCAGTATGGAAATTCTATACACGGTGTTGTATGTTTCAAAATGTATGTATAAATCCATAAACTACTTCTTTTCTTTCAAGTCGAGTAGTTAATTACTTTGAACAGTTCCTAGTCTTCCCAGAGTTCGGTTTCTACAGCCAGAAGTTTCATATCAATAAGCCTCTCCTGAGCCACTGGAATTGAAAATACCATATCAATTGAAGACATAAAGTCTGAAAATGAGTCCGTGGTCATATTTTTGGCAATTTATTTTACAGATCCGTTTTGATCACACAAACCTTTACACTTCACTATTACCAGTTTCGGCTGCTGCCATCGTCAAAATGGTTCAAATCTCTGAGCACTCTGGGACTTAACATCTGAGGTCATCAGTCCCCTAGAACTTAGAACTACTTAAACCTAACTAACCTAAGGACATCACACACTCTCATGCCCGAGGCAGGATTCGAACCTGCGACCGTAGCGGTCGCAGGGTTCCAGACTGAAGCGCCTAGAATCGCTCGGCCACAGCGGCCGGCTGCCATCTTCCGATCATAAAATATTCTGATGTAATATCAACATCAAACTAAACATGTAGGTACATAGTAAGTGCACTTACTGTATATTACATCAGAATATTTTATGATCTGAAGATGGTAGTAGCCGAAACCGGTAATAGTGAAATGTAAACGTTTGTGTGATCAAGACGGATCTGTAACTCATTTACTTATTGCAAAACTTACTAGTGATGTCGGTAACATTCTCAGTACAGTCTGAACATCAGGAAACGACGAAATGAAGTTTTTAATATGGGAGATAAGTTTTTTCAACGGTCCTGACCCACCTCCAAATCCGCTGTTCTGTCAGACAATCTGTATCTCTCTTTAGTTTGTTTCTTTTCTCAATGAAAAATGAACATCCAAATTTAACCTTGATATTTAATTTATTCTTAATTCACTTTCCCGAATTCAGCAACAAATTTAAATGTGTTATCAGGCTGGCTGAAGTAAATGTAATGCACTATCAACAGAATTTATTTATAATAGAAAAAGCAAATTTTAATCCTACTCCAACAGCTGGTAATTCAGTGCCCACTTTGATATTACAGAATGCCTCTGAATACCGGATATAAAATGCAGCAGTACCGGAATTATCAAATCTGGATATCAGTTTAACAGGTCGCTGGAAGACTGAGAAAAGCACGAAGAAGAAGAAGACTGGAACGAGGAAAGATGAGTGTCCTGATAAATGTACGGAAACGCTAGTTTTCTGTTGGACAGGAAAGAGGTGGAACAGGCCAGTAGCGAATCTACGCTGATGAAAACAGGCAAAAATTTAGCCACCTCTTGATTTCAGCGTTATTTTTGTTCAGAAGCGGGATAGCGAGTAATTTCTTCTGCGGTCAGCTGAAATGGACAAGACGACGAATAAAGATGTAGAGCCATGCGTCCCTATAGCCTAGATGATGGACGTGGCATTGGTAAGTCCAGTGATTAAAAAGACGTAGAAAATAGAGCGTGCGGAAATCACGTCCCCAGTCATGTCACATGTACCGTAACTGAACGGAAGGACTAATATTGAATGATGCACACTTATCTTACGCTAGCATAGATGCTAACTCGAGACGCTAGGAGCTCTCCTTATGTTCGCCGCGTATACCATACCACAATAGCTGTGATGGTCTGTTCTGTCCAATTTCGAGGCGCATTCGGGATTATACCGATGTCTTTTACAGTATTTTTATTTTGTTTCTTATAGTGTAAGTAACGGTGCACTGGGAATGGCTATGGGAAGGGAAAGTTTCGTAAATATTTCCGCTGATTTATGTCACCTGTGACCACGACTTAAAATGAACGCTTCTCGTGTACACGACTTTGTCTGAGATCGTCACTTATTTTTGACGTCCTCCCTCGGTAGCTGAGTGGTCAGCGCGACAGAATGTCAATCCTAAGAGCCCGGGTTCGATTCCCGGCTGGGTCGGAGATTTTCTCCCCTGAGGGACTGGGTGTTGCGTTGTCCTAATCATCGTTATTCCACCCGCACCGACGAGCAAGTCGCCGAAGTGGCGTCAAATCGAAAGATTCGCACCCGGCGAACGTTCTGCCCGACGGGAGGCCCTAGTCACACGACTTATTTTGACTAATGCAGTTACTGCGCTATGGTGTTTTTGGAAGGCTGATTGATGTTTGTCGAAGGTGATGTGAGTGCTAAGGTGGTCTGTTAGCAGTTAATGAACAATCAACTCCAAGACATTGATTATGCAGATAATATACTGATCGGTATGAAATCACATGACGATGTTAGATGATCCTTTTTGGATAGGTAAAATTAAAATTTGTTTCCTTGCAGTAGAATATGTAGCGTTAATGAGAGAGAAATTGATGATGTCTGTAAGATCCAGAATAGTAATTACCTATGCCCGTGATTACTCCGTCATTAAATATATCCTCTGAAGAAATTCTCAGTACTGCTTTATTTTTCTGTGTTTTTAGACACTTATCTTTTGAGAAAAATAGTTTGTCGCGAATGTGTTTAACATGTGATGACTGATACATAAGAAGAGAATACGGCAAGTGTCCCAACCCAATTTCCCAGAGATTTCATTCAGTGGAAGATGAGTGAAAAATGAAGAAACGTGTCTCGGTTTCTCCGTAGATACTCGACCGCTTCTGAGAAAACGACCGTCATGGTTTTAGTTGTATTTATACGACCTTCAGTGGGCGGTAAACTCTCCGCGACTGTTAGCGCAGCGGCTGACGTCGCCGCTTCTCACATTTGTGTTCCATGTTCTAAACACGATTCTTTTCTTTATTTCTTTTATGTCTCATTTGTCTACTCATGTACATAGGTTACTACATGGCTGTCTTTTTATCAAGTTAGGGGATACAAGAACGTTATGTAATGTGTAAAACTAAAACTGGATTTCACAATCAGTGTCATTCATTTATTTTATAGTAGATATGTGTATGTTATTTTCATGGTTTACAATATTTTTAAATTCTCGTATTCTTACATTTTATTCTTATAGCCGTTCTTAATTCTCATATTTTATTATTATGTTTATTCTTCAGGAAGATTAAGTGCTTTCCCTTGGGTGATACCGATCGTAGAAACATTCGAAGTATAGAAATTCCGAATACCAAGGGCATCACGTGAAGACAGGTTTGCCGCGGCGATATTTCTTCATATGAATCTCATTCGGGAAGGAAACGTCGTTAACACTGTTGAAGATTTCACGCTTGGCCAATAATTTCGCGGAAACCCAGACTTAACGAATCACTTTTCCGAAAATTGGCGCTTGGAATTGATTATGAACTAAGGTACACTACAGAAATTTCACCAAAAACAATTTCAAATAGTTTATCCAGTCATTTCTTTAATTATTCATTAAGCAGACAAGCAGTCAGCAGACGAATAAGGTTCAAATGGTTCAAATGGCTCTGAGCACTATGGGACTCAACTGCTGTGGTCATAAGTCCCCTAGAACTTAGAACTACTTAAACCTAACTAACCTAAGGACAGCACAGAACACCCAGCCATCACGAGGCAGAGAAAATCCCTGACCCCGCCGGGAATCGAACCCGGGAACCCGGGCGTGGGAAGCGAGAACGCTACCGCACGACCACGAGATGCGGGCGACGAATAAGGATAACGTTATTTCTGTTTACAGTGGAAAACATTCGTGTAGTAATCTTCTACGGACATGGGTAGATAAATGAAACACAAAAATAAAAATAATAAATGGGTTTGGAAAACGGGGCGCAAAAGTGACAATTCGTAGGTGCCACCGCCCCTGTTGAACGTTTTACTCGCTAGGAGACACATGAAGTCCCTCGTAACTTTGTCCGTCGTTTTCTCAGATGCGGCCGAGTATCTGTGGATAGGTCGAGACATGTCTTCGCTTGTTTTGACTCCTCTTCCTTTGAGCGAATATTCTGGGAAATCGTGTTATGGCACGTGCCGCGCCCTCCTCATTAGTGGGATCTGATTGGTGACTGGTGTGCGAAAAACTGATTTAATTTGTACACTACTGGCTATTAAAGTTGCTACCACGAAGATGACATGCTACTGACGCTAAGAAGATGCTGTGATATGCAAATGATTAGCTTTTCAGAGCATTCACACAAGGTTGGCGCCAGTGGCGACACCTACAACGTGCTGACATGATGAAAGTTTCCAACCGATTTCTCATACACAAACAGCAGTTGACCAGCGTTGCCTGGTGAAACGTTGTTGTGATGCCTCGTGTAAGGAGGAGAAATGCGTACCATCACGTTTCGGACTTTGATAAAGGTCGGATTGTAGCCTATCGTGATTGCGGTTTATCGTATCCCGACTTTGCTGCTCGCGTTGGTCGATATCCAATGACTGTTAGCAGAATATGGAATAGGTGGGTTCAGGAGGGTAATACGGAACGCCGTGCTGCACCCCAACGCCCTCGTATCACTAGCAGTCGAGATGACAGGCATCTTACCCGCATGGCTGTAACGGATCGTGCAGCCATGTCTCATTCCCAGATGGGGACGTTTGCAAGACAACAACCATCTGCACGAACAGTTCGACGACGTTTGCAACAGCATGGACTATCAGCTCGGAGACCATGGCTGCGGTTAACCTTGACGCTGCATCACAGACAGGAGCGCCTGCTGGGTGCACGAACGGCCAAACGTCATTTTCTCGGATGAATCCAGGTTAAGTTTACAGCATCATGATGGTCGCATCCGTGTTTAGCGACATCGCGGTGAACGCACATTGGAAACGTGTATTCGTCATTGCCATACTGGCGTATCACCCGGCGTGATGGTATGGGGTGCCATTGGTTACACGTCTCGGTCACCTCTTGTTCGCATTGACGGCACTTTGAATAGTGGACGTTACATTTCAGATGTGTTACGACCCGTGGCTCTACCCTTCACTCGAACCCTGCGAAACCCTCCATTTCAGCAGGATAATGCACGACCGCATGTTGCGGGTCCTGTACGGGCCTTTCTGGATACTGAAAATGTTCAACTGCTGCCCTGGCCAGCACATTCTCCATATCTCTCTCCAATTGAAAACGTCTGATCAATGGTGGCCGAGCAACCGACTCGTCACAGTACGTCAGTCACTACTCTAGATGACCTGTAGTATCGTGTTGATGCTGCATGGGCAGCTGTACCTGTACACGCCATCCAAGCTCTGTTTGACTCAATGCCCAGGCGTATCAAGGCCGTTATTACGGCCAGAGGTGGTTGTTCTGGTTACTGATTTCGCAGGATCTATGCACCCACGTTGCGAGAAAATATAATCACGTGTCAGTTCTAGTATAATATATTTGTCCAATGAATACCTGTTTATCATCTGCATTTCTTTTTGGTGTAGCAATTTTAATGGCCAGTAGTGTATTTAGAAGCATGACAACCAGCGTTCAGATTTTAACTTTCGGTCCTAGTTTTTTTGCTGCCAATTTTGATTATTTCTCTCTGGATATGATATTGCACTGTGAACTGTGCCAATTTGTACCGTGGCTAGGAGAGCAAGAAAATGTATGGGCGCCACAGTAATTAGCCGGGTAAGTCAACTCAAAAATCAGAGTAACGGTGCAGAGCCGGGAAATAGCAATTCAATAGCACACTTAAATTCCCTACCACCCAGCAGTCGGCGCTCATGCTCTCTGTCGAGCGAGGACGCGCGTATCTCTTTGACAGCGAGCGCAGCGCGTCAGCAGGGCGTGAAGCCGTGGGAAGGCACGTTTATTTATTTACTTCATTAACATTACAGAGTAACGCACCGCTTTGAAATGTAAGATGGGTCGTATGCTTCTAAATCTAACAGAAAAGACTTCTCATTATCACTGAATCGTTGCGGCTGGCGCTAGGGTGCTCCACTTGCATCGCTAATATCGATATTCGGCTTCCTGCTATCTTTCACTGCTCCCCCGGCAGTTTTCCGGGTGAACGTGTGACAAGAGTCTTCGGTCGGCGTTCAACGAGCCAACTTGTGATGAAAACAAGCCCGCGTCCCTATCCGTGGTGCATGGGCCTCGCCGTGCTCGCCGCCCTTGTCTTTTGTCGCGCCGGATGTACGGTGTCGATCATTGGGCGCCTTGACGTGCAAAATCGTGGTGGGTTCGTCGTATCACGCTGAACAGCTTCCTTGCTCGTAATTTGCAAGCTTCAAGTTAGTACGACTTTTATTCTGTGTTCAACTAAGAAGATTGTTGAAATTTATGGTGGCATGGGTAGCTGTCGGAGGTGTTTCTTAACTTGGATCCACAGTGTCTATTTTTATGGAGGTTAATTTTCCATATTACGTTTCTGCTTATCGGCGGAGTGTGTGTTTTAAGTGGTTTTCATGCAAAATTTAACTTGTTTTAGCGCATATTTCCAGCTTTGGGACTGGCTGCGGTTGTGTACGTGCCCCGCAGCCGTAGAGTTGAGGGTTTAATCATTTGTCACGGCAGCATGTGGTATGTTTATTTAATGTTGTAAGTGTCTTAAGGCAACTGGAAGTGATCTCTAAAGCTTCCCGCTAATTTACTGGGAGACGGGTAATGTTAGAGTATTGCTCTGTAAGAATTTGGGGGTGTACTTAGTATTTATTCCAGTGTGACTGTGATTTGACCTTGTTTTCATTGGAATCTATTTGTGCTGCAAGCCATTTGTGAAGACTGCTTGTTCCCTGACGTCGGTGCGGTTATGGATTGTCAGGACCGCTCATTGTGGTGCCGGTCGGATTATATATAAATATATACCGCCCGCTATGTGACCTGTCCACATGCCGTGGGCAGTGAACGCTTGTATTGTCTACCGGCCGTAGCATTATTGCTTCCAAACACTGATATGGGCCTTGAGGCTGTTCTCTAAAATTAAATGCAATTTGGGAATAATTCTGAGTCATTATGTCCGTTAGTTAAGTGAGACCACCCTGTTATAATATTATCGTTTCTGTAAGTTATTTTACTAGTTGAGTTATTAGTAGCCATTCTTATTTAACACCTATTTAATCATTTATGTATCTTTGATGAACATGCAACTTGTTATTACTTCTGTGTGCAAGTTTCGCGACCGTGGTTGGCCCACCTTGTATTTTTAGTATAAACATGTTCCAATGTGGACCTTTATGTGGGCAGTTCAGTTTTATTAAGCTTTAAGATCTCTTTGTTCATTGTGAAGCTGTATTATGTGGCTGTGTAACTTTGGTTGGAGTGTTATTATTCTCTTGAGACATGGTTAAACAAGAGCTATTGTTTCTGATTATTCACCGTGCCTACTATCAACGATTTTGGTTGCGGAAGCAAAATAATGATTCTTATTCGTGTTTATGCAATTACATCAAAGTGAAGATTTGTATACTCCACCAGTAAGAGGGCAAATTTCCGAATTGAAGTTTATAATAAAGTCTATTTTGAGTCAAATTTAAATTGTAAGACAATCACAAGCTTGTCCATCATCAGTGATCCCGAGCTTCCTATTTCCTTTAAATGACTGTGGTGAGATTGTAAATTTGATTTTCTAAAGAATTTTATAGTACCACGGTTCAGTTACAAACTTCCTAGTATACATTTGTTAATGCTTTTTTACATAATATAAAGCAAATAACAAATGAAAATTTCTCTAAGATTACATTTAATTACTTATTTCATTAATAGTACAGAGTAACCCACCGCCTTGAAATGCAAGGTGGGTCGGATGCTTCTGAATCTAACAGCAAAGACTTCTCATTGTTACAATCTTATTGGTATACAGTTGTTAATGCTTTTTTTAATAACATAAAGAACGTAATATATAAAGATTTCTCTGAGGTTACAGCGAATTGAATGCTTAACAATTGTTAAAATGGTTCCATATAATTTGTTACTACCTAGTTGATGAGAATATAATTAATATAATGCAAATGTCAAAGAAGAAAAAGAAACTGTAACACAATGAGCGTGGTGAAAATAATTTGTAGTATGTGGAGGGAAGTGATATGGTGCAGTTGGATGTGTAATACAGTCTAAGTAGCATGTTGGTTAATAATGGCCTATTTATACCTACTTCAGATAAAGTCTCGGTACAACCTCGAGGTATTCTCATCCGAAATGGTTTGTGCTATGTATGTATACACAGATTATACAGATTAAATGCTGATTGAGCACTTAATACACGAAATACATGAATTTTAGCTTTACATGAGAAATACGCTTATGTTTGTAACTTGTTTGTAGAAATAGAGTATAGTTCATTGCTACTTGAAGTTAATACATTTCTGGTATATAAAATTCATTGATTGTAGCTTTGAATAGAGAAGAGAATATACACAATAAGACGAGCAGTACATTACTGCTTGTGTGCAGTATGTTTTAAACACTGTGTAGGATGTCATTGGGGAGGAGGAGCCTCGGAATAAAAGTACTTACAGCCTTCTCCTCCTAAGCGACATTACCTTATTACTGCAGTCTGTGGTGCCGGTGTTTATTGTTTTGATTGTTGTGTTGTTTGTGACTGTGTTGTGGCATACAGTGTCATACATTGTTGGTTTTGGTCCCTTACATGTTCATCCCTTCTGAGTCATGTTCACTTGGTGTTCCTTCCTCGGTTTCGGAATCTGTGGTCGTGTTTGTGTCCTCCCATGTGGTTTGTTATGTTGTTTGCGTTTGTCCACTCCTTCTTCCATACGGGTTTTGGCGCTTGTATTCTTCATGCAGAGTGTTCGATACGACATCGGCTACGCTTTTTATGTTCCAGTCATCGGGATTACGTTTTACTCTGGCGATGTCACTGTCATTCTGTATAGGTCTCACTTGTGCTATCGTGTTGCACAGCAGTGTGGCATGTTCTGGTGTCACAGTTTCTCCGCATGCGCATATTTCGTTAGTTAGTCCCATACGGTTTAAATGTACCGGATACGGCCCGTGGCCTGTCATGAAATGGACCATGTTTCAGTTGTAGTCTTTCGTGTACATCTTTTCGAAGCAGCAGTAATCGTACTCTTGACGACACTTCTAGAATATTGTTTACTGTCCTTTTGCCATTTCTTCCTGTTTTAAATTTTATTTTAACCTCGTTATCGAACTCGTCTTTAGTAATGTGTTCACTCCGGTTTGTTTCGTAGAGCTCTTCTAAGAATTCCTGGTCAGTTAAATATGTTGAGACATGATGCAGCGCCGGCCGCGGTGGTTTAGCGGTTCTAGGCGCTCAGTCCGGAACCGCGAGACTGCTACGGTCGCAGGTTCGAATCCTGCCTTGGGCATGGATTTGTGTGATGTCCTTAGGTTAGTTAGGTTTAAGTAGTTCTAAGTTCTAGGGGACTGATGGCCACAGATGTTAAGTCCCATAGTGCTCAGAGCCATTTGAACCATGATGCAGCAGGGGACTGAACTTCTTGGGTTCTTCACACCTAATGTCCTGAAGTTGTGCTGTTTTCTCTATCAACTTTTTCTTCTCTACTTGTGATTCTGTTTCAATTATTACGGTGTTTTCTGTTGACCCGTTTGATTTTATTTTTAATTTGTCTTTCTTAAGTTTAATTGTTTTAGTGATGGTTTCTCTAATGGTTCTCGCATCTTGGTTGGTTTCTGATTTAAAGAAATGTGTGCTGGACTGTTTAGCTTTTGTTTGTTGATTGCGTTCCTGTACTTTGCTTATAGGTTTTGCAATCGGACCGGCAGCCGCAACGGCTGCAAATGAGAGTGAAAGGGGTTTATTTTCTGTCTGTAGTCTCTGATTTTCGGATTCGAGTTCCGCTATTTCGTGTTCCAGGCGCTGAATACGTTCCTGGGCATCTGGTGCGCTTGCAACCGCTAGTTCTTTTCTGAGTCTGGCGTTTTCAGTTCTGAGCTCTTGATTTTGTCCACAAAGCCTTGCTTGACCTTGTGCGAGTCTCCAAATTTTGTCTCTAACATGCGATGTAATTGCGGTTGATGTCCTTTTTTGTTTTAGTTCATTCTGGAACTACACTAAGATCTCATCTACAGCGCTTATCATTTTAGTTTCCATTTTCTTTCTTTTGGGAATTAACTCTTAGCTGGATACCACTCGTCTTAGTCAACCCGGGGTCCTGCCCGTCGGAGTCGCGTCCTACGACTGATTTGTAGCTCACATTGATTCCGGGAGCGCATTCGGCATTTCCCAAAGTAGCAGCGGCTGCCGCCAGCGTGGACCAGGTTGTACGCTCCAGTGTCCGCGTAACTTGGTTAAAAGTCGATGCACACGTCCCAGATGCTTCAGAGTGAGACAAAGAGAGCGGTCACCGGACGAAATTTGCTGTACGGCAACCGATTCCAGATTACAGCAAAAGTCTGTTTGACGTACCCAGCCGAAGCGGCCACACCAGATCGGCGGCGGTGCTAGAGGCCAGTCAGCCGTTGGCAGCGTCGGCCAAAGCTTTATTCAGAGCTGGGTGTCTTGTTTACGTTCCGACGTGGCTGGTCCAGTGGTTTGCCGCTGTCGTTTGCAGACGAAGCGGCAGTGGGGACGGAGATGGTTGGCAGAAGTGGGCCGGGATACGCCGGCGAAAGTACACAGACTTTGTACAACCCAAACAGTGCCGCGGCGTCGGAGAGACAGCGTGGAGGCAGCAGAGCAGTTGGACTCCGAATGGTCAACACGCGAGACATCACAGGGCCCCAGCAGCAGACAGTGTTAACCTCGACGAAGGAAATGCAGAAGAGTTTCCATTACGGCGGCGGGCAACCAAGGTATAAAACTGAACTGTATTGTTGAGTGGTACTCATATTTGCATTTGTGCTGGCCTGAGTGTGAGACCAAGAGTTTAAATGTCAAAACATAGTGGCGCCGTGGCAGCGTCTGAATTAGCAGAACTTTCCTCTACATAATTATAGTCGAACTGAAAAAGCATGGCAGAACCATTGTGTGATCTGGTATAAGGTCGTAGGCTTCCACAGCCGGTGTCGTTTTGGATAAAATGATCTTATGTACTGGGCGCGTCGTTGTAAAGAACTAAAACAACTAAACAGCCGACGCTCGAACCCGACTTGCTGAGGTCCTCTTCAGGACGTTCACTGCTGTATACTGGGTCCCTTTGTACACTGTTATTTTAGAAGTCACATATCTGAAATGTCATTGGAGAGTTTGAGCAAACTGTTATGCAGGGGCTGGCTGTACGGTATGCGGTTGCCTGAGCTACTCTGGTGGCTGATTGGAAGGCAACTCCAGTAGTTGTTTGGGAGGAAAATCCTGTGAATGTTCTCCACACTGAAAATGTCTACGAACTTCGGTGTAAATGTCGCGAAATCTATGTTCGTGAAACAGGGAGAGCCATTAGCTCTCGCTTATCCGAGCATGGACGTTACGTACCACCATGAAAGAACAACCAGTCAGCTGTAACAGAACACCACTAGCGAAGTGGCTACACTAGAGGATTTCCACGACAGGCCAAAACCGCAAGCCATGTCCGCGAATATCTCCAACAGATCGGAGCTGCCGATCGGAAGCCCTTCGTTTCCCACTAAAGTGCAAGTCCTGTCCATCAGATCTAGTCTCACCGATCTGCCCGCAGGCCGGATCTGTTTGTGTGTGGCAGAATTCAGTGGATTTTCGTGGTTTATCCGTGGATCCAGAACTGGAGTCCTCCTCGGCAGGCCAGAGGCCACAACGATGGATTTCAGAAATTGCGACTGTCTCACCGAAAGTACGCTGTAAGGTGTGGCATTTTATAGACATTTTATTTACTCTAGTACGTTTTGGCACTTCGAAAGTAGTTTATATATAAGAGAGTATGGACAGTCAGAAGAAGAAAATTGTGGCAGTAACTGGCGGTTTGTATGCTGTGTACTCAAATATCTCTCGAAAGAAAGCCGGCCGGAGAGGCCGTGCAGTTCTAGGCGCTACAGTCTGGAACCGAGTCACCACTACGGTCGCAGGTTCGAATCCTGCCTCGGCCATGGATGTGTGTGATGGCTTTAGGTTAGTTAGGTTTAATTAGTTCTAAGTTCTAGGCGACTGATGACTTCAGAAGTTAAGTCGTATAGTGCTCAGAGCCATTTGAACCATCTCGAAAGAAAAATCACATAATACCTGTAAAGCAATAGATGTAATAACCAACAATAATGAACATAGTAGAATCAAAATTTTATTGACGGTCACCTATATTGTTGGTTTACACAACTCCTCTTCGCCTTATTCACGTCTTTCAAGAGGTCTATTTTTTTCTGAGGTTGTTTCTGAAATCACTGAAGATATTTTAAATCTGTCCTGCGAGTCCAAGGAAATACGTATTTTTGTCACGAAATGTGTTTTATTTTATTGGAATAAAATAACATCTGTGGTCTTAATGAAACACGTACACTATTTGGCTTGCTTTCTCCATCTAAAAACAGTTTATTACAAAAGATGTTGATATTAGTATTTAAAATTTTTGCTCACATTCGGAAATGCCTTCTAGCAAGTTTTATTTAAATATTACCTCGTTCGGCATTATTGTTTCTTGTACCGTCGCTGCAAAGACAGGTTGTCAACTTACGTCTTCGCTTACCCTTGACATCTCAAAATTTGTCAATGAAACATGCTAGAAGTTGTCTGGAAATCCGGAAAAGATCAGATTCTCATTTGGGGATACTTGTGGCAACCCTGAATATTCTGCGTGGTTATAAAGGTCTGCAGCTGGAAAAGAAATGGATTAAAACTTTGACTAGGCTGAAATTTACACACTCATTTACCATACTCACTACTGCAAGCGACCTGCCTCTTTCCAAAGTCCAAGAATGGACTGTCCAGCACCCTCAACTAATCTAGGTCCCCATACTCAGGTAGCGGAAGTTACCAGAGAGCACCTTTACCGCACCTTGCCTACTTCATGACAATAGCGCTTCGGCTAAAAGGGGACGAAACCTCTTCACCACTCTCTAAGCTTACACCAAATTTGGCTAAACTGCCACAGAAGCAGGCAAGAAGTTTACCCCCACTAGGTATTATGAAAACTCAATATGCAAACGCATTCACTCACTCTGTCTTTCTGAGGTGGTGGCAATGGGGAAGAAGGATAGTGGAATTAATTGTGGTGAAGGTGCAGGAAGCACAGTTGCATAACAAAACAACACGTGGGTGTAAAATAGAGTAAAATAAATATGAATTCAGACAATGTTTGGAACATGTTGAGCTGCCGATATTTCTCCTGGCACGTTTATTGAATGCACCGTTAACATAATGTGCTAAAGGATATGTGAAATGACTTTAAATTTCATTTAAACGTTATGAAGGGTATAATATGGAGAACCTTCAACTGTTTATTCCAATAACGAATATATTAATGTTCTTTCATATTGCGTATTGTTGTACTGTGAAATGTATCGAACCACGATTGAGCGGAAACCCATAACTCTGAAATTGTGACTAGTAACGCCTAACGAACAGCATTACGTCGGAATACGTCACGTATTAATTGAATGAATCCTGTCTTACTTTCGTCTCTGCATGTAGATGCGCTAATTCTACAAACATCGCGCGTTCCTGTTACTTTTACAGTAGTGAGAATGGTAACGATTTATAATGGGCGGCTACGATCTAGAGGAATAGCGAGACGACGACCGCTCGACTGCGCATCCAAGGACTCAAGGATTGTGGACCATCGATAGGGACGTTGATGACTCGCTGACAGCACCAACTAAATGAAACGAAGGCTCGGAGCTTGCAGACTACGTCTCTAGATAATGATAGAAAGGCGTTTCCAAAAGCAATGACAGTTTTTCTTTGAACTGACTTAACGTAACTGTAAATTATGACATTGTACTGAAATTCTTCTTGTTTTCAGTAACATTCAGACTTATAACCAAAAAAATGTTTCGTTTATTAAACCATTTTTTACAATAAACGTTATAATTCGGTAAACCAATTAATCTCAAACACTGACCATGTTACAGCAAATAACTGCTTTTATTACAGAAGGGAACAAAGATATTCATCTTTATTTTTCATTCGCCTTTTTTATTGGTTATTGATATTTAGTTGTGTTATTTGTATTCATCTACATTTGCGTGTTTCTTGTTTTTTTGCTCATTATTGTGTCGATTACTATCATGTGTCGATTATACAGGGTGAGTCACCTAACATTACCGCTGGATATATTTTGTAAACCACATCAAATACTGACGAATCGATTCCACAGACCGAACGTGAGGAGAGGGGCTAGTGTAATTGGTTAATACAAACCATACAAAAATGCACGGAAGTATGTTTTTTAACACAAACTTACGTTTTTCTAAATGGAACCACGTTAGTTTTGTTAGCACATCTGAACATATAAACAAATACGTAATCAGTGCCGTTTGTTGCATTGTAAAATGTTAATTACATCCGGAGATATTGTAACCTAAAGTTGACGCTTGAGTACCACTCCTCCGCTGTTCGATCGTGTGTATCGCAGAGCACCGAATTACGTAGGGATCCAAAGGGAACGGTGATGGACCTTAGGTACAGAAGAGACTGGAACAGCACATTACGTCAACATGCTAACATCTTTTTATTGGTCTTTTTCACTGACGCACATGCACATTACCATAAGGGGTGAGGTACACGTACACACGTGGTTTCCGTTTTCAATTACAGAGTGGAATAGAGTGTGTCCCGACATGTCAGACCAATAGATGTTCAATGTGGTGGCCATCATTTGCTGCACACAATTGCAATCTCTGGCGTAATGAATGTCGTACACGCCGCAGTACATCTGGTGTAATGTCGCCGCAGGCTGCCACATACGTTGTTTCATATCCTCTGGGGGTGTAGGCACATCACGGTACACATTTTACTTTAACGTACCCCACAGAAAGAAGTCCAGAGGTGTAAGATCAGGAGAACGGGCAGGCCAATTTATGCGTCCTCCACGTCCTATGAAACGCTCGTCGAACATCCTGTCAAGGGACAGCCTAGTGTTAATTACGGAATGTGCAGGTGCACCATCATGCTGATACCACATACGTCGACGCGTTTCCAGTGGGACATTTTCGAGCAACGTTGGCAGATCATTCTGTAGAAACTCGATGTATGTTGCAGCTGTTTGGGCCCCTGCAATGAAGTGAGGACCAATGAGGTGGTAGCCAATGATTCCGCACCATACATTTAAAGTCCACGGTCGCTGTCGCTCTACCTGTCTGAGCCAGCGAGGATTGTCCACGGACCAGTAATCCATGTTCCGTAGATTCACTGCCCCGTGGTTTGTGAAACCCGCTTCATCGGTAAACAGATAGAATTGCAACGCATTCTCTAATAATGCCCATTGACAGAATTGCACTCGATGATTAAAGTCATCACCAGGTAATTGCTGATGTAGCGACACATGAAACGGGTGAAAGCGGTGACGATGCAGTATGCGCATGACGCTACTTTGACTGAGCCCACCGGCTCTCGCAATGTCCCGTGTACTCATGTGTGGGTTCATGGCAACAGCAGCTAACACACCAACTGCACCCGCTTCTCCTGTGACGGGCCTGTTACGGACCCGTTTCCGTGCTACGACCAGACCTGTTGTATACAGTTGTCGGTAGATGTTTTGCAATGTGCGGCGCGTTGGATGCTCTCTGTCCGGGTACCGTTCTGCATACACCCTGCGGGCTTCAGCTGCATTTCGTCGACACACGCCATAGATGAGTATCATCTCCGCCTTCTCAGAGTTCGAATACACCATGGTCACAGTTCCTACAACACTACACTATCACAGACGTCTGTTAACACGGTGTGCTACAGTTGGTCTGCGTGCGGAGACGAATGCAGAATAACAATAGCAGCAAGCGCTACATGCGGACACTGCGACAGCTAGACCAAACCACAACAGTGCACTACAGCCACACTCGTAAACACGGTCGTCATCGTAAACATGTCCCTGCAGATGCTGCTCGCCGACCGTGGCCCGTGTTTGTTACAACACGCAACTGAACGTCGGAGGTTTCCAGCGTCAACTTTAGGTTACAATATCTCCGGATGTAATTAACATTTTACAATGCAACAAACGGCACTGATTACGTATTTGTTTATATGTTCAGATGTGCTAACAAAACTAACGTGGTTCCATTTAAAAAACGTAGGTTTGTGTTAAAAAACATACTTCCGTGCATTTTTGTATGGTTTGCATTAACCAATTACACTAGCCCCTCTCCTCACGTTCGGTCTGTGGAATCGGTTGGTCAGTATTTGATGTGGTTTACGATATATATCCAGCGGTGACGTTAGGTGACTCACCCTGTATATGCGCGTGTGCAGTGTCTGCCACTACAGTAGCAGACAACCCGCCACGACCTGTCCAGTGTATTCAGTGAAATATTTTGTTAGGGGACTATCTTTTTGATTTGGACAGATGAGTGAATAGTCATCATAGATCTATGAACCTTACTTATGTGTGAGAGCGTGATATTCAATTAATCCCGACAAAAGCTGTAACTGCAATGTTTTGATTGTAGACTGCACAGACTATTTACTGCTTACCGTGGATGTGAAATTAAACACAAATTTGATAACGCATTTCTGAGCTGATATTATGAATTTTAACTGTGGATAAACGCCGGCCGGAGTGGCCGAGCGGTTCTAGGAGCTTCAGTCTGGAACCGCGCGACCGCTACGGTCGCAGGTTCGAATCCTGCCTCGGGCATGTATGTGTGTGATGTCCTTAGGTTAGTTAGGTTTAAGTAGTTCTAAGTTCTAGGGGACTGATGACCTCAGCTGTTAAGTCCCATAGTGCTCAGAGCTCTTTTTTTTTTGGGGGGGGGGGTGTTAATGTCATAAAAATATAAACTCGACATACCATATGTCGTTGCCACTGAAAATATCCGTATTTATAATATTGAGTAATTTGTTCCACTACCGTGTACATCCAGAAGTACTGAATTTTTAGCGTAGTGTTTCCGTAGGACGACAGTAGTATTTGAAACAGATTCGTTTTAACAGTTCAGGCAGAGACAGGCAGAGGTGAGGGGATGGTGGAGGGTACAGTCTGTTAAGGTCATTCCAGTGACGTCATGCCACTCAACTCACCAAGCCAAATCAACTTTCTACTGATTGAGGGTGGGATGCTTCTTGAGGCTGATAAACGCTGGCCATTAGAGGAACCTACCATTTAACTTTTAAAAATGTTATAAAATTATAAAGCAGTTTCGATGATAATTTGAGAAACTTGCCATTACTTTGAATCTCATTACCTTCGTAAGTACGTGGCATAAAAATACTTTTAACCAGTAAAAACTGAAAGAAATCTAACGCTCTATAAGAAAGGTCTAAGGTTATGCTTTTAGGTTGGTTAGTACTTCCACCTGCATGTGCTAAGAACAAGCCATCAATGCTTATTTTCCCCAGGGCAAATGGTTCAAATGGCTCTGAGCACTATGGGACTTAACATCTATGGTCATCAGTCCCCTAGAACTTAGAACTACTTAAACCTAACTAACCTAAGGACATCACACACATCCATGCCCGAGGCACGATTCGAACCTGCGACCTTAGCGATCGCGCGGTTCCAGACTATAGCGCCTAGAACCACTCGGCCGCCCCGGCCGGCTTCCCCAGGGCAGCGGGTCGGGTGCTGATGTGTACGTGTGACGGAAAACAGTTAGTCTATACTAACTGGCATATTCAACTTAGTCCATACTAACGCGCCTAGGACACTTAGTGATGCAGTCACGACCGTGCAGAAAATATCAGATCATGTTTGTGGGAAGACTGTTAGATGCAGAGAAAAAGCAGCTAACACACTGATGTGTATACATATTAAGGTACCACATAATTTCTATCTGCACTAACGCCCGTTATACCCTGTTTACTTTACTTGCCGCGTCACATGCATGCTACGGCACCAGTCTTCTGATGGGCAGCGGTCCTAATGTTTTGTTTGATCAGTGTTGGCTAAGAAAAAAAATCGAAGTTTCATGACAGAATAATACATGTCCGACACAATACAGTAGGTAAAAACGGAGTAGTATCATGCCAGTACGAATAAATTAATTTTTGACATCGTTTGCGTTAGGGTACAGAGTATACTGCGAATGTAATTGTACACATACAAAGTAAAATGTGTTCCTTGGTTCAGAGCATCTGTGAATAAACGTTTTTATTTCGAATGAAAAAATATGAATCAGCGGGGAAAAGGTGCACAACGATTATCTGAGCATTGAGATACAGTATATTTTTATTTTAGTTTGGAAGATAAACAGATAAGTAATGCCAGACAGGAATAAACGTCACTGTGGTATCCATTCTACGGACGGCGACGTCCGTATTGCATTAAGTTGTGGTCCCGTGGCGCCGGTTCTATGGGCCTCGAGCCTTCCACTTTGCCTCTGCCGGGACGCATCCATCCTCGAAGGAATCCTTTTCATATATGAAATTCAGTTGTATCGCCGTATTGTGACGCAGGAATTCTAGCAAAGGAATTTAATATTTGTGATTAAATGGAGGAAACCGTGCACAAAGTGGATTTACCTGTCTGTGCAGAGACTCAAAGGAAGCCAGTAGAAGCGAAAAGGGGAAATATTTTGCCCTGTCGTACGTTTATAACGTTTTCCTTAACGAGAAAGCGAAAAAATAATTAAGGGGAAGGCACTGAGTGCTGTCTGACTGTGCTTCTTGGGGACAGAGTGGTTTTCATGCGGTAGAGGAGCCTTCCAGCCGCTCTTAATGACATGACGTCTACACGGGAACGCTGCACTGCGCTAAGAGCTGAGCTGCTGCAGACGCACGCGGCAGCGGCAGCGGCACACAGCAGCGGCCGAGTTGCGCCCCCGGCTCGTCCAGGGCGCTCGTTAGGAAGAAGCCCGCCTGCCGGGCAAGTCTCCACCGGCGAGGCATTCCTCCGCTGTCAGCACGACTTCAACGACAATCTGATGACCTGCGCCGACTCCGAGACGTCTGGCTTCTGGAATTAGTTTTCAACTCCTGGTTAATTCAGTTACACAGTGCAGAAGGTCTCTGATTTCGTTACTCTGTTCATCGACATTTTTAGGCTTTGCACATAGTAAGTCGATTCATGATCTTCGCGTTATCAGAAGAAACCACTTGACTGTTTTTATGATCTGTTTCAATACATAGAACTCGCGAATAAAATTCAGTCGTCAGCTGTATAGATATTTTTATTTCGCTTTACCGGTTAAAAAAAATAATTTATCATCTTCAGAAGCCTACAAAGTTGGGCATATTTTAAGTAATGTGGCCTTGGCCATACGTTTATATAAAGTAGAAGAAGTGTATTTATCTTATTTCTCTTAATAACTGAGGCAAATCATCTACTGCAGAAGCTGATCATCCAGACAAATATATCAAGGACGCTTTCTCAGGCGTACCCAAGATCATATTCCAGAAGTTCGGAAGATAACGTTTCAGTCAACAAAAAACTGCCTAACATATGATGTTTAACAAGTTTTGTGAATTCAGTAATATAACAGTGTACCTAAATACTTTAACATTAATTTGGAGATTAAAAAGTGCTGCCAGTGGACTCGACAAGAAACTAACAGCTCAGAAAACTTGGCTCAACAACGTGATCAGGTTTCTCTGTTCCAAAAACGAAGCTCTAAATAAAGAATTGTACAAAACACATATTAATATTCCAAAGGTTTTGCATAATTTTATTGTTTTTTATTATCTTGTTAACATAACTAAGTCATCTGTATGCGGTTAAGAGAGGAAAAACGCTTAACTATTTATTTTGTTCATAAAATTGATATACAAGGTGGTCCGCAAGTGCAACACCAAGCTTCTAACACGAAAACCCTTAGTTAAACAAGCCAAGTACTATTAAGGTGGGGACGGGAAAACTGTGAGGCGTGCTGCCAACATGACGGCAATTTTAGAATCCAACACCTTGGATGCAACTCGTAATTTGAAAATGGAAGGGTTTGATGTTACATATCAACCAGATAGAGAATTA
The DNA here is from genome assembly GCF_023898315.1 of Schistocerca nitens. NCBI lineage: Eukaryota > Metazoa > Arthropoda > Insecta > Orthoptera > Acrididae > Schistocerca > Schistocerca nitens. The sequence continues at coordinate 620,247,872 of NC_064618.1, forward strand.
CGTGAGAAAATCAATCGTCCCTTTCGTTTGAGCATATCTTTATTCATTGTAGAGTTAAGACACATTTTGTACACAAGTCAAATTCTGGTGGTAACACACGAAGTCTACTGGATGTGATCATCATGTTGTTCGCAAGTTGCAAGGTTATCGTTACGCCGGCCGTGGTGGCCAAGCGGTTCTAGGCGCTACAGTCTGGAACCACGCTACCGCTACAGTCGCAGGTTCGAATCCTGCCTCGGGCATGGATGTGTGTGATGTCCTTAGGTTAGTTAGGTTTAAGTAGTTCTAAGTTCTAGGGGACTGATGACCTTAGAAGTTCAGTTCCATAGTGCTTAGAGCCATTTGAACCATTTGTTATCGTTAGCTGCTTCACCCATTCCTCAAAGATTTTGACCAACATGTATACTGGAGTAAGGGAATGAACTTCAACAATCAACTGCCAGACTTGTGCAAAGTTTCTGTTCTTCCCCAGATATACAGCTGTCTTAATGTGTCCCCACAGTTAGAAATTTAATGAACTTAAATATGGGGAATATTGCTGCCACTCCACTGGATCTCTGCGGCCTAGTCATCTCCGGAATAATTCTTATTTGGAATTACACCAATAGAAAACGTACGAAAGCTTATAATATCTCTCTCATTATAGCTCTCCAATCCTCCAAGTGGTGAATCACCTCCTCGTAGAATAGCGATCGTAAACCAGGAATTACCACTCACAACTTCTGTAGTAGTGCAAGAAAAATTAATCTTACATCCTACAAAAGTAATAGGTCCTCCAAGTAGTTGTTGTTGAGCAATCTGTTTCGGTTTAAGATCAAATGTATCTACATTTTTGTATACTGGTAGTCTCGTTCTTCTTGCATATCTTCTCCTTCGGTAAGGCATGGCTGTCTGTACTGTGCGGCTGCCTCGAGTCGAATGAGCATGCTGCTGCCTCTAAAGCAGCAGCTGCTGACGCAGCCGGGGTGACCGAGTGGTTCTAGGCGCTTCAGTCTGGAACCGCACAACCGCTACGGTCGCAGGTTCGAATCCTGCCTCGGGCATGGGTGTGTTTGATGTCCTTAGGTTAGGTAGGTTTAAGTAGTTCTAAGTTCTAGGGGACTGATGACCTCAGCTGTTAAGTCCCACAGTGCTCAGAACCATTTGAACCATTTTGTGCATAGGGGCTCGGCTCAACGACCTTTGTGCTACCATTCTCAACTCTTTCCACTGCACTAACCAGTAGGTTAAAACTACATTAACGTAAGTGGCTTAGGTCTGAAGCAATCTATGCCAGAAATGAGTTACTTCTTTTTTTTTTATTCTTGGCTTTCCGGAGATCCCACTCCTACCACTTTCATTTCAGGCTCATCCCTGCATATACTGTAAATAGGGACGAAATAGGTGATGACAAGTAGATATAATCCGCTTGTTGGCTATGTTTATGCAAGTGTAATTTATGACCAAATTCTTTTAACCCTATCTTAATGGCCTTAAATTATGATTCAAAATGCCTCCCCCACTATCCCCCAACCTTGTAGTGTTTCTTATTGGAGGGATTCAATCCCTCCACGATTAGCCTCCCTACCACTCTTCGGGGTAGCCAGCATCATGAGGTGGACTTAGCAATGGCCAACACTGTTAAGAATGTGGAGCAGAAAGAGAACATTCAAGTGATATCTACAGTTCTGGGGAAATATCTCTCAGTATTCTAGAAATACCCACTTTTCAAAAAGGCACACTCATAAATATGGAACTGTAGAAGTTTAACAACTACCAAAACAGTGATTTATTTAAACAGTTTACACAGATGGCCCAATAGTTTAAGAATTAGCGCAATTCAACAAATATGCTCTCCCTACTTTTTCATTGTAGGGCACTTACCCTGTGTTAAAAAATATTGGTCACTCTAAATGAGCTGGACACTAAAAATAATGACGTAAATGTTTTTGCACTGGCATCAGTTTGATGCGCTGGGAGAGGAGAGCTTGCACTTTACTTAAAACAAGCAAAACTGTGTCTTCTGTGGTCCAGGCCAGCACTGGTTTCGTGTGGTTTCTGTCTCTGTTGCACCTGCACCCCACCCCTAGCACTACTGGAGTGATGACTGGCTATGGCAGCCAGACCTGGAGCTGTAGCACGTTTGTGCCTGCACAAAAACATCCCCAGCATCTCAGTTCATGGATAAATGAGCAGCAAACAGATTCCTGTAGGATCTACTGCAGCCGACTTGCAACCAGCATACTAGGTAAAGATCTTGTCACTGTAGCTCAGCCAGTAACGCACATACACAAAAAATTGACTGCCGGTATTACTAACTGGCTAAGCTATAATGGCCACACATTTTTATTTGAGAAAAAATGTATGTGTATAAATAATTTATTTTTATTAGTCTCCTTTGACAGCCTTCACAGCACGGTTTAATAGGAGGAGGTCCATAAAGCTGACATTCTCTAGCCGACATAGTTGGTGGCTAGTGTCACAATCTTTTTAATTTTTCAGACAGTATCTATGTGAGTGACAGGGATAAACTGACTCTGAAACTCTGCATGTGCTTCTTTTATATTTGATAGCAAAGGCGATATATATTAATTTTTGTCGTGTTTTTTAAAGTTGCTGTGAATGTGATATATCAACAGCAGTTGGAAAAGTATTGTCCCAGTCAAGTGAGAATCCTCAGAGGGCGAATACATTGAAACATTCAGTGCAGCTGCAGGCAGAAAGTTAATATTGGTGGTGTTATTAGTGGAAGAAGAATGTAGATCTATCTCGTTTTTTTTTCCGTGCAGTTGAGGTGAAACCATCACAGCTACATGCTGTGTATATAATGCTGTTTAAATCAACCTACAGTTTCAGTTGCAGTGATCGCAAACACTCCAGTGTGGGAATGATCTAGGACTCTCATTCTATCCAGTGGTGGCTTTTGATAATCCTCGATACACTGACACAAAAATCATATTATCTCTAAGTGAGTGGATTCGTTCATATGATGCACTGACGCAATGTTCCACAGAATTTCTAATTCCCACTGAGTGGTACTAGGCGATCATACGATTGTAGCTGGGGACTTCCAATGAAATTTTAAACTTTTTTACGTGAAGAAGTGCACTCATCTAGAGGAGCAAACATTTAAAAATTTAATGTATACCAGTTATGCAATCCATCGATCTAGACCACTGTCTAAACTGGCAGCCACTGTAAACTGTGGACAAATTTGATGGAGGTAGTTTGCCAAACTCTTCATATATCGGAAGAAATTATTGCTCAACTCTAGGAGACATGCTGTGTATCAGTACATGGAAATATGTATGAACAGCCCATGCCTGATGTGGGCACTGAAGTACTTTCTTTTTCAAGCATGTGCATAGATCCAGTTACATGTAAGACTTTAAAAACAAAGTTTAAAATATAAATGTTTTTTTTTTTCCGTCAAACCCAATACATACCTATGTTAGTGTGTAGTTATCACCAAGACAGAGTGGGTGAAACGCCTTACGAGGACTTCTTGTTAACTGACTGGTCCTGCGGTACTACTGAAGGCCAGAAGAAGAAGACCGGAAAACTCCTTCCTGATAATGTACAAACTATAATTGTTGGACAATCTGACTCCAGTAGATGAATTCTACCATGTCACTGCTGAGTGGGATCTGCTTCGAGAATGTTTTGTTTTCAAAAACATTATTTCAGTCTAAATACCAGCTGTCAGACATATTTCGCAGTATCGAGGGTATAATGCACGTAACTAGTAGTGAAAGCAGTGATATCCCACCACCTGAAAGAGTAAAACTGAAGACCATGTTTGAATTTGTTGAAATTGCTGTGCGCATCCAAGATCAAATAAGGCAATATTTGTGTTTCAGCCATCGTATTGGGGTTACCTCTTTTGAGTCAGGCATTTTCTAAGATTCCAAACCGATTTTATCAGATAATACCAGTCTTATTGTCGCTTTCAAACACGAGAATATGAACTTAAAACGCATTTATAAAACGCTTTTAGCAACTGACATGACATTAAATCAGTTTTAATCATATGCATAGATTGTTGGAATTCCTCATAATGTGGGATCTGATTGTTGATAAAACGAGAAAAATTGAGCGATGGACGATGTAAATGGAACTTCCGGTATTTTCTTGTTATAAGATAGCCTACAGCTACATAATTTCATCAGTATATTGCATACCACTGGTAAGCTTGCATCCATGTCTTGCATTCAGTCAGAGAGGATGATGCACAGTCCAAACATCTGTTTATACACTGAAGCATCCAATACAAGATTAACAGAACTGGATAGTCTTACCAAGACAGCAGATACCATTGCTACAATGTACGAATCTAGTGCATTGCACTAGAATGAAAGAACCCAGCGATGTCAAGCATTATGTCGAGGGAAAAATTGAAACAGTCAGCGAAAGTCTCAATGCAAGACTAAAGCAATTAAATAGGTTTATCAAGAGCGTAGCCATGAGAGTTGAGCTGTGCGAATACCCCATGGAGGATGGAAAATGAATGAATCAATCGATATGGAGCTGAGATAGAAAAGTTTAAAAAACGGCAACCCATCACCACCAGTAGCCCAAGAGCAGATAAGTTGTATGCTATCTCAGAATATGTTTAGTATGATAGATCACGTCGACAGAATGCAAAGTTATCGAAATGTGGAAGACTATTCACGGGAACCTATGAATGCTAAAATTAAGAGAGCTGGAATGAGATCGTTCCCTGTCAGAAAGTTTTAAGCCTGTAAGTGAAAGTCATAAACAGCTCACACACATGACGAATGGAGGTGGAAGAGGAGGCGGAGGAGGAGGAGGAGGCGGAGGAGGAGGAGGAGGAGGAGGATGTGCTACTACCGATTTCGTTAACCATCACAGAGATAGTGAGATATACAGCACGTAAGGGCTTAGCAGTGGTTAACTGTGTATGCTGGTCAAGCGCACCATAAGTTTAACCAAGCATACACTAAATATGGGGGATTGGGGACTTGAATGATCTCTTAGTTTACTGGTTATAATGTTCTTAAAAAATTCGGAATTCAACATGTATATTCTGAAGGAGATAGGAATGTACGTAAAATATTATGTGTGACTAATGTACATGTACAGATACTGGAATAAAAAGCCAGAACAGTAGGAAATACCAAAATATAATTAAACCTGCATTAGCCAATATACACAGCACTAGAAAAGATATCGACAGTCAGCATAAAAGAGTGAACAATCGATCTCTACAATACTGTATATTATCACAATCCCAATGAAACAGTAGAACAGCTACAACTGCTCCTGGCATCAACTACCACAGGGAATACAGCTCATATGAACAGAAACATAGGAATCATTTCAGACTTTCAGAAAGATGCAGTATTGGGTAATAGTTATGGGGACGGTACTTGGAGAACTCCACAAACATGCATGCAAAACATAATTCTGCAGGTGCATTATAATTCGAAGTTTCGATGATTTACATTAGGCAGATCTCGTAGATGAGGCAATATTCATGAGCAAATAAAGTTTTCCAGTATATTTTAGTGCTCACTGATACATACTCGAAATATGTCTGGGTCCTACCTGTGATAGCAAAGACTGAGAAGAACCGTGCATGGATGTTTGAACAATTGCTACAGATGTGCACTAATGATTGTTCCATAAATCTTCTGACAATAGTGGTCAGTTTTATAGTAGATGTCTCGAGACAGTAGTGGATCAGTATGGAATACACAATTACTCATTCTTCCACTTGAAAGCAAGTACCGAGAAACAACTGAGCGGAATGATAAAAACTTAAATGTGGATGTGGTGTAATCTTTACAGTTCGTACAAATGGAGGTATTTCTTCCATAAATAATGAGGCAGTGTAGCATAACCGCACATGGTATGTCAAAAATTGACATTTGTGATTTGAAACTACTAAATATGGTACACATTCTTATTAAAGTGACGGATATATACAAGCATAGATTTAATGTACGTGATTTAGTGTGTATTTCAAAATATAAAACATTTGAGAAATCTTGGCTACCAAACAGGTGTACAGAAATATTTACAGTCTCTAAATTGTGATGAACATAACTGAGAACGTACGCTGACAGTGGTGATGGAGGAAGAATTGATAGTTTTTATTCACAAAAATTACAGAGAAACAGTGAATAAGACATGTTTCACATAGAGCATGCTATAAGATGTTCGGGAATAAGGTCTCGGTTATATGCCTAAGATTACCTTTATTGTACAACAGCTGGTTGGATGCTAAGGATGTGGTATATAATACTGTAAGCAGACCTCCCAAGCGAGCTATATTGTATTGTGTCAGGTACAATGTGCATCATACAAAGTTCTGGTGGTATTGTCGACAAGCTACCTTTTGAATTACTTATCCCCAGATATATCTATTGCACATGGCGTTAAGGGAATTAATTTACTGGACAAGGCTTGCAAGGAACTCAATTTAGTGTTGTTGTTGAAATCTTCAGTCCAGAGACTGGTTTGATGTAGCTCTCCAAGCTACTCTATCCTGCCCAAGCTTCTTCATCTCCAAGTAACTACTGTATCCTACATCCTTCTGAATCTGCTTAGTGTATTCATCTCTTGGTCTCCCTCTACGATTTCTACCCTCTGCACTACCCTCCAATACTAAACTGGTGATCCATTGATGCCTCAGAACATGTCATACTAACCAGCTCCTTCTTCTAGTCAAGTTGTAACACAAATTCCTGTTCTCCCCAATTCTGTTCAGTGCCTCCTTATTCGTTACGTGATCTACCAATCTAATCTTCAGCACTCTTCCGCAGCACCACATTTCAAAAGCTTCCATTCTCTTCTTGTCCAAACTATTTATCGTCCATGTTTCACTTCCATACAGGGTTAAACTCCATACAAATACTTTCAGAAACGACTTCCTGACACTTAAATCTATACCCGATGTTAACAAATTTCTCTTCTTCAGGAACGCTTTCCATGCCATTTACAGTCTACATTTTATATTCCCTCTACTTCGACTATCATCTGATATTTTGCTCCCCAAATAGCAATACTCTTCTACTACTTTAAGCGTCTCATTTCCTAAACTAATTACCGCAGCATCACCTGATTTAATTAGACTACATTCCATTATCTTCGGTTTGCTTTTGTTGATGTTCATCTCATATTATCCTTTCAAGACACTGTCCATTCCGTTCAACTACTCTTCCAGGTCTTCTTCTGTCTCTGACAGAATTAAAATGTCATAGGCAAACCTCCAAGTCCTTATCTCTTCTCCATGGATTCTAATACCTGCTCCGAATTTTTCTTTTGTTTCCTTTACTGCTTGCTCAATATACAGATTGAATAACATCGGGGATAGACTACAACCCTGTCTCACTCCCATCCCAACCATTGCTTCCCTTTCATGCCCCTCGACTCTTATATCAGCCATCTGGTTTTTGTACATATTATAAATAGTCTTTCGCTCCCTTTGACCCCTGCCACCTTTAGAATTAGAAAGAGAGTATTCCAGTCAACATTGTCTAAGGCTTTCTATAAGTCTACAAATTCTGGAAACGAAGGTTTGCCTTTCCTTAAACTATCTTCTAAGATAAGTCTTAGTGTCAGTATTACCTCACGTGTTCCAACATATCTACGGAATCCGAACTGATCTTCCCCACGGTCAGCTTCTACCGGTTTTTCCATTCGTCTGTAAAGAATTCGTGTCGGTATTATGCAGCCGTGACTTATTAAGCTGATAGTTCGGTAATTTTCACATCTGTCAACATCTGATTTCTTTGGTATTGGAATAATTATATTCTTCTTGAAGTCTGAGGGTATTTCGCCTGTCTCATACATGATGCTCACCAATTTAGTGAACACTGCAAACAAAGGTTTGGTAGAATGTCACACTGCAGATCGAATGTTAGCTGATACAACCAAGCAGATATATGGAAGAAGGGTCGTTGGCATAGGGTATCACACTGCAGCATTTGCAGTTATACAACCATGTGCAGAAAACTTAAATTGTATTCTGAGATAAATTACTGACAAATTATGAGCGACACTCGTTGACTGCTTCAGAAGTGGAAGAAACCTGTAGGATGTTTGAAAACTGTATCCAGTCATCATTGTCAGCAGCTAATAGTGTCGTGAAATGGAAAGGAGTAAGAAGACCTCAGACGTTCAGGTGGAATTATCCCATTCCTAATTCCAAGCACTGGACAGATTATGAACTATTGGCTCTTTACCAGGCGGTGCAGCAGACGTCGCTCAAACAGCAAAGACTGCAAAAAGCACACAGGACCACCTTGAGGAGGCTAAAAGGCATAACAGAGTGATGGAATCTGACGCTATCAGGAAAGAACGTTATTTAAAATTACACAGGAAAGAGCTTTGGCAGTTCATAAAAAAATGTTCGTAGTCGTCCTACCTGACACATCACTTTGAAATACAGATTTGCTTAAATTCTTCAAAAAATTCCACATATCAGGATTTCGTAGAGTGTTAATGGGGAAACACTGCCAAAGACAATACGGAAATGTAAAGAATGTAGAATTGTAAACGTGTGTATTGCAGGAGCGTCTACAACTCGTGGCGTGGATAGGATAAAAGGGAATAACGTCTATCACTTCAGCTCATATGATGACATGTGCCCATCAGAAGAATTGTTCTGTTGCTTTATGAACAACAACAACTGTACAGTCTACATTTTCCCACACTACCAAAACTTCTTTACATATCCCTGTGGACATTTTTGCCATAAGTTCTTCCTGACGACTGCATAAAAAAAAGCAGCATGCACATCACTGCATGAAGTGAGATTTTGATGTGACGTCGTAAAATCTAACTTTACAAGCAGTCAGTTGTTAGCGCCAATTAGTTCCTCTTATTTGATCTGTGGTAGCGGCAATTAGTTCCTCTTATTTGATCTAAACAAGTAGGAATAGAGCGTAGCTTCGGAAATATGCAACAACATTCCTAATGTCACCAATATGCACTAAAACTACATCTACGAATGGTGAATTTGTGGAAATATCCTCTGGCACATGTGTTACTGATGATTTAAATGAATTTGTAAAGCAGCTCACAGAACTGTTAGTTATGTGGAAACGTTAATACATTGCAAGCGATGATAAAAACAACAGAAGAAACAATAGGCTTCAGATGGGAAGGTTCAATATGGCCACTACTGGAATTCTCAAGGAGTTGGATGTTAGAGAAGGAATCTGACACATTATATGTGTTGGCACAAACTGTGGATATATTGTTGATTAGCACGATTCATGTTGAGTTTAATATTGCAAAGCATTCATATCTCAGTGTCGGAGTGATTCACAAATCTGTGGATTCTTCCTTACAGTGGATATAAAATCGGGTTGCCAAACAACCTTGTGTACCTTCCAATGACTGCCCAGACATTAGACAGCTTTGAGTTAGATGTTGTGGACCACAACGGGAATGTAGTTGATGTTCGTGTTGAAGCAGCAGCAGCAACATGTGTGTAAGGTATAAAACCAATGCACACAGCTGTCAGGACACTACTTCACAGAAAAGCACAATGGGGGAATTACAAGTTTCTTAAATCAATATGGTTGAAACAACAAAATGGTGTCATTTGTCGCAACAGCTTGAGTTCAATATGATGAATGAATCATCCAACAGAATAATTCTTTCACAAAGGATGTAAACTTACAGAAATTGAGTTCACTTTTCTGTTTCAAAAAATAAAATTCAGTGAATATGGTCACCTTAGTGTGTGTTTGTGTGTGTGTGTGTGTGTGTTTTGCTTGAATTTCTAGTGGGGTACTTCGAGGAAATGAGATGCATCATCATGAATGCTAGACAAGAACTGGTCCTGGTAGGACGTTTGACTGATAACTGAAGTGTTCAGAGGGAGTCTAATCTCTGCTATTAAAACAGCAGTTCAATTAGAAATGCCTGAATTTCTAATATTGGTAGTACAAACCAACATGAAGGGGAAAAAGAAAAAGGATTCATGTGTATTTGACCACATTGTACCTAATCAATGCTAGACTTTACTTACACTCTGGGTCTTATTCTCACAGTAACCTAAATCTGGACTGTGATAATGACGTGTACATCCTGTTGTATGATACATGATGTTCGGATCGATAAGCACTTAAAACCCGGGAAATAACCGCCAAAATTCCTCTAAATAGCCGCTTAAAATATGCTGTTACTGTCAGTATACAGGGTGGTCCATTGATAGTGACCGTGCCAAATATCTCACGAAGTAAGAGTCAAACGAAAAAACTACAAAGAACGAAACTTGTCTAGCTTGAAGGGGGAAACCAGATGGCGCTATAGTTGGCCCGCTAGATGGCGCTGCCATAGGTCAAACGTATGTCAACTGCGTTTTTTTTTAAATAGGAACCCCCACGTTTATCAGATATTCGTGTAGTACGTAAAAAAATATGAATGTTTTAGTTGGACCACTTTTTTCCCTTTGTGATAGATGGCGCTGTAATAGTCACAAACGTATAAGTACATGGTGTCACGTAACATTCCGCCAGTACGGACGGTATTTGCTTCGTGACACATTACCCGTGTTAAAATGGACCGTTTACCAATTGCGGAAGAGGCCGAGATCGTGTTGATGTATGGCTGTTCTGATCAAAATGCCCAACGGGCGTGTGCTACATATGCTGCTTGGTATCCTGGACGACATCATTCAAGGGTCCGGACCGTTCGCCGGATACTTACGTTACTTAAGGAAACAGGGAGTGTTCAGCCACATGTGAAACGTCAACCACGACCAGCAACAAATGATGATGCCCAAGTAGGTGTTATAGCTGCTGTCGCGGCTAATCCGCACATCAGTAGCAGACAAACTGCGCGAGAATCCGGAATCCACAAAACGTCGGTGTTGAGAATCTGCACCCGTACCATATTTCTATGCACCAGGAATTGCATGCGACGACTCTGAACGTCGTGTACAGTTCTGCCACTGGGCACAAGAGAAATTACTGGACGACGACAGATTTTTTGCACGCGTTCTATTTAGCGACGAAGCGTCAATCACCAACAGAGGTAACGTAAACCGCCATGATATGATTTACTGTGCAACGGAAAATCCACGATGGCTGCGACAAGTGGAACATCAGCTACCTTGGAGGGTTAATGTATGGTGCGGCATTTTGGGAGGAAGGATAATTGGCCCCCATTTTATCGATGGCAATCTAAATGGTGCATTGTATGCTGATTTCCTACGTAATGTTCTACCGATGTTACTACAAGATGTCTCACTGCATGACAGAATAGCGATGTACTTCCAACATGATGGATGTCCGGCACATAGCTCGCGTGCGGTTAAAGCTGTACTGAATAGCATATTTCACGACAGGTGGATTGGTCGTCGAAGCACCATACCATGGCCCGCACGTTCACCGGATCTGACGTCCGCGGATTTCTTTCTGTGGGGAAAGTTGAAGGATATTTGCTAACCTGATCCACCGACAATGCCTGACAACATGCGTCAGCGCATCGTCAATGCATGTGCGAACATTACGGAAGGCGAACTACTCGCTGTTGAGACGAAAGTCGTTACGCGTATTGCCAAATGCATTGAGGTTGACGGACATCATTTTGAGCATTTATTGAATTAATGTGGTATTTACAGGTAATCACGCTGTAACATCATGCGTTCTCAGAAATGATAAGTTCACAAAGGTACATGTATCACATTGGAACAACCGAAATAACATGTTCAAACGTACCTAAGTTCTGTATTTTAATTTTAAAAAGCTACCCGTTACCAACTATTCCTCTAAAATTGTGAGCCATATGTTTGTGACTATTACAGCGCCATCTATCACAAAGCGAAAAAACTGGTCCAACTAAAACATTCATTTTTTTACCTACTACACGAAAATGTAATGTTTTTAAAAAAACGCAGTTGATATCCGTTTGACCTATGGCAGCGCCATCTAGCGGGCCAACCATAGCGCCATGTGATTTGCTCCTTCAAGCTAGACAAGTTTCGCTCTTTGTAGTTTTTTCGTTTGACTCTTATTTCGCGAGAGTCTCAATCAATGGACCACCCAGTATATCTCTAAATATGCAGCTAAAATTCTTTAATTATACATTTCTCTTAGATAAATTCTTTAAAATACGCATCTTACTTGGGAAAATTAATGAATAACCATAAAATATTTTCAATAATGGCTGTAATTGAATGGAAATGCCATGTGGCTAGGGCCTCCCGTCGGGTAGCCCGTTCGCCTGGTGCAGGTCTTTCTAGTTGACGCCACTTCGGCGACTTGCGTGTTCATGGGGATGAAATGATGATTAGGACACCACAGCGCCCAGTCCCTGAGCGGAGAAAATCTCCGACCCAGCTGGGAATCGAACAAGGGCCCTTAGGATTGACATTCTGTCACGCTGACCATTCAGCTACCTGGTGCAGACTATAATTCAATGAAAAAAATGAAGTATAACGTAGGTAATTACACGATAAGTTTGGTAAATTCTTAAAATTAGAATTTATTTGAACTATCAACATTTTTTCCATATTCTCTACATAACAATTTTTTATGTTGTCAGATAACAATATTTTCAATCTTGGAATTGATCGTTCAACATCACATGACACTACAGGTAAAAATTTAAGAGCAGTTACATCAGACGACGTGAAGTCATCTACATTAATTTTCCAAAAATAACATTCAAACATAAATTAAATTGAGTTTTCAATTGTTTTTAAATAAAACGGCTATTATACGACTATGTGCATACCAAATTATATCCATGAACTTTCACATACCTACTTTCATAAATATTACCGGAAAACCTTACCTTTTCATTCAGTGGGTCCACGTAGTTGTTTCTGAGCGTTGACTGGTGAGGAATATCTTCTACTGTGTATTTTTTCGAGAAGGTCCTTAGTCCTTCATTATACAAGTGATTCAAGGGGATGTTTGCTCGGAAATATCTTCATTTAACTCATTTTTGTCGTCCATATGCTTCGAAAATTAGATCAATGGTTGCTGTGAAGTTTTTAACTGTGTCTTGGTTACTTTGTTTTGGTGCTGACATGTCTTTTTATGCTGATCCAGTTGACATTTTTTCTCAACCCTGAGCGTTGGAGAAGTAAATATATATCAATAAGTATATATATTGTGTGTGTGTTGTGAAGGGATATATATATATTTTCAAGAACGCCAATGCTAATTCCTAAAGGTTTTTTTTGTTCCTTCCAATTCGTACATAGAAAATATGCACGCAAATTTACAAATGAACTTGATAATCGTTTCAATTTCATGGAAAAGTTATCGAAAAAGAAATTAATAAATTTGAACGTACCTCTTTTTCATATAGTTGGCAGAATATTATTTTTCCGTCCGTTGTGAAAGCACAATCGCTCCCGATCCATTTCCGTAAATTATTAGTTTTTGGCCTGGGCATATTCGTAATTTGAAGGAGGTAGCACAGAGTCGATGTGAACAGCACGGAAACACACTCAAGAATGTTGCCTTTTCCGAAATGCCAACAATTACTAGAAGGGCATTGTTGGCGCACTGCAGAGATCAGGTGAGCGACCTGAACACGCATTAACTGCGGGCAACAAATACTGATGCCATTTCCTCTAAATATGACAATAAGTGCTCAAAAGCTAAAAACATGCAAATATACACATTTTAAATTTGAATTTAAAGTAGCCTAGTAACCTCCAAAATATAATTCGTAAAGATGTAACACCAGGTACCGTAAAAAAGATATGCAAAATACGTAAAATCCGAACTCTATACATGAAATTCCACTTTTTCAACTATGAGAGAGGTGATGGGTTCAGATGCACAATCAGCCCAAAGAAATGTAAGGAATTAGCACCCTCAGTCATGATAGATTCCTCAAAGCAAAAAGAGTGTCAAATCTGTCATGAAGCACATAGATAGAGAAACTGAATCATTATAATATTTCCCTAAAGCTACTGCTGCATACGCATTGTTACTCCACAACTGTGTGTTCAGTTATTCGCCACTCATTGGAATTGTGCAATTAGTTGTATAAATTAATATGTATGACATCTCAGAGTGTGAAGATCATCATAATCATTCAAGACTTCTCTGATATATGTGGATGGTTTGTATTGAAGGACATCACATTCATTGTATTCACAAATATTCGACCTATAGAAACCAGTTTCTGGACAAATGCGACATCACAAAACCATTCGGAGATGTGGCATTCATCAATAGCCAGTGAACTGTATTACTTTCGACACAATTTCCACTCAATGCGCTGGGATAACCCTAGAAAGGCTTATGAAGGTATCCTGATGTTCTTTTGGATTTTTGACCACATAGCCACTATTGTATACATCAAAGGCCATGCGAAGACTTTATGGACGTAGAGAACATACAAGAATGTTCCAGTATGCGACCTGGAATTGTACGGTTTCCCATGTATCTGATGACTCAAGCAGAAATATGGTAAAACAATGTTTTTATGTGCACTTTCGATAGCGTGAAACTACTTTTAAGTCTGGTGGCAAATAAACGTTACTACTAAAAAAAGTGTGTTTTTCTTATTTAGTTCATCCTCTCCTCCTCCTCCTCCATGATCAGGTTTTAACGTATTGCAGTTAATGGTTTATTCACATTAATTATGTCAAATTGTCCACATAGATTGTCTATAATGCTGATCTAGTATAGCTAGTATAAATCTCAGCCATCACTACAATACGTCTTTCGAAGTAGTACCAGTCAAATGCAGCTTTTTCCATGTCCCAACAAGTGCGATACAATACGAAAATCCCCAGGCAGTTATTCAATGAGCCGAGTTCCTCTCATCATTAGCAAATTAAATGTTATCCTGCTTTCCAGTGTAGCTTGCTGGGTGGTAGTAGACAGCAACTTACTGTGATTCAATTAAATTACAGAACTGTCAAAATTGCACAGAAATTTGTTTTTATTTGAACGGCGACCAGTTTCGGATGTTTGTCCGTTTTGAAGCCATCCACGCAAGAGCCGTCATATCACCGTAACGTGTGTACACTTTCCACATTGCTTGCATGAGTGTCTAACTACAAGAAACTGTTTGCGTGCAACAGTCCAGTGCTGTGTGCAGCAAAAAAAAAGAGAAGGAAGTGCATGAGCGCTAGGTGTGTTCCTATCTTCGGCCAGCTCCGACACTGGGTTTATACACGTGAGTTGGGGCTCACACCAGAAGCCTGAAACAGGACGAAATTAGACCTGGACTGCAGCAGCTATGATGTTTATGAGTAGCATATATAGTAGTGCCATTGTATTGTCACCTAGTGTTCACCAACTCTGCTAGTTGCTATAGAGCATGGGAGTTCAGGTTGCACAGCAAAGTATAAAACATGTGCATACTCAATACAGTGCACTCTTTCAGCAGGAATCAGCACTCTCAAACATTTTAGCTCATGTGTCTGACTCTGACAGCACAGTAAAGTACAAACCTTTGATGCAGTGGTCAGAATAACAATAACAAGCACATGCACTGAAAAAAGTATTCACAGCGATGGTTGGGTAAACGCTCCAGTGAGTTACCTACTGTTAAAGCTATATGGTCGTAAATGTAGTTATACATCTTTGCTCTCTAGTAACATCATCACGCTTTGTCCTCACTGAGGTGGTAGATAAGTTTATAAACTCTGTAAAGTTTACGTATGTATTGTTATTCAGACTACAGTCAGTTGGTTCAGTTTATCACCTGCTACAGAGCGATGCATCCTATAGGCATTGAAGTGGATGTGTACCACACACACACACACACACACACACACACACACACACACACACACACACACACACACACACACACATTTATGTAAATACATAATGGGTCCAAACAGTGCATTCGATAAGAATTCTGATAAAATTTATTGCTTCCTGTAAATGCAGAAGTGTGCTATACACTTATGTAAATGACTCGATACTGTGCATTTTTAAGAACTCTGGTAAAATTTATTACATCCTCTAAGGCTGCTCCATACAACTCTGTCAATAGACTCTATATCCCACAAGAACTCTGTAAAAACAGTTGTATCAGTATCAAGATCGTACTTCCACCTGTGGTGGTATCATTTGCGCTGATTCGATTGGACTCCAACAGAAGCTAGTTGCCCCACCACTGGACTATTAATAAGATGCGTTGGGGGGGCCTCATTCCATGTCAGCCTTGTTCATACAGCCAACGGAAGCAGATATGAAGTGTCAGTGTTCTGGATCGTTGCTACAGAGGGGAGGAAATGCCCCTGATTTGATGACATGTGTACTGCGAATTATATTCAAACGGCTCCGCGTACTACGGGACTTAACATCTAAGGTCATCAGTCCCCTAGAACTTAGAACTACTTGAACCTAACTAACTTAAGGACATCACACACATCCATGTCCGAGGCAGGATTCGAACCTGTGACCATAGCGGTAGTGCGGTTCCAGACTGAAGCGCGTAGAACCACTTGGCCACACCGGCCGGCGACTGTGAGTTATGTGGCTGTGTAATTGTTGTAAAGTCATGGCCTCCTGAGTTCTTTTTGTTGCAGATGGCAGTGTACTGTCGCCATTAATGGGGATTGATACGCTAGATATCTTAATATCTGATACCCAGGAGGAGGAGCCAGCTGGTTCGGATTTGCAGAACTGGCACCATTAAGAGGGGAATATTGTGATGGTAAGTACATATTCTGACATCTCTCTCTCTCTCTCTCTCTCTCTCTCTCTCTCTCTCTCTCTCTGTGTGTGTGTGTGTGTGTGTGTGTGTGTGTGTGTGTGTGTGCGCGCGCGCGCGCATTTTATGCAAGAAACTTTAACATCATATGTTTCTATAGACTTACCTTGGGCTGGTCAGGGATGCTTAGCCCTCGTGCAGGCCATGTTCAGCTCTCAGAAAACAGGAAAAAAGCAAACCTTTGCGTTCTGGCCCTGATGGGCCAATCACGACCAACCGCTCACTGATTCCTTGCCAGTGATATCATTGGATGTGGTATGGTGGAGTGTGGGGTCAGCACAAGACTTTCATGGCTGCTGTTGACTTGCTTAACGTTGGTTCCGCTAATTCTCAATGAAGCTGGTCCTCAAGTGGCATCACAGGATTGTGCACCTCGTTCAAGTTCTCCCACCAAGGAATAATCCCTGATGGTACAGGGAATAGAATATGGGTCCTCTGCACAACAGCGAGACATGTTGACACTTAACAGCAGATAGGGACTGATCTACCAGAGCGGACTCAAATGATAGACGAGTGTGTACTTCTGTACATATTGGTCCTTCTACAGTTATTATAGTTATTTGCACTTGTGTGCAATCCTGATGAGATATTCTAGCTTTATGATGCTATTAACATGGAGCATTATCCATCACAGGCTATGACGCCTTTTTCGAGGATGACCTCACAAGGATGTTCTCATATTATAAATGAGTCACACATGTGTAGTAACTGATATTTCTTCTACAATAATAATTTAAACTTTCATGCATAGCATTTGAGATGTTGTTGTTTACAGGTCCTCTTGATTGAGCCGTGCATGGCTCGTGTTCATGCCGTTTATTGCTTGGCATCTTGTCATTGCGGTTATGACATCTGGTTTCTTATTAGATTTACTGGCATCACTAAGTTGCTGGCTTGCCTGCTCGTGAGTGGTAGCAGCAGCGCTTATCAATATGAGTACTGTGCTACTATCTTTGGAGTGACCGCTAGTATTTCCCAGTCGCGTTGTGTGGAGTAGGGAGTAGCGAACGGATATCAGTTCAGTTGGAGCGCAGCAGCGAGCAGGTCCGTGTGGCGCGAGGGCAAGCCGGGGGCCACTGGTGGTGTCCTGCCACTGCCGGATCGAGGAAGGTAGCTGCGAGAGCGACGACTTCGTTGTACACCGAATCCTGGACGTTTAAGTTGAGTGAACAGTTAACTGCTAATGCAACCTCGACTACTTTGAGATCTCGCCTGTGGTAGGCGGGTTGTTGCTCCTAGGGCCACTGAGCCTGGCGGCAACAAGTGAAGTGTTTCGAGGCGGTAAAATATTTCTGCCATCTTTCTCTATTTGTTATTCATCATTGAATTTAGTATTAATCTTTTAGTGGAGTGCAACCAGTGGTATTTTCTGCCTTGGGGCTGGTAACGCCACAGTTATCTGCCCTGGAAATTAGCGTACTTTTTCGGCATTGTACCTTTCCTCATCGTGTTGATGCTGTCCGACACGACGTGTAGTTAGACAGCCTCTTGTATTTTACTGTGCATATTTTTTGGGAGATTACTTTGGTTCTAGTGTTTCCTTCGGCCTTGGGTGTTTCCTGAAGACGTAGTGCTGTCTGTCTCTTTGCCCTCGCCTGAGATTACTCCATCGTTGTACCGGTGATCAGACGTTAGGCGGATTGGTTAGTCGGTCGGTCGGTCAGTCGGCGCTTAAGTCGCCCCTAACTTGCGTTGCCATCCTGTTACGTGAGTAAAACTCTTGGCTGCCTGTCTCACCTTACCTTCAGTTTGAGTTACCTTCCCAGGCCGACCCTTGGAACACTTGCTGAGAACCGCTTGTCCTGATTCCTTAGATTGTGATGTTTGTTTTAAGGATATTTGTGATTTTCTAATTATTGTTGGTGTGGCCTTCAGCTGAGCAATAATTTCACTTCTTTCATAATAAGGCCTTCAGCCGTGTTAGTTTGTTTTAAAACGAAGTGTTTATCTTAATATGTGCTACTGGGAATTGTTCTTCTGATTTTTAATTCAGACCTTCAGCCGTTTGTTGTTTGAGGTTATTGTTGGTGGCCTCCGGCCCTAAAATCGTGGAATTTTTTTTCTGTGATAAGGCCTTCAGCCGTCATACGGTCAACTGTATTTTTTTAAGAGATTGTTTTAAAATTGTAATTTCTTTGAATAAAGTTTACGTATTTGTTGTGCAACTGAGAGTAACTGATTATGGCCCCGTCCACAATCGTAACCTTATCCTGCCCAATCCTGAGAAACCAGCTCTCAACTGGTAGAAGAGCGTGATTACGATTGTGATATTCCCATTTCAGTTACTCTCGGTACAATTGTAGTTCTGTCAGTGTTACTGGATATTTGTTTTGGTATTTTGTTGTTTTAGGTGACTAATTCTAATAGCGGTCAGGCAGTGCTCTGGGATCGGCCTGTTGAGGAAGGACCACCTCATTTATCAGCTGGCGATAAGGCATCAGCCTATTGAGGGTAGTGTTCCGGACTTAGCGGCGCATTTGCGTGTTCCATTCTTCAGCCGGTTGACGTCACGCCGGATGAAGTGGGTGAGACAGAAGCAGCTAGTGAGTTTCTGTTTGAGGCCATTAGGGGCCTTGAGGACATCATAGGCTTTTTGGAAGGCACTTAATCTAGTGGCAGTCAGTTAGACAGGGTGCGGGCGCAGTTAATGCATTTAACTAACCGGGTAACCGATTTAGCGACGTTAAGGTTGGAGGAGAGTTATAAGAAACCAACCGTCGAATTGGGGTCCTTGGTTAATGATTTGCAGTTAAAGCTTACATGTTTAGATCCTGATGGAAAAAGGACTGAGGATCAGGACTAGCTATCTCCAAAGGGGAGTGGGAGCCAGTCCGGTAGTGATGCTTTTGTGTCTTCCGAGAAGTTAGACGCAACGTTTGCTAAGTTGCCTAACCCTTTGGTGCACCTCCTTCGTGACACCACAGAATTTGACTAGAGCAAAATGGAAGCTTATTATGGTTGTTGGTTCGCCTTGAGCAACAGGCTGTTGCCTTTGGAATTTCGCATCAAGTAGTTTTTTCGCTGTTATATACGTTAGCAGCTTTACTGTATGATTAAATGATGATGGCGTCCTCTTGGGTAAAATATTCCGGAGGTAAAATAGTCCCCCATACGGATCTCCGGGCGGGGACTACTCAAGAGGACGTCGTTATCAGGAGAAAGAAAACTGGCATTCTACGGATCGGAGCGTGGAATGTCAGATCCCTTAATGGGGCAGGTAGGTTAGAAAATTTAAAAAGGGAAATGCATAGGTTAAAGTTAGATATAGTGGGAATTAGTGAAGTTCGGTGGCAGGAGGAACAAGACTTTTGGTCAGGTGATTACAGGGTTATAAATACAAAATCAAATAGGGGTAATGCAGGAGTAGGTTTAATAATGAATAAAAAAATAGGAGTGCGGGTTAGCTACAACAAACAGCATAGTGAACGCATTATTGTGGCCAAGATAGACATGAAGCCAGAACCTACTACAGTAGTACAAGTTTATATGCCAACTAGCTCTGCAGATGATGAAGAAATTGATGAAATGTATGACGAGATAAAAGAAATTATTCAGGTAGTGAAGGGAGACGAAAATTTAATAGTCATGGGTGACTGGAATTCGTCAGTAGGAAAAGGGAGAGAAGGAAACGTAGTAGGTGAATATGGATTGGGGGGAAGAAATGAAAGAGGAAGCCGCCTTGTAAAATTTTGCACAGAGCATAACTTAATCATAATTACACTTGGTTCAAGAATCATAAAAGAAGGTTGTATACCTGGAAGAATCCTGGAGATACTAAAAGGTATCAGATAGATTATATAATGGTAAGACAGAGATTTAGGAACCAGGTTTTAAATTGTAAGACATTTCCAGGGGCAGATGTGGATTCTGACCACAATCTATTGGTTATGAACTGCAGATTGAAACTGAAGAAACTGCGAAAAGGTGGGAATTTAAGGAGATGGGACCTGGATAAACTGAAAGAACCAGAGGTTGTAGAGAGTTGCAGGGAGAGCATAAGGGAACAATTGACAGGAATGGGGGAAAGAAATACAGTAGAAGAAGAATGGGTAGCTCTGAGGGATGAAGTAGTGAAGGGAGCAGAGGATCAAGTAGGTAAAAAGACGAGGGCTAATAGAAATCCTTGGGTAACAGAAGAAATATTGAATTTAATTGATAAAAGGAGAAAATATAAAAATGCAGTAAATGAAGCAGGCAAAAGGGAATACAAACGTCTCAAAAATGAGATCGACAGGAAGTGCAAAATGGCTAAGGAGGGATGGCTAGAGGACAAATGTAAGGATGTAGAGGCTTGTCTCGCTAGGGGTAAGATAGATACTGCCTACAGGAAAATTAAAGAGACCTTTGGAGAGAAGAGAACCACTTGTATGAATATCAAGAGCTCAGATGGCAACCCAGTTCTAAGCAAAGAAGGGAAGGCGGAAAGGTGGAAGGAGTATATAGAGGGTTTATACAAGGGCGATGTACTTGAGGACAATATTATGGAAATGGAAGAGGATGTAGATGAAGATGAAATGGGAGATAAGATACTGCGTGAAGAGTTTGACAGAGCACTGAAAGACCTGAGTCGAAACAAGGCCCCGGGAGTAGACAACATTCCATTAGAACTACTGATGGCCTTGGGAGAGCCAGTCATGACAAAACTACCATTTGGTGAGCAAGATGTATGAGACAGGCGAAATACCCTCAGACTTCAAGAAGAATATAATAATTCCAATCCCAAAGAAAGCAGGTGTTGACAGATGTGAAAATTACCGAACTATCCGTTTAATAAGTCACAGCTGCAAAATACTAACGCGAATTCTTTACAGACGAATGGAAGAACTGGTAGAAGCCGACCTCGGGGAAGATCAGTTTGGATTCCGTAGAAATGTTGGAACACGGGAGGCAATACTAACCTTAAGACTTATCTTAGAAGAAAGATTAAGAAAAGGCAAACCTACGTTTCTAGCATTTGTAGACTTAGAGAAAGCTTTTGACAATGTTGACTGGAATACTCTCTTTCAAATTCTGAAGGTGGCAGGGGTAAAATACAGGGAGCGAAAGGCTATTTACAATTTGTACAGAAACCAGGTGGCAGTTATAAGAGTCGAGGGGCATGAAAGGGAAGCAGTGGTTGGGAAAGGAGTGAGACAGGGTTGTAGCCTCTCCCCGATGTTATTCAATCTGTATATTGAGCAAGCAGTAAAGGAAGCAAAAGAAAAATTCGGAGTAGGTATTAAAATTCATGGAGAAGAAGTAAAAACTTTGAGGTTCGCCGATGACATTGTAATTCTGTCAGAGACAGCAAAGGACTTGGAAGAGCAGCTGAACGGAATGGACAGTGTCTTGAAAGTAGGATATAAGATGAACATCATCAAAAGCAAAACAAGGATAATGGAATGTAGTCGAATTAAGTCGGGTGATGTTGAGGGTATTAGATTAGGAAATGAGACACTTAAAGTAGTAAAGGAGTTTTGCTATTTAGAGAGCAAAATAACTGATGATGGTCGAAGTAGAGAGGATATAAAATGTAGACTGGCAATGGCAAGGAAATCGTTTCTGAAGAAGAGAAATTTGTTAACATCGAGTATAGATTTAAGTGTCAGGAAGTCGTTTCGAAAGTATTTGTATGGAGTGTAGCCATGTATGGAAGTGAAACATGGACGATAACCAGTTTGGACAAGAAGAGAATAGAAGCTTTCGAAATGTGGTGCTACAGAAGAATGCTGAAGATAAGGTGGGTAGATCACGTAACTAATGGGGAGGTATTGAATAGGATTGGGGAGAAGAGAAGTTTGTGGCACAACTTGACTAGAAGAAGGGATCGGTTGGTAGGACATGTTTTGAGGCATCAAGGGATCACAAATTTAGCATTGGAGGGCAGCGTGGAGGGTAAAAATCGTAGAGGGAGACCAAGAGATCAATACACTAAGCAGATTCAGAAGGATGTAGGTTGCAGTAGGTACTGGGAGATGAAGAAGCTTGCACAGGATAGAGTATCATGGAGAGCTGTATCAAACCAGTCTCAGGACTGAAGACCACAACAACAAGATATACGTTAGCTACAGGCGAATTGAGAACCCTCGTATTCCGAGCCATGGCAGAAGGGTTCTCTTTGCAGCAATTGAAGCAGTCGGTAATTAATGAAAGATTGACCATGAGGGTTCGCAAACAGCTCGAGTGTCGCTATGTCTGGCAGATGCAACAAGATAAAGAGGAGTTACATCAATATGTGGGCATAGACAAAACTGCCTCCTTGGCCGTGTTGGTCGATTTGCAAGAAAGGGAGTAGGTTTCTATTGTCCTAAGGGGAATGGGCGCCGTGGTTAAGTGTTTTTTGTGAACGTCCTTCAACCTGGCAAGAACTTAGTGCCGCCATTGTAGTGACATCTACGTTACCGCTCGCGGACGAGGGATGCCATAAGGCTAAGTTTCAGCCCGCGGGCGTTGTCAAGGAAAACTGCGAATTAGCGACATCGGCGGAGGCTGCTAAGAGGGAACTACTGCGTTGTTTCAGGTGTGGTCAGACAGGTCATTTAGTTCGTTCTTGCCTTCAACCGCGCGCGCCCAGAGCCAATAAATGACGCCGGGTTGGGCAGCGACTTCGGAATTGAGCCTTTAAGCACGACCCAAAGCTTTACGCCTCGCCTGGGCCCGTCAGCAACGACACTGGATTGTTGATGACTGGAAACATGTAGCCTGGTCGGACGAGTCTCGTTTCAAATTGTATCGAGCGGATGGAAGTGTACGGGCCTGGAGACAACCTCATCAGTCCATGGGCCCTGCATATCAGCAGGGGGCTGTTCAGGCTAGTATATGCTCTGTAATGCTGTGGGGCATGTGCAGTTGGAGGGATAAGGGGCCCCTGACGAGTCTGGATACGACTCTGACAGTTGACACGTACGTGAGCATCCTGTCTGGTGACCTGCATCCATACGTGTGCATTGTGCATTCCGGCGGATTTGGGCAATTCCACAGGACAATGCGACACCCACAAATCCAGAATTGCTACAGAATGGCTCGAGGAACACTCTTCTCGGTTTAAACACTTCCGATGGCCACCGAACTGCCCAGGCATGAACATTATTGAGTATACCTGGAATGCCTTGCAACGTGCCGTTCAGAAGAGATCTCCACCATCACGGCTTTGTGGATAGCTCAGCATTATTCATGGTGTCAATTCGCTCCAGCACTACTTCAGATATTAGTCGATTCCTTGCCTGGTCATGTTGCGGCACTTCTGGGTGCTCGCGGTGCCCCTACACGATATTAGGCAGGTGTGCCAGTTTCTTTGGCTCTTCAGTGTAGTTCTTTTAGACTCATGTCATTTATTCACTTTTTTCCCGTGTTCTGTTATAACTGCTAGCGCTGTAGAGGTCTCGATTTTCTTCCTAGTGACTAAGATTTTTGTATTTTTGTCTAGTCGAGTACATGGGAGTGGGATCCAGTCTGTGTGCTCAGATGAGCTGAGGTGATACTTGGTCAAAGACGCAGATATGTGCATTGGCACTTGGGCTCTCAGAGTGGTATCGACTCCAGTTATTTGAAAATGACTTTGCGCAAGAAGATGCTCCGTGCTACTAAACCATTTATGACTGGATTCCAGGAATACCTAACTGCAGATTTTCTGAAGAAACCTTCTTGATATTCATGTTTCGTTATTTGGGTATACTACGGAAATTAGTAAATAAGTTGCAAGGCAGGAATAGGTCGTTACAAAGACCAGGTCATGCCTTAGGCAGTAGATAATTGTTTGTAAGACTTATTTAGAGATTATGTAGGTAACAGAGATAATGAATTTGAAATTTCAGTTACTTCTAAGATGAGGAGTCTGTCAGAATATTAACTTCATACACAACGCCATATAAGTTGGTTGACTGTGCTACGTATGTTGTGAACCGTGTTAAATTGTATAATGCGAATACGAGAACACAGTTGAAGTAACGCTATGGAGAAAACGTAAGAACAACTAATAATAAACTAAAATTCACAGATAACCATTATTTATGATGGCAGCGCTAAACTCCATCCGCATCAAATAGCAATTGCCGAAAATTAGGTGGGCTGAGAAAGAAATGCAGAGGTTCTGTGCTGAATCGGCGAGGAATGGAACAATATCGGTGTCTCTGATTTACCTTGCCCACAAAGTTGTCTTTGTGATCGTTCCAATTTCAGTTGTTCATAATTTAGTTCCTAGGTATTTAGTTGAAGTGATAGCCTTTAAATTATCGGTGTAACACAAACTTAGCGGATTCCTGTTAATACTCATGTGGATGACTTTACATTTTTCATTGCTTAGAGTCAGCTGCCACTTTTCCCACTATATACGAGTAGATACCTTGTCTAAATAATTTTGCAATTGGTTTTGATAACCTTATGTCCTTACGAGACGATAAATGGCAGCATCATCTGCAAACAAAGAGGGCTGCTTAGATTAGGAACAGCACAGGTCCTTGACACTGCCTTGCACACTGCCTTGGTTAGACGGAGACTGGAATACATCTAATTAACAATTGAGGACGTAGGATGCAAGTGCGGTGGTGCACAAATCAGAGGTAAGGCTGAACGAATCTTGGTGGTGAGTGAATTTTCACTGCTAGCGTTTGGCAAGTAAGAGGACTAGAGGTGGTGATATAAAGTTCTAGAACACCAATCTTTGACCCAATGTCCTGGATTTAATTCCAAACCTCTCCACAGCGTCTCACGAAAGGTGGGCATGTGACACTGTCTACGGTGATCGTCCGTCGGATGTGA
Source organism: Schistocerca nitens (assembly GCF_023898315.1). Lineage (NCBI taxonomy): Eukaryota > Metazoa > Arthropoda > Insecta > Orthoptera > Acrididae > Schistocerca > Schistocerca nitens. The sequence continues at coordinate 620,273,267 of NC_064618.1, forward strand.
ACGTTAAGCTTGGCGGCCCCGTTAGTGCTATTTGCGAGGAGTAGGGTATGTGCCAGCATCAAGTTTGACACTCTCCTTCCTCCAGTAATGATCATACCACATAAACATAACACTACACAGTTACACGCATCCACATGTTCACCTACACTCCACAAATCCAGATATGAGACATATTCACAATGAAAGTGACCTATGTGCGGTGAGGAAGAACACCCTTCCCTACAGGGTGGCTTTCAAAGCCATTTCCATACAACAATTACATTTTCACGTAATGAATGCATCACTAACTCAAGGCATTTTCCCAAAGAGACAGAAATATGTCGTAAAACCCACTCTTTAAGAAAGGTGATAAGAGAGATGTCAGTAACTATCCACATGTCTCACAGCTGAAACCATTTTCCAAAATTTTTGAGAAGTTGATGTTCTCTAGACTAGTATCTCACCTTAACAACAATAACATCCTGAGCAAGATGACAGTTTCGATTTCGTAAGGTTTGTTCTACAGGGAATGCCATTTACATGTTCAAACTAGGTCTTATGAGCATTAAATAATAAAAAAAAGTGCCAGATAGTATTTTGTGTGACCTATCTAAGGCATCTGACTGTGTGAATCACAGTATTCTGCCATATAACTGAAGTTATACGGGTTTGATAGTATAGCCAAACAATGGATAATGTCGTATCCAACCAAAAGAATGCAGAAAGTTGTATTTATAACAATACGAGAGAAGGAAAGTTGCTATTCACCATATAGCAGAGATACTGAGCCGCGATAGGCACAATAAAAAGATTCACACAAACACAGCTTTCGGCCATTAAGGCCTTTGTCAGCAGTAGACACACATACACACACACTGAAACTACACTGCGAGCAGCAGCACCAGTGCATTATGGGAGTGGCGACTGAGTGGGGGTAAGGAGGGGGTAGGGGCGGGGAGGGGGAGGGATAGTATGGTGGGAGTGGCGGACAGTGAAGTGTTGCAGTTTAGACGGAGGGTAGGAGAGAAGGTGTGGTGGGGGAGGGGGTAAGTAGTGGAAAGGAGAGAAATAAAAATAAAAGAAATTAAAAGACTGGGTGTGGCGGTGAAATGACGGCTGTGTAGTGCTGGAATGGGAACAGGGAGAGGCCTGGATGGGTGAGGACAGTGACTAACGAAGGTTGAGGCCAGGAGGGTTACGGGAACATAGGATGTATTGCAGGGAAAGTTACCACCTGTGCAATTCAGAAAAGCTGGTGTTGATGGGAAGGATCCATATGGCACAGGCTGTGAAGCAGTCATTGAGATGAGGGGTATCATGTTTGGCAGCGTGTTCAGCTACAGGGTGGTCCACTTGTTTTTTCGCCACAGTTTGTCGGTGGCCGTTCATGCAGACAGACAGCTTGTTGGTTGTCATGTCTACATAGAATGCAGCACAGTGATTGCAGCTTAGCTTGTAGATCACATGACTGGTTTCACAGGTAGCCCTGCCTTTGATATGATAGGTAATGTTAGTGACCAGACTGGAGTAGGTGGTGATAGGAGGATGTATGGGACAGGTCTTGCATCTAGGTCTATTACAGGGGTATCAGCCATGAGGTAAGGGATTGGGAGCAGGGGTTGTGTAAGGATGGACGAGTATGTTGTGTAGGTTCGGTGGACGGCGGAATACCACAGTAGGAGGGGTGGGAAGGATAGTGGGTAGGACATTCCTCATTTCAGAGGACGACGAGAGGTAACCGAAACCATGGCGGAGAATGTAATTCAGTTGCTCCAGTCCCGGATGGTACTAAGTGAAGAGGGGAATGTTCCTCTGTGGCTAGACTGTGGGACTTTTGGAGGTGGTGGGAGACTGGAAAGATAAGGCATGGGAGTTTTGTTTTTGTACAAGGATATGAGGATAATTATGGTCAGTGAAGGCTTCAGTGAGACCCTCGGTGTATTTAAAGAGGGACTGCTCGTCACTGCAGGTGCGACGACCACGGGTGAAACGAGTGGCAGCTGTTGAAGTGGAGGTATTGCTAGTGTTTAGTAGGTTTGATGTGGACAGAGGTACTGACGTAGCCATCTTTGAGGTGGAGGTCAACATCTAGGAAGGTGGCTTGTTGGATTGAGTAGGACCAGGTGAAGCAAATGGGAGAGAAGTTGTTGAGGTTCTGGAGGAATGTGAATAAGGGGTACTTACCTTCAATCCTGATAGCAAAGATGTCATCAATGAATCTGAACCAGGTGAAGGGTTTAGGATTCTGGGTTTTTAGGAAGGATTCCTCTAGATGGCCCATGAATAGATTAGCATAGGATGGTGCCATGCAGGTGCCCATAGCCATAACGCGTATTTGTTTGTAGGTAATGACTTCAAAGGAGAAGTAATAGTGGTTGAGGATATAATTGGTCATGGAGACTAGGAAGGAGGTTGTTTGTCTGGAATCCATAGGGCGTCTGGAAAGGTAGTGATCGACAGCATTAAGGTCATGGGCATTAGGAATGTTAGTGTACAGGGAGGTGGCATCAATAGTGACGAGCAGGGCACCGTGTGGTAAAGGGAGAGGAACTGTGGAGAGTTGGTAGAGGAAATGGCTGGTATCTTTTATATAGGAGGATAGGTTCCGGGTAATAGGTTGAAGGTGTTGGTCTACTAGAGCAGAGATTCTCTCAGTGGGGGCACAGTAACCGGCCACAATGGGGCGTCCTGAGTACACTCCTGGAAACTGAAATAAGAACACCGTGAATTCATTGTCCCAGGAAGGGGAAACTTTATTGACACATTCCTGGGGTCAGATACATCACATGATCACACTGACAGAACCACAGGCACATAGACACAGGCAACAGAGCATGCACAATGTCGGCACTAGTACAGTGTATATCCACCTTTCGCAGCAATGCAGGCTGCTATTCTCCCATGGAGACGATCGTAGAGATGCTGGATGTAGTCCTGTGGAACGGCTTGCCATGCCATTTCCACCTGGCGCCTCAGTTGGACCAGCGTTCGTGCTGGACGTGCAGACCGCGTGAGACGACGCTTCATCCAGTCCCAAACATGCTCAATGGGGGACAGATCCGGAGATCTTGCTGGCCAGGGTAGTTGACTTACACCTTCTAGAGCACGTTGGGTGGCACGGGATACATGCGGACGTGCATTGTCCTGTTGGAACAGCAAGTTCCCTTGCCGGTCTAGGAATGGTAGAACGATGGGTTCGATGACGGTTTGGATGTACCGTGCACTATTCAGTGTCCCCTCGACGATCACCAGTGGTGTACGGCCAGTGTAGGAGATCGCTCCCCACACCATGATGCCGGGTGTTGGCCCTGTGTGCCTCGGTCGTATGCAGTCCTGAGTGTGGCGCTCACCTGCACGGCGCCAAACACGCATACGACCATCATTGGCACCAAGGCAGAAGCGACTCTCATCGCTGAAGACGACACGTCTCCATTCGTCCCTCCATTCACGCCTGTCGCGACACCACTGGAGGCGGGCTGCACGATGTTGGGGCGTGAGCGGAAGACGGCCTAACGGTGTGCGAGACCGTAGCCCAGCTTCATGGAGACGGTTGCGAATGGTCCTCGCCGATACCCCAGGAGCAACAGTGTCCCTAATTTGCTGGGAAGTGGCGGTGCGGTCCCCTACGGCACTGCGTAGGATCCTACGGTCTTGGCGTGCATCCGTGCGTCGCTGCGGTCTGGTCCCAGGTCGACGGGCACGTGCACCTTCCGCCGACCACTGGCGACAACATCGATGTACTGTGGAGACCTCACGCCCCACGTGTTGAGCAATTCGGCGGTACGTCCACCCGGCCTCCCGCATGCCCACTATACGCCCTCGCTCAAAGTCCGTCAACTGCACATACGGTTCACGTCCACGCTGTCGCGGCATGCTACCAGTGTTAAAGACTGCGATGGAGCTCCGTATGCCACGGCAAACTGGCTGACACTGACGGCGGCGGTGCACAAATGCTGCGCAGCTAGCGCCATTCGACGGCCAACACCGCGGTTCCTGGTGTGTCCGCTGTGCCGTGCGTGTGATCATTGCTTGTACAGCCCTCTCGCAGTGTCCGGAGCAAGTATGGTGGGTCTGACACACCGGTGTCAATGTGTTCTTTTTTCCATTTCCAGGAGTGTAATTGGGTGTTGTACTTATTAATTCAACCAATATAATCTGGGTACATAACTCTGACCGGAGGGAAATCACGTACGGGTTTCCACAAGACTGTGTTAGGACCAGTACTGCTCCTCATGTTAAACGATCTTCTGTCTGGTATACAACAACCAGAATTTGTTCTTTTTGCAGATGACACTAACATTGTAGTCAACCAAAACATACAAACAGAAACAGAAAAACTGGTAAACAAAATTCTTAAAAGTAGCATTGCCGGTTTTTTGCGAGTGGTCTCACCCTCAATTTTAAAAAGACACAACATATTCAGCTCTGCACACCTAGGGGTACTTCACCAATGATAAGTGTAACACATGGCGAGGAAATAATAAATAGGGTGGAAACTTCAAAATTCTTAGGTGTCCATATTCATTGGAATTTAAATTGGAAAAAAGTACATTTTGGTACTCCTAAAACAACTCAGTTTAGCTACACGATAATTTGAAGACATCTGTTTAAGGAATTTGGCATTCTGTCTATCGTTCCCCTCATTTTCGTTGTAAATAATCCTTTACAATCCTAAGGGAACAATAACGTACATAATTAAAACACCGGAAAGAGAAATGACATTCATTACTCCACATTAAGATTGTCTTTAACATAAAAAGGTGTGCACAATGGTGCAACAAAGAGTTTGGGTCACTTACCCAGTGATATGAAATTGATATAAAATGTCCGGCAGAGAGCAAAGTTAAATGTGAAAACAAACTGAGAGAGTGTTTCCTTGACAACTTCTGTTCTGTAGAAGAATTTCTATTAACGCAATGTGTAAAAGGTGGTGAGTAGAAACAACCATCTCTCCTCTGTATACTTAAAAAATAAAATAAACTTGTATTCAGCAAATTAATTTACGATGCGAATTTAAGATGACACGTTCCAAATCTTTACGATCTATCGCGCAAAATGATCCATGGAACATGAAAGTAACTAAGTAACGAAGAAACAGTTCATTAATGAACTTTGTCAAAACGTAACTGTGAGCAGGCCTGAATGTTAACCGCCAGAGCACAAAATGTATCGCTATTAAAAAGTTAAACTAAGTTTTTGCGATTTGCAGCTTTTAATCAACTTAAAATAGATTTACAATTATTGCCCTCAATGGTACACGGCATAGCAGTGACGCAGGCAAGAGTTTAGTACTTAGGAATAGTACAGAAGATCCTAAAGTAATCTGTATCTTGTTTTATGGGTTGTGCCGATTGCCGCTCCTCCGTCCGTCCCTTCCTTCCTTCCTTCCTTCCTTCCTCCCTCTCTCCCTCCCTCCCTCCCTCTCTCCCTCCCTCCCTCCCTCCTTCTCTCCCTCCTTTCCTCCCTCTGGTCTCAACCGCTATGTCCAACGCCAGCCTGGCTTTCCGAGGGAACGAGAAATTATGTGCCACAGGGCGCTTTTGCTTCTCTCCCAAGAGCTGTAAATTACTAGATATCAGGGACCTCGGGGTCGCGCGTATACCCACTGCGGTTGTAGCTTATGACTGGATTCCTTGTGGGAAACATGGAGGTCGTAAAACCCAAATACCGGTAGCTGTCGACGCTTTGTCAGAGCCTAGGTGAGTGTTCCGTGCAGAAGCACTGCAATGAGCGAAAGAGGAACAATGCTCAAAGTACAAGTTGCTATTAATATTAAAGAGAATCTGAAGTGCGAAGAAAGCACAATGTCGATTAATAAATTTGGGAGCGTTACTTGCATGTCTGGATGAACAAACATTGGTGAAGATTGAGAGCCATCCGAAATGAATTAGAGATGAATTCACTGAATTCGAATGTCTTGGTGTCACCTGTTTAGGGACATATGAAAATCTGTGCCTAATTGGGACTCGAACCCAGATTTCGTGTTCGGTCTGTCGTCTAATCCGCAATCTGTAGCCTTTTATAGTCAATTTGGGCCCTAGAATATTTGCCCATTAGGCGCTTGTGAAGCAAGGTGAGTGTTGTGTTCTTCCCAATTGTCTAATGTAGAATGCCTTGATAAGCTGTTTCTCGGATCAATAGACAACAATTCAAGCAAATATATTAATTGAGTTTATTACAAAAGGAAATGATTACAATACTTAACTTTGCGAGATATAGACATGTCGCAAGCAAAGGGCAACAGACAAGCACAAGCAAGCTCTTCAGTATATACAGTTAGTAATACAAGTTGAGAGGCACCCACCTGCCTTGCTCATAATGTGGCATCAAGCAGTCAGGCCTGCAAGATGGTGGTCTGCCAAGCGAGTGAATTCATTCTTATTTATCAAGTAACTTGAGGAGAAGTACTCTTCCATGGTATCACAATTAAGTTACAAATTATTCTCCTGTCTATTACGCAACGGAAACGGATAACGCACATCTTGCTATTAGTAATTTACACAACTCTGACTGTTCACTACGCACAGGCAATACCACATTTTCTTTCTTACCCAACGGCTTTGATCAACATATGGCCATCGCACTGAATATGAATGGCGCACACATTATAAATTCTAGATATCATGATAACATACTATTCGAAGGAAAAAGCCACCAATATTTTTCTTTTCACTATCTTTTTTATTCCGATAAATTCTATAACCTAAACACACCATTACATTTTCTACAACAATTGCACATGAGAAACTCCGCCCAGTGGGCATGGCTTTACATTGGTGATTCTCTATTTTATGGTCTTGTAATTATCTAACACTACAGTGCACTTTCTGGACAGGATGGTGGATCTTTTGCTATATCTCACACTTCCACTCTCACACGCATCATCACGAAAATTTCCTCCAGACCGAGCGGTACAAAAAGGAACATGCATAACCCACTGCCTCTTAACCTATCTTGCTACTCTCCCATGCAAACCACACATAGTTAAATTACATGAAATACACCACACTGGCAACATGGAATACAACACAAGGAATAGTCATAACATTATGATCACATCACTTTCAGCTTTCCCACTTCAATTGGTATTCATCCCAGTTTCACACGACACTGCCCAACTTCGTAACTTTTCTTTCCTACTATGAACTCTGGAGGATATATGCACGTCTTCCTGTGCAATGCAAGCCAAGTGGCGTTGCTGGATAGACGGCTGACTCACATTGCTTCACTCTCAGAGTATTATAGTTTGAATCAAGCGTCACACGGAAACATAACATGCAAAGTAATATTAAGAACATATTCATCACACACGCGAGTCCTCAACTGATACCATGGACGAGTACTTCTCCTTATCCTTTGTCTCACGCACTCATTGAGACTCACACAGTACTCACCACGTGGAAGTACTTGTCTCTAATCTCAAGTCCTGCACACGTCATTTCTTAAATATTTCCAACTTATAGTACACACGCCAGTAATTCAGCTTAACTTATGCACTCGGAAGTATTTCAACTTATTTCTACACATGGTTTCATAACCGTTGGTCACTTCCGAAGATTACTACGATCCCCTTAATATTACCTGCTGGACATTTAATTCTCCCCACAAAATTTCCTGAAATAAAGAAATTATTATTCCAAACTACTCTTCAATATTCCACATGAATACCATTCTGTCCACTCTTTTGTCTTTACGGAGTACATCTAAGACAGGACTTACCAACACAAGATCCACCGCCAGAGTGCTGAAACATGGCCGTTCTTCAGGTTATCTCGCACCTCTGCCGAAGTGGGGGAGCACCTTGCTACCATATTGGTCAGCCACATTTCAGGCACTCAAAGCTCAGGTAAATTTCATCTCTTTGGTTCCACCAATGGTGACCAAAGGACTGTCTCAAAGATGATCATATATAGCACATTCACTATCAGCAGTTAGCAGACGACGATACATTCATTCATTTCGCTCATCTCACCAAATTGGATGTAGGGATTTATTTTGTGGGAGTGCACATGTGATCAATTAAATAAATAGTCATTCTTTCCTACACTGGTATCCGGCTTCGGCGTATTAAGTGAAATTGAGTTGTTATTACAAAAAAGTATGTTGTTCTGAGAAGAATAACGAAGAATGTTGTACCTATTTTCAATGTCGGGCGGTACTGTACCCTTTCAAAGTGAACCATTATATTTTCTAACTCACTGCTGTAGCATTCGTAGGTCGGCTCGACTTCAAATAGGCCCGCGGCCAGGCGGAGCGGCGCTTATATTCTGTTGTCCTAGATGTCGCTCGTGTCTCGGTGTCGTCCTGTCAGCGTACTATTGGCTGACATCGTCTCACAGCCTTCTCTGCTCTTCCGTTCTTGATCGTCGTGCCGCCGCTTGACTTTACGCCGCAACATTCCTGCCTCCCAAAGCGACGGACCGTCGTCGTATAGGGTGCGCGACAACGGCGGGGAAGGCAGGAATGTGAAAGCTGCAGCGGGGGTCAGTCTTGAAGTCGTACCCCGCCCTCCGGTCTTCACTCTGACAGTAACGACCCCCGGGAAACGACCTGAAGGGCACGAATTCACTTTCTGAGGCCAATAGCAGATGACGAAGGCATTGGCTGCTGTGGCGTGGGTGGGTGCAGCACCATTGGCACTACGAGAGGAGGCGGAGGAGACGAAGTCTCCATGGGGTCGTCCCGCGGTGTCGTAATGACACCCCCTAGCGGCTGCTGTGGCCATGGTGTCCTTGGGATCCGTGAATCTGGGAGGAGAGACACAGAAAAATTACCGTGCACATGGCTACGCCGAATTTGGTTTTGATATCAGCGCTGCAATCCGTCGGGGTCTGAAATGCGATACATGCATGCGGCAAATCTACTGAGGGTCTCGCCTCGCGCCCACCGTCTGCTGCCGCTAAAAACCCTGAGAAACGCATTATCATACGGCGCGAAGCGACACTTGCTGACTACCTTCGGTGCCGGGTGCTGAGGACGGTGGAGCGAGTGGAGCCGTGTCCGATGGCGACAGCCGTGAAGCAATTCCGCCAGCGGTGGTCCACCTCGTGGATGCGAAAGATAGGCGAGAAATAGTTTCAATATTTGATCCCTGGTGTGTGCGGAGCGAAGTTTGGCCATCTGCTGCTTGAAGATTCTGACAAAGCTTTCCGCTTCCCCGTTTGACTGTGGATGGAACGGTGCCGTAGTTACATGCTGTATGCCACTGTATTCACAGAATGTTTCAAATTCATTTGACGTGAACTAAGGGCCGTTGTCTGACACTACTACTTCAGGTAAACCTTCTGGGCAAAAAATTGATGACAACACCTGAATTGTGCTACGTTACGTTCTCGAGTTCACTGGCACAGAAAAAAGAAACTTGCTATATGAGTTAAGCCGATCAACCACCTATTTTCCAAAAAGGTCCCGCAAAGTCTATGTGCACACATTGCCAAGGCGATTGCGACTTAGGCAAAGCAGAGAATTTATGGGCAGAGCGGACTGATATTGCTCATACGCGTGACACTGTGACGTCATCTGTTCTATTCATACCCTCCAAAGTACAGTGTCTACGCGCTAACTGTTTCGTACGAACAATCCCCCAGTGTCCTTGGTGAAGTAACTGCAACACTTCTTTTGCAAAGCTTTAGGGATCAACACACGTGACTGCCCACTGTCATTTTGAACAAGAATCTCACCTTTCTGTATAACGAGGCTATACCGACGTGCAAAGTATCAGCGCATTACAGATTACTTTACACACTGCAAGGAACGACGCCAAGATGTACGAATATAATTGAGCAAAATGTACAAATCGGAATCAGCTTCTATGGCCTTTGCAGTTTTCTTATAGTTCAGCGGAGAAGCCTGAAGCAATTCAGAATCACGAGCATCGATGTGACAGCAAGATGCAGCAGAAGCTTCATTCTGTATCACGGCCAATCGGAAGACGTGAAAGTGCATCCGCATTACCACGTTGAGCCGTCGGACGATACACAATCTCGTATTGGTACTGAGACAACAAAAAAGCCCATCTTTGCAATTTTTGGGCAGTTCTTACAAGAATCGGCTTTTAAGGATGAAACAAGGACTGCAATGGCTTGTGATACGTTACTAAGTAGAATCTTCTGCCATACAAATAGTGGTGGAATTCAGTGACACCTTATACAATAGCCAGTGCCTGTTTCTTAAGGTGTGAATAGTTACACAGAGCTTTGCACAACACTGTTAATGCGAAAGCAATAGGTCTGTCTTTATCACCAATTCTGTGCGAAAGCACAGCACGGATTTCGTAAGAGGAAGCGTCAACATCCGATACAACTGGTGTGTCAGGATCAAAGTGAACCAAACATCGATCACAGAGGAATGCATTTTTAAGTTTCTGAAAAGCTACTGGGCGCTCATCCGTCCAAACAAAGTGGACGTTCTTGAGACGCAAGCGATGCAATGGAGCTGCGATTTGTGCTGCGTTCGGTATGAACCGAATATAATAGATCATTTTCCCTAAAACTGACTGCAATTCTGTGACATTGCGAGGAACTGGCAGGAATTCATATGGCTTACAAATGCGACTGAAGAGGATGTACACCTTGACTGTTTATGTCGTGAGCAAAGTACTGCAACTCAGGTTTAAAGAAAATCACACTTGTCCAGCTACACTTTAGTCCTGCATCAGACAACGCACGAAACAAAGCACGCAAATTTGCAATGTGATCTTCTGGTGTACGACTTGCTATGACAATATTGTCCAAATGGTTTGAACAATTTGGCACTTGAGCAGTCAGGTATTCCAAATACCGTTGGGAAATGGCGGGCGCGGAAGCACTGCCAAAAAGCAAAAGCAAATATTTACACAAGTCCAAATGAGTATTCACTACACACACTTTCTGAGATTCTTCATCGAGTGGTATTTGAAGATAAGTTGCACAAATCAATTTTTGTAAAGTAGCGACCAGCGTCTAATCTGTCCATGAGATCCTCTGGGTGTGGAAATGGATAACTATCAATGACAGTTTGTGGGTTGACAGTAGATTTAAAGTCGACAGGGAGGCGAATGCGACCTGAAGGTTTGGGAAGCAAAACCAGTGGACTTGCTCTTTGACTAGCTTTTATAGCCGCAGTAGCTCAGCTAACTTGAAATTCGTTAAGTTCAGTAGCGACTTTGTCCCGTAATGCAATGGGAACAGTTCTGGCCTGGCAAAATTTCGGCTCACCATTGTCTTTCATGGTAATATGTGCAACAAAATTATTAGCCTTGCCTAAACCTTCAAAAAAGAGTTATGGAAATTCTTTCAGCAAAATAGCTACACTGTCTTTATTATGGAATGCAACACTGACAACACATTGTCCTGAATGTTAAAGCCAAACAGATCAAATGAATCAAGACTAGATACGTTCTCACAATCGCGTGATTGTAGCACCATAAATGTCACATTTCGCGTATGCGAGCGATACATGGCAGGTAAAGTACATTTTCCGAGAACGGAAATGTCTTGTCTATTACAAACCGTCAGGGGTATCCTAGTTTTAGACAGGCCTGCGGATCCTAACAGTTGACGTGTGTGACGATTTAGCAGTGTAGCAGAGGCACCCGTGTCCAACTGAAATTTCACATTTCCCACTAAGAAACAAAAGAACAAAAAGTTTGTTTGACCGGCATAGCACTGAAGAAACTGCTCGCTTGCTAGTTTTGTTAACGCCTGCTGCAGGCTTTGAATACTCCGCATTAATTTCATGGGCCTTGTAACTAGATTTTTGTGAGTGGGCCGAATCCTTATGTTTGTTCCGTTGCAAACATACGGATCGTACAAGTCCTGTCTTACCACAAGCGCAACACTGCGCTTGTCAGGAGCTGCAGTCTTGGCGTTTGTGCCGTGAATAACACCGAGGGTATGATTTAATTCTGTTCGCCTGTGTAGGCGTCTGTTTAGCGAGCTGCTTACGCGTTGTGGAGAACTGCGAATGTGGCGTGGCACCCGAAAGCTGTTGGTTAATGGGCCCGTGGCTAGCAAGGTACGACTCAAGCCGAGAATTTGCTGGCTGCTCAGATTTGTCGGTCGACTGGGCACCTGAATCGTGCTGATCTAGTATTTGCACTGCTTGCTGAAATGATGGCTCAAATGGCTCTGAGCACTATGGGACTTAACTTGCCCGCATCTCGTGGTCGTGCGGTAGCGTTCTCGCTTCCCACGCCCGGGTTCCCGGGTTCGATTCCCGGCGGAGTCAGGGATTTTCTCTGCCTCGTGATGGCTGGGTGTTGTGTGATGTCCTTAGGTTAGTTAGGTTTAAGTAGTTCTAAGTTCTAGGGGACTGATGACCATAGATGTTAAGTCCCATAGTGCTCAGAGCCATTTGAACCATTTGACTTAACTTCTGAGGTCATCAGTCCCCTAGAACTTAGAACTACTTAAACCTAACTAGCCTAAGGACATCACACACATCCATGCCCGAGGCAGGATTCGAACCTGCGACGGTAGCGGTAGCGCGGTTGCAGACTGTAGTGCCTAAGCCGGCCGCGGTGGCCGAGCGGTTGTAGGCGCTTCAGTCCGGAACCGCGCGACTGCTACGGTCGCATGTTCGAATCCTGCCTCGGGCATGGATGTGTTTGATGTCCTTGGGTTAGGTTTAAGTGGTTCTAAGTTCTAGGGGACTGATGACCACATATGTTAAGTCCCATAGTGCTCAGAGCAATTTGAACCATTTTGAAGTGCCTAGAACCGCTCGGCCATCCCGGCCGGCGCTAGACAACAGTTCACTCAAATCGAACTAATGGAGTTTATAACAAAAGGAGCCGGCCAGTGCGGCCGTGCGGTTCTAGGCGCTTCAGTCTGGAACCTTGTAACCGCTACGGTCGCAGGTTCGAATCCTGCCTCGGGCATGGATGTGTGTGATGTCCTTAGGTTAGTTAGGTTTAATTAGTTCTAAGTTCTAGGCGACTGATGACCTCAGAAGTTAAGTCGCATAGTGCTCAGAGCCATTTTATAACAAAAGGAAATGTTTACAATACTTAAATTTGTGAGATATAGATGTGTCGCAACCAAGGGGTGACATACAAACATAAGCTAGCTCTTCAGTATATACAATTCGTAATACAAGTGAACCAGTACAGTTTCTAAGTCATTGCTGTAGCGTTTGTTGGTCGGCTCGACTACAAATCGGCCCTCGGCCAGGCGGAGCGGCGCTTATACACTCCTGGAAATGGAAAAAAGAACACATTGACACCGGTGTGTCAGACCCACCATACTTGCTCCGGACACTGCGAGAGGGCTGTACAAGCAATGATCACACGCACGGCACAGCAGACACACCAGGAACCGCGGTGTTGGCCGTCGAATAGCGCTAGCTGCGCAGCATTTGTGCACCGCCGCCGTCAGTGTCAGCCAGTTTGCCGTGGCATACGGAGCTCCATCGCAGTCTTTAACACTGGTAGCATGCCGCGACAGCGTGGACGTGAACCGTATGTGCAGTTGACGGACTTTGAGCGAGGGCGTATAGTGGGCATGCGGGAGGCCGGGTGGACGTACCGCCGAATTGCTCAACACGTGGGGCGTGAGGTCTCCACAGTACATCGATGTTGTCGCCAATGGTCGGCGGAAGGTGCACGTGCCCGTCGACCTGGGACCGGACCGCAACGACGCACGGATGCACGCCAAGACCGTAGGATCCTACGCAGTGCCGTAGGGGACCGCACCGCCACTTCCCAGCACATTAGGGACACTGTTGCTCCTGGGGTATCGGCGAGGACCATTCGCAACCGTCTCCATGAAGCTGGGCTACGGTCCCGCACACCGTTAGGCCGTCTTCCGCTCACGCCCCAACATCGTGCAGCCCGCCTCTAGTGGTGTCGAGACAGGCGTGAATGGAGGGACGAATGGAGACGTGTCGTCTTCAGCGATGAGAGTCGCTTCTGCCTTGGTGCCAATGATGGTCGTATGCGTGTTTGGCGCCGTGCAGGTGAGCGCCACAATCAGGACTGCATACGACCGAGGCACACAGGGCCAACACCCGGCATCATGGTGTGGGGAGCGATCTCCTACACTGGCCGTACACCACTGGTGATCGTCGAGGGGACACTGAATAGTGCACGGTACATCCAAACCGTCATCGAACCTATCGTTCTACCATTCCGAGATCGGCAAGGGAACTTGCTGTTCCAACAGGACAATGCACGTCCGCATGTATCCCGTGCCACCCAACGTGTTCTAGAAGGTGTAAGTCAACTACCCTGGCCAGCAAGATCTCCGGATCTGTCCCCCATTGAGCATGTTTGGGACTGGATGAAGCGTCGTCTCACGCGGTCTGCACGTCCAGCACGAACGCTGGTCCAACTGAGGCGCCAGGTGGAAATGGCATGGCAAGCCGTTCCACAGGACTACATCCAGCATCTCTACGATCGTCTCCATGGGAGAATAGCAGCCTGCATTGCTGCGAAAGGTGGATATACACTGTACTAGTGCCGACATTGTGCATGCTCTGTTGCCTGTGTCTATGTGCCTGTGGTTCTGTCAGTGTGATCATGTGATGTATCTGACCCCAGGAATGTGTCAATAAAGTTTCCCCTTCCTGGGACAATGAATTCACGGTGTTCTTATTTCAATTTCCAGGAGTGTATTTTCTTGGGCTAGATGCCGCTCCCGTCTCGTTGTCGTCCTAGAGAGAGGTCTGTCAGCGTACTATTGGCTGACGTCGTCTCAAAGACCTCTCTGCTCTTCCGTTCTTGATCATCGTCCCGGTGCTTGACGTTACGCTGGAACAGTGAGAGCAACGATTGCTTCGAGAAAATATATTCGCTGATGAGGTGTACATTCTGTCAAATGGCTTCATGAACAAGCAAAAATGCAGGATTTGGGACACAGAAAACCGTCGAGAAATTATGGATTATATAACAACGAGTGATAGTCAGCTGTCGCATCAGTGATGTGATTCAGTTAGGCCGCATTTCTTAAAAGATGGCGCCAGGAACATATTAACAGCAGATGACGGACACTACGGCATTGTCAAGTGAAACAACAAGTTTACCGCTGTCATTGTTTACTTATATTCACAATGCATTTCAAAAATTTAAGCTTCCATCGTTAGGTGGATTTATATGTGTTAATACGATATGCGTGTCTTCTGATACGACTTTGGAGTAACCTGTGGCATTGTTAATTGGAGAAACAGAACACCGTTTTAGAAGGTGGCTCTGTGAGGTGTTGAACTAGACGCAAATGTAAATGTGAAAAAAAAATTAAAATACAATATCTTGAAACTTCCTGGCAGATTAAAACTGTGTGCCGGACCCAGACTCGAACTCGGGACCTTTGCCTATCGTGGGCAAGTGCTCTACCAATATCCTTTCTTCCTGGAGTGCTAGTTCTGCAAGGCTGGCAGAAGAGCTTCTGTGAGGTTTGGAAGGTAGGAGACGAGGTACTTTCAGAATTGAAGATGTGAGGACGGGTCGTGAGTCGTGCTTGGGTAGTTCATATGGTAGAACATTTACCGGCGAAAGGCAAAGGTGTAGAGTTCGAGTCTCCGTCCGGCACACAGTTTTAATCTGCCAGGAAGTTTCATATCAGCGCACACTACGCTGCAGAGTGAAAATCTCATTATAGAATATCTTCTTAGGTCACAGGCTCCTTTCTCTTTTGTAACACATCATACATAAACTGTCAGAATTTGTAAACAAAGATGGTGTGTGGAAACTACGTAGGGCGAAGAATATATGGAAAAAATACAAATTCTGTTCCTAAGTAGAAAGAACATATAGCAAAAACAACACCTTTATTTCAGAGTAAGTCTTAATGCAGTGTCAAGAGCTTTGGTTTAGTTGAAGAATGTATCTGTCAGAGTAAATATTTCAAGTGGTAACAGATCTTATTGTGTAAAGTTTATATACCTTAAATTTTGTACTCATTTATGTGACCATGTGGCATGTTGGAAACCTTAACTGCAATAAATATGTTGTCAGTAATGCCAAATTATACATAAATAACAATATTGGCTGGGATTTAGAAATAGAGGATGAAACGAGGACGAGTAGGAGAGCAAAGTTTTGGATATGATAACTCTGTGGGTTTTTTCAACTTGCGTCTGTAATATGTTACAACTAAGTAAGTGTTGAAGTATAAAAATGATACCGAATTAAACACATACATATCGATATAGTTTTAATAATACAGACGGCCGGCCGCGGTGGCCAAGCGGTTCTAGGCGCTTCAGTCCAGAACCGCGCGACTGTTGCAGGTTCGAATCCTGCCTCGGGCATGGATGTTTGTGGTGTCCTTAGGTAGTTAGCTTTAATTAGTTCTAACTTCTAGGGGACTGATGACCTCTGATGTTAAGTACCATAGTGCTCAGAGCCATTTAAACCATTTTTTATAAACAGACGTATGTAATATCGGTGTGACCGTTTCCAAATAGACCAAGCAGGTAGATCGTTTGAGATTTGATTCCAAAAATACATGGCAGCACTGAAAAACAAAGAAATACCACACATCATCAGTAGCCATCCACTTGCTTGAAACAAGACACCATACCAACGACACAAGTATTATAGTCCTACATATCCAACATAAGGACAGAAAAAATACTAGATGACCTTGAAACACTCCAAATATACAAACACCAAAGAAAACACCCCGAGTCTATCTTTAATTACAAAAATGATAACATTTACAATATCTTCTGTTTTTAACAGCAACCTAATTATAAAATTTGCAACACCCACACACCCCCACATCCACCCCCACCATCACACACACACACACACACACACACACACACACACACACACACTCACAACGCGCGCGCGTGCACACAAGCGCACGCGCACACACACACAAGCGCGCGCGCGCCCACACACACACACACACACACACACACACACACACACACACACACACACACACACACACACACCATCACCTTCAAATTTGCTATAAATAATGGAAAGGATCTGTATACCACCTGAGATATTTTAAGTATCTATTTATCAACTCAACCAAAGATATTGACAATGCCTTAAGACTTACTAGGAAGTAATGGTATTTTGCTGTATGTTCTTTGCACCTAGTAGCTTTTTTCCTAGTAGTTTAGACACTGTCTTTTTCAACAAATTTTGACAGTTTATATGTGATGTATTACGACAGAAAAAGGAGCAAGCGACGATTGAAGGTATTCTGTTTTATTTGTTCTGTTTCCACATTTATATTTACGTTTAGTTTTAGCGAAATACCTCCACAGAGCCATGTTCTGACATAGTCTTTTATTTCTCCTGTAAACAATGTCACAAGTTATCCCAAAGTCATAACGCAACAAACACTAATCGTATTAACATGAATAAATGCACCTGATGATGGAGGTTTAAACCTTTCAAACACATTGTGGTTGAAACAAACAGTGACTGGTAACAGTAAACGTGATGTTTCATACGATATCAATAAGAGTAATTGTAAAGCCCATCCTAAAATGTTCGCATTTAAAGCTACCACTTAATGTTAAGACAGTGTTTGTAGTCTGAACTGGATCGTATGAATGCCGAAAAGATTTGGTTTAGGATAGATGACGCAACCTGTCACACATCGATTGCAACACTAAAACTGAAAAAAGAGACGCGTGTTAGTACGCCGAAAAGTTATGGAAAATTTGAGCGAAAGAACGAGAGTGTGCCCACAGAGTCGTGGAGGCTATCTGCGTAATATGATATTTCATACACAATCACAGGTGGCATATACTGCAATACTCTGTAAATTACCTAATTTCCTTAATAAATTTGTATGATAAAAAAACAATCGCTTTCAGTCACAAACCGTGATTTTATTTCAATGCACGATGCATTTCGAGGCCTGGGACCTCATCTTCATCTGTTTGGACAGTCTACATAATTTTTCCCAAATTTAGGTTAATTCTGGTCATGGTAAGATTGAATTGGTATATTACAAAGTGGCAGATTGTGAATATAAGTATAGAAAACTAATACAAATCGAAAGATAACCTACTGTTCCCATTATAAGATTAGTTACGAAGTACAATAACAATAGACATGTCTATGTACATATATACATTTACCACCATATAGCACTACAGTAAACATAAGTCGAAACAAATCAAACAATTTGAAATCTAAAGGTGCTGTATTTCTAAAAATACACAAGCCTTATTGTTTCAAAGAAAACGGAAAGCTGTTTTAATATTAATTCTACACTGATATCATATATAAAACAAATGTTTTTGAATGTGTCAGTGCATTATCAAATGGTTGCACCCTTAAATATTTGTTTCTTTGGGAAAAAATAAAATTCTGAAGTTACTGAAGAATCTGTGGCTGCTAAACTGCTGCTAACACAAAGAGGAATCGTGCTGAATTTAACATCTCCAGTGTTTCAGTAATTTTTAAAAGTTAATATTTTCCTAAAGAAACAAATATGTAAATCGCAGTCATTTGATAACATACAGTCAAATTTGATATATTCATAAATATTTGTTTGATAAGAGGTATCAATGTAGATCTTCTTTGACATAATATTACCTGTTCATTTGGAGAAATGCAGCCTCTTTATATTTGAAATATTTCGTCTGCTTTTGACTTGTGTTTACAAATGTGCTGAGGAGTGGAAAGTGTATACATGTATCTAAACATGTCTACTCATAGTGTACTTAAGAGCCATGTATCCACTGCTAGAAGCAGTAGGTTGAAGAGCCAAAGAAAATGGCACACTTACTTAATATCGTGTACGGCCCCCGCGAGCGCGAAGAAGTGCCGCAATACGGCGTGGCATGGATTTAACTAACGTCTGAAGTAGTGCTGGAGGGGATAGATACCACGAATCCGGAAGAATACCTGGGGGTGGAGATCATCTCTTCTGAACAGCATGTTGCAAGGCATCCCAGATATGCTCAAAATGTTCATGTCTAGGGAGCTGGTGGCCAGCGGAAGTGTGTAAACTCAGACGAGTGTTCCTGGAGCCACTCTGTAGCAGTTCTGGATGTGTAGGGTGTCGCATTGCACTGATGGAACTTCCCAAATCCGTCGGAATGCACGATGTACAAGAATGGATGCAGGTGATCAGACAGGATGCTGAAGTACCTATCTAGATATATCAGGGGAGGCACATCACTCCAACTGCTCTCGCTCAACACCATTACAGAACATTCACCTGCCTAAACAGTCCCCTGCTGATATGCAGGGTCCAGGATTGATGAGGTTGTCTCCATTCCCGTACATGTCCATCCGCTCGATACGATTTGAAATGACACTCATCCGACCAGTCAACATGCTTCTAATCATCAACAGTCCAATGTCAGTGTTGACAGACACAGGTGAGGCGTAAAGCTTTGTGTCGTACAGTCATCGAGGGTACACGAGGAGGCCTTCAGCTCCGAAAGGCCGTATCAGTGATGTTTCGTTGAATGGTTCGCACGCTGACACTTGTTGATGGCCCTGCACTGAAATCGGCAGGAACTTGCGAAACGATTGCACTTCTGTCAGTCGTCGTTTGTCCCGTTCTTGCAGGATCTTTTTCGGCCGCAGCGATGTCAGAGATGTGATGTTTTGCCGGGTTCCTGACATTCACGGTACACTGGTGAAATGGTCGTACGGGAACATCCCCACTTCATCGCTACCTCGCAGATGCTGAGTCCCATCGCTCGTGCTCCGACTGTAACACCACGTTCAAACTCGCATCTTGATAACCTGCCATTTTAGCCATAATAACCGATCTAACAACTGCGCCAGACTCTTATATAGGCGTTGTCGACCGCAGCGCCGTATTTTGCCTGTTTACAAATCTCTAGTTTTGAATATACATACCTAAACTAGTTTCTTTGGCGCTTCAGTATATGTCATTTTGTCTGACTTTTGTAAGATTTTTAATGTAGTGATGTGATCTTACCCGGACCACAATTGAACCTAAATTTCAAAAAAATTATGTAGACTGTCAAAGCACGTGAAGATGTGCCCCCAGGGCTCGGAATGTATCGTGCATCGATATAAAATCTCATTATGTGACTAAAGATAGTTTTTTTATTTTATAAAATTAATACACTCATGGAAGGTGGATGATATTAGAGTTGAATTGGGGTGTTATTATGCACTCAAAAATTGGATTCCTTATGGGGCAACTTCTGCTTCCAATAACCTAAGGTAGACAACATATTACAAGACGATAGCTCAGCTTATCAAAGGGGCGTTCTGTTTTGTTTCGAATCCTTTAGCGGTGTGCTACGGTACTACGCTGGGGAATATCACTGCGCAGCAGGACTGCCGACATGCATCAACAAATGAACAAATAAATTTTGCAGCTTTGTGGCTTAGACGTGATAATTAAAGCTTTATGACTATCCTCCTGAGAGTAGTACCTGTTGGCATTCTGCAATTTGGTAACAATAAAGTTTAAGTGAGCTGCTTCTGTGTTGGTAGCGCTGTGTAGCGCTTTGTGACTCCGCTTTCTTCGTAAGTGACTCTGTGGCTGGTTGGACTCGTTGTTGGAAGTTAATGAATGGCCAGTACTGTTGGACAGTTGGAAGTTAAACGCCAGAAGGGATGGAGGTACTGTTGGGTAGTTGGAGGTGAACAGCCAGCAGTGATGGATGTTAAATGTGAGAAGTTGGCATTGATGGATGGTAGAGGTCTGAAGTGTCAGCGTAGAGTAACGATCTGTAAAAAAAAAAAAAAAAAAAAAAAAGGGTTCAAATGGCTCTGAGCACTGTGGGACTTAACATCTGAGGTCATCAATCCTCTAGAACTTAGAACTACTTAAACCTAACTAACCTAAGGACATCACACACATCCATGCCCGAGGCAGGATTCGAACCTGCGACCGTAGCACGATCTGTACATCTTAGACTTGAAGACTGAATATTATTCATGATTATATACCTTTGTACTAGATGTCAATGACGATTTATACTTGTGTTTGAACTGAATGTCACATTATTAAGGTAAAGAAATACATTATTTAGTTTGCAACAAAATCTTTCCTTTGCTAACCACATGCCTATTAGTAGTTAGTGGCTTTAGTAGTTAGAATCTTTTATTTAGATGGCAGTATTGACGCTCGCTGTATTGCAGTAGTTCGCGTAATGAGGATTTTTGAGAGGTAAGTGCTTAATGAAATCTATAAGTTATTGTTAAGATTTATTTTTAGTCAGAGCCATTCTGTTGAATTAATTATTTGAAGTCAAGTAGAATTTTTTTTTTTTTTTTTTTTTTAGAGCAGTCATATTGTGTTGCGCTAGAATATTGTGGGTCAGTGTTGACGTGATAAGAAAAAGTAAAGAGAAAGTAGGCTCAGTACGTTCAGTTTTACTCAGCTGTTTCAGAATCAAATAACGTAGAAGTTGAATCTTCTCAGTCATTCAGCAACTTAAGTACAGATTCACATATTTAAATAAGAAGTTTCACAAGGTATTTGTTCACCCAGTGCAATCGATTAATGTTTATATCTCTCTTTCTGTTTATCGTTAAAATCTGCGTTGTGTTAGGATAACGCTCTTCTGTAGTAAAATATCTCCTGCCCTATATACAGATACCTTCTTGGTACGGCGGTTGATACACGAACCACAATCTGGAGCTGGAACGGCTTGTTTGTACAGCCAGGCACGTGCATTACACTGGACACTTCGCGTATGTCCTGTGGGCGCTGGCCTGTGTCCGCTGGATGTATGCTGCGTCACGGACGCTGCTCAAACTGAGGCGCGACTTTTTCATTTTTTCATTTTGATGAAGTGGCGCGCCTGGCGGGAGTGGGTGTGTGGCGACGAACGGGCAGCGCTTTCACGCCGGCAAACCCGGCGCTCGCGGGTGCGTTTTCGGAATGCTGAGCTGCGACGTGAAAACAGGGATGCTGGTGACGTCCAGCGGTGGACGGGCGTCACGGTCAACGCGTCAGGAGCTGTACAGGGCTGATCTCCCAAAAGTAACACCGCGAATACGTCCGCGCGAGATGTCCAATTGCTTCTGCTTGATGGAAGTATACACAGAGGCTCGCGGAGTTAACTTGTTCAGTGATGAGACAACCATGATAGAACAGATATTTATCAGCATCAGGTATACATTGCTTAAGTAGAATGAAGTCGATTTTTGGTACCAATACTGATATTAGAATTGAATTACACTACAGCTGAGTGACATTAGTTTCGACAGTTAATGAGGTGTTATTACGCTTTGTTTGCGTTGTCTGTTGCACTAGAACAATTACAATGTTTAAGAGAAAAAGGAATTTACTAAGATACAATAACTACTACCTCTCTACAGCTGATATTAATTGCAGAAAAAAGGGTGATAAACAAACGTCACAGTGTGGCGACGATCTTTTGTGTATAAGTCTTAGCAAGTGGCCAGTTCACGTGAATGAAACATCAGGAGTTATCTGGAGGAAAACGCGCAAGGGACCGTAGGTCTTACTAGCGTAATCCCAAAAGTAAGCTCTCCTATTTATTTATAAGTACATAGACCTGTTCATTTCTACAATGGTTTACACCAATTTACAGCTTGAACATTTAGCTATTTTTCGACATAATCACCATTTCTGTCGATGCATTTTTGTAGACGCTGTGGCAGTTTTTGTATGCCCATGTCATACCAGCTCGCCGCCATGCTGTTCAGAAAGTTATGAACCTCTTCTTTCACCTCGTCATCGGAGCTGAATCGCTTTCCGGCCAAATGTTCCTTTAACCTATGGAACGGGTGATAGTCACTGGCGCCAAATCAAGACTATAATGTGGGTGGGTGATTACGTTCCACTGAAACTGTTGCAGGAGAGCAACGGTTTGTCGAGCGATGTGTGGGCGAGCGTTGTCATGGAGAATGTGTAGCCCTTGCTCAACATTCCTCTTCTCCGGTTCTGAACTGCCCGTTTGAGATTTTTCAGAGTCTCACAGTACCTGTCAGCGTTAATTGTGGTCACAGCGATTCAGCTCCGACGACGTGGTGAAAGAA
Organism: Schistocerca nitens; assembly: GCF_023898315.1. Taxonomy (NCBI): domain Eukaryota; kingdom Metazoa; phylum Arthropoda; class Insecta; order Orthoptera; family Acrididae; genus Schistocerca; species Schistocerca nitens. Next base: position 620,296,146 of record NC_064618.1, read on the forward strand.
GAGGTTCATAACTTTCTGAACAACATGGCGGCGAGCTGGTATGCCGTGGGCATACAAAAACTGCCACAGCGTCTACAAAAAACCATCGACAGAAATGGTGATTATGTCGAAAAATAGCCAAATGTTCAAGCTGTAAACTGATGTAAGCCATTGTAGGAATAAACATGTCTACGTACTTATAAAAAAATAGGAGACCTTACTTTTGGGATTACCCTCGTAGTATGCGGCATTAATTTAATCTTGATTCTTCCAGGCGTTTCTGAGAAAAAGGGTTTTTGGCCGGCCGCTGTGGCCGAGCGGTTCTAGGCGATTCAGTCCGGAACCACGCGGCTGCTACTGTCGCAGGTTTGAATCCTGCTTGGGGCATCGATGTGTGTGATGTCCTCAGTTAGGTTTAACTAGTTCTAAGACTGATGACCTCAGATGTTAAGGCCCATAGTGTTTAGAGCCATTTGAGCCATTTGAAAAAGGGTTTTTAAAAATCGAACAAACAGGCAGACAAATAGACAACAATGCATTCCTGTAAGGGTTCCGTTTTTACCGACTGAGGTGCGCAACAGTAAAAAAGTACCAATGTTTTTGAAGATTTTATTGTACTATTGCTAGAAAACATACAAGTGGTTGTAATTAAACTTTCGCTGCGTGAGCCAACGTAGACGGAACAGCTGTGCCCACCTTTATAGGAATGATCTTCAAAGTGTGCGCTGCAGAGTGTTCGTTATTAGCAGTGTTAGTGTTATGACTTGCTGTTATGTGCTGCCACTGGTACGCCGACGTAGCATTTAAGGGGACCACACTCTGCCTATCTAACCCATGTTAATTTAGGCAAGTATTTGACCCATTTCTGAAAAAAAATTATTTGATGCAGAACCTTTAATATTTTTACTGTATGTTACATGATGCTAATAGAGTCAACTGTACTAAAATCAACTTTATCCACTTTATAGTGCTTAAGAAATAGTTTTTTAAATTTATTAACAAAAAATATTAAGTTTTTTCTGCAGAAAATATTTTTTGTGAACTTCCTAATGGGCGAATATTAATGAAAGTAGTACCAGAGGTGGCTTTTTATGTTATGCAGAGTTTCCGAAAATTTCATTCATTTATCTATCATAGTTTCTGATATAATGGGGCATATGTACTGAAAATTTTAGTTTGCAGGAAACTGACTTTAATGAAAAAAACTTTTGAAATTTGTTATTTACAGGTAATTAAAACTGTCCTGCTGCATATGATGGCCCTTCTTTGGCCTCTAGCAGGTATTCAAGATTCTTTTTCACCTTCCTGGATGTTTGTCTTGCTTCCTTAGCCATATTAGATGCAGACCTGTCTGCATCGGCTATCCTCATTTTATCGCAATGTTACAGCCCAGTGATCATACTTTCACCAGGATTAATTCGCAGCTTTGTCAGTACCCAGCACTTTCCAGTATTACCACAATTGAATGTAAACAGCATCACGAACTCCTAGTTTCATTGTATGCACGCCTGCAAATACAGTTTTAGGAAGGCGGTTCCAAATTATGCTGTTGAAACATGTATTTGGGTTCTGTGTCTGCCCATGCAGACATTTCCTTAGAAGGTCAGGATGAGCCAAGTCTCTGAAAATAGGTTTAATTGCTGTAATAACAGCAGCAGGAAAAGAATGCTGGTAACAATAAGATTCTTCAGTTGCCTGAGCCCTATTCTATTTGCACAACGAATTTTCTCCTGATGGACAAAAATGGCTCAAATGGCTCTGAGCACTATGGGACTTAACATCTATGGTCATCAGTCCGCTAGAACCTAGAACTACTTAAACCTAAGTAACCTAAGGACATCACACACATCCATGCCCCAGGCAGGATTCGAACCTGCGACCGTAGCGGTGGCGCGGTTCCAGACTGTAGCGCCTAGAACCGCTCGGCCACATCGGCCGGCCCTGATGGACACAATCCATGACATGGCTTATCATCTGTAGTGGACTTATAGAAGAATACGGCTCTTCATTGCCTCCAGATTTCCTTTATTTTTCCTAATTGCCTGCCCATAGTAGAATTAAAAGTTTTCTATTCCAGTTTTAGTTAACCAACCCTGTCCGGTCAATAATTTTTCTATCTTCTAATTTTTTACCTCTATATCAACAGTTTTCTCAGCCTTGTTCCCAAAAGTTTTTGAACACGGCCTACACATTCTATTTTGCTAATAATGGCATCTCCATATAGCTTAGAGTTCACAGTGGGTTGGTTGACAGTGGATGCCAGAAAAGTGGGCGTGACACATAAACACACGTGGTAGGAAAATGCTCTTTAAATGCTCGAAAAAATTTTTTTCCAGCAAATTCCTTTTAAGAGTACTTAAATAAATGGCTCTGAGCACTATGGGACTTAACATCTGTGGTCATCAGTCCCCTAGAATTTAGAACTACTTAAACCTAACTAACCTAAGGACATCACACAGATCCATGCCCGAGGCAGGATTCGAACCTGCGACTGTAGCAGTACTTAAATAAAACCTTAATCTATAGAATATGATGAAAACCGAAAACCGATTTTCTCTCACCTGAACCACAGTGTGGTCCCCTTAAACACAAGCATCAGTGTGCTTTATAACTGCAGACGGTTAACATCGGTATGGATAAGGTGAACAGGATTTTACTCGTAAAGCTGTGTTTTTTTTTTTTTTTTTCAAAACAACAATAGTGCTGTTGCTCTTCGCGAGTATCGACGACTGAAAGGAACAGAGAGAAGTCGTATTTCCGCACCAGGGTTGAAGAACGCGTTTACGAAGTTCGACGTAACTGCCGATTTGGGGAATTGCTCCTGGGAGAGACCGACGCCCAACTGCGCCACAAATGGTTGGAGAAGCTATTGTTACCAAGGCTCAGAACGCTGGACGCAGTGTGCGATCTGCAAGCAGTGCATGAGCTGTCTTACGACAATTAAACATTCCACGGTCCACCGATCGAAACGTACTGCGAACAGTTGTGAAATGATACCTTTACAGCGGCTCCACGCTATCGTGGATGCAGACGGGTGTCACAATGAGCAACGGTTGTAACCTGGAACGTAAACACGTTACGCAATCAACAAATGTTACCCTCTCAAGTGGAAATTAAAATGTGTTTCATTCATTGGATTACTCGTCATGTCTCTTCCGAATTTCCTTACAAATGTTCCCACAAATTTTCATTGCCGTACGATCATTCGCGTTTCAAGGGCGCCAGGTAGCGAAATTTTAATTACAACCACCTTGAAGGTCACCGATTTGCTTTCGTTAAGCTCCCAGCATCTTCCCTATTTTGCCTAAAATGTGCTTTTATTAAAAGTGATCGTTGTATTGTGGTACGTGCGAGTTGGAAGTTAACACAGTCATTTAGCAGCAACTTTGGAGAACCCGTTATCAAGCACTGCTGGAATTACCTGCTGTAATCAGTGGAATTAAAGCGCGGTACTGCGGTTTTGTGCATCGCCTGAGTGGACACTTCCGAACGCGAGGGGGACGCCAGCGTAATTATTTGAAAACAGTCCCTCGCTGACACCGATGGCAAATCTGCGTCGGCAATAGCGCACAGGTAAGTCGCTTGTTCACGCTTAATGCCTGAGAATTTATCTCAGAAATTTTATTAACAAGGAGGGTGTTTCAACTGCAAGAGTCGTATTTGGGCGAAATCCTTGTATCGGGCTCGTTTCGAGTCGGTGAATGCAGTGGTGAAGATTTTCTGTAAAGGAAATGCCTAGTTTTCGACCAATAATTCCTATCATTCGAGAACCAAATGCCCGTTTTGCAGACACACGGTATTGTTATTCGCTAACGCATAAAATTCCGCAAAAATACTGTACAGTACGTAAAGGAAAAGGCTACCATATAAATTTGTTTCCGTCCTGTAACATGCATACATGCAAGCATACTTACATAAAAACATGCATTATTACACGTAAAAAGGTTATATTCATCCACAAACAATATAGGATATAACGTTTCTACAAATACTGGATTGTACATTTCTATTGTTAATTAGCATTTCTATACTGGTGTATTTTGCTGCATCACACGATAGTGTGCATGTGTGCTAATGAGGTCTTATTACAAAATGGTCCGGGCAAATCTTTTGAGAACAGTACAAACAATTAAAAATAGTGCAGTGTTCACAATGTCTGATACGACAGTCACTTTTCCATACTCGTGCCGTTGGTTCTGGTAGCTACTGAAATTCATTACCGCACAATAACCCTGGCTTCGGTGTGGGGCGGCGATGGGGTCAGTGGACTGATGTAGTCTGTTGTGGGATTGTGTACCACTGAGGGCTACGGCGGGGACGAAGAGTCTCCGTCGTTTCTAGGTCATCAGTTCCATACAATATAAACACAAAGTTTAAAGCAATCCTTTTCTTCACGCTGGTAAACTTTTACATACAAACAATACTTCAACATGTGAATTATACAGGTTTTAAACAAAAGTAGTCCATATTTTGAGACGAGCTATTAAGGACTAAAACAAGAAAAAAAGTCGAGTAGACATGGACGGTAAAATGCAAACTTTAAGAACTATGAGCACTTGTTCTCCTTCGTTACTGTAAAATACATCTATTCCACTGCAAGCTCTTTGCTGTTACGACCTACAGAACGAGGCAAAGAATTGAGTAGATAGATGAGAACACATTATTCTGCTACTGTATAACAACAGAGTTTCTAACGTAATCTGCTTGCAATTACACACAACCTGTACTTATGAGCCATCGCTAAATGAGGTGCTCAACGTCGTATCCATTCATATATTGAAGAAAAAAATCACAGGACCAAGAAGGAGTTGTGCGATATAAATCAAAGTTGATAGGCGTATTTCTATACCTGACAGATGACGTCTATTCAAATTTCGCGCCAATCGCACGAGAGTGGTGCTAGTAGCGCCACTATGATGATGCAAATGAGGTATAAGCACTTCAACGGTCGTGAGCGTTACTTACCTTTGAGATTAGACGTAGTGAGTTGATGTTAGTCAAGAATGTCTTTAAAGTTATAAAGACGCCATTATCAACACAACACTGAGTTTGAACGAAGTTATGTAATAGGACTACGAGAAGGTGGATGTCCCTTCTGCGATACTGCAGGAAGACTTGTCAGGAATGTAGCCACTGTACATCGTGGCTGGCGCAAGAAGACCAGATCCGGACGGCCAGCTGGCGCTACCGAGAGGTAAGACCGTCGTGGTCGGTGTATGGCTCTGGCGCATCGTACTGTTTCTGCAGCAGCAATTTGAGTTGCATTTGCCACGGCAGTGACACAACAAACTATTACAAATCGATTACTTCAAGGACAGCTCCGAGCCGGACACGGTGTAAGCGTGCATTCTATTGACTCCAAATCATCGCCATTTGCGACTTCAGAGAGGTCAAATGTCAGCTTCTTGAAGAGCTCGGAGAAGGTCTGTTGTGTTTCCTAATGAAAGCTGGTTCTGCCTCTGTGCCAGTGATGGTCGTGTGGTGGTTAGGGGGAGGCCTGTTGAGGGCCAGCAAACAACCTGTCTGCATACGAGAGACACTGGACCTATAGCTGGAGTTACGATCTGGGGTGAGTTTTCATGTGACAACAGGAGCATCTCGTGGTTATACCACGTTCCCTGACTGCAAATTTAATTCGGCCCATTGGGCAACCATTCATCAACATCATTCCATTGGGTGTTTTCCAGCAGGACATCACTGGCCCACATATCACTGTGCAACCCAACATGCTCTTCACGGCGTCTACATATTGCCTTGGCAAGCTTAATCACCAGCTGTGTCTCCAATCGAGCACTTATGGGACATCATCGGGCGCCAGCTCCAGCGTCATCCACAAACAGCATTCATTACACGTCCCTGTATTGAGTGACCAGTGCAACAGGCATGGAACTCCAGCCCACAAACTGACACCAGGCACCTGTACAGCACAATGCATGGACGTTTGCATGCTGGCATTCAACATTCTAGCTGTTACACCGGTTGTTAATGACTAGTATTTCACATTTGTAATGGCTTATCCCGTGCTTTCATTAATCTGTGACCTTGCAATGTTAATCACTTAAATATGTTACCGAGACAAGTCTATTCCAGAAATTTCATCACTGGACATTAATTGTCTTTTGGTGCTGCGATTTTTTTCCGTCAGTGTAGTAAGGCATACTTCTGTTTGACGTCTTAGGGAATCACTGACTCTCTGAAAAACTAAGTTCATCACGGATGCGCGGGAAGGCATTGGCGATGCGTTTCTGAGTAGTGGCACACAGACCAAAGATCTCAAATGTCCCCACAACTAAAAATCCAAGGGTTTAAGATCAGGGGAACGAGCTGGCCGTCCAACATATTGCTCACTAACTGTGTGTGTGACGTGTACTCGAACGTATCGGAGAAAATGCTCTGGTGCTCCATCACGCATGATCCTCATCACCAGCCGTTGTTAAAATGGTACCTCCTCTAGCCCAACAGGAAGGTCATTTGATGAGAACAAAAAGATACCTTGCACCAGTCGACCTATTTAGAAATACGTAAGAACCTGTTAATCTATCTCCAATCATTTCTGTCCATACATAACGCCGACGGGTAAGTGCTCATAGTTCTTAGGGTAAGCAATTTAGAGCTCATGTTTACTGGACTTTTTTTCCTTGGTTTGATCCATACTAAAACCATACAAAATATGGGATACGTTTTTCTAACGCCCTAATTTGTCAATGTAAGTAGCCTTTTATTTTTTTTTTTATTTATTTATTTTTTTTTTTTTTGCGAAGGCAGGTAGCCAATAGCCGAACATCTGCGCTGTGTGTGTGTGTGTGTGTGTGTGTGTTGTGTGTGTGTGTGTGTGTGTGTGTGTGGAGTGAGTGAAGTTTTATGAAACAATGTTCATATAGTGTGTGCAGTGACTGATAGTGAGATATGATTGAACAGTGTGGCATTACATTATTTAATAAGTTATTTGTAAAACAAGTATTGTATACCAAGAGTAAATCTAATGACTGTCTCCAACTAGAAGTCTGTAAATATATGTGTATACGAATTAGCTTATTTTACACTGGTATAAACTTGTAAATACTTTGACATGTCCTATATCCTCGTAAAAAGAGATCTACGGATGAATAAAGCTGCTACTAATACTACTACTACTTGCCTATACTCATTTTAAATTTAGTAACAGGTTTCGAAATAAATTGATGTGTTGTAATTGATAATACGTTCATTTTAAATTCGTTTCGTTGAGTGTTCGTCACTGGATGAGGACACCCATTTGTAGGTTACAGAAAAATCGAAAGTTACCTTTTTATAGTCTCTTATTTCACTTCCCACGATTCTCGTAAGCAGCATTAAATTGCCACTATCTTTGATTACAAAAGTCACTGAAGTCAAACTGTTTGAGCACGTAATGTATGATCCCCTCCAGCACACATCATTCGTAATCAGTACGTATTGTTTCTGGTGGAAAAAAATTGGAAAACTATAGCAGGTTTGAAACATACCTGTTTAAGAACTTGTTACTGTTTTAAACTTTTGTTAGGGCAACTGAATGCCGCACAAGCGGAGCGGCGGTCACAGCATTTTGTTTCAATCATGCACGCGATTCTTGGATTTCTCTAGACCTATAATCGTTCTCTCGTGAAGTTCAGATTAAAAAATCAGTGTTTACACCAGCGGCACCTGGGTCTCGCATGTACGATCTCATTATTAATCTGTAACCTACTTCGGTTAATATGTTATGAGACCCCCAATAGACTACCTGTAGTAAGTCGGCATCATTAGAAACACTTCATGACTCCTCTTCTGTGTTTCGTATTGCTGCTACCTTTATCGATCGCAAAGTTGAGACACAGTAATTGCATGATGAAGTCTTGTGTTGTTTATGGAGTCAGAGTGAACGGGCGATTATATGATTAATAAGAGTGTGTATACTAGTATTTAAATATATTACGCAATATGAGACACGATAACAAGTGTATAATAATTGTTTTCAACGTAATTTTACTTCTACTCAATGCACTTTATTGTGTTCCGACTGGTACAGATCAGGGGAATTTTCTGGCTAAGACATGATTGTGAGTTCACTGTCATGCTACTCAAATCACATCAGCACGATTCTGTTCTTGTGCCGCGGGGAGTAATCTTGTTAGAAGACGTCATCGCCATCAGAGAAGGCTTCAACCATGAAGGGATGCAGGTAGTCCGCAATAAACTTCATGTAACTGTGTGTGTGTGTGTGTGTGTGTGTGAAATCTTATGGGACTTAACTGCTAAGGTCATCAGTACCTAAGCTTACACACTACGTAACCTAAATTATCCTAAGGACAAACACACACACCCATGCCCGAGGGAGGACTCGAACCTCCGCCGGGACCAGCCGCACAGTCCGTGACTGCATCGACTAAGACCGCTCGGCCAATCCCGCGCGGCTTTCATGTAGTTCACTGCTTTCATAGTGTCTTCGAGTACTACTGTCTGTCCCATGGAAGCCCAACTCAATGTACCCTATAGCGTAATTCTGCTCTAACCAGGCAGCATCTGTGGCGTGGTGCTCGTTTCAAGCAGTCATTCGTCAGGATGACAGCCTGTAGGCACCCAACCACCGACATGGTGAAACAAGAAATGCGATTCATTCGACAGGCGACAGTGATACACACTGGAAACTCAATGATGTTGTGCCCACTGCAATCTTAACTGACGACGTGATTGGGTCAACACAGGAACACATAGGGATCGTGTGATGTCCAGTTCCATGTTTGACAATGGCCTTCGAACGGTGCGCTCCGAAATATTTGTGCCTGAATCATCTGCTACAGATCGGTGTCTGTCCTGAATTACACAGTGGGGGGATCCTCCGACCTTAGACACCAGAAAGGCATCTGGCCCAGACGGTATCCACGTAAGATTTTATGTTGACTATGCTACAAATATAGCACCATTCTTATCCGTCATCTATCAGAGATAATTGGAACGGCGGAAAGTTCCACGGGACTGGAAGAAGGCCCAGGTCATAGCAACCTATAAAAAGAGTAGAAAATCGGATGCACATAATTACCGGCCAATTTCACTGACATTGTTGTAGAATCATGGAACAAATTTTGTGTTCAGACATAATGACCTTTCTAGACTATGAGAAGCTCATCTGCAGAAACCAGCACGGTTTTAGGAAACAGCGATCATGCGAGACACAGCTGGCCCTCTTTCTGCATGATATACAACAGGCCCTAGATACCGGCTCGAAGGTTGATGCCATATTTCTCGACTTTCTAAGGCGTTAGACTCAGTTCCGCACTGTCGCTTGCTACAAAAAGTGCGCGCTTACGGGCTATCCAATGACATATGCAGTTGGATAGAAAGTTTTCTAACAGACAGGGAGCAGTATGTCGCCCTGAACGGGGTAACTTCAACAGAAACAAGAGTAACTTCAGGTGTGCCCCAGGGCAGCGTAATAGGTCGTCTGCTTTTTACGATTTACATAAACGATCTGGTTGATGGTATTGACAGCGGCCGTAGACTGTTTGCCGATGATGCTGTAGTCTACAGGAAAGTAGTATCAGGCGAAAGTTGTGATCAAATCAATGAGGATTTGCAGAAAATAAATGCGTGGTGTAATGACTGGCAGTTATCTCTCAATATTAGTAAGTGTAATCTACTGCTTATAACAAGGCGAAAATCCCCATTAATGTACGAGTACAAAATAAATGATCAGTCTTTGGAAGCGGTAACATCAGTCAAGTATCTGGGTGTGTCTATTCGAAATGATCTCAAATGGAATGATCAGATTACACAAGCAATGGGTAAGGCGAACTCTAGATTGCGGTTTATTGGTAGAACCCTGAAGCGATGCAGTCTTTCAACAAAGGAAATAGCTTGCAATACGTTAGTTCGTCCAGTATTATTGTTCTTCTGTATGGGACCCTTACCAGTTGGGTCTGATTCAAGAGATTGAGAAGGTTCATAGATGGGCGGCAAGAGTCGTGATGGTACATTTAGCCATCGCGAGAGCGTTACAAATCTCACAGAAAGTTTGAAGTGGGACACACTTGCAGATAGACGACGCGTTAAACGGAAGGGGCTGCTCACTAAACTCCGAAATCCAATCTTCGCCGAGGATGTAGAGCATCATATATTATTACCACCAACTTTCAAATCGTGTAATGATCATCATTCAAAGATAAGGGAAATAAGAGCTCGTACTGAGGCGTTCAGACAGTCGTTTTTCCCTCGCGCGATCCGCGAGTGGAACAGAGGGGGAGGGGAATTGGCGCGAATTGTGCCCTCCGCCACACACTGCTTGGTGGCTAGCGGAGTATATATGTAGATGTAGACCTCTACGTTTTGTGGCGAGACATTGTCGTCCAATACCATATGGGCTACTCCTTATTTCACCTCCCTTCAACCACTTTCCATACGTGCTCACGACAATAGTACGGCAACAGGTGACCAGTTACGCCATCGGAGATTCTCGTTTGGATCTGCAGCGCCACAAAAATGTGCCCTTTGTCAAGACCACTTACATCAGCGGATTTACGCATTAGTGACCCGTATCTTCGTTGTAATGACTGCACATTCGTTTCTGTTAGGGTTACATTCTTTCCTTACTGTGTCACGTGCTCATAACACCACCAGCAGGCACTCATCCTCGCAGTGGGCAGTGGTCACAACACAATGTTTTGACTGTAATCAGTGTAAGATACGGCTGAGAACCGAGGGCCGCACGAAAATTCAGGCCGCATGTGGCCCGCCCCAACTTTTTAACGACCACTAATTTACGCTTACAAGGGCTGTCTGTAAATTCATATCTATATTATAGGTGTATATTGTAACATGTTCAGGTCCTGGATAAGTCAGTTATACGAAATGTAGTTAAAGCGAGTCGTAGAGTGTAGTGACGTATGTAGAAAACACTGAGTTCGCTCCCAAAAAGGACTTGAGAGAGAAAAGTGTAATCACACAATACTGAAGAGGACGGCTCTACGTTAATAAACCGCAAACGCACAATCAAAACTCAGGTTTAGTGAGTGTTACTGATGCCTCGTTTCCGCTGGAGTCAAAGGTAATCAAATATGAAATTAATGACGATATGCTTAACCAAACAATGACTCAGTCTGCACAAGCACATAGACATAAGGCGCTCCAGGCAATCTGCTTCACGTTTAAGTTTTTCAAAGGAAATATTTCCTTTTTACTGGCAGCAAATCGTACTTCACATCCAAAGACATGCAAAACACACATTATCTTTATTTTTTTCCATCGTGGCAGATGCTGAAAATGCCCCGTTCGCGTGCAGTTCCAGCGGTAATAGTCGCGTGGCCACACCGAGTGTAGCGTAGCGCGCGGTTGCCCGTTTACACTGGCTGCAACACACCCGCCATCTGAGAGCCGATATCACGTACGGCCTTTGATGTGCGCGCAGCACTTAACTCTGACGAGTTCAGCGCCGCGTTCCGCTATAGCTGCCTGCAGCGGCATACAGGATCATACTGAAACTGTAACAAGTGCTCTTGTGCGTGATAGAGGGTTCTTTGAGTTTATTTTTTGCCAAGAGTTTCTGGCGAGATTATTAATATTCACACGAGTAACTGCTACTATTTCATTTAGGGAACAGAGTTGCTGTTAATCTGTTAAGAGTAGTTCAATGTCTATAAGCGTAAGGAAAGTATATTACGAGGAGCATTCAATAAGCAATGCAACACATGGTGTCGATACTATACATAGCTTTCAAAATGCTCTCTGTCGGAGTCCAGTATGACCGAGTAGTTGTTGTTGTCGTGGTCTTCAGTCCTGAGGCTGGTTTGATGCAGCTCTCCATGCTACTCTATCCTGTGCAAGCTTCTTCATCTCCCAGTACCTACTGCAGCCTACATCCTTCTGAATCTGCTTAGTGCATTCATCTCTTGGTCTCCCTCTACAATTTTTACTCTCCACCCTGCCCTCCAGTACTAAATTGGTGATCCCTTGATGCCTGAGAACATGTCCTACCAACCGATCCCTTCTTCAAGTCAAATTGTGCCACAAAGTCCTCTTCTCCCCAATTCTATTCAACACCTCATTAGTTACGTGATCTACCCATCTAATCTTCAGCATTCTTTTGTAGCACCACATTTCGAAAGCTTCTCTTCTCTTCTTGTCTAAGCTATTTATCGTCCACGTTTCACTTCCATACATGGCTACACTCCGTACAAATACTTTCAGAAACGACTTCCTGACACTTAAATGAATCCTCGATGTTAACAAATTTCTCTTCTTCAGAACCGCTTTCCTTGCCTTTGCTAGTCTACGTTTTATATACTCTCTACTTCGACCATCATCAGTTATTTCAGTCCCCAAATAGCAAAAGTCCTTTACTACTTTAAGTGTCTCATTTCCCAATCTAATTCCCTCAGCATCACCCGACTTAATTCGACTACATTCCGTTATCCTCGTTTTGCATTTGTTGATGTTCATCTTATAGCCTCCTTTCATGACACTGTCCATTCCGTTCTGCTCTTCAAAGTCGTTTGCTGTCTCTGACAGAATTACAATGTCATCGGCGAACCTCCAAGTTTTAATTTCTTCTCCATGGATTTTAATACCTACTCCGAACTTTTCTTTTGTGTCCTTTGCTGCTTGCTCAATATACAGATTAAATAGCATCGGGGAGAAGCTATAACCCTGTCTGACTCCCTTCCCAACCACTGCTTCTCTTTTATGTCCCTCGACTCTTATAACTGGCAGCTGGTTTCTGTAGAAATTGTAAATAGCCTTTCGCTCCCTGTATTTTACCCCTGCCACCTTCAGAATCTGAAAGAGAGTATTCCTGTCAACATTGTCAAAAGCTTTCTCTAAGTCTACAAATGCTAGAAACGTAGGTTTGCCTTTCCTTAATCTTTCTTCTAAGATAATTCGTAGGGTCAGTATTGCCTCACGTGTTCCAGTATTTCTACGGAATCCAAACTGATCTTCCCCGAGGTCGGCTTCTACCAGCTCTTCCATTCGTCTGTAAAGAATTCGCGTTAGTATTTTGCAGCTGTGACTTATTAAACTGATTGTTCAGTAATTTTCACATCTGTCAGCACCTGCTTTCTTTGGGATTGAAATTATTATATTCTTGAAGTCTAAGGGTATTTCGCTTGTCTCATACATCTTGCTCACCAGATGGTAGAGTTTTGTCAGGACTGGCTCTCCCAAGGCCGTCAGTAGTTCCAATGGAATGTTGTCTAATCCCGGGGCCTTGTTTCGACTTAGGCCTTTCAGTGCTATGTCGAAGTGTTCACGCAGTATCGTATCTCCCATTTCATCTTCATCTACATCCATTTCCATAATATTGTCCTCAAGTACATCGCCCTTGTATAGACCCTCTATATACTCCTTCCACCTTTCTGCTTTCCCTTCTTTGCTTAGAACTGAGTTTCCATCTGAGATCTTGATATTCATGCAAGTTGTTCTGTTTTCCGCAAAGGTCTCTTTAATTTTCCTGTAGGCAGTATCTATCTTACCCCTCGAGAGATAAGCGTCTACATCCTTACATTTGTCCTCTAGCCACCCCTGCTTAGCCATTTTGCACTTCCTGTCGATCTCATTTTTGAGACGTTTGTATTCCTTTTTGCCTGCTTCATTTACTGCATTTTTGTATTTTCTCCTTTCATCAATGAAAATCAATATTTCTTCTGTTACCCATGAATTTCTACTAACCCTCGTCTTTTTACCTACCTGATCTTCTGCTGCCTTCACTACTTCACCCCTCAAAGCTACCCATTCTTCTTCTACTGAATTTCTTTCCCCCATTCTTGTCAATTGTTCCTTTGTGCTCTCCCTGAAACTCTGTACAACCTATTGGCCACAATAATGCGTTCACTATGCTGTTTGTAGTAGCTTACCCGCACTCCTATTTTCCTATTCATTATTAAAGCTACTCCTGCATTGCCCCTATTTGATTTTGTATTTATAACCCCGTATTCACCTGACCAATAGTCTTGTTCCTCCTGCCACCGAACTTCACTAATTCCCACTATATCTAACTTTTACCTATCCATTTCCCTTTTTAAATTTTCTAACCTACCTGCCCTATTAAGGGATCTGATATTCCACGCTCCGATCCGTAGAACGCCAGTTTTCTTTCTCCTGATAACGACGTCCTCTTGAGTAGTCCCCGCCCGGAGATCCGAATGGGGGACTATTTTACCTCCGGAATATTTTACCCAAGAGGACGCCATCATCATTTAATCATACAGTAAAACTGCATGCCCTCGGGAAAAATGACGGCTGTAGTTTTGCCTTGCTTTCAGCCGTTCGCAGTTCCACAGTAGCAAGGCCGTTTTGGTTAGTGTTACAAGACCAGATCAGTCAATCATCCAGACTGTTGCCCCCGCTACTACTGAAAAGGCTGCTGCCCCTGTTCAGGAACCACACGTTTGTCTGGCCTCTCAACAGATACCCCTCCGTTCTGGTTGCACCTACGGTACGGCCACCGGTATCGTTGAGGCACGCAAGCCTCCCCACCAACGGCAAGGTCCATGGTTCATGGGGGGGATGACCGAGTAAGCGTGCAAAAAATACTAGATGGGGCGAGCACACCCTAACTGCATAGGCTGCCCGCACTAGTCTTGTGACCGAGCATAGAAGCCGTGACCGAATACGTAGCACGGAACTTGAACCACATTACACGTGTCATTATGCATGTGAGACTGCAGCCAGTACAGGCTTCTCATTTGTGGTGTCTCTCTCTCTGTAATCATGCAGCGCGAGGAAGCCAGTGCAGTAAGACGTAAGATTGAAATCAATGTTTACATATTGAAGAAACGGGCAAGTCTAAATAGCCAGTTATGGAGTACATTTCTCTTGGTTCTAGACGAAACCAGTGCGTCTATTGGCTACGTATCGTGCGTAAACTGCTCCACATTATTGTGTTTCCAGTCGGGAACGACTCATTTAAAGAAACACAATTGCAAGAAACCCCACAAAAATACAGCTCCTTTAGGGGTACCGGCAGTAATAAAAAATAGTATTACAGAAAAGTGTGTTGCAGTGTGTGCTAATGATGTGAGACCTTTTAATGCTGTTACCGGTGAAGGTTTCAGAGAACTACGGGTTGTTGTTGTTGTTGTTGTTGTGGTCTTCAGTCCTGAGACTGGTTTGATGCAGCTCTCCATGCTACTCTATCCTGTGCAAGCTTCTTCATCTCCCAGTACCTACTGCAACCTACATCCTTCTGAATCTGCTTAGTGTATGCATCTCTTGGTCTCCCCCTACGATTTTTACCTTCCACGCTGCCCTCCAATACTAAATTGGTGATCCCTTGATGCCTCAGAACATGTCCTACCAACCGATCCCTTCTTCTGGTCAAGTTGTGCCACAAACTCCTCTTCTCCCCAATCCTATTCAGTACCTCCTCATTAGTTATGTGATCTACCCATCTAATCTTCAGCATTCTTCTGTAGCACCACATTTCGAAAGCTTCTATTCTCTTCTTGTCCAAACTATTTATCGTCCATGTTTCACTTCCATACATGGCTACACTCCATACAAATACTTTCAGAAAAGACTTCCTGACACTTAAATCTATACTCGATGTTAACAAATTTCTCTTATTCAGAAACGCTTTCCTTGCCATTGCCAGTCTACATTTTATATCCTCTCTACTTCGACCATCATCAGTTATTTTGCTCCCCAAATAGCAAAACTCCTTTACTACTTTAAGTGTCTCATTTCCTAATCTAATACCTTCAACATCACCCGACTTAATTCGACTACATTCCATTATCCTCGTTTTGCTTTTGTTGATGTTCATCTTATACCCTCCTTTCAAGACACTGTCCATTCCGTTCAACTGCTCTTCCAAGTCCTTTGCTGTCTCTGACAGAATTACAATGTCATCGGCGAACCTCAAAGTTTTTATTTCTTCTCCATGGATTTTAATACCTACTCCGAATTTTTCTTTTGTTTCCTTTACTGCTTGCTCAATATACAGATTGAATAACATCGGGGAGAGGCTACAACCCTGTCTCACTCCTTTCCCAACCACTGCTTCCCTTTCATGCCCCTCGACTCTTATAACTGCCATCTGGTTTCTGTACAAATTGTAAATAGCCTTTCGCTCCCTGTATTTTACCCCTGCCACCTTTAGAATTTGAAAGAGAGTATTCCAGTCAACATTGTCAAAAGCTTTCTCTAAGTCTACAAATGCTAGAAACGTAGGTTTGCCTTTCCTTAATCTTTCTTCTAAGATAAGTCGTAAGGTCAGTATTGCCTCACGTGTTCCAGTATTTCTACGGAATCCAAACTGATCTTCCCCGAGGTCGGCTTCTACTAGTTTTTCCATTCGTCTGTAAAGAATTCGTGTTAGTATTTTGCAGCTGTGGCTTATTAAACTGATTGTCCGGTAATTCTCACATCTGTCAACACCTGCTTTCTTTGGAATTGGAATTATTATATTCTTCTTGAAGTCTGAGGGTATTTCGCCTGTCTCATACATCTTGCTTACCAGATGGTAGAGTTTCGTCAGGGCTGGCTCTCCCAAAGCCGTCAGTAGTTCCAATGGAATGTTGTCTACTCCGGGGGCCTTATTTCGACTCAGGTCTTTCAGTGCTCTGTCAAATTCTTCACGCAGTATCGTATCTCCCATTTCATCTTCATCTACATCCTCTTCCATTTCCATAATATTGTCCTCAAGTACATCGCCCTTGTATAGACCCTCTATATACTCCTTCCACCTTTCTGCTTTCCCTTCTTTGCTTAGAACTGGGTTTCCATCTGAGCTCTTGATGTTCATACAAGTGGTTCTCTTATCTCCAAAGGTCTCTTTAATTTTCCTGTAGGCAGTATCTATCTTACCCCTAGTGAGATAAGCCTCTACATCCTTACATTTGTCCTCTAGCCATCCCTGCTTAGCCATTTTGCACTTCCTGTCGATCTCATTTTTGAGACGTTTGTATTCCTTTTTGCCTGCTTCATTTACTGCATTTTTATATTTTCTCCTTTCATCAATTAAATTCAATATTTCTTCTGTTACCCAAGGATTTCTACTAGCCCTCGTCCTTTTACCTACTTGATCCTCTGCTGCCTTCACTACTTCATCCCTCAAAGCTACCCATTCTTCTTCTACTGTATTTCTTTCCCCCATTCCCGTCAATTGTTCCCTTATGCTCTCCCTGAAACTCTGTACAACCTCTGGTTCTTTCAGTTTATCCAGGTCCCATCTCCTTAAATTCCCACCTTTTTGCAGTTTCTTCAGTTTTAATCTACAGGTCATAACCAATAGATTGTGGTCAGAGTCCACATCTGCCCCTGGAAATGTCTTGCAATTTAAAACCTGGTTCCTAAATCTCTGTCTTACCATTATATAATCTATCTGATACCTTTTAGTATCTCCAGGGTTCTTCCATGTATACAACCTTCTATCATGATTCTTAAACCAAGTATTAGCTATGATTAAGTTGTGCTCTGTGCAAAATTCTACCAGGCGGCTTCCTCTTTCATTTCTTAGCCCCAATCCATATTCACCTACTATGTTTCCTTCTCTCCCTTTCCCTACACTCGAATTCCAGTCACCCATGACTATTAAATTTTCGTCTCCCTTCACTATCTGAATAATTTCTTTTATTTCATCATACATTTCTTCAATTTCTTCGTCATCTGCAGAGCTAGTTGGCATATAAACTTGTACTACTGTAGTAGGTGTGGGCTTCGTATCTATCTTGGCCACAATAATGCGTTCACTAAGCTGTTTGTAGTAGCTTACCCGCGTTCCTATTTTCCTATTCATTATTAAACCTACTCCTGCATTACCCCTATTTGACTTTGTGTTTATAACCCTGTAGTCACCTGACCAGAAGTCTTGTTCCTCCTTCCACCGAACTTCACTAATTCCCACTATATCTAACTTTAACCTATCCATTTCCCTTTTCAAATTTTCTAACCTACCTGCCCGATTAAGGGACCTGACATTCCACGCTCCGATCCGTAGAACGCCAGTTTTCTTTCTCCTGATAACGACATCCTCTTGAACTACGGGTAGGTCAAGAATTAATACATCTAGGTGCGCATTATGGAGAAGTTAACGTGGCAGATGTAATGTCACATCCCTCTGCTATAAACAGACATCTCAAAGAACAAGCTGATGCGATATGAAACAGCATAATGCCTTCTGTTAGTGCCGAATTTGTTAATAAAACATGTGCTGCGACAGTTGATATGTAGACTGATTCGCATAATCAGGTGCACTGTTTGACGCTTACAACACATTACATTAACACAGATTGGTATCTTGTGAACAATGTTTTATTTACAACAAAATTACCGGACGTTATGAAGACGGAAGTAAATATTATGAAAGAATTTGAAGAGAGGGTGGCTGTTTGGGACATTTCGTCGGACATGTTGCACAGTTTTGTTTCTGTCTCCGATCAGGATGCGAATGTAATAAGGGCTTTGGAAAATCACGAAAGGATTCCTTGTGCTGCTCATTGTATAAACGCAGCACTTAGCCATACTTTCGATGAAGATAACTTCTTGTTAAATCATGCCCTGAACATCGCATCAACAATAAATACTACAAAATGCATTGTAAGGTGCATTAAGAAAAGTGGCCTCTGCTCGTCTTTGAAATCATCGTCGAAACAAGAGGTCTGCACTCGCTGGAACAGCTTGTACACTGTACTGGAATCCTTACACACTCAGTATAACGAAGTTGCTTCTTTGCTGACGGAAAAGGACTCCGCTTACAGATTGCATGGATACGATAATGAGCTTGCAGGAATAATTGCTCATTTTCTGAGACCATTTAAAGAGGCCACAGATGAATTAGAAGGCGAATAAGAACCGACAATCCAGTTAGTTCTTCCTTGGTTTCCCAAACTGCAACAAATTGTCAATGACACTGACTGTCAGCTGAGTAATTACTGGAGTTAAAAGCACAGTTTCATTATGTTACGTGATAGATTTATAATTAACTAGCGTAATTGATGTGTACTAACAGATATGTATTTTTTGACAAGAGGTACAAAGGATTAAAAGTCGAGCCTTGTCTTTCGTTTGTGAGAAGATTGTGATCACTTCAATACAAAAAATTGCTTCGTTTCTTTGGCCGACTTTCCGTGATCTTAATATGCTTGAAATAAATGAAAAGCAGGAAATTCTTAGCAATGTGCGACAAACGTGTGCTACTTACGCAGGTACAACATGCAATCATTAACATAATGGTTTTTGTATAGTTAGTGGATAGTGTATTATAGAGAAATGGGAAAGTTATAATTCGTATAATATTTCATTTACGTAAAACACCTCGTTTTTACGGGAACGTTTCGATGATTTCCACATCAGTTCTGTATTACTTGTCTCTTTTGTTTATTATCATAGATCCTTCAAGTACTGTGTCATCACCACCCAGAAAGAGAGATCGTTTCAAGGAATGGAGGAACAACAGATCATCCGCAGCAGATGAAGTAGATCTCTACATTTTAATGTGCCCCGGAGACGATGATGACATCTTAAAGTGGTGGAGCAGACATGAAACAGAGCTGCGAGGCCTGGCTGCAGTTGCAAGACGTGTTTTATGTATCCCAGCAACAAGAGCACCTAGTGAAAGATGCTTTAGTAAAGCCGGCATATTAGTAACAAATCGCCGCATCCAATTACATCCGGAACGCGTTAGTGATTTACTGCTGATCAACAGTAACGATAATTTTGTTTCTGTTGCAAACAAGTGAAAAGTATGACACGTTACGTCTTTCAATGTTTAATGTTCTTTGTATGCTGTCTTTATGAAGATGGTAGTCTTGTAGATTACAGGCACAGCACTTATTTAATGTTTCCTGTTAATGAAAGGAAAAATATATCTTCTATTTGGAAATGAGACTCGTCTTCTATCCGCGATTCTATTGAAATATCATTTTACTTTCCAAAAAATGGTTCAAATGGCTCTGAGCACTATGGGACTTAACATCTTAGGTCATCAGTCCCCTAGAACTTAGAACTACTTAAACCGAACTAACCTAAGGACATCACACAACACCCAGTCATCACGAGGCAGAGATTTACTTTCCAAGTGCTTTATGAATTTAGCTGTGTCACGTATCCGTTCTTGGAAACGTTACTTTTGTATTAAAAGAGAGAGAGACAGAGATACATACATTGTGTGTGTGTGTGTGTGTGTGTGTGTGAGAGAGAGAGAGAGAGAGAGAGAGAGAGAGAGAAAGAGAGAGAGAGAGAGAGAGGCGTTGGATTTGTACAGTACAGTGTAGCGAGCCGGGAGGGGGCGAGGTGAGACGTCAGCAGTGACCGGTCATGACAACAGACATGGGGCGAGTACGTGACCGAGCCGAGTCGTGTGGGGCCGGACACGAGACGTGACAGGCGAAACATTGAGCGTTGCAGCACTCTACTCTCTTTAACAGAGGTGTGTTCCAAGTGGAGAGCTGTCACTGCCTTTCTTATGGCGGAAAGCTAAAGCGTCGCAGATATTCATAAGCGCATGCAAAACGTCTACGGAGAGCTGGCAGTGGACAAAAGCACGGTAAGTCGTTGGGCGAGTAGTCTCATAACCGCAACAAAGTCCCGCAATCCGACCCTATCTCCCGCGTGCAAGTCGGCCGCACACAGCTGTGACTCCTGCATCGGTGGAACGTGTGGCCAGCGTGTTCGTCACCACAAAGACGCCAACGAACGTCTCCATGACAGCGCAAGGCCTCACACAACTCTGCGCATCCGAGAGGACCTCAAACTCTTTAGGATTGTTCTTCCCCTGCCACACTACAGCCCGGGTGTCACATCTCCCCACTTCTATCTGTTTGGCCCAATGAAGACGATGCATTCCACGGGAAGCAGTATGTGGATGGTGGATAGGGTATTGATGCAGCACGACGTAGGCTCCAATGTCAACCAGTAGGGTTATACCATGCGGGCATACGGCCCTTCCAGTAAGGTGGCATAAGGCTGTACCATTGAACAGAGATTCTGTTGAAATATAGGGGTTTTCAGCCAAAAGAGTGGGGAGTAATATACTGTATCGCAATCCTGAATAAAACCAAAAAGCTTTCAGAAAAAAAGTTTTAGACTAATTTTATCAGGAACGTAATACTAACAACATAGATCTAGAATGACATTTTCACTCTGCAGCGGAGTGTTCGCTGATATGAAACTTCCAGTCAGATTAAAACTGTGTGCCGGACCGAGATTCGAAGCCGGGACCTTTGCCTTTCGCGAGCAAGTGCTCTACAGTCTGAGCTACCCAAGTACGACTAACGCCCCGCCCTCACAGCTTCACTTCTCCAAGTACCTCGTCTCCTACCTTCCAAACTTTACAGAAGCTCTCCTGCGAACCTTGCAGAACTAGCACTCCTGAAAGAAAGGATATTGCGGAGACGTGGCTTAGCCACAGCCCGGGAGATGTTCCCAGAATGAGATTTTCGCTCTGCAGCCGAGTATGCGCTAATTTGAAACTTCCTGGCAAATTAAAACTTTGTGCCGGACCGAGACTCGAACTCGGGACCCTTGCCTTTTGCAGAAGAACTTCTGTAAAGTTTGGAAGGTAGGAGACAAGGTACTGGTAGAAGTGAAGCTCTGAGGACGGGGCGTGAGTCGTGCTTGGGTAGCTCAGACGGTAGAGCACTTGCCCACGAAAGGCGAAGGTCTCGAGTTCCAGTCTCGGTCCGGCACACACTTTTAGTCTGCCAGGAAGTTTCAACATAGATCTAAGTTTCCAAAATGTGATCTTCGATTAATTTGCAGAAAGAACACGTAAGATAAACATGTAATTATTTTTATACCTTCTGAGAACGATGTCTCAAATTTGCATATGATGAAAATCTTCACCACCAGGACACTGAATTGTAGACAACGCATTTAACATCAATAAATGTAAATGTCGTGTGTCTAGGACCTCCCGTCGGGTATACCGTTCGCCGTGTGAAGGTCTTTCGAGTGTACGCCACTTCGGCGACCTGCGCGTCGATGGGGATGAAAGGATGATGATTAGGACAACACAACACCCAGCCCCTGAGCGGAGAAAATCTCCGACCCAGCCGAGAATCGAACATTCTGTTGCGCTGACCACTCAGCTACCGGGGGCGAGCCGCATCAGTGAGTACTTCTCTCTTGGATTTTCAAGTTAGTTAATCCCAACACGGTGCAAATGCATTAATTCTACTTTTCTGACGAGGGGACATTTCTAGTGTCGATGGTTTCCCGTTGCTGATCTGCCAAATGCTATGAAGTGTCACTCGTGTACCCTCATACTATGAATGTCAGTGATAAGTGCTTGTGGAATTTGCTCTGCAGTTGTTTTTACATTGTTATGGGTGAGTTGAGAGGTAAAGGTATGGAGAGACATGTAGTCGAGTCCTCTCGAATAGCACGAAACTCAGCAATCGCAGCTGACAGACCGTTTACTACTGGTGGAGTCACGTGGCATATATCCACTGGCAGGAAGAGGAAATTCTCAGTACTGAACTTATCAGAATGTTGGGGCGAAGGTGGGTGATGGTGAACTTTTCGCTCAGTTTCTCCTGCCGGCAGATTAAATACTGGTGTCGAGAACGTTTCGCTGTAGAGGTGCTGGAGAGTACTCCTGGTACCGCTAACTGATCCTCCCTTTCCTTTTCCAGTCGCGAACAACTAGTCGGAAGAATTATTGTCGGTAACCCTTAGTGTTAACTCTAATGTCTCGAATTTTCTCGTCGTGCTCATTTCGCGAATTGTATGTGGGAGGAAGTAATATGTCTTCCCGGAAAGTGTTCTCTCGGAATATCAATAGCAAAGTCTCCTTGATGCCCAACGCCACTGTTGTAACTGCTGACACTGGAGTTTGTTGAGCACCTCAGTAATACTCTCGCGGAGACTAAACGATCTCGCGAAGAAACGGGCCGCTCTTCTTTGGAACTTTATCTCTTCTATGAGTCCTTCCTGGTGAGGAGCTCAGACTGATGAACAGTACTCAAGAATCGGTAGAACAGCGCTTTGTATGCCACTGCAATCGTGGATGAGTTACATTTCATTGAAATTCTTCCTATGGACCTCCGTCTGGCATTCGCTTTAGCTACTGTTTGTTTTATGTGGTCTTTATTACACTTAAGGTCACTCTGGATAGTTACTCCTAGATATTTTACTGCAGATATTGTTTCCAGTGGTTTGTCATCAATGCTGTAGCTGTACAACTACGGATTTCTCTTCCTGTGTGTGCGCAATATGTTACATTTACTTACGTTCAGTGTCAACTGCCAGTCCCTGCACCGTTCAATCGTGTGTAGGTCCTTCTGCAAATTGTTACTATCTTCTAGCTTTGCTACCTTCTTTCAGACAACCACATCTGTGAACAGCCTTGAAGAGCATCCGACGCCTTCCATGAGATGATTTATATATGTTGGAAACAGTAACGTGTCTTGTCACACTTTTTTGGGGTACTCCGGAATTACCTTTACTTCTGCCGATTTTGTTCGGTCAAGAGCGATATGTTGAGTTCTGTCTGCAAGGAAGTGTTGAATTCAGTTGCAAATCTGGTCCGATACTCGGTAAGCTCATACTCTTTCAACAAATTGTGGTGTCAC
Organism: Schistocerca nitens; assembly: GCF_023898315.1. Taxonomy (NCBI): domain Eukaryota; kingdom Metazoa; phylum Arthropoda; class Insecta; order Orthoptera; family Acrididae; genus Schistocerca; species Schistocerca nitens. Next base: position 620,319,626 of record NC_064618.1, read on the forward strand.
CGCAAGGCACCACACTTGCTAGGTTGTAGGCTTCAAATCGGCCGCGATCCGTCACTACACATCGCACCCGCGAGTCGCCACTGTCGACGTTAGCAGACCGAGCGCCGCCACTCGGCTGGTCTTACGAGACAAGCTAGCGCACTGGCCAGGTCTACAGCCAACTTTAATTGGAATGGTTCACTTGTTATAGCTTCAGAGATCTCATTTGCAGAGACGCTAGTTAGCATAGCCTTCAGCTAAGTCAGTAGCTACGACCTAGCCAGGCACCACATACAGTTTATGCGTTGACAATTGATCTATATGTGTGAAGCAATCAGAATTGTAAAGAAGTATTCGCAGTTCAGTCTATAACTACACCTGTAAATATTATTGTACGAAGTCAAGTTCGACGTTTACCGCTGATGCTGAATTAAAGCTAAGTATTTAATTGTATTCCTCTCTACTAACTTTCTAATCAGCTAAGATGTTCCATATACATCCCTTCAAGTATAGTTCATTCATCCTCACGTCAGCCTACGTGATCAACGCGTGCAATTAATGGCCACACCTCGTGATCTGACTAAGAGTCAAATTGCGTGACTCAGCCGGGTCACCCTTTTGTTTCATGAGGCCCAAGTTCCGCCTCATACATAACACAAAAGGCAACGGTGTCAAATGTCTTTCTGAAGTCAAGGACCACGGCATCAATCTGAGCGCCGTTGTCTACATCACTATGGAAATCATGGAGGAACAGAGCGAGCTGTTTCGCAAAATCTGTTTGCGGAACCCATGTTGATTTCTAAAAACGAGATTTTCATTCTCTGACAACAAAAAGGGTTCCATAATGCTACAAAAGACTGACGTCAACGGTACTGCACAGGTGCATCTGTCCTATGACTGTTCTTGAAAACGAGATAGACCTGATAATTTTAACAGTTGCTAGGTACCGTTCGTTGCTCCAGCGATCTACGATAAACTTCTCCAGAACAAGACCGAGGTCTTTCGCGTGAAATCTGTGGAATCGGGCGCCATGTCACGGAATGTGCGGTCCCTCCCGCCGGAGGTTCGAGTCCTCCCTCGGGCATGGGTGTGTGTTGTTCTTAGTATAAGATAGTTTAGTTTAAGTAGTGTGTAAGTCTGGGGACCGATGACTTTAGCTGTCTGATCCCTTAGGAATTCACTCACATTTGAACATTTTTGGATCTCATCAGGTCCTGATGTTGTTCCACTACTAAGCCGTTATAGTTATTTTTCTAGTTCGTGATCAGTTTTGTATATGCTATTTCGATGTTTCTACATTGATTGAAAGGAGGGATCGTGTTAAGATCTTCCGAGGTGAAACAGTTTCGAAAGAAAGAATTCAGTAATTCGACCCTTTCTCTGTTATCATCCGTTCTGGTACCAGTGTGTCACTGAATGAATGAAGTGGATGTCGACCTGCTTACTCATTTTACGTAAGACCAAAACCTCTTAAGGTTTTTACTCACATCGGTTAACAAAATTTTACTTTCAAAGTCACTGAAAGCTTTTGTGGTTGCTCTTCTTACTCTCATTTCCTTCGTTCGGGCTATGTTTGACAGCTAGAGTTTGCCTCCTCTTGAATCTGTGATCAAACTCTTTGTTTACGTAGCAATTCTCTAACACAGCTGTTAAACCACGATGGGTCTTTCCCGTCCCACTGCTTCATTTTCTTCAGAGAACTGATGGTGAAGACGAGTACACTGAACAATAAATTAGCCACCATTAGGGGAACTGAGCATAATACCATGCACCACCGCCTCTATCCGTGGTAATGGCCTCTACTCGGCGAGGAAGAGAATGGAAATATTCTGCAAGTAGGCCTCATCCAGCTGAAGCCACTGGTTAATGATTAAATTCCACTACCGTATTGCGAATATTTTGACTACTACGTTTCATCCCCTGTTCCAAATAAACCCAAACATTTTCGTTGTTATTAAGAATGGATGATTGTTTAAATATAAATCCAGATTCATATTGACGGTAACATGAATGAGTGATGTTAAGAAAATGATTTAATTTATAAAATCAGGAATACTAACACGTAAGACCGTTAGTCACTTCATTTCAGAAACAATCATTTCTCAAGACACACAACTACTAAAATCGTAAAATCAACATTCAGTAATTGCCTAATAGTAATTCACAGAGATTAAAACGCGATTTAATGAATTCTGTGCACTCGCACAATTTGTAAAAAAATACTGCTAAGCGCACCCTTAAATACAAATTAATTGGCCAGTAAGAATACATAAATGAAACCATAGGTCATGCGCAAGACCCATTGAAGTTAGTATAAACACGCTGGGTACACGACTTTTCCTCCTTTCGTGTTTGTGACTTTCACCATGACTGACTCAATGCAGGATCGCGCTCTGCTTGTAAAGCTGTATTACAAGAATGATGACTGTGCATACCTCGCTCTGCAGAAGTTCCGAACATTGAAGGGTTTGAAAAAAGGCATTGCTCCGATGACTGCAGTAGGTCTGGAGAAAATGATTCGGAAATTCGAAAAGACGGGTTCTAAGTTCTAGGGGACTGATGACCTCAGATGTTAAGTCCCATAGTTAAAAAAAATGGCTCTGAGCACTATGGGACTTAACATCTAAGGTCACCAGTCCCTAAGTCCCATAGTGCTCAGAGCCATTTGAACCAGTATCACACCTGTACACCCTTACATACTGGATAGCACAGTTTGTTTAACGTCAAACGTGCACTTTAGGCATTGTTGTATGATTCATATGTAATTTGTAGTTGACTACTATTAAATTATGATGCTTACAGCACCATCTATCGCTACAATTGTAACTATTTATTTTTCTTCTGCCGTACGTTTTCCCCCTTCTCCGATAATATTCAGTTCCAACTTGACTTCATTCTGACCAGTCGTGTTATTTCTACAGCGGTTTGAAAGTTCAGCTTTTATTATAATCACCCTGTATATATATCAAGTCTCTGCTATGGGTCGTCAGGCACATTTTCTCTGATGTTTCGGTAGATATTTGTAATTTCGTTTTTGCAACGTGTAGCTAGGGTCAGCCCAAACACATAATACTGCTCACGTCTTTCATACGACGCCCAGCGTTGACGGAATGCGTCGGTTTGTTTCCAGGTTAAAAAAAAATTATTTTTAAATCGGACTCTTACGTGGCCAATCGATAGAGCACTACCAGGTTAGCCTAGTGCGATATTCGTTTTACCTATGTGTGTTAACGCGAACAGTAAAACAAGAAGAAGAATGAAAACTCCAATTGCTTATAACAGTGAGCAGCGCGCTTCTGCATGCTTATAGCAGTCAGCGCGGGTCTTGGCGGTGCTTTCGCTGCTGATGTACTCGTTGTTCCTCACGTTTTACTGTCCCTGTTAATACATACCAGTAAAACGAATATCTCGCTCCTCTAGTTTGGGACTGTTCTGTTGCATGGGCACGTAAAATTACGCTTTAGAAATCATTTTGTTTGTAAGCGTAAACAAACCGACGCTTTCCATCGACGATGGACGTCGCATTAAAGACGTGATGAGCAGTGTTTGTTTGGGCTGGCTCCAGTATTACAAATATTTGTCGGAACAATAATATACAAAGTGTGATGTTTTACACGGTGTAAAAACTCTAGGGATAGATCGATGAGAGGATACGGAACAAATAGATCTGATGAACTTACGTCCGAAAACGCATGGTTTCCATGATAGAGACCATTTATTCAATGACACTTTGTCACAGAGGCTGCGGTCTAATAGGCGCCGTACCATGCATCGTTTCCTCGTAGAGGATGGTTCATTTCCTCATACCGCGTGCCCTAGCTCCCTTTCCTGGCATAGTAATTGGTAATGTTGTCTTGCTGACTGATATTGTAGTGGATGTGATCACCGTGGCACACAATGGTTCCGTATTCGAACCGAGGGGCATATGACAACGGGCGGCGTGCAGCAAGGTTTATCAGGAGATCTATCTCCGCCGACAACAACCACAGCATTCAATGTTTGCAACATTGTTTCGCCGTTTGTCTATGAAGAAGTGCCATTGATGATTCGAAGGGTTACGTGGCTGCTACATGATTGTGCTCCAGCCCACTCTACCGTTAAAGTCTGGACGCATCTCAATCGTGTCTTCGCTGGTCGATGGATCAGCCTAGGTGGTCCAGTTGCATTGCCTGCTCGTTCATCGGCTCTCAACCTGTGCGATTTCCGGTTATCTTTGGAGACACTGAAGAGCGTATTCAAGCTGCCTTTGACACTGTTCCGATGCAGCCTGGTTGATATGACGTGTGAGACAGAACATGCTATTGCAGCCTCGCGTGGTAGTCGCGCTGTCTTGGGGTGTCTTGTAACGGTCCGCGCTCTTCCCCTCCCCCCCTCCCCCACCGGAGGTTCGAGTCCTCCCTCGGGCATGGGTGTGTGTGTCGTCCTTAGCGTAAGTTAGTTTAAATAGTGTGTAAGCTTAGGGACCGATGACTCAGCAGTTTGGTCCCATAAGATCTTACCACAAATTTCCAAAACAACATGCTACGGCGCGTACGTGCATGCGTTGAGGCACGTGGAAACCATTTTGAACGCAGACTGCAACCGTGGCTGCATGGTACAGCGAATATTAGACAGAAGTCTCTGTAACAATCTATGACTGAATAAATGGTCTCTAGCACAGAAACCATGCATTTCCGGACATAAGTTCAGGAGACCTTTTTCGTTCCGTATCCTCCACAGGCCATGCACTGTGGAAAAAATCACCCTGTATGTAGGGAGATTGAAGAGATATTCCTGGCAGTTTGTGTTAATGAGAATGAAGTTATTTGGGATAGCATGCACTATAGTGTGACGCACCTCCTGATTCTGATTACTCACTTGGATTCTACAGTGCCTCTACAACTCACTGCTGAAGCGTTTTTGGAAACCTCGGAAAATCTAAACCTGTATGACCACTTTTTTATCCGATTTGCACCCTCCTTTCATGGTAATGCAGTTACAGAGATAGGTTATTAATCGCAACTGTACTTCTGAAGTTATCTCTTTCAATTCCATACCTCCTCACCATCCTATTTTCTCACAAACATATAATGTGGGCCTCCTTGCGCGGTTCGAGCCTTGCTAACAACTGGCTAGATGGACTGGGTAGTTTGCACAGCGAGTTGTGCCTCAGGGCAACGAGCAAACACCTGCTGTTACCGTCTGTTTGAGTAGGACCCTGTTTCGCCTCTGGGTGGCAATCAGAGATGGGCCACATCGCCCCAATGGGAGATAGGCAACGATGCAAAGTAGCAGATTCACCTTCACTGCTCTTGATCTGTAATGCGTGACTTAATTGATAAAACTAGGTTTGATGTTTAGGCGTTAGTCACTAGCCCGTATAGCTACATAGCATTTCAGCTATAATATGCACTATTCTTTTCGTTTATGTATAAAAGTGCTCATATATTCACTCTTCACTTTTTAGGCATAAAAGTTATTTAGTTTATGAAGAAAGCGCAGTTCAACGGCAATTTTAATGTGAATTCATCCAAAGAAATGACTCAACCGGTGTATTAAACTATTTAAACTAACAGTTGACGTGAAGTAATATCTAAAGGCAAAATCCCTTGATTGAAATCTGACGCTTTTTCCTCCACTAACTACATACTTTGTCACTTTGTGTAGGCTTAGATCTTGATTAGTCGAATCAAAAATACGTTTCCTTAAATCGATTAAAAAGTTATATTAGAAAACATTAAAACATACTACAAGAAACGTAAAAGTGAATGATTAATGTGGTTATTTGTTCTTTTGTTGTTTGCAGTATGCATGGTGTTTCACAATTCCTATTGTAACTTTCTAGGGCTTATAGAGGCGGTTTAGCTGATAAAGTTTTGATAAGAGAAGGGTTGAGACACTGTTGTAAACTGCCCCCAGTGTTGTTCAATATGCACACCGATCAAGCTGCGAAGGAAACACAGAAGAAATTTGAAAAGAGAATGATGCGAGAGGGAGAATAAATAAAAACATCAAGATTGACCAACGACGTTATAGTTCTATCAGAGACGACAACGGACTTGAAGCAGCAATTAAATGGAATGGATAGTATCTTAAAAAGAGATTACAAGACGAACATCAACAAAGACCAAACCAGTGGTTAATGGTACATAGGCGAATTAAAGAAGGTGACGCTGAAGGAGTTGTGCTCGGAAACAAAGGAGTACAAGTAGTAGATGTGTTTTGCTATTTGACCAGATGATGCTCCAAGGACAGAGAATATAAAATGAAGACTGTCAACAGCAAGTAAAGAATTTCTGGATATGAATTTGCTGACACCTAAAATAAATTTAACTGTTAGGAAGTCCTTTAAGAAAGTATTTGCTAAAGTGTAGTTTTGCACGGAAGTGAGATGAGGAGGATAAACAGTTCATACAAGAAGACAAATAGACGGGTTTCTCGAATAACTAATGAGTAGGCAGTTAACAGAGTTGGGTAGAAAAGAAATTCGGAGCACGACTTCACTAAAATAAGAGATCCTTTCATAGGGTACGTCATGGGACATCAAGGAATTGTCGAGGTGGAGGGGGCGGAGGAGACCACGGCTGGAATACAATTAGCAAAAGACAACAGCAACAAGAGCTCAGCAAAGAAAAGAAGCAAGCATGCTGGTAGTGGGGCAAGGGGAGTCCGAATTGGAAATATGTCGGAGGGGATTTTCGGTTGCGGCATTCGCCAGGTGAGCGAGGTAAACATCAGGAATAACTTGGTCAGAACCGGGGGATGAGAACTACTTTTAATTTAATTCTGGGCCAGTACTTCCCAGACAAAAAAATAAAGTCTGGGGTACGTGAATGTGCATTTTTTCTGTAAACTGAGTGAAGTCGATGACTTGTTCGACATGTAAAGTGTAGCTGACGAAAATCATGTACGGGTCTTCTCTATAAATTGTTGTAAGTTTTTGAGCCATCTGGAAGAGAGTTTACAATGATTTTCATCTGGAGGCGTAGTGAATCACCTGAGGCTTCAAAACGCAGATACAAAACATTACCGTATAGTATCTGAAATCTATTAAAATTAAAGATGATCTACCTCAAAAACGACTGTATAATGAGCAGGAGCAATGAAAAGCTGAAATACGGTGCGTTATTCATAACAAGCAATCGCTATTTGCAGAAATCATCAATTTTCACGTCAGTGCCGCCAGCAATGGAGACTTGAATGAGCGACGAAATAAAAAAGCTCTGATAGGTGTTATCAATACAATGTGTGTTTTTCACATTAATAATTCAAAAATTTCTTTTTGATTCAATAAATGAAAAGCTTACAACATACGTGTGAACGCCCAACCAACATTCTATAAGTAAAAAGAATTATTTGTAAGCCACAAACCCGTCTTCTATTACATAGTGATGCAAAGATCCTGTTGTGTGTGTGTTTTGAATTTATGTATTAATCTTGCAACTCCGGAGAAGCTGACATATTGAGAAATATGTTTATCAGTGATTTAAATGAAATTACGTAAATGGTGGACTCCATATTCAAAATTGAAATTGATGCGAATTGCTGTGTGAAACGTCAGAAGTGTTCTACATCATGTGGGGCTGTGGTTTCCAGCAAACAGGGAGAAAGTAACAAACTTTGTACTTAGAAATCTGTGACATAAAGCAGCTAGTAAAAGCTTCGAATGCAGAAAAATCAACATCTTTTGCAGATTAAGTAGAAATTGCCTTGTATCATGCAGCATTCAACTCGTTTACTTTTACTGAACGAATGACTAATAATAATAAGCGAATTAGTTGATAGATCGTACTCTGTTACGGTATCTCTTAAACAAACTTACTCATTTAACCAGTAATGCTGTGTGAGGTAATAAATTAAATTAATGGCAAAATTTAAGCAGTCTTTAATTTAGTGGGTGAGGGAAAGTTACAGTGATTTTCACTTGCACATTTTTAAAAGCTTTGAAATTTAGTAACAGATAAGTATGGAACAATTATTTTATGATAAAGATAAGCGGAGTACCTAATGCTAAGCTCTTTGAAATCTGTATTCATTTAAATAATATGACTTGATAATTTTCAATGCGATAGGTTCCGCAGCTGCGATGAATTTTTTGAAAGATTTCTTGAAGTCTTCAGCTACTCGAAAGTAATACCTCGAATTATTTTATGAGCATAACATGATGTCATAGGAGCAACGACATAAAAGCATAACCTGCTACTAAAACATCGTCCATTAAATACTTGAAAATGGCCTAAGGCCGAAATTGTACAATCGTACAGGAAAGAAAGAGAACAGCAGCTGAAGTCGACAAGAAATCTTTCAAAAAATATGACTTGAAATAGTGACATTGCTGCTTGTAAACCTCGCAAGGTATAAGGTCGTGGTCCTAAACTCTCCTGCTCCTGACGTTTCGTCCAGAACTGTGCTGCATATATTCAGAGGCGCTACTCCTCGATTGAGTCTTGCTGACTGAAATGAGTGATTCAGATTGTCCGACTGAAAAAAATTGTGTATATAACCTTTGATTTCATATTCACGCGGTTGCTGCGGAGTGCTGAGTTCTCAACTTCATTTGGCTGGGTGAGTACGATACGGGACTTCGTCTGCTGACAAGTGAAAATCACATCTCGTAGTAACCTTCACAGAACACAGGTCCTCGCACAGCTGACTGCGCTATAGCAATAGCGACATCATGCTGGATCACTTTCACAGCTAAGCAGTAAGGATGTGATTTACCAATAACGCCCTGATGCAAACTCTGGAACCCACATTCACAACACATCTTTCACAAGCTGTGCCGCAGTAATGCGTTATTTCACATTTCATGGAATCATTTCAAACGTCATACGTTTCATGTGCTACATAGTTGACAATTATTAGATACGATGGACGTTCAATAAGATAAGTAATGCAACAGTTTTTTTTCTCGACAAATTTTGGTGGAAGGAATGCATAACTTGTTTGGGACATTGTGGAATATTCCTGCCACAGCCCCTATGGTTTTACGAAGGACCGACAGGTGGCAGCCCTGTATGTAACCTTCAAGATGGCGTTTGCAGCAGGGGTGCATTCCAGGGAGAGAGGGGTCACTGACTTTCTTTCGATGGAAAACCAGAACACAGCACATAGTCGTAGGCGCTTGCAGAATGTTCACGGAGACCTGGCAGGGAAGAAAATCCCGCTGAGTCATTCGCCGGAGCACCTGTTATCATCGCAAAAAAGTCAAATCTGTCCGACTTCCTGCATGTTGGTCGGCGTCACACAACTGTGACTCGTGCAGTGTTGGAATGGGCGGACACACTCATTCGACGGATCAGAATCAAACACCTCGCTTCACAGCTGGACGTTTCTGTCGGCAGTGCTGACACATTCGTCCGCCAGTTGCAAAAAATGCGTTCAAATGTGTGTGAATTCCTAAGGGACCAAACAGCTGAGGTCATCGCTCCCTAGACTTACACACCACTGAAACTAACTTACGCTAACAACAACAATACACACACACACACACGCATGCCAGAGGGAGGACTCGACCCTCCGGCGGGAGGGGCGTCGCAATTCGTGACATGGCGCCTCAAACTGCGCGACCACTCTGCACGGCCCGCCAGTTGCATATGCACGGTACTGCTTGCGCGTTACTAGGCTAATCGTAACAATTTTTTGTCGAACATCGTCACAGGCGATGAGATCCGTGTTCAACACTTCTAACCGGAAACAAAACGACAGTCCATGGAATGGCGCCACACCACATTTCCTCCGAAGAAATAGTTCAAAACTACACACACACAGGCGATTAAGTCATGGCTATGGTCTTCTGGGATTCTGAAGAGTTTATTCCGTTTGACGTCTTCCTTCATGGTGCAACGATCAACTCTGATGTGTGTTATTCTATCGTCAGGAAATTGTAGAAACAACTCAGCGTGTTCGTCGCTATAAAAATGCAAACGAACTTCTCCTTCTCCATGACAAAGCAAGTTCTCACATAAGTCTGCGCACTCGAGAGGAGTTCATAAAATTATATTGGACTGTACCTCCTCATCCACCCTACAGTCCAGACCTCGCATCTTCCGACTTCGATCTATTTGGCCCAGTGAAGAATGCACTCTGCAGGAAGTGGTATGTGGCTGATGGAGAGGTTGTTGATACAGAAAAACGGCCCCGACGTCGACCAGTACAGTGGTACCATGCGAGTGTACAGGCCCTTCCAGTAAGGTGTTGTAAGGCCGTCGTATTGAATGGAGGTGAAAAATAGTGTTTTGAAGCCAAAATATTGGGAAATAATACGGTGCATTAGAATCCTAAATAAAATCAACTATCTTTCGGAAAAATATGTTAATTATTCTAAGCCCCTCATACAATTCTGAATATGAAATTTGAAGGCATTTTTGAGCGCTACCTCTGTTAAGTTTCAAATTGTTGTGACAGTATATCTGGAAGTACCTAGAAAGTTCTGCGCTGCTCAGCGCTCATTTACAGCGTGAGTAACATTTCGAAGATATGGCTGAATTACACCAAGGTTTTGCAATGGGCACACATCGGTTTTTCAGGATTTGAAAAGAGATGTCCTCGCAGGTGACACAAGGTCGATTGTGAGGCGTGCTGTGGCTCGCATTTTTGCTGTTTGTAGGTTTCCGCCCTCTGTTGGAGGCCAGACGATATCGTTTAGTCGGCTTGCTTGCGGTTGTTTGTCTTGTTCTCCTGTTGACTGGCGCCACTAGGTTTCGCAAGCGTTGCCTGACCGCTAGTGGCAGCAGCGGCGGTTATCGATGTGTAGTAACTGTTGCCCTGTCTAAGGGGCGTAGGCGCGACGTCGTTGTTTTGCCACGTCGTGTGAGTGGGCCAGTTCGGTTGGGGACTCTGGAGGTGCAAGGTCTCCGCAGTGCGAGAACACGCTGGGACTTCTGGCGGCATGCATGGACTGCCAGATGGAAGCTGCACGATCTCGTCGTAAACCGGATCCAGCAAGCTTTTAGATGTGTGCATCTCAATCCAAGTAGAGAAACCTCCAGGGTTGTGATATCTTGCGATTTTCCAGTGACTTGGGTTCGTGTTGCTGCTCGTAGTGTCGCCGAGGAGAAGAGCAGCGAGTGGAGTGCTTTCTACTCTGGTGGTAGTGGTTTATTTCTCGTTCCAGGCGCTCTAAATACATTACCCTGGGGACGTAGAGCAGACCGCCAGTTCTGGCTTTGGCGTATTGTTCCATCGTTGCATTGGGTTTATCGGCCGCCTCTTTCAAATTCTAAAGGTGGCAGGGGTAAAATACAGGGAGAGCAAGGCTATTTACAATTTGTACAGAAACCAGATGGCAGTTATAAGAGTCGAGGGGCACGAAAGGGAAGCAGTGGTTGAGATGACAGTGAGACACGGTTGCAGCCTATCTCCGCTATTGTTCAATCTGTATATTGAGCAAGTGGTAAAGGAAACAAAAGAAAAATTCGGAGTAGGTATTAAAATCCATGGAGAAGAAATAAAAACTTTGAGGTTCGCCGATGACATTGTAATTCTATCAGAGTCAGCAAAGGACTTGGAAGAGCAGTTGAACGGAATGGACAGTGTCTTGAAAGGAGGATATAAGATGAACATCAACAAAACCAAAACGAGGATAATGGAATGTAGTCGAATTAAGTCGGGTGATGCTGAGGGAATTAGATTAGGAAATGAAGCACTTAAAGTAGTAAAGGAGTTTTGTTATTTGGGGAGCAAAATAACTGATGATGGTCGAAGTAGAGAAGATACAAAATGTAGACTGGCAATGGCAAGGAAAGCGTTTCTGAAGAAGAGAAATTTGTTAACATCGAGTATAGATCTGAGTGTCAGGAAGTCGTTTCTGAAAATACTTGTATGGAGTGTAGCTATCTATGGATGTGAAACGTGGACGATAAATAGTTTGGACAAGAAGAGAATAGAAGCTTTCGAAATGTGGTGCTACAGAAGAATGCTGAAGATTAGATGGGTAGATCACATAACTAATGATGAAGTATTGAATAGAATTGGGGAGAAGAGGAGTATGTGGCACAACTTGACAAAAAGAAGGGACCGGTTAGTAGGACATGTTCTGAGGCATCAAGGGATCACAAATTTAGCATTGGAGGGCAGCGTGGAGGGTAAAAATCGTAGAGGGAGATCAAGAGATGAATACACTAAGCAGATTCAGAAGGATGTGGGTTGCAGTAAGTACTGGGAGATGAAGAAGCTTGCACAGGATAGGGTAGCATGGAGAGCTGCATCAAACCAGTCTCAGGACTGAAGACCACAACAACAGCACAGGTAAAATGGTTCAATTGGCTCTGAGCACTATGCGACTTAACTTCTGAGGTCATCAGTCGCCTAGAACTTAGAACTAATTAAACGTAACTAACCTAAGGACATCACACACATCCATGCCTGAGGCAGGATTCGAACCTGCGACCGTAGCGGTCGCTCGGTTCCAGACTGCAGGGCCGTGAGAAGCTTCAGCAAGATTATCATTAGTCATTTGTTAGACTGCCACTAGTCTGAGTTACCATCTTATGAAGTGAATGGAGCTCTTTGCTGCCTATCTCATCACTCGCGAAAGTGTTTGTTGTCAGACCTTCTCAGTGGTCGATTCCTGGAGCACCGTCTGGATCAGTTGCTTGTTTTTTTAATTAACTTTTGCTATTGTATTTGCTGTTTTACAGCAGGTTTCAAACTTTTTATATTACTGCCGTTCCTGGCGTGTAAGGCATTCAGTCGTGATTGTGGTCATCTGCCTTAAAATTCTAATTTGGTATTTGTATTTTAGCAGTAGGCCTTAAAACCTTATTTACTGCCATTCCTGGTGCCTGAAACCTTCTGCTGTGTTTGTAGCGACTTACTTTTATATTTCAATACCTGTAATTTGTAAGTTGCAGCGAGTTTTAAACAGTTCTCAATTTATTGCCATTTCTGGCGTGTAAGGACTTCTGGCCAGATCACAGTGGCTTGCTTTTAAAACATTATCTGTTGTGTCTGAATTTAATGGTGATTTGCTAAATCGTAACTCACTGAAAACACTACTATTTACACTGTTGTTTCTTCCTTCATTAATAACGTGTGGTATCTTTATTTATTTTTGAGTCTGCAATTACTGGTTTAAAATAAATTGTGTGTAATTGTAAAAGGCAACCAATAATAACTGATTGCGGCCCTGTCCACAAACGTAATCGAATCCTACTTTCCCTTGACTACCAGGTCTCAGATTGTTTCACACACTCTTTATGCTACAGTAGATATATGCTGGTGAAAATTAAAAATTACATTATTTATTTCGTAACCGGTTGTGCTATAAGGATACAGTAAATGAAATAGAAAAGAAAAGTATGTATCTATACAAGATTTTTCACTTAACAAGAGGAGATCAATTGTTTCATTGCTGACCTTTCATTTATTTATTTACATCAATATACTGGTTTTCTTTTCGTGTCCATTCAGCCATCTCAGTAACGGACAAACGATACCACAGTGTATCGATTTTCTTGTTCGGAGAATATATACAATGTAGCTGGGAATTCAACCCGGGCCCTTTCGATTAGTAATCTGCCGCGCTGACCCTGTAGCTACCGGGAGAGGCTGACGACCGCGACTGTAATATACACGATGATAATTAGTGAACCATATGAAACAAAATCGTCATAACTCGTGAACGGTTTGCGTTAGGACGTTCAAACTGCACGGTTGGTCGCGGGGCTTGATGGGAATTAGTATGCGCCTTGTTGCTTTTGTTTAGCGACAGCTTTCATTTGGATGGGTTCGTCAGTAAGCAAAATTGGCGGATTTGTTGGACTGAGAATCCGCATTTCGCAATCGACAAGTCTCGTTACCCTCAACGGGTGACAGTGTGGTGTGCAATATTCAGTCACTAACGGGTGACAGTGTGGTGTGCAATATCCAGTTACGGAACAATCGGTGCGATATTCCTTGATGGCACTGTGACTACCGAGCATTAAGTGAAGGTTTTGGAACATGATTTCGTCCCCATTATCCAAAGTGGTCCTGATTTCTACAATACATGGTTCATGCAAGACAGAGATCGGCACCTTCGAAGCAGAAGCACTTTCGGGACCGCACTCTGGCTCTGGGGTACCCAGTCGCCACTGGCCCGGGCCTTTATTGGTCGCCATATTTTCCGTATCTGAACACATGCAGCACCTTTTTGTGGGGCTATATTAAAGACAAGGTGTACAGTAATAACACCAAAACCATCGCTGAGCTGAAAACAACCACTGAGGAGTCATCGACAGCATCGATGTTCCGATACTTCAGCGGGTCATGCAGAATTTCGCTATTCGTCTGGGCCATATCATCGCCAATGATGGCAGGCACATTGAACAAGTGGTAACCTAAATCCGAATATCTGTAGTGATCTTTACATGATGTGTGCACGCCATAGTTTGTAACTGATTTAGGTTTGTTTTTCATATACCGTACTTCAGTAATTGTCAGTCTGTACGTATATGAGAAAATACTTAGTGCTAGAAGCTCATACTACAAAATAACGAACTGACGGAACTACAGTGTCTTTGTTGAGCTGGTACTAACCGGACCGAAAGGAAAAATACGTTTTGAATAATTGACTTCACTAGACAGAAAAAACAGAAAACATAATTCAGGCAGAGAATATACAGAAAGGAGAAAGGGGGACAGGAACTACCGCAACGGTAGGTGAACCTGCATCAGGAACACCTGTTAAAAATCAGATGGGAGTGGGTTTGTGCTATCCAGCCACCAACTGCACTGCAACTGCCACCTCCAGTGGCCGTTATCGGAGACGGCGTTAGAACAGCAGAGCACATTCTGATCGGCTTCAAGCGCACATACAAACACATGAGCCGACTGCAGCGCCCTCGCTCCCAGCTGCAATAATATTACGGCCGACTGGTACACCGGGAAGCAGTCAGCGCGTCTGATGAACCTGGTAGGAGAAACAAAAGCAAACAGGGTAGAAATGAAAACAAGCCAGGGAGGAACTAGTACCTTTTGCAGATGACACGAGTGTTATAATAAATCCCATTCTAGAAAAAAGCAGCTGAAGATATTGTTAAGGATGTCTTTCAAAGAATGAAGTGGTTCTCAGAAAATGGACTCTCCCTTAATTTTGAAAAAAAAACTCACTACATCCAGTTCTGTACACCGAATAGAGTCATACCGACAATTGATGTAGCATATGAACAGGGCTCAGTTAACAGGGTAGATTTCTCCAAATGTTTGGGTGTTCACATTGATGACAACTTGAAATGGAAGAAGCATATTACCTAGCTTCTCAAACAACTAAGTTCAGCTTCTTTCGCTCTTCGTATAATCGCTAGTCTTGGTAATAAACAGATCAGCCTTCTAACGTACTTTGCATATGTCCACTCAATAATGTCTTATGGAATAGTTGTATGGGGTAACTCACCGCTTAGACATATTGATTGCTCAAAAGAGAGCAGTGAGAATAATTAGTGGTGTTCACCCAAGTACGCCATGTAGGCATCTTTTCAAGGAGTTAGGTATTTTAACTGCACCATCAGAGTACATATATTCGCTAATGAAATTCGTTACAAATAACCCATCTCAATTCGAGAAGAAAAGTGATGTTCATACGTAAAACACTACATGGAAAAATGACCTTTCCTATCCGTTATTGAAGCTGTCAATTGCTCAAAAAGGAGTACATTATTCAGCAACAATAATCTTTGATCATTTGCCCAACAACATAAAGTGTCTGGCAGGTAGCAGATCAAATTTTATCTAGCTTAAAATCATTTCTTTTGGACAACTCTTTCTACTCCATGGACTGGTTTCTGTCTCAGATGGTAAAAAAAAAAATGTACCTTTAATTGTAGTTGCATGTGTAGAACTAAAAATTTCAGTAATATTAATATTAGCACCATTCATGTGTGACTATATATCTTGTAATCTGATTTGTTCCACATCATATCGATAAAATAATGGGGATAATGATCTACGGAACATGACATAACTGACTAAATAACTAACTAAGGAATGCACCAGATTCTCATCCAAGCTACTGAAAAAAAGCAATAACTCAAACAGAACTGGCACCCACCACACTACTAATGTAGACTACATAATTATGTTTCTACGATGTCACTGAGCTGTGTCGAGTGATAGAAATTTGTTTTCTGCTAAGCTGTGAACTTCTGTGTAAGAGAATTGCGTTACAGAAAAGAATGGAAGAATTGCGGCAATTAATGCTTTTAAAATGTACCAAAAGGGCTGAATGTAAAACTATAGCATTCATTAGAGAGTTATTTAAGTTCTATTTTCAAAGGTAAATTTTTTATACGTGATTAGTAGCATCAGACTCACTCCTCGCTCTGATGTTTTTGAGTAATCTGTTGGAAATATATCGTAAGCATAGTGTATGATGTTAAGTAATCGGGGTAGAGTATGTGGCGGAACAGGTTTATAGTATTTTGTGACTTTAATGACTTATAAATGATATTTCAGGTAAATCAAAAAATATATAAAACCAGTTACCTATTGTCAGCGTAACAATTCGTTTGATCTCAAAAATGATTATCCCGGCTAATATTTGTCACTCTGCTAAAGAAATCTCCACTTGACGTTGTGTAGAAATGTTGTCTGTATAGTCGTGTGAGTGGCACTAAAAATTGCGTATCATTTATCAGATTTTACACAACTGTTACTTAAGATGGAAGCACTTTTTTTCTAGCAAAAGGAACATTTAGTCACAAAATACTACCAGCGCACAACACTGACATATGTCTCCTATTAAAATATTTCATGTAAATCGTTCGAAATAATAAGAAACTGATATTACGTAAAGTGCCGTGAGCACTACTTTTAAAGATTCAATCTGAGTTGAATTCTGTCTTTTGAAGTAGAGTCGGGACCACCGGTGCACATTTATTTCCATTCATTTATATCTAACAGCATTTATGTTTGTTAAAATTCTCGATTCAAAACTGCCGCGGAGATATTTTTGCTAAGATGGCGGCAGACAGACGATAGTCAATTTGTCTATTTTTATTCTCGATTCCTATTATATCGACTTAATATATTCAGATAAAAGTCTTTAAGCGTTTTTTCTCTATTATTTAGCATTTAAAATTATTCTCAATGAAAAATGTTTCATATTTTTTATACCAGCTACCAGTAAACTCCGCTGTAAGTTACTAGCGCTAATGGCTGCGCTCCTAATTGCGGAGCTGAAATTCAACACTTACGTGGATATTACAAGTAGAAAGGCATAGCAAATTATATGTTGCGGGGAAATCCTCATTATGTTGCAGGGATTCGATGGACACAATAAGACACGAAATTCGAATACGTTCCTCCCCTTGTGAAAAATTTCTGGAGGCTTGCCGCTATCCCATAGCGCCGGTACACATCCTTTTTTAGTTACGTTTATTGTCAGCTTGTCATATTAAAGAACGGAACCGCCAACTTCATTCTATTTTAAACAGGGGTGGTGTTGCTAATCGGAGCTGGTGTCAGCTTTCTTTTAACATCCAGAGGAAACCCAAGGCTTTCACGTCTTGCTTGTAATGTCCCATTTTAGACTTCAGCTTGTAATGTAATCCACCGAACAATAATCAGGGGATATTAGTGTCTCGCAAGAGCTGAATCATGACTCGTCTAGCACCCAGGATATGTATTATTGCAGCATATGCATTATTTATTCGCTGTCTGTGAGATATGTGCAGTGTCGTTTTCTAAAATGACTAGTAATTACAAGTAACGATATGTTAACTGCGTTATAGCCCGCACCATTTAGTTCTAAGCATTTTCATAGAATTGTATCACCGAAGTAGTTGAAAATCTTAGCCGGCCGGGGTGGCCGATCGGTTCTAGGCGCTACAGTCTGGACCCACGCGACCGCTACGGTCGCAGGTTCAAATCCTGCCTCGGGCATGGATGTGTGTGATGTCCTTAGGTTAGTTAGGTTTAATTAGTTCTAAGTTCTAGGGGACTGATGACCTCAGAAGTTAAGTCCCATAGTGCTCAGAGCCATTTGAACCATTGTTTTTGAAAATCTTACGTTTACTATTCAGAAAGATCTGTACTATGATTTCGCAAGAAATGTGCGTCTCTTTGTGAAACAAGATACATACACCAAGAAGGTGACTTGTTATTCTACAACTGGCTAAGAGTAGTGTACGCAATAGTTTCGGTAAGTTGGAAACCAATTCTCGATTAAATACAAAATAAAGTTACAAAAATTACTATCGTGTTAGCTCTCAACATAAAATCCTTACCTTTACACACACATGCAACACCGATCGTAGAGGCATTTCCAACACCATGGACCGAGCGAGGTGTGGTTAGCACAGTGGACTAGCATTCGGAAGGTCGATGGTTCAAACCCACGTCCGGCCATCCAGATTTAGATTGGCTGTGTTTCTCTAAATCGCTCCAGGTAAATGTCGCAATGGTTCCTATGAAACGGCACGGTCGATCCGCTTCCCCATCCTTGATACAATCCGAACTTGTGCTCCGTCTCTAATGACCTCGATGTCAATGGGGCGTTAAAACCCAAATTTCCTTCCTTCCTTCCTTCCAGCACCTTGTGAAATGATTTGACTTCAACGCTGTTCAAAACCACCGTTACATTCCACTGTATCGATTCAACATACTCAAAATGCTTCCACTTGAGGTTATATTTGTGTTTGGGACCGAATATCAAATTCACTGGGGCCACATGAGCTGAATATTGTGGGTTATTGTATGCTGTTAGCCGCCTTTTGGCCAAAAACTGACAGTCAAGAACGCTTTTCTCCACTGTAAACAACGACAAAGAATAAACACGCACAATCGCAGATCTCTTATACGCGAACAGATTGCCGGAAGACACTAAAAAAAGAAAAGAAAAGAAAATGTCAGTGCAGGGAATTTCAGTCTACGTAGTTCCTTACATGTTCGAGTAACAGCACCACTACTTTCTTTTGTAAAAATTCTCCCTTGGACCATACTGAACCGACTACGTATATTTTATCCACAATGGAAATATTTACAGTAAGTCAAGTTACCTAAATGTTGTGTGAAGAAGGTACAACACTCTAGCAGCAAAACTGATACCTGACACATTATCAGTACTAATAAAATATGATATCTTGCGACTGCATCTTTTGATACAGAGATAATTATTTGCAAATTGAAGGTGGACAGGGGAAGAAAGGAAAGGAAAGGGGAGAGATCACTGCTGTCATTTGCATTGGGACGTTACGCAGAATCGGTGGCGACGAATGAAAATGTGTACAGGCTGGGATTCGAACGCGGGACATGGCCGAAAGAACAGAAACAGACACATCACATTCATTTAATTATATGCCATTTACGGTCCCAAAAATACAATTTTTTCTGATTCATAGTGTATTTCAGACTTAGAAGACCACCACTTTGTAATATGACACCCGCATTAGCACAACTTTTTTTTTTTTCTTTGGAATAACTGATACCATGTATACTGTCGATTCTTGTATAGGTGAACATTCTCGGCTGTTTCACTGACAGAATTTCATTTGATTTTGTAAACGACGTCTTATATTTCAGGCTAAAATGTATAAAAGCTAACTAATTTATTACAATCTGGTATACCTAAAATGCATATTATTAATTGGACAATCTAACGCGAATTATTAAATTTATTTCTGGATTCATTTATAAAATAATGATATAAAATGGTGAAGATTCTATTTTTGTCAAGAAAGTTTGTAAACTCTTTGCAATATTGTGAATACCGGAGAATCTAAGGTAGTCGTGAGCTTACTTCTGGTGGATTGATACTAACAATGTAATTTGGAATGTTAAGCGGAAATTTTAAGAACGGTGTGACATTCAATAATGTGACAAAGAATACAATTCAAGAAAAATACAGGCAAATCAACATCAGTCATTTAGTCATCAGGAACCGACAATGTTAAATCAAAATTTTATCCGAAAGACTGTACCCCTAGACGCAAGACTTGAGGCCAGTAACAAGAAGAGAGAATGAAGATAAGTAAAAAGTTTTATTTTGTATATCTTACGCCTCACGAAGCTTTCAAAATCTGTTCTAAGACAAAAAATTTTAATAGTGATTTTTGGGAGGGTAAGATTACAACTGGGTGCTGGCTATTGTATGTATATCGGTTCTATGCCGTTTCTTTTTATAAGTCGTGAACAAAGGATTGTATATGTATGTACACGTGAAGTAGATTAACAGTTATGCTACTCAGAAGCATGGAAACAGACCTGTACGAATGTGCAGCAAACAGTAGTTGACATATGTTGCAGCTGTAACCAGCAGCTGGAAGCGTCTCCTCAGAGTTAGAAATTAACAATGCATCAGTAAAGATGACATACTTTTTAGGATTCCTTAGGTGAAACCTCCCCCCCCCCTCTCCCCTCCAAGAACCATGGACCTTGCAGTAGGTGGGGAGGCATGCGTGCCTCAACGATACAGACCGCCGCACCGTAGGTGCAACCACAACGGAGGGGTATCTGTTGAGAGGTCAGACAAACGTGTGGTTCCTGAAGAGGAGCAGCAATCTTTTCAGTAGTTGCAGGGGCAACAGTCTGGATGATTGACTGATCTGGCCTTGTAACACTGACCAAAACGGCCTTGCTGTGCTGGTACTGCGAACGGCTGAACGCAAAGGGAAATAACAACCGTAATTTTTCCCGAGGGCATGCAGCTTTACTGTATGGTTAAATGATGACGGCGTCCTCTTGGGTAAAATATTCTGGAGGTAAAATAGCCCCCATTCGGATCTCCGGGCGGGGACTACTCAAGAGGACGACGTTATCAGGAGAAAGAAAACTGGCGTTCTACGGATCGGAGCGTGGAATGTCAGATTCCTTAATCGGGCAGGTAGGTTAGAAAATTTAAGAAGGGAAATGGATAGGTGGGAATAGGTGAAGTTCAGTGACAGGAGGGACAAGACTTTTGGTCGGATGAATACAGGGTTATAAATACAAAATCAAATAGGGGTAATGCAAGAGCAGGTGTAATAATGAATAAAAAATAGGAGTGCGGGTAAGCTACTACAAAGAGCATAGTGAACGCATTATTGTGGTCAAGATAGACACGAAGCTCACGCCTACTACAGCAGTACAAGTTTAAATGTGAACATGACGAAGAAATTGATTAAATGTGTGATGAGATAAAAGAAATTATTCAAATAGTGAAGGGAGACGAGAATTTAATAGTCATGGGTGACTGGAATTCGATAGTAGAAAAAGGAAGAGAAGGAAACGTAGTAGGTGAATATGGATTGGGAGTAAGAAATGAAAGAGGAGCCTCCTGGTAGAATTTTGCACAGAGCATAACTTAATCATAGCTAACACTTGATTCAAGAATCATGAAAGAAGGATGAATATATTGAAGAAGCCTGGAGATACTGGAAGGTATCGGATAGATTATATAATGGTAAGACAGCGATTTAGGAACCAGGTTTTAAATTGTAAGTCATTTCCAGGGGCAAATGTGGACTCTGACCACAATCTATTGGTTATGAACTGTAGATTAAAAATGAAGAAACTGCAACAATGTGGGAATTTGAGGAGATGGGACCTCGATAAACTGACTAAACCAG
Source organism: Schistocerca nitens (assembly GCF_023898315.1). Classification (NCBI taxonomy): domain Eukaryota; kingdom Metazoa; phylum Arthropoda; class Insecta; order Orthoptera; family Acrididae; genus Schistocerca; species Schistocerca nitens. The sequence goes on from NC_064618.1 coordinate 620,341,108, forward strand.
AGGTCGTAGAGAGTTTCAGGGAGAGCACAAGGGAACAATTGACAAGAATGGGGGAAAGAAATTCAGTAGAAGAAGAATGGGTAGGTTTGAGGGATGATGTAGTGAAGGCAGCAGAGTATCAAGTAGGTAAAAAGACGAGAGCTAGTAGAAATGTTTGGGTAACAGACGAGATATTGAATTTAACTGATGAAAGGAGAAAATATAAAAATGCAGTAAATGAAGCAGGCAAAAAGGAATACAAACGTCTCAAAAATGAGATCGACAGGAAGTGCAAAATGACTAACCAGGGATGGCTAGAGGACAAATATAAGGACGTAGAGGTTTATCTCACTAGGGGTAAGATGGATACTGCCTACAGGAAAGTTAAAGAGACCTTTGGAGAAAAGAGAACCACTTGTACGAATATCAAGAGCTCAGATGGACACCCAGTTCTAAGTAAAGAAGGAAAAGCAGAAAGGTAGAAGGAGGATATAGAGGGTCTATACAAGAGCGATGTACTTGAGGACAATATTATGGAAATGGAAGAGGATGTAGATGAAGATGAAATGGGAGATATGATATTGCGTGAAGTTTGACAGAGCACTGAAAGACCTAAGCCGAAAGAAGGCCCCGGGACTAGACAACATTCCATTAGGACTACTGCCAGCCTTGGGAGATCCAGTCCTGACAAAACTCTACCATCTGGTGAGCAAGATGTATGAGACAGGCGAAATACCCTCAGACTTCAAGAAGAATGTAATAATTCCAATTCCAAAGAAAGCAGGTGTTGACAGATGTGAAATTTACCGAACATCTGTTTAATAAGCCACGGCTGCAAAATACTAACGCAAATTCTTTACAGACGAATGGAAAAACTGGTAGAAGCCGACCGTAGGGAAGATCAGTTTGGATTCCGTAGAGATATTGGAACACGTGAGGCAATACCGACCCTACGATTTATCTTAGAAAATAGATTAATGAAAGAAAAACCTAAGTTTCTTGCATTTGTAGACTTAGAGAATGGTTTTGACAATGTTGACTGGAATACTCTCTTTCCAATTCTGAAGGTGGCAGGGGTAAAATACAGGAAACGAAAGGCTATTTACAGTTTGCACACAAACCAGATGGCAGTTATAAGAGTCGAAGGACATGAAAGGGAAGCAGTGGTTGGGAAGGGAGTGACACAGGGTTGTAGCCTCTCCCCGACGTTATTCAATCTGTATATTGAGCAAGCAATAAAGGAAACAAAAGATAAGTTATGAGTAGGTATTAAAATCCATGGAGAAGAAATAAAAACTTTAGGGTTCGCCGATGACATTGTAATTCTGTCATAGACAGCAAAAGACTTGGAAGAGCAGCTGAACGGAATGGACAGTGTTGAAAGGGGGATATAAGATGAACATCAACAAAAGTAATACGAGGAAATGGAATGTAGTCGAGTTAAGTCGGGTGGTTCTGACGGAATTAGATTAGGAAATGAGACACTTAAAGCAGTAAAGGGTTTTTGCTATTTGGGGAGCAAAATAACTGATAATGGTTGAAGTAGAGAGGATATAAAATATAAACTGGCAATGGCAAGAAAAGCGTTTGTGAAGAAGAGAAATTTGCTAACATCGAGTATAGACTTAAGTGTCAGGAAGTCGTTTCTGAAAGTATTTGTATGGAGTGTAGCCATGTATGGAAGTGAAACGTGGACGATAAATAGTTTAGACAAGAAGAGAATAGAAGCTTTCGGAATGTGGTGCTACAGAAGAATGCTGATGATTTTATGGATGGATCACATAACTAATGAGGAGGTATTGAATAGGATTGGGGAGAAGAGGAGTTCGTGGCACAACTTGACTAGAAGAAGGGACCGGTTGTTAGGACATGTTCTGAGGCATCAACGGATCATCAGTTTAGTATTAGAGGGCATTGTGGAGGGTAAAAATCGTAGAGGGAGACCAAGAGATGAATGCACTAAGCAGATGCAGACGGATGTAGGCTGCAGTAGGTACTGGGAGATGAAGAAGCTTGCACATGATAGAGTAGCATGGAGAGCTGCATCAAACCAGTCTCAGGACTGAAGACCCCAACAACAGAGGTTAAGACAGAACCCGTATTGGATCACTTTGTTGTCTGTCCATCCGTCCGTCTGTCGTTCTGTTGCTGAAGGTAGAGGCTGTAAACGTCCGTAACTGTTTCAACTATCTTTTAGCCTCCCTGCTACACTCTCAGGCACTTTCGTTTTCGAGTTGGAAGCTCCAGATGTAATCACAGCAAAAAAGGGAATCGTCTGCAGAGGACGTAGCTGGCACTGTAATTAATTTGTGTAAAGATAACTCGTCACAGGTCGGGTGTTGTTTGCTTTATTACGAGTTTCGCTCCGACACCTGCAACATTTGAAAAGTTGTAGGACCCACTCAGCACCATCGTCAACACAACGATGAAACGGTGAATTTTCCCCACTACCAACAATGACCGAGGAGAAGCGCTGACGATGAACTACTTGCTCCACTGCCGGCTCTGCCACACGTCTTGTACAGAGGAAGATCTCGTTTCAGTGACTCCGATTATATATATTGTTTGAGCCTTTGCATTTCCCTTTTCAGATTTTTTATCTTCCCTGCCACGTTCAAGCTTTTGAAATTCCACGTCTCGTAGAACCTTATCCATTCGTTGGTTATTGTTTTTCACATGGTCATCTCCCCCTTGCCAGTCCCCTCCCGGAGTGGGAGAGTATTCTGGAATCTTTTTGCCAATGGAGAGAGCATCATGACACTTTTTCAGCTACGGGCCACACATCCTGTGGATCTACATTATGTGACTTTGATGCAGTGGTTCCCATTGCCTTCTGCACTTTCATGCCGTTGATCATTGCTGATTCTTCCGCATTTTCAGAGCAGTTTCGCACCCAAAGAGCAAAAAGTGTCCTGAACTTCTGTCCGCTTCTCTGCCCTCTTTAACAAAGCCGTTGGCAAAGCGAGGGTGACTTATTATGCCGTAAGTCTTCGACCGCCTTTGCTGATAACTTTTATCCAAAATTTAAGCAGGAGTTTCGAACCCGGGATAGAGGGCGCTTTGATTACTAGTTAAGAACGCTACCCCTAGACCAAGCTGGCCGCTGTGGCCGAGCGGTTCTAGGTTCTTCAGTCCTGAACCGCGCTGCTGCTACGGTCGGAGATTCGAATCCTGCCTCGGGCATGGATGTATGTCATGTCCTTAGGTTAGCTAGGTTTAAGTAGTTCTAATGACCTCAGACGTTAAGTCCCATAGTGCTTGGAGCCATTTGAACCTAGACCAAGTTCCAAGCAAAGGTCAGGGCCGCCCATAGACGAATAGAATTACACCTTCCCCAGTTCACATTTAGAATTGTACGCTGAGATCATAACACACAAACCTATCTGATAAACTTCTGCTGTACCTTGGTTTTTATTGCAAATGAACGCTAATGTAGAATTGTTCCAGAGGGTTGCACACAAGGTAAAGCTACATTCGTTAGTAAGGACTGACGAATCGCAGATAAGTTAAACATTAAAGGATAGAGTAAAGTGGCCTGCTGCTTTTTTCGATTTGGAGAGCGCTGTATCCTTCTAGGTTTCTGGCGTCGGCAACGGAAACGCACGCGAAAGCCTCGCAAATCCGGTAAGACGAGCAGGGCAGCCAATGGAGCACGCCGCCTCCCGCTGACCACAAAAAGGGAGCGAACAATCGCCTGTCTCTCCTCTGACAGACTCACCATCACTCCAGGGGAGACGAGCCTCAGTCTTCATGAGAACTGCCGAGCATTCTTTGAAGCGTCCACTGACGTACAGACATTTATATAACTTCTAGGGTGAGGACGTGGAAATAATCGTAAATGGAAATTAACCACTTCCATCTGTGTATTGACAATGCAAGATGTAATATCATCGTTAATGCAGTTCATAACCGCCAGTACTATTTTAATAGGCGTGGATTGTACCAGTCGATACCCAACAGAGACCTGTAACTTGACGAAACTGCGCCACGTGACAGAGCGCAAAACAGTAGTAGTACGGAGCATTAACAATATTTATTTTAGTTCTACAGCATTTTTTGAACGTAGATTCCGATGACAGACCGATCATTAGCGTTGCCTAAGGCATATGTTACGTTCCAAGAAGACGGTTTTGTTCTGAGTTGGCAAATAATTACTGCACTGGTACATATTTTATGCATAGTGGATTTCTATATGTGTTTTTTGTCCAAGATATTGATTAAGTGACAGGTTAAAATAGAAAAATGATGGCGGCAGATTTACTATTTTCATTTTACTAGTCTCTCGTATCATCAAAAATGGTTCAAATGGCTCTGAGCACTATGGCACCTAACTTCTGAGGTCATCAGTCCCCTAGAACTTAGAACTACTTACACCTAACTAACCTAAGGACATCACACACATCCATTCCCGAGGCAGGATTCGAACCTGCGAACGTAGCAGTCGTGCGGTTCCAGACTGTAGCACCTAGAACCGCTCGGTCTCGTAACATCCATAAAATAACAGCGTCAGTACCTTACATGACATGGATGTGAGGAAAGGTGCCAGTTTTATGCCTCTTTCATTTTTCTCCATTTAGGTTCTTTGTTATTAAGTTTATGAATTATTTGTCTACTGTGCTATTTGATAAAGTCCTTTGAAAATAAAACGTGCATGGGGCGATTATTTTTAATTCATTTTGATAAACGATAACCTGTTGCCATGCTCTCCTTATGCCTGAATAGTATCTGTGTATATGTATGAGTGATTGAGGTTTGCCCGCAGCTCGTGGTTGTGCGGTTGCGTTTTCGCTTCCCACGCCCGGGTTTCCGGGTTCGATTCCCGGCTTGGTCAGGGATTTTCTCTGCCTCGTGATGGCTGGGTGTTGTGTGATGTCCTTAGGTTAGTTAGGTTTAAGTAGTTCTAGGGGACTGATGACCATAGATGTTGAGTCCCATAGTGCTCAGAGCCATTTGAACCATTTTTTGATTGAGGTTTCAAGTATGTCAGTTGTGAAACAGGGAGTTTCTTACCTTCAGAGTAGAGTAGTGTCAAATTTTTATGGTTTCTTCAAAGATGTCTGACAAAGTAGTTGCCTCTCGATCCTGATCTTTCCCCTTTTTGCCCTTATAGCTGGCTAGAGGACCGCCTCCATATTGCTGAAAAAGCCAGTTCCTCGTGGCAATGGCGTTGGCAAGCGCTTTTTTGTTATTCTGGGATTCGCCACCGAGGTGTCAGTATGTATCAATGGAAAACAGTCTTAGTTGCAATTTCAGTTTTTTTTTATTTCTCAACTACGCATTTCACCTTATTTAGGCAACTTCACACTGATCTTAATTTGGTATTTCTTAGGACGATCCTTTAGACAGGGTAGCTAAAGGGCATAGTCGAGTACATCCGGCCAACATTGCCTTCGTTAACCTCAGTAAATACTTTCTAGATGGACGTGAGTGACTCAAAGACCTGCAGAACGCGTACACGTTCACAGGAGCAAATTATAGAATAAGATGGAACTTTAGTAGTTAGCATACTAAGGCGGCAGAGAGAGAGAGGAGTCTGTCGTCAGCGTTAGGAAGAGAGGATTCGGAAATTTTTATCGTTCTTCCTATTTTTACAGTTTTGTTAATAAGAGTGTATTTTGCATTAATATAAAGAATGTGAAGTGAATTACAGTGCATTTCTAATTATTTGACAAACAGTTCATCTCGCGGCATCGAAATATGAATTTCTTTCATTAGGCGACTCGGTCAACAATTAACAACATCTACGGGGCTGTATTCGAGACGACCATCGCAGCAGAAAGAAGAGAGAAAATACAACTAAGTACATTTACTATTAAATTTCAAAGAAAGTTTATTCCAGATAAGTTTGATGGTGTCTGTCCGGCAGTATTTCATTAACTTTCACGTATGACTTCACAGTTAGAAGCCATAAAACATTTCCAGTTCAAAAACTCTAATTCATTATGCAGACAGTAGTAAAAAAATAGATTAGAATACACTTCCGACAGAACAGAGGCCAGATCCCGCAATCTTTGGATCGTAAGTAAAAAGAAATGTAATTGTAACAGTGATTGTTGAAATACTAATTGTACTTGTCTTTGTTCCATATTGTGGGGCACGTTAATGTTAAATTGAAAATTAATCGTTTGCTGTATAGAAGTTTGAAAATGTTGAATCAGTTTCTGGCTATTAGAATGTTGTTAATGCTGTCTTTCGCCGTTCTCAACACTGGCTCTCTATTTACCTTTTAGGCACCCAGAAAGTGATTTAACAAAACGTGAAGCCTGTAATTAGAGTTCCTAGTGCCCACTTCATCTGAGAATCCCATTATAGCTGCAGCTTATAGCTCTGAGGAATTAGGAGATTGTCCGGGATTTCTAATCAAAAACGATTTTCCAAAATAGTTGAGTATATTCTCAAAGTCACAAATACAAAACACAAGTATCCCTACAACCTAACTAACAGAGCAGTTCAGAGTCCAATGCGCTGATGCAACTATAAATGTCCGAATGAAATGTTGAAATGAATGCTCGCCATAATTTGATGAGAGTATTTCATCAAACGCCACGCTAAATTATTGGTAGAATGTCTGTCCCGCGACGGCACGTGAAAATACGACAATACGCACACTGAAGCTAGATAATGAAAATCATCCCAGAATTAACACTTCACTTGAAATGATTTCCTGGTTCCGCACATCACGAGTAACTGAATACGGCATCCGAGGCTGTTAGTAGCAGTGATACCGACGCGACGCGACTGCCGACACAGATGGTGAGTGATTCAGCGTCTGGAGAGAACTGGGGCCTTTCTTCCTCGCGCAGCGTTCTTATATATAAAGCCGCGGTGCGGACGGCTAAGGGAACGCCTGATCAAATCGGCTCTCCCGACTAGCCGCTGGGCTAGTAACGCACCACTTCAAGTTACATAATAAATTATAGCTTCTCTTGCTGATGGCCGATGAAGCTCTTAATTTAAATGTGCATTCAGCACGCAGGTAAGTATTGATAATAAAATTTTGACGTGGCTAAGTTAAATATTTTGGGCGAGAGAATTGATTTAATTGCACTGCACGCAGCAGATGAGCTCTGAACTGTCCCTTTTGAGATCCGCTATCGCTATAATTTTATAGGTATTCAAAAGAAACTTTTCACATCTTCATAGTCATAGCGGACCTCCAACCTATTTAAATCTAAACATCCTAGCCTTAGTTAATAGCCTACTTAATCTATCTTGCTTCCTTCAGTATTGAGACGAAAACCAGAAAATCATAAATCTCCACTAAAATCTTAATCTGTGAAATCCAAAGTACTGTTTTTATTAAATCATTATGAAAGATGAATCTAAATATAAATTTAGAAGTCTCTAGCTCTTTTCTGTTGCGCCAATGATTTTTACAGAAAAACGTCCAAATTTCGGAAATGGCTTAAGTTATCGAACTGATATTTAACACATATTAATTTAGTATTACTTCTGACATGCTAGAAAAGTTTTAGGTCATTTGCTTGATTTTTAAAGTATTGCGCAACATTTATGACGTCAGAGCTAGTTACAGCAGACTGGCTGGCACACAATGGAAACTGATGTGAATTTACTACAGCGTGAGTAGGCTGCTTCCCTACATCACCCTCTACTTAAATTTTTTGTTTATGAATGTTAATGAATGAAAAAAAAATTAATTACAAAAAGGGAAGCAAGAGTACAGTTTAACTCCCTATGAAAAATCAAAATTGAAATGTAATCATGTAGAACCATTAAAAGAAAACTGATTACCTACATTAATTATTTAAATTGTTGGCATGTTCACTGCCTTTTAAAAATGTCACTACTCAAAATTTTAAGCAAAGTGAATGAAATATTTTGGCATACATATTGCCTTAGACAAACAAACACATGCAAATTGAAAAATTATGAAAATCTTAGATCCATTAAATGCATTAAATACATTTTTACATACACAAATTCAAAGAAAATAACATGATACACAAACAGATGATTATCTCTTAGCAGTCTTTTCTAAACCTGAAAGAAAAGTTCACACATAATTTTTACACACGTGGTTGTAGCCACTTTGGCTGGCGTCCTACACTTCCATTCACAAGGGTAGAGGAGGGGAAGTTGCTATGGTGTGCGTCCTTCACGTTCTCTCTAAATTGCATGGAGAAAGGGAAGGGGTCACTGTGAGTTGTGTCCAAGTCACTCCACGTTTTCACGCAGCTACCAGGCTGCCATTATCTGGATTGTCCTGTAGAACAAACAAAAAGAGTGCCTCAGACTCTGTTCACTTAATATCTAAGGGTGGGTCACAATGAAATGGGGATATATACATTTTATCCTTCAATATTTTGCTGGAACAAAGTTAACAGAACTTTTTCAATATTACTCTCACGGTTACTTAATTGTCATAAAATCGGTAAACAAATGGCTCAAAACGCTTTTAGTCATGTACTAGAGAAAATTTATGCTCCTAAGGCATACAATCATAAATCATATTTAATCTGAATTTATTACTTCCGGGCCGGAACACTGAACCAATGCTCGGTACATTCCTAACAAATCTATATTTTATTCACTTAGCTGACTCATCTTTGATTACCTTATTCTTAGAGATAGTATGAGTATGATTAGTGGTTGTTTTCTCAGCTTCTTGGTACATGTGAGTAACTTTTGGTAATAGTACAGTTGTGAGTGTTCAAACACACTACGTTTAGTTGACTACTAAATCCACTTATTGGTCCTCTGCTGTTGTCAGTTCCACATCTGCAATTAGGTACTTACTTACTTTGAAGTGTATTTACGCTGAGCTAAAATAATGTTTTACGTCTGCCATTATATTACTTATTTACTTTGCTAGTGTATGTACTTATTTAACACTCACTCTATTAATATTTAAAGAATAGGATAGCACATTTATTTCATATCTTTAGTGTATTGCAGCTGATCAGTTTGCTCACGTGGCAATCCATTTCCACTCGATCGGACGCTGAAACCACAGGTAGTCTCTCTCAGACCTACCACTAAAATGCATCAAGTAACTATGGACGTGCGTAATGCTAATTTCCTTAAACCTATAGGACACCATGAGCTGCTCTGTCTCATCTAACATAAGGGTACCTATGGTCGCATTCACGCCTCCAACTCATAACCTCAATACGTGTAGGTGTATCCTGTCACACACTACACCAAAATAATGGCCAGCTCCAGCCTTATAAATACTTCAGGGACGTGTCCTTCACGTCTCAACCACAAACATTGCTCAATTCTATTACACTGCCTTTCCTTGCTACACCAGGTGAGTTTATTCTTACAAATTATCTGCATATTCTTCATAACACTAAGCAATCTCTTTCTTACTATTTATTAGTTAGCTCTAATGCATACACTAGGTTTCACTACCACTTCAGTTCCTACTTGAACACGAATTCGTATATCTTTTTTAAAATATTATTGTGGGACCATTTCCAATAAAACAACACTTTGTACTTACTGTATTACCAGGTTACTATCTCTCTTGTTACTCAAATACATTTGTATCTTCATTACGTCATACTTCTCTATTGTTTACGTCACAGTTAGGTTTGCCACATTAGGTATTTTCTTTTCACTAATCGGTAGATAGGATGGTTCCATAACCCATGGTTTGATATTCATACCGGAAGGTTCTTGTGTTTGAAAGAAAAGGTCGAAATTTTAGTAGATAGGAAAGATGAAGAATGAGTGAGACCTGAAAAGGAAAGAAGATCTCACACAGCTGGGACTGCACAGCTGCCACACTGTGTAGAGGTTACAGAACAACCTCCTCCCTACAGCAATCATTGGCTGCCTATGAACACGCCACGTCGATCTGAAAATACTTTATGATGCCTTTTTAGAACCTGTCTCAGTTCTTCCTTCTGATTGGCGGAAATTTTATCGATTTCCTGCAATTTAGCTTCCATTTTGTCCACAATAATTGCTTCTTCTTCTGTGTTTAGCTTACTGTTACTAAGATTAACACTTGCGTCCCAATACCTCCTATTTTTCAGAACTCGTATAGGCAGCTCCCAAGTTACATCATCAGTTACTACATGTTTATCACTAAAAGGTACTATAATTACTCCGGTTATTGGCAAGACCATTTTTAACTGGCTTCTTTCAAAGTCAACAACACTCTGATATTTTGACAAGAAATCTATGCCAATTAAAACCGCAATACTGAGATTGTTTACAATTAAACATGGATGATCAATTAAATTACCATTAATGTTAAAGGGCAGCAAAGCTTCTTGCTTTACCGTTTTTGACACCTTGCCAGTAGCACCAATTATTCTTAGTCCTGATACCCTCATTACTGTAAGCTTGTCTTTACCAGGTAATGCATCAAAGAAGGACTGAGATATCACACTCACCTCACTTCCACTGTCTAAGAGACAACGTACATTGATACCCAACATATCCACTATTATTATAGGGTGGCTTATTCTAGGTTGTACAGGTGGTTCCTCAAATTCATCTGTTAGTTCCTTTTGGATTTGTCTCCAACTAAAGTGATCGACATCTGTCTTCATTACATTTAGGTCACAGTGTGTAGGTGTTTCCTGAATTACATTTTCAGCTGCCTTTTCCAGTCGGTCTGTTAATTTTAAATCGAAACACCGCACGACTTCATTACATTTAGTTTGCTGAACATAACCCAAATTACTGTAGTCTGAGCGATTCTGCGTCTCCAGACCGGGCATAATACTAGTTACAGCTAAACCACTTTCACCATTATCGTCGGTTTCCTTCTCAAGTGACAACTGGTCACAGCTACTGGGTTCATCGACCCTCAACAGCCTACCCTCTACATTCTCACTTACCTCCTGTCCTAAATCTATTAGTACATTATCAACATCCTGCACAGGCACTTTAGATAAGAGCACATCATCTTCATCGTAAATATAAGCATGAATTTCTTCTGCTTCTTCACCTGACAATTCAGTATTTTGTAGCTCTTCCCTACCATTACACTGCTGCGCCTTCTCTTTCTCTTCCCACTTAGAAAGCGTCTCTAACACGGTATCTATCAAATACTGTGAGTGATCTAATATTTATACTGTGTTCTGAGGTGCTACCGATTCTTCATCCACATAGTCAGTTTGAGTATTCTGATCTGTCTTACCAATTCCCTTAACTACTGGCTTAGGAAAAGCAACCGCCTGGTGAGCGCCAGTGTCCTCATAGACGGGAACTAGTTTTCCTGCCTCGGCCTACTGCTGTTTCCTTTAGTTTCATTATAGTTAGCTGGCATAGCATTGCTTTCCGCGCTGTTGTTTACCTGCATAATTCTGTTTGGAACAACATTACTGTTATGTGGATGCCATTGTTTGTTCTGATAATTATTTCCCCAATTCCTACCTCTCCTAGGATGGCGAACACCTACTGTTCTGATGTTTACATTGCCATTTTGCTCGTTCCTAAAATTACTACTATTATTATTAGCATTTCTATTATTACGTGCTTGCTCCTCATTGGCAGCAACACGTTCTACACGTTCCAGATACTCAATGAAACGATCCAGATTGTCTCTAGGGGCAGATATAATTCTAGTTTGCCAATACCGTGGCAGTTTGGCTTCAAGACCTAGTATAATCATTTCAGGTTTTAGCTTTTCGTCCAAATGTGACAAACGTGAGATCCATGACCTAGCAAACTCTTTAATTGATTCCTTGCCTGCATTGAAGCGTTTTCCACTCCAAAATTCTCTCAACACTTCATTTTGCTTGTTACTAGACCCATACTCATTAATGAAAGCAGTTTTAAACTCCGCTAATGTTTTACATTTCAACATAACATCAGCTGACCAACGCATGGCGTCACCTGCTAAATGGCTTTTAATAAATGAGATTTTCTCTCGTTCAGACCAAGTTGGTGGAATCACATCTTCAAAATCGTTCCAGAAATCTAGCGGATGGATATTTTTATCTGGATCGAACCGCAAGTTCTGCCGACACCCGATAAAAGCGGCGTTTGCAGCTACAACTTGTTGTACACTACCATTACCAGAAGTTACTGAAGCTACTTTACTTTCAAGGTTAGCCATGTTAGTATTGATATTTTCTACTTTCATTTCAACATTATCTACTCTTTGTACAATATGAGTAGTATCAGATTTGATTGCGTCTACTTCTGCTTGACATATGTTTACCTTTATATTAACATCTTTAAATCTATCTGAGCACAGTTCAGATTCCGCCTCGATCTTTTCTGTTAACTTGTGCTCCAGCTTCGCATCTTCCATTTGGAAGTCTTTGCGAACCTCAGCAACTTCGGATTTTACTGTTTTATACATTTCAGAAAACTGTTGAGCAACCTTTTTCTTAATATCCTCATGATTGTAATCAATTTTACAATTCAAACTGTCTAGATCCTCTTTCAACTTATTGCAACCAGCCTTGAAGGTATCGTCCATTACCTCCAATCGTTTATTAAAATTAGTTTGGCTGGCCATAATCTCATACTTTAATTCAGCATTACTGCTTTTGACCTCAGTTATTTCAGATTTTAATTCAGCATTATTGGATTCTAATTTATTGCCCATTGCCTCAAACCGCATATTAAAATTTGTTTGACTGGCAGCTATTGCTTGTAATATAACATTTAAATCAACAGCCCCAGCATCTTTGGGTTGCTCACTAGCTGGCTTTTTATCACACTCAGGTGACGAAAAACTAGCTCCAACACCAGAATCATCAAAACTAAATGAAACTTCTGATTGATTAGTCATATCTAACTTTTCCTTCTTAAACTCTACCATCTCTGATGACTGTTTCATTTTTAATTCATCAGAAAAACTGTCATCCAATTAACTAACAATTTCGGCTTTCTGCTTAACTACAGGGGTCTCTATTATTGAATCATTGCCCCTTTTCAAACAACTGTCAGGAGACAATAATGCATATTTCACCTTAACATTACTACTTTCATGCATGTTTATACTTGAACCGTTGTCTGAATTTACAGTTCCCTCAACAGACATAGGTTCTAATTTACGTTTAAACTTAGTTTCTTTTGGCGGTTCCATCGCCGACAGTCTTTTAGTGCAGGTTAGTAAAATTTTTAACAGCTTTTCACTTAACTTAGTTCCTTCTGCACCAGAAAATCATAAATCTCCACTAAAATCTTAATCTGTGAAATCCAAAGTACTGTTTTTATTAAATCATTATGAAAGATGAATCTAAATATAAATTTAGAAGTCTCTAGCTCTTTTCTGTTGCGCCAATGATTTTTACTGAAAAACGTCCAAATTTCGGAAATGGCTTAAGTTATCGAACTGATATTTAACACATATTAATTTAGTATTACTTCTGACATGCTAGAAAAGTTTTAGGTCATTTGCTTGATTTTTAAAGTATTGCGCAACATTTATGACGTCAGAGCTAGTTACAGCAGACTGGCTGGCACACAATGGAAACTGATGTGAATTTACTACAGCGTGAGTAGGCTGCTTCCCTACATCACCCTCTACTTAAATTTTTTGTTTATGAATGTTAATGAATGAAAAAAAAATTTAATTACAAAAAGGGAAGCAAGAGTACAGTTTAACTCCCTATGAAAAATCAAAACTGAAATGTAAACATGTAGAACCATTAAAAGAAAACTGATTACCTACATTAATTATTTAAATTGTTGGCATGTTCACTGCCTTTTAAAAATGTCACTACTCAAAATTTTAAGCCAAGTCAATGAAATATTTTGGCATACATATTGCCTTAGACAAACAAACACACGCAAATTGAAAAATTATGAAAATCTTAGATCCATTAAATACATTAAATACATTTTTACATACACAAATTCAAAGAAAATAACATGATACATAAACAGATGATTATCTCTTAGCAGTCTTTTCTAAACCTGAAAGAAAAGTTCACACATAATTTTTACACATGTGGTTGTAGCCGCTTTGGCTGGCGTCCTACACTTCTATTCACAAGGGTAGAGGAGGGGAAGTTGCTATGGTGTGCGTCCTTCACGTTCTCACTAAATTACATGGGGAAAGGGGAGGGGTCACTGTGAGTTGTGTCCAAGTCACTCCACGTTTTCACGCAGCTACCAGGCTGCCATTATCTGGATTGTCCTGTAGAACAAACAAAAAGAGTGCCTCAGACTCTGTTCACTTAATATCTAAGGGTGGGTCACAATGAAATGGGGATATATACATTTTATCCTTCAATATTTTGCTGGAACAAAGTTAACAGAACTTTTTCAGTATTACTCTCGCGGTTACTTAATTGTCATAAAATCGATAAACAAATGGCTCAAAACGCTTTTAGTCATGTACTAGAGAAAATTTATGCTCCTAAGGCATACAATCATAAATCATATTTAATCTGAATTTATTAATTCCGGGCCAGAACACTGAACCAATGCTCGGTACATTCCTAACAAATCTATATTTTATTCACTTAGCTGACTCATCTTTGATTACCTTATTCTTAGAGATAGTATGAGTATGATTAGTGGTTGTTTTCTCAGCTTCTTGGTACATGTGAGTAACTTTTGGTAATAGTACAGTTGTGAGTGTTCAAACACACTACGTTTAGTTGACTACTAAATCCACTTATTGGTCCTCTGCTGTTGTCAGTTCCACATCTGCAATTAGGTACTTACTTACTTTGAAGTGTATTTATGCTGAGCTAAAATAATGTTTTACGTCTGCCATTATGTTACTTATTTACTTTGCTAGTGTATGTACTTATTTAACACTCACTCTATTAATATTTAAAGCATAGGATAGCACATTTAATTCATATCTTTAGTGTATTGCAGCTGATCAGTTTGCTCACGTGGCAATCCATTTCCACTCGATCGGACGCTGAAACCACAGGTAGTCTCTCTCAGACCTACCACTAAAATGCATCAAGTAATTATGGACGTGCGTAATGCTAATTTCCTTAAACCTATAGGACACCATGAGCTGCTCTGTCTCATCTAACATAAGGGTACCTATGGTCGCATTCACGCCTCCAACTCATAACCTCAATACGTGTAGGTGTATCCTGTCACACACTACACCAAAATAATGGCCAGCTCCAACCTTATAAATACTTCAGGGACGTGTCCTTCACGTCTCAACCACAAACATTGCTCAATTCTATTACACTGCCTTTCCTTGCTACACCAGGTGAGTTTATTCTTACAAATTATCTGCATATTCTTCATAACACTAAGCAATCTCTTTCCTACTATTTATTAGTTAGCTCTAATGCATACACTAGGTTTCACTACCACTTCAGTTCCTACTTGAACACGAATTCGTATATCTTTTTTAAAATATTATTGTGGGACCATTTCCAATAAAACAACACTTTGTACTTACTATATTACCAGGGTACTATCTCTCTTGTTACTCAGATACATTTGTATCTTCATTACGTCATACTTCTCTATTGTTTACGTCACAGTTAGGTTTGCCACATTAGGTATTTTCTTTTCACTAATCGGTAGATAGGATGGTTCCATAACCCATGGTTTGATATTCATACCGGAAGGTTCTTGTGTTTGAAAGAAAAGGTCGAAATTTTAGTAGATAGGAAAGATGAAGAATGAGTGAGACCTGAAAAGGAAAGAAGATCTCACACAGCTGGGACTGCACAGCTGCCACACTGTGTAGAGGTTACAGAACAACCTCCTCCCTACAGCACTCATTAGTTGAATGCTGGCTTAATAGTCATAACGGAAAATTTAATTTGTTGGAAAGAAGAAGTCGAAATTTTTGTGGACAGGAAAGATGAAGAATGAGTGAGACCTGAAATGGGAAAGAAGATCTCACACAGCTGGGACTGCACAGCTGCCACACTGTGTAGAGGTTACAGAACAACCTCCTCCCTACAGCAATCATTGGCTGCCTATGAACACGCCACGTCGATCTGAAAATACTTTATGATGCCTTTTTAGAACCTGTCTCAGTTCTTCCTTCTGATTGGCGGAAATTTTATCGATTTCCTGCAATTTAGCTTCCATTTTGTCCACAATAATTGCTTCTTCTTCTGTGTTTAGCTTACTGTTACTAAGATTAACACTTGCGTCCCAATACCTCCTATTTTTCAGAACTCGTATAGGCAGCTCCCAAGTTACATCATCAGTTACTACATGTTTATCACTAAAAGGTACTATAATTACTCCGGTTATTGGCAAGACCATTTTTAACTGGCTTCTTTCAAAGTCAACAACACTCTGATATTTTGACAAGAAATCTATGCCAATTAAAACCGCAATACTGAGATTGTTTACAATTAAACATGGATGATCAATTAAATTACCATTAATGTTAAAGGGCAGCAAAGCTTCTTGCTTTACTGTTTTTGACACCTTGCCAGTAGCACCAATTATTCTTAGTCCTGATACCCTCATTACTGTAAGCTTGTCTTTACCAGGTAATGCATCAAAGAAGGACTGAGATATCACACTCACCTCACTTCCACTGTCTAAGAGACAACGTACATTGATACCCAACATATCCACTATTATTATAGGGTGGCTTATTCTAGGTTGTACAGGTGGTTCCTCAAATTCATCTGTTAGTTCCTTTTGGATTTGTCTCCAACTAAAGTGATCGACATCTGTCTTCATTACATTTAGGTCACAGTGTGTAGGGGTTTCCTGAATTACATTTTCAGCTGCCTTTTCCAGTCGGTCTATTAATTTTAAATCGAAACACCGCACGACTTCATTACATTTAGTTTGCTGAACATAACCCAAATTACTGTAGTCTGAGCGATTCTGCGTCTCCAGACCGGGCATAATACTAGTTACAGCTAAACCACTTTCACCATTATCGTCGGTTTCCTTCTCAAGTGACAACTGGTCACAGCTACTGGGTTCATCGACCCTCAACAGCCTACCCTCTACATTCTCACTTACCTCCTGTCCTAAATCTATTAGTACATTATCAACATCCTGCACAGGCACTTTAGATAAGAGCACATCATCTTCATCGTAAATATAAGCATGAATTTCTTCTGCTTCTTCACCTGACAATTCAGTATTTTGTAGCTCTTCCCTACCATTACACTGCTGCGCCTTCTCTTTCTCTTCCCACTTAGAAAGCGTCTCTAACACGGTATCTATCAAATACTGTGAATGGTCTAATATTTCTACTGTGTTCTGAGGTGCTACCGATTCTTCATCCACATAGTCAGTTTGAGTATTCTGATCTGTCTTACCAATTCCCTTAACTACTGGCTTAGGAAAAGCAACCGCCTGGTGAGCGCCAGTGTCCTCATAGACGGGAACTAGTTTTCCTGCCTCGGCCTACTGCTGTTTCCTTTAGTTTCATTATAGTTAGCTGGCATAGCATTGCTTTCCGCGCTGTTGTTTACCTGCATAATTCTGTTTGGAACAACATTACTGTCATGTGGATGCCATTGTTTGTTCTGATAATTATTTCCCCAATTCCTACCTCTCCTAGGATGGCGAACACCTACTGTTCTGATGTTTACATTGCCATTTTGCTCGTTCCTAAAATTACTACTATTATTATTAGCATTTCTATTATTACGTGCTTGCTCCTCATTGGCAGCAACACGTTCTACACGTTCCAGATACTCAATGAAACGATCCAGATTGTCTCTAGGGGCAGATATAATTCTAGTTTGCCAATACCGTGGCAGTTTGGCTTCAAGACCTAGTATAATCATTTCAGGTTTTAGCTTTTCGTCCAAATGTGACAAACGTGAGATCCATGACCTAGCAAACTCTTTAATTGATTCCTTGCCTGCATTGAAGCGTTTTCCACTCCAAAATTCTCTCAACACTTCATTTTTCTTGTTACTAGACCCATACTCATTAATGAAAGCAGTTTTAAACTCCGCTAATGTTTTACATTTCAACATAACATCAGCTGACCAACGCATGGCGTCACCTGCTAAATGGCTTTTAATAAATGAGATTTTCTCTCGTTCAGACCAAGTTGGTGGAATCACATCTTCAAAATCGTTCCAGAAATCTAGCGGATGGATATTTTTATCTGGATCGAACCGCAAGAACTGCCGACACCCGATAAAAGCGGCGTTTGCAGCTACAACTTGTTGTACACTACCATTACCAGAAGTTACTGAAGCTACTTTACTTTCAAGGTTAGCCATGTTAGTATTGATATTTTCTACTTTCATTTCAACATTATCTACTCTTTGTACAATATGAGTAGTATCAGATTTGATTGCGTCTACTTCTGCTTGACATATGTTTACCTTTATATTAACATCTTTAAATCTATCTGAGCACAGTTCAGATTCCGCCTCGATCTTTTCTGTTAACTTGTGCTCCAGCTTCGCATCTTCCATTTGGAAGTCTTTGCGAACCTCAGCAACTTCGGATTTTACTGTTTTATACATTTCAGAAAACTGTTGAGCAACCTTTTTCTTAATATCCTCATGATTGTAATCAATTTTACAATTCAAACTGTCTAGATCCTCTTTCAACTTATTGCAACCAGCCTTGAAGGTATCGTCCATTACCTCCAATCGTTTATTAAAATTAGTTTGGCTGGCCATAATCTCATACTTTAATTCAGCATTACTGCTTTTGACCTCAGTTATTTCAGATTTTAATTCAGCATTATTGGATTCTAATTTATTGCCCATTGCCTCAAACCGCATATTAAAATTTGTTTGACTGGCAGCTATTGCTTGTAATATAACATTTAAATCAACAGCCCCAGCATCTTTGGGTTGCTGACTAGCTGGCTTTTTATCACACTCAGGTGATGGAAAACTAGCTCCAACACCAGAATCATCAAAACTAAATGAAACTTCTGATTGATTAGTCATATCTAACTTTTCCTTCTTAAACTCTACCATCTCTGATGACTGTTTCATTTTTAATTCATCAGAAAAACTGTCTTCCAATAAACTAACAATTTCGGCTTTCTGCTTAACTACAGGGGTCTCTATTATTGAATCATTGCCCCTTTTTAAACTACTGTCAGGAGACAATATTTCATATTTCACCTTAACATTACTACTTTCATGCATTTTTATACTTGAACCGTTGTCTGAATTTACAGTTCCCTCAACAGACATAGGTTCTAATTTACGTTTAAACTTAGTTTCTTTTGGCGGTTCCATCGCCGACAGTCTTTTAGTGCAGGTTAGTAAAATTTTTAACAGCTTTTCACTTAACATAGTTCCTTCTGCACGACGTTGTCGGCGCGGCGTACCAGGATTACTGATGCGACGTGGCACGTTGAACTGCAGACGGCACTCCGACAGCTGTTGTGTGTTTGCGTTGCCCATAACTGCAGGCGCGGATCCGGCTGCTGCGGCGGACGACTGCGGTGCGGCGAAACTGGCTACTCGCGATGTTGGCAGCACCGTCAATCCAGATGCGTTGTTAATCCAATTGCGTCGTCCACATGCACACGTAACACTTTCACTGTTCTATTACACAGCTGCGTGTCGCATTTTACTCGCGAATCCGAATAGTTAAAAATCACTTTCACTTAGTTGGTTTCCCGGCCGATGCACCGTATGTGGGGTGGCGTTAATGTTAAATTGAAAATTAATCGTTTGCTGTTTAAAAGTTTGAAAATGTTGAATCAGTTTCTGGCTATTAGAATGTTGTCAATGCTGTCTTTCGCCGTTCTCAACACTGGCTCTCTATTTACCTTTTAGGCACCCAGAAAGTGATTTAACAAAACGTGAAGCCTGTAATTAGAGTTCCTAGTGCCCACTTCATCTGAGAATCCCATTATAGCTGCAGCTTATAGCTCTGAGGAATTAGGAGATTGTCCGGGATTTTTAATCAAAAACGATTTTCCAAAGTAGTTGAGTATATTCTCAAAGTCACAAATACAAAACACAAGTATCCCTACAACCTAACTAACAGAGCAGTTCAGAGTCTAATGCGTTGATGCAACTATAAATGTCCGAATTAAATGTTGAAATGAATGCTCGCCATAATTTGATGAGAGTATTTCATCAAACGCCACGCTAAATTATTGGTAGAATGTCTGTCCCGCGACGGCACGTGAAAATACGACAATACGCACACTGAAGCTAGATAATGAAAATCATCCCAGAATTAACACTTCACTTGAAATGATTTCCTGGTTCCGCGCATCACGAGTAACTGAATACGGCATCCGAGGCTGTTAGTAGCAGTGATACCGACGCGATGCGACTGCCGACACAGATGGTGAGTGATTCAGCGTCTGGAGAGAACTGGGGCCTTTCTTCCTCACGAGCCGGCCGAAGTGGCCGCGCGGTTCTGGCGCTGCAGTCTGGAACCGCTAGACCGCTACGGTCGCAGGTTCGAATCCTGCTTCGGGCATGGATGTGTGTGATGTCCTTAGGTTAGTTAGGTTTAACTAGTTCTAAGTTCTAGGGGACTAATGACCTCAGCAGTTGAGTCCCATAGTGCTCAGAGCCATTTGAACCATCTTCCTCACGCTGCGTTCTTATATATAAAGCCGCGGTGTGGACGGCTAAGGGAACGCCTGATCAAATCGGCTCTCCCGACTAGCCGCTGGGCTAGTAACGCACCACTTCAAGTTACATAATAAATTATAGCTTCTCTTGCTGATGGCCGATGAAGCTCTTAATTTAAATGTGCATTCAGCACGCAGGTAAGTATTGATAATAAAATTTTGACGTGGCTAAGTTAAATATTTTGGGCGAGAGAATTGATTTAATTGCACTGCACGCAGCAGATGAGCTCTGAACTGTCCCTTTTGAGATCCGCTATCGCTATAATTTTATAGGTATTCAAAAGAAACTTTTCACATCTATAGTCATAGCGGACCTCCAACCTATTTAAATCCAAACATCCTAGCCTTAGTTAATAGCCTACTTAATCTATCTTGCTTCCTTCAGTATTGAGACGAAAACCAGAAAATCATAAATCTCCACTAAAATCTTAATCTGTGAAATCCAAAGTACTGTTTTTATTAAATCATTATGAAAGATGAATCTAAATATAAATTTAGAAGTCTCTAGCTCTTTTCTGTTGCGCCAATGATTTTTACAGAAAAACGTCCAAATTTCGGAAATGGCTTAAGTTATCGAACTGATATTTAACACATATTAATTTAGTATTACTTCTGACATGCTAGAAAAGTTTTAGGTCATTTGCTTGATTTTTAAAGTATTGCGCAACATTTATGACGTCAGTGCTAGTTACAGCAGACTGGCTGGCACACAATGGAAACTGATGTGAATTTACTACAGCGTGAGTAGGCTGCTTCCCTACAATATATTCGTCAATGTGGATGCAATGAGAAAAGGGGAATGTTACCAATAAAGGTGGAATAAAATTATGGAAACAGAAGAAAATTTTCTCCAGAGCCAAGTAACTGAACTTTACAGAACGTCAACAGAAGCACGCCAAACGAAGGTAGGATCTAGAATATTCCAGGGACCATATCACGGAATAGCATTTTCGACTCAGTGTCCGGAATCGTTAACCTGCTTGAAGCCCTTCTGTAAGCAACGATATTTATGGTAGGGTTGATTTTTGATTGTAATAATAAACTATTTTCGTATATGTAATAGAGACATAATGAGACGCCATCCTGCCGCGAACGTATATCACGAGTGAAATTTTTCACAGCTATTGAGTTTCTGTATATATTTCAATAATACAGTTACAGGATCCACCTTTTATTGTCAGTAAAGAAGGGAATCAAGTGTCAATGAGAAAATTAATACTAACGGCAGTCATCACGAAAATAATGAATCAGAATCTAATGTATTAGATAATGAAAATGACAAGGCATCGCAACTGGACGGCAACGCCACAGTCGAAAACAATATACGACTGAACTCAACTGTAATGAATGGACAGACTGTTAGACCAAACGATGTCACATGGCTAACAAGCGATGAGGTTAATTCACAATTCTCGGTAGGAAATGTCTTTTTTCGAAATATATACTGAAGAAATTATTTACACTGAAATGGCTATGGTCACTTGCGAGGAAAGAACTATTTACCGAAAGGTTACGAGTATGCTAAAGAAGTAAATAAATCAAAATACGAGTTTCTTTCATTAGGCGATTCGGTCAACAATTAGCAACGTCTACGACGGCTGTATTCAAGACGACCATCGCAGCAGAAAGAAGAGATAGTTTCCCACTGAAAAGAAAATACAACTAAGAACATTTACTATTAAGTTTCCTAGAAAGTTTATTTCAGGTGTGTTTGATGGTTTCTGTTCAGCAGCCGACCGTAAAAACATTTCATTTTCTTCCATTTATGGCTTCACAGTTAAAAGTTATAAAACATTTCCAACTCAAAAACTCTAATTCATTACCCAGACATACAACAGAATACGACACCTGGCACGACTTGATTGAGATGCAAAATGTAGATAACACGCTTGACTGGAAAAAAAATCGTCACGGGTACCGAGACGTAGTGTTATCAATGCGAAAGTGCAATAAAATGTAAATGTGCATAAATTCATACGAACGGTCATCGCTTTGACGACATATGTGACATTCAAGTGACGCGCGAGTTGAACAACATCCCCACGTAGGACTTTTCTGACAGTTTCGTATCGTAGTATGAACGTTCTGTGCGTAGTACTCAAGCTGGAGGAGGCTACGTAGGGCAGCTGAAGCATTAAAACCGCCATCTTAACTTTTCTCCATCTTTTTATTAATCCAGTCTCGAAACTTTTCCTATCGAGGGTTCATTTTGAAATAGGAAGTTTGTAATCCTATAGACAGGATAATTATAATTAAAGTTCCAGTTTCAAAACGTAGGTAAAAAAAAAAAAAAAAACGTTGCCCAGAAAGACTTGTAATTGAATATTACCGAAGAAGGGGGAAATTATATGGAAACTAAATTAATTTAACGGAAATTTTCACATGTAATGGCTCTGTAAGCATCGTACCGTGAATGAATTCGAGTACAATAACAGACGTATCGCAGTAAAACGGTTATGGTGTGAGTGACACATAAAACCAACCGCACCGTGCAATGTGACCACAGAAGTTTGGCGTATAACACCAATGGCATTGTTAGTTAAGTAAGCCCATCCACCACAGCAAGATCGTACAACAGATGGGGAAAATCGGTTTTTAACTGTCCTGAGGCCAAAAGCAGGGTAAAAAGCAACAAAGCCATCGGTTTTTAATTGTACTGTGGGCAAAAACCACATAAGAAGCAATATTGAAATCGGTTATTATTGTCGTGGGATTGGGGCTAGATTTGTGCAGTATGTTGTCGACCGTTTTACGCCAGTAGTTAAATCGAGAAACAGGATGTTCCACAGCGGATCGGAATGTCTCAGCTATGGATGGGAAAAATCGATCGATTAAACCGATGGAGCTATTTTAGTTCTGAATAACTGGTATTTTTCGGTATTTGTACGGTCTCGGTCACAGAAAGTGATTTTATTTTTTACTAATAACCGAGTAAAAGAAAAAAAAATCATGTAGCCATAGCAGCAGAGCTAAAGCTTTTAGTTTTATAAAAACATTTTTAAAAAAGGAGTAATTTTTATTCTTAAGATTTTCGGTGGTTTGAAATATTGCATTATAATAGAAAATGGGAAAAGCGGTCAGTGCTACTTTAATAATAACGCCGACAGAGGCGAGCAAGAAACACGTGGCATAAGAACTGGTTTATCATGGCTTAGACGATAATGTCCCTGTTGCCACGTGTCGTGACATAAGGCACGCGTGTACGTACAGTGTGCATGACTTGGCCCCACTTGCTCTCTACATCAGTTTCTTGCAGTCGTCCCTAGACATCCTTTGTATTGCACAGTGACTCCAAACCTAGTCTGGAAAGTTTTATATGAAGTGACGTAGCAGTGAAAGATTAGAGATTTGTATGTCTTTTCTATGAAACAGTAAAATAGGAAGTATATTATGGTAACAACAATAAAGTAAAAACTTAGCGTCAGTTCATTCATAGTATAGAATAAGAACAGAAAGTAGCTCATATGTTGGCTGTGTCTGCACAGTATGCCTTTATCTGCTTTTCCCTCGAAAATGGACAAATTAACACGAAAAACAGAGTTCTTCAACATTCTGTGTTCAGCCTTTAGCAATGTGTAATCGTAATGCCCAAACAGAGGTATTGTGCCCGATTACAACACGATTTTTTGAACAAATTTTCAAAGAATTAAAATCAAGAGGGGAGTACTGCTGACATTTTGCGGTACTCAACTACTTACCATTTTTCGGGAGAAGCAGCAAATGATGGTCAAACTAAGTACTCTTTTATTTGCCTTTTTAATGTTTTGAATGTGTGTTTCTTGAAGCTGGGAGAGTCAAAAATTATCAACCTTTGTTCAATTTCTACTTTTATTACGGGGAATAACAGGAATGAGAAATAAATCGGTTATTTTAAAAACTTGTTATTTTGAGTGGTTTTTAACAGTCAGGTTAAAATGGCGTGGAAAAGAACCGATATACCTGAAAACCGGTTGTTTCAGTGAATACCGCCATCCCTAGTCTCAGGGGTCACGTTCAGAATGTGTCATGCAGTGCATGCCTTGAATTCATCTGCGTTTGTAATCGGAGTACAGAACACAGCAATTTTCAGAGTACCCCACAGCCAGAAGTCACACTGTTTTACATCTGGTGATCTGGATGGCGAGACTGTACGGAAATGCCGCGAGGGGTAGTCGCGCTGGCTGAGGCGCCTTGCCACCGTTCGCTTGGCTGCCATGTCGCAGGTTCGAGTCCTCCTCGGGCATGGGTGCATGTGTGTTGTCCTTTGCGTAAGTTAGTTTAAGTTAGATTAAGCAGTGTGTGAGCCTGGGGGCCAATGACCTAAGCAGTTTGGTCCTATAGGAACTTACCACAAATTTCCAATCTCCAATTTGTACGGAAATGAGAAGTGATAATCCTAGAATTTCCAAAATGCCTCTGCAGCAATGAGTGTGCAATGTCTGGAAGAGCGTCATCTCGTGTAAAAGTAATCCTACCCACACATTCACTCTGTTGAAGAGTTCGAACGACGTTGGTGCACAAAAGACTCTGCTCGCGGTTACCAGTAACGGTGCAGGTAACAGAACCCGCAGGACGCATCTCCTCGAAAAAATACGGCCCTACGATAAACGATGCCGTCAGCACGCACCACACAGTCATCTTTGCAGAATGAAGCGGTATCGGTTGATATTCCGTTACCCGTATTTTGCAGTTCCGTGTACTGACATGTCCTTGGAGTTGGAAATGGACTTCGTCAGTCCATAGGAATTTTCATGGCCATTCATTGTCCACTTCCACGCCAGCAAAAGTTTCCACAATGAATGTCTGTCTTCGCGCAGGTCAGCAGGAAGTAACTCCTAAATATAGGAGATTTTGTATGCATAACAATGCAGGATGTTTCGTAGGATTTTATTCACAGTACTCACAGGCATGTCGAAAGTTCGGGCAATTCATCGTGCACTACACGTGCACGCTCAACCCCTACTGTGATATTATGACCACGTCCTATGACGTTAGATCAGTTGTGCTCCTCCCTTTGTCGCACTGCACATGGAAAGAACGTGACTTACCGAATTTCGTAATCATGTTCTTCAGAGCCTTGGTAGATATCGGAGAAACGCCTTTTTTCATACCATTCAGTGGCCGGAATTCCTGCAGAGCTAGTGGTGTACCGTCGCCGTTCATGTAAAAGAACTCACTGGCAGTGCGCCATTCTGAATTGAGAGATAGTCATGCCCAGCGTCTCAAACGCAAACTGAGGAACAGCCGTGTACCCTTCGTTTCGTCAGCCGCTTACAGCGCCATTTAAGGGTAAAATTTTCGTTAATTTTTGTTTCATTTCCATAACGTTTCCCCTTTCTTCGATAATATTAGTAAATGCGGTAGGGAGTTGGTGTTGCGTGGAAAGGTACTGAGCCATAATAAATTTATTAACGTTTCTAAAAACACAAATGATTTTATTTTCGAAGCGAAAATCCAAGTAAAACATTGACTGAAAAGACTAATTTCAAATAACTGATAGCAAACACCTCCAAAGGGCAGCAGTATACAATCACTAACATTTTTTAAATATTATTTTAAAAAAAGTACATTTAAATTACAAACAGCAAAACATATGATCAAATGATTATGTCACAAATTACAAACATCGGCTGTTGGCAGTAATAATAAAAACGACTGACAAAAGTGGTTCAAATGTATGATGATAAGAGGCGGTGGCAGAGGCGTCGGCAGTAGCAATAATTCCTCCTCATAGTACGGCGGTTGCCGCTACCACTGTACTAGAAATTTTCATTAACAGTTTCAGTCATGGTACTCAGGCATCTTTAAAAACATCATAGTTAACAAGAGATACAGTTACCTATACTGTAACACAGAGACAACTCTTTTAAGTATTTAGTAAAAATTAACATACTACAAATGCAGAAATTCTTCTTTAGTTTCTTTTTTTTTTTTTTTCGCAGATGCAAGCAATTTAGTAAACAGTTCGAGCTCGTGATACTAGCCAACAGGTAACTATAGTCATGCCTCAGAAATAAGGTAACTAGATTCAACAATTTTCATTAATTATAAAGTACAGTTCCTGAATCACAAGAATCAAATCTGCATTCTGTACTCTTAAATTATAAAATCACTATGGAGTAGTGACATCCAGAAGCCCACACACATAGACAGAACTGGGCTCACGTAGTACCAGGCAAAACCTGTGTAAATAGCAAATTGATCTACATAACAATGGGCAACCAGGATACGGAGTCAAAATAGCCACCAAGTGACGTGAACACTAATCGGATGCTTACCGTGATTTCTCATAAAATCCAGCTACCATCGGCAAATACTTGCTTAGAGAGCGTCGAGAGAAGGATGTAGCGAATATTACTCGTTGACGGAAACCCACTCGAGCAGACGCCACCGCGTCCAGTACTTGCTAGGGTCACACCGGCCTCCAACCTGGCACCACAATGACACAAAGTGCTTGCAGCTTCAATTGCAGCTTTTAATGAGCCATGTTCACGGCTGCGACCAACACTCGGCCATATCAAACCCGCAGTGAGCAAAGGCACCACTCCCGCCAACGGGCCACGGCAGACGCTTGGCCACACCAACACGTTGCCTCACTTGCGCTCTTCGTCGCCCGTATCACACTCTCCTTCTCTCTAGGTCGTCGCAGCCCTTAACTACCTTCTCTTCCGACCTGCCCTCTACCGACGATAGTAACACTCCACACGTTCTTGTGGCCAGAGGGATCCCATATCCGAGGTAATTACGCGAAATTAAAGGCGAGCGCATGGCACATTTCCGTTCAAATTTTCCGTCTTTCTGACCAGCGGTTCTCTTTTATCAGCTTTTTTAAATTGGATTTTTAATTACACTACTGGCCATTAAAATTGCTACACCAAGAAGAAATGCAGATGATAAACGGGTATTCATTGGACAAATATATTATACTAGAACTGACATGTGATTACATTTTCACGCTATTTGGGTGCATAGATCCTGAGAAATCAGTACCCATAACAACTACCTCTGGCAGTAATAACGACCTTGATACACCTGGGCATTGAGTCAATCAGAGCTTGTGTGGCGTGTACAGGTACAGCTGCCCATGCCACAGTTCATCAATTGTAATAACTGGCGTATTGTGACGAGCCAGTTTCCTCGGCCACCACTGACCAGGCGTTTTCACTTGATGAGAGATCTGGAGAATGTGCTGGTCAGGGCAGCAGCCGCACATTTTCTGTATCCAGAAAGGCCCGTACAGCACCCCTTGCGGTCGTGCATTATCATGCTGAAATGTAGGGTTTCGCAGCGATCGAATGAATGGTAGAGCCACGGGTCGTAACACACCTGAAATGTAACGTCCACTGTTGAAAGTGCCGTCAATGCGAACAAGAGATGACCGAGACGTGTAACCAATGGCACCCCATACCATCACGCCGGGTGATACGCAAGTATGGCGATGACGAATACACGCTTCCAATGTGCGTTCACCGCGATGTCGCCAAACACGCATGCGACCATCATGATGTAAACAGAACCTAAATTCATCCGAAAAAATGACGTTTTGCCATTCGTGCACCCAGGTTCGTCGTTGAGTACACTATCGCAGGCGTTCCTGTCTGTGGTGCAGCGTCAAGGGTAACCGCAGCCATGGTCTCCGAGCTGATAGGCCTTGCTGCTGCAGACGTCGTCGAACTGTTCGTGCAGATGGTTGTTGTCTTGCAAACGTCCCCGTCTGTTGACTCAGGGATCGAGACGTGGTTGCACGATCCGTTACAGCCATGCGGGTAAGATGCCTGTCATCTCGACTGATAGTGATACGAGGCCGTTGGGATCCAGCACGGCGTTCCGTATTACCCTCCTGAACCCACCGATTCCATATTCTGCTAACAGTCATTGGATCTCGACCAACGCGAGCAGCAATGTCGCGATACGGTAAACCGCAATCGCGGTAGGCTACAATCCGACCATTATCAAAGTCGGAAACGTGATGGTACGCATTTCTCCTCCTTACACGAGGCATGACAACAACGTTTCACCTGGCAACGACGGTCAACTGCTGTTTGTGTATGAGAAATCGGTTGGAAACTTTCCTCATGTCAGCACGTTGTAGGTTTCGCCACCGGTGTCAACCTTGCGTGAATGCTCTGAAAAGCTAATCATTTACATATCACAGCATCTTCTTCCTGTCGGTTAAATTTCGCGTCTGTAGCACGTCATCTTCGTGGTGTATCAATTTTAACGGCCAGTAGTGTATAATCAACCTGTATAAGTGAAAATTTAAGAGTTTTTTATATTTCATTCATGTGTTTGATATAGTCTTGTGAACCCGGATAAATCTTTTTGTAAGATACTGTATTCCTTTAAAATAATTTTCCTTCCCTATCTTGAAGGACAGGGTGGGATATTTTACATCTGGTCTACCATGAAGCTCGGTTCTTCATAGCGAGCTAGGAATGGGGTAGGGCACTACCATCGTCGATTTTTGAAATGTATATTGGAAGTACGCAGAAAATTCGACTCCGAAAGGTAGTAGCAAAATGTTAGAGTGATGCGGCACGCTCGCTCATTCCGTGGCAGAATTTATTGGCGCGGTGAGGTGTGTGGGCCGTCTGCACCCGCAGTGCAATTAGAGGGCAGTGGGGCGCCGGCTTCTCTCCGGCAGCCCGCAGCTTAAATGAGATCCGGAGGCGGCCCCTTCCGCACGGCTAAGCGGCGGCGCTATTCCCCACCTGCTAACTACAGCTGTGACATCCAATTAGCGCGCGGCCTTCCGGATTACACGGAATCGTTCCGATGGAGTCGCGTCCTCACCGATGACAGTCTTCCGCAGGGGCGCCACAAAATTGGTCGGAGCAGCGGAAAGGGAACGCCGGACTGCTGAAAGGTCAGCGGAAAACAGACTGCTGTAGCCAATCAAATTCCTTTCTCCTCTCAGTGTGAATTCCGTGGGACTGTACCTTTAACGGAACAGGGTAGCTTCTCAAGTTACTTTCACCAGGAACGACCATGTGTACTTTAAAAATTTATTAATACAGAGTTTCAAATTAAAGCAGAGTCTCACAAAAAGTATAAAAGGCAGAGGAGTCCTGACGGATAACACTAGAATCAGTGTAAGATTCTTGTAAGTAATCTCGGAATAAACAAAGGGGCACAAATAATACAGTAACAAATATTATTGTCATCAGAAGTGACATTGTATTACACACACTTTAACTAAAACTATTATTTGTACAACGAAGAAAAAAATCGCAGCACCAAGAAGGAGTTGTGCGACGGAAACGAAAGTTGGTAGGAATGTTTCTGTTCAAATATCAGGCCAATCGCACAAGAGTGGCCCCAGTAGTGGCAATATGAGAATTGTTTTAAATACACTGTGCAGTGGTCGTAAGCGTAGTTACCTTTGAATTGATATCAGTCGAGAATGCCTTTAAGAAGACAATGATGCCACTATCAAAAATGGCTCTGAGCACTATGGGACTCAACTACTGTGGTCATCAGTCCCCTAGAACTTAGAACTACTTAAACCTAACTAACCTAAGGACAGCACACACATCCATGCCCGAGGCAGGATTCGAACCTGCGAACGTAGCAGTCGCGCGGTTCCGGACTGCGCGCCTAGAACCGCTAGACCACCGCGGCCGGCGATGCCACTACCAACACCTCATTGAATTTAAATTAGAATTATATTAATACCTTCAGCTGCTGACGGGCGTTGATATATATCAACGGCGACAGGTGAAAATGTGTGCCCCAACCGGGACTCGAACCCTGGATCTCCTGCTTACATGGCAGACGCTTTATCCATCTTTTTTTTTTTAATTTTTTTTGGAAGCAGCGCGTTAGCGCTCTTTTTTTCTATTATTTTAAACCCCTTAGGAAAATGAAACTAAAAACAAATAAACTAAGTGCCACCGCCACTTTTCATCCTATAACAAAAAAATCTGGTCCACTTCAGGCGTTGTCTCCTGACTAAACCTACCCCAGGGAGCTACCTATATACCAGGGGAAATATGGGAATTCAAGGTTAGGGCTATCCTTCAAACAAAACAAAATCTTCCTTTTTCTGAATTTTATTTTTATTTGTATTTTTTTTTTTTTGTTTATTGTTGCTGTGTAATTGATCAGAGGCCTTCTGCGCCCCGCTGGTAATATGTGGAGTCACGGCTTCTCGAAACTGATGTGTTCCGTTCAATTGTTGAGAAATGTTCATTGGTTCAAACAGGAAACCTTCTTCTCTCTTGGCTTAACAGATTCCAGCTGCGAGGCGGGTCGTGGAAAGCACTCCCAAGGAAGTTCGAGAAAAATTGTCTGTATTTCGGGTGACGGACAACGACATAATGACGGTCATTGAGGTATGTCCAAAAATCGAGTACAGAGTCAACAGTTTGTCCAAATAGGTAGTGAATGGCATGTCCGCGAATCCAATTCGCAGCATTGGTCTTTGTCCGAGGAAAATAGTCACGTTCCGGAAATAATAATGAAAGGGGAGTTATCCGATCCGGAATGTCCCGCGTTAGAAAAGCCGCAATACAACGGATCAATTGCCAAACCTCCGCCGCCGGCCGCAAACAAATCGATGTTCGTCATTGTCTGGCACTCCACACGTTGAACATAGAGGTGATTGGGCGAGGTGGATACGATGAAGGCGAGATTGGTTGATTTGCTTACCATTGACAGTTAGATACCAGACAGATTGAACATTCGTGTTAAGGTAACAGGCGAACACCGCGAGCCATACATGACGCCAGTCGACTTGGGGGAACTTTTGTTCAACCGGGTTAGGTGGACGACCTAATTGGAGGACATTGTATACTGCCTTTGTCTTGAGTAAAAGCTGTGTTGGTAAAGTGAGGCGTAGATAACTGAGTTCAAGAAAGAAGTATCTTATATAATGGAACTGTTCCGGAACATCCGAGATCATCACTCGGGCTGACAGTGAGACCGGCGTATATGCCGACAGGAGGAGACCAGTGAGGCTCGTTGGGCAACGTGTCCATACCGTCATCTGGGAGCTGACAAATAGGGCGCGAGCTCTATCCAGCACGTGAAACAGACCTATCCCACCTCGTTCACGGGGAAGAGTAAGGGTTGCATAGTTAACTTTGAACAACAGCCCAGAGCTGACGAAAGATGCCATCGCTGCGAACATGCGACGTGCCACAGTAAGCGGGAAAGGTAGAACTTGTGCTACATGGGGAACTCGGGATGCGATATATACACTCTTGGAAATTGAAATAAGAACACCGTGAATTCATTGTCCCAGGAAGGGGAAACTTTATTGACACATTCCTGGGGTCAGATACATCACATGATCACACTGACAGAACCACAGGCACATAGACACAGGCAACAGAGCATGCACAATGTCGGCACTAGTACAGTGTATATCCACCTTTCGCAGCAATGCAGGCTGCTATTCTCCCATGGAGACGATAGTAGAGATGCAGGATGTAGTCCTGTGGAACGGCTTGCCATGCCATTTCCACCTGGCGCCTCAGTTGGACCAGCGTTCGTGCTGGACGTGCAGACCGCGTGAGAAGACGCTTCATCCAGTCCCAAACATGCTCAATGGGGGACAGATTCGGAGATCTTGCTGGCCAGGGTAGTTGACTTACACCTTCTAGAGCACGTTGGGTGGCACGGGATACATGCGGACGTGCATTGTCCTGTTGGAACAGCAAGTTCCCTTGCCGGTCTAGGAATGGTAGAACGATGGGTTCGATGACGGTTTGGATGTACCGTGCACTATTCAGTGTCCCCTCGACGATCACCAGTGGTGTACGGCCAGTGTAGGAGATCGCTCCCCACACCACGATGCCGGGTGTTGGCCCTGTGTGCCTCGGTCGTATGCAGTCCTGATTGTGGCGCTCACCTGCACGGCGCCAAACACGCATACGACCATCATTGGCACCAAGGCAGAAGCGACTCTCATCGCTGAAGACGACACGTCTCCATTCGTCCCTCCATCCACGCCTGTCGCGACACCACTGGAGGCGGGCTGCACGATGTTGGGGCGTGAGCGGAAGACGGCCTAACGGTGTGCGGGACCGTAGCCCAGCTTCATGGAGACCGTTGCGAATGGTCCTCGCCGATACCCCAGGAGCAACAGTGTCCCTAATTTGCTGGGAAGTGGCGGTGCGGTCCCCTACGGCACTGCGTAGGATCCTACGGTCTTGGCGTGCATCCGTGCGTCGCTGCGGTCCGGTCCCAGGTCGACGGGCACGTGCACCTTCCGCCGACCACTGGCGACAACATCGATGTACTGTGGAGACCTCACGCCCCACGTGTTGAGCAATTCGGCGGTACGTCCACCCGGCCTCCCGCATGCCCACTATACGCCCTCGCTCAAAGTCCGTCAACTGCACATACGGTTCACGTCCACGCTGTCGCGGCATGCTACCAGTGTTAAAGACTGCGATGGAGCTCCGTATGCCACGGCTAACTGGCTGACACTGACGGCGGCGGTGCACAAATGCTGCGCAGCTAGCGCCATTCGACGGCCAACACCGCGGTTCCTGGTGTGTCCGCTGCGCCGTCCGTGTGATCATTGCTTGTACAGCCCTCTCGCAGTGTCCGGAGCAAGTATGGTGGGTCTGACACACCGGTGTCAATGTGTTCTTTTTTCCATTTCCAGGAGTGTATATTGACATATCGAGCTCGTTGGAGAATATCTAGGGATCGAAGGCGATGGTCCACAAGACCTGCTCTGATCATTAAAAGGAGGCGTCCGCAGTTGATGGCGGCTGAACGCCAGAGATCCGATGAAAAATCTGTTCCCAAACAGCGAATGGTATCAACGGTGGTAAGAGGTGTAACGCACTCCACGGGATGCCCAGTGCCAATGAACATAACTTGTGACTTACGTACGTTTAAAGAGCTACCCGACGCCTCACCATAACTCGCTACCCACGTCAAAACAGCTCGAACATCGTCAGCATTACGTAAACACATGACTACATTGTCAGCATAGGCCGTGCAACAGAATCGGTAGCGATCTATGGCAACCCTACCAAACGTTGTCTTAGTCCACATAGCAAGGATTCCAAGGAAAAGGCGTACAAAATCGCTGATAGAGGGCAACCTTGACGTACGGATCGACCTATTGTTATCGGAGGAGTGAGTCTGCCATTGTACATAATCCTGGGTGAGACACCCCGCAGAAGGTGAATCACTACCGTGATAACGGCGACTGGGAAACTCATATGGTGGAGAACGGCCGTAAGGAACGAATGGTCAACCCTATCAAAAGCTTGACTAAAGTCCAAAGACGCAGCCGGCCGCTGTGGCCGAGCGGTTTTAGGCGCTTCAGTCTGGAACCGCGCGACCGATACGGTCGCAGGTTCGAATCCTGCCTTGGGCGTGAATGTGTGTGAAGTCCTTAGGTTAGTTAGGTTTAAGCAGTTCTAAGTTCTAGGGGACTGATGACCTGAGATGTTAAGACCCATAGTGCTCAGAGCCATTTAACATTTTTCCAAAGACGCAAGTGCCCCAGAGAGGTGTTGTTCTTGGGTAACGGCGATCATATCCCTGTAGCGGCATAAAGCCATGCGGATATTATTATCCCCTCCCAAAGATGCTTGGTCTGGCGACACAACATATAGGGCAACATTTTTAAGTCGTGAAGATTTTCATATTACCGTTAAGGAGGGTGATGGGCCGATAATCACTGATATTCTTGCCACCATGCGGTTTATGTACAGGAATAATAATTCCTTCCATGAAAGCGTCCGGCACAGGTACTTCCGGAGACATCAGTTCCCAACAAATGGAGGTGAAGGTGAACTCTAACAAATCACGGAAGGTGCGATAAAATTCGAGGGGAAGACCGTCGGGTCCTGGGGAGCGATTGATGGTTCCTGCCCGGATCGCATCGCGGACTTCACCTCTGACATCAATCGCCGCATCTCCTGGGATACCACCGAAGTTGAGCTGTGAGACTTCCTCGATCAACTCTGGGGAATGTGGAATTGCGGCGTAGAGCTGCTGGTAGTGGGCGTGAAGCACATTCCCTATTGCAGATTGGGTTACGTAGCGAAGCCCTTCTTGGTCTGTTAGGACGTGAATCAATTTTCGGCGTCGATTGTGGCATTCTTGGATGATATGGTACATCGACGGATGTTCATGAGGCATACGATCAGCAGTACGAGATCGTACTATCGACCCCTCCAAATGCCTTCGAATGAGATTGAAGAGTTGGGCCTTAGCATGGTTCATCCTTGTATGGCGCTCAGGGGAGGCTGGGATCGTGGAGCATTCTCGTAGGATCCTGTAGTAAAAGTCCATAGTGCTCTTCCTCCAGGCGACAACATCTTTGCCATACCGGATCAAAGTTTTTCGAAGAGCAGGTTTTGCACACTGGATCCACCGGGATATGGTAGACGGATACGTGGGACGGCGTCTATTACATGTGATCCAAGTGTCTTTTATTAGAGGTCGACAGTCAGGTGAATTAAGAAGTGCCGTGTTCAGTTTCCATAAACTACGTCCGTGCCATACTGCCTGTCTTGTGGGAACATCGCAGAAGTAAGCCTCATGATCTGGGAAAGCAACAGACCAGATTTCAGCCTGTCGAGTGTGTTGAATTAGGGATCGCGAGATGTAGATGCGATCCAGTCGGCTAGAGGAGTGCGCAGTGTAGTACGTAAAGCCCAAAAGATCACCGTGAACATGTCCCAACGTGTCGACAAATTGCAGTCGCATGACGACTGTTTCCAGAGCTGCGCATGGTGAGTGACGCGGAAATTGATCCTGAGGTCCCTGGGTGCAGTTGAAGTCTCCACCCATGACCCAGTCATCATGTGGTCCCATAAAAAGCGGTGTAACTTCATTCGTGAAGAAGGCATTGCGTTCACGACGGTAGCTGGAGCCCGACGGCGCATACATGTTGACGATGCGTACACCAAAGAGAGTAAGGGCCATTCCTCTGCCGTTGGGGACGTATAGGACATCTTCGGCAGGAAGACCTTCTCGTAAGATGATGGCAACACCACTACCGGTGTCCGAAGCGGGAGAAAGATGCGCCGTGAAGCCATGTGGTGGTGAAAAATTGGCGACATGCACTTCCTGAAAAAGCGCAATGTCTATGTCCGCATCATAAATCATATCGCGGAGCAGCGCTAGTTTGTGGGGTGCACGAATGGTCGCGAGGTTAATCGTTACGACAGGTGGGACTCCTTCTTCAGGAGCGAGAGGTCGTCGATCTTGCCGGTCCGCTGAAGAGGCTGCTATTGGGGAGAGTTTGCGGGCACCGGCGGAACCGATGGGGGCGCCCCATCATCAGTATCGTCCACCCCAGTCCCTTCGATCTCCACGTAGTCTGCCCAGGAGACTGATACTGCGGTAGGACATCGGCTGTGCACATCATCCACGTGGAGAGGAGACGTAGTTTTCGGCTCAGCGGATAGGCTCTCTTCAACGTCGACCTGTGGGGGCGACGGCGCCAGTAAGGAGGGGTGTTCGTTGCCAGTAGTCGCCTGTGGCGGGTCGTTCGCATCGTCCATCTTCGGGTCAGCATCCATAGAATGGATTCATCAGGGGGTGTACGGCTACGTCTCTTTCTCTTTCGTGGCGATCCTTGTTTTCGAACATGTCGTTCAGAGTTCTATTGCGGGTGGCTTTCGTCTGACTCCGGACCAGTCTGAAGGAAAGCAGAAGTAGGTACCACTCCCGGATCAACGTCCATCTTAGTAGCATTTTCAGTCACCGTGCTGCGAAGATTCGGCAGGTCAGGATCTGGCTTCTGTGGCACCTCAGATGGAATCTCAGTAGCGGTTGCATCTACTTGATCAGACGACGTCAACGGAGCAGGAAGACCATGTGGAGAGGTGCTACCTTCCTGGGCAACCTTGGCATATGTGACAGGGATCTGAGGGATCACCGCTGGGGACGCTTCCTCGCCGACCGGCGTCTTTGATCAGGCGACGTCGCAAGCAGGCGGATCTGGCGTGGCCTTCTTGTCCACAACCCGCACATTTTTCGGGGTTGCCCGTCGTACATGACAATGGCGTGCACCCCGCCAACTGTCAGGTATGATAGTATATGTTTTTTCAGTTCAATTTTGACCTGACGCACACCATTAAGGACATGGTAGGGCGTGAAGGTTTGCCATTTTTCCTCTACGTAACCGATGACGTTACCGTATGGTTGTAACGCAGAGACAACTTTGTCCTTCGACACTTCAAAAGGTAGTTCAAGCACCCTAATCGTGCGTTGACCGTATTCTGCGAGTTCAAGTGTTACAGCTCCGACGTAACCATCAGAGTATTCGAAGTCCATTGGCATGTCGGCGAATAACATCTTCACACACCTCGATGTTTGTCATTTTAATATAAACGACACTACTGTTGATCGAAAAATGGATTCCGAGAACGTGGTTAGGATCTAAACGAACTTCTTCACGTAGGAACGTTTCAACTTCATGTGCACGTGGTCGCGCATGTTCAGCTGGGAAGGAAACTTTCACGGTCGCACGGCGGTAAGCGCTCGACATGTTGTTCTCGGTGGACGGGCACAAGCCTTAAAGCTACGACGCGGAAGTAAACAACGCCGGCAGTGGAGCACTGGCCGGCGCGCGGGGCCGTCCGCACGCTGCCACGGGTGAGAGCCGACTGTCATCTGAGCAACCGAGGGCACAGAGGAGAGTGCGCATGGAGAGACTATCTCGCGCACGCCTCCCGTGAGACCCACATCCTCACCTTGTATGTCCACACACATTCGCAGTGTCCCACCCCACCACACTCATTACTCGTGGAAGACATTCTTACCAAGCCCCGTAAGAGTTCGGGGAATACGCACAGAATAAGAAGGTCATGGCCGGTATTGCCAGATCTGTATACTTATATCTATATAAGAACATCATTGAGTTTAATCGAGGTCGTCGGCGTGTGGATCTGGCGAACCGTACTGCATCTGCGGCAGCAATCTGAGTTGCAGTTGGCACAGTGATACAACGAACTGTTACGGGTAGATTACTTCAAGTACAGCTCCGAGCCAGACGCCTTGTAGCGTGCACACCACGCCACCGCCATCAGAGCTTGCTGGATGACGGGGTGACGGATGTGGAAAGGTCTTGTTTTCTGTTGAAAGGTGTTTCTGGTCGGTACCAGTGATGGCCGTGTTTTGGTTAAAAGGAGCCCAGTTCAGGGCCTGCAACCGTCCTGTCTACTTGCTAGACGCACTGGACCTACAACTGGATTTTTGGTCTGGTGTGCCATTTCGTATGACAGCAGGAGCACTCTTGTGGTCATCCCACGAATCCTGACTGCTAATTTGTACGTCAGTCTCGTGATTCGAGCTGTTGTGCTGCCATTAATGAACAGCATTCCAGGGGATCTTTTCGTACGGATAATGCTCTCCCACGTATCGCTGTTGTAATTCTACATGCTCTACAGTGTCGACATATTGCCTCGGTTTGCTACATCGCTATATATGTCTCCAGTCGGGCACAACTCCAGCGTCATCAACAAAAGGCCTTAACTGTCCCTGTATTAACCGACTAAGTGCAACAGTCATGGAGCTTCATTATACAAATTGATATCCGCTACCTGTACAACACAATGCATGCACTTTTACATGTTTTCATTCAACATTCCGGCGGTTACACACGTTATTAATGTTACTTAGGCAAATCTATTCTAAAAAATTTCGTTACTCTACATTAACTATGCTTTGGTTCTACGATTTATTTTCTGTGAATGTATATATCATGACAATCTCTTCTCTGAAGGGATAGCACACAAAATAGACTTTCTCAAGCATTAAAAAGAAGTTCTCATAAAATCGACTCTCCCTAACTTTTGAAAAAAAAACACCACTATGTTCAGTTCTGTACAACAAATAGTCACACCAACAGTTGATATATCACGTGAATAAGAGCTACTGAATGAGGCAGAACGGTCCCCAATTTTTGGGTCTACGTTGTGATGAAAACTTGGAACTAGAAAAAGCGTATTAACGGGATTGTGAAACGTTAAGTTCAGCTACTGTTGCTCTTGGTTTAATTGCTAATCACGGGAACGAACAAACTAAGCTCTTGAGTATTTTGTATATTTATACTCAGTAAAGTCTTATGGGGTAAATCACACTAAGAAAGAAAGTATTGATTGCGCAAAAGCGAGCAGCAAGAATAATAATCGTGTACACCCACGGAATTCATGTAGGTACCTTTTCAGGAAGCTACACATCTTAATTGCGCCATCAAAATGCACATATTTGCTAATGAAATTCACCATAAATAAACCGTCAGGATTTGAGAGGAGCAGCGGCGGCGTCCAACCTACAACACCAGAGTGAAAAATGGTTTTTATTGCCGGTTGTTAAGGCTGTCAGTGGCTTAGAAAAGAATTCGACGTGTAGCAACGAAATAGTTAATCATTTGCAAAACGTCTTATAATGACTGACAGGTAACAAAGCTTTTAAATGTAGATGGGTGAGTAGGACTAAAAAAATTATGTGCTCATTGGTGTTAACTCTAATCATATATACATATCCTGTGAACTGACTCGATCCACATTATGTCAATACAAGGATCTTTCAAATATTCTATGGAATAACTAACTATCTCTTTGAAATTTTTAAGGTTGTTGTTGTTGTTGTTGTTGTTGTGGTCTTCAGTCCTGAGACTGGTTTGATGCAGCTCTCCATGCTACTCTGTCCTGTGCAAGCTTCTTCATCTCCCAGTACCTACTGCAACCTACATCCTTCTGAATCTGCTTAGTGTATTGATCTCTTGGTCTCCCTCTACGATTTTTACCCTCCACGCTGCCCTCCAATGCTAAATTTATGATCCCTTGATGCCTCAGAACATGTCCTACCAACCGATCCCTTCTTATAGTCAAGTTGTGCCACAAACTTCTCTTCTCCCCAATCCTGTTCAATACCTCCTCATTAGTTACGTGATCTACCCACCTTATCTTCAGCATTCTTCTGTAGAACCGCATTTCGAAAGCTTCTATTCTCTTCTTGTATAAACTATTTATCGTCCACGTTTCACTTCCATACATGGCTACACTCCATACAAATACTTTCAGAAACGACTTCCTGACACTTAAATCTATACTCGATGTTAACAAATTTCTCTTCTTCAGAAACGATTTCCTTGCCATTGCCAGTCTACATTTTATATCCTCTCTACTTCGACCATCGTCAGTTATTTTACTCCCTAAATAGCAAAACTCCTTTACTACTTTAAGTGTCTCATTTCCTAATCTAATTCCCTCAGCATCACCCGATTTAATTTGACTACATTCCATTATCCTCGTTTTGCTTTTGTTGATGTTCATCTTATATCCTCCTTTCAAGACACTGTCCATTCCGTTCAACTGCTCTTCCAAGTCCTTTGCTGTCTCTGACAGAATTACAATGTCATCGGCGAACCTCAAAGTTTTTATTTCTTCTCCATGAATTTTAATACCTACTCCGAGTTTTTATTTTGTTTCCTTTACTGCTTGCTCAATATACAGATTGAATAACATCGAGGAGAGGCTACAACCCTGTCTCACTCCCTTCCCAACCACTGCTTCCCTTTCATGCCCCTCGACTCTTATAACTGCCATCTGGCTTCTGTACAAATTGTAAATAGCCTTTCGCTCTTTGTATTTTATCCCTGCCACAGACTATACAATCATTATATACCAGTCTTCCAAGAAGAATCGCAGCCGTTTTACGGGCAAATGCGTTTCCAACCCCTTATTAATAAACTATTCCCAAGTAAGTACAACTGTTCACATTATTTTGCCTTTCCGCTGTAAGTCACAGCGCCACTGCTACGTCTAACAGACTGCATTTACCATAAATCCTCCTGATGTCTCCAGTACCTTCCTAGAAGATGAGCAGTTGATAGAGCCCAGGAAACTGTGTCATGATCTTTTCTTACTCTCCTTGAATATGCGTCGATCTTTGGCTCTCGCTAGTCGAAAGGCTGTCAGAAGTTTGCTGTTTGCTGGCACTTAAAGCATCGCAGAACTGCATGGCGGACCCAGAGAACTGAGCGGCGTGCATCAGTCTACCACGGGACAGGCTGCCTTCAAAAAATGGGAAGGAAAAGTCAGCGTCATGGCGCTGTAGAGCTGTCCGCCCATTCCTTGACGCTGCCACGGTATTTAAGCACAGCCAGCTGGCCGAAAAGAGATTAGCTCTGCTGATCATCCATCTTCGCTCCTTCCTGCCAAGGACTATCTGATGGGTGTATCCAGAATGGGAAGTGATCATCAGAGGGAAGGTCATCAGTAACTTTCCACTGAACAGACTTTGCAAAGGCTGGGGGGCAGAAAGAGAGGGCTATGGCTGAGGATGAACCAGTAGCAGCATTAAAATGCTCCTTAGACATAAAGAGGCTCTCTACAACGCGAACCTTGGGTCACGTTTGATCCGTATAATAAAGAAAAGTTCAGGGGAGTTGGACTGATAAGATCTCTGAGAACTTCAGAGTCTATCGCCTGTTGTGGCGGTAGATACAGAATCCTTAACCCAGATTCCTTAACCCACATGGTCAACTGCAATTCCTTGTAACTGAGTAACCAGGTAGAGGGCGGAAGAGTAACTTGTGTTATTGACAAACACAGCTCTCCCTTGACCTTTTCACCAGTCAGGTCATTCTTATGGTGGAGGGACAACCTCATAGCCTAGCAGCGTCAGTAAGTTTAAAATTATTTCTTATAAACACAAGCACAGAGGACGTTCCTGTGCTAGGAGGTTCAGTTTCTCCAGGTGTTTCGTGAATCCGCTGACGTTCCACAGTGATAAGGGAGGCATTTCATCGGTGAAGTTCTTCGTTGACTCTGTTTCTCCACTGAGGTGGGGGTCCGCCAACTGTTGGGGGTTTACTCGAGGCACTGGATGGTTGCCTCAGGAAAACTTTGTATTCCATCGCCTCCGGAGTGCATTCATCAGAATCGTCAGATAGAATGAGATCTATGTGGTGTCACAGCTTATGAACTGTCTTCTTCTGATGTTGACACTTCCCTTTCGTTTCATTGTCAATGGAGACTTCGGTGGAATGTTGGTAGCAGCGCCAATGGCGGTGCTGGCCTGTTTACCGAGGTTTTCTGTGTCAGTAACCGTACCCTCTCCTGATGTTCTGGGGGATCTACAGACTTTGTAAAGAAAGCACCGTTGCAACTGCACTTACAGACGCAAGACTTAGTAGGTACTGACCTCCGTTTGTGTAAAGGCATCAACTTTCTTAATAGGCTAACTGAGAGCTGAGGCAAGCGAAATAGTGAAAGTTGGAGGTTGCGAGTCGTTATAGATCTTTTTGAGGGATTCGCTTCGTTGCTTTTAGCTCGTGTATCTCCCTTTCAACCGAGCGAGGTGGCGCAGTGGTTAGACACTGGACTCGCATTCGGGAGGACGACGGTTCAATCCCGCGTCCGGCCATCCTGATTTAGGTTTTCCGTGATTTCCCTAAATCGCTCCAGGCAAATGCCGGGATGGTTCCTTTCAAAGGGCACGGCCGACTTCCTTCCCTAATCCGATGAGACCGATGACCTCGATGTCTGGTCTCCTTCCCCAAAAACAACCAACAATATCTCCCTTTCTTCAGCTTAGACACTGAAGCACCTACACCATACAGTATAATCCACAGAGTAATTAGTACACTACGGAGAAGAAAAAATTATGCTGCCGTGGGAGGCTTTACCACATTGACCGCAAGTGTCTCCTTCCTTACACGCTGTAATAGTGTGCTCAAAGTACTGGCACGTTTAAGCGAATGAAACCTGCCTTGATATGGTCTGGAAATTTTATGC
This sequence comes from Schistocerca nitens, assembly GCF_023898315.1. Lineage (NCBI taxonomy): Eukaryota > Metazoa > Arthropoda > Insecta > Orthoptera > Acrididae > Schistocerca > Schistocerca nitens. The sequence continues at coordinate 620,383,222 of NC_064618.1, forward strand.
TACCGAATCTCAGAATAAAAGCATCTGACCACTTCGTCGTCTACCCAGTTCATCATGTTTTGCAAATCAAGAACACCTTCTTGAGCTCACTCAACTTCCAGTTCCTGTCTGGGTACATCTATAACGTCCCTGTACGACACAACACATATTTCGTGGTGTTGTGTACCTTTGTTTCGATAGCATGTTTCCCAAGACGTTTAGCTACCTAGAGGTTCTTTGCTTGTTGGGAACTAGTGATTTCTCAATTGCCTTATAGGGTTTAAAGCTTTGTTACTTTTTTTGAGTCATCGGCGTTCTGACTTATTTGATACGGCCCGTCACGAATTCCTCTCTTGTGTGAACCTCTTCATCTGAGAGTAGCCATTGAAACCTCCGTCCTCAATTATTTCCTGGATGTACTGCAGTCTCCATTTTCCCTTACAGTTTTCACCCTCTACGTCTCGCTCTAGTAACATGGAAGTTATTCCCTGATATCTTAAAAGATTTCTTACAATTATGCCCCTTGTTCTTGTAAGTGAATTCCACACGTTTCTTTCCTCGCCGATCGTGTGGAGAACATACTCATTTCTTAAATTATCAGTTCACCTCACTTTCAACGTGCTTCTATAGCACCACATTTCAGCTGCTTCGATCCACTGCCATACAGTGCTGTGCTCCAAATGTACATTCTCGGAAACATATTCCTCAAATGAAGGCCGACGACTGATACTATTAGACTAATCCGGAATATTTTTCGAATGGAGAGATCAGCTTGACAGTTTTTCAATTACAGGCCACATGCCCTGTCGATATATGCATCGCGTAGTTCTTTTTTACCCTCACTGAGCATAGTAACGTCATCAGCGAATCTTCTCATTGATTTTCTTTTACCTGGAATCATAATCCCACTCTTGAACCATTCCTTCATTTCCATAATTGCTTTTTCGATGTAAAGATTGAACAGTAGGGCTTAAAGATTACATCCCTGTCTTACATCTTGTTTAAACCGTGAACTTTTATTTTTCTCAGAATTTCGAACATCTTTCCCTATTTGACAGGTCGACAAATGCTATGAACGAATCCTGATTTTTCTTTAGTCTTGCTTCCATTATCAACCGCAACGTTCAAATGGTTCAAATGAGTCTGAGCACTATGGGACTTAATATCTGAGGTCATCAGTCCCCTAGAACTTAGAACTACTTAAACCTAACCAACCTAAGGACATCACACACATCCATGCCCGAGGCAGGATTCGAACCTGCGACCGTAGCAGTCGCGCGGTTCCAGACTGAAAGCGCCTAGAACCGATCGCCCACGCCGGCCGGCAACTGCAACTTTAGAATTACCTCTCTGGTATCTTTGCCTTTCCTAAAGCCAAACTAAACATCATGTAACACATCCTCAATTTTCTTTTCCATTCTTCTGTATTTTATTCTTGTCAGCAACTTGGATGAATGAGCTGTTGAGTTGGTTGTGCAATAATTGTCGGACTTGTCGGCTCTTGCAGTCTTCGGAGTTGTTTGGATGATGTTTTTCCGAAAGTCAGATGATGTATCGTCAGTTTTGTACATTCTACAAATCAACGAGATTAGTCGTTTTGTTGCCACTTCCTCCAAAGATTTTAGAAATTCCTATGGAATGTTACTTATCCCTTGTAACTTATTCGATGTTAAGTCGTCCAAAGCTCTTTTAAATTCTGATTCTAACACCGGATCCCCTATCTCTTCTCAATCGACTCCTGTTTCTTCTTCTATTACGTCATCAGGCAAGTCTTTCCCCTCATACAGACATTCAATGTAATCTTTCCACATATCTGCTCTCTCCTCTACATTTAACAGTAGAATTTCCATTGCAGCCTTCGTTTCTTTACTTCACCTAAGGCTGTTTTAACTTTTCTATGTGTTGAGCCAGTCCTTCCGATAATCATTTGTTTCACATTTTTCATACTGCCATTTCGCCATAGCTTCCCTGCGCTTCCTATTTATTTCCCTGAACATTTTTTTACTTTCTTCTTAGATCGATCAACATAAATATTTCTTCTGTTACCCATAGTTTCTTTGCAGTTACCTTCTTTGGACCTATGTTTTTCTTTACAACTACTGTCATTGCCGATATTAGAGATGTCCTCTTCAGCTGTACTACCTAGTGAATCATTCCGTATCGCAGTAACTACAACCTTAGAGAATTTCAAGCGTATGTCTTCATTCCTTAGTACTTCCGTATTCCACTTCTTTGCGCAATGATTATTCCTGATTGGTCTGTTAAACTTCAGCCTGCTCTTCATCACTACTAAATTGTAATCTGAGTCTATATCTGCTCCTGGTTGCGCCTTAAAATCCAATTCCTGATTTCGGAATCTCTGCTTGATCATGATGTAATCTAAATGAAATCTTCCCGTATCTCCCGGCCTTTTCCAAGCACACCTGCTGCTCTTGTAATTCTTGGACAGAGTATTTTCTATTACTAGCTGAAATCTATTGCGGAACTCAATTAAACTTTCTCCTTTCTCAATCCTAGTACCAAATCCTTATTCTCCCATAACCCTTTCTTCTACTCCTTCCCTTTCAACCGCATTCCAGTTCTCCATGATTATTATATTTTCATCTTCCTTTCCATGCTGAATTATCTATTCAATAACCTCTTCGGCTTGTGACGTCTTCTACTCCTTCCCTTTCAACCGCATTCCAGTTCTCCATGATTATTATATTTTCATCTTCCATTCCATGCTGAATTATCTATTCAATAACCTCTTCGGCTTGTGACGTCTGCATGTATACTTGAACATTCGTTGTCGGTGTTGGTTTGCTGTTGATTCTGATGAGAACAATGGGATCACTGAACTGTTCACAGGAACTCACTCTTTGCCCCACCTCCCTATCCATAACGTATCCTGCTCCCGTTATACCATTTTTAGCTGCGGTTGATATCATTCTATACTCAGCTGAGTTGTCTGAGTATTGTCTTATACAGGGTGTTACAAAAAGGTACGGCCAAACTTTCAGGAAACATTCCTCACACACAAAGAAAGAAAATATGTTATGTGGACATGTGTCTGGAAACGCTTACTTTCCATGTTAGAGCTCATTTTATTACTTCTCTTCAAATCACATTAATCATGGAATGGAAACACACACCAACAGAACGTACCAGCGTGACTTCAAACACTTTGTTACAGGAAATGTTCAAAATGTCCTCCGTTAGTGAGGATACATGCATCCACCCTCCGTCGTTTGGAATCCCTGATGCGCTGATGCAGCCCTGGAGAATGGCGTATTGTATCACAGCCGTCCGCAATACGAGCACGAAGAGTCTCTACATTTGGTACCGGGGTTGCGTAGACAAGAGCTTTCAAATGCCCCCATAAATGAAAGTCAAGAGGGTTGAGGTCAGGAGAGCGTGGAGGCCATGGAATTGGTCCGTCTCTACCATCCATCGGTCACCGAATCTGTTGTTGAGAAGCGTACGAAAACTTCGACTGAAATGTGCAGGAGCTCCATCGTGCATGAACCACATGTTGTGTCGTACTTGTAAAGGCACATGATCTAGCATCACAGGTAGAGTATCCCGTATGAAATCGTGACAACGTGCTCCATTGAGCGTAGGTGGAAGAACATGGGGCCCAATCAAGACATCACCAACAATGCCTGCCCAAACGTTCACAGAAAATCTGTGTTGAAGACGTGATTGCACAATTGCGTGAGGATTCTCGTCAGCCCGCACATGTTGATTGTGAAAATTTACAATTTTATCACGTTGGAATGAAGCGTCAACCGTAAAGAGAACAGTTGCACTGAAATGATGATTGACATATTGTTGGATGAACCTTTCGCAGAAGTGTACCCATGGAGGCCAATCAGCTGCTGATAGTGCCTGCACACGCTGTACATGGTACGGAAACAACTGGTTCTCCCGTAGCACTCTCCGTACAGTGACGTGGTCAACGTTACCTTGTACAGCAGCAACTTCTCTGAGGCTGACATTAGGGTTATCGTCAACTGCACGAAGAATTGCCTCGTCCATTGCAGGTGTCCTCGTCGTTCTAGGTCTTCCCCAGTCGCGAGTCATAGGCTGGAATGTTCCGTGCTCCCTAAGACGCCGATCAATTGCTTCGAACGTCTTCCTGTCGGGACACCTTCGTTCTGGAAATCTGTCTTGAACAAACGTACCGCGCCACGGCTATTGCCCCGTGCTAACCCATACATCAAATGGGAGTCTGTCATCTCCGCATTTGTAAACATTGCACTGACTGCAAAACCACGTTCGTGATGAACACTAACCTGTTGATGCTAAGTACTGATGTGCTTGATGCTAGTACTGTAGAGCAATGAGTCGCATGTCAACACAAGCACCGAAGTCAACATTACCTTCCTTCAATTGGGCCAACTGGCGGTGAATCGAGGAAGTACAGTACATACTGACGAAACTAAAATGAGCTCTAACATGGAAATTAAGCGTTTCCGGACACATGTCCACATAACATCTTTTCTTTATTTGTGTGTGAGGAATGTTTCCTGAAAATTTGGCCGTACCTTTTTGTAACACCATGTATAGGCGTTGTCGACCACAGCGCCGTGTTCTGCCTGTTTACGTATCTCTATATTTGAATACACATGCCTATACTAGTTTCTTTGACGCTTCAGTGTGGAATCAAAACTCTTACCAAGCTAGTGAATTCATTTATTGATGATGATGATTAGTGTTTTAGGGCGCACAACAGCGAGGTTATCAGCGCCCGATTCATTTATTAAACTACTAGGGAATTTTTTTTCAAGTTTCGATCGGTCGCGCAAATAAATTTGAAGAAGTTTTGCGCAGACATGTTGCGAAGTTTTAAACATTTTTGGAAGGTGGTTATTAACAGCAGTCAAGTAATGTATAAAATGCATGTTTGACCATCAGCTGTTTTTTTTATTTAAAACCCAAATATCGATCGGTTTTAGTCACAGACCATCTTCACGAATTATGGTTAAAACAGTTTAAGGCACAACATCACATCTATGATTATTGAAATGATAGCCACGTCTCATATGTAGGGCTTGTCATGAATTCCTTCTCTACACATGAGACGTGACCATTATTTAAGTAATGACAGATGTGATGTTGTGCCTGAAACTGTTTTAACCCTAATCCGTGAAGATGGTCTGTGAATGGAACCTGTTCGATATTTTGGTCTGAAATAAAAAATGAGAAAGCAGCTGATGGCTGCATTTACGCATGTTGCGAAGTGTCTCTAGTATGTCGATCGATCGTATCACATCACACTTGGCAGTTCAGACTGCCCTTATAAACACGAATACACCAATAGTCTGCCTCGTCACATGTGAAATACATGGCCCTACTCGATTTCTTCAGGCCTCGATGCAGTGCTGCCGAAATACACCGACGAGTGAATAATGTTTATAGCGAAACGTTTATGAGTGACAGCAAAGTTTGACGGCAGTGCAGGAACTTGGAAGCGGGACGTACAGGCGTTCATGATTGATGCAGGCGGTCAGGGAAGGGAGCATCAACCGATGATCTAGTTCAGCGAGAGAAAAAGGCTATTCGAGAAAATACTCGGTTACACAAGTACTATTTTGAGTGATTCGTTTCCCGAAACTTAAAAATGATTAAAACGGCTCTGAGCACTATGGGACTTAACTGCTGAGGTCATCAGTCCCCTAGAACTTAGAACTACTTAAACCTAACTAACCTAAGGACATTAAACACATCCATGCCCGAGGCAGGATTCGAACCTGCGCCTAGAACCACTCGGCCACACCGGCCGGCTTCCCGAAACTGTGAGTTTTCTATACCGCCGCAAGTGAGAGTATTCAGTACCGAAAACTCTGTGCAAGATGGGTTCGCTGATGTCCGACCATCAAAAAACACCGTGAATGTTCGCTGGCTTAACATTTCTCCAGCGCTATCAGGTTGAAGAAGATTTCTGAATAAAATAATAGTCTCAGGGGATGAGACATGGGTCCATTTCAAAAATAAAGAAACGAAAGAAAAATCCAAAAAGTTGATGCAGTCTTATTCCCTGAGTAAATCAAAGAAGTGCAAGCGAACGTTTTCCATCAGACAGCATCCCCGCAGCCTGATATAGCGCGATTTTTCAATATCTACTAAGGCGGTTCAGAACAAGCGAAGAGGAATGTGTTCATCAGATATTATGTACTTCTTCATGGCAACACTCAGTCGCACGCTGCAGCTGCAACAAAAACGTTCCTGCAGCGTTTTCAATGGGAAATGACTGATTACATACCATACAGCCCGGACTTGGCTCCCTCCGATTTTCGTCTCTTTGATCACATGACACACTAATTAGGAGGACAGCTTTGAGACACAGACAATGAGATGTACCAATGACGAGCGGCTGCCTTCTATGACGAAGGAGTCGGAATGCTGGTACCATGGGTCTAAGGTGCTACAGTCATGGACTGCGCGGCTGGTCCCGGCGGAGGTCGAGTGCTCCCTTGGGCATTGGTGTGTGTGTTTGTCCTTAGGATAATTTAGGTTAAGTAGTGTGTAACCTTAGGGACTGATGACCTTAGCAGTTAAGTCCCATAAGATATCACACACATTTGAACATGCTTTTGTTGGTACCATGTTACTAAATATGTCTGTGTCGCAGCGGCGGCTATGTAGAGTAGAAGCTGGAGGATGTAGCTAAACGTTGCAAATAAAACATTTTTGATTTTGGCTACCCATCGCTTTATCTCACTCGTTACTCACCCACCCACACGTGTCACCCCTACGTCGTACGCCGTGTATACTCATGCAGCACAGTTAGTACATGTATACCTGTCTGATATTTATTTAATTGCACCATACGGGAAATTCAAGCCCGGTCACATGGAGATGTGCAGTGATTAAACACTTGTTTCTGCAGAGTGCTTTGGTACACTGTTCAGTGATCGTGAACTGACGCACGAAACTAAGCTAGTCACTTCAAAAAGTAGTGGTACTTGAAATTTTCATTACCATAATTTGACCGACAAAGAGAAGAAACTGCAGCGTCGTCACTTCTCCTCCTTGTGTCGACCTTGTCGAACTTTCTTGGATCGGTAGGATTCCAGCCAAGCCTGGAAGCTCTCACTCGCGATAACGATTCTGCTGCGGAGCGGCGTTCCGTGACAAATGGTTGCCCGTCGATGTGATTCACAGCTATCTAACAAGAAGCTGCCAGGACGGTTACAGCTGCAATTTGCGTTACGTGGCATCTTCTCTTCAGAAAGGAACTGTCTGTAAGCTTTTTGTATGATAAACGCTCGGTTTTTTAATGACGAGCATTCATTGATCTGCTAAAACAATGCTGTCATAGCACTGTGAAGGATTTTACAGCTAACGACACAAGCAGTACGATATTAGTAGGCATTCCGGCGCAAATCACCGACCCTAGCATCTGTTAGCACTTTTCTTCTTGCGAATTATGGGCGTCACATTAAAGGTCACTCTGTGTGCAGGGGAAGGGAAGCGTAGGAAGGGGAGGCGTGGTCCATCATTCGCATTACGTCGTCGCCTTAATACTCTCAGCCAATCATCAGGGGTCCCTACACCGCTCTGGGCCAGTGGGAGACATTTGAAGTCTAAGCTCTGTTGTGAAAAACCTACAGGTCTGTAGTGGAAGGATAAGCTTTTTTATGTATTTGTTTATAAATAATAATACATATCGTTTGTTAACAATAATTTGTCGATCTCTATTCCTTTAGAGGAAATGTGTGTCTCTCCTCACAATCAGAGGATCAGGACGACTAACAAGGACTATAGTTAAACTGGCAAATTGGTCTTAAAAATTTGCTTTAAACTGGTATAATTTGTCATAAAATTGATAAATTGGCTATAAAATTTATGGTAGTCCGTCAATTTTACGGCTAATTTATCAAATTTACGAAAAAATTACCAATTGTATGGCGACGTTGCCTGCAAATTTTTACGACCCATTTGTCAATTTGGCCATAATAATTGGCAGGAAACCGGGAAATTTTCTGTAAAATTGATAAATTGGCTGTAAAATTGTCAAATTTACCCAAAAATTAGTAGAAGGTTATAAAATTGGCCAGAAAATGGATAAATTGGCAAAGTGGTCGTAAAAACTGGTAGAAAATCCATAGAACAGACCAAAATGGAAATGTGAGTAAATACGTCAATTCTTGTAGAAATTATAAATAAATACCTGCCTGACATAAAGAAAACACGGTAACTGTAACTCCTCCTTTTAAGCAACTGAAGGACTGGATTCTTTCGTAAATTATAAGGCACTTTGACGCTATAAAATAATGACATCATGGCATATTCTCCAAAATGCCGGTATATATTAACTGTTCTAGACGAATGGCTGCCTTTAACATGAAGAGGGCATTGTCTATAAAATCATTGCTACATGTATTGAACTACCTCCATAACTTTGAGCTGACAGTGTGCTCAAGAAAGTATCTTTAGTAATGGAATGGAACTGAGGCATGAATAAAATAAGCGGCAAAGCTGTTACTACTTACCGAAGAGTCAGTCGTCAGAGTGTTGTAAGGCACCAAACATGCAGATCTACCTGCCTACTGTCAGCTCTCACAACCACCACCTCCTCTGCTGATGCAAGACAGCCACCAAGCGAGTATATGCCTAACTAATAATTATCTTTTTCTCTGACTGCAAAGCATACGAGTTGGGAGTACAACTGCTATTAAACAATCACTATCGTGTTCCCAAGCCAGTCTGTTTCAATAGCCACTGGGTGTATGGAGGATAGCTACTGTTAATTTACTTGGCAACAGCAGCTGGAGTTGTGAGCACTTCTCCAGCCAGACTATATACAAAGTGTGTACGTCTATCTCATAACCACACATGGGTGGCAGACTTAGCATTATTTTTTATGTAAAAGTGCTATAAATCATTATAATTTCATTTGATGTCACTTCACAACATCACATGGAAGCTACGTGGACGTGAGGCGCGTTGTGATTTGGACACATCACCCACCAGTAAGCCTCCGAGACGAGACGCACTGTGAGCTCGTCCCCCCAGCTGTGATGTACTTGGCTGGAAGCCTACAGCTGCTGGTGATATCCGAGTTGCACAGTCAGAAGTCATCAGCTCTCTCGCCTGAAACCTACAGTGCTTTGTGCCAGTGTGAAAATAATAATTCCATGCAAATTGTGCTTTTTTAATAACGCGTTCCCATATTTACACAGGCACTGTGCAAGTCAGCATCGATGATCACATTGTGCAAAATACCATTCAACAACCTGCTTTAGTGCAAACTGGATAAACTATGCATGGTCTGGACAATAATATGAGATCTGTCATCTGGAGGCTACATTTTAGAAAAGGTCGTTGTATTTTGCTTTCTAAATATATACAGAAACAGAAACAATATCATGTGATTACAGCAGAATGAGATACACTATCCACTCATTCTTCTTTATCACTCATGAAGTCTCTAGTACCATAAAGAATGTGATGTTTAACATCTTCCTGCCAAAAGACACTGAAACCTTTGTCTATTTACAATTTTAAGAAGCATTCTTTCAATTAGAGTGTAAACAGCGATTACTGTAAAATACTCAAATTCAGTGAAACAGTCTCGATCGCAACAGATGTTTATTTTTAGTGGTAACCGGTTTTGGTCTATAATTTAGATCATCTTCGGGTTTTAATCACCATGATGGCGGCTCATGGCGGTGGAAGGAGCAAGATTCGCAAGAAAACAGATGTCAATTTCTTAAGCCATGTAGCTTGATGCTAGATACCCCCTGCTGCTTCTGTCAGTGCGGCACCATTTATTACACAATAAGCAGGTAATGAGCTTTAATTATAATACATATTAGAAGCTGCTTTCGTTTCAGGTACATTCATTTACTCTTCTTTTTATTCTGTCTCCTGCTAATTTCCACACCAGTGATATATAACTTGCTTAAAGAAAAGGTTTCCAGATGCAGGTTCTGAATGGAACTGAATAGCTACACATAACAAAGCTATACTGAGATAGTCATTTAGCGACAGCAGGTGGGTCTCTCCATGTCAGAAACACCATATATGGAAGAGAGTCCATCATACGCTTTAGGTGGAACCAGTAGCCGGTGAATTTCACGAGCTCCAAGCACAATCAGAACAATCGTTTTGACAGTCTTATCTGAGCAGCATTTACACCTGTGTGAAGCAACAGAGGGTATAGGCAGCAGTCTTTCCGTGTTAAGTGGAGTTTTTCAAATTGGTATTTATCTAAAAAAATACATAAATTCCTCACACACCTCACTCTCTCACCCCTCCTCCAGTCAGAGCATATTATTACTATTACAATGTAGCCCCATCTTCGCTGTGTTAAAAAATACCAACACATCAACGACATCACAGCATATTCTGCAAAGTGACAGTGAAGATTAACGTAAAAAAGATTCAGTGCCCACATACCAACTCCTACTGCAGTCATCCCAGTGATCTATCCCTGTTGGCTGAGTATCACATAGGATCAGATATAATCCATAAGCGTGCAGAGTGGAGTTTTAGAGGTGACAAACAGGTGTATTATAGAATCTCGTTTCCCTGTTATAATTTACAGGACGTTGACGCCACGTCATAGATGAATGTTTCTCCTGTAAAAATTCTGTGTTATGGCTATCACAGCCAACAAGTCATGAGAATTAAACAGGTCATAGAGATCAGAGATTTATTACCACACTAATGTATCACGACACCCATGAAAGTGTACAAATTAACTAAGGCCTCTAGTGCTTTACCACTCTGTCTACATGTCAACACGAAGATCTACCTTGAAACTGTCTGGCTTAAGCGAAAATCTTCAGCCAAGTCTGGACGTGTCAGAAGATGCGCCATGACAAGAATCTGTTTTATACTTTCAAATTCTATGTGTGAATGTGCATCGAAATCTCATGTGGTTTTCTTACTTGTCAGTGTGCACTAACATGGTGTGGCAAAAATAGTCAAATTTGTGACTTTTGTTGATTAACAGCAAGAAATCATGAACATGTTTCCTTTTCTTAATTACTGGCAAGTCACTAATCGCTTCTACTTTTTCTGGATTAGGTAACCTTTATAATATTACAATATGACTAAGAAATCTTACTTGATTCTGTCAAAATTGTGACTTTCTTAAGTTAATATTCACTCTTTAAAACACCTAGCAGCCTATACAACACCCTATTATGATTCTCACCGCCCTCTTCTGTAACTAACATGTCATCAACATATGTTGTCAATCTTTTCTTTAGATCCAATGGCAGAATAGTGTTAAAACCTCTAATAAATTCAGCTGAATTAACATACAGGCTGAAGGGTAATGCATGGAACTGGTAACAGCAACCAGAACATAAGAATCCTGCACATGCCCTGTATGAGGGATGCTATTCTACCTGCCAGTAGTTAGTTGCAGATCATGAAATTTCTAATGTCAACAGTTTATCGGTTTCTTGCACTATTGTTGTATTAACTGGTCTCGAATCTAATACTTGTCTGATTTCACCTCTCTTGTGCAAAACTAGCAGTGGATTATTGCCAGAGCAAACTTCTCGCTAAATCACCCCTTGCTGTAACAGTTTCTCAATTCTAGCTTCAACTTTCTCTTTGTAAATTATTGATATTGAATATGGTTTAACGAAACCTCTATTATATTCTCTGACTTGATTTGGTATGAAAAACCCTTAACAGCATGGATATTCAGAGACTACAGAAGAGTGATGGTATAGAAGTTTATATAAATTTATTTTCGCTACTTAATAAGCCTCTTCTACACTCCTGGAAATGGAAAAAAGAACACATTGACACCGGTGTGTTAGACCCACCATACTTGCTCCGGACACTGCGAGACGGCTGTACAAGCAATGATAACACGCACGGCACAGCGGACACACCAGGAACCGCGGTGTTGGCCGTCGAATGGCGCTAGCTGCGCAGCATTTGTGCACCGCCGCCGTCAGTGTCAGCCAGTTTGCCGTGGCATACGGAGCTCCATCGCAGTCTTTAACACTGGTAGCATGCCGCGACAGCGTGGACGTGAACCGTATGTGCAGTTGACGGACTTTGAGCGAGGGCGTATAGTGGGCATGCGGGAGGCCGGGTGGACGTACCGCCGAATTGCTCAACACGTGGGGCGTGAGGTCTCCACAGTACATCGATGTTGTCGCCAGTGGTCGGCGGAAGGTGCACGTGCCCGTCGACCTGGGACCGGACCGCAACGACGCACGGATGCACGCCAAGACCGTAGGATCCTACGCAGTGCCGTAGGGGACCGCACTGCCACTTCCCAGCAAATTAGGGACACTGTTGCTCCTGGGGTATAGGCGAGGACCATTCGCAACCGTCTCCATGAAGCTGGGCTACGGTCCCGCACACCGTTAGGCCGTCTTCCGCTCACGCCCCAACATCGTGCAGCCCGCCTCCAGTGGTGTCGCGACAGGCGTGAATGGAGGGACGAATGGAGACGTGTCGTCTTTAGCGATGAGAGTCGCTTCTGCCTTGGTGCCAATGATGGTCGTATGCGTGTTTGGCGCCGTGCAGGTGAGCGCCACAATCAGGACTGCATACGACCGAGGCACACAGGGGCAACACCCGGCATCATGGTGTGGGGAGCGATCACCTACACTGGCCGTACACCACTGGTGATCGTCGAGGGGACACTGAATAGTGCACGGTACATCCAAACCGTCATCGAACCCATCGTTTTACCATTCCTAGACCGGCAAGGGAACTTGCTGTTCCAACAGGACAGTGCACGTCCGCATGTATCCCGTGCCACCCAACGTGCTCTAGAAGGTGTATGTCAACTACCCTGGCCAGCAAGATCTCCGGATCTGTCCCCCATTGAGCATGTTTGGGACTGGATGAAGCGTCGTCTCACGCGGTCTGCACGTCCAGCACGAATGATGGTCCAACTGAGGCGCCAGGTGGAAATGGCATGGCAAGCCGTTCCACAGGACTACATCCAGCATCTCTACGATCGTCTCCATGGGAGAATAGCAGCCTGCATTGCTGCGAAAGGTGGATATACACTGTACTAGTGCCGACATTGTGCATGCTCTGTCGCCTGTGTCTATGTGCCTGTGGTTCTGTCAGTGTGATCATGTGATGTATCTGACCCCAGGAATGTATCAATAAAGTTTCCCCTTCCTGGGACAATGAATTCACGGTGTTCTTATTTCAATTTCCAGGAGTGTATATGTTCAACCCTCTTTATAATCCCTTGTTCAGCATTAAGATCTTTTTTGCTATACAGTAATAGATTAGCATTAGACATAATCTCTTTCGCACCAGATCTCAATTCAAAAGATAATCTTGACTTCATTAAAAATTTATCAATTAGTCTATTTTCTCTAATAGAAAAATCATCAAAGCACATCATCAGTGTCAATCCATTATAGTCTGGCAACACTTTACCAAGATTCAAGTCCATTACTGCTTTGTACATGGACAAGAAGTCCACACCTACTGTAGAATCAACTACTGGGTTTAGCACAATCAGAACTTTTCATAGAAACATTTTGCCCTGTCACAAAAATTCAACACTTGCGTTTTGTTCTGTGAACACACTTTCATGGAATCGATCCTTTGAGCTTAGTTCACTGCAAAGAAAACATCAGCAAGGAATTTACCCTGTTACACTCCCGAACCTCCCCCATGAACCATAGACCTTGCCATTGGTGGGGAGGCTTGCGTGCCTCAGCGATACAGATAGCCGTACCGTAGGTGCAACCACAACGGAGAGGTATCTGTTGAGAGGCCAGACAAACGTATGGGGCAGCAGCCTTTTCAGTAGTTGCAGGGCAACAGTCTGGATGATTGACTGATCTGGCCTTGTAACACTAACCAAAACGGCCTTGCTGTGCTGGTACTGGGAACGGCTGAAAGCAAGGGGAAACTACGGCCGTAATTCTTCCCGAGGGCATACAGCTTTACTGTATGGATAAATGATAATTGCGTCCTCTTGGGTAAAATATTCTGGAGGTAAAATAGTCCCCATTCGGATCTCCGGGTGGAGACTACTCAGGAGGACGTCGTTATCAGGAAAAAGTAAACTGGCGTTCTACGGATCGGAGCATGGAATGTCAGATCCCTTAATTTGGCAGGTAGGTTAGAAAATTTAAAAAGGGAATAGGATAGGTTAAAGTTAGATATAGTGGGAATTAGTGAAGTTCGGTGGCAGGAGGAACAAGACTTCTGGTCAGGTGAATACAGGGTTATAAATACAAAATCAAATAGGGGTAATGCAGGAGTACGTTTAATAATGAATAAAATAGGAATGCGGATAAACTACTACAAACAGCACAGCGAACGCATTGTTGTGGCCAAGATAGACACGAAGCCCACGCCTACGACAGTAGTACAAGTCTATATGCCAACTAGCTCTGCAGATGACGAATAAATTGAAGAAATATATGATTAAATAAAAGAAATTATTCAGATAGTGAAGGGAGACGAAGTCATGGGTGACTGGAATTCGGTAGTAGGAAAAGGGAGAGAAGGAAACGTAGTAGGTGAATATGGATTGGGGGGTAAGAAATGAAAGAGGAAGCCGCTTGGTAGAATTTTGCACAGAGCATAACTTAATCATAGCTAACACTTGGTTCAAGAATCATAAAAGAAGGTTGTATACATGGAAGAAGCCTGGAGATACTGACAGGTTTCAGATAGGTTATACAGGGTGATTCAAAAAGAATACCACAACTTTAAAAATGTGTATTTAATGAAAGAAACATAATATAACCTTCTGTTATACATCATTACAAAGAGTATTTAAAAAGGATTTATTTCACTCAAAAGCAAGTTCAGAGATGTTCAATATGGCCCCCTCCAGACACTCGAGCAATATCAACCCGATACTCCAACTCATTCCACACTCTCTATAGCATATCAGGCGTAACAGTTTGGATAGCTGCTGTTATTTCTCGTTTCAAATCATCAATGGTGGCTGGGAGAGGTGGCCGAAACACCATATCCTTAACATACCCCCATAAGAAAAAATCGCAGGGGGTAAGATCAGGGCTTCTTGGAGGCCAGTGATGAAGTGCTCTGTCACGGGCTGCCTGGCGGCCAATCCATCGCCTCGGGTAGTTGACGTTCAGGTAGTTACGGACAGATAAGTGCCAATGTGGTGGCGCTCCATCCTGCTGAAATATGAATTGTGGTCCTTCTTGTTCGAGCTGAGGGAACAGCCAACAAATGCTTGCTGGATGCGTGCTACATTTTCATCACTCGTTCTCGGCCGTCCAGAACTTTTCCCTTTGCACAAACACCCATTGTCTGTAAACTGTTTATACCAACGTTTAATACACCACCTATCAGGAGGTTTAACACCATACTTCGTTCGAAATGCACGCTGAACAACTGTCGTCGATTCACTTCTGCCGTACTCAATAACACAAAAAGCTTTCTGTTGAGCGGTCGCCATCTTAGCATGAACTGATGCTGACGCCTAGTCAACAGCGCCTCAAGCGAACAAATGTACAACTAAATGAAACTTTATAGCTCCCTTAATTCGCCGACAGATAGTGCTTAGCTCTGCCTTTTGGCGTTGCAGAGTTTTAAATTCCTAAAGTTGTGGTATTGTTTTTGAATCACGCTGTATAATGGTAAACCTACGTTTCTAGCATTTGTAGACTTAGAGAAAGCTTTTGACAATGTTGACTGGAATACTCTCTTTCAAATTCTGAAGGTGGCAGGGGTAAAATACAGGGAGCGAAAAGCTATTTACAATTTGTACAGAAGCCAGATAGCAGCTATAAGAATCGAGGGGCATGAAAGGGAAGCAGTGGTTGGGAAGGGAGTGAGACAGGGTTGTAGCCTCTCCTCGATGTTGTTCAATCTGTATATTCAGCAAGCAGTAAAGGAAACAAAAGAAAAATTCGGAGTAGGTATTATAATCCATGGAGAAGAAATAAAAACTTTGAGGTTCGTCGATGACATTGTAATTCTGTCAGAGACAGCAAAGGACTTGGAAGAGCAGTTGAACGGAATGGACAGTGTCTTGAAAGGAGGATATAAGATGCACATCAACAAAAGCAAAACGAGGATAATGGAATGTAGTCTAATTAAATCAGGTGATGCTGAGGGAAATGAGACACTTAAAGTAGTAAAGGAGTTTTGCTATTTAGGGAGCAAAATAACTGATGATGGTCGAAGTAGAGAGGATATAAAAAGTAGGCTGGCAATGGCAAGGAAAGCATTTCTGAAGAAGAGAAATTTGTTAACATCGAGTATTGATTTAAGTGTCAAGAAGTCGTTTCTGAAAGTATTTGTATGGAGTGTAGCCATGTATGGAAGTGAAACGTGGACGATAAATAGTTTAGACAAGAAGAGAATAGAAGCTTTCGAAATGTAGTGCTACAGAAGAATGCTGATGATTAGATGGATGGATCACATAACCAATGCCGGCCGCGGTGGTCTGAGGCATCAAAGGATGTATTGGAGGGCAGTGTGGAGGGTAAAAATCCTAGAGGGAGACCAAGAGATGAATACACTATGCAGATTCAAAGGGATGTAGGCTGCAGTACGTACTGGGAGATGAAGAAGCTTGCACAGGATAGAGTAGCATGGAGAGCTGCATCAAACCAGTCTCAGGACTGAAGACCTCAACAATGACAACAACACTCTCGAAATGCAGCTTCACTCAACACAGACACTTGGCTACCAGCGTTGAGTGCACATGTTCGAACCGTTCCATAGACATTTTACTGAAATACTGAACTCGCTATTGTTTCCACCTTGTCATTTATCTCATCAAATAATGTATCCCTGATATTCCCACAGTTCAAAATTTTCACTAGTTCGTAGTCATGATTCGTATGTCTGGCAGCACCCAATGCAGCTGCAGAATCCAATTGACAACCATGTGGTGGCATAGTCTCTATTCGTACATTATTGATGGGAGCAGATGATCTGACATCTACAATCTCTGGACTCGAATTTTCATCACTGCAGTACTTGGCTCCAATGCCACCTCCAGTACCTTGATTGCTGAGGTATGTGCCACATCAGTTGTTCCTACTTCCCCTTTAATCATTCTTATTCATCATGTATCCATGATTCCCTCACCTCCATTTGCCATTCCAATATTTGACATATCGTGAATTATGTCTCCTGTTATCACAATTTCTTCCATGATGAAACCTTGAATTTGAGAATTCAAATTTATTGATACAGCTATTCCGGATATATTGCTCCTTGATATCATATTCCAATTCCTGTAATAAACTCTGAAAATTGTGTATATGGTCTTTTACAGTGTTAATTTCGTAAGACAGACGTGTGTCAACAGAAGCAGGACTAAAGCGATTATATAAAAACTAATTCTTCTGCAACATATGTTCAAAGAATTGAGAATAAATGCTGAAACCAGAACTGTTAAAGATTTTTATCATCAGAGTCCTATATTTCATTCTGTCCTGTGCCGTTTCAGACCAGTATGCAGATAAATATTTTTTATAAGATCTTCATATAACTCACAGCTTCTAATTATTGCGTGGATTGTTACTGTGGTTTCACTTTCTAGGTAGCCACACATTTATTCAACTTTATTACTATCCAATCAAGAAGGCGAAAGGGACTAATCAAATTGTTCCAGCTAAGATGATGATGAATGACACTGGGCGAATTTCTAAACATTTGAAACTTCTTTACTATTGAAAAGTGATTATAATGAAACCTATGTATTTTTTCAGTATGTACCTCGTTTCTATAAGAATGTCCACTAGTATATTGTAGTCTATTCCTTTCAGAATGACGTCTAGAAGTAGGCACACTTACGTTGTATGAATTCATACCTTCATCAGATATTTGACCTGAAATGCTTTACAGCTCTTCACCAATACTTTTACCAGCCCCCTTTTCAGTTTCTGATAGTTTGACTTTTCGTTCATTCACTAATACCCACTCCTCTTACTCATTTCCATTTGCCTATCCTTAAATATCAATAATGACTTTAAATTCTCCTGTTCATCATTCCTGAGTGTGATCGTATTACTAAGACGGATTTGATTTTTTCACGAAGTGAGCAAATAAATGACCTTGTTGATCTACATTTTTCCTCATTTGTTCACATCTTCTTTTCAGCAAGATTTAATTCCTTCAAATTCTCTTCTAATCCTTCGGTCAACATGATAAGATCCAAAACTTATCTTCTTATTTGAATGACAGCCTGTTGACCCAGCATAATCTCTGTTCTTTGTGATAATTCTGATTTTGTTATCTCACTTTCCTTTCTTACATCTTGAAATTTATTTTGCATATGTTTAACCTCTGCAAAAACAATACCCAACTGGTATTGTTTTTGCATTTTTCAATAGTGGCAGGCTTATTCTCAGCACTAGACATTCTACTGTGGAACTCTCTTTGGAGTTCTGCCCCTGAAGGCACATTCATTTCAGTAAATCTTTGTATGATGTTTTCCCTCATGGACTCATACTTTTGTTCATGACTGTTTATCTGTCCTTGAAAAGTCCTTACTTTTTCAGTCAAGTGTCTTTCAGTGGCCTTAATTTTCTCTTCTAATTTCTCAACAAACTTCTTTGGACTAGTTTCTGTTTTTGTGATAGATACTTCGCTAAATCTGTACTACTACTCTTTCTAATAGCTTCAGTTACTTTATTTGTTCCCTATGACATTCCCCTATTTCTTAAAACTGATTGTCATAACACTCCATTACATTGGTGGTTGCTCAGGGATCCTTCCTGAAGCCCAGTAGGACTAACTTTGACAGTTGTGTACCTATACTAACACTCCGTTGTTTACTCTGTGGTGGAAACTGTCAAGGTTGAGAATCATCTTCGTTTGCATCATGTTTGTTCATAATTTCCAACTGTTGAACCACATCATCACTACTTTTTCTATCCTACTGATACCCTGACTGTCAGTAGCAAAATCACTAGCTATAAAGCCTTCTAACTGATCGTTGATTCGACTAATCAAATCAAATGAAAAATCTTCTAAATCACAAAGATATGTAGACCTTGAACTTCTTCCTCTATATTCTTCACAGTGGATTCTCCTTGTCTTATTCAGATCAGCTATTCGTTTGTTACGTTAAACTGATGAAAAACTCCAACAAAAAAGCAAAAAGCCATACTCTCAAAATTGTTTCATAAACCATAACTTACGAAATTTTTTAAATACACAAACGTGCAAAAGCCAATTTTCAGCTCTGCAAACTGTTACTAGCAATCCTTGTTGAAAAATTTGCGTCAGAACACTGCACGAAGCTTCAAGAAGATGCACAGCAATGTAACTTAAAAAGAAAAGGACAAGAACACGTCCTCTGCTCAATTCAATCGTGGAAGACAAAATCGTAACATATATGGCTTGTATTAATAGTCAAGTGTACTAGTCTAGTAATCGTAGCGATATATAGCAGTCTGTATACAATCACTTTCAAAAAGATCCTGGTACATATATTGGGCAATGGTGCAATCTATCATCACCTTGCTCAAAGACGGACTGACAGTGCCACATCGTATGAAAAGAATGACATAAGAACTCGGCAAGCGCAGTTTCGTCGTTCTGCGTCGTGACTTATCACACACTTAAAAAATTGACCGTACTGTATAAGAGTGACTTCTCATAGACAACTTGTTCAGGTAGAAATAAGTTAAAATCCGAACTAGCATTAATCACAAAGTGTTTATATGCTGTTACTTCAGAAACGCATGAGATGGAACATAAGTCTGATAAACATGATGAAAATGACAATTTTAAAGGAGAATTGCTATGGCGGACCCTCACACAGGTTATTACAAATCGAACCATCTGCTAGACTTGAAATAGTCAAATTTTGCTCGATTCTTGAATCGGCAACATTGAAGAAAATATAGAAATATTACTAGTCCGTTTCTAGAATGAAATAACGACCTACTAACTGCTCATCGCGGGCTAAACAGGGGATGCTAACATAACCAAAATGCTGTATATTGATCTCAGTCTAATCTTCACTCTGCTACAAGGTTCGCAGGAAAACCTAATCACAGTGTCTCCATATAACACACCAAGCAATGAGGTAAACAATAACACCTTACCCCCTATCGTTGAGCAGAATAAGAAAAAGAGGAGTGACGTGATTGTCATAATCACTTCAAAAAATATGGGTCGCTCTCTCAAGATATAAGGATGTCGCCATCGTCAATACCAATCCCCAATTAAGAGCTCCTTCACCTGAGTGGCAGAAGATTTATCGGACAACAGCTTATTTGATAGAAACAACTTGCAAACGGCCTCTTCCGACTCAGCGCTGCCTGCCCAAATAAAATCACAGTAACACGCATTTTGTGTTCGGCTAAGCGGGTGTTGACACTTTTTTTAGTGGTTTCAGCATACTTTTGTCTGCAACCGCACAGAATTTTATATACCCCACTAGTTGCTAGGGCTTGCTGTGCATCTTTTTCCATTCTTAAATAATCTTATTATTGGGTCTAAATTTCGTTTCGATTCCATACTTGGCAAAAACTTGCCCGAAGCGGTCCGTAATTTAATCAACGAACGGAAGAAAAACTCTTCCAGTTCGCGGTCGTTGTTGCTCCGTAGTTCCAGCTTCTTTTCTTTTATGACGGAGTGAGTGTTCAGTCAACCTCCTTAATAGTATATCCATTTCTCTTGAAGCTCAACCACAAGTTGATCCTGCAAATAAACTAGCAAGCAGATTTTGTTAGCTGGGGCCACCAAGGTTTGAATGACACTTCCCTTTGTCTAGTATGAGGGTTTGATTCATTGTGGAGCTATAAATCAGTGGATGTGTCGTTTCTGTGTATCTAATTGCCCAAGGTGCTGTCCGCTAAGGCAAGCTCGGAATGTAAAATCCAAGGCAAGCTCGGAATGTAAAATCCATCTGACGTCCTTCCCCAGGGCTTCTGAGTTGAGAACCTGATTGGACCCAATCGCTCCCTGTTGGGACCT
Organism: Schistocerca nitens; assembly: GCF_023898315.1. NCBI lineage: Eukaryota > Metazoa > Arthropoda > Insecta > Orthoptera > Acrididae > Schistocerca > Schistocerca nitens. Next base: position 620,404,069 of record NC_064618.1, read on the forward strand.
GGATATCTGCAGTGCAACGGACTGTCTGCAGAGCTATGGCATACTACGTGATGCCAAATCCTAGGGCAGAGGCTGCCATTGACCCTGGGAGCAGTGGCCGGCCGGACGCTCGATGGTGAGATGCAAGACAACTTGCTGTCGATCTGTGCAGACAGCCATTGGCACTAGCTGGAAACCGGGTCCAGCAGGCACTGGACGCGGTCGTCACCTACGGTTTGGGCCTGCACCCACTTATTGGGTTCTTACAACATCCTCCAGGCTGACAAATGGTGATTCAACTGTAATACTGCTGAGATGATGAGCATTCTCATGTGTTTTCGCATCGTTGAGAACCTTCAGCTGATTAACATTGAAGACCCATGGCCAAATACTGCGTGCTACATCCGTGCATAACATGGAGCCAGGACGTCATCGACTTGTACTCCAGAGCAGTTCGCCATCCCATCACTGGGTATGTGGTAACGAATGCGAGTGCCAACTCCCACAACATCTAGGCATCGCCCATACCTAGTGAAGGGGTCACCTTGACTTCACCCAAACCCGGTGATGGACCAGAGTTTGAGACTGCTACCACATTTAGGTATCATCTGTACCTGGTGATGGCCTAATTGGATGTCTTGATGATTTTTCCAGTCATCATAATGTAACTCTGTTATTAGATTTCAGGTAAGGTTTGTCCTCCATGATGAGCTATTATGAAACATACTTTGTTTTCGTAATATTTTGCACCTCGGACACAGGGAACACAGTGTCATCAAAGATTCGCAATAGGTCGGTTTGCTAACACCTCGGCCTCATATCTTGTCCACACGCTGAACGGCTGAAGCTGGTCCGTTCATCGCTGGTCATCCTCGGTTGACTCAGGAGTTGGGGAGGGGGGGGGGAGGGTCACAGTTGAAGGTGTACGATTGACATGACACTGTGGCGGGAAGGTACCAAGGATTTAGGTGCGAGACTTAGCATCTGTTATTACCAAATGTGTATGACAGTTAAACATTTTGGTCCTTCAGAAACTGTTTGTTTGTCATTCCACAATAAAATGTGAACATTAGCGCACCACTGATAACTGAAAGAATTTACGTTAGTAAACACAATCCCCAAACACGAATGAAGTTATACGAATACTGTTCGAAGTTTGAACTACTAACAAGTTTAACTGAAAAGGGCAGTCTGTGTTGAGAGATGGCTCCGACAACACAGTCATGCCAGTTAACGCCCTCTACGTAGTGTTGGTCATTGTTTAACTACTGAGAACTGCTCCAGTCAGTGTGAAGTCGACTATCAGAAGCAAGTCTCACTGTACGGTTAGTTAACAAAGCAATGATTTTGAAGATTTCCTGTTGTAGAAGGAATGCTAACGCCAGTATTTGAGCTTTACAGGCACTCGCACACGGAGGATTCACCAGTAAGGCTACACCAGTCATACGGTAGCCCCCAGCCTCGTTGCCAGAGGTACCTGTTTATTTATTTCTCGGGAAGATTTTGGTCACAATTATCCGGATTTCTCAAATGTAACTCCCAGTATGTGACACTAAATCAGACGGTAAGATCGAAAAATGTGGGCCCAGAGATGTAATATAGAGGGAGATTGTAGGAACCACAGTAAGAAATATTGCGACAGCACATAAGGAAAAGGCGTTATGGCAGGATTCAAAATTCTCCCTCACCAGGGGTTGAGGAATTCCACTTGCAGCGCGTCTGCCGGCCGGAGTGGCCGTGCGGTTCTAGGTGCTACAGTCTGGAGCCGCGTGACCGCTACGTTCGCAGGTTCGAATCCTGCCTCGGGCATGGATGTGTGTGATGTCCTTAGGTTAGTTAGGTTTAAGTAGTTCTAAGTTCTAGGGGACTGATGACCACAGCAGTGAAGTCCCATAGTGCTCAGACCCAGAGCAGCGGGTCTTTCGTTAATAATAGCGTATGGCATTGGTGGCCGGGAGACCCCTCGCGGGGCAGTTCGGCCAGCGCTCCACAACTTCTTTAACGCCACTACGGCGACTTGCGAGTGAATGAGGATGAAATGATGATGAAAGACACACAACACCCAGTCATCTCGAGGCAGAGAAGATCCCTGAGCGGCCGGGAATCGAACCCGGGACCCCGTGCGCGGGAAGCGAGAACGGTACCGCAAGACCACGAGCCGCGGACGGTCTTTCGTTAGTTGACGTGTAAAAAGCTGTGAATGACTTTCTTTATTTGTTTGACAATGACAACAGGACTGGTATTCTTTGCGATACTGATTGCACAGATTTCACTTCGAACACGATCACATTGTACTTGCATTACGGTTTCGCTTCGATTCGCAAAGTGGACACATGCTCTCGTCGCCGGTTCGAGTCATCCAAAAGTTGTACCAGGAGGCAGCTCCACCGTACTTACCAGCGTCTGACATTTCAACATAAGTAGTTCACTCTGTTTCAGCAGACATGTCCGCTCTGACCTGTGGCTGTCGGTCAGAGCACAGAGTAGCAGAAAGTCACGTGTCTCACTCACAGGTCCGTAACACATCCACCTCTACAGCGGGTGATGTTTTCCGGCCACATCTAAATAAGTAAATTTGTGTACCCAGTTGAGACTGGTATTGCAGTTAAAATAGAGAGCAAACTCGAGAGATGAGTCAATGTATACACATATGATAAAGCACAAAAGATATATCCTCGGCAGTTAGCAAAAGATGTGAAAGAAAAAGAAAGTAGGAGGAAAGTCTGTGGTACTGAACGCGTGACGTGGTTGTTGGTCTGATAGCTGGTACGGTGCATGTGTCGTCCACCCCAGCACTAGCAGAGGGAGACGGACGAGCCCGTCGCCCTGGGCGCCTATTACTCAAGGGAAAAGACAGCTGGTAATCAGCCTGATAGCAGGTTGAGTGTACGTGGGGCCGAACTGGAGGGACTGGAATGAGGAAAAATCGCTGCCCCTACCCGAGATTGGACCCGCAACCTTCTCAGCGAGAGTACTGGGCTGTGCTGCTATACTAACACAGCAACTGCGGACGATAAAAATATCACTTTACTACTTTTAAAGAAATGATCTAGCTAGATCGTTATCAACGCAGATCACATCTGTATCGCTAGTTGTTAACATTATCAACTTTTCCTCCACCTGGTTAACCATCCTCTGGAGTGCGTTCATATACTGGCGCGCACAATTTAAGAACGAAAGTATCTTTCGCACGATAAATCACTGCAAAGTAACACAGCTCTATGTGACTTGGACCATACATAGGAAAAACTGCTACCGTGTACAGAAGATAATGGACCGGAAAGAAATGACACCAGTGTATTCAACTGGGTTGACCATACGTGAACCATCAAAAGTGAACGAGTAGACGCTTTATAAATGTCTCTGAACTTTGGAAAAATTTCTGTTTTTGAAAAACTGGACAAAGCAAAGAATTTTATTGCTGTGTCGGTATTGCAGTTTATCCACTGGACGGTAAACACAAAACGAGAATTGTTTAAAAAACCGTTTAAGCGAGACTCCTCACAGACATATAAAAACTCTCTCTGAAGCTAACACAGTTGACTACATTTCAATAAATCGTTCGTACCAAAAGACTAATTTACATAAATTTACTGTCATATAATATATATATGAGAGAAGCGATGTGTAAAATCGGTAACATGCGAGTATACTGCCATTTAATGCGTCGAATAATTGCTCGCTCCGAGCAATGTTAATTTGCAGGTAAGAATTATAAATGACAGGCTCAGATATTTCCTCCGCATTACGTCGATTTCTAAACTACTGTGGCTGTCTTAAAGTAGTGCCCATACGAGGCAGTACGTCTAGTATCTAGCATCTAGTTGAATTAATAGTTCCCTTTTTACCAGATAACATTTATCCTGTAATGTAGTGCACACTTGTACATAAAATGCGCCAAATAAAAGCACTAAAACATTGTGTGCTCACCATTGAAAGGAGAAAAATTAATAAACAAATATTCACAAAATGAGCGAGCAAGTGTACGGTATCGCTAACTGCTGCATTTCATTGACGAAAGTTCCATGTTTCGCGGGACATTTTCACTTTGGAGTACTACGAGGCCACTGCTCAATTGCGCCGCAGCATAGTTTGTTAAAACAGATACTAAGCGATAAGTCCTGTAAGAAACGTAAAAATCTGTGTTGGCTAATGACTACCCCTTCCTTTCCTGTAATGAAAACAAAGTAGTGGCACTTATCTAATGCATCTCTATACATCTAAATGCTGATTCCATAGATGTATCTGATCTCTGCTCATAGATAAACGGGAACCTTAACGTCTCGTTATTGCCTATTATCTACCAACGTCGCAAAAACAGAGATTTCATCAATATCATTGTCATCTCGTCACTTTTGACACAATGTGTTGTAGTGAAGGTAGCAAATGCATTGTTGACCTGGTCATTTTTGTCTTATTTTAGGGACGGTCATATTTCCATCTCTGTCTGAGTGCTTGATTGCAAAGGAAAGAGTGGGCGACTTTTCCAACTGAGTTACCACCGAACGTAGTTATTAAGTTCGTTGTTGTTGTTGTGGTCTTTAGTCCTGAGACTGGTTTTATGCAGCTCTCCATGCTACTCTATCCTGTGCAAGCTTCTTCATCTCCCAGTACCTACTGCAACCTACATCCTTCTGAATCTGTTTAGTGTATTCATCTCTTGGTCTCCCTCTGCGATTTTTACCCTCACGCTGCCCTCCAATACTAAATTGGTGATCCCTTGATGCCTCAGAACATGTCCTACCAACCTATCCATTCTTCTAGTCAAGTTGTGCCACAAACTTCTCTTCTCCCCAATCCTATTCAATACATTCTCATCAGTTATATGATCTATCCATCTAATTTTCAGCATTCTTCTGTAGCACCACATTTCGAAAGCTGTTACAAACATTTAATTGTTTTCATTTTTGACGATTTTATCAACAACCCCTAATTAACATTGATGTTCGATGTGCCAGCACTTGTCTTAATACAGGTAAACGTAGCAAGCCAACACCCAGCGAGACACCCAGAGCTAAGCGTCCGCACTCCTCGACGTTCGCAGAGCGAATGACGCTCCGTACTGCGGCGCAGCTGCAGCCAGCAGTCCTTATCGTGACGTCAACGTCCGGTCTGCGCCAGCGTGCGTTATCAGACGGTTGCGCAAGCGACCGGAAGTGAGTTTTCCAGCAACACGCTCCTAGTAATACTAGGGAGCGTGTTCCCCCCGGATTTGAATGCGCGCCACGGTTCGAATTGCGCGCCACAGCCTGCTAGCCAATCAGAAGCCGCGCAGCGGCCAGCGCAGCGACTAAGTCCCGCTCAAGGTCACCCGCCTAGCGAGCAACGAACAGGCGCTCAGCCACAATGTTTTAAGTGAATATTGTTTTTAATTAAAAAAAAAAATCTCACGGGATAGATAAGGATGGTTCTCGGGTAGGACAAACTTTATTGTCTGGAATATAACATACAGTCACCATTAATCTTTATTTTACAATTTCCATTACCAACTTTAGCCCAAAAAAATGGCTCTGAGCACTATGGGACTCAACTGCTGTGGTCATAAGTCCCCTAGAACTTAGAACTACTTAAACCTAACTAACCCAAGGACAGCACACAACACCCAGCCATCACGAGGCAGAGAAAATCCCTGACCCCGCCGGGAATCGAACCCGGGAACCCGGGCGTGGGAAGCGAGAACGCTACCGCACGACCACGAGATGCGGGCAACTTTAGCCCAGATAAACAGGTATTCATCTGCATTCAATTTCTTCTTCCTTCTAGTACTCAACACAAATGGCATACTTTGAACAAGTGTACCATACGGCTGTTTAGCCAAAAGTCCTGTTGTCTCTGCTATACTCCACGTCTTCCATGTAAGAATATTTGCATCGCTGCGCGGCATTTGCTGCGCGGCTTCTGATTGGCTAGCAGGCTGTGGCGCGCAATTCGAACCGTGGCGCGCATTCAAATCCGGGGGAACACGCTCCCTAGTATTACTAGGAGCGTGTTGCTGGAAAACTCACTTCCGGTCGCTTGCGCAACCGTCTGATAACGCGCGCTGGCGCAGACCGGACGTCGACGTCACGATAAGGACTGCTGGCTGCAGCTGCGCCGCAGTACGGAACGTCATTCGCTCTGCGAACGTCGAGGAGTGCGGACGCTTAGCTCTGGGTGTCTCGCTGGGCGTTGGCTTGCATTCCTTTTCAGCTAAGGCTGCTAAAGTTAAGGTGGCAACAGACAACATTGAAAACTTTATTCAAGTTGAAAATGCTTGTTTTCTGAGCCCGAAGAGCGAGAAATTAACGAAGGACTTATGAGTGGACTGAGGCCAGATAGTAAGCGAGCCGTGCGCCAGCAATTATTTCATCCATTCGTCCTTGTCGCTCTTGCCACGCCTCGCTCCCTCTTCGGTTTGTTCAATTGTGTTTTTAGTTTTGCCTCCAGTGGGTAGCGGGGACAGAGAGATCTGCTATTTACGCGCGTGCACGGTAGCGCCGGAGATTAGCCGAGTTGTAGACAATCAGCCGACCGGTGGCACGACGTTGTGTTTCCGGCGGTTGAGGCCTCATGTTTGTTACAGCTGTCGGGACAGCCGGCTCGCCGTCTGTGTGTCAAGTAAAGAGCGGTGCCTGCAAGTGTCAGTTGTGGTAGCGAGGGCAGTCTACAATTGTTCGAGAGGTGGGCGTATCTCGGTGGTACCCTGTTAATGCAGGGAGCTGCATTTGTGCGGATCATCCATCACTCTGGGATATAGTTCAGAGCTGAATTCTCATCAGTACTACGGCACGTTCTCAGCACTGTGATACGCTGATCATGGGAATCGTAATCGTACTTCCTGATGTTATCGTTACAGTCAGTAGAAAGTGTAATATTCCAAAGAATTCGGATCCACCAAAAAGCGCTGAGGGACTGTTCTATGTTGGTAGATCAGTGCATTGCGTCCTGGTTACAGAGTGTTCATTTATGTGAAGCCTCAGAAAGGCTTATTACGTACTTAAGTAACCTGCAGCGTTCTAAGTAGTGCTTAACTTTACAGTGACCTCGCAGCTGGCCACGTATTTTTTTGATCTATTAGAAATTGAATTGTTGTGAATGCAGTAGTACTGATATCTAAAGATACCGTTTTAAACTTGTAAATGATATACCTTGCGCGTTTTTGTGCGCGGTTAGCTGCTTGCTGTAACCGCTTTATGTTACAAGAATTTGTTGTGTAGTTGACGTTCATCCTGAACTACAGGAAGTGACTACCTCACATGACGTTGGCCACGCTGACAGAGTGTGACTCGCATATTATTAAAGGCTGAATAAGACACCTTCCGCACAGATTGGGTAATTTGTTATTAACTTTATTTATACTCTTGAGAGTCGCCTCATTTATTTACGTAATTCTAGTCATTAACTATTTTCTGTTTACTGCAAGCCTGAGTCTTGATATTGTCTTTAAGCATAAGATTCTGCTTCGGGAAGCACACTTTTGTTATGGGCTGTATAAGCTACTGCGGGCTACTCCCATTACATATTACTGAGTTTTAGGCAAAGTGTGGATATTTAAATTTAGTACAGATGAACAGAAAATGTTTGTATTATTACTAGTTCATGCTTTTACCAAAAATTGTGAAATCTAGAAAATTTACGTAACTATCATTACAATTAATTAAAATTGGCTTTATAGAAACATGTTTAAATTTTAAGTGAATTTGAGGTTGTATTGACGGATCATTAGCTGCCCATGCTGTGGCCTTGAGCTCCACTCTGTGGTTGGCTACATTACATTGTTTTAATTTACTTTCTTAACTCATTTCAGAGTAGACTGTCAAAGTTTTACTTCGTAAAGAAAATAGCTTTGTAAAGAAAGTAGCAGGTCAATGGTTTTGAGCAGAGTCTTTGATCATTTTATGCACATGTTTAAAGCTATCAGCTTATCAGTTTTCATAATCTCTTTATTGTGTTTTGAAACTGAGTGTAATAAAATCTTTGTCAAAATGAATCATTTAATTTCCGCTCAGCACCTGCCTTCCCGTTCCCTACCACTACAGTAATCTTGTTTCGAATATCCTGCACTCGCATTTATATAGTCATAAGTGATGATCATCCCTTAGCTATAATTTTCTTCATGTGGGGTACCACATCCACATACTATATGCTTGTTGAGATATTTTTAAGTTTTCCACCTCTATTGTTTTAAAGATATGCAGTTTACTACATTGTTCACCATTGCTCTGTTTCGGCATCACAAAAATGGTTCAAATGGCTCTGAGCACTATGGGACTCAACTGCTGTGGTTATCAGTCCCCTAGAACTTAGAACTACTTAAACCTAACTAACCTAAGGACATCACACACATCCATGCCCGAGGCAGGATTCGAACCTGCGACCGTAGCAGTCCCACGGTTTTCGGCATCACAAGCAGTTTGCAAGCACAGTTGATGTGTTGTACAACACAAAGACACCGCGCTTGAAGATGATCTGTAAGGCCGTAATTAACAAATTGTGCGACACGTAATGAAGTGAATATTTGACAAAAATACAACTGAGGAGAGAAACTTCAAAATGTCTTTTAACCTTTAACGATCACGAAGTCTAGCATATACGCACTTCTGAAACACATGTCTACCATGGAACATTTTCTAAATGCTTTTGGAACGCTATAAATAGTTCACATAAAATATGGTTGACTTGTTGCTGGTGTTTTCTCAATCCTATCGTAAATGTATGACTGTATGTACGGCGAAATAAGGAAAAGTAAAGACATTTCACATTGTGGCGTCTTCGAAGTAGTTCGATGTAAATTCTACATGGAACAAGAGATGAATAAAAGGATAAAGTTAAATTTCCTTCACTTTTCAGTCTTTTTGTTGGGATGAGAGGCTGGAAGCTGGTAGATTTAATAACGACAAAAATATTATTAGTAAAACAGATAATAGGAAACATAATTTCAGAATTCATTCTCTGTTTCGTATTAACGGATGTAAAAGCAGGAAAGAAATACAAAGTTAGTAGAGAGAAAAGCTGCAGTATATTTTTGTGTGTTAACTTTATCTATGTAAAAGAATCTTCTGATGCTGCCAGGACAAACAATAATATAAAAACGCTGTGATTAGTTTTCTGGGAAAACACGTTGCTCTAGCTTTATGTGGGTTCACTCGAATCAAGTGGTGATGTTGGCTGCCGCTGCACCTGGGTGGAGCGTGCGCAGCACATACTCAGACAAAACAAGGCGTGATAAGGGAACAGTTTGCAGAAGCGAATAGGAACAACGACGAAGCGAGACGAAAACCTGTCGCCGACGTGCATGACGGAACCAAGAACCGAGATAGCGGCCCTGTGAAAAACTGTGCACGGCCGCCGTAAGGAATGGACGGTGTGCGTGCAACCGATTCACTGCTCTGAAGAGAGTTCTTCGCGGTGACAACCAGTTAAGCGCCGGTGCTTTGCGTGATATCTTAAAGGTAACAATCTTTTCTCTTCCGTTTACAGAATACGTCATAGCATATTATAAGGTTTCTAGTTTATTTTTTGTATTCAAGAAAAGTGATGTAAGTCCTATTTTTATTCGATGTTACATACTCCATATGATACTGGATATTTTTTCAAACATAGATTTTCAATAGTCGATACGTTACGCCACAGAGTTTCTGAGTTCAAGAAATGTGATCTTTGGTTGCTAGTAGCATTGTCGTTATTGTAGCATTCTATGAGAAATCCTACTAACAGCGTGTGTCAGATCCAGAATCTGGGATATGCAAATGGTGCAATGCCGCAGAAGGGAGGGCGTCCTTCCCGGCCCCAAATTATAGCCTTAATTTGACTTCTGGCGACTGCATGTAAATCGTCTAGACACTTTTCCGTGTATGAATTATTTGAGTTCGTGGTGTCAGTCTTTTCGGAAATGTCGAAAAGAAAAGGCACCATGCATTCATATATCCGATTCACCTCGTTGTTGTTGTTGTGATCTTCAGTCCTGAGACTGGTTTGATGCAGCTCTTCATGCTACTCTATCCTGTGCAAGCTTCTTCATCTCCCAGTACCTACTGCAACCTACATCCTTCTGAATCTGCTTAGTGTATTGATCTCTTGGTCTCCCTCTACGATTTTTACCCTCGACGCTGCCCTCCAATGCTAAATTTGTGATCCCTTGATGCCTCAAAACATGTCCTACCAACCGATCCCTTCTTCTAGTCAAGTTGTGCCACAAACTTCTCTTCTCCCCAATCCTACTCAATACCTCCTCATTAGTTACTTGATCTACCCACCTTATCTTCAGCATTCTTCTGTAGCACCACACTTCGAAAGCTTCTATTCTCTTCTTGTCCAAACTGATTATCGTCCATGTTTCACTTCCATACATGGCTACACTCCATACAAATACTTTCAGAAACGACTTCCTGACTCTTAAATCTATACTCCATGTTAACAAATTTCTCTTCTTCAGAAACGATTTCCTTGCCATTGCCAGTCTACATTTTATATCCTCTCTACTTCTACCATCATCAGTTATTTTGCTCCCTAAATAGCAAAACTCCTTTACTACTTTAAGTGTCTCATTTCCTAATCTAATCCCCTCAGCATCACCCGATTTAATTTGACTACATTCCATTATCCTCGTTTTGCTTTTGTTGATGTTCATCTTATATCCTCCTTTCAAGACACTGTCCATTCCGTTCAACTGCTCTTCCAAGTCCTTTGCTGTCTCTGACAGAATTACAATGTCTTCGGCGAACCTCAAAGTTTTTACTTCTTCTCCATGAATTTTAATACCTACTCCGAATTTTTTGTTTGTTTCGTTTACTGCTTGCTCAATATACAGATTGAATAACATCGGGGAGAGGCTACAACCCTGTCTCACTCCTTTCCCAACCACTGCTTCCCTTTCACCTCGATGAGCAATAAATCCACAAGCTTCAGTGAGATGCATAATTACGTTGGATCTCCAGCAGAAATCTAAAATTAGCGAGCACGAAGCACATGGACAGGAACTGTGGGTAGGTGACGCTAGGAGGGAATGTGGGATGGCTGGAGAGCATTTGCAGTAAACACCAGTGTAACACAATTGTTAACACAACTGCGTAGTAGGCAGGAGAGCTCCGGTTGGAATCCCAGTCTAGCATACATTTTAATTCGTCACCGCTGGTTCCGCACGAACTCTCGATGAAACTTACAAAATTAGTTCCTTCTCTTTCCTTTATGCCTCCCCCCTTCAATTTACGTAATACTTTTCCGCGTGTTTCACTTTTAACTACATTTACAGTGGAACACAGACAGCTTTCCCACATCGCACATGATGACGACGAACCGCCTGGAAACACAGACAGACCGACAACTATTATGGGGCGTGTGTATTACATGCAGGTTAAGTTACATCTCTGTTTTGTAAGGTACTACACTCCTGGAAATGGAAAAAAGAACACATTGACACCGGTGTGTCAGACCCACCATACATGCTCCGGACACTGCGAGAGGGCTGTACAAGCAATGATCACACGCACGGCACAGCGGACACACCAGGAACCGCGGTGTTGGCCGTCGAATGGCGCTAGCTGCGCAGCATTTGTGCACCGCCGCCGTCAGTGTCAGCCAGTTTGCCGTGGCATACGGAGCTCCATCGCAGTCTTTAACACTGGTAGCATGCCGCGACAGCGTGGACGTGAACCGTATGTGCAGTTGACGGACTTTGAGCGAGGGCGTATAGTGGGCATGCGGGAGGCCGGGTGGACGTACCGCCGAATTGCTCAACACGTGGGGCGTGAGGTCTCCACAGTACATCGATGTTGTCGCCAGTGGTCGGCGGAAGGTGCACGTGCCCGTCGACCTGGGACCGGACCGCAGCGACGCACGGATGCACGCCAAGACCGTAGGATCCTACGCAGTGCCGTAGGGGACCGCACCGCCACTTCCCAGCAAATTAGGGACACTGTTGCTCCTGGGCTATCGGCGAGGACCGTTCGCAACCGTCTCCATGAAGCTGGGCTACGGTCCCGCACACCGTTAGGCCGTCTTCCGCTCACGCCCCAACATCGTGCAGCCCGCCTCCAGTGGTGTCGCGACAGGCGTGAATGGAGGGACGAATGGAGACGTGTCGTCTTCAGCGATGAGAGTCGCTTCTGCCTTGGTGCCAACGATGGTCGTATGCGTGTTTGGCGCCGTGCAGGTGAGCGCCACAATCAGGACTGCATACGACCGAGGCACACAGGGCCAACACCCGGCATCATGGTGTGGGGAGCGATCTCCTACACTGGCCGTACACCACTGGTGATCGTCGAGGGGACACTGAATAGTGCACGGTACATCCAAACCGTCATCGAACCCATCGTTCTACCATTCCTAGACCGGCAAGGGAACTCGCTGTTCCAACAGGACAATGCACGTCCGCATGTATCCCGTGCCACCCAACGTGCTCTAGAAGGTGTAAGTCAACTACCCTGGCCAGCAAGATCTCCGGATCTGTCCCCCATTGAGCATGTTTGGGACTGGATGAAGCGTCGTCTCACGCGGTCTGCACGTCCAGCACGAACGCTGGTCCAACTGAGGCGCCAGGTGGAAATGGCGTGGCAAGCCGTTCCACAGGACTACATCCAGCATCTCTACGATCGTCTCCATGGGAGAATAGCAGCCTGCATTGCTGCGAAAGGTGGATATACACTGTACTAGTGCCGACATTGTGCATGCTCTGTTGCCTGTGTCTATGTGCCTGTGGTTCTGTCAGTGTGATCATGTGATGTATCTGACCCCAGGAATGTGTCAATAAAGTTTCCCCTTCCTGGGACAATGAATTCACGGTGTTCTTATTTCAATTTCCAGGAGTGTATTCTACGCCCTTAAGCTGCACAGTCGGACAAGTAATTTAATGGAAACCTAAAAAGTTACAGCTGCTCAGGAGTAACACTTCATTCCCTTTCGAGGTATGTGGAAAAACTCTAACGCTTCCAGCTTTCACTTTCAGGCATTAAATTCCAAATTCAATGTCTAATGTGAATATTGAGACTAGTTGCTCAATACACAGAGTAAATTAAAGATATAGTTAGATTCGTCGTCTGTGACTGAAAAACGTGTCTGAGTCAGATCGACCAAGACTCTAACAAGGTATACCTGTATGATATGATTTTTCAGTTTCTCCAGTGTATCTGTTGATGGAACAATTCATGGGTGTACTGCCGGTTTATAGTGTCCACCGGGTACAAAAATTCGATGATCAGACATGTCACCATCATCAGGTGTGCTGACGAACTAAGCTCCAGTGTTTTCAGGTCCGAATTTTCTTTACTTTCTTCTTGAATAAATACTTCAAAGTAACAAAAATTTTGTGTACGAAGAATTGGAATGTTTCTTACCATCACAAAATTGTTGAGTCAGAAATTATTAATGGATTATAAAAACAGGATACTTAGCAATGAAATAATATAAATTGTAAACTTCTTCAGTCAAGAAGTAAACAAAACAAAGACTTTTATACGCAGTTCCTACAAACTTTCTTTCAACATTCACTGCTTACTGGTGTGCTACAACTAAAATAGTAAGCCGGCCGGAGTGGCCGTGCGGTTCTAGGCGCTACAGTCTGGAGCCGCGTGACCGCTACGTTCGCAGGTTCGAATCCTGCCTCGGGCATGGATGTGTGTGATGTCCTTAGGTTAGTTAAGTTTAAGTAGTTCTAAGTTCTAGGGGACTGATGTCCTCAGAAGTTAAGTCCCATAGTGCTCAGAGCCATTTGAACTAAAATAGTAAACTTTTCTTTTCATGTTTTTTGACCTAGTTGCTTCTAACACCTTTTCCACCTCATTTTCATTTTCCTCTTACTCGCCTCACTCTGAATCACTGTCATGCTTGCTTCTATAATATTGATCAAGATCTGCGTCACCGTTGAAGCCGAACTCACTCTATATTTCATCAGGTATTGAATGCACACATTCATCGAGTTTAGGATCGAATACTTTTATTTCATTACGAGAAGGTAACGGCATTCAATCTAGTATAGAAGAAAGTACTTTGGGTAGGGTCAGTCGAGCCCCAATCGAAAAAAAAGATGTACGGTCACGAAATATTCAGGAATTAGGATAATGACTTTGCTACGGGATTTGTTATAAAATGATGTATGTATAAGAAATATTTCATTTCAATAAATTGATGTCCTGTTTGATGGAAGTCGTCTGTAATGTTATATCAAACAACGCCTTTATTTTCCTCATCTAGTCCCCTTTGTAAGCATTACATCTTGGACAGTTAAGCTGTCTACACGAACAGGCTGCTATTCGAAACATTAATGCTACGTGCTACTTTTTGTGTGGTTTAGGTGTCAAAAATGTATCATTCTGTATATTTGCACTAAGCGGCGCTAGCTCTCTCGTCACGGCCGATTCGCGCACTTAGCAGGAAAGTCTGTATGTACTAAATTCTGTTCAAAATGTGTGTGAATTCCTAAAGGACCAAACTGCAGTGATCATCGGTTCCTAGACTTACACACTACTTAAATTAGCTTATGTTAAGGCCAACATACACACACCAATGCTCGAGAGAGGACTCGAACCTCCGGCGGGAGGGATCGAGACACATCTGCCGCCGTCCGACAGATTCCGACTTAGGACATGATGATGTCTGGTTTGTGGCTCGCCCGCATTCCGACTCAGAAATATCACCTGCTACAGGTCCGACCGCCGGAACCAACGTGACAGTATCACCGTGATCTTTTTGAAAAACACGATGATCCACGTGGCAATAGAAACCGACAAACTAATACTCGTGAAAATAGGTACCAGTTATGGGATGGAACTGATAGGAGCCATATATCTATCCACAAATCGCCAACTTTTAGAGGACGATCTACAAACAATATTGGGGCTACACCTGATGGTGTTTCTCGGGGCAGACCTAAGTGCGAAACATCCGTTTTGGAACTCTCAAGTACCCAATCCAAAAGGCTCTCGAAGACACATTACAGTTCATCGTGTGAGGACCTGACGTCCAGAGGCACTTCTACCTGAGCACAGACTAGACGTCGCGGAGATTGTCCTAACAAAAGGCCTAAATGGACATATGGTCATGCAAGCCTGCAACCACCTATCCTCAAACCACCACCTAGTGGGCACACACTACCTAAAGATCGTGCCACCGCCTCACTCACCCAACAAACCCGTATAAATAAACTGGGAGGAATACAGATCCGGTCGCAGGTTCGAACCCCGCCTCGGGCATGGATATGTGTGATGTCCTTAGGTTATTTAGGTTTAATTAGTTCTAAGTTCTAGGGGACTAATGACCTCAGAAGTTGAGTCCCACAGTGCTCAGAGCCATTTGAACCATTTTTCGAATACAGATCGGCGCTTACTGTTTCAACCCAGCCATCCGCTGACATCACCACCAATATGAAGATCGATGAAGCAATACAGAAACATACAAGAAACATACAAAAGGCAGCCAAAAACGTCACCAAGACAACGATGCATACAAAATCCACAGATGACTTTTTCCCTCTTCTACTAGACCTGCGTTACCCCAAGACTAAAGCGAGAAAACTGTGGCAACACACCCGCGGCCCAAGGGACCGCACAGAAATCAACAACTTGACAAGGGAGTAACAAAAACGCCTTATAGAATGAAAAGCAGAAATTTAGGATGACAGAATGAAATCATTCAAGCTTCAATTGCAAGACGACTGGAGAGTAGTCCAAAAACTGGAAGGTCAGCAGGCAGGGAAGACGGCTCTTGTGGGCAATCAAGGCACTGTATTTGACATCCTATCGAAGACCGAACTCGCCGCGGATACGTTCGAGAAGCAAAACTGCCTCGCTAAATTCGAGGTCCGCAGCCGAAGCGACCAGGAAAAGGATGACAGGATATTGCAGGAAATCGAAGTACTCAGAAATACACCCGACATACCTCCAGAACTTGCCACACCCACCGAAATCAGAAAAGAAATACGTAAACGGTGAGGCCTGGATAAAATTACTATGAGCACCTCAAAAAAGGTTCCAAGGAAACCATTGCTATTTCTCACTCGAATCACAAACAATTGACTGCCACTAAGCTACTGTCCAGCAGCTTGGAAGAAAGTCAAACTAATAACTATTCCAAAACTAGGGAAAGACTCTAGTCTCCTGGCCAACAACTGTCCTTTAAGTCTCCTCCAAACCATGATGAAAATTCTGGAGGGAGTTGAACCGAAAATAGAAGACCCTAAATGAAGAGAACGCCCTTAGAGAGGAACAGTTCGGCTTTCAGCAGGTTTCAGTAGAAATTAAAGTGCTTCGATTAACTGAACACGCATCCCAAACATGAATCTCCAAAATTCAACAGCTGCCATGTTCCTCGATTGGCAAAAGGCCTTCGCTAAAGTATAGTTTGGATACCTAATCTGGAAATTACTCAGACAACCATGGCTGCCACGTACACAAAACTAATAGACAGCTTGCTGTCCAATAGGAACTTCACCGTGGAAATCGATGGAAAGTAACTAGCAGCAGTCTACCCATCACTGGAGAAAGACCCATCCTCGGAGAAAGACTTCGACTCAGTGTGCAGGAACTACTTTGGAGGGACGAAGTCAAGTACCTTGGCATCATACTGGACAGGAAGCTGCTCTACCACCATGGAATCATGGAAAATAAGGTGAAAGCTCAAAACCTCGCCAAAGCCCTCTTCCCTACTTCAGGAGCAAGAACGTCAAACAAGAGACCAAAAAAATTATGTACAAAACAACAGTTCTGCACGTCCTGGGGCACAACAAGTAGAACAACGCGATACCAGCTACAAATTGTGCAAAATAAAGTAATACACTGTATACCAAGAGCTCCACCTTGGGCACGAAACAGAGGCCTTCACGAGATATTGGAGCTGGTCTTATTAGACGATATAATCAGAAAATTCGCAGCTAAAGTTTATAATAAATCAGACAACATTAGAAAGAACTGTAGACGTAGACAGCATAGCAACTAGTAAATCTACACGCTGGCACAAGCAAAGAGTTCCACGCAGCTTGATAGAAGACCCAGTAGAATAGGCTCATCTCAAATAGTATAGGTCATTGATGTATAAATGTCCCCCTATATTCAAACCATTACGATAGATAGGATTGCAACATTAAGACAGTGGCGCCATTAATGATGTATAAATGTCCCCCTAGCCTTCCCTAGACTTACATGATTAGGAGAGACAGGACTCTAATATTAGGACTGTAGTGTTAGGGTTGTAATACATTGCAGACCTATATAAACAGTTAAACTATTATGTTAGATAGAAATGAACCTCATATGTTAGACAGATAGAGCGAATATTACAATAGGCACCCATGCTACTACGCCACCGTAAACTCGTGTGGACTAACAAAGATGGGAACGGAACGACGAACTGGCAACATGCTAGCAAAAATGAAGACAACCTGCGGAAGAAGAAGAAGAATTCCAAGAAGGAAGAAGAAACCACGATCTATGCAGGCGGACTGGCGGACATCTATGTCCAAAACGAATAACAATCCTGTTCTCCTAAAGCCAAATAAAGACTATCCAAAAAATCTAAATACCCTACGCACACAACCATACATGGCGTATCAGCAAAACCGACGGGCCTTTCACTAATATATGACACGACAATAAAAAGAAACAAAATAGAAATAATCTGGAGCTCAGTTCGTCAGCGACCCTGACGGTGGCAACACGTATGATCACCGAATCATTGCGCCCGTTGGACACTACCAACGGGCAGTACACCCGTGGACTCTTCGATCCAGAAGCGCTACTACCGCGAATTTATGTCACCAATGATTACGTAAGATGAGACTGCCATTTTTGTTCTGTTGTAGGCAGACTTAACGCAGCGAGCCACTTACCGTTGCAACGGCGATACCCAAAAATACGATAAGGAGTGAAATCTATAACTGCAAGTAAAGTGAGCGTAAATCACTACTGATACACACAAGCAGAGTTCCAAACTAGAACTCAAAATTCAGAAAGTGAGATAACAATTGTATTTGCGAAATGGCATCCTAAAGCTCCAATAAAAAGTCAGAAACTGCCTATGCAACTGCTATGGTGGACTAGCGGCCATCCCAGTTGGATGAACATGCACCGATCTCCGGAGTCTTAGTCTCCGAAAGGGAGCCTCCTGCGACACAGATAATGCGACCACCACTCTCTAAGTCGCTCTACATATCGCTGCAATGGCTGGATATTAGAAATTATGCAGAGGAGAGGATATGATGAGGAAATAAAGCGTATACGGGAAGCAATAGTGCACTACCATTTATATAACCTTTTAACGAACAATACGTGACTTGAATATAGCATCTAACACTGTGCAGTGGCGGGAGTTGTGCTTCGAGAACAAATTCTGGGGCAGTACAGAATACAGTGCAGGATCAAGTGAAGCCCTTAGTGAATATCTTCATTAGACTAGTTGAGGACCGTTTTCATAAAACTCAGTAACTTCAAAGTTTGCAAAAATGAATTATATTTGTATTCGTGTACTTCTAATTGGGACAATCCCTTTCAGTATACTGGTTTTATCGAAACTTACTTCGTGTCTGTTTAATATTGGACATAAAACGGTGAAATTTTCTAAACTCAACAGCGAAAAAAAGAAACGAATTTTCTCAAAGGCGAACCTCTATGTCTGTAGTAGATATTTATATTATGTTTTCGAAGTAAGAAGCTCACTACTTCCCAGTTGGGCGTCACAGTTACATGCCCCCAGATACTGTATTTGATACCACTGGAAAGCAATTGAGAAAACTTGAGACCATAACCATACTGTAACACTACGATGAGGTTCGGGGTCACAGTGGCACCTACATGGTTCGAGCAAGAACTAGCATATGTCCGATTTCAAGATCACTGCTATTAGATTAATGAAAAATAAGCTAATTAATGAGAAAGAAGCTACCATGCAAAATCCCTGAAGCTGTAACTCTTATTTTTAAGCAAAAGGACAAAGATAATTCCATCTGCGAAGTCAAACAACATATTGTGCACTCCAGTCATTGCTGAAGAGAAGAAAACTAACAAAGTTTCAAGGAGAATGGTCGATCACCTATAAAAGAACCTAGAAGCCAAACGAGGAAAAATAAAGAACCGAAGTATTGAAACTAAAGATATATTTTCATGCCCGAGAGTTCGAGAGTTCAATGGGCAGGCCATGGAGTGTTCTGATGAGCATGAGAAAGAAACTAATGAAGCACAATACCTTACTGAACTAGTTTATTGTTACTTGTTCAGTAGGTTAAAATAAACTGGAAATTACTGCTATAAAATAACTAATCTGTAGATGTTCAGCTTTGGGAAAGATTCTTGACTTTTAGATGTTCTTTATTTGCAACTGAAAACTGATAAAAATGTTTTTCCAGCGTCGTATTACATATGTGATGTTTATTTGTCGAATATATTAGGTTGGTGCGTAAGTTTGCAGCGTTTTCGTTTTGAGTGTTGGTATTTCGCTTGCTATGGGTTTATTTATCCATTGTCATTTTGTATTTGTGGTTCACTGTTGCTATTTTAGTAGACATACTGTCATATTGCCATTTGGAGATAGTGAACGGAGCAGTGGACGCTAGAAAATGGAGTGCCAACTGGAGAAATCGGAACATTACCGACATATTCTTTCGTTTCAGTTCAATAGAGACGTGACAGCAGCGGAGGCAGCGAGAAACATTTGCGCCGTGCATGGGGACAAAACCATTGGACAGAGCACGACAAGAAAATGGTTTCCTCGTCTTCAGGAGGATCATTTTGACATTAGTGACTCTCCACGTTTAAGAAGGCCTTCGGGGTTTGATGAAGATCGTTTAAACGCATTATGCACTATATGATCCATATCAGTGTATTCGAGAAGCGGTAAATGTGGTGAACTGTGATCATTGCACCATCGTGCGACATTTTCATGCACTGGGGAAGGTTCAAAAGTCGGATGTATGAGCACCGCATACTGTATGTCCAAATCACAAAAGTCAGCGGGTATAAAATGTGCATTTCTGCTCCCTCGTCGTCAATTAGTTCGTGAGTAACACCGACCACCCGTTTCCCGTATCGTTACTGGTAACGACAATTGGTCTCTTTATCCTAACGTAAGGATAAGAAAAAAGCAGAAACTCCTCCCTAAAAGACAAGCGAGCATCCACAAAAGATAATGTTATGCATCTGGTGGAACCGCGACGGTGTGATTACGTATTACTTCCACGAGGTGTAACCATCACTGCTGACAATTATTGCCAACAGCTGAGATGTCTTTCAGGCACAATCCAAGAGCAACGAACAGCAAGATTACTTGAAGTGATACTACACCACGATAACGCCCGGTCGCATTCTGATAGACTGACAAAAAGTGTGGTGTCACCGCCAGACACCACACTTGCTAGGTGGTAGCCTTTAAATCGGCCGCGGTCCGTTAGTATACGTCGGACCCGCGTGTCGCCACTATCAGTGATTGCAGACCGAGCGCCGCCACACGGCAGGTCTAGTCTAGAGAGACTCCCTAGCACTCGCCCCAGTTGTACAGCCGACTTTGCTAGCGATGGTTCATTGTCTACATACGCTCTCATTTGCAGAGACGACAGTTTAGCAGAGCCTTCAGCTACGTCATTTGCTACGACCTAGCAAGGCGCCGTATTCCGTTGCTATAATCACTTCAAGAATGTATTCTGAACACATAATATTGTGAATCATGTACCGTCAAGAGCGACGTTCATCATTAATGGACTTAAGTTAAGTACCATACTAATTATGTCCGCTTTCTGAATTCTCATTCCTTGTCGTTCCAGACCTCACGTCAGCATAGTTTTTCCCTCTTCACGCCAGCCTGCGTGAGCTGAAACGAGTGCATTTCGGCCTCCACTCGTAACACGGTGTTGGCTCTTCTGCTAACACAAAAAAAGCACTATACCGGAGATGGGTTAGGAAATCATTCCGCACCCGTTTCTTGTGCCCGATCTTGTGCCGTCAAAGGTTCATCTTCTCCGCTCTCTACCTTTAAGGAACTTCCTATCCGGATGAAAATGCGGCCCGAATATGGATCAACCCATTTCTCACCTCAAAACCATGTGATTTCTACAGTCGCGGTATCGAAAAGTTAACCCAATGTTGGCAGACTGTTGTAAATAGTGAAGCAGAATATATTACTGATGACTAAACCCTCTGTTATCTGATAAATGTAACGAATCTGTGCACCAACACAATAGCCGGCCGCTGGTGGCCGAGCGGTTCTGGCGCTACAGTCTGGAACCGCGCGACCGCTACGGTCGCAGGTTCGAATCCTGCCTCGGGCATGGATGTGTGTGATGTCCTTAGGTTAGTTAGGTTTAAGTAGTTCTAAGTTCTAGGGGACTTATGACCTCAGCAGTTGAGTCCCATAGTGCTCAGAGCCAACACAATAAATCTGTAAGACATCAGCAATGTATACTATTTAGGTAATCCAATAAAGTGTGTTTCGTGAAAATAATGTTTCTTTGTAGTTGTTGACATTTGTGAAGCGATTAGTCTGCAGAGTTTACGAACGCTTGCTCTCGGTGCAGCCTCGCCTCTGATGCATTCGTGCACTGGCCCTGCAGCTGCCCCGCAGTGGGCAGCGGAGACGGACACGTGCAACCTGGGCGGCAGCGCCGGCGTGCTGTTCGCGCAGCTGTTGGCAACCCTGGCGCAAGCGCAGTGCCTGCTGTCAGACCGCGGCGCCTACCCGCCCGACACCCTGAGCCCGCTACCGGAGTACGACTTCGTGGTGGTCGGCGCCGGGTCCGCCGGGTCCGCGGTGGCAGCTCGCCTCTCGGAGAACCCCGACTGGAGGGTGCTGCTGCTCGAGGCAGGCGGGGACCCGCCGCCCACCTCAGACATCCCCGGACTCTTCCCCTCACTGGCAAAGACAGAGGTATGTGAGTCCCAGAGAGCTGCTCAGATGTACAGATTCTTGAACACACGGCACTGTTCAGTAAGTACTTCACCAGCAGATACACTGCTTGCAATAAAATTGCATCATCGAGTAATAATACAATTTTACTTGTCGTGAAGGGCGAGCAACATGGTAATCAGGATGCTGATGTCTCAAATCTAAAAGGAAAAAAGATCTGATTCCTGTCCAAGGTCAAAGGACAGGAGAGTGAATGAACAATGTGATGAGTGTTACAAGGTTGTCTGTAAATAACAATGGGTGTCATCATGTGAGATGGAGAGCGAGTAGAAATTGATTTGTAACACACCTCTTTGTAAGTGATAACTAACTAATTATAATATGGTTAAATTGTGAATGGTAAACGAATATTTTTGTGTTAGAATGTCTTTTGCAAGTAAACAAACTAAAAAATACACAGGGTGTAACAGGTATAAGTGCACATATTTTTGTATGCGGTAGCTTAATATGTACAAACATTAGTGTGTTGGGTGTTTTTTCTGTGTCGAACAGTCTTCCCACAACCTCTTGTTTATGACCTAATGTTTTCTGCATGGCGGTATCAGGACTATCAATGAATGATACCTGGAAATGTAGACTGCCCATTTTGCATTCTTGTGTCCACACCTCAATACCTGACTTGCCACTGTGGGAAAAATGAACATTAGTGGTATTACACAACATAAAAACATACAATTTGTAACAGCTACAAATATTAGTCTGAAAATGACTTAAATACTAATATAATGTTGTTCCCCACACCATTCTGAGTCATCAATATAAACATTTGTACTTATCTCCATTACATCCTGTATATGTTTTCATATTTCTTACATAGGTAATACATAATTACAACTTATGCGTAACTTGATTATGACATACAAAAATTAGGCTTTATTTTCAACAGTGTCTGTGGATTTCACACTAAGTCGTTATTAATATTGTTTAAATATTTTACATTTAATCACAATACTGTTGTTACAATCACTTTTGGTTTAAAAGACTCCATACGCATAATATGCTTTCCTAGAGCACATACCACATACAGATTAAAAATATATAGCCTACGTTCGTCAAATGTTTGTTACAGTATTGTGTAAAAATTTGGAGAAAAACCAGTCAAGAGCTTTCCAACATTTTTGGTAACATCATTAATCAGTGACTCGCCTTTATATAATAGTGTAGATCACTTATTTATGTTATCATATATATTTTTAAAAATGTAGCCTATATGCATCTGAACATTTATCAGGTATATCATATAAAAAGTTGAAGAAAAATGCTCACAAATTTTTCTAGGTTTCTGCTAACAACTTTTTCCATTTATATGTTATCAGATATATATTCGTACGTGATAGATATTTAAAAAATATGTAGCTTATCTCCATCTAACCAGTTTAAATAGCCATTTCCTGCCCCTGAGACATAGGCTGTTCTGCAGGGAGGGTTACTTGGCGGGCCGATACTGTTCCCTCCAACATGCCTGTCATGCAGAGCAGCCTGTATACCAAAGGCAGGATAAACAGTTTTTTGCCCAAAGCTCCAGTCCTATCTGAACTCGGGCATCATAAAACCCGCAGTGCTGATTTTATCCCAGATTTGATTGAAATGCTTTCTACTGCACTGTTAATTGATTTTATGTGCACAGGGTGAAAACATTGAAATATCTCGAAAATTTCACATCGGATCAAAAAATGCTATGATTCCAATTTGTTTGTCACCGAAGGGGACATTCCACAATACCACACTCGACCCTTCAACCCATCTCATGCGTCGGTGATGGGGGCCAACTTTGAAATCTCAATGGGAACCCCCACTTTTTGTTACAGGTTACAATTCTACGGCCAAATCGACCTGTTTCGTCTGAAGCATTTTCTTTGTTTCATCACAGATGGCGCTGTAATCGGGGTAACAGAAATGGCCCTTGAATATCCAGTGGTATGTGGAAACCCACCTCCATACCACGATGGTGAGACAACAGTATTTCGTAACTTACAATTGGAAACGCCATTTGAAACGTTGTATTTCTCCGGAATATCGAACAGGGCACTGTGGCCATGTATTTCCAATCTACGATGTATCATAACTATGACTGGAATTCACGTATCGTGCAGATCCAGAGCAGATAGCGGCCCTAAACACTACAATACTTTCGCGGTGTTTATTGCCTGAAGACATAGCTATTATTTGAGAAAAGACGTGCAAGTGGACGATAAATGTTGCAACAACAGAAGAAAAGATTGAAGTGGTCCTGATTTACGTAGAACGTAGGCGAAATGTTGAAGCTGCTGTTACCCTGAAGTCCCTCGTTTTCGGAGAAAGCTCGCTCTCGCTCGTTCTTTTACCAAGTTGCTAGCGCCTTTATGTGTGGTAGCAGTGCACAGACCGGCAAAAGGAAACAAAACAAACGTGTTACAGGAGAAGCTAATGAAGTAGCTGTACTAGTGGCAGCTTTCCGCAACTCACGGGTAAGCACCCGGCAATTATACCGCGAATGCGGTAGAAAATACTGTGACAATACTCCATCGTCATTAAGTTTCAATCATACTACGTCTCACTGCATCAAGTACTTCATGGCGACGATTTTCGTAACCAATTAGTGTTTTGTGACTGGGCACGTCAACAAATGCAAACGACTCCCACGTTCTTTGCCGATGTACTATTTCCCGCTGTGTCTACATTCACAAACCATGGTAGCACTAACCGGCACAACAAGCATTACTGGAATGTAGACAATCCCTACTGGTTACGGCTCGTTGCCAATCAACATCCTTAGTTGACTAACGTATGGCGTGACAGCATGCTGAACAAACTCATTGGTCCATATTTTATCGACAGCGTGGTGAATGGACGCAAATATCTAACATTCTTGGAATAGGAACTACTGCAGGATGTTAGCCTGGACGTTCGAAAACGTATGTGGTTTCAGAGTGACGGCAGCCCAGCGCTTTACACAATTAAAATGCAGATGGTATTAAACCGTCTTTACACTGGTCGGTGGATCGGCCCGCTGTGTCACCGGATATGACGTCGCCGGATTTGACGTCGACGGATTTCTTGCTGTGGGGATGTTTAAAAGATAAGATGTACCAGCAAGGGCCAAAAGGTCGTGAAGACATGGTCATCCGTATCAGAAACGCCTGTGCTGGCACTTCTGCAGATGTGCTTCTGTCCTATGTATGGTCGTTTTAAAAGCGGATCACTAAATCTATTAAAGTTGGCAGTACAACTTTCGAGGACTCATTATAACAGGAAAAGTAAAATAGCCTTCGCCTCAAGCCATGGCCACAGTGCCGCGTTCGGTAGTCGACATGTGGGAAGAATACCACGGTGCGAGTGGGGTTCCCTATTAGAAGGCATGAAATACTTGCCTGTCCTACCCTCGCAGCATGGAGTTGGGTTCCACATGCCATTGGATATTCGAAGGCCATTGAGCAGCATGTTCTAAATTACGACTGAGAACCCATTTCTATTCCTCCAACTACAGCTCCATCTGTGGCGAAACAAAGAAAATAATTCAGACAAAATGTATGTTGATTTTTCATAGAATCGTAATCTTTAATAAAAAACGGGGGTCCTCAGTGAAGATTTCAAGTTTGTGTTCCCCCACTCCGGCCACCTTGAGGTGGAGTGGGGGCCGAGTGTGGTAACATTGGATGTTCCCCTCCGAGACAAAAGAATACCACCGTGCCGAAACCCCTAAGGATAGAAATTAAAATTTGGAGAAGGTGTGCATGTTATCCTGTTTAAGAAGGGATTTTTTGAAATTCCAACCCTAAGGAGATAGGAGATGAAAGGTGTTTTAGAAAAATGTCGCTATTAAGGCAGTTTAGAGGCTAGACCTACGAAAATTGGTGTTTCGTTTATTGGTCAGAAATGAAAAAATACGGAATTCAGCGTTTTTGTAGATTTAAACATAAGGGGGTGAAACAGTGGGTGATACATTTATGAAAATGTATCATTATTAAAGAACTTCCAAAGTATTTGTAAAGGTACATCTATGAACATTGCTATTTGACTTATCGCACAAATAAAAAAAAAAATACGATTTTCCATGTTTTTGGAAATTGAACCCTAAGAGGGTAAATAGGGGATAAGATTTTTGTATGAAGATATTTTATTATGAAAGCATTTTTAAAGCTAAATGAACGAAAACTTAAATTTGGCTTCTCAGTTAGAAATAAAAAAAATTGTGTTACACTGTTTTTGGAAATTCAGCTTCTAGGGGGGTGAAATAGAGGATGAAACGTCTTTTGAATATACTTAATTTCGAATGCTTTTTTAAATATAAATATTTGAAAACTGGTGTTGTGCATCTCGTTTAGAAATGAAAAAAACGTGTTTCACTTTTTCTGAAATTCAACCCCTAAGGGGGTGAAACCCTGATTCACTGACTCATCATCGCCCAGCTCAAACCGCTATGGATAGATACTAGAAGTTTTCACTGCATGTGGACCTTATACTGTAAGCGCCGTTTAAGAAGGGATTGTCAGAAATTCCACTCCTAAGGGGGTGAAATAGGGGATGAAAGGCTTTTTCGAATTCCTTCGCTGTTAAGGTAATTTTGAAGCTAGGTCTACGAAAATTGGTATTTGGTTTCTCAGTAAGGAAAAAAATACGTGTTCAGCATTTTTGAAAATTCAACCACTAAGGGGGTAAAATAGTGGGTGAAAGTTTGTTTGAAAATAAGTAATTACTAAAGAACTACTAAAGGATTTGTGAAGCTTCATCTATGACAACTGGTATTTGACTTCTGTGTTAGAAATAAAAAAAATACGCCTTTCGGTGTTTTTGGGAATCCAGCCTCTAAGGCAGTGCAATAGGGGATGAAAATTTTTAAGAAAATATTTCGTTTCATTAAAAAATATTGAAGCTATATTGATGAAAACTAGTATTCCACTTCTCTGTTAGATGTAAAGAAATACTTGGTAGTCGATGGAAGTTGCTTTGGAAACATCTCTACAAGAACGCAAAAGGCATGATTAACAAAAAATTTGGGCTCCAGCTACCAGAATCGTTTTTTGTTCAGAAGTGCATTCGGAAAATACCATGTTTATATGGTCTTAATTAGAATGGAAAGCTTAGAAATGTTTACAGTTTGAGAACAACATAAAAATTCGATGAAATAAAAATAAAATCTATGAAGGTCATACAGTACAAGCAAGCGAAGCAGCGTTCACCAAGTTATTATATACGTATATAGACAGTACAGTAGCGAGAATGCATGGTTAAATTTGTATGTGATTTGGTGGTACACAGAGTGCAAAATTTAGTATGTAGAATTGCCATATCTAGTAGCACAAATGTTCGTAACCTGACTGGACATGCAGTGAAACTGAGCTTGGGTTAATCATACAGGTGTGTGACGGCATGATGCCTTGGTTTTATGCCAATTTCAACAATAGTCCCTTGGCAAACCATGAACAGGTGTTTCCATTGAGTGAGAGATTTGAGAGCTTCCTGGTCACGAAACAGTCCAACATTCTCTACATAGAGGTAGGTCAGTACAGCACAGGCAAGATGTGCTTTGGCGTTATTTAGTTGAATGGAAACATGACGGAGACCTTAAAGATAGGACACAGCCGCCAGTCTTAACACGCCAGAAATGTGTGGCACCTATCCATCTTTCCAACAATGAGAACCAGAGGGGATCATGTGTGCCGTGTGCTACCCAGTACCATTACGCCAGGTGTTGGGGCCATATGGTGATGACGAATAGCAGTCTTGTAATATGGTGCGAACGAAGGAACACTGCCAGCAGAGTTGACATTCGGATTCTGAAAAGACTGTTGTTTAGTTGGCACAATACTATTAATTCTATTCGACGATGCCTAGTTAATTTCGTTTATTTTGTTAGCGACGCCACTCTGGTTTTCTTCTATTAGGATATGTTGAAGCCGACTACCAAACGATTCTAACTGCCACCAACATACATTGCGCATAAGGACCACGAAGATAAGATACGAGAAATTTGGGCTCATACGGAACCATATACACAGTCGTCTTTCCCTCTCTCTATTTGCGAGTGGAACAGGAAATGACTAGTAGAGGTACAGGGTACCCTTCACCACGCACCGTACGGTGGCTTGAGGAGAATCTATGTAGATGTAGATGTAGACGAAGGAGGACACCACAGGCCGAAAGTGGTAGTCCGATGACAATTTTGGCAATCTTAGAGAAACAAATGCTGTTTTTCCATCCCGAATCTCAGAAAGACAAATTCAGTTATGTAGGGGCTGACCAACTCCTCCCACCTTCGTTAATACCATAAAAGACGTCGTGAGGCCGGAGGTTTCGCCCAAGAATGCATGTGCGAATATAGAGTGCTAGCAGTGAAGCCGCAGAGAGAGCTGTTTTCCTGCTGCTGAAATATATTCGCACGCCGCTCCGCATCAAATACAGTGTATTTGCTATCAGCCAAGGAAGTGTTTTATGTATTCTTCATAGTCATAATTACCACACTTTCCACATTTCTCTACATCGAGACCTGCACTTATTAGATTATTCAACTGGTAAGGACAATCTGTGTGAAATAAGGCACTGACACAGGATGGTGAGAGAACTGCTGAGGCTGCACTATATGACTAGCACAATATATGCGACAGGCTAAATAATCTTAGATTTCTAGAAGAAAATAATAGTTTCGACTCTAAAGAAGGCAGTTGCTGATTGGTGTGAATACTAACGCACCATCGGTTTAATAAGTCATGGCTGCAATATATTGAGACGAATTATTTACAGAAGAATGGAAAAACTAGTACAAGCCAGACTGTGGGAAGATCAGTTTGGATGCCAGAGAAATATAGAAACACGCGAGGAATACTGACTTGAACGACGTATCCTAGAACACAGGTTGAAGAAAGGCAAACCTACTTATATAAAAGTTGCAGATTTAGGGAACCCTTTTGAAAATATTCACTGGAGTACATTATGCAAATTCTGAAGGTAGCAAGAACAAAACACAGGAAACGAAATGATACCTGCAACTTGTTCAGAAACTAGACTACAGTCATAAGAGTCGAAGGACGCGAAAGGGAAGTCGTCGTTAAGAAGGGAACGGGAGAGATTGTGGCCTTCCTCCAATATTACTCACTCTGCGTATTGAACAACCAGTAAACGAGAAATATGAAACGGAAATTAAAGTTCATTAAGAAAAAAATTTAAGGGTTGCCGAAAGCATTGTAATTCTGAAGGAGAGGGCAAAGGATTCGGTTGAACAGTTGAACGGAATGGAAAAGAGATTCTAAGATGAATATAAACGGTTGGTAATGGACTGTAATCGAATCTAATCAGAGCAATGCTGAGGGTATTAATCAGGGAATGAGAAACCAAAAGTAGTAGATGAATTTTTTATTTGGGCAGTGAAAACAACTTACGAAATAGAGAGGATACATGCACGCAAGAGATAGCAAGAAAAGCATTTCTGAATTACAGGAATTTATTAACATCTAATATAAATCGAATTGTTGGCAAAACTTTTCTAAAGGTATATGTCTGGAGTGTAACCTTGCACAGAAGTGAAGTGTGGATGGTAAGTGTTTCTGACAAGAAGAGAATAGAAGCTTTGAAATCTGGCGCTAAAGAAGAATACTGAAGAATGGATGGCTGGATCGTATAACAGAAGAGCAGGTGGTGAATAGAACTGGAGAGAAAAGAAATTCATGGCACAACTTGACTAAAAGAAAGCATCAGTTGCTGAAGCATCAGGGAATTGTGAACTTGCTAATATAAGTAGGTATGGGTGGTAAAAATGGTAATGCGAGAAGAAGACTTGAAGATTCAACAGGATGTAAATTGTGGTAATTACGCAAAGATGAAGAGGCTTACACAGGACAGACTAGCACGGAGAGCTGTGTCAAAGAAGTCTTCGGATTCAACATCACAACAGCAACAATAACAAATTACAGGGGTACGAAATGATTCGATTACATAGGCGCAGTAAAAGTAAAGCCGATAGTAGAACTGCATATCAGTGATAGGAGAGCATGGAAATACAATCAGCCAACATAGTAGAGTGTTTACAAAATACGACTGAGATACATCCTGGAATATTGTTCATGTATGTGGGACCCGCACCAAATACACCTAACAAGAGATACAGAACGTGCACCACGCTAGGTCACAGGTTTGTTTGATCCATGGGAGAGTGTCACAGAGATGCTGAAGAAACTAAACTCGCAAGCGTTTAAGGGAGACCCAAACTATTCAGAGAAAACCTACTTTGTTTGAAGAACCGGATTTATAAAATGTATCGGGGACGATACTATATCTTCGGCGAAGTACCTCTCCCTTAGGGATGGCGACAACAAGAGGTGTTTAAACAGTGGCTTTTCGCCATACTTGAACGACAGTAAGCCTAATAATGGTAAAGTGACAGTACTGTCCGCCATGCTGTTTGCAATGGTTTGAAGAGTATGCGTGTACAAGTAGAAATAGGTAGTTCATCCCATCAAAGTAGATAAGTCAAGTGGAAAATCTAATTTTATTTTCCTCTTCCTAAGTCCTGTTTAAGAGTGAATGAGATCTGTGTAAATATATTTGAGATATCATTTGAAGTATAAAATATATATTTTTGGTTTAACAATATTTACATATTTTACCATCTTTTTTTTTTTTTACAGAGCATCTCAAATCCTCTATTTCCACTTTTCTCTAACCTTCCACAGCTCTTCAGAAATGTTCTTCTCTGTTATTAACGACTGGATCCCATAAATCTAAGTACTTACTTGCCACCCTTTTCCTGCTTCCAGATGGTACTCAGTCCAAAACATACATTAGAAACTTCTTCTTGCATCGATTTGATACACTCATAATGTTCTCATAATACTGCATTGTTTCTGTTGAATAAAATCAATAATTCAGTTTTGGACATACATTCTCACTCTTACTTCGTTTTTTTAAATATATATTTTCTGATGTCTTCAGAAATTTGTATCTGCATATTGAGTCGAAAGACAGGTTTGGTGCAGCTCTCCATGCTACTGTACCCTGTGCATTCGTCTCTGAACAACTACTGCAACCTACATCCTTCCAAATCTACTTACTGTATTCATGTCTTGGTCACCCTCTACAACTTTTACACACACCCTCCCGCCCCTCCCCCCCCCCCACACACACACTTCCGTCCAGTACTAAATTAATGATCCCTTGATGTCTCATAATGTTTCCTATTAACTGACCCCTTGTTTTAATCAAGTTGTACCACAAATTTCTTGTCTCCCCAATTCTGTTCGATAACTCCTCATTAGTAACATGATCTACCCATCTACTTTTCAGCATTCTTCTCTAGCACCACATTTCAAAAGCTCCATCTGTCATTACCATGCTTTCAATTTAATGAAGGAATAGTCATCTTCCCAAATTTTTTTTACCGATTTCCTTGTCTTCTTTCCCATCGTTTATAATTTCCCCCTACATTTTCCTGTTTGTCAGTAGCTCCCATTATTGTTATCCCGTCTTCTACCACTAAATCCTCAGTTTTTTCACCGATCACCAAGTATCTCGATTGAATTTTAACCCGATTGTTAAATATTCAGGTTACATACTCTACATCTCCACAGGACTGGTCTAAAGTTAGTAGGCTTTTGCAAATCACGTTGAGTGTAATATATAATCATTTATTGGCCTCCACATATCATATATATTTTTGCTTTCAATGCTGTAGAGTTTATTGTGGCGGTAATGTATGTAAAATACAACATCCTAGACGTAATCTTGTTGTAAAACGAAATCCGTGCGTTAAATATTTGGCAGTTTTGGTTTCTGATATTACGTTTGGGCTGTGTTTATTTTGATTCACCTCCACATTTTCTAAAGCCTACAAATTTGCTGAAAGTACATTATGATAGGCTTTTTCTATAAGTACAAGCACCAGAGAAGTAGTCTGTGCTGGAAGCACTTTCTGTTGACTTATTTGCTGAAGCCAAAAAACGTGATGAGTTGTCGATCTATTAGCTCTAAGGCCTTATGTTCCTGAGCCTCAATTTTTTTTCTTCAAACTAAAAACTGAAATAAAAGATCTTGTTTAGGTGGACTGGTCGTATCTGACGGAAGTAAACAGTCGTGTCTGCCAACTGCAACCTGGCGGGAGGTGTGCCTACCCCCGCGGCAAGGTCCTGGGGGGCAGCAGCTCCATCAACGGCATGGCCTACTTCAGGGGCAGCCCGCAGGATTACGACTCGTGGGCGGCGCTAGGGAACCGCGGCTGGTCCTACCGGGAGGTGCTGCCCTTCTTCAAGAAGCTGGAGACCTTCGACGGGGAGGAACTGCAGAGGAGACCGCAGACGGCAGCTCTGCACGGGTGCGACGGCCCCATCCAGGTGTCAAAGACTCAGCGTCTGGACCCTGCTATCGATGCACTGGACTCTGCAGCCGATGAATTAGGCTACAAGCTCGTCGAAGATTTCAGCACCGAGCCAAACATCGGGTTTGGTCAGGCGTACGCATCCATCAAGAATGGGTCGAGGTGGAGTACAGCCCGTGGATACTTAATGCCAGCTAAGGAGAGAGCGAACCTACATGTCGTTAAGTTTGCGCTCGTAACCAAAGTGCTGATCGAATCCACGAAAAAGATAGCTTACGGTGTACAGTTCCTGAAGCAGGGGAAGATGCACGAAGTTAGAGCGACAAAGGAAATAATTCTTTCAGCAGGGGCTGTCAATACACCTCACTTGTTAATGCATTCCGGCATTGGACCAAAAGCTCATTTGGAGGGAATTGGTATACCTGTGGTAGCGGACCTCAAAGTGGGTTACAATCTTCAGGATCACGTAACATATGTCGGTATGTATTTCACAAGGAAGCCACTGCTGAAAATGGTGCCTGAAGAGGGTATATTTCAATACCTAATGAACAGGACAGGTCCTCTATCAACTACCGGAATCACTTCATACGTAGGATTTATACGGACGGATGCAGCGTCACGTGATGCTCCTGGGATTTCTGAAGCCGATAGGAGTAACCACCCAGACATACAGTTATTCTTTGAAATGGTGCCGAGCGGCACTGGCGATAGAGTGGCCAAAATATTCAACTACGAGGAAGAAGCGATGGACCCTGTGGTCAAACTGATAGCGCGAAAAGATGCAATTATACCGATGACGGCGCTCGTGGCACCGAGGAGTCGGGGGCGCATAAGGCTGAGGAGCGCAGACCCGACGCAGCCGCCGCTGATCGACTCCGGCTACCTGGAAGACCCGCGCGACCTCGAAAACCTGCTGTCCGGCGTGGCGTTCGCCTACCGTATGGGCTCCACGGAGGCGATGCGGCGCGCAGGCTTCGCCGTCGAGGACCACCCACTGGAGGCGTGCAGCCACCGGAGGCGGCTGACGCCGGATTACTGGCGCTGCGCTGCGCCCTACGTGGTCAGCCCGGCCTTCCATCCCGTGGGCACCGCCAAGATGGGCCCCTCGAGCGACGTTGACGCAGTCGTCGACGCGAGGCTGAGAGTCCACTGCGTGCGCAACCTGCGCGTGGCCGACGCGTCCGTCATGCCGCTCATTGTGCGTTGCAACACCAACGTGCCGACAATCATGATCGGCGAGAAGTGCGCCCACATGGTAGCCCAAGACTGGGGGCACTAAGCAGCACAGAGCTGTGATGCAGGTCCCTTGATCTTGGGTAGCTCACAACGACTGGTGTAAGTAGGCTGTTTAAGTTTTTGCCGGCCAGTGTGGCCGAGCGGTTCTAGGCGCTTCAGTCTGGAACCGCGCGACCGCTACGGTCGCAGGTTCGAATCCTGCCTCGGGCATGGATGTGTGTGATGTCCTTCGGTTAGTTAGGTTCTAAGTTCTAGGGGACTGATGACCTCAGATGTTAAGTCTCATAGTGCTCAGAGCCATTTGAACCATTTTTGTTTAGGTTTTTATGTTGGTAACGCCACGTAGCGCTCTGTATGAAAATCACTGACTGTGCTATGTGCAGTCTGTGGCTGGTTGGCATTGTTGCAATATTCTCTATTGTAGTATTGGGCAGTTGGATGTGGACAGTGCATAGCGTTGCGCTATTAGAGGTGAGCCACCAGCAGATTCTAACTACTGAAGGCGCTAACTACTGATGAAAGATTTTGATAGAGAACAAACAATGTATTTACCTTAATAGTGTTCAAAAGTCACAATATATATATTACTTCATGACATCCAGTCTTACAAATTTACTCTTTCTGGCGGACACACATCCAGATCATCCGCTCTCAAAACTCCGCCATCTCACTCCCCACATCCACCACTGCTGGCGGCTCACCTCCAACTGCGCAACGCTATGCGCTGTTCACATTCAACTGCCCAACACTACAATAGAGAATATTTCAACAATGCCAACCAGCCACAGACTGCACACGGCACAGTCAGTGATTTTCATACAGAGCGCTACGTGGCGCTACCAATATAAAAACCTAAACAGCCTACTTACACTGGTTTGCCCACTATCTGGCATCACTGCCAAAGATGTTATTGTGCATGCTGCTTAGAATATAATTCGAAACCTACATCGCAAAAATAATTATTACAGAAAAACTAGCAAAGGAAGCGTGTTTCCCCTGTAATCATGTTACCGGCAAGTACCAACGGTAGTTGTGACAAAAAATGTACCAAAAGTTCCTTCCAGTGTATACGAGGTGTGGCTAGAAAAAAACCGGACTAGTACTGGTGAAACAATAAAACGAATGCAATAAGGCTGAAAGTCGCGTGGCCTGTCACGCGACTCTCGCTCCGCCTACTGCTCGAGTTTCATCTGCCTCCTGCACTCAGTCTGCCCGTGGCGTCTGTTTTAAGTAGTTGACGTTTTGTCTGTGCGTCGGAAAATGTTGAGTGTACAGAAAGAACAGCGTGTTAACATCAAATTTTGTTTCAAACTAGGAAAATCTGCAAGTGAAACGTTTGTAATGTTACAAGAAGTGTACGGCGATGATTGTTGATCGCGAACACAAGTGTTTGAGTGGTTTAAACGATTTAAAGATGGCCGCGAAGACACCAGTGATGACACTCGCACTGGCAGACCATTGTCAGCAAAAACTGATGCAAACATTGAAAAAATCGGTAAACTTGTTCTACAAGATCGCCGTTTAACAATCAGAGCAGTGTCTGAGTTAACAGGAGTTGACAAGGAAAGTGTTAGGCAGATTCTTCATGAAAGTTTCAACATGAACAAAGTGTGTTCAAAAATGGTTCCAAAGTGTCTCACAATTGAACAGAAGGAACGCCGAAGAATGATTTGTTCTGACATCCTGGAAAACATTGAAAGTGATCCCACCTTCTTACAAAATGTTATTACTTGCGATGAATCGTGGTTTTTTACTTACGATCCTGAAACTAAACGCCAATCGATGCATTGGAAAACTCCTGGTTCTCCACGACAAAAAAAAGCACGAATGTCAAAATCGAAATTCAAGGCAATGATGATTGTTTTTTTTGACATCAAAGGGATTGTGCACATTGATTGGGTACCAGAGGGACAAACAGGGAACCAGCATTACTACATTAGCGTCCTGGCTACCCTACGTGAGCGAGAACGGAGAAAACGGAACGATTTGTGGAGAAAAAAGTCATGGATCCTTCACGAAGACAATGCCCCAGCTCACAGTGCGTTGTCAGTGAAGACGTTTTTGGCAAAACACAACATTCCCATCTTAGATCATCCACCCTACTCACCTGATTTGGCCCCCTGTGACTTTTTTCTTTTCCCTAAAGTCAAGTCAGCTTTGAAAGGAACTAGATTTGAGACTGTTGAAGCAGTAAAAGAAAAAGCGACGGAAGTAATGTATGGACTTACCGAAAATGATCTGCAGCATTGCTATGAACAGTGGAAAATTCGTATGGAGCGGTGTAGAGACCGAGGAGGAGAGTACATTGAAGGAGATAACATGAAATTGTAAATAATTGTAAATAAATGTTTTTTCCAGCATCAGTCCGGTTTCTTTCTAGCCGCACCTCGTACATACCCTCGTGTGAACAATTTTTTCTCAATTTCCTACTACAACGAACTGCGCAAACAACTCTCGAGAAGTGCGGAAATTATTGCGAAGGAGTTAACTTTGCTTGTGCAGATGAGAAAACCACCACGATATCTTCCAACAAACACATTCGTCCACTGGGATTACATAGGCTTACAAACCCACCAAGGAAAAGGTCTGCTTTTAAGTTGGACATACCTTATAAGTACCAAATTTGATTTAATTATTTGTGTAACGCTACGACACTTCCGCCATCTCGTGTTGTTACTCATGTAGCTTGGATGACCCATATTCCTTTAATATATTCTCATCAGCTTGGCTGTTACAGAGAACAGAATGCACTAGATACTTCCTTAAATGTCATATGCTCTAATTGCTCACAACCTTCGCAAATTTCTGATTATAAAATTAGTTATCAGCATACAGAGAAGATTTTCCGGTTGTGCTGCTGTCTGGTTGTGCCACTATACAAGTCGGAGAGACAGCTGTGTGTTTTTGTGCGCCAACACTAAGCAACCTACGAGATACTTACCCCTAGTATTTCTCACTGTATGAACGCGTGTCACCGCAGAGTACCTGCAGTGGAGGCTGAAAATGGCGTATTTTCTATCGATGTTCGATAACATTACAAATGAACTGAAGATCTGCAAATGAAAAGAACAGAAAAAGTCAAAGCGATATTTGTGAAGTGGATACTAGGAAAAACAGTGCCATCCTGACTTACGTAGGAGCTCATGAAAGAGACATACTTCATGGAGAACATAAGATAACTGGATAGCTTCTGCAGGGCCACATCAGGAAAGGATTACCATAAACGACCAGAGGAAGAAGAAGGTAAAACTAGAACTCTGAAACACACCAGCCATGCTGGATGACAGCTGGGCCAGAAAGTGTAGAAATGAGAGGAAACGTGTGTGCTAGGTGGACTAACAAGGGGAGGCCGCCAATTGTGAAATTCAGATTCGATTCATACTGCGTATAATAAAAGCTCATGGCCAGACGTGTAATGTGGCAAAGCAGCAAGATGCACTTCTCAGCCGTTGTCGAGAAAATCGACAGTTAAAAGAAACCGTTCCGGTGAAATACTCTTTACGATTAATAACTCTTCACAGCGTCGTGGCGCAGCGATAAGCGCTCGGGT
Organism: Schistocerca nitens; assembly: GCF_023898315.1. Taxonomy (NCBI): domain Eukaryota; kingdom Metazoa; phylum Arthropoda; class Insecta; order Orthoptera; family Acrididae; genus Schistocerca; species Schistocerca nitens. Next base: position 620,440,971 of record NC_064618.1, read on the forward strand.
TTGTAATCCGAAGGTCGCCGGATCGAATCTCGCACCATGCAACTCTTTTTTTTTAGTATTTGTTTTTTGTAAATATATAATTCCCGGCAATCAGTTGCAACAATTATGCATATAATAAGTTGTTGAAAGTCGTTTGTCGTGGAAAAACTGGCGACTTCGAACATCATTATGTTTTCCGCAATCAAAATTGTATTTCACAAATGTTGTTAATTGTCTGCATAATGTTAACCACGTATAGTTAACGGAAGACGTAGAAACGATATTCCGAAATTCGTATAGCGTAAGTCAAACGTTCGAATTAGAATAGAGACCCCACGAACACAAATTCGCTGTGGCAGGTATGAAATATAAACTCCGTTACTCGCTCGTTACACTTGAAGGACAGATGTTGAATGGGCCGAAACGAGCCGCCGCATAACAGCGTACTTGCCTGCTAACTTCGAAAGAAGGTAGATGCGGTCCCTAGCGCAACTTATAACATCGTCGAAAATCAGTGCGGACGGGAGAGCTTTGGTACATCCTGTTAAAAAAACGGAAAAATGGAGGCGGTACAATTGGAGAGCGATCCGCCTTCACCAACATGCATAAGCAATTCATTAATAGTATATATATATATATATATATATATATATATATATATATATATATATATATATATATATATATATATATATATATATATTTATTACAAAAAACTGAAAAACTAATAATAAAAAAGTTGCATGGCGCGAGATCCGATCCAGTGACCTTCGGATTAGGAACCCGAGCACTTACCGCTGCGCCACGACGCTGTAGAAAACCAATAATCGTAGAGAGTATTTCACCGGAACGGTTTCTTTTAACTGTCGATTTTCTCGATAACGGCTGAGATGTGCATCTTGGTGCTTTGCCACATTACACTTCTGGTCATGAGCTTTTATTATGCGCAGTATGAATCGAATCTGAATTTCACAAATAGCGGCCTCCCCTTGTAAGATGTACAGATACCACAATGTACCGTGTACGAAGAGAACGAAAACTTTAACAGACTATGTCTAAGATTAAAACCTTGTAATATTTGTACAAACATGAATATTAACGTACAATCTGAGCGCACTTTTCCCATTAAATAAAAAAGCAGTAACATTGCAGAATAATGTATCATTGTACAAAGTCATCTCTGCATCCAGAATGAATAATGGTGTGTATAGTAGACTGGAGTGCTGCGTCAAGTCAGGGACTCATGTTCACGTAGGAATGAGTACAGTGAGCTTAACAAGGTTTGCTCGATTACTGAGAAAGTATGTTATGTGATTATTCGTAATACATCCTCTTCCACATTATATAAATACAGTGCATGGATCTCGATATCATGTTTTAAAAGGACAGGCTGAAGTGAAGATGTTGATTTAAAAGGAGAGTGATACTTTTGTAAAAGCCACCGACAGTATTTTAACCCTTCACCAAGTTTTAGTCTGCCGTGAAAAATAATACGAGCAGCAGCGCCACACGGAAATAAATTTCTTGGGTAATTTCTTAAAACAACTGTAATCATAAAGATGAGAATTGTTGTATTTATATGCGCATAACATGAATGTACAGTGCGGCCACGTTTTGATATCGTTAGTTCCCGCTCGTTATTAGCCTCTCTGGCCTCAGTAGCTTCTCGAGCGGTTTGTAGCCCGAAGAGGGCAGATCTGTGCGCCGTCATTTAAGCGCTGTCGCGGCCAGGAGGCGCTCCCCAAGAGACGGGAGGACGAGCGGTGTGTTTGACAGCGGCTGGAAATAGAAATAACGGTGTGACGTCATGGCCGACAGTATCCTTGGCCTTCTGCAAAAAGAGCTACGTTTCAACCGCGGTTTCGGTGGGAGTGAGTGTCGGATGGTGACGTGAAGATTGATCTTGAAAAAGCTATCTCTGCACTATGTACGGAACCCGTTGAGTTTGTAAGAAGCCTGTGTCCATTGTGATGTAGGTTGGGTTCCTGTCTGCCAGTTTCAGGAACCGGGTGCAGGGGCATGTGATAAATAGCATCCGTTGGTCCCTGGTTCTTAGCAAACTCGTCGCAACACCTACTTGATGGCAGCCTTTAGTCGAGCGATTCTCAACTTACGCTTCGCTTTGCAAGAAATGAAGGTGAGCGTCCGATTACGGTGTGCATGATTATGTTATGTCACACAGTGGCTGTTCTAACTCGCTATCCTGGTTTTCCGTTGTGACATGTAAACACCTTCATTCACGAGTACTTTAAATGATCTCACTCAAGTTACGTTTCTGTGAATGTGTGTGACTAAACTAGTGGTGTTCGAGCTGGCTTTGTTTGGCTGCACCTATAATTAAAATTTGTTTTTTACTTTGGAATCAGGTGCTTCTTGCGTAACGTTCGTCTTTTTTTAAGTGTATTTACAGTGTCTATTTGTGTTGTAAATGCAAATTGTTAGTTAGTGATTCGTATGTCACAGCATAGCTTGATGTATCTATTATTGATATTATGTGTCGAGCTAAAGAGGCCTAGGTACCATAAATGCATTTACGGAGAGTGTATGTCTCTCCAGTGGCGATCGTTATGCATACTTAACACGAAGAAAGAGAAATTATTTGGCTCTGCAACTCCCACGTGTATCATACTTTGAATTTAATGTTGTCAGGTTATTCCACGTGCTTGGAACCAGTAGTATGCAAACGGTCATGTGATAGTGGACAACTAATATTAATGACCTGTTAGCTATTTTCAATACTCATAATGTGGAATACGCAGGTTAATTTAATATTCTTCTAATCTGATAATAACTCTGAATCAAAAATCTTTTAAATTTTTTAAATTTTATGTTATTCTGAAAAAATAATTTTTTAACTTTATTTAGCTGTTTCTGAAAGTTATGTAATAACTAATAACAGTTGTTGCTGTGGAAATTAATTTAATTAATTCCGCGGGTTGCTGTTCAGATTGTCTTGCATAATTTTCTGTATTTTAATAAAATGGTTTGTGTTTTTAATAAATATGGCAATAAATTTGTGGACTAGCATCCTTCCACTACACAGCAACTCCATACCATATTGCAATGGGATTGTATACACTAATTTACTAATTTTGCTAATGTAAATGCTTATGTTGAAGAATGTACTAAACAGCCTCTTACAGGATAACAGAACAGTGAATATATATGATGGCTACCTAGTTACGACCTGGGTTGCAACACTTGTGCTGCACTTACTGTAGTAGATGCACAGGGAAGAAGGTGCCTGCAAATATCTATTGTTAGTCATTCAACTTGATGTTGAACTGTTGTGTAAGTATTCTTCACTCAAGTAAACTTACAGTGTTTGGGCCTACACAAGGTGTTTCCATAACAGCTTGGAAAAGTTTAACAGGACACTGAGGATGCTCCACTGAACAGTTTGAGGTAGGGAGCCTGAGGACGAAGAAGCCAGCTTAAGGAGATAATAGGAATAAAATCACATTACTGTGTACTTTTTTATCTATGTTAGTTACAATTAAATGCAAATACCATCACTGACACAATGAACGTACCATTTGTACAGCATCTTACAAAATGTGCTGAAACTTACGGCCATCAACCTCAATACAAGCATGACATCGGCGAACAAGATTCTGACGCATTATGACAAATATTCCTGGTGTGTTTCGAATAACATCAGACAGCTACAATTCTGGCAGCTAATACCATCTCGGTATCCACTGGGGTCTCGTACACAAGTGACTTTAGATGTACCCGTAGGAAATAATCCACGGGATTCAGGTCAGGTGACCTTGAAGGCCATGGAATAGGACTTCCCCTTCCAATCCAGCGACCACGAAATAAAGCATTGAAATGGTTGCGGACATCCACACTGAAGTGAGGCGATGCACTATCATGTTGTATCCACATCGTCTCACGAACATGCAAGGGTATGCCCTTCAACAACTCAGGGAGAACTCTTCGCGCACAAGCCCCAAGTATAGGCGGCCATTCAGACAGCCAGGTAGAAGATATAGCCCAGTGAGATTGTTGTCTACAGTCCCAGCCCAGATGTTCACAGGAAAACATACTTGATCGTGTGACTCTACTACAGCGTGACACTGTTCCTCGTCCGACACATGACTACTCCTGCTGTTCAAAATACTGTAACGACCAAATGAGGCCTCGTCACTAAACTGATCGATCGATTAATTATTGTAGCAACCGCTGACACAATGCAATCCTTGGTGCAAGGTCAGTCACAAGCATTGCAGGGACTCGTTGTGAATGATACGGGTGTAATTGTTGTTCGCGGAGTAATAGCCACATGCTAGTGTGAGCAATGTCCATTTCACGTGCAATACGACAAGTACTTGTAGTGGCGACCGCTGCAACACGTTCCAGAACCTCCTCTTTAAAATGGTGTGTGCGAGTGGTCCTCATGTTGGCAGGTTCCTCATCACTTCTCACCAGTGGACCAGTCTCCGGCATTCCTCGATCGAGAGAAATAATCTCTCGTCGTGACGGATGATTCCCGTCAGGAAATCGTTCCCTGTGCAGCCTTTGAGCAGCGAGAGCATTGCAAAGTACTTCCCCATACACAAGGTGCAAGTCAGTGAATTCTGCTAAACTTTACCGGTACTGCTCCATCTTATTGTACTGTACGTCTCTGAAAAACCCTGAGTAATTAATGGGGTGGTCGTTGATTAATAATATATTATGTCACGAGACAATGTAAATACGATACAACAGACGGCTGGTTCAAATGGCTCTGAGCACTATACGACTTAACTTTTGAGGTCATCAGTCGTCTAGAACTTAGAACTAATTAAACTTAACTAACCCAAGGACATCACACACATCCATGCCCGAGGCAGGATTCGAACCTGCGACCGTAGCGGACGCTTGGTTCCAGACTGTAACGCCTAGAGCCGCACGGCCACTCCGGCCGGCGAAGCGATATAACAGAGCCACCTTATGGAGAAGTAAAGTAAACAAAATCTCCACATGAGTTCCTAGTAATCATGATCGTCCTCCTTGTTTTCTTGCGCGAAATAAAGAATCTACATGTAAGTAAACAGCACAGTGCGTGTAAACTTGTAGTCATGTGAGTTGTAAATAAGCTGGGAAGCAGTAATGCTAGACAAAGCTGTAGACAATTTTACTTCCATACCTCCTTAAGCAGGCTTCTCCAACCCCAGGTTTCCTACCTCAAATTCTTCAATGGAGCATTTTCTATGTCTTGTTACATTTTTGCACGCTCTTACGGAAACACACTATATACTGAGTTTTGTTAAGCTACGACTCACCCCATAAGAATGCAAGAAAGCTATCAAAAGGGTCTTTGGTACGGTTCAATATAGTAAGTATGTTAATGAGATCGCTTCATTAAAGACCAGTTCCTCTGTTTCACAAAATAATAAATTAAGGCAATTTGCACACGTTTGCAGACGTGGATTGTATTTTACGAAAGGAAGGTAGGTTAATCAATACTGAAGTACTGTATGATGAGCGATATCCTATTATTAAACCACGAAAGCACATTAGAATAAAATTCTCATCGCGTGTGAACAGGAAAATTTGTTGCAAGCTGAGACGCAGTTATTGCTGTGTTATGTAGGAAGTTTTGGATTCCGAACGAATGTAATACAGTTAAGGGAGATACCGGAAAACGTTTAAAAAGCTTTAGGCTGACGTTATAGACTGCAATTCATGTGTCAACTTCGAGCATTTAGAGTAAACCAGTCTCGTCCTTTGGAGAGGACTAAGCTGGTCGTGTTATTCTGAAGCATGGTGGAAGACGGAGTAAGATTACTTCCAAGGCTGAAATTGCTTTATTTATTTGCATGACAGCCAAGGCCATCTACGTAAAGTTAGTGACTTACTGGCATTGTCCTTTCTGGCTACCTTAAGCGATTCACTGCGAGAAGAGGAAAACCTACTCGCATGTACGGTGACAATAGCACTGCATTTGATGGCTCTGCTGTCACTTCAGACGGAGTTCCAATGATATCTTGATGGTTGACCTCACTATCCAACCAGATTTATTTTCCATTATTATGAAATTTCACTCCCTTATCTGTATAGAGAACAGTGAGGCCTCTCGCAGTACACAATTAGAACTTGAGCGTAACAATGCAGGAGCCGGTTGCCTCCAGGTGAAACTGCCAGCAAAGGCTGTTTATTGCTTTTGATCTTGACCTGCTTGAGGTTATGCTACTGGTGATATAAAGATGTAACTTTCATCGACGGAGACTGTTATTTACTATCTGAATCATCGTCGCTATATATCTTAACATCTGAAACTAGTTTATCTTAGCAGTTAACACTCTCTGAAATGATGTAAATACCTGAACGTAAAAATGTCAAGCTGTGATCGATTTGTTACTGTGTTCTGTGTGCCAGGCAAATAATTTTCCAAAAAAAATGTAAATGCACTAATTAAATGATCTAAATAAAATATATGTATCTTTCTGTACATGATTGTATTCAGATTCATGAAGTCACTGCCTTACACAGAAAGTGAACTTAATCACACGTCAGATTAATGTAATAACATGTGAATGTAACGCACCTGATCATGGCAGCAAGCTCTGGAACCGCGATCTGCTTATTTAACATTAGTAAAGAGTGACCGAGGCAGTGGAAATTATTTCATAAATTTACAACATAGTCGCAGTCCTCAAAACATTCCATATGACATGTATAAGCTGAAATATTGCTACTGTGCTAGCGGCTCTATTCGTAACACTCCTTGCAGACAGTGTACACATATACCGTTGAATGTACCTGAAAAGTTATATAATTGTAGGACACAGTGTGCAGAGATATGACTTCATAACATTTAAATGTGTGAAAAACTATTTTCTGGTTAAAAAGGCCAGACATCACGTTTTAATTTACGCTTCTTTATTACTAACTATATTCGCAAAGCACTTTTTAGACAGTATCTAAATATATCGCCGCGTGTACCTGCAAAATTATATCAGTGTACATCGCAGAGTTGAGGAGGTATGACGTCATAAACATTGATATGCATGAAAAGCTTTTGTTGAAAGTGGAGCGCAGAGTACCCATATTACATTAATCCAGTATTTTATAATGAGAGCACGTAGCGACTGCCAACAAACTTTAGGCGTAAGTTCAACCTGTTCCTAAGCTTTTTCGCGCTTACATGCTAAAAGGCAATATTTAACACGTTAACTCTTTCATAATCAGACGTTGGAAGCTGTTTTATACAGATGACATCGGTTGTTGAAACAATGAAGGGCTTACGGGTTTTTTTGAGAACTTACTTACAAGTCGTTTGCGTGAAGACCGAATTACGATATCCTAATAGGTAATGGGTTCAGAAATTATTCTGGATGAAAAGCTTAACTGAGTAACCAACTTCATATATGTGTAATAATAGATACATCAATCTGTGCTGTAACATATCATCATCATCATCATCATCATCATCAGCCAATTCAATCATTAGATGATGTGGCCTCTTCGAGTTGTGGATTCAGGTAGGCTTTCAGCAGTCTTCTCCAAGTGGGACGGTCTTGGGCAGTTCTCTGCCAGGTGTTACCAGCGATGTTCTTGATGTCTTTGTCCCATCTGTCTGGTGGTCTTCCTCTAGGCCTCCGGTGCTCTCTCGGACTCCACTCCAGTACTAGCTTCGTCCATCCGTTGTCTTTTCTTCTTGCAACGTGGCCAGCCCACTACCATTTCAAGGAACCTACTCTCTCTAAGGTGTCATTAACCTTCGTCACAGAGCGGATGTCATTTGCCCTTTTCCTGTCCTTTCTTGTATAGCCCAGCATTGATCTCTCCATGGCTCTCTGTGCTGTCTAAGTTTCCCTTTTGTGAATGAGTTCAGTGTCCATGTCTCGCAGCCATACGTCATCACAGGAAGAATGCATTGATCAAATACTGCTTTCTTCAGATTTACTGGCATTTTTGATCTGAATACTTTTGAATTCTTCCCAAATGCTTGCCAGCCAAGCTTGATGCGTCGATAGATTTCTGGCCTTATGTCTCCCTTCATAATGTGGCCAAGGTAGACATATTCACTGACCTCTTCTAGTAGACTGTCCTTGACTTTCACATCTCCAGCTGGGACCCATTTGTTGGATATTACTTTTGTTTTGGAAAGGTTCATGTTCAAGCCAACCAGCTGACATTCCGATGCAAGATCTGTAACTAAGTTTTGGAGCTCTGTGAAGTCTTTGGCCAGTAAGGCAATATCATCAGCAAATCTCAAGTTGGTAAGCCTCCTTCCATTAATTCTAATACCCTTACCTTACCAGCTCAGCTTTGACATAGCCATTTCCAATACAGCAGAGAACAGTTTTGGGGAGATGGGATCGCCTTGCTTGACACCCCTCATGATGCGGAATTCTTGAGTTGATTCGCCGATGTTAACATAAGCTGAAGAATTCTCGTAGATTTTCCTGAGCACTTCAATGTATGCTGCTCCCGCTCCTTGCTCACTCAAAGCTTGGAGGACAGCTACATGGTTAACGGAGTCAAATGCCTTTTCAAAGTCAACAAAGGCAATGAAGAGAGGCAGTTGGTATTCATTCGCTCTGCTTATCACTTCACTGACGGTCAGAATGTGGTCAATAGTGCTAAAATTGCTTCGGAATCCACCTTGTTCTATAGGTTGGGCTGAGTCTAGGGTGGAACTAATTCGGTTTAGCAAGATCTTTGTGAAAATTTTGTGCAAAATTGAGAGCAAGCTGATAGGACGGTAGTTTTTAATATTGTGAATACTTCCTTTCTTGTGTATCAAAATAATCTTAGCCTTGTTCCACGATAGTGGGATTGAAGCATAGTGCAGGCAGGAAGTAAATACTTTTGCCAAGTGATTTATTGTTACCTCTCCTGCCAGTTTGAGGATGTCAACACTGAGCTCATCATCACCCGGCACTGTTCCCTTCTTCATGCTATCTAGAGCACACTTGAATTCCGATGGGAGTATATCTGGAACTCTAGGTATATCATTTAAATTAGATACACTCAAATTTTCCCCTGGATTGCTATACAAATTGCTATAAAAGTCTCTGATGAACTTCCTTTACAGTGATTCGACTGTCATTTCCATCGAGTGCGATAATCTGCTTTTTACCGATTGTGAGTTTGCGTTTGGCTGACTTTAAACTTGTCTTGTTCTCCAAGCTTGCTCGTAAGGTGTCTTCAGTGAAATTCTGTATGTCAGTTTTCATTTCTCTTCGCACTGCCTTACATAGTTCGGAATACGCAACCATGTCACGATCGGTTTGGATTTTCATTTCTCTCCTCTATTGTAAAAGGGTTTCAGTTTTAGCACTGAATTTCTTTGGTTGTTTATTTTTTTGGCATACGCCACCGACTTCTTGTGCACTTGAAACAATCATTTCCGCCAAATCACAATCTTTAGTTACGTGGAACTTGCTTTGGAGGACTTCTTGGAATTTCGAGGAATGTTCTTCCAGGTTTTTGAGGTTGATTACCCTTCTCTTCCCTTTCATAAGTTTCCTCCTTTCATTTCTTACATGGAGTTCGACCCTTGCTCTCACAAGACGGTGATCACTGCCAGTGTTGAACTGATTTAGCACTGATACGTATATATATATATATATATATATATATATATATATATATATATATATATATATATATATATATATATCACACGATCAACTATGTTTTGCTGTGAACATCTGGGCAGGGACAGTAGACAACAATCTCACTCGGCTATATCTTCTACCTGGCTGTCTGAACGGCCGCCTATACTTGGGGCTTGTGCGCGAAGAGTTCTCCCTGAGTTGTTGAAGGGCATACCCTTGCATGTTCGTGAGACGATGTGGATACAACATGATAGTGCATCGCCTCACTTCAGTGTGGATGTCCGCAACCATTTCAATGCTTTATTTCGTGGTCGCTGGATTGGAAGGGGAAGCCCTATTCCCTGGCCTTCAAGGTCACCTGACCTGAATCCCGTGGATTATTTCCTACGGGTACATCTAAAGTCACTAGTGTACGAGACCCCAGTGGATACCGAGATGGTATTAGCTGCCAGAATTGTAGCTGTCTGATGTTATTCGCAACACACCAGGAATATTTGTCATGTTGTTGTTGTGGTCTTCAGTCCTGAGACTGGTTTGATGCAGCTCTCCATGCTACTCTATCCTGTGCAAGCTTCTTCATCTCCCAGTACCTACTGCAACCTACATCCTTCTGAATCTGCTTAGTGTATTGATCTCTTGGTCTCCCTCTACGATTTTTACCCTCCACACTGCCCTCCAATGCTAAATTTGTGATCCCTTGATGCCTCAGAACATGTCCTATCAACCGATCCCTTCTTCTAGTCAAGTTGTGCCACAAACTTCTCTTCTCCCCAATCCTATTCAATACCTCCTCATTAGTTACGTGATCCACCCACCTTATCTTCAGCATTCTTCTGTAGCACCACATTTCGAAAGCTTCTATTCTCTTCTTGTCCAAACTATTTATCGTCCATGTTTCACTTCCATACATGGCTACACTCCATACAAATACTTTCAGAAACAACTTCCTGATACTTAAATCTATACTCGATGTTAACAAATTTCTCTTCTTCAGAAACGATTTCCTTGCCATTGCCAGTCTACATTTTATATCCTCTCTACTTCGACCATCATCAGTTATTTTACTCCCTAAATAGCAAAACTCCTTTACTACTTTAAGTATCTCACTTCCTAATCTAATCCCCTCAGCGTCACCCGATTTAATTAGACTACATTCCATTATCCTCGTTTTGCTTTTGTTGATGTTCATCTTATATCCTCCTTTCAAGACACTGTCCATTCCGTTCAAATGCTCTTCCAAGTCCTTTGCTGTCTCTGACAGAATTACAATGTCATCGGCGAACCTCAAAGTTTTTACTTCTTCTCCATGAATTTTAATACCTACTCCGAATTTTTCTTTTGTTTCGTTTACTGCTTGCTCAATATACAGATTGAATAACATCGGGGAGAGGCTACAACCCTCTCTCACTCCTTTCCCAACCACTGCTTCCCTTTCATGTCCCTCGACTCTTATAACTGCCATCTGGTTTCTGTACAAATTGTAAATAGCCTTTCGCTACCTGTATTTTACCCCTGCCACCTTCAGAATTTGAAAGAGAGTATTCCAGTTAACGTTGTCAAAAGCTTTCTCTAAGTCTACAAATGCTAGAAACGTAGGTTTGCCTTTTCTTAATCTAGTTTCTAAGATAAGTCGTAAGGTTAGTATTGCCTCACGTGTTCCAACATTTCTACGGAATCCAAACTGATCTTCCCCGAGGTCCGCTTCTACCAGTTTTTCCATTCGTCTGTAAAGAATTCGCGTTAGTATTCTGCAGCTGTGACTTATTAAACTGATAGTTCGGTAATTTTCACATCTGTCAACACCTGCTCTCTTTGGTATTGGAATTATTATATTCTTCTTGAAGTCCGTGGGTATTTCGCCTGTCTCATACATCTTGCTCACCAGATGGTGGAGTTTTGTCAGGACTGGCTCTCCCAAGGCCATCAGTAGTTCTAATGGAATGTTGTCTACTCCCGGGGCCTTGTTTCGACTCAGGTCTTTCAGTGCTCTGTCAAACTCTTCCCGCAGTATCGTATCTCCCATTTCATCTTCATCTACATCCTCTTCCATTTCCATAATATTGTCCTCAAGTACATCGCCCTTGTATAAACCCTCTATATTCTCCTTCCACCTTTCTGCCTTCCCTTCTTTGCTTAGAACTGGGTTGCCATCTGAGCTCTTGATATTCATACAAGTGGTTCTCTTCTCTCCAAAGGTCTCTTTAATTTTCCTGTAGGCAGTATCTATCTTACCCCTAGTGAGACAAGCCTCTACATCCTTACATTTGTCCTCTAGCCATCCCTGCTTAGCCATTTTGCACTTTCTGTCGATCTCATTTTTGAGACGTTTGTATTCCCTTTTGCCTGCTTCATTTACTGAATTTTTATATTTTCTCCTTTCATCAATTAAATTCAATATTTCTTCTGTTACCCAAGGATTTCTATTAGCCCTCGTCTTTTTACCTACTTGATCCTCTGCTGCCTTCACTACTTCATCCCTCAGAGCTACCCATTCTTCTTCTACTGTATTTCTTTCCCCCATTCCTGTCAATTGTTCCCTTATGCTCTCCCTGAAACTCTCTACAACCTCTGGTTCTTTCAGTTTATCCAGGTCCCATCTCCTTAAATTCCCACCTTTTTGCAGTTTCTTCAGTTTCAATCTGCAGTTCATAACCAATAGATTGTGGTCAGAATCCACATCTGCCCCTGGAAATGTCTTACAATTTAAAACCTGGTTCCTAAATCTCTGTCTTACCATTATATAATCTATCTGATACCTATTAGTATCTCCAGGATTCTTCCAGGTATACAACCTTCTTTTATGATTCTTGAACCAAGTGCTAGCTATGGTTAAGTTATGCTCTGTGCAAAATTCTACAAGGCGGCTTCCTCTTTCATTTCTTCCCCCCAATCCATATTCACCTACTATGTTTCCTTCTCTCCCTTTTCCTACTGACGAATTCCAGTCACCCATTACTATTAAATTTTCGTCTCCCTTCACTACCTGAATAATTTCTTTTATCTCGTCATACATTTCATCAATTTCTTCATCATCTGCAGTGCTAGTTGGCATATAAACTTGTACTACTGTAGTAGGCATGGGCTTTGTGTCTATCTTGGCCACAATAATGCGTTCACTATGCTGTTTGTAGTAGCTAACCCGCACTCCTATTTTTTATTCATTATTAAACCTACTCCTGCATTACCCCTATTTGATTTTGTATTTATAACCCTGAAATCACCTGACCAAAAGTCTTGTTCCTCCTGCCACCGAACTTCACTAATTCCCACTATATCTAACTTTAACCTATCCATTTCCCTTTTTAAATTTTCTAACCTGCCTGCCCGATTAAGGGATCTGACATTCCACGCTCCGATCCGTAGAATGCCAGTTTTCTTTCTCCTGATAACGACGTCCTCTTGAGTAGTCCCCGCCCGGAGATCCGAATGGGGGACTATTTTACCTCCGGAATATTTTACCCAAGAGGACGCCATCATCATTTAATCATACAGTAAAGCTGCATGTCCTCGGGAAAAATTACGGCTGTAGTTTCCCCTTGCTTTCAGCCGTTCGCAGTACCAGCACAGCAAGGCCGTTTTGGTTAATGTTAGAAGGCCAGATCAGTCAATCATGCAGACTGTTGCCCCTGCAACTACTGAAAAGGCTGCTGCCCTTCTTTAGGAACCACATGTTTGTCTGGCCTCTCAACAGATACCCCTCCGTTGTGGTAGCACCTACGGTACGGCCATCTGTATCGCTGAGGCACGCAAGCCTCCCCACCAACGGCAAGGTCCATGGTTCATTGTCATAATGCGTCAGAATCTTGTTCGCCGATGTCATGCTTGTATTGAGGTTGATGGCCGTAAGTTTCAGCACATTTTGTAAGATACTGTACAAATGGTACGTTCATTGTGTCAGTGATGGTATTTGCATTTAATTGTAACTAACATAGATAAAAAAGTACACAGTAATGTGATTTTATTCCTATTATCTCCTTAAGCTGGCTTCTTCGTCCCCAGGCTCCCTACCTCAAACTGTTCAGTGGAGCATCCTCAGTGTCCTGTTAAACTTTTCCAAGCTGTTATGGAAACACCTTGTGTAGGCCCAAACACTGTAAGTTTACTTGAGTGAAGAATACTTACACAACAGCTCAACATCAAGTTCAATGACTAACAATAGATATTTGCAGGCACCTTCTTCCCTGTGCATCTACTACAGTAAGTGCAGCACAAGTGTTGCAACCCAGGTCGTAACTAGGTAGCCATCAATTCCTAGACCACCACTGAACCAGTGAGCTCAAAGATGCTAGATTAATATCACGAAAAAGGCGATCAGAAGAACCACCTTCTGATCTGACGTGTCTCCGGTTGGGAACTGATTTCATTTCATGAATTACAGATTCTGTTGGCAAGAAGGTTTTCCAAATATCACTATTACTTTGAACCCAGCGAAGAACTGTTGTGGAGTCCGTCAATGGTGTGATATCGCTATTGTTTACGATGTCTACGGCCTTGGTCACCTTCTGAATGAGTCTAACAAGAAGCACATCACCATATAATTCCAGTCGCGGAAGAAACTGTGGTTTGAGATTTTGCTGCAGCCAATGGGTCTGCAATATTCTTATTAGAAAGGGCACATCTGATATATACACAATCACCATATGCGAACTGTAAATTACCACAAAAACCGTAAGTTCCAATTTTAACGTATTGAGGTCAAGAAATGATCTTCCTGCCAAGCAAGGAAGACAAGAGTATTCCATTCATCAGTTGGGTTTGATGGAAGAACGTCATTCCAATCAAGGCTTAGTTACCACAACCGCCGTAAGAACAGCTTGTATATTATGACAACTGGGCCCACAAGTCGCACCAGTCAAAATCAGTTGCTATTGTAGACAGCACATTGTGCTTGCTATCGTTTGAGAATTAACTACTCTTCGTCTGGACATGACACTGAAATGACTCACTGCTAGGATGCCATAGGATTTCTAACGTTTTCATAGCTAATGGGATGCCAAATCAATGAGACTTCTGTGTCTTGCACGGGAAATTTGTTCCATAATCTTACACCTACTGGTACACGATTTCATCATTTGACACCTGCAGGAAGCAAGAAGCTGATTCACTTGCCCCTGAAGGTTCTGAGATTCAGCTTTCGTTGCTGATCCACTTAAGAAGTCGTCCGCATAAGGGCCAGGCAATAAAGCTTGTATGCTATTGGAAACGTGTCTTGGTTTTCCAAAGAAAACTGTTGGAGACATCTAGTCAGGAGCAGTTCCGTGAGTGGCTGTTGTCAATATACGTTCTTGCATCGGTTCAAGCGCGTTGTTCCTACCGTTCTCTGCAAGTTCTTGCAAACATTTGAGAAAATGATCATTTGAGAAAAGCGTACGTAAATACTAGACTATACCGATTAATACACTCTGAAAAATACGTACCAATCTAGTCCCAGCACCATAAGTGCGTTATTTACATTACTATACGGTTGCATTAGGGCGTCTGATACTGCAGGATTATAGTATACTCGTACGCATGTTACGCAGGTTCATTTACCAATAATGTAATGTAGTGGGATTGCATGAAATTCTTTTAGGTGTTTGAGTCAGATAATTTGTGACGACAGGTGAACTGTCTTTTGGTGATAAACATCTTAGTAAATTAGCTTACTACGCCTATTTTCACTCATTGCTTTCATATGGCATCATATTTTGGGGTAATTCATCACTGAGGAATAAAGTATTTATTGCACAAAAGCGTGTAATCAGAATAATAGCTGGAGTCCACCCAAGATCATCCTGCAGACATTTATTTAAGGATCTAGGGATATTCACAGTAGCTTCTCAGTATATATACTCGCTTATGAAATTTGTTATTAACAACCAAACCCAATTCAAAAGTAATAGCAGTGTGCATAACTACAATACTAGGAGAAAGGATGATCTTCACTATTCAAGATTAAATCTAACTTTGGCACAGAAAGGGGTGAATTACACTGGCACTAAAGTCTTTGGTCACTTACCAAATAGTATCAAACGTCTGACAGATAACCAACAAGTATTTAAGAAGAAATTAAAAGAATTTCTGAATGACAACTCCTTCTACTCCATAGAGGAATTTTTAGATATAAATTAAGAAAAAAACGAAAAAAATATATAAAAAAAAATTAAAAAATAAAAATTAAAAATAAAGAAAAACAAAAAACACAATAAAATAAAGTTGTTATATTAACTTAAGTATGTTGTTAAATTAACCTAATTATGTCATGTATTGGAAAATTCGACTCGTTCCACATCATTACGAAATATCGTATTCATGATCCATGGAACTAGTATTAATCTAATCTAATCTAATCTAATCTAATCTTCATACATAACCATGCTCGACTTCCGGCTCCTCCTGGTTTCCCTGTGTCACAATAAAATCAGCCTGTTGCAAATGCTGAATGTCATGATTTACATAGAATCCTCCTCCATTGTCGCTCGTGTGTCGTTTTTGTATCGTTAGAGCAGTAAGAGCTGTGACAACGCCCCGTGTGCGACAGCGTCGTTCATAAAACAAATCGTCTACCCAAGTAGAGCTTAATCTGTTAGCAACGTTTGGCTGTAAAGCCGTTGGCGAATCACGACAGGTTTCGCTGTAGTGGGATCTCCGTTCCCTCAACGAATGAGAACTGTTTGTGCTAGTTATTAGGCCGTTCACTTCGGAGACGATTACATATTGTTAAAATAACACAAATTTCTCTACCACGCCTGGGGAGATGGACTGAGATAATGTTAGGAAGACATGCGGGTCTCCCATTCACGACGTGGCCACTGTACTCGCACAAGAAGTTCCGTCCCCCACCAGCACTGTGCAGCCAATACAGTGTGTAACACTATTATCGATATTACGTATATTTGTCTCATCTAACTTCTTTGTGTGTTTCTACTTATGTTACATCTGTATCATCGAACTCTTTGTTGTAAAATCCATACAAATGTTTTATTCATTGTTTACTTCAAATTATCTCCGTGCAAATAATCCTTGGATGTAATTTTAAAAACAGTGTTCCGTAACAGAATGGAAATGTTAAAACTTTTCTTGTTATGCTGGATTATGCTTAGGGAAAGTACGTTTGTAATCGTGAAAAACTTGGAGGAAACTCTCTCCGAATCAAAACTGGATTGATGGGAATCTAGCTGTCGAACTGAAAGGCTCCTTTGCGACTAGAGATGCCTAGTGTCTAGCAGACAAGGTGTTCACATCTTGTGAACTGAACTAGACAAGAAAACAGCAAAACTGTATAATTTAGCCTCGGATGTGGAAGGAATGTCTCTATGCTGTTCATTTTTGGAACACAACCTACGATCAATTTAGAGACAGAGGTGATGACACTTTCTGGAGGACCTGACCATCATTTTGCAGGACAATGCTCAAGCACGTACAGTGCAAGCTGTTACTGATTTGTTTGACTGATGGGGCTGCTAAGTGCTATACCACCTACTGCACTCCCCTGACTTAAGCCCTCGTGAGTTCAACTCGATTTCTAAACTAAAGGAAATACTTCACGGCATTCGCTTCAGAACTGCTACAAATTCGTGGGGCAATAGACCGCGCTGTTCGAACTGTCAATTCAACTGGCACTGCTAAGAGTATCCTACGACTTCCACATCGCTGGCAACGGGTTGTACACAATGCTGGTGACTACTTTGAAGGTCAGTAAAATATTTATACACGTATCTATTTTGTACGAGCTGTAAATTAATAGTTGCCACTGTTAAAGTTCCAACCCTTACTAACAAAACTATTGAAACTAAACTAGATCCAAGTATCACGTGTTCCATTTGAACGAAATATCATAAAGAACTGAATGCTCCTTGACAATACAAATAACAATCAGTACAAACATTCAAAACCAATTCGGTGATAGTATTTTCCAATAATAATTAAACTGATAAAAGAATTTCGTGTCCAAGTTAGTAGTGCTCCATCGTAAGTAAATCATAAGTATCAATTCTTTGCTGATTCATTGTACAGATTAAGTGCTATTGTGAGCCAGTTGTTGACAAATCGGTGCAATTCTACTCCTGAGCAATTCACGTCATACCACTAACTTACAATAAATTATCACTTACTAACTTTTACTACTGTCTCGGGTCACATAAGCAAAACTAATATTTCAGTATCAAGTAAAGTAAATACCTATAGTTAATTTTTTTATGAGCAGTGCATAGTACAAATCTGCCTAAGTAGGCTATCATTAGTTTTCTTTACATAATTACACTTTACGTAAAAATTAATAGAACCTTCTTTCGGATCTCATTTGTTCTGTTATTGATTTCTTTTAATCGAAATCTTTTCGACGAACGAAATTCAGTCCGATACCTTATTTATTAAGCACTGTGACGGTCATTCTCAAATCTTTTCACAGGAGTGACATTAAAAATGTACTGCTTATTTAGTAAGAATCGGTACTGTTAGAAGTGGCGGAGTTCATCATGCTGCAGATGTGTTTTTCTAGCAGTCATCGATATTTCCAACGAAGTGTAGGCACCTGTTTGGTGTTGTTATTCCAGTGATGTTTTCCAGCTGGTCGTAGATGGTTACACCGCAACTTTTTCAGCAATTGTTGGATACTGCGTCTCTGATTGTCCTCCCAAGCATCGATGTTCGCGGCTACACACCCAAACGTTGGAGTCCGATGGGCGCTGCAAGCTGATGGTGACTCCATAATGGTGTGGGCTGTGTTTGGATGGAATGGGCTGGGTCCTATGGTCGAACTGAACCGATAATTGACTGAAAATGGCTAGATTCGGCTACTTGGAGGCAGTTTGCGGCCATTCACTGACTTCATGTTTCCAAACAACGATGGCATTTTTGTGAAGGACACTGTGCCATGTCACGGGTCATAATTGCTCGCGGTTTGTTTAAGGACATTCGGGACAATTCGAGCAAATCATTTTGGTTACCCAGCTTGCCCATCGAAAATTTATGGGACATAGTTATGAGGTCAGTTCGTGCATAAAATCCTGCAACGGCAACACTTGTGCCATTATGGACGACTGTAGAGGCAGCATGGCTCAATATTTTTGCAGAGTACTTCCAGACTTTTGGGTCCTTGCGACTTCAAGTTGATCCACTACGCTGGGCAAAAGGAGGTCCGACATGTTATTACGAGATATTCCATGACTTTTGTCATCTGGGTATAAAATATCTGGTAGCTCTCTTCCATGAGCTATTACTGAAAGGATGATGGTTCTGCAGACTACTCGACCGCTGACCATTAAAGTATCTGGGCCGGGATGGATAGTAATCACAAAATTTTATTTATTGTATATTACAGTGTGGTAGAAAGAATACATGATTACATACGTATGTGATTTGGGAGCAAACAGGGTGCGAAATTCGATACATAGTGCTGCCATTTCTGACGGCAACAATGGCTCTATCCAGTGTTAGCATCGAGTCGAAGTGAACTTGGACGACTGATCTGCTACGTCATTCCATGCTGCTGCAGTTCATGCTAGACGTCAGAGAGCTGGGTAACGCTCTCACCAGGGATACAACGAATCACTGTCTGTGTCGACGTACGTGAACATAGGTCGGGCAACAAGGGTTCTTCCTTAATCTTGTTGAATAATATTTTTACGTAAACCTCGATGGCAGGGCACAGCCACCGGCCTTAGCACGTCAGGACTGTAACGCCTGCTCTCCATACTACCAGCTGAGACAATCAGAGGTGAACGTGTATCAGATGGCACCCTTTATATGGTGCAAAGTGCTGCGCCCATATGAAGAAAAAATGGTTCAAATGGCTCTGAGCACTAGGGGACTTAACTTCTGAGGTCATCAGTCCCCTAGAACTTAGAACTACTTAACCTAACTAACCTAAGGACATCACACACATCCATGCCCGAGGCAGGATTCGAACCTGCGACCGTAGCGGTCGCACAGTTCCAGACTGTAGCGCCTAGAACCGCTCGGCCACTACGGCCGGCTTTTAAAGTTCACCAGCCATGCAAATAACTCTGTTCAACATTGTTTACAACAATCTGCCAGGTGTAATCTGTGTATAAAACCCTTCTTGACTCTGCCACAGACTGTTTTATTTTTCAGTCAGTTTGGAATCTATGTGATCCCGTTGTGCGCAGCTATCGTCGAACATAGACAATGGAGAAGGAATAGCAATCGATAGCGAAACCCTTCGTTCAATTACAGCACATTTAAGTTTTAATTATTTCATAGTCATCTTCAGAGCAAAATTTACAAAAGCGGAGAACCAGAGAAAAATATAAGATAGTCCACACCATATCATAAATGGAAATGTAAGTACGACACAGTCACATACCATACAACAACAGGTGACATTAGTCCAAATTGTCATGTAGTAAATGAAATTGGTGTAGACGTTGCAGGAGCCTTATATGAACTGAAGCCGTTGCTTACCTGGTCGAACAGGACGAAAAAGTGACGAACAGAGTCATGTGGTGCCCCTGTCGAGGTACCGATGAATAGTTACTTGACAGTAAACCTATGTAGTTTTTTTTTAATGTGCTGAACAACAAAACGACAAATAAGGGTTAAACATGGGAAGCAAAGCACGTATGAGGAGTCAAGTATAGTCCATTCAGTGGCACTAAGTGCAGGATAGAATGCCACGTATTTTTGCATTACAAAGTAATGGAAGAAGGTCCATTTACTGTTACGTATAATACCAAAAGTACAGTGTGAAAGTAATGGAACAATACAATTAGAATATAAAAGAAATTAAGATAGCGCAATAAACCAAGCTATGCACTTTCAGGGCATAAACTACATCGTCCGACTCGTAAAAATACACTAGCACCATCTCTCGACTTACAGTATAAACAGTAGCATTTCAGTGTCGAAAGGTATGAAGCTAGCCAGTGGCGCATAGGAAAGGTGTGAAGCTAGCCACTTGCGCATAAATCATCTTAACATAAATAGCTGAAAATATTACTGTAATGTTTTATAATTTTTAGCACTGCAGATGACTATGTAATAGTTGAAATCTAGTAATAAAACGATGAATTTCGCGATCGATTGCTGTTCTTTTCCCATTATCTATTTTATTTTTGTTCGGTTTTATCTAGATAATGAGCAATTTTTTGCGCTGCTATATTGGTTCAAAATGGCTCTGAGCACTATGGGACTTAACATCTATGGTCATCAGTCCCCTAGAACTTAGAACTACTTAAACCTAACTAACCTAAGGACAGCACACAACACCCAGCCATCACGGCTATATTGGCTTCGTAAAGAATGGCTCATAAAACTCCAAAGATTGGTGTTCAAGACTTTTTTTTTTAAAAAAAAAGACCTCCTACGAATTGTTCAGAGCCATACACGGTTATGTAACCCAACTGAGTGGCTATATAAAGATTTTAATTGTATTAAGAACATGTAAACAAAACCAGATAATTACATATTACATATGCTTTTCAGTACTTCAATAGCTATTGCCTTTACTTACTTACCTACATGTATTTCCCGTTCTGCATCTTAAAAGGATTAATCAAAGAGAAAATAACTCATCTGATAATTGACTAAATCAGTATAGGAACCACTATCAGACATGTTAGAGCTCGATTTTTTAAGCCAATGTCTCTTTTGAATTCAAGAAATTATTTACTAATTGTAAGTTACCACTAATTCGTATCATAAAATAATCTCAAAATAAATTGTAATTTATTTAGGTTTTTGTTTCCGCCAGCCGTTATTTCTCGAACTTAAACACATCTTAATATAATTAGGTGCAATGGCGTGAGACTCAATCGGAATATTTGTGTGGAGCTATTAACTCACTGTAAAATAAATGGAGTATATTCAGGTAATTACGTTAAGGTAATTGTAAGTAGGCTGTTTAGGTGTAAGTAGGCTGTTTAGGTTTTTATATTGGTAACGCCACGTAGCGCTCTATATGAAAATCACTGGCTGTGCTGTGTGCAGTCTGTGGCTGGTTGGCGTTGTTGTAAAATTCGCTATTGTAGTGTTGGGCAGTTGGATGTGAAGAGCGCGTAGCGTTGTGCAGTTGGAGGTGAGCCACCACCAGTGATGGATGTGGGGAGTGAGATGGCGGAGTTTTGAGAGCGGATGATCTGGACGTGTCTCCATCAGAGAGAGTAAATTTGTAAGACTGGATGTCATGAACTGATATATATATATTCTGACTTTTGAACACTATTAAGGTAAATACCTTGTTTGTTCTCTATCAAAATATTTCATTTGCTAAGTATGCCTATCAGTAGCTACTGCCTTCAGTAGTTAGAATCTTGTATTTAGCCGGCAGTATTGGCGCTCGCTGTATTCCAGTAGTTCGAGTAACGAAGATTTTTGTGAGGTAGGTGATTCATGAAAGGTATAGGTTATTGTTAGTCAGGGCCATTCTTTTGTAGGGATTTTTGAAAGTCAGATTGCGTTGCGGTAAAAATATTGTTTGTCAGTTTAGGGTTGACCAGAATAAGTAAAGAGAGAAATGTCTGAGTACGTTGAGTTTTGCTCAGCTGTTTGAAAATCAAATAACGTAAGGGGTTTACCAGCACAGTAGTCCATTAATTTTTCTGAGGGGATGTTTCATAATAAGAAAATATTAACTTTAATATACGCTTGAAGGTTATCGTTCTGCGTTTCTGATACTTAAATCGCATTGATTCATCGCGTGACTGTCTTTTATTATTCGACAAACTACTGACAACCCCAGATGCGATTATGTCGCAACAGCTGATTCAGAGATATTACGAAAATTCACTAATCTGTCACTACGTACTGAGGTGACACAAACGTATTGATAGTTTCTCTTTTAAAATTCAAGTTAGTTAGAAAAATGTGAATTATCAATATTCTTTTCCTCTCGAAGCAATATCAGAACTTTTGAGATCACTTCATTCAGCATTAATTCGCTAATGGAAGTTGACTCTTTAATAACTGAATAGTTGATCCTATCCCTCTTGAAACACTCCCTCAAGTACTACCTGAGGATTACGGACACTTTTCGTGATGACTTTTATTAGGCGCCTGTTCGACGTAAAATAGGCAATTCTCTTTTGATACAAAAATAAGTAAATACATAGGAACTAAAATTTTCTTTCGGATTCCACTTATATCTTTTTTCCTTCTTTCTTTCTTTTCAGCCATTTATTGATTTCTTACTTTCTTTGGCTGTAGCTTACAGAAACTGTAGCTGTATAAGAATGTCAAAAACCGTAGTATTCACGAACCTGCTCATACATCTCGCCTATTCAAAACATAAAACTGGTGCCAACGCCGCTTTTACACTTAAGTTAATTATAACAGTGACACTTATTTTCTTTCATCGGGTGCTGAGAACTACCCTATTTAAAATTCCTCTGTTACTACTGAAGAAAGGACACTCCCGATAAAGTCGGATGAAGGTTCAGGAAATGCTGGTCTGTTCGATTAATTGTCAATAATCATAAATTCTATCAAGAATGCCTTCCTTCACAGGACTCTTAGAAAATAGGTTGGAATTCATTAAAAGCACCGCTCAGAATTCCACCAAATAGGGAATGGATATTGCATGAAATATCACTAATGCTACTGAGACCTCAGCTCGTACTCAGTGCACCTATTCACAGCAACGGTAATTTAAATAATAAACGGGAAGCACTCAAGTACTTTAGTGTGCTCCGAGCAGAACCCTCCTTCTAAAATATCGTAGTTATGGATCGGTCTATGCTGTGATACCATGAAAATTAACTGCAGCTTCAATATCGTGTTATCCACTCACAGTCATCAGCGCCAAACATTCAAACGTCAGATCTTCAATAAAATTAAACCAAACTCGACAATATCTACACATGGACTCACAAAAGTATCCACACGTCTTTGAACACAGTATACTTGGTCATTTGCCATTAAAAACGATCTCACGAATTTATTGTGTTCAGATCTAATATTTGACTCACCGCATTTTTCCATTCATTTTCGATTTTCGGCGTCCTTCTAACCAGATAAATATAGAATGCAATCCCCAGGCAATATTACAGACACAGCGGTGGATGTGCACGAATAGCCATTCTATTACGCCAATGTAGAACCCATTAATGTACCATTAAACGAAAAAAAGAGCTTTACTTTCCGTCCTTATAAGTGCAGTTTTGATCGAAGCCCTCGGTCGCTGCTATGATGGCCAGCTGCTTCTCATTCGCTATTCTTTGAGGCCGCCATGGCTGCTTAGGACGGAGAAGGCCTACACTTCGCAACGGCCACCCAGATTACTCACTATACATCTATAACAGTTGTTTGCATACGAACATCTGTATGAAATAAGCAAAAACCACAGTAAACACACACAGTAAAGAAACTTAACCTAAATTATAATTCGTAATAAGGGAGGGCGAACAGAGAAACCATGAGGCAATGGTATTTTGACGCACCACAAGTGACAACAATGGTCGCCGTGTTATTAGTCCACGGGAGTCATAACACTGTCCATGGGGAGGCTTGTCTCACTGGAAGAAAGCCACTTTCACGATTCAAGATTCGTGGTGTGGCTACAAGAACCTGAACGGCTGAGTAAACGATATGCGTGTCCTCTCTGGCACTAGTCGCACAGGGATCCCTGAGGTCTAACACGAACTTCTCAAAAACAGCAACATTTAATCACAGTTTCTGATTGAGAAACCTGCAGTTTTGTTTTCGTAGTTTAGGTGCCGTTATAACTACCTACTCTGTGTGGTTGAACTGATATTTTAATGAACAGTTTTTAATGTTGCTGAGCAACAGTCATACAATATTTGTTAAAGGAAGACACCATCATTTGACTGTTTCATTGTTTATTTAAGTACAACCCAGGTTTCGGCCTTTTATGCGACTTCCAAGTATATGATTTTACGTCTTTAACAAATATTGCAATTATATTAATAATTTGCACATCCAAACATAAAGATTTTATGCTCATGTAACACTTTTGCCTGCCATCATTACGGTGCTGCAATTTTAATGCTGATCAGAATTTGCTGGCCTTGTGCAGCCCTATAGCCGCTAGTCGTCGGACGGTGGAAAGAGTTGCTAATACTGATACGAAGTACCTCCCACAGTGCACCTTAAACTGATTACTAGCTTGCGTAATACATATGATTACGTGAGAGAAAGAGAGAGAGAGAGAGAGAGAGAGAGAGAGAGAGAGAGAGAGAGAGAGACCTGCTTTACAAATGATCGCGTAGTGACCTGATGGACGGCCATTGCACCTAGCTCTGGTGGGATGAGGGGCAATTGAGAGCGGCTGCTTGTCTGAAACAGGAGCCTGATCGGCCTTCTGGAGCCCCGTCGTACAGATGTCGACCTCTTGCATGTGGCCACTGCGTCGCCCTAAAAGCATTCTGCGGTAGCCGCAGGGAAGCTGTCACTTGCACGCCAGCCGTTCTTTGTCACGCCTGCGCCCTGCGTTACTGCTGGCTTTCCCTGGAACTACTATCATACACGTGTCGCTGCCCAGGGATACAGGCTTATCGACTGGTAACTGTCGTTATTTACACTGGGGCGTACGTCAAGCTAATTTTAAGTTGCTTGAGAAGTCTGTGGAAACTTTTTCCCTTCCATAGTTGGTCGCATTAATAGTTATGCAACTAAATACAACCGACAATAAATTATTCCCCAACCACCACAACCCTCATGAGACGTCACACCAGTATCGTGTAATACCGCCTGTAGCCTTGATTTTAGTCTCAACTTGGCGAGAATATTTGGAGAAACAGGGAAGAGAGTGTCAAAGATACGATAAGCGAATTAAGGTGGCAACCAATAAAACAAAGATGTTTTTAAGATACGTAACTGGGTTTTCTTTTTTGATGCTAGTCAATTGTCAGGACGAGAATTACTGCAAAGGGCATTTGATTCTAAAGCATTATGTCAGGATGAAAAACACTAAATAAATTACTTTTTCTCTCTTAACAACATGTGGGCAGGGTGGGTTCTTCCTTGGCTCGGGTATGAGGTAGAATGAAACAGCATTTTTACATAAGATAACTTTTATTGAAAGTTTTGTACAATGGTTTCCATACTGGATTGTTTGGGCTGGGAGAGCGGCTGCTGTGTCGTTTGCGAAGCCTCTGCTGTGTGAGTGGCGGCGTCTGATTACGCCTGGCGGTGTATATCTCGTGTCGCTGTGTCGCCCAGTTGACTGGAGACGCGCATCGCGAGATGGCCTGTTTAATTATTGAGAACGAAGTCGTGAATCGGATGGTGATACCTTGGATGTGGCGCCCCAGTGTTTCTCTACTCTATGCGGCCGCGTGTGTTGTGCGTCGGCCAGCGGAGCGGCGCGGCGGGGAAAGACAAGCGTCCCGGACTCGAACAACGGACTCCAGCTTGACAGTCTTCGGCTGTCAGATCTTCATCCCAGCTCACAGGTGACTGCTGATGTGAGGCCGTCTCCTTCCCGTCCTCACGAGTCACCCGGGTACGTAATAATCAGTCTTCAAATACCTTCTAACTTCCGTCTTCTGGCGGCGAGACTGCTGCTTGCTATTCCATTCCAGCGGCGGACTTGGTGCTTCTGTGAACGATGTAGTCTCCTCCTGCGTGACGGTCTTCAGCTCCAAAACAGAACTGAAAACTACTCCTGTCGGGCCCACTCCGTCTCGCGTATTTATTCACTTCAGTTCACTGGAGGTGACTTCACGGTCATTGCCTCTTCTGTCACGTTGAAAAGCTTCTCGAAGAATCTTCTTAACGTCGGTCATTGGCTCTTGGAATGTAGGCGTGGGCCTTTGATCACATGTGACAATTGAGAAACACGTGAGCCGGTCGGGCGATGCCCTGACGGCTGAATCGACAGCGTTCGCTTATGTGGGGAGGGTGATGGCTCTCCTGAATGTGCTGACTTCACGGTCATTGCCTCTTCTGCTCTGCCCGCTGTTTGCCAGTGTTAAACTAAACTAAGTTTTTAATTTATTTTCTAATTTCTACTTCACTTCAGATTGATTTCACTAATTTATTTACCTATCTTAAGTACCACTCAACAGATAATTCACATTTAATGTTCCGTCTCAGTTTCACATTTTTTATTATATTACATGTTTTGATCGCTCAAGATCATCTTCAGGTATGAGGAGCTGCCTCAGGAACCCGTCTTCTCCACACAAAACCACATACAAGAGTGTTATGGCTCTGAGTAAACAAGTAGACAAGACAGGTTGCTGACACAACTACTTAGATCTGAGGATGCGCCTGAGTTATCAAAACATGTAATATAATTAAAAATGTGCAACTGAGACGGAACAATAAATGAGAATGATCTTAAATATCAAGGCAGTTGCTGACTCTCTCAAGATGAACATGTCGACTATAGCGAAAGACGTTTTTAGGTGTGACAAGATCTTTTCACAAAATTTCAATCATCGACTTTCTCCTCTAAATGCGAAAATGTTTTATTAACGCCAACCTACATAGAGAGAAATGATCATCGTAATAAAATGATGGAAACCCTAGTTCTGAAAGGTTTGTTTGTTCAGTTTCCCCACGCACTTCCAGGGTGGAACAGTAGAAAAATAAACTGATAGTGGGACGATGAAGCCTCTGCCAGTCCGTTATGTGTGAACCGCTTACAAGGGAACCTCCCCATCGCACCCCCCTCAGATTTAGTTATAAGTGGGCACAGTGGATAGGCCTTGAAAAACTGAACACAGATCAATCGAGAAAACAGGAAGAAGTTGTGTGGAACTATGAAAAAAATAGGTAAAATATGCAAACTAAGTAGTCCATGCCAAAGATATGCAACATCAAGGAGAGTGTGAGCTCAGGAGCACCGTGGTCTCGTGGTTAGCGTGAGCGGCTGTGGAATGAGAGGTCCTTGGTTCAAGTCTTCCCTCCGGAGAAAAGTTTACGTTCTTTATTTTCGCAAAGTTATGATCTGTCCGTTCGTTCATTGACGTCTCTGTTCACTGTAATAAGTTTAGTGTCTATGTTTTGCGACCGCACCGCAAAACCGTGCGATCAGTAGACGAAAGGACGTGCCTTTCCAATGGGAACCGAAAACATTTGATCGCAAGGACATAGGTCAACCGATTCCTCCACAGGAAAACACGTCTGATATATTCTATACGACACATGACAGGAATATGTTGTCGACTCACCTAACTTGTAAACTTGGCGAATGGGTAAAAAGATTCTTCTACCTTGCCCGATTTAGGTTTTCTTGTGGATGTGATAATCACTCCCAAAAAAGTGATGAAATCACAAGATTTTGTCTCATAAACTGCACCAAATGAATGCAACAGTTTCACAGTCGCACAGTTTTCCCTTTGCTCTGTCAAAACATATGTTTTTAACGTTTTAAAATTTTTCCGTGTGTACACCGTCAAATCCTGCATATGTCCCAGCAAATCTGAACATGTCCTGGAACTTTGTAGAGCGAAGTTGATTGTGTGTGTGTGCCTGAACTTTGATAATTGTCTGAAAATAAAAAATTAAAATTCTCACTCGAGGGAAGACTTGTACCAATGACCTCTCATTCCAGAGCCGCTCATGCTAACCACGAGACCACGGCACTCCTGAGCTCACACTCTCCTTGATGTTGCATATCTTTGTCATGGACTACTCAGTTTGCATATTTTACTTCTTTTTTTCATAGTTCCACACAACTTCTTCCTGTTTTCTCGATTGATCTGTGTTCAATTTCTCAAGGCCTATCCACTGTGCCAACTTAGAACTAAATCTGAGGGGGGTGCGATGGGGAGGTTCCCTTGTTAGTAGTCGTGTAAAGCTTAGGCGTAAAAGAGAGTTCTTCACTTTCTTCAGACATACGAAATACAGCTGGAGCCACTCATTGAAGGTTAGATTCTGTAAAACTACCAAATTGCGAGGGTGCTGACTGCTATGTTTTACCCACTGTTACAAATTGTTACTTTCTGTCGGATTAAGATCAGGTGATTTAGTGGGACAGTTTAGGTTGCCTATGTGTTCGTCAAAGCAGGAATGTATGCATGCACTCCTTTGAATCGCAGTTATCTTGGGGGCGAGGATGCCCACGGGGTACTCATTATGAAAGTGCAGAAGAAAGAGCAGTATTTGGTTGAAACAGACATCCTAGTAAATTTGCACGGTAGACTGGATCACTGGGTCCCCGTCATGGTATCCACAGACATCACAGAACTATCTCTGTCACATACTGACGATTAATCAGCTCAGTGGGCTGTCAGTGCACTTGATGACTCGTATAATCTGAAACGAGGCAAACTAACGGCTCATCGGACCGCTCTACAATCCCCCAGTAAGGTTCGTTCCAGCTTCTGTGTTTCTTGTGTAGACCATTAAATACGTGCTGCATTATATGCCGCGGAGAGTAATGGTCTTTTGGGAGGTGCCCGATTCCAAATACCGACTGGGCGCAGTTCTCAGTGTCTGCACAGAAAGCGGTTTAGCTGGACCTGCGCTCACTGACAGGAACGATTTTACGGTCCGTGTCAAACAGGAACTTTTTGCGATCTCTGTTCTTACGTCGTGTTTCTTGGCTGCGGGTGATACACTGCTCCTGGTCTGCGTCGATACAGCAAATCGGGCAACAGCATTCACCGTGTGTTCGTAGACACATCCAAATATGATACTCTACGCGACAAATTAGTACGGAAACCAGAGAGAGAAATTTTCCAACTTCGAACAGCCACCTGTTAATCAGTCACGCGGAAGTATCAACAGCTGCCACGCTGGAAGCTTTAAAATTTCAACACGGTTACTCGGTCAACAAGACAGAAATCTCGACACACTTGAGGGAGACTGCGAGAGATTTCAGCAGAGAGTCTTTAGAAGAGAGCATACCGAACTTCCTTCGTAACATTAGGTAGGAGGCAACAATGCCTAGCAGGGGGGCTGATGACCTCAGATGTTAAGTCCCATAATGCTTAGAGCCATTTGAACCTAGCAGGGATCTGACTAAACGGTAAAGACACCGTAAAAATTCATTAAACAAATGTAATGTCACACGTTTCTCTTCACGGGACATCCACAAATGTTATTCACTATCAACGATAAAATCCACTACAGGTCTAAAAATTATGTCCCCTCTTGAGGTGCATGTTAAAATACGAGTCCACAAGGATGTGAGTCCTAGATCGGCCAGAAAGGCTTTCTGCGAGAAGTTTTCTGACAGACCTAGGACCGAAGAGGATATTATCTTGCATGTCAAGTGCCGGGGATGCACTATTTTAACATAATTTAACCTATTTTAATCTTAATTAGGCATCCTCCTGGACTCACATTAGAATATGCATCTGAAGACAGAACATATGACATGAAAGAGGGTAGTGTTTTCCATTTTAGAAATAAATAGTTTTCACAAATGCAACGGAACTGAAGACGTCTGACGAGAAGAACGGAACCGCTTCGGTCATTAGGAATGACGTCGCAGAGCTTATCCTCTCCTCGATGACACAAACACTCCGCCCCCCACTAACCTAGAGTACTCAAATCAATATAATCGATGGCGTTCATGTCGCTGGTAGGTACTCGATTTTCCAGTCCCCTTCTTGCATAGCTTTGTCCTGTACCGCGCGCCTCACTCCATCGTGCCAGTTTAGCCGTGGTCTTCCTATTTCTCTGTGCCATGGAGGTCTCCAGTATTGTACGTACTATCTCTCCTCGGGATTTCTTCTCAGATCTCCATAGTATGTTAACGGTTTGTTTTCAGTTGTGTCTACAATATCCTTTGTAACTCCTATCTGTTCTCGTAGCACTTCATTTCTTAGTATGTGTCTTCTTGTTACTTTACAAACTTCGTCTCCAAAGCTTCACTTCCATTGCCTTTAATTTCTTCGCATTGACCCTGGAGACTTGACACAATTCAGCACCAAAACGAGCAATGCTCTCAACAACAATTTGACATATCATCCTTTTCAAATTTTTGACGTAGTTCTACTCCAAATAATTTAGTATAATTGCTTTATTACCACCTTTTCCTTTCCTATTCTGTGCTTTATTTCCACGATGTTTCACGTTTATCCGAAATGGTTGTCGATAGAGATTTATATGAGCGACTACACTTTACTATAGATCCATCATCCATAACGTAACCGTTTCCTTTACTTCCGACACCCACGTATTCAGTCTCTGAAAAGTTTATTTTCATCCTGCATGGCCCATACTCTTCTTTAAGAGTTCTTAACACACAACACACCTCCTCTTCTTCCTCGGCGAAAACGTCCTCATCTTAGGTGAAATTTAGGGAGGAAAATTTGTAGAAAGAACAGGATGTCATCACTAATTCTAATTCCCTTGTTTTTGCGCTTCCATTCCCATTTTTAAGTTAAAAAAATTGAAGAGAATAGGCGCCAGTTAGTACCCTTATCGCAGTCTTTTGTAACCTTAAGTTTCTGTGATAGTAACTTCCCAGCTTTAACACAACAGGTATTATCTAACGGCTTGTACATAAAATTTGCGAATGTTCTGGTTATTCATTGCCTCACTCATCCTGGGGAGTGGTACTCTGTCATAGGCCTTCTGCAAGTCTATAAAAGCCATGTGTGTCGCGTAGCTATGTGCCATTCTCGTGTTAGTCACCTTTCCAATGCTGCAGATTTTATCGATACACGAACTTCGTGCCCGGAAGACACTCTATTCTTCTAGGTCCTCAAAATCTCTCTCACTTCTAGTATTAAGGATCTTATCATATAGTTGCGATATATAACTTAGAACTGTGATGCCTCGATCATTTTCGCAGCCACCCTTGCTTCCTATTTTAAATATGTTTTTGATGTAACCTTCTTTAAACTCTGCAGGGATTACCACTCCACTAAGACATAGATTAAATAGTTTGGGAGATGCTCAAACAACAAGTTTGGTCCGGCCTTCAATAACTCCATATGTTTCCAGTCCTGGTGTTTTGCCATTTTTGAATTGTTTCACTGTATCCTACATCTCTGCTGTTGTTATCTCCTGGATTCCTGTGTCATGTTTGTTGCCTGCAAAGGATCATATATCTTCATGTTCGCAACGATTTTTACACACTTCTTCATAGTATGTCTTACATCTATCTAGGCTTATCACCTGTAGGTTTGCACTACTTCTGTCATTTGTTCTAAGCTGTTTTATCACCTTCCACGCTTCTTTGGACTTGAAACTCCCATGCAGTTATTAAATTTTTTCACATTTAACGTCCCGTATAACATTTTTGGGCCTCTTTCCCTCTCCCATGAGTCCTACACACCTACCATCATCAGTCTTATTGCTCATAAGCCCTTTTTATAAGCTTCCATTTTCTCCTCCACCTTTGCCACAGTATCATCACCCCATAAACCGCTTTTAAACTGTCAGACGCGTTCTCAACTCCTACGAGACTTTCAAAGGCAGCTTCATGGATAGCTCTGACAATTGTCTAACAGGCTACTTCAACTGGTAGCGATTTGTAATCTGGAATAATCTTGAATACTGCGTTATTGCATCTAACGTGTCCTCGGTCTACATCCTGACAAAACAGTAGGGGTTTCCAACCCGGCAGTGGGCGACCCTTCCAGACAGCTTCCTTACCATCTAGCTCTTACGTACTACTCCATTGCGATGCCTTACGCCAGCAGCAGAGGGTCATGCGATGGTCCGGTATCAGTTCCGTACCACGTACAGTGTTCCAGATCCACCTTTGCTTTCATTTAAGAAGGTTATTAATACACAGAAGAGCCAAAGAAACTGGTACACGTGCCTAATATCGTGTAGGGCCCCCGCGACCACGCAGAAGTGCGGCAGCACGACTTGGCGTGGTCTCGACTAACGTCTGAAGTAGTGATGGAGGTAACTGACACCATGAATCGTGCAGCGCTGTCCATAAATCCGTAAGAGTACGAAGGGGTGGAGATCTCTTCTGAACAGCACGTTGCAAGGCATAGCGGATATGGTCAATGTCTGGGGAGTCTGGCGGACAGCGGAAGTGTTGAAATTCAGAAGTGTTCCTGGAGCCACTTTGTAGCAATT
This sequence comes from Schistocerca nitens, assembly GCF_023898315.1. Lineage (NCBI taxonomy): Eukaryota > Metazoa > Arthropoda > Insecta > Orthoptera > Acrididae > Schistocerca > Schistocerca nitens. Next base: position 620,473,403 of record NC_064618.1, read on the forward strand.
CTGGACGTGTGGGGTGTCATATTGTCCTGCTGGAATTTCCCAAGTCCAGCGGTATGTACAATGGACATAAATGGATGCAGATAATCAGACAGGATGCTTACGTACGTGTCACCTATGAGAGTCGTATCTAGACGTATCAAGGGTCACATATGACTCCAACTGGACACGAACCACACCATTGCAGAGCCTCCACCAGCTTGGCATGGTCTCGACTAATATCTGAAGTAGTGATGGAGGTAACTGACACCATGAATCGTGCAGAGCTGTCCAGTGCTGACACTCAGAGTCCATGGGTTCATGAGGTTGTCTCCATTATCCAGCCGTGTACGTATCGAGCTGATGGTCAAAGTTTCGGTGGCTCATACCTCGTCTACAGTTTTAACTTGTCATGTATTGAAATATGTGTAACTCACACATCATAAACTTGCAGCAGCAAACGTTTTGAGTTCGCGAGTACAACTTCTTAATAATATATTCGTACGGAAGTGACAAATTTATATTGTTAAAGGAAATAAACATTTTCGGTTTGTCCTCATAAGAACAGGATTACTGTATGGCTAACCTCGGCAAAACAAAATCACTTTATATAGTCACGTATTTAAGTTAACCTCCACAAAAATACTCTTCTTTATTCCTAATATGATAGCAAAGGGACACGTTCACCAAAACAGCCTAAAATATTTGACATGAATGTAAGACCTATCTATTATTTACTAACAATACCTCTGCTACATTCATGAAAATTTGTTGTTGCAGTCAAAATAAAACTGGATCTTGGTAGTCAATATTGTTAACAAGATAGGACACAGTATATGCACATTTTAGACAATGCATATTACGATAAATCAAATACTCATGTTCAGGAAAAACAGAACACCTTGAAGGACTAGAGACAGTACGTTCATATTCACAGGTCATGGACATTAGTATATTATGCAGAAATGATTATCATCTCCGTCACCTCGGTTCAGCACGTGTCCTGTTGCCTATTAGGCACGGAGTCCACCATGGGACCCGATAACGTGTTCCATGCGTGATGGCATCCACGCGAATAAGGCGCGAATGGCATCCTGTGAATAGCCATCCATGGTGCATTCACCTGGTTGCAAAGTTCATCTGTGGTGGTCAGCATTGGGTCACAGTGCTACACCCGTCCTTTCACTATATCCCACACATTTTCGATTCGTGAAAAGTCTGGTGATCTGAGTGGCGCGGGCAAAAGGCTGACATCATGTGACACCAAGAAGGCACGTGCTTGTGCAGCAACATGAGATCATGCATTGTCCTGCTGAAAAATGGCGTCTGGGGTGTTGGGCAGAAAGGGTATGGCTGCCGCTCGCAACATGCCATTCACGTAGATCACACTGGGCACAGTACCCTGGACACGCACCAACTGTGATTTGTGATTATACCAAATAGCACCGCACAACTTAAGGCCTTTAGATGGCGATGTATGTCTTGTGGGAGGTCAGTCACTTTTATTCAAAATGTCACCGCAATTTCCAAATAAACAGAACCTGGATTCGTCCCCAAACACTGTTTGATGCCATTCCTATCCCAGTGACGTCGTTCCATGCACAATTGCCATTCAGCATGTTCTGTACTTTCATCAGAGGTAGGCGGAGAAGTGGACGACACGCACGGAACCCATAGTACAGGGTGATTCAAAAAGAATACCACAACTTTAGGAATTTAAAACTCTGCAACGACAAAAGGCAGAGCTAAGCACTATCTGTCGGCGAATTAAGGGAGCTATAAAGTTTCATTTAGTTGTACATTTGTTCGCTTGAGGCGCTGTTGATTAGGCGTCAGCGTCAGTTGATGCTAAGATGGCGACCGCTCAACAGAAAGCTTTTTGTGTTATTGAGTACGGCAGAAGTGAATCGACGACAGTTGTTCAGCGTGCATTTCGAACGAAGTATGGTGTTAAACCTCCTGATAGGTGGTGTATTAAACGTTGGTATAAACAGTTTACAGAGAATGGGTGTTTGTGCAAAGGGAAAAGTTCTGGACGGCCGAGAACGAGTGATGAAAATGTAGCACGCATCCAGCAAGCATTTGTTCGCAGCCCAGGAAAATCGACTCGCAGAGCTAGCAGAGAGCTGCAAATTCCACAATCAACTGTATGGAGAGTCCTACGAAAAAGGTTAGTTATGAAACCTGAACGTCAACTACCCGAGGCGATGGATCGGCCGCCAGGCAGCCCGTGACAGAGCACTTCATCACTGGCCTCCAAGAAGCCCTGATCTTACCCCCTGCGATTTTTTCTTATGGGGGTATGTTAAGGATATGGTGTTTCGGCCACCTCTCCCAGCCACCATTGATGATTTGAAACGAGAAATAACAGCAGCTATCCAAACTGTTACGCCTGATATGCTACAGAGAGTGTGGAACGAGTTGGAGTATCGGGTTGATATTGCTCGTGTGTCTGGAGGGGGCCATATTGAACATCTCTAAACTTGTTTTTGAGTGAAAAAAAACCTTTTTAAATACTCTTTGTAATGATATATAACAGAAGGTTATATTATGTTTCTTTCATTAAATACACATTTTTAAAGTTGTGGTATTCTTTTTGAATCACCCTGTATAATAAACGGGGATGAACTGTCACCGCCGACAGAGTACGATGTGTGACACTGTTCCACTTTTGCGCCAGAGCCGAGGAGGACGCAGGTTTGACCTGGAGTACCATTCGCCATTCGTATGAGGTGTCAATCTTTTGACGGGGGTGGTCTGGGTGGTGTTCTACTGCCTTCCGTGAGCCATTCTGCACACACCCGTTGCACTGCCGAAATACTTCCTACCACGCGAGCAGGAATTTTCCGGGTGGATGCATAAATGCATGACATTCTCTGACGCCAATAATGCTCTCTGTTTCAAACTCATTGATTATTTGACGGTACGGTTCACGCTTGTGTCTGCGAGGCATCCTGCACGTCTGCTCATTTCACACTGATCCGTTACCTTCGGATTACTGCGACAACGAGAGCCGCAGGCACATTTTACCGGTAGTTTGTGTTGTGCCGCGATATCGATGTTTACTTTGAGCCCCTGGACCAATATGATTCAAATGCTAATCGTTTCTGCAAAACACAGTAATGTACATGTCCTGTGAACATTAACGTCCTATCTCTAGTCGTTTAACGTGTTCAGTCTTTTCTTTTTTAACAAATGGTGTTCAAAATTAAAGCAACAAAAGGAAATTTTGTAAGATTGCGTTTAATTTGCCACAAAATAGTGTAAACAGGTGATAGTCTAGTAGAAACACTTTAACAAATATAGAACATAAACAATTGCAACTTGCATAACTGTAGAAAAAAAGTTCTTCGTTCTTTTCCAACTTAACGACAACCGCAATGTGCTCAGTATGTCGTTTGGTCACCTCTGACAGCAATACAGGCCTCACAATGACTGGGAATGCTGCTAATGATGTCATAAATTTCAAGTTGAGACAATAACGCCCTTTCTTCATGCGGAGCTGCTGTCAAGTCTTGGAGAATGGTTGATAGATGCTGACGTGATGCAACCTCCCTAGCGCATACCATACTCCATGGAATTCAAACTGGGAGAGCGAGCAGGCCAGGTCTTGCGTCCAACAAGATGTTGTTTCTAAGAAAACATTAGCCAACTGTACTCTATGAGGTCGATCATTATCGTCCGTCAATACGAAGTGTGGCCCTCAGTACCTCGCAAAAACCACATATGCTGTCCCAAGATCACGTCACGATGCCCTGCCAGTCCATCTGCACAATTTCATGAAGAGATTTTTCAGTGGTCAACATAATGCCTGCCGGCACCATTAGGGATCTTCCTCGATATTGGTCACTTCTCAAAATGTCTGGGTCCCAAAATAATGTTAATATTTATGACTTCACTCTAGACGTTACCTTCTGCGAAGACGTTTCAGAGGTACACATACAGCAGGTCTCCTACAGTAAAGGCCATTCTGCTGAAGCCTTCAGTACACCGTTTACCTCGATACAACATGTCCAGTGAATGCTGCGAGATCAGACGTCAGTCGCCGAGAAGTACCAAGGACGTGCGGTCGCCCCCTTACAGCCAAATAATGGTCCTCTCTTTGTGATGTTTCGCGCGGTCGTCCCTGCCCTGGTCTGTCAGTCTCTATAAACTGTCGCCGCATTCTGGGAACAACAGAACGATTCACATTAACCCATCGAGCCACATCAGTCTGCGACTGTCCTATTTCCATTCTGCCTATGGCCCTCCAGCGCAGAGAGTCTGGCAGGCGTCTTCTCTGTACCACGATGCACCATGCGTGACTACTATATCTACACAGTGATTGCGGATGTGGGATTACTCAGAAAACACTGCCCTGTTTGATAGGTGCGCTGATGTTATCGTTGACGTGGTTGTCCGTTAACCGGAATGCCATCTTCCGTGAATAACAGGATCTTACGGACATCTGTTGGCAGTCCGTATGATTATATCGTGAACTACACACGGGGTGAGGAAGTGGCGGTTTTTTGCTTTAGTTTTGGACACCAGTGTGTGCACACACAAATTTTGATTACGGCTAAACATGAAATGTTTGCAGTGTGTTGTACTTTCTATGTTAGAGAATATAAATATTAGTAATTAAGTGATCACTACTTACATATCCTGAATTTACGATACAGAAAAACAGATAACATTTCCTAGCATTAATTAATGGTCGTCGGGGGTGTGTGAAATGGGGTGCCAGAGTTAAGTCTTATCTGTTCAGTCAAATTCCAGCGAAATGAGAGTGGGGAGAAAAGCTCCAAATTCGGAATGTCTGGAAACGGATTACTAGTTTCGGCACTGGCAACCGTCCCCAAACCCCAACAGCTCCCTCTCCCTCCCCCTACACCACAAAAAATATGTTGGTGGATCGTTTGAGATTCAGCCAGTCATTGGCGTTGTTTAAAGCCCAGGTGATTTCAACCAAACAGGAGTGGCGCAGATGCTTCGCAAGTAGAAATAATTGGAAGAGAATTACCAGTTGCAGCGTTTACCTTCTAACCAAAGAAAATCTCTCAAACATTTGGTAGGAATCAGGGATCTGTAGCAAGTCCCGTAAGAAAAATATGAACGCCTTATGTGCGTACACGTACGTTAGTGTGTCTAGAAAAGCGATGTGCGTCTTGTTCCTTTAGCTAGATAGCAAGCTAACAGTACTTAGCAAGCGAGTTTAGAAATGGGAATGTTTGGGAGGGAACTTCGAGTTACGACATCAATCAAGGAAAATCTCCAGAAAACTTGTCGGGACTGGATGATTGACTCTATTTATATTTTTGTTCATGGACAATAAACACTAGAAAAAAAATTGTTGGTCTAATATGTATATATGTCTATTAGTCTGAGTAACAGCGTAAAGTTGGTGACTTTCTCGATATGTGTTGCTGCGCACCCTGGCGCCATGATTTAGAAAAAGACATTTTTTTTCTATAGTAATATATTTTCACTCACGAGTGGCGTTTGCAATGTTATCTTCCTAAACATATGGTGCAACAATTTGCAGCTGTTTTAACTATGTCTTGCTGGACAGGCTAATGAACAGATAGGCGATGATTCTTTTTTGAGGAAAAGCTGTAGCTTATTAGAACGATCTAAAAATTTCGTCCGAGTAACGACACAAAAATACAATATTTTGTACACCGTCGCTTCAGCTAATTCACTTAATATTGTACCTGAAACGCAGATTCTCAGATTGTCACAGGCTGGTTGCATCCACTGTCCATTAACCCATTTGTTCGAAGCTTTTGCTGAATCCACAAGAGTTCGGACGTAGTGTGCATACGCGCGAAGTAAGGGTGAGTCGTCCACGATCATAGATTGCTATATGCATGTGTATGTGTATGGTATGTGTTCTCTCAGGCATGTTTGACTGAACAGACACTATACATAACAGGAAAAATTGATGAGACATTAAAGAAATTCGTTGCATTTGCAAGTATCACATGTTCGACTAGTAAAAAGACCTTCCTCTGTTTCTGGCTACAAGATGGTGGATAATCGATGAAGTATTGCATTTTATAAAAATAGTTTTAAAAATATGTTGCATGTTACTCACAATACGATTCTATATCAAAACGATTAACTATATATTTCAGATGAGTTTAATACTTTGTACAGCAGATAAACGCGTAGAACGCGAAATATGTACAAATGCTGCCCAAAACACAACACCAAGTCTCAGAACAACAAAAACTGTAGAAAACTGCGGAAACTACGTATGCCTATCTCTAGTGTGTATTCCTTTATGTGATTCTAAAATCAATCATTAGATTGAAGTACCGACCAAAACAAATTGTATGTTCCCAGGTACGTTAATCTCTAGGTCAGGGACGGCGAAGAATTGAGCAGGCGAGCATTGATCTTGCGCATGTCTTGATCTTGCTCTCTTATATGGGTGCACACTCCTTTGCCCGCCCCATCTCCACCCCGACCCCCACCCCCTTCTGCCATGCCACGCTGTGTGAACACGAGAATGGAGCAGAGAGGAAAATTGCACACATTGCTGCATTCAGATGTAGATGCAGTCGTACTGCATACGGCATGTTTTCGAATTTTATGATTTTCAACAACGTACACCACAAACAAACTAAATTTCCAATATTATTTAGTTATTTTTGGCACATAGACTAAATAATATAATTTTTATCTACTATAAGCTGTCACTGTACGGATAGATAGAAAATTTCACAGATTTTCATTCTCAGACTGCCACGTTCATCTACATCTATATCTAAATGAATACTCTACAAATCACATTTAAGTGTCTGGCAGAGGGTTCATCGAACCACCTTCACAATTCTGTATTATTCCAATCGCGTATAGCACGCGGAAAGAACGAACACCTATATCTTTCCTTACGAACTCTGATTTCCCTTATTTTATCGTGGTGATCGTTGCTCCCTATGTAGGTCGGCGTCATCAAAATATTTTCGCATTCGGAGGAGAAAGTTGGTGATTGGAATTTGGTGAGAAGATTCCGCCACAACTAGAAACGCCTTTCTTTTAAAAATGCCATTTTCCGCAAATGTTATAGCGTCGAAGCTGTTTGGTTAATGATTTTAGCGCTGGCATCAATTGAGATATTGACGTAAGTATGTCTTTTAAATGGAACCGTATACCTTTATAACCGCATTCGATAGCTCTTGAGAAGACAATTACAATGACGAAGCGTTTGTTAATGTTGACGTTGAAATCTGTCTTACAAAGTCGAGAAGTGTCCTAGAATTTGAGAACACAGTGGCCGGAAAAGGCATTTGCGGTGCCACCATTGCCAAGTAAGCGTCTCGGACTAGCCCTTTTTCCCCTTGAACCAACTTAAGACTTGAATGCAGGTTCACCTACAAATGTTGTATATGGAAATATGACATAGGCTAGGATCTAGAGTATCACAAAAGGCTTAGGAAAACTATTTCACATTTGTGTATCTTCCCAGATTTATCTGAGAAATCAACTGCTCATTTTTCAAAAATAGAGAGATCTTATATGCAGCAGAAAGCAACTATTGTATTAAATACCTAAATGTTAGAAGGAAGAGTTAAACTATCTTTTCCTGTACGTAGCTGTATACTTCTTAGACGTAAAATACATGCTGTTGGATAACTGTCTTTACCTACGCTGCTCTAAATGATATCATACGGGATACATTCGTTTAATTAAACATTTTATTAGAAATACTTTGGTGATAACCTGTATATTGTAAAATAAATATTTTTCTTAACGGAATGCCGTTTCATGCTGAACGTAAGCGTGTAACAACAATGTTTAGCAGCTACATACAATACAAATGGTTCAAATGGCTCTGAGCACTATGGGACTTAGCATCTGAGATCATCAGTCCCCAAGCGCCTAGAACCGCTCGGTCACACCGGCTGGCCACATACAATACACCTTGTCGACATATTTGACATTGTAAAGCAACTTCGTGTACACGTAAATGAAATAAACAAAATACTAACAATGATTTGGCAACCACTCAAATCACGTAACATAAATTGTCTTCCAAAAAAATAATCTTATCCCTTATTTAAGTATGTGTTCGAACTGTTGACCATATACTGAAAGGTACACTTGCTCCCGCCGTTCGAAAGAACGATAACAGTTGTACTTACAGTGGATGACATGTTGGAGCAAGCACTGGCGGCGCGACAACACTTATCGTCTGGCGCAGTTGGGGCTTCATCATAGACTGAATGTTTGAGTGCTCCCCAAAGAAATAAATGAAGACGAGTCAACTCGGGGGACGTCGCAGGCCTTTTGACAACAGAATTTCGTCCTACCCAGAGTTCAGGAAAGTTCTCATTCAGTATTTATTTTGGAATACAGGACAGGTACGCTGGACAACCGTCGTGTTGCAACCGCATACACTGTCGAATATCTTCTAGAAGAACAGGTAGAATGTTCGCCAGATAATGTGTGTCAAAATATCCATTTAGAACTCCTTGACGAAGAAAGGTCTCGCATTTAATTTCCTATGACGCCGCGTCACACGTTTCCGCTCCACGGCCGTTGATGTTGTACCTGACGAAGCCAGTGGGAATTTTCGGCTGCACAGTAGAGCACGTTATGCAAATTGACACTAGCGTGATTAGTAAACGTTGCTTCATCGATAAAGAGCACACGTTGGAAAAAATAGGGTTAAGTCGCTGTTGCTGATGGCCAAACCGTTAAAATTCTGTACGACGTTGGAAATCACGGTTGTCGAGTGCCTGATGTAGTTTTCTTTGTGAACATTCTGTATTGAAGTATCGATACTTAGTTTGTTAGAAATGTTCTGCTCACTAGGAACCACCTACATAATTTATTAATATGTATTGTACAATTTTTACCATAACAGGGTACGCAAATAAATTTAGAAATAGGTTGTAATATTCCTAGAAGTTGTAGTTAGCCTAATTTCAAACAATTTATTATGGAGGGAATGCCTGCCCTATGGGTTCACCTTTTCCAGTTCTGAGGATGACCCGGTGACGCCGCGTGGTGTAAATAACGACAGCGACGAGTCACAGACAGTGAGTGCTGATGTGAATCTGGTTGGTTGGTTGGTTTGGGGAAGGAGACCAGACAGCGAGGTCATCGGTCTCATCGTATTAGGGAAGGACGGGGAAGGAAGTCGGCCGTGCCCTTTGAAAGGAACCATCCCGGCATTTGCCTGGAGCGATTTAGGGAAATCACGGAAAACCTAAATCAGGATGGCCGGACTTGGGATTGAACCGTCGTCCTCCCGAATGCGAGTCCAGTGTCTAACTGATGTGAATGTGATTTCCATGTCTGAGTATGTGTATTTTTAAAGTGTAGAAAAGGGTGTCGAACACCATGAATTGTTTGGCTATTGAGAAGATATACTAAAACGTCACCGGCCGGAGTGGCCGTGCGGTTCTAGGCGCTACGGTCGCAGGTTCTAATCCTGCCTCGCGCATGGATGTGTGTGATGTCCTTAGGTTAGTTAGATTTAATTAGTTCTAAGTCCAAGGAAACTGATGACCTCAGAAGTTAAGTCGCATAGTGCTCAGAGCCATTTGAACCATTTTTTTGAACGAAAAAGTCATCTCTGAAAGTATGGGTCTCGTATGGCAAGAACTTCTACTGAAAATATCAGTTGGATTATTTGAGCCATAGCTATAGTACAAACAATGGCTTCTTTAGGCATGATGTGAGCATTTGTTAATCCACATCGTCAGAGATGTGAAGAACTGGTATTTATGAGGGCTATTTAAAGGAAAAGGTACGAACCAATACCGTGGGTGTAACTGAAGTATTTACACAAAAGTAATCACCAGAGGCCGTAGAACGACTATCCCATGAGCTGAAGGCTTTCCTGCTCCCAGAATTCCTGTAGGTTTGACAGCAGCCAGTCGTCCACTATGTCTTTGAGTTCGTCGTCCGAGTTGAAGCGCTTCCCTATGAGATGTGTTTTAGCGGACCAGGCAAATGGTGGTCACAGGGAGCTATGTCTGGGCTATAGGGCGGATGCACATGCTGTTCACACATTAACGTGGCCATTACACTTTGTGTGACCATGCAGAGTTGTGGACACGCTTATTGTGGAGCAGAATCACTCCCTCCGTGAGCAGCCCAGGTCGATTGCAAAATGGTTCAAATGGCTGTCAGCACTATGGAACTTAACATCTGAGGTCATCAGTCCCCTAGAACTTAGAACTACTTAATCCTAACTAACCTAAGGACATCACACAACACCAAGTCATCACGAGGCAGAGAAAATCCCTGACCCCGCCGGGAATCGAACCCGGGATCCCGGGCGCGGGAAGCGAGAACGCTACCGCACGACCACGAGCTGCGGACCGTCCCTAGATGTCTCACTACGTTACCCACAGCGGAATATGCAGAATTCAGTCGGTTTGGATATTACGAAATTTTGTACATTTTCATTTTAATACTCATAATATTAAATTGCCACCACTGTTTTTGACGACACGACAAATTTCAAGGCAAGAAGATAATCTTAAACAATTTTCTTAGTAATGTCTGAGCGTATTACACTCATATACCTTCCATTGCTCAGAGTTAAAAAATACAGCGTTTCATATTGTCAGTACGATTATTCACAGTTGTAATATGTTATTAAGTATTCACTAGCGGAAGAAATTATTTTCTATTTTGCAAATGTTTGTGGTCACCTTTTGCTTATAAATGATAAATCGGCGTCCGCAGCTCGTGGTCGTGCGGTAGCGTTCTCGCTTCCCGCGCCCGGGTTCCCGGGGTTCGATTCCCGGCGGGGTCAGGGATTTTCTCTGCCTCGTGATGACTGGGTGTAGTGTACTGTCCTTAGGTTAGTTAGGTTTAAGTAGTTCTAAGTTCTAGGGGACTGATGACCATAGATGTTAAGTCCCATAGTGCTCAGAGCCATTTGAACCATTTTTGATAAATCGGCTTTAATTTTAACTCAAAGAGCTACGTATTACGTGCCCACCTTGCATCCATCTTGTTTTCAAACAAATTCACTAAGTGAAATAATTGACTTCAGGATTTCAAAGTTCAGCGAGATTAATTAAGCTTCTGCTCCTCCAGAGTTGGCGATCATTTTCATTGGAATGACATTTACTGCAGAGGAATTGTCGTACGGTATGTGACCACTCGATCTCAGTACATCTTCTAAGAACAATGCTGTTTTTTATTGGACGGAAAAAATTTTTCCAAAGGGTAACTCAGGTAGGCAGCAAAGTGAAAATTTTGTGTGTATGTGTGTGTTAGAAATTACGACTGGGCCGTTTTTATTAGAATAACATTTATTGCAGGAATATTATCGTACAGTAAGGCAGTGCCAGAATGCAGTAAGTCTTCTTAAAACAATACTGTTCTTAACTGGATGGAACCAAGTTATTTAAACGATATCTCAGGCGAAAAATTTGTGAGTGTTAGAAATTACGATCGGACCCGCCATCGAGCTTACTCTTTGGGAAAAATTGTAGATTACCTTAAAAATTAAAAAATTCAGTTCGAGTAAAATTACTGTCAAAAGTCAGTGTACTTTTGTTTTATTATCTGGTAGTACGGTGTAGAATAAATGTCTGTGTCCAACTGAGTGAATAAGAGCAGATACAGTTGTGGGGATGGTTCGTGGTGAAGACAGAATTCCACGTTACACCACGCAGTCGTGGTCATGTAACGAAGCTGCAAGAACGGCTTCAGTAGCCGTCATTTTTTTGAGTATAGCGGACAGCTAATGAATTCTGTGGTACACCATGTATGATAAAAATCGGTTCAGCAAGGCGTTTAAGCACAATATTAAGTCAAGGGAGGTGAGTTCTATTAGGTTACAGACATAAATACGTAATAGTAAAACAACACACCGTTAAGAAAACATTTGGTTCAATTAAACGCGGTTGGTTAGGCCAGAAAGTGGCAAACATAATACGTGAGACTGGAGAGTTTCCACGTCCAGCCTGCAACGCTCTCTCCTCAGGCAGAGGTTAAAGTTGTTTACTTTCTACATTCGACGCCTTGCATCGTTGTGAAAACAAGATCTCGACTCGTCGGACCACACTGCACACTTCCAGTTACCTACCGTCTAGCTTCTGAGCTGTTTAGCCTCCAAACGCCAACAAACCTGGCAGATTGATTCAGAGTGTTGTCATAGATACCTCCAAACACATTAGCATCTTTTTGCAATTCTTTTATGTCCATCATACCGAAAAATGGAGGCCGCGGCGCTGGGATCAAGAATTTACTTCAAACTTTGTACATCTTTAGCAGGCCATTAGAACAAAATACTATGAAAGTAGTAAGGTGCACTACTCTGGCAATTCCGAGAAAATCGCAAGGGAAGTTTTACGCGTCTGTTTTGTTACTAAATCACTCGTGCGAAGATATTAGGTCTAAGAAGTCGTTTTAGTCAACTCCTTTTTTTTCATCTAATTTTCGCGTTATTGTTCGCTGCATCATCATTCAATTTATATGATATTGAGATGTAATGTAATGGAAAAAAGACCACGTGCATTCTCATGAATTTGTAGTGAATTTCTTACGTTATTTGACAGTTTACTATTTGCAATTACATTTTCAAGGACGAGGGACAGGTTTGGAAAGCCAAAGTCAAACCTCGATAAATAATTATGCGAATGACGTTATTCACTATCAGTAATATAGAAAGTCACAATGTGCCAGACCACAAGAGTAATGTACAATCAATTTTCTGATGTGCTCTCGATATCACACGTTGTAAGATAGTATTTGTCATACAGACGTGGAAAACAAATTGAAACTTCATGCAAATTCACGTGGCTTTCTTCATTATATTACCTCTCAAATGTTATATAAATTAAATAATATGACCAGTGTGGAAACAGATTAATAATTAAGTTCGAGCGGGCATCGAACCATCGTGTCATAGACGCCGCCTGGCGACGAAGCTAGAAAACACTTAACGTGGGCTCTAAAGCGTTTCGGCTCATTCTTCCCTAATTGACGTCGGCGCATCATCTTTACTGAGACATCTGTTTTTGCTCCTTTTTGTTGCTGTGGATATTTTATTTTGCAAGGTTTATATATTTGACAAACCAGTGTGGAGGTGTAATGTTGTGATTCAGCATAACATTCTCAGTATGTCGACAAGACTGATGTGTAATTATATTTTTGGGATGTATGTAATTTTTATAATTCATATAATACGGTTCCTTGTATATAATCGTTGTGCGATCATGCCGATTACTATGCTAATGTTATTGTATGTGTACATAGTAGATCTCGGAATCTGCCGATGTCAGCTAGCTCCTGTCGAAACTGGTCGAGAAATAAACTGTTTCATATCAAGCGATGTTGGCTTCTAATTTTATAAATTACAACATTAAATGGGCCCAAAAACATGTAAATTATTTATCAACTTAGAATTTGTTCTACTCCCAAACACTAGCTCAACTTAAGTGGAATAGCCTCTCCGCACGACAAGCTGTTACGGAGCGCACTTTGCACTCAGGAGTACACAGGATTCAATAGCTCATGGAAGCCACGAGAGAGTACTACGATAGGATGCACAAGGAATCTGTCACCAAACTCGGCAATAATTCCGGTCGGAAAGGGGAAAGTGTGGAACTCAATGACACATGGGTTCTGGCAAAGAAGAAGAAGAAGAAGAAGAAGGGTACTGACTTATCACGTTACGGCAGAGCCAGTGTACAACAACCCATAACGTCCAACTGTGTCCAGATATCATAAACAAGTGATATCATCTCCTGCACCTTGTGCACCACACTTAAAAATTGGTCGTTAGTCATCACAACGACACTTTGTGTAATCAAACGAAGTAGCGACACTACATATGAATACTAAACAATCGGATCATAAAGAAAATCCATCCTTCTGTGGAATAATAGCCCAGGAAGTTTTAACACCTGTAACTTCTGTCGGTATTCTCAGTTGACTTTGTGCTCAAATTAGACAACATAGGCAATGTCAACGTTTTAGGAGACGATCTCAACAGCTGTTTTAGGTAGTTTTCAGATTATTCTGTTGTTCATCTTCTAGTAAGGTCATCGAAAGAGAAAAAAAATTGCAAAACGATTTAAAAAAGATATCTGTATAACGCAAAAATTGCCAACTGACTCTAAATAATGAAAAGTATGAGGTTATGCACAAAAGTGCTAAAAGGAATCCGTTGCACTTCGATTACATGATAAATCAGTGAAATATAAATGCCGGAAATTCAGCTAATTACCTAGTTGTTACAATTACAAACAACTTAAATTGGAAAGAACAAGTAGAAAATTTGTGTGGAAGGCGAACCGAAGACTTCGATTTATTGGCGTAACAGTTAGAAGATGCAACAGGTCTAGTAAACTGACTGCCTGTACTACGCTTGTCCGTCCTCTTCTGGAGTCCTGGAGAGTCGTGTGGGATCCTAACTAGACAGTGTTAACGAAGTTCATCGAGAAAGGTCAAAGAAGGCAGTACGTTTCTTATTATCGAGAAGTAGGGGATTGAGTGTCACGGACACGATATAGAATTTGGGTTAGACGTCACAGAAACAAAAGTATTTCTCGTTGCGGCGGTATCTTTTCGCAAAATTTCGATCACCAACTTTTTCCTCCGAAAGCGACAATATTTTCTTGAAGGCAATCTACTGAGGGAGAAACGATAATCTATTAAAACAAGCGAAATCAGAGCTGGCATTGAAAGATATAAGTTTCATTTCTCCCGCGCGCTGTTCGAGAGTGGAATAATAGAGAATTGTGAGGATTGTTCGATGAACCCTCTGCCGGTCACTTATGTGTGATTTTCAGTGTATCCATGTAGATGTAAATGGATACTGATCTCACTGGGTTGACCCTGATAATATCCGATTTCTCTTTCTGCAAATAGCGGGTACAGTTCTGCGATAATTATGATCGCCTCTAAAGTAACACATATAATATCCTTGCACACCGTTCGAACAGCATTTTGCTTTAAGTTATATCTTCATTTAGGAGTGTTCGGCGCGGCTGACTATCATGAGCAGGACCTGGCTTCGATTCCCGGTACTGCCAGAACGTTTTCTGTCTTAGGACGACTGGAACGGACTGTTCTCAGTCTAAAGATGGGACATGAGGAGCTACTCGACCAATTAGCGGCTGTTTGAAAACCATTATATCAAACAAACGCCCTACAATACCACATCTGATGATGTCACTGTCACAGGATGACACGGCGGTCGGCCGGCCCTGATTGGTCCAAATAACGCCAGAACGTGGCGCTTCGTTTTTATTTCTCTGTTTATATTATATTGTCGTTAAGCAAACTGAAAAACGGCGTGAAAAAATTTCAAAAGAGTAGTTTATTCTAAGCTACGCAGGGATGTGTAGCAACCGAATGGTTGTTTCCGGGGCAGATCTTGTTCGGAAACAAACGGTTACTTCCCCATCAGACCTACACAGGTGCGGACGTCTACCAACGGACCGATTTGTCAAAGCAGCCCCCGTCCCCTGCGTAGCCATTAAGCGGTGGATACTGCTGACGGGCACAATAAATTTTCCATAGCAGAATGGCGATTTAACCGGGTCATTTGCGACAGCGAAAATGGTCTGTGGCTAGTGGACATGACAAATCTTTCTATCCCTAGTGACAGCAGTAATTCATCCTGGGAATCAATTTCCGTCAGTAATATAATCTGTGGCGCTATGTTCGACGCTCATCAACGGCTGGGGGCCTAGAATACCGAACGTGAACACAGAGGATCTGTTTAGGTTCGGTATTAGTGCATGAAAGAGATCTGCCGCAAAAGACGGCATCTAGGTATCAGTGTTTCAGATCTACATGTACATGAATACTCTGCAATTCACAAGTAAGTGCCTGGCAGAGGGTTCATCGAACCACCTTTAAGCTAGTACTCTAACGTTCCAATCTTGAACAGTGTGCGGGAAAAATGAACACTTAAATCTTTTTGTGCGAGCTCTGATTTCTCGTATTTCATTACGATGATCATTTCTCCGCATGTAGGTGGGCGCAAACAAAATGTTTTCACACTCTGAGAAGAAAATTGGTGATTAAAATTTCATGAGATGGTCTTGCTACTACGAAAAACGCCTTTGTTTTAATGACTACCACCCCAATTCGTGCATCACAACCTTGAACTCTATCCCCTATTTCGCCATAATACAAAACGAGCTGCCCTTCTTTGAACTTTTTGGATGTTCTCCATCAATCCTATCTGACGCGGATCACACACCGCACTGCAGTACTCCAGGAGGCGGCGGACAAGATTAGTATAGGCAGTCTCTTTAGTAGACCTGTTACATTTTGTACGTGTTCTGCCAATAAATCGCAGTATTCGGTTTGATTTCCTCAGAACATTATCCATTTGATCGTTCCAGCTGAAGTTATTCGTAATTGTAATCCCTAAGTATTTAATTGAGCTTACAGCTTTAAGACTTGTGTGATTTATCACCCAACTGAAATTTAGCGGCTTCTTTTTAGTGCTCATGTGGATGACTTCATACTTTACATAATTTAGAATCAATTGTCACTTTTTACGTCATACGATATCTTTAAAATGTAGACTGGCAATGGCAAGGAAGTCTTTTCTGAAACTATTTGTGTGGAGTGTAGCCATTTGTGGAAGTGAAACATGGACGATACATAGTTTCGACAAGAAGAGAATGTAAGCACTCGAAATGTGGTGCTACAGAAGAACGCTGAAGATTAGATGGGTAGATCGCGTAACTAATGAGGAGGTACCGAACTGGAGAGAAGAGGAATTTGTGGCACAACTTGACTAGAAGAAGGGATCGGTTGGTAGGACATGTTATGAGGCATCAAGAGATCACCAATTTAGTACTGGGGGGCAGCGTGGAGAGTAAAAATCGTAGAGGGAGACCAATAAATGAATACACTAAGCAGATTCAGAAGGATGTTGGTTGCAGTAGTTACTTGGAGATGAAGAAGCCTGCACTGGATAGAGTAGCATGGAGAGCTGCATCAAACCACTGTCTGGACTGAAGACCACAACAACAGCAAATGTATATCTTATCTAAATCATTTTGTAATTCGTTTTGATCATCTGATGACATTCCAAGACGGTAAATGACAACATCATCTGCAAACAATTGAATATCGTTGCTCTGATTGTCTCCTAAATCCTGTACTTGAATTGGGAACAACAGAGGGCCTATAACACTTCCATGGGGAACGCCAAATATACTTCTGGTTTACTCGACAACTGCCCTTCAATTTTTCGGTACCAGACGTCAGTATTAAGTGAATTAACATAGAGAGCTGTGGTACCTTATGAAGGAATAAATCAGAACAGTATTTAAAATATTATTAACATTTGCATCTGTTTCTCCTCAGCTGCTACTTCCGTAATGCTTTAATGTATAAATAAGGTAAAAATTCCATATTTTACAACTGAATGTAGTAACGTACAGAATTTTTCATATCCATATGATAAAACAATATTTTAAATGTTTCGTTAGCGTTTATGTGTAGTTAAAAGTAGTCGAGATATGGAAGCAACCTCAACAGACCCTGAAAAAAATGGTTGAAGATGTATTACATTTGCTGAAGTTGTAATGAAACTTGTGAAACTAATGGAAAAGTGACAATTGGCTGGTTCAAATGGCTCTGAGCACTATGGGACTGAACTTCTGAGGTCATAAGTCCACTAGAACTTAGAACTACTGAAACCTAACTAACCTAAGGACATCACACACATCCATGCCCGAGGCAGGATTCGAACATATGACCGTAGCGGTCGCGCGGTTCCAGACTGTAGCCCCTAGAACCGCTCGGCAACTCCGGCAGGAGTGACAATATTTTCGCCAATGCCTCCAGCATGAGCAGTGTGTGTTGTATTGCAACTTCAGTTTACTGGAGAACGAGCCAACTTCAGAAGTCGCAAAGCCGGAAAATTGTAGCGAAATGCGGGATGAGTTGCTGGGAATCGACACTTGGTGCTGGTATTGGGAGAAATCCTCAACATTTGCAAATGTAGCGCACTGCACATAAACAGGCGGAAAGCCCGTTGCCGTACATTACATGATCGTCGAACAACCCTAAGGAGCAGCCACATTCATTAACTATCTGGAGTGATTTAAAGCGAAACGGCCACAGAAAGCTAATCGCAGGAAAGGCAGTTACCAGACAAATATTCAGGAAATGTAAATGTCGTGTGACTAGGGCCTCCCGTCGGGTAGATCGTTCGCCAGGTGCAAGTCTTTCGATTTGACGCCACTTCGGCGACTTGCGTGTCGATTAGGATGAAATGATGATGATTAGAACAACACAACACCCAGTCCCTGAGTGGAGGAAATCCCGACCCAGGCGGGAATCGAACCCGCACCCTTACGGTTAAAATTCTGTCGCACTGATCACTCAGCTACCGAGGGCGGACATTCAGGAAATGTCTCTAATATGTCTTGTCAATCTGCGATCCGTATCAGATAAGATTGAAAAATGAAATGTGAAAGATCCCAAGAAGAGCAGAATGTTTCGTCACAGATTTCATTTAGTAAGACGTTACAAGAGAGAGATGCATTACAAAGTGGTTTATTGTTAGAATTCCGATAGCGTACGTACCTAGGAGAAACAACCAATGTATTGCTTCCTCGTACATATATTCCACAAAAAGACCACGTAAGTGAAATTTTAGACACAGAGTCTTACCGACGATCATTCTTTCCACACATCATTCACAACTGAAACCGGGAAGATGGAGAAAGTGACAATGGTAATCAAAGAACCCTGCCCCACACACCATAATGCGTGTAAAGGCAGAATTAATACTGTAAATAAGTTGTACTGATTAATTCTGTTTAATGGCAAGTATGTATTTTTCACTATGTAATACCTTTGACCTATTGAAGTGGAAAGTTGTGTAAAATGTTTCTCTTTACTATTTAAATTATTTGTATTAACTGAAGGAAAATGATATATAATTATGTGGCTTTTGTGTTGACATATTAATGTATTTAAATATGAAGATTTTTTAAAAGATGTTTGTTTACAACTGTGTACAAGCTGGTTCATGCCTATGGACAGCATTGTATAAAATGTAAAGCAACAGTACTTTCCATTTGTAACGGAAGTGAGTTGGTGCCCGTCAAAATGTGGTTGGCGCGGGCTAAAAGGTGGATGTGGCGCTCAGTCTGGGCGCCAAGTGGGAGAAACCTAATACTACAGCTAGCTATTGTACAGTTCTGGTCTGAGCAGCAAGTGAGTGAACAGCCTAAGTGCCGAGGGTGACATCCAGTACCTGGATTAATATGGAAAGGCCTCGGATGTGTGTACGGCTCTAAAATGGTGCTCTATTATTGGAAAAGGCTCTGAAGTTGGTAATTTCGTCGCTAAGAAGAAAGCAATAGAGCAAATTACATCCTGAGGTAAGACCAGGTAGCCACTATGTACTCGCCACCAATATTGCGCCATCACTTCAACAAAATCTAAGGGGTCAGATTTATGTCGAAGTATGAACCAGTACATTTAAGTGTTGCTTGATTTGCAATAATGAGGCAAATTATGTGAAACTGTGTGTTTGACTCTTTAATTGGTTCCTCTCATCATTCCTCTTAGGATCCATTCCACATAATTACTAACATGAGCGTATCCTGTATGTGAAAAACGATTGAAAATAAGTGATTGTTGGCGTTGCGTAATTCTGAATGCAACAACGTGTATAGAAATACTGTGAGTTTCATTGAAATCAAGGGAGATAGTCAGTATTGCATTTATGAAAACCTCCATAATGTTTCATTTTTTTAATTCAAAGTATTTGTGCTTCAAAGATTAACTCCATTTAATTCTGGTCAGTGAAAATTACTAGTGGTGCTAATGACAAAAGGAAGCACGTTATTTTGAGGTTAGTTACAGTAAAACGCATTTAAAGTCTTACTTGAGAACCTGTATGAAAAATCACTGGCATAAACTGTTTTAAAAGTCCTGCAAGGTGAGTGAAATTTGTGAAAGAGTAATACCTAAATTTGCATCGTACAAATCGTTTGCTTTAGTGTAATGGTCAGTTGAGAATCCCCACTTTAGTGTTGCTTAATGTCAAGAGACATTCTTGAACAATAAATTTACCAATTGCATTATGAAGTAATTCTAGAGTTTTGTGTGCTTTGTATAATAAAAATTGGAAAGACAGATTCAGAGCCTCCCACCTAAGTCTTTGCCCATGAAACATAAAGTTACTGTAATTGCTTTTATTCATAAAAGACAATAAGATTGCTTCATAGAGAGTGTAAAAATCCTGTTTCAAGTGACTTATAATTATCTGTGTACTATTTGGAAAGTAGCTGTTGAAATAGGACTTTCATAACATTTGGTGATCACATAATTCATATATAACAAAGAAATTACTGTTGAGAGGAGAAAGTGTCAATTGTTCCTGTGGGAGCTTGCACATACTATTTATGACTGCTAGTATTCACTTATCTTATTACAGTAGAGTTTCATTGCACTTCCTTGGGTAAGAAGTAATAGTAGCTTTCCTTTATCATGATTCTATACAGATAATATAAAAGTTATGTTCCACATTACTATGCCTCATTAGGCTGGCGACCGTATTTTATTTCATTTAAGTAAACTTGATTACTTAAAACATTTTCCAAACCTCAGTCTTGAGCTTTCTGGTTTCTTCTGTAGCACTGAATTCGGATTCGATAAGCCAAACCTACTAGGTAACTCACGGTCAATTTTACTTAAATCCTCCCAGAGGGTAACATTTACTGCATCGTAATACCATATTTGGTATTGAGAAAATACGCGATGCAGTATAGTGTTGTAAGTGGCTCGTGGATTATAGAGGTGGTTGAAGCGTCTGTGGTTAGACTAAGGGAATGGAAATGCTTTGTGCCGACACTTTAGATATACTTATTTATTAAATTTCTTGTAAATTTTTTAAGAAACATATTTAAGAGCCTGTACATCAAGATATTGTTTTGCGCTGAGGCTCTCTTACGTTGTTGAAGAGGCACAGTTTTACTTCAAAGCATCAGGGAGGATGCAGTATTTCGTCATACAAAACTTTGCAGGTGTTAATGCTACAGAAAAATATTTGTACCTGGGGATTGCTCAGATGTGGTGTCACGTAATTTCTGACATTCAGACATTTCTTCTTACTTCCAGCCCAGAAACAGGGTGTTGGTTTTTAGATGAATAATGTTGCACCATTGCTCTGCAGACAGGGTTTTCCGATGTTTCGTGTTTGTTTTGGGTTCGAGCGAAAAGTTCGGCTGGGGTGGAAGTCTGCTCGGCCGCGCTGCATATTCAGCACAGGCGGAGGCGTCGCTCGCTTTTCCCTGAGAGCAGGGGGCCGCCTGCTGGCAGTGCTTTCTCAAGAAAAACGAGGCACCATCAGGCCTTCCTAGCTCTCCAGTTGAGACCTTGAGCCTAGAGTGGTTTCCGCAGCTAATGCCACCCGATTTCCGCTTCGCGTCCCTCAAGGTACAGAACTACTGCGGGAATTTCAAGTGATGCAGTGCGCATCTTACATAAAGGTGTAGAATACCAAACACTAGGAAAAAAAATGCTGGCGCTTGTACGTGTTAGGTTTCATCCTCTGAACGGTACTATACCGAGCGAGGTGGTGCAGTTGTTAGCACACTGGACTCGCATTCGGGAGGACGACGGTTCAATCCCGCGTCCGGCCATCCTGATTTAGGTTTTCCGTGATTTCCCTAAATCGCTCGAGGCAAATGCCGGGATGGTTCCTTTGAAAGGGCACGGCCGACTTCCTTCCCCGTCCTTCCCTAACCCGATGAGACCGATGACCTCGCTGTTTGGTCTCTTCCCCCAAACAATCCAACCCCAACGGTACTATAACGACAGGTCCTTATACAGTTTTAAATACCATGTTGAAAAGAATTACGTAAGCAATATTTGTTTATACTTGTTTTGTAAATAAAACTGTCATTCCCTGCTGCTAGTTACTTTATTCATCCCGTAAGCGTTTCGCCTTTTCCTGTTCTAAGGCATCATCAGTGGGATCTATAACGATACTGTTTTGTTAGTTTTAGATTATTAAACAGTGCACTTCGCGATTTTTTGTATAAAAGTAATTACTTACGATTTGCTGATATGCGTTTCCTCACATCTGCTCTGGAGGTCGCACTACCACTTTCATCACTGCCATATAATCACAATTTTGTGTTCTGGCCTTCCTCACACCGTTCACCACGTTTCTCACTCTTTTTTGTGGTGCACTATTGTTCTTTTGTCACTCGATATAACTATTTCGTCGTACACTGTTTTTCACAACGTAAATATTGCGACTCCATTGCGTGTTTCATGCCGCGCAGGATTAGCCGAGCGGTCTAAGGCAGTCCGGCTTTCGCCGCCGTGCAGAGCGGACGTGTTGTTGTTTCCGCCTGCGGAGCGCGCGCGCTCGCTGTTGTTTACATTTCAGCGGCCGTCACTTACGTGTCGCTTACGTGCACTAGAATCATGGCCAACCGTTTTCGAAAATCAACATTACGATTCAACTTCTGCAAAGACTACGCACGACCAAAGGCCTTGGAAGTGGAACGCTTCCAACGCGACGTTGCTAAGATCCCAGCTTCCGACATCTTGGGCATCCATTTGTCCATATTAAGCAGTACGGTGTACGTCAAAGTCGTCAATGACGCGGTATGTGAAAGAATACTTCGTGACACCAACCATGCATTGCACTTTTGCCACGCCGACGGCAATGTCGGAGCGGTCACTGTCGACCATGCCGACTTAGGAATGCGCACCATACGAATTTTCGAACTCCCGTTCGAGCTCCCGGCGGAAGACGTTACCGCGGCTTTCCGCCCCTATGGCACTGTACATGGCCACACTGCCGAACGCTGGGCGCAATTCGAAACGTACCCCGTTCTTAACGGTGTACGGCAGATCACCATCGACCTCCATCGCCACGTGCCATCTTACCTGCAAATTAGCGGGTGCCGCGCGGTTGTCATATACGACGGCCAACCCAAGACATGTTCCGGGTGCGGCAGAGAAGGCCACCTGAGATCTGAGTGTCTTCATCGACGAATCACCCAAGTGCCAGCCGCTACCGTGGCACCTCCGGCTCCGACGACGGTTTTACCGATCACCTACGCATCGGCGCTCTCTTCTCCTCCCACCGGCCGCCGCCCATCGGATCATGTACCGGTGACGCTTCCAGCTGCTACGGATACCGCCGGGGCCGACACGTGGCGCTCAAAGCCTGACGCTACTCCGGCGCCACTACCAACAGCGACGGCTTCCGACCCCCATCAGCCCGATCATATGGACGCCCCTTCATTTGACGTTCCTGCGACGGCCTTCCTCTCAGAGCGACGCGACTCCCTTCCGTCTTCCGACACGGAGGGACGAACCCGCAAACAACGTTCACCTAAGAGGCGCAAGAGGAGGCGCCGTACGGTCTCGGAACGAGACGGGTCACCTCCCCCTGATGCTCCAGAGGCCGTCCGGCCCGACGAGGCCTCGGAGAACCTACACGACGACACGAATGACGACAACATGACGCCGACTGTGGCTGTGTCGATGCCTACTCTACTGGCTCGCCCAGGTGCTCCTGAACCAGTGGACTCCACCGTTGCGACTGCCGCCGAGACGTCCTCCGCCCCTACGACCGAAGCGGAAGGTACGACCAACACAACGACAGCGCCTTCAATGGTGTGGAGTGAGGACGTCGATGAGGACCCGGACCACAAGCTGGGGACAAAGTTACCGCAGACGGAAGCATCGTTACGCCGCTGATAACGTTGTCAGGTGGCGTACGGCACGACTCGCCGTTACCTCGCCCCTCTTCATCCTCCGCCGGTGGAGTTCCCCTCCACGGCGGGGTACGGCTCCAAACCTACCGAAAAGCTACGATCAACACTAACACCATTAGCTCTCCCGTGAAACTTCAACTGCTGCGAGAGACGATATGGGCGTCGGACGTCGATGTCGCACTACTACAGGAAGTACACTTGGCCACACTTCCAGACGTCGCGAGATATAACACTTATCCTTCTCCTGGAGACCACCTGGGACGCGGCGTAGCCATCTACGCCAGAGAAGGCATTCCAGTGACCGATATCACATACCTTCCATCTGCCAGAGGCATGGCCGTCACCGTCATGGGGACGCGTATCGTCAACATTTACGCTCCGTCAGGCTCCACCCGCAGACGCGACAGGGCACTCTTCTATTCAGAAGAAATCGCTCCTTTGTTTCTTGGACGCTGCGACCATTACTTGCTTGGGGGTGATTTTAATTGTGTCTTGCACCCCAAAGATCAAGTGCCCCACTACAACACCTGTCGAGAACTGCGTCTTGTCGTCCGCGATCTGTTGCTCCGCGACACTTGGGAAGTTCGGCACGGCGACGCGCCTGGATATACTTACCAGACGAGTCACTCCGCGAGCCGCCTTGATAGGATTTACGTCTCTCGGGAACTCACACCTGCAGTCCAAGGTGCAGAACTTTGTCCCCTGGCCTTTTCGGACCTCTACATCTGCAAATTCTCTTCCCCAAGCAAGTGGTCTGGCGTAGTCGTGCACCGTGGAAGCTAAACACCACCCACCTTCATGATCCCGAATGTCTTCAACGTGTTACCGAGACATGGGCCACCTGTGAACGTCGCTTACCTACATACTGCACGACCTTGACCTGGTGGCTGGAATGTGCCAAACCTGCCATTCGACGTACTTTGATTCTGTATGGAAAGGAAGTAGCTGCGTGGCGCCGACACACTACCGACTATTTCTACGCCGTTCTCCGCGACCTGGACGCCCAACCGCCCACCCCCGACACCCAGAGGGAACGCAGCAGGATTAAGGCGCAAATTATAACGTTGACACGCCATAGAGTTCAGGGGGCTATAGTGCGAACCCGATGTCAAGATTCGGCGGAACAAGAACATCCCACCATGCATCACATCACCTCCGATAGGAAACATCGACGACAACAACTCATCACCGAGATCAACACCAGTCACGGCCAGCACGCCACTTGCCAAGCTGAAATCGTCAGTGCCTTTGTCGACCACTACCGCACAATGTACCAGGAGGAGACTACCGACAACCACGCTGAGGAGTCTGTGTTACCACACGTAACTCGCACCCTCACCAACGACGAAGCGGACGAAATGATGGAGCCAATTAAGCGTGACGAAGTCCATGATGCAATCAAAAAAGGCGCTCTGAATAAGTCACCTGGTGTCGACGGATTGCCGATAGAATTTTATCGCACTTTCCTCACACTAATGGCGTCACGGTGGACAAAGATGTTTCATGAACTGCTGAAGATGGGGAACGCCATACCGCCGTCCTTCGTCACGGGAATTATTATACCCATCCACAAACCGACACTAGCCGGCCGAAGTGGCCGTGCGGTTAAAGGCGCTGCAGTCTGGAACCGCAAGACCGCTACGGTCGCAGGTTCGAATCCTGCCTCGGGCATGGATGTTTGTGATGTCCTTAGGTTAGTTAGGTTTAACTAGTTCTAAGTTCTAGGGGACTAATAACCTCAGCAGTTGAGTCCCATAGTGCTCAGAGCCATTTTTGAACAAACCGACACCAGGTGTGACGACAGCACATTACCGTCCCCTGACTCTGCTTAACGCAGACTGTAAAATTTTTACACGCCTACTGGCAACGCGATGCCGCAATGCCCTGCCTAGCATTTTATCCCCGGAACAGACAACTCCGGGCGGCTCAGTTAATATACAAACGGCCACAGGAGAATGTCGCGATTTAATTGCACTGGCAGCGGCGTGCAGACACCGCACCGCATTGGTTGCCATTGATTTTGACAGCGCATTCGACAAAGTGCGGCATCTTTTTCTGTTCTCAGTGATGAACCGCATAGGTTTTCCACCAGCCTTTATCGACGTCATCTGGTGCCTGTACGGCACCGCCGAATCGTTGATTCAGGTTAATGGCCGTGTGGCGGGACCAGTGGCGATCCGGCGTTCCGTACGGCAAGGCTGCCCACTTTCGACCCTACTCTATGCCATAAGCCTGGAGCCACTCATCGGGAGTCTGACGAGCCACCTTTCTGGTCTCACTTTGCGACAGCACAGTTTTCGATGTCGTGCGTATGCGGACGACCTCCTCCTCTTGATCTGCTCACGGAGTGAAACACATACGGTACTTGATTTGATATCAACGTACGGCACTGCACCTGGCAGTAACATGAATGTGGCTAAATCCGCGGCGATGCCCATTGGACGCGGCCTCTCACACGACGACTTAGCACTTCTCCCGTGTGTACAAAAACTACGATACCTTGGTATCATTTTCACCTCCACCGTGCGCCGCTCCGCTGCCATCAATTTTCGGCGTGCACTCCAAACTATCCGCACGACGGTGCGACAAAATCTTTACAACGTGTCCAATACCTCAATCAACATGTGGCGTCCAGAATGGTCCACATTGCACAGGTCCTCCCGCTGCCATCAACTATTGGATGCAGTCTCCAGGCTGCCTTCGGATACTTCCTTACGGCCGGTACGCTCTTTAAGGTCCGCTACGACACGCTCACCCTTCCCCCGCGAGCGGGGGGCTTCGGCCTTGTCATCAGTGTGCGACTCCGAGCGGCGTCCTTGTACGTGTCCACCATGCACAAGCAGTGGCACGGGGGCACCTCCGTTACCCGCAGCTTGCTGGAAATTCTTGTGCCCGCGACAATAACACCACCAGCACCAGTCGGACACATCAAGCACCATCTGAAGCACATTTCTGATTTCATCGTCGACTTCAGTTATGCTCACACACACTTACCAACCACGCTTTCTCCTCGACCTAAAGATTTTTACACCCCACTGCTTCGTTCCATATCAAGCAACAATATCGAACTGAGACATCCGTCCACGCGGTGGCCCACGGTTTGGCTTCATATCCACCAGCCTTTTCTTCCCTCCAGCGTCCGGGCAACATGGTACAAAGTCGCAAATGAAAAATCGCCACAAATCATGTCTTCACGCCATCGGACTTAAGGACTCTCCACTTTGTTCCATTTGCCACCTCGTGGATGACGATGTCCATCGACTGACTTGTGCTGCCACCAGTGACGTCTGAAAACTTGCCCGACAGTTCGTTGCCTGTTACCTCCGCGTTCCGCCGGACTCGATTGCCCCTTGGAGTTCCCATCAAGTACCGTATGTGTTTCACTCCGTGAGCGGATCAAGAGGAGGAGGTCGTTCTGAGAATACTTATTTCCCCGCCACCAAAAATCATGCGACTGTATGGGTCAAGGGATGGACGATCACCTACATGTATAATGATGGCGACAAATCACGCCTTGATTTCTGGCAGTACTTACAAACCGCCCACAGTGAAGTCGAACACCGACCGCGCTACCGCGCCTTCTTCGCCAATTACCTAGATGCGATATTTACGTCACCCCCGCTCAGTTGGATGGTGTCACACGCCGACAGCACTCCCCACCCCCCAGCTGACATCTGAGACTCCCCGCGCTACTTTCTATATTGTAACCCCCATTGGAGTACGCGCATGGACACGCGCCTCCTTTCTTTTATGCACTATACCAGAACGCACTGGTTTTTCCCTCACTCCACTGTATATTGCTTCACACCTCTTAGCTTACATCAGTATTATTATTCTTTTTTTTTCCTACACCTTGTTCATAAAAAAAAATTTCTCGCCTTGTACAAGTATAATGTCTTGCCTTATTTTCGCCAGAAGGATGGCATTTCTGTTGAATTTAAGTTTGTACCAATAAATATGTTTTGTTCATTTACCCTCTTCCTGGTGAAAAAAAGAAAAAAATATAATAAAAATAATAAAATAAAATAAATCAAAAAGCTACTTTGAGGGAGTGATTCAGGGACGGGCGGGGGGAGACATCGCGGCCAGGCCTCGGGGAATACGAGGAATACAGCAGACGAGTTATTTTTGGGGGCAGGGGTTGTACTAGCTGTTAACGAGTGGTTGAAAACTTTGGTGACAGCTGATTTAACTTTTCGTTTCAATATTCTGTGGAGGGGTTCATGGATGAGTGAGTGTAAAGATGTTGGGTTCTATTATTATTAATTTGTCTATTAGTTTTACACTAATAGATAAGATAATAGAATAACGTTCGCAAAAAGGATTAATATAAAAATACTGTCCAATATAATAATAATAGAACCCAACATCCTTAACACACTCATCCATGAACCCCTCCACAGAATGTTGAAACGAAAAGTGAAATTAGCTGTCACAAAAGTTTTCAATCACTCGCTAATAGCTAGTACACCCCCCCCCCCCCAAAAAAAAAAAACCAAAATAACTCGTCTGCTGTATTCCTCTCTTTCGCTCACTCATACACACACACGGTATAAACATCATAAACAGAAATTATTCACGAACATATACTTCGATAGGTTGGCAAAAAAACGTAAACATACCAAAGAGGATGAAACACGTAATGGAGTCGCAATATTTACGTTGTGAAAAACAGTGTACGATGAAATAGTTGTATCGAGTGACAAAGGAACAATAGTACACCACAAAAAAGACTGAGAAACATGGTGAAAAGTGTGAGGAAGGCCAGAACAAAAAGTTGTGATTATATGGCAGTGATAAAAGTGGTAGTGTGACCTCCAGAGCAGATGTGAGGAAACGCAGATCAGCAAATCGTAAGTAATTACCTTTTCACAAAAAAAAAAAAAAAAAAAAAAAATAAATCGCGAAGTGAACTGTTTAATAATCTAAAACTAACGAAACTGTATCATTATAGAACCCACTGATAATGCCTTAGAACAGGAAAAGGAGAAACGCGTTGGGATAAATAAAGTAACTAGCAGCAGGAAAACGCAGTTTTATTTACAAAGCAAGTATTTATTTGCTTGCTGCAGAGGATGGTCACACAAACAAACTTACAACACTTGTTTGTTTGCAGTACTGAAATCCCCAAGCCGCAGTACCGTAGCATGACGCTAGGGAAGCCAAAACAGAAAGTTCTTGGTAGAATCGAGTATCATGCGGTAATTAGTTTTCTGCATTTCAAAAGGAACAACGCTGCAACAAGAGATATGGTCATGGTGGAAGAGTATGACGACAATGCACAATCACATGACGCAGCGGTTAGGTGACATTAGACGCTTCCACTGTGGACAAACAAACCTGAATGACGAAGAGCGAACGGTCAGACCACCTTTTGTGACGAACCAAGAATTTCCAGAGATGTGGAGGCCCTCATGGCCAAGGACCACCATATCACAATCGAAGCGACAGCAGAAGAGACTCGTGGTCTACAGGTAGCGTCTTTGGTTGGTAATAAAAACGTTTTGAGTCCCGAAATGGAACCTAGCCACGCTTAAAATTTTAACAAAGAACATCAGCAGAGGCAGCTAAAGAATCCCGGCGTAAGAAGTCTTGCTCGTTCTGCAGATAGCCTTGTCAAAGATGGCGTAGGAGCAGTCAGAGGTTCAGGACACTCTGTAGCCTTATCGGCCGCAACCTGCACCTAAAAGGCGTAAGAATCAGCAGTGTTCCAAGGGATGAGGATGCAAAAGGTAATGGAAACCAACCGATTACAGACACTTAAGATGAATCCATAGGATGGCCTGCAATTGAAAAAGTGTCGTGGTCATCTCTCCATTGATAAAAGACTCCTGATTAGTTCCTCATTCGGATCTCAGGGATGGGACTGCCAACGGGGAGGTGCCCACGAGAAGAAGACGCAATAGACAACGAAAAGGTAGCACTCTACGAGTCTGAGCAGGGAATGCGAGAAATTTCAATATGGCAGGGAAGCTAGAAAATCTGAAAAAGGAAATGCAAAGTCTTATGCCAGATATTCCTGTAAATCCGTCTTGTATAAATAGAATGGAATTGCTGCTATTTTCTTTAAGCTAGATATAGTGGGGGTCAGTGAAGTGAAATGGAAAGAAGATGAGAATATAATGTCAGCAAAATGTAGCGAAATATCAACAGCAACAGGAAGTAGTATAGCGGAAGTAGGACTGATGAGTAGGAAGGCAAGGTAGATAGTGAGTTTCTGTGAACAGTTCATTGATAGGATTGTCCTCCTTAGATTCGACAGAAAACCAGAGCTGACAATAAAAGTTCAGGTATACATGGCGACGTTGCAGTCATATGACAAAGAGAACGTAATACAGTATGGAAAGGAAGTGGATCGAAACCATCTGTCCAGACACTTATAGATCACAGAGGAAGATCTCACGTGGGTCTTCCTTTAAACTGCAGCACAAGCGACAAAATGACACATATTGAAATCAAGTAATAGGAAAACAGCTTAACAGAAGAAAAGCCGCTGCACCTGACGTGATACCAGTCCTATTCTGCTCAGAGTATCCGAAAGGACTTGTCCATCTTCTATGGGAAGTGTACCGTAGGTCTCTTGAGGAGCGAAGCGTTCCTAATAATAGGAAAGAAAAGCACAGGTCATTCCCGTTTTTGAGAAGGGTCATCGCACAGACGCACAGAACTATAGGGCTATGTCTCTGACGTCAGTCTGTTGTAGAATTTTGGAACATATTCCGTGCCCACGTATTATGACCTTCCTCGAGATCGAAAATCTCCTCTGTAGGAACCAATATGGGTTCCGAAAGCAGCGATTGTGTGATACGGAGATCGCTATGTTCGACCACGAGACACAGAAAGCAGGTAGATACCGTATTCCCTGACTTTCTAAAGGTATTCGATGCGGATCCACAGGGCCGCCTAATAAAGCAAATACGAGCGTATGAAGTATCAGACCACCTGTGTGACCGAATTGAGGAGTTCCTGAGCAACAAGACACAGCGTGTCATTCTCAATGAAGAAGAGTCTTCAGACGTGCGTCAGGGGGGTGCTATACTGCCATTAATTTTCACAATATATGTATAAATGTCCTAGTAGATTAAGTCGGAAGTTCCACGAGTCTTTTCGCGTCTACAGAGAAGTCGCGATGCTGGAAAATTGTTGAGAAATGCAGGAAGATATGCAGAGGATCGATGCTTGGTGCAGGGAGTGGCGATCGACCCTCAACATAAGCAAATGTAACGTGTTGTAAATACATAGACAGAAGTACTCTTTATTATGCTATTACAAAATTGCGGAGCAATCACTGGAAACAGTTTCTTTCGTTAAGTATCTAGAAGTATACCCATAGAGCGATTTGAAGTGGAACAATCATATAAAATTAATCGCGGGTATGGCAGATGCCATACTTAGATTGACTGGAAGGATCCTCAGAAAATGTGGTCCATCAACAAAGGAAGTAGCCTACAAAACAGTCGTTCGACCAGTACTTGAATACCGCTCGCCAGTACGGGATCTGTACCAGATAGCACTGATGGGGCAAGTAGAGAAGATCCAAAGAAGAGCAGCATGTTTCGTTACAGGTTCATTTACAAAGCGCGAAAGCATCACGCACATGCTCAGCCATCTCCAGGAGCTGACGATGCAAGAGAGGCCATATGCATCACGTTATAGTCTACTGTTAAATTTCCAAGAGCGAGCATTTCTAGAACAGGCAATAAACATATTGCTTCCTCCTACGTATATCTTGCGAAAACATTATGAAGATAAAATTAGAGAGATTCGAACCCACACGGAGGCTTGCCAGCAATCGTACTTCTCGCGAAGGGCTAGGCGAGAGTGATACACAAAGTACCCTGCACCACACAACGTAAGGTGGCTTGCGATGTATAGATGTGGATGCAACTGTAGATGGTAATTCAGTGATCATGGGGAACTAGAATGCATTTGTAGGAGAAGGAGTAGAGGAAAGTTTTAATGGAGAATGTGGGCTGGGCAATAGGAATGAGAAAGGAGAAAGACTAATTGAGTTCCGAAGTAAAATTCAGTTCGTAACGGCTTATAATCTGTGCAAAAATCAAAAAAGGAGGAGGTATCCTTGGAAAAGCCCCAGAGACGTGGCAAAATTCCAACTGGATTAAATCATGATCAGAAAGCGACTTCGGAAACACATACTGGATTGTAATGCGTTCTCATGAGCAGAAAAGACTTAGATCACAGTAGGCTGTTTTCCTAAGTTACGAGTGTCGTTCAGTAAGTAATATGCCAAATTTTTTCTCAGAACATTTTTATTGTTAAGAGTCAGAACTGGTGTCTTGTTCATGTCCTGTTTTTCTACGTAGTCTCAATCACGTTCTATGTCCGTGCGCCAACGTTGTGGAAGAGCATGCATTCCTTGCTGGTAAAAGCTCTTGTGCTGTTGGCGTAGCCATGTTTTCACTAAGTGACTGACACACTCGTCATCTTCAAAGTGTGTTCCCCGTAGAGAATCTTTAAGCGGCACAAAGAGATCGAAGTCCGAGGACTGGAACCTTCAACGAGGGTAGCCGTGCGAACCGTGCCTGTCGCCTTAAATCCCGCGGCTACCCCACACGGCATGATAGAAAATTTAATGTTCTTAAAGAATTATATTACGGACATTGTAAACCTAAGAAGTAATATGAAGCTGTGAGAAAAGAAAATGAAATAAAAAACTTACTTTACTTTTTCGTGTCCGGAAACTACAATTTGTTTGCCCAATATTGGGCAATGTCCAATGCTTCTTCTTTAGCCAGCCATAGATCGTCGAGGGTGCATCTGTGCGGGCAGGCTGGGCATTGTAGGAGATGTTCCATGTCCTGTCGGGTGCCGCAGTCGCATTTGTCGTCATTTTCGTCCAACAAACCCCATTTGATCAAATTAGATTTCACAGGAGCCACCCCAGTTCTGATGCGGTTAAGCATTCTCCAGGTTTTCCAATCACCAGAAACGCCGCTTGGTGGGTCCTCTCTTAGTGGATAGTAGATGGGGGGCTCATCTAAGGCGCAACTTAGAAACGGCGTCTGGATTTGAGTCTGCTGGGGCCACACTCTAGGCCAAATATTGAGTGACGAGCATCAAAGGTTTGTTTTAGCTTCTCGGTATGTTCATGGGCTTTCCTAAGTGAGTCAGGGTTTGTGAAACCTGCGGCCCTGTAAAGATTTTCTATGGGGGTAGGTTTCATGCAGCCTGTCACTATCCTGCATGTTTCATTCAAGCTAATATCTAACTTTTTTGCGTGGGCGGATCTGCACCATACCGGGCAGGCATATTCTGCAGTTGAGAAGCACAAAGCTTGGGCTGAAGTTCTGACCACGGTAGGTTTGTCACCCCATTTGTTGTTGGACAGCTTTCTTATTAGGGAATTTCGTGCTTCTACTTTTTTGCGTGTTTTTTCTCAATGATATTTGTATGTCAATGTTCTGTCCAGCACGACGCCAAGGTAGGTGGGAGTATCTGTGTGTTCTAGTAATGTTCCATCCCAGGTAACATTGAGCCTGTACTTTGCCTGCCTCGAGTTCAGATGGAATGCACTCACTTGAGTTTTGGAGGGATTGGGTTTTAGAAAATTATTTTTGTAGTAGGTTGACATTATAGAAAGGGCGGTTTCTAGTTTCTCCTCGATGGCTTCAAACCTGATGCCTTGAACTGTTATTGCCAGGTCGTCTGCATATACAAAAGTTTTGGTTTTGTCTGGAGTTGGTTGGTCATTTGTATATATGTTGAATAGGATTGGCGCCAACACGCTCCCTTGGGCGAGCCTATTTTTCTGATTCCGCCATCGACTCTTTTTCCCCTCAAGCATTACGAAGAACTGTCTATTTTGGAGCAGTGATTCGATTATCTTGAGTAGGTGGTAGTCTTTCAGGGTCTCGAAGATTTTATGCAGTAGTGTCCGGTGATGTATTGTATCATAGGTGGAACTTAGGTCGACTAGTGCCAGCCCGGTGATTAGTTTATTCTCAAACCCATCCTCGATATGTTCCGTCAATGCTAGAATTTGACTGGTACAGGACTTTCCAGGTGTAAAACCTGCTTGGTGTGGAATTAGCTTCGAGTCAACGATCTTCTCTATTCTGTTGAGGATCAATCTTTCATAGAGCTTAAACAGAAGGGCAGACAAGGGTTATGGGTCGATAACTCTTTGGAGACTGGGTCCTTCCCGGGTTTAAGGAGAGCCAGCACTTTTGACTTCCTCCACAGTTTCGGGATTTGAAAGGTTTCACGGCACACGTTAAAAAGCCCAAGTATCCAGTCCCTGGCACCAAGGCCGAAGTTTTTAATCTGTTCCACGCAAATATCATCAAACCCAGCGGCTTTCCCATTCTTCATGGTATTTATGCCATTGTTCAACTCTCTCATGCTAAATGGTTTCTGGAAGTTGGTGTTTTCCGTTGGCAGTAGGCGTGTGATTTTGGTTTTCTGACGTTTGGAGTTGAACTTGCCGTTTAGAAGGAGTTGGTTGGCCACCTGGTTTGGAGTTACTTTGGCCGGGGCCTTGCTTAGCCATGGGTCACCATCCAGTTTCTTAATCCGGTTCCAGGCTATTTTGCTACTGTGGGACATATCCATTCTTTCTAGGGTTGCTATCCACTTCTTCTCGCGTGCCTCGCTGAGGGCTGACATTTAAGCTGTGCCACAGGTGATGGTTTCGTCGCTGAATGTGTCTTCCGCGAACAATACTTGATATTTCTCCAGGATGTCCTTTGAGGAATTTGAGAGCCCTGGGATATAGTGTTGTCTGCAACCCCTAGGAATATATTGTCTAGATACCTTTCGCAAAGTCTCAACAAAGGTAAGGTAATTATTTGGTGTTGGGGTCAGACTGGCTAATTCCTCATGCAGCGCTTGGGAATATTCTGACCACCTAGCCTTTTTAAAGTTGAATCTCCTACGGAAAGGTATTTTGGTTGTTTTGATTGTTGAGTAGACTTGGATTCCAATAGGTCGATGTTGTGTCTTTGGGATTGCATCATATACTCTTTTGCAGTAGGTGTCGTAGATGTTCCGGCTGACGAAGCAAATATCGGGATTGTAACCTCGCTTCCAAATTTTGCTGTTGAAGGAGCAGGGGAGCTTGGGGTCGTGGAGAAGTGAGAGGTTATTTGCCTCAGCCCATTGTTCTAGCAGCTGACCATTGGCGTCTGTCTCGTCGTAGCCCCAGGTGGTGCTGTGGCTGTTAAAGTCGCCCACAACGAAGTGTGTCCTTTGGTTGTTGAAGCTTTCTGGCGTTGAAGTGTGTAAGTTCTGGCCGGGGGGTTTATATACGGTACATATTGTAAATGAACCACTCTCTATCGCTAACACTTCAATGCTGTTGATGGTTGTCTTACTCGTGGAAGAGAGCAGCATCTCGGGTCTGGTAAATATTGCGCTCCCATACCTTCTGTGAGGTGCTTCTACTGCCAAGCGCATTCCTTTGATATTGGGTCTGTTTGCTGTTTCATCTCTATGCGTTTCCTGCAGGCACAGTACGTCCCACTTTTCTGATCGGCATAGTTGCGATATTACATCCTCCTTATTCTTGGTGATTCCCTCGACGTTCAGGCTGACGATCGTCAGGGTTGGCCCTGAAGAGGACCTGTTTTTGTTTTTGGCTTTTGGTTGCATTGGTTTCCGGTGGTGGAAGGTTTGGCCGTTGTCCCATTGGGCAACATTTCCGTGGAGCGCCGGCATTTTACTTTCTTCTATGTAGCATGTAAGTAAAATGCACACGTGGAGGCACCTTCCTTGCTCCCCGAAATAAAAAACAAAACTTGCACTGAATGAGAATTTATCTAACGAATATTATAGTATAAGTCCAGCACTTTATCTATTACGCTATAAGCGACAAGGTGTTATTTAGAGATTTTACTTACTTCAGAATTATCCTCACAGAAATAAACACATGCCGTAACCGCTATCTCACTGCGACCTGCTGCTACATTTTACTCATCTTATCAGCTTCGGAACACTCAAAAACAATTTTTCAGGGTTTATTTAGAGCAGTATTTTCCGAAATATGTTACTGTAGTATCACTGGTAGAAACTGGTCACGAAAGTATGCAATGAGTCTGTTTAGATTAAAGGAATAGTGATTACGTAGGAACAATGGAAAAATATAATATCAATTAGAAAACTACCCATGAGAAGAAAGATCCCAACAATTCATCGAAACTATTAAAGTGAATATATATATATATATATATATATATATATATATATATTCACTTTAATAATTCATCGAAACTATTAAAGTGAATATATATATATATATATATATATATATATATATATATATATATATATATATATTCACTTTAATAGTTTCGATGAATTGTTGGGATGTATATGCAATGGCAGCAGTGTGTTAACTGAATAAACCATGTATATCAAATGTATTACAAATATTAATTAACCAACAGCCTGTATGAAGAAAGTCAACGAAACGTAGTTGAGGACACAGTAGCGTAACACATCTCATATGAAGTTACGTTCGATAAGAATAACCAGGATCTGTTTACAGACAATATAAGCACGACGGCAAATAACGTGGAAATCGTACAGGCGAATAACATGCCGTAACGGAATGAACGAACTAGTCATAAAATAAGAAAGTTATAGCACAATGTAGAATACCTAGCATATCTACTTCACCAGCAATGGCTTACGTCAAGAAGTCATAAATAGTCTAAATACGATAAAAGTGGCCAAACAAATAATTAGAAGATCGAAAAGGGCAATGAAGATATTATTGGTGGATCATATGTGGGAATCTAAAATGAACAGGAATTATGTATACATGATTATTAGAAAGAGATGTGGGCCCAATGTGCACCATAATAACAGAAAATCACTGTGAATGAGCTTTACTACAGTAATTAGCAGCACCTTATCCAGTAACGTCACAACCATCACATGACTCAATTGGGGCATTTTAGCGGGCTTCCAAGTTATTTGAATTTCATTTCTGTCTTTTTAAATACTGTAATCACGAGGAAAAAAGCATGTTACGAATATAAAGTGACATAATTAACCATTTAAGCCGATTTCCAGAAAACAGTCAATACCCTATTTAATGACTGGAGAGTAAATTGAAGTTAAAGAGAATCGTACGGAAGAACTCACTTGGATTGAAGTGGACTGCTGAACTACTGAGGAATGAGGAAACGCATGTAAAGTTCACTAAATATGTCGATACTGCGACAAGGAACATCACAGTAGGCAGTTCTGTTGAAGAGGAGTGGACATCTGGAGAAAGAGCAATCAGGCATGCTAGAGAGACAAATACAGTAGGGGTCCACGGTAGGTAGATTTGAATGAGCCTTGGCCAAGACGAGATATACTTCTATTGATCAAGGAAAGAGTGAAGTGCAAAAATGTTTAAGGAAAGGCAGGAATACAGAAATATAAATCACTTAAGAATGCAACAAAAAGGAAATTAAGGTAAGGTAAGCCAAGGCGAAATGGCTGCAAGAAAAGTGCAAAGAAATCAAAAAAGCAATAATTGTCGGAAGGATTGCCTAATGTGCTATGTGGGGCAGACTATTCGTGAGTTCCATGTCAGGTTCAGAGAGTACAAAGATTTGAAAAGTTCAGTTTCTGCCTTGAATATCAGCCTTCGATACTATGGTCACCCGGTATAACTAAAATTTAAGTATATTACATAGGGAGAGGAAAAGGCCCTTTATACTGTAGAAGATGCGTAGATTACGTGTAGCTTGATATTGTATCCACAACTCACTTTTTAACAAGATCGAGATGCGGCATGGGGGCAAGTTCGAAAGAACAGACACCGCGCAGTCATATAATCTGATAGGCACAGCTGGGCAGTGAATCCACCTTCTTCACTGCGGATGCACAAATACGTCCGACCTCCTGTAGGAATATCGAAAGAGCGAATATGGAGGAAATGGACAGGGGATGTGGATAGGCGGCGCTCGCTGCGAGTTTGGACTGACCTTGAGGCTAGTCGAGACAGTCCGTGCAGTTGGGATGACAGTGTGTCCCGTATGGTGCAGAGGTTAGATCGGCGAAAGGTGTGTGGTTGTTGGTGCGGCAGACGTTTTCCCTAATTAGCCGTACGACTCCTCATCTGATACCTACTCAAGTGCTCCTCTTTCCGGACGCGGGATACTTCCCGCAAGCGAAGACGAACTCTGTGAGGCGGATTTGTGGACACGCAGCACACTACTTAATTCAATTTCCTCAGCAGTTTCTTCCTTAACCCGCCCCAGGGCTGGCGTGTTTCTGTCATGAAGAGTTGATCCCCACCTCTTCCACACTTAGAACCGATACATTCACTAGTAATCGGAATCTTCTTTCTGATGGTCTCAATTAGCCCTCCTCGTCCTCCTCCTCGCGTGGTGCCGGTTTCCTGATATTCTCGGTGGTATTAATGATAAAAATAAATAAATAAAGAAGAATAAGAAAAAAAAGAGCGATGCTCATTGTATCCTTAGTCCAGGTTATCTACGCTTTCCTTGGTTCCTGGAGGGTGGTAACGGGACATAGTGGGGTTTCGACCCTTGCCAACTTTGCGCCCCCAACCCGCCGGGAAGATTCCTGAAAAAAAAAGAAAGAAGAAAGGTTTCCGCAGCTGCCCAGTAAGCAGATTAGGGGCCCACATTTTGACTCGTCGCTGCCGATTCTGCATAATGTTCCAATGCCACTGACACCAATCATCCCTCCCCTTCCTTTCCTTTCTTCCCCTCTCCACCTTCAATTTACAAATAATGAATTACTTATTTTCAATTAACAAAATACAAGTATGAGAAACGGTAAACTGGAAAACAAACAAAAATCATCAATCAAATATGTAAAAAGTGATTTACAAATTGAAACAAAAATGTAAAACATATGATTGGAACACCAACGAACTTTAGATATTTTAATTAGGTATGCTAAATTTACTCAACGGGACATTATGTAGAGCTTACTTTCCAAAAATGGTATTTAAGAAACCAGCTTTAGTACAAATGGATGGATGTAGCATGAAAGCTTCTTTAATTCATGCTACATCAAAATTTTTACTTCTCAAAATTAATAAATGGTGTGAAGTATTCTGGAAAATTTTAAATTACTGCATAAGCTGATTGTACCATTTTCAAGAACGTTAATTACATTCCAATTTTTGCACGAAACATTTTTTAGATATATCACGTTTTCGGAGATAGTCACCCTAAACTAAATATGCCAAATTAGTTTTCGGGGTGTGCTTTACTTCTTTTCTTCTACTTAATTTCATAGAAGTTCTCCTGCGTACCCTGCGGGACTAGCACACCTGGTACAAATGTCCCAAGTTTGACTCCCGTTCCGGAACGCTGAATCTGCCAGGAAGCTTCAAATCAGCGCACACTCCGCTACAGTGTGAATACTAATTACGGCAATAATCACTTAGGCTGTGGCTTAGCCATTTCTCCGCAGTATCCTTTCTTCCATGACTGTTAGTTCCACAAGATATACAGAATAACTTCTGTGAAATTTGGATGGTAGGTAAAGAGGTACTGACAGGATGAGGCTCTGAAGATGAGTCGTAAGTCCTAGTCGGACAGCTCACTTGGTAGACGGTAGACCACGTAAACGCGAAAGGCAAAGATCCTAGATTCCAGTCCCGGTCTGGCACACAGTTTTACTCTGTCAGCGGGTTTCAGATCTGGGCAAACCTCGCTGCAGAGTGAAAATTCATTCTGGAAACATAAAATATTTCGTGGATTTTTTAATGACTTACAATCAATTGAAATTAATTCTCAGCGATGAGGGTCATTTTCGGGAAAGTTACTGGAGTGGTAGACATGAACGATTTCTTCTACTCTTAAGGAAACACCACCAAATTGACCTTATAAGGAAAAGGAAGCACACATGCAAGATATCATCCCCAGTAGTTGATGCAGCGAGAAAAGTTGGGCCATAATTCTAATAGTACGCAGTTATAACCATCTGAATGTACAGCTTTTAAACTCCGTGTGCTCCGGTTGTCTGTCACTCGCTCAGCTCCACTGCAGCCACCTAAGTCCGAGCGCGAAATGTTGTTCAGTGATGGAGTTAAGAAATTTATGAAAAACATGCTTTGTTGTTGCCTCAAAGTGCGCGGTACTAACCTGTATATAGTGCCAGAGATTTCCTTGCTTTTAACATGTGTATGTTTATGTTTATGTTGCGATTAACAAATGCGGTGTAAATGAATGAAACAAATGAGTGTGTTACTAAAGAAGCCACGAAGTGCTATTTAATTGTTAACATCGCTGTTGTGCTTATTCCATTATCCTTCAATGTGTCTGGCGTGATTAAGCTGTTAATCGAAACTGAACTTCATTTCATAATAATTCTTCAGAATTATTTTTAAGCCTCAATTTCATGTGCCCATTTGATACTTTGTTTCCAGATTAGTTTAATGCGACATCTGGTTTATCGATATGTATTAGCAGTGACAGTAAAACTCGAAGGATAACCAGTACTCCAGCAAGTCACAGGGCTGTAAGGGCTGACTGCTACCGCCAAGCATGCAGCGCTACTGTTTTGCTGCTGGACTGCTGTCTATTCTTCGGGTTTTATAGTCCCTGTTAATAAATATCGATAAAACGAGTAGTTGACTAGAATAATTTTGGAGAGCTCTATCGAATGGGCACGTAAAACTGCGATTTAAAAATAATTTTGTTTGTAGTAAGAAACAAACTAATGCCTCTTGATAGACGTGACAAGTAGTTATTGTTTGGGCTATCTACACCCGATATATGTAACAGAAGTCGTAGAATAGCGATAAGCAGGTATTCAGATGGCGGTAGTATAGCTTACGCAAGGTGTAAAAGAGCAGTGTATTGGTGGAGCTGTCATTTGTACTCACATGACTCATGTGAAAAGGTTTCCAACGTGACTGTGGTCTCACGACGGGAATTAACATACTCTGCGGCGTGATAGTTGGAGCTAGAGTCATGGGACATTTAATTTTGGAAATGATCAGGGAATTCAGTATTCCAAGATCCACAGTGTCAAGAGAGTTCCGAGAGTATCAAATTTCTGGCATTACCTCTCACCACGGACAACGCAGTGGCCGAAGGCCTTCACTTAACGACCGAGAGCAGAGGTGCTCGCGTAGAGTTGTCAGGTTGCCAGTGCCAACAGACAAGCAACACTACGTGAAATAACCTCAGACTCACTGTGGGGAGTACGGCGAACGTATCCGTTAGGACAGTGCGACGAAATTTGGCGTTAATGGGGTATGGCAGTATAAGACCGACTCCTTCGCTGACAGAAGGACGTGGTCTGAAATGTCTCTTCTGGACTCGTGACCATATCGGTTGGACACTAGACGACACGAAAACAGTGGCCTGGTCAGATGATTCCCGATTTCAGTTGGTAAGAACTGATAGTACGGTTTGAGTGTGGCACAGACCCCCACGAAGCTATGAACCGATTACTCACTGGAAAGGTCTATCTTCGGTTACTTGGAGACCATTTGCAGCCATTCATGCACTTCATGTTCCCAAACACGATGGAATTGTCACTGGGTCACAATAGTCCACGGTTGGCCAATTAATGAAGGAGTGTCACAGGGTCGCAATTGTTCGCGATTGGTTATGAGAACATTCTGGAGCGAATGATTTGAACACCCAGGTCTACATGAATCCCATCGAACATTTATGGCACATAATTGAGAGATCGTGGTTTACTGAGTCCCTGCCACTTCGAGTTGCCGCATTACGCAGGGCAAAAGGGGGCCCGATAGGGTATCAGCAGGCCATGGGGCGTGATGGGAAGTGGTATACGCTTCGTGGTTTTGGTTTAGCGAAGAAGCCCACTTTCAGCTGGATGCGTTAATAAGCAAAACTGGCGTATTTGGGGCTACTGAGAATCCGCATTCCGCGATCGAGAAGAGTCTTCACCCTCATGGCTGACAATGTCATGTGCAATGTCCAGTCTTGGAATAATCGGTTGGATATTCCTTAATGAACGGTGACTACCGAACGGTATGTGAATGTTTTAGAAGATGATTTTATCCCCATTATCCGAACCGCGCGACCGCTACGGTCGCAGGTTCGAATCCTGCCTCGTGCATGGATGTGTGTGTTGTCCTTAGGTTAGTTAGGTTTAAGTAGTTCTAAGTTCTAGGGGACTGATGACCTCAGAGGTTAAGTCCCATTGTGCTCAGAGCCATTTGAACCATTTATCCCCATTATCCCAAGTTATCTTATTTCGACGAGCTGAAGTTCATGCAAGACGGACCTCAACCCCATCGAAGCAGGTGAGTGTTTGGTGTCCTGGATGAGCAATTTGGGGACCGCAGTTTGGCTCTGGGGTAGCCAGTGGCCAGTGGCATGATTCTCAATTGGCCACCATATTCCCCGGATCTCAACACATGCGACTCCTTTTTGTGGGGCTACTTTAAAGACAAGGTGTACAGCAATAACCCCAAAATCATTTCTGAGCTGAAAACAGCCATTCAGGAGGACATCGACAGCATCGATATTCAAACACTTCAGCGGATCATGTAGGATTTCGCTATTCGTCTGCGCCACATAATCGTCAATGACGGCAGGCTTAGCGAACATATAACCTAAATCCCAATATCTGTAGTGTCGTTTACATTTTGAATAAAGTGTGTGCACGCCGTAGTTAGCAATTTTTTTCAATAAATAGCAGGTGTTGACAGATGTGAAAATTACCGAACTATCGGTTTAATAAGCCACGGCTGCAAAATACTAACACGAATTCTTTACAGACGAATGGAAAAACTGGTAGAAGCCGACCTCGGGGAAGATCAGTTTGGATTCCGTAGAAATATTGGAACACGTGAAGCAATACTGATCCTACGACTAATCTTAAAAAATAGATTAAGGAAAGGCAAGCCTACGTTTCTAGCATTTATAGATTTAGAGAAAGTTTTTGACAACGTTGACTGGAATACTCTCTTTCAAATTCTAAAGGTGACAGGGGTAAAAGGCTATTTACAGTTTGTACAGAAACCAGATGGCAGTTATAAGAGTCGAGGGGCATGAAAGGAAAGCAGTGGTTGGGAAGGGAGTGAGACAGGGTTGTAGCCTATCCCCGATGTTATTCAATCTGTATATTGAACAAGCAGTAAAGGAAACAAAAGAAAAATTTGGAGTAGGAATTAAAATCCATGGAGAAGAAATAAAAACTTTGAGGTTCACCGATGACATTGTAGTTCTGTCAGAGACAGCAAGGGACCTGGAAGAGCAGCTGAACGGAATGGACAGCGTCTTGAAAGGAGGATATAAGATGAACAACAACGAACGCAAAACGCGGATAATGTAATGTAGTCGAATTAAATCGGCTAATGCTGAGGGAATTAGATTAGGAAATGAGACACTTAAAGTAGTAAAGGAGTTTTGCTATTTGGGGAGCAAAATAACTGATGATGGTCGAAGTAGAGAGGATATAAAATGTAGACTGGGAATGGCAAAAAAAGTATTTCTGAAGAAGAGAAATTTGTTATCATCGAGTATAGATTTAAGTGTCAGGAAGTCGTTTCTGAAAGTATTTGTTTGGAGTGTAGCCATGTATGGAAGTGAAACATGGACGATAAATAGTTTGGACAAGAAGTGAATAGAAGCTTTCGAAATGTGGTGCTACAGAAGAATGCTGAAAATTAGATGGGTAGATCACATAACTAATGAGGAGGTATTCAATAGGAGAGAAAAGAAATTTGTGGCACAACTTGCCCAAAAGAAGGGATCGGTTGGTAGGGCATATTCTGAGGCATCAAGGGATCACCAATTTAGTATTGGAGGGCAGCGGGGAGGGTAAAAATCGAGGGAGACGAAGAGATGAATACACTAAGCAGATTCAGAAGGATGTAGGGTGCAATAGGTACTGGGAGATGAAGAAGCTTGCACAGGATAGGGTAGCATGGAGAGCTGCACTAAACCACTCTCTGGACTGAAGACCACAACAACAACGTAGTTCAATAACCTTCACCATATATATATACTACGGGTAACATTGAGTGTGAGTTTGACATATTACCCACTCAAACTGTTCACCTATTTTTCCCATAAAATAGCATACTTTCTGGAAAAAGAGTGCAATAAAGATTCGGCAGCCATGACCCTTTCCATATTCCTCCTCCCGCGCCTTCAAAATACCACTAATTGGAGGGCTCTGGCTGTCACTCCACTGCCTTAGGCGGTTGCAGTGGGAAGCAGCGAGAGGCAAGTATCTGATGCGAAGT
The DNA here is from genome assembly GCF_023898315.1 of Schistocerca nitens. Taxonomy (NCBI): domain Eukaryota; kingdom Metazoa; phylum Arthropoda; class Insecta; order Orthoptera; family Acrididae; genus Schistocerca; species Schistocerca nitens. Next base: position 620,517,239 of record NC_064618.1, read on the forward strand.
TTGATAGCTGTACATTCAGAAGGCCATTACTGCGCCACATCAGAAGTATGACCCAAATTTTCTAACGGGGTTCACTGTTGTGACTGGTGTACTGCAAGTGTGCTCTGTTCTCCATAAAATATGGCATCAAGTCGGTGATGTTTCCTCTTCAGTAGCGATCTCTTACGCAGCCGCACCCAGAATTTACTGTCTCATTTGTGGTCTGCCGTCATTAGCTCCGATTCACGTCGAGGCGCGGTAGCCGGCGGCGGCACATGTAACTTCACAGTAATTGTGCGTGCGTGGAGACGAGTGCGTTATGCTCGACCGCACGGTGACGTGTAATAGCGGGACGAAAATGGCGTGCGCGTATGCAGTCACGTATTATCCAGTAAATGCGGGCGCTCCGGGCCTGGGAAGCGACACACGCACAGCCGAGAGAGAGGCGAGGCAGTGCGGCACGCGCCGAGTTGATGCAGGAGGTCGGCGGCGCGGCGCGGGGCGGAATGCAATTACAAGTTGCAACTGCGCCGACTGTGGAGCGGGACCGGGCGCCCCAACTGTGTTAGCGACCGCACCCCAGCCGCAGATGGGGGAAGCCCCGAAGTTTTTCGGATTTAGCTGTGTCCTCTCTGCGACGATGTGATAATGGGCGCGCCACCTCACGCCTGTCGGCTCCACGAGTCCGTCCCATTACTGCCAACGAGGACGAGGCGCGTTACTGCGCGCTACTACAGGACATCTCAAACGTAAAACGACTGCCTGTACAAAAGTGCTGAACGTCCCGCTAGCGTTAATTACGCACTAAACGATTGGCGAGCAGAGTGTCAGCAACGACCAGAACTTTTCTGGCAGTTACTTCAGACACAGTTTCTGTACTTTTTGTCGTCTCCCTTTCAGCAGACCATTATTTTCGCCTTACGCCAAAAGTTTTGTACTAGTTATAATCCGGAAAAGCTTAGTGCAGACCAGATAGGGGATGTATTTACCTCCGAGAAACAGGGAGGCAGTAACTGCGTACACCCTGAAACTTTCTACACTACTGGCCATTAAAATTGCTACACCACGAAGATGACGTACTACAGACGCGAAATTTAACCGACAGGGAGAAGATGCTGTGATATGCAAATGATTAGGTTTTCAGAACATTCACACAAGGTTGGCGCCGGTGGCGACACAATGTGTTGACATGAGGAAAGTTTCCAACCGAATTCTCATACACAAACAGCAGTTGACCGGCGTTGCCTGGTGAAACGTTGGTGTGATGCCTCCGTTTAAGGAGGAGAAAAGCGTACCATTACGTTTCCGACTTTGATAAAGGTCTGACTGTAGCCTATCGCGATTGCGGTTTATCGTATCGCGACATTCCTCCTCGCGTTGTTCGAGATCCAATGATTGTTAGCAGAATATGGAATCGCTGGGTTCAGGAGGGTAATACGGAACTCCGTGCTGGATCCCAACGGCCTCGTATCACTAGCAGTCGAAATAGGCATCTTATCCGCATGGCCGTAACGGGTCGTGGACCCACGTCTCGATACCTGAGTCAACAGATGGGGACGTTTGCAAGACAACAACCATCTACACGAACAGTTCGACGACGTTTGCAGCAGCATTGACTATCAGCTCGGAGACCATGGCTGCGGTTACTCTAGACGCTGCATCACAGACAGGAGCGTCTGCGATGGTGTACTCAACGACGAACCTGGGTGCACGAATGGCAAAACGTCATTTTTTCGGCTGAATCCAGGTTCTGTTTACAGCATCATGATGATCGCATCCGTGTTTGGCGACATCGCGCTGAACGCACATTGGAAGCGTGTATTCGTCATCGCCATACTGGCGTATCACGCGGCGTGATGGTATGGGGTGCCATTGGTTACATGTCTCGGTCACCTCTTGTTCGCATTGACGGCACTTTGAACAGTGGACGTTACATTTAAGATGTGTTACGAGCCGTGGCTCTACCCTTCATTCGATCCCTGCGAAAGTCTACATTTCAGCAGGATAAAGCACGACCTAATGTTTCAGGTCCAGTACGTGACTTTCTGGATATAGAAAATGTTCGACTGCTGCCTTGGCCAGCACATTATCCAGATCTCTCACCAACTGAAAACGTCTGGTCAATGGTGGCCGAGGAAACTGGCTCGTCACAATACGCCAGTTATAACAATTGATGAACTGTGGTGTCGTGTAGAAGCTGCATGGGCAGCTGTACCTGTACACGCCATCCACGCTGTCTTTGACTCAATGCCCAGGCGTATCAAGGCCGTTAACTGTCAATAGCTTTCTTATGAAAGAATAACATAGAATGGGTGTTGCGTACTCAAAAATGGAAAATAACATGAAGATGTGTTAGGTGATGATCACCTAGGCTTCAGGAAAGGTAAAGGCGGCAGAGAGGTAGTTACGACGTTGCGATTGACAATGGAAGCAAGACTAAAGAAAATCAAGACACTCTCATAGGATTTGTCGACATGGAATTATAGAACGTAAAATGGTGCTGGATGTTCTTAATTCTGTGAAAAATCAGAGTAAGTTACAGAAAAATACGGGTATTGTACAATATATATAAGAGCCAAGAGCGAACAATAAGAGTGGAAGACCAAGAACGAAATGCTGGATTAAAAAAGGTTAAAACAGGAATGTAATCTTTCGCCCCTACTATTAAATCTCTACATCGAGGAATCAATGACGGGAATGAGGTTCAAGAGTGGAATTAAAATACAAGGTGGAAGGACGTCCACGATAAGATCCGCTGATGACACTGCTATCCTCAGTAAAAATAAAGAAGAATTATATGATTTCCTGAATGATTGAACAGTGTAATGAACACAGAATATATATTGAGAGTAAATCGAAGAAAGACGAAAGTAATGAGAAGTAGGATAAACCAAGATAGTGTGAAACTTAACATCAGGATTGGTGATTCCGAAGTAGATGAAGTTAAGGAATTATACTACCTAGTGAAGAAACCGCAGGACAGTTGCTTAATCCATATTCTCCTGTTGTGTACACACGACCGGTTTCGTGTTAACTAGTGTAAACCGTAGTAATAAATATATTCTTTACACGCGAATGAGAAGGGATCCTCAAGTCTGAAACATCAGATAAGGAACTACGCGGACAAAATTTCTAAATTAAAACAAATTAAAACTGAGAACAGGATGTTATTTACAAATAAAATCACTTAATAAACTGAGTTCATCCTCACCCCAACGTTGTCTTGGAACCAAGGTTTCCGTGTCAATAAAGCATGCCGGAAGGTGGAGACAGGACATAAAAAGCAGACTAACTTAGTCAAAAAGAGCATTCCTGGTCAAGAGAAGTCTTATTAGTATCAAAGACAAGCCTTAATTTGAGGAAGAAATTTCTGAGAATGTACGTTCGGAGTACTGCACAGTATGACAGTGAAACGTGAACTGTGGGAAAACCGGGAGAGAAGAGAATCGAAGCGTTTGAGAAGTTATGCTACGGAGGAATGTTGAAAATTAGGCGCACTGAGAAGTTAAGGAGCGACGATGTTTTCTGGAGAAGTGCCGAGGAGAGGAATTTATGGAAAACAGTGACAAGAAGAACGGACATGATGGTAGGCCATCTGTTAAGACAGCACGGAATAACTTCCAAGATACCAGAGGGAGCTGTAGATGGCAAAAACTGTAGAGATTGGAATATATACTTAAAAAAATTGAGAGCCTAAGTTGCAAGTGCTACTCTGAGATCTAATGTTTGGCATAGGAGAGGTATTCGTGGCTGGCCGCATTATGCCAGTCAGAACATTGATTTTTTCTGAAAAGGTTCATTTAGGCCCTACAATTTTTCCAAACCTGTGCAACAGATAAGTCGGATGTACTCTGTCTTCACACTGCAAGAACATGAAGTGTTGTGCACATGATCCGTAATGAATCTCTGCAAGGCAAACTGCCTAATTTTATTTTATGTTTGTAAATTAAGCTTTTGTTACTTTCTGAAATTATGGTTCTCTGTCCACGCATTAGTGTAAAGCGTGACAGTACAGGTTTTAGAAAACCCATCTTCCACTTACTTGTGTGTGGTTAAGCTATAGTCCAGTATTTATACATGATAAAAGGGGTATTAAGAAAATTATTTCTAGTGCTTTTAATGACATAAAAATGACTTGAAATAACGTGAACAGCAACCTCTTCTCAGAATTGCCATACCATGAAAAAAATTACTTATACAGACAATATCTGAATTATTAAATATTCACTCTTTACCTTCCTAATGAATACTTTTAATTAACGATGGTAGGGATGATTTAATTAGAATACTATACACATGACATATTTTACCCTGAATAACAACACGAAGACAGTGGTAAACACAATGAAACATTTACACTAAAAATACTTCGCTATTATTACTTGCAGCAAGTAAAACTTAGTGTTTTTCCAAAAGTTCCGTCTCTTAATGAAATCATCTCAAAATCTTTTTCCATCCTCATTCATATCAGGGAACGTCTCAGATGAAATGTCGTTCTCTGTGTTGTACGTCCGCTGTCCAAGCTTCTCACTCTGGTAACATCTTGAAAAGTGATTAAGAAATAAACACAACAAAAGTAAATCAGAGGTGATGGAACGCAGTCCAGTGAAATCAGACAATTCTGAAAGAAGTAGACTAGGACAGTCGAAGTAGCAAATGAGTTCTGCAATATGAGGAGCAGAGTAGGAAGAATATAAAACGCAGACTAGCAACAGCAAGAACAGACGAAAAAATACAAGTTGATTGTAATGTGGTGCTACAGAAGAATGTCGGAGATTGGGTGGACAGATTGAATAACTAAAAAGGAAATACTGAATCGGTCCGGAGAAGAAACAAATTTATGGAACACCTTGACTAAAAGAAGAGATATCTTGATAGAACACATCCTGAGATATTAAGGCATAGCCATTTCTGTAATGGAGGATGTGTAAGGAATAAAAACTGTACAGGCTGACCTAGGCAAAAATACAGCAGGCAGATTCAAACGCATGTAGGTTACGCAGAGATGAAGAGGTTTGCGGTAGTATGCAGAATTGCATCAGAGCAGTCTTTGATCTAAAGACTATGGCGCTTGCGTTATCGTCGTAGACAATTATGGTATTTTCAGCTGTTTTTCTGAAGTTATGTGTATGAAATGAAAGATGTAAAGTGTGTAAGATATCGTGCCGAAGGAAATATAGTAGTTTACCAAAGATTAACAACGCGCCAAAGCAGCTACTATGTAATTTTGACAGTCTTGCCTAGATTGTTTTTAATACAATAGTAATAAGATGAGGAAATATAATTTTGTATCCTATTCTGTTTGCCAAGTCGTTTCTTAGGAGTCCCTGGTTTGTCAGTTAGAGGTGGGACTCCGTCACCTCCAAAGGTCCGAGGCATTTTGCTGCCATTGAGTTTTAACCCTAACGGTTGAGGGACTAACCGGTGGATTTGGTAGTCTTTGCCGTATGAGCACAAAGGTGACCACGACTCAGATTATGTCCGAGATGCCCAGCCTTGTTCCAAAGTAACTGGTATCCCGACTGTCGGGACCACTTACTTGGCCACTCATACGTTGCCCGTGGTTCATGAACTAGGACATAACTACAGGAACCCACACCATGAAGTCAGTACCAAGACTAAGTTATCTGTGCACCGTTCAATCTTTCGACCAACTTCGTTGTATGGGAGCGAAAGCTGGGTGGATTCAGGTTGCCTTATCAACAAGGTTGAGGTTACGGATATGAAAGTAGCTAGGATGATTGCAGGTACTAGTAGATGGGAACAATGGCAGGAGGGTGTCCACAATGAGGAAATCAAAGAAAAACTGGGAATGAACTCTATAGACGTAGCAGTCAGGGCGAACAGGCTTAGATGGTGGGGTCATGTTACACGCATGGGAGAAGCAAGGTTACCCAAGAGACTCATGGGTTCAGCAGTAGATGGTAGGAGGAGTCGGGGCAGACCAAGGAGAAGGTACCTGTATTCAGTTAAGAATGATTTTGAAGTAATAGTTTTAACATCAGGAGAGGCACCAATGTTAGCACTGAATAGGGGATCATGGAGGAATTTTATAAGGGGGCTATGCTCCAGACTGAACGCTGAAAGGCATAATCAGTCTTAAATGATGATGATGATCCTATTCTGTTTCTCTGTCTACTTGATGTCGTACCTTGATGTAACTGTGAGATGCTTTATGTTAACGACAGCAGAGTAAAGTAAGTCTTTACTCCCTTTTTAAATCGAAGTTATTTTCTGTGATGTCCTCAGTAACTGTACTAGCTAATGGTTGTGTGGAAGTGTGGACGACCGGTCGACTATCTCGGCAGTTCGAATTTTCAGCGTCTGCAAACACCATTTTGATTCATTAGTAATATACGAAGTCCAACACTTAATAAAAGCGATGCAATGCAAACTTTATTTACGTATTTCAACGCGATCTTAGTGCAACGACATAAAGCCGATGTTATTTCAGTAACTTTGGCTTGAACCTAATTCAGTACATTGGCAGAGGCTAACGCTTATGAAATTCTAATTATCATCATTTGCTTCATAAAAGAATGCTTTATTTAAATAATCCAGAACTATTTTCACTCCCATTATTTAGCGTGGCAAGGATCGTACAGTACAACAATATAAATAATTTCCCAAGTTATATTCTCTAACTTTTCTTACCGTAGAATTACGTAGGCATTTCTAAATATTTTTGCATTTCATTTAAGTGTGCTACCTGGGGTTAAGTTGTACGTGGTGTCAGAATAGGTCCGAAAACAGCTGCAGATTCTGTGGAATTTCATGTGTACGTGAACTTTACACATTTTACCTGAAGTAATGGTAATTTCTGTTACATATAATACAACGAGCGAGATTCTGGATGGATTTAAAGTAGAAATAGTTTTGACAAAAGAATAAGATGTGGAAAATGAGATTTTATAACATTTTTCAAGAATTTATAAAATTTCGGATTATATGCTGTTGTGCCCAAAAATTTGAGGAGATCAGTGCTAGGTCCTCTGCGTATGCTAATCGTGTCTGAAAAATAATCTTTAACGGAATATCTGTGATTCATAGTTCTTTATAAAACAATAGATTGTTGCAAACTTCAATTTTGTACAAGAGCGACATGTGCAGCAAACGCTAGAAGAAGCGTTCATGTTTTTGTCTGACGAAAATGGAATGTCTAGCGGACAGTGATCTTTGAAACGTCACGTTCCATTTTTATATTTTTGTTCTTTCGTGGTAAATAATTTAAGAAGTGAAATTTTATTAGTGAATATAAGTGATCACATGCAATGGGAAAGGTATGTAGACGTAGGAAAATGGAATTACAGCAGATATTCAGAGAGAGCAATTAGCCTATGAGGAAAGTCCTACCGACACTGAAGTCCGGTCTCAACTGAAGCAGAAATGGAAGAAGGACCTCATGAGACTTTATTGGTAACTAAACTCTTGTCAGATCCTTTTGCAGAGCTTTCACTCAGACTTCAGGGTCGCGACAAGGAATTATTAGGCAATTTTTCGAAACAGCAAAATGAACAGACTGAAGGGATATTTGAATACTTAGATAAAAAGCAAGATGAGCCTATAAAAGCAAGTTTAGATAATTTGGCCAAATACAAAGAAGCAGCTCTGACCAAAGAGATTTTCAAAGTCCTAGACAAAGAAGAGGAAGAAAAAAAAACAGGAGGACGTACAATTTAGAGTTTGGATTTCCTGTCGAAGCAACAGTATGAACAAATAAAAACTAACTTCGAGAATATTTAGGCAGAAATAAACCAGTTCAAACAAGCATATAAAAACTTTCCAGACACATTTGGTAAACTCAACACTGATGCAACACTTTAGAATCTACAGTAAGTAATTTGCCTCAACAGGTACAAAACAACAATTTAGAGCATAGAGCAGATTAAAAAGCATGGTTTTGAACAGGAATAAAGATTCGTAGGTGGCTTTAATAGCTGGACATCTGAGAATGCCACTCAGATAGCTGATAAGCTGAATAAAAGTTGAGAAAACAGGTTTACAAACCAGAACCATTTAACTATAAACAGGGAATATTCTCAGCGTTATTTAAACAAAGTGAAACATTGGGTTGAACTCATATCGCATCATGATGTATTAAGAATTTCGAATGCTAAGTTACCGCTTAATATAAATCAGAAACTAGTCATCGTACCAGAACAGATCTTGAAAATTTCTTAGCTGTCCTAGATTCACTTGATATGCTCTGTGAGGCTACACAAGACAATAACGATAGTATGTCAGTGGATATTACTGTCAGTCCGCGAACTCTAGTAATGGCAATCACAATGGAAAGAGAAACCTCAGGTATCACAAGGTTCAGACATGCAGGCAAGACAAAACAATGATTACCAACCTTTAGACGCCTATAATACATTCAGTGTCAGTCGCATATGTAGGAAAGATAACAGATACCATCCAATACACCATCCGAATCGACATAACAATAATTCACACAATACTAGGTGACAAGGGACAGTGGCAACCAAATGTCGTCCCTAAATATTAAGGGAACGTGAGTATATACAATCAAAATAACATACAGACTCAGGAACCAAACACTGTACCAAGTTAGGAGCCGCAGAATCATAACGTTCAGGTAGTTTAAGTGGTGGATAACAACTGTCCAAACACATCCGGACAGTCATACTAAATGCAACCTCTTTTTGCGCTCTTGTGTTGGTCGTTAAGCGGGAGGAGGGCAACACCCATTAATTGAAACAAATCAGTAATAATGATAACATCAACCGTAGTGTTAACATGCTTCTATAGAATGTTAGGAAATATGAAGGAAAATTTATGTAGTGAGGTCAAGAGGTCGAAGTTGTACAAGCAGCGGTTCGTGCTAGTACATTCAATATTTCTGACACAGGCGTCACCATTGACGTTATTGATGATGCATTTGCCAAAAAGATAAGTAATGTGATGTATATACCTATCCTTCCAGGAAGTAAGTCTGGCATTATTGTGCTATTGATGCTAGAACAGTGTGTGCGGGAGCAGATACAGGTAAATGTTCATATAGGAAATGTATCAAATATGTGCACGTTCCTAGCGATTAAAATTTGACTATAATGAAAATTATTGGTTCGGGATTCCTACGTGATGGATAGGTAAGACTTGATTTTAGTTATGGTGAATGTTTTTTACTGGATGAGGGTAAGAAGATATTACTAGATTCAATAAAAGCTCAAGCAATTCATGGTAAGTACTGCCACTCTCTGAAGATGAGATACAGGACGCCCAAAGTATTCAACACGGGTAGCCAGTGTTTCGAAAGGAAATTTGTGAACAATTAGTCACAAAGGAAGATGCTGCTACTAGCCTATCGGACATCCATAACAAAGTCACACAGAAAGTTTGAAAGAGCAACAACAGGTTCAGTTTTATAGCTTCCTTGCTAATTACTTAAACATGTTCTCCACAAAACCTTGAAACATCAAAGGTTATGGGTATAATGTGGATGTGGTCCCTCAGAAATTTTTTGTCACTTGACCTATTCTGTCTCGTGGATCAAATGGGAGGTGGTCAACAAATAAAATTTAAATATCGTCTAGGCTTAACTGAAAGAACGTTAAAGAGATCTGCAGATACTGGAGTAACAGCAAACATTGAGAAATCGAAGTTCGGTAGGACAACAACAAAGTTTTGGGCTACATAATATAGCGTATTGCCCAAATACCCAAACCAGGAAAAATCGGTGCTTTTCAGAACTGTCCATACCGGAGCACAAAGAAACAACTTCAAGCATTCCTAAGATTAATATCTTTTTCTGCACTACAATTACTAAACAGTCAAGTGCAGTTGAATCTTCCGCATAAAAATACATGTTGGATTTTATCACCTGAAAGGGAAAGAGATTACGAGTTGATTAAACCGGCTTAAATTCGCTCTCAACTTCTACACCGCCGGCCGCTGGTGGCCGAGCGGTTCTGGCGCTACAGTCTGGAACCGCGCGACCGCTACGGTCGCAGGTTCGAATCCTGCCTCGGGCATGGATGTGTGTGTTGTCCTTAGGTTAGTTAGGTTTAAGTAGTTATAAGTTCTAGGGGACTTATGACCTCAGCAGTTGAGTCCCATAGTGCTCAGAGCCATTTGAACCATTTGAACTTCTACACCACACAGACAAGGAAAAGTATTTCCGTTTCGCGACAGTTTCATTAAGTTGTGGCCTGGGTGCTTGTTTACTTCCAAAGAAAAGAAACCAATGGCAGTACTATGGTTAAGGCGATAGGTTATGCGAGCCTCAGTGTGAAAGAGTATATTCCACTACAGAATTAGTTTAATTAATATGTTTTTGGTAAATACATTCGAATATTCTGTAATCACTAGGCATTAAGCTTCTTAATGACTCTTGTAGACTACTACATGAGAGACTTTCACTTTGAACCCTTCCATTAAAACATTACTGTTTTCAAATCACGCACATTGAGAAAAAAGGTAACGTGCAAAGATTACCCCAAGCTCCATCCGAATTCAGTGAATTAATAGAACAGTCTTCTGATTTTAAAGTACTGTTAATTAAAGAGCACTTTCGTATTGTGTCCCAGAACATGGCTAAATTACAAGAACAGAATCCAAGGTGGTATAAGGTAAAACAAGCAATAACAAAACACGAAAATAACAGTTACAAAAATTTGAGAACGATAACAACATCTTATTTTATATAAATAATGCAACTTCTGTCGCTGGCAAGTGTGCATCCAACAGTTATAGAAAAACTAATAAGGTAAACCTATAGTACATGGGGACACTTTAGATCCACAAAATGTACAAGGAAGCGAGGACTGTCACGTTTTTTTCCAGACTTAGCTCGAAAACATTACAAGTGTTGAGAACCTGCATTAAATGTCAGACAACTAAACCACATAATGGATCTTGCGTAGCTGAAATACAATTTATACTTCCCAGGAGACCACTACAATAAAGAGCCATTGACGTTTCAGGACCACTATCCCATGAAGGAGGAGATCTTAAACATTTAGTTGGTGCCTATGACATATTTTAAACTATCTAAAATTCTAAGAAACCAAATCAACAGCAGCAAGCGCAATAATTAAAAAAAAAGTTGAATGACTGTATACTACAGGTTGACAAATCAGAATCGACGCTGTGAGATAGTGCTTCCAATTTTACTTGCTCTAAATGGAATACATGTTTAAGAGAACAAAACATTAACCAGATTTTAATTTCCAGATTTCGTGCTCAGACAGATGATGTGGAACGCATGTTTACAGGAATTAATGGATTTGTCTGAACTTACGCAGCACACAGAAAACAAAATCGGTAAAACTTGTTGAACCTTTTCAGAAAATTGTAGACTGTTTACCTCACTTGTCTACAACATACTCTCCAGCTGAGTTGACAATATAATCTAAGTAGTTGAACAAGTGATTAATACACTTCTTAAAATACCAAGGGAAGAAAATACCTAGGAAGAAAAAAATTGAAAAGGCACTGATTTTACATAGTAAGAAAGCAAAATTGAGAAAGATATATATGAAAAAAAGTTTATGTAACACCCAGTAGTTTAAAGTAGGAGTAAAAGTATTACTGAGGGGATACCCTAAATCTTTGTTATTAAAGTAGAAAAACAAAAAAGGCAATATTTGTATAGTGCATCATATGTAATTGGTAACATACCCTATTACTGTAGTTGTTTTCTTATTTATTCTAACACAAACAATCTCAAAGGACTGTAGAATCACAACGACTTAAAAAAAGACCTACACTAATGTTTCATAGTGTTTAGTCCTATAGATACTTTTATGTAGTAATGTAAGAAAAACCTTATTTCTGTAAATATCAGTTTCAGGAAGTGAACACTAGATCATGGATATATAATGTGAAATGGATAGAACAGAGAATGAGAAGTATGAACTTTTGACCTGAAAAGATTGTTATTGTACATACATGTATAGTAATTTACTAGGCAGTAACTAATCATTACACTTTGGGAGTAATATATAAGTTCGTGCTCTAGAAATTATAATCTTTTCACGAGAGGACATTTGACAGACATTAAGTCCAGTAACTAGGATGTGCATGAAATCCAAACCACAGTAAAAACTATAATAGATAACCCAAGTTTATTGGACACCTATTCCTCATTCTCCATATAAGTTATGTTAACCAATTGACAAAATAGTAACAGGCTTAGTCTGCATTTATTATTTACAACCGCTATCAATCCTTTATATAACGACATTAATATTCATTAATATGGGTAGATCTGTAGTTAAGCTGTTTGGGTCGCATAAAAAGTCATACAGCAGGTGAAAAAGGACTTCATTGATCACAAAGTATGCATGACGCGTTTAGGAATTATTTACATCTTAAGAAGCCCAAGTACAAAGTTAGCCCAAGGACAAGAAAGTTACCAGTTGTATATGTAAAACGAGATGACAGACTACCAAGTAGTTTGGTAATGCTCTTGTGCTTGTGTTACCTTTGTACTTGGATTTCTGAAGAGGGAAATAATTGCTATACGGTCTATGCGTGGTTTGTGATCAATAAAGTCATTCTTCACCTGTAGTATTATTTTTTATGCCGTGTAGAAAGCTTAACTGCAGATCTACGCTCATTTATTAGAATTGTCGCTAGTCTTGTACGTGATTTTATGTCACACAGTTATTTTCATGTTCATATGCAGGCATAACCAAGTAGTACGAAGCATGGACCGTGTATGCTTGAAATTGATTTTGGTGATAGGTAATGCCTGTTTGATATAGTATTATACATTTCTCTGGTGTAGCTATCTGTTTTTGCTGCAAATCATCTATTATCGCATTGTGTATTACTTGCATTCGCGAAGTTTCATTTTTAGAGGCCGAGCATTGATATCCTAAATATCACATCAGACAAATATAATTACACCAAGCAAACACTATATGAATGAACTACCGTAAGTTCACGACAAAGTGGTTCAGTGTCAAGAGAAAGGTATATCCTAAAGGAATTTTAATAAAAAATGTAATATAGGAATCTTTACCTAATGTTAATTACATCCTTGTTGAGGGCAAGCAAATTTTATAAATGTAAAGTGGTCTCACTGAAACATTAGTGACAGAGTGTTAATACACTTCACGTAAATGAGACGATATCGACGTGTGTTTTAAGAAAACTGGTGTTAGTGCTTCGTGTTTATAGTGACATTATCCGTCGATATGGACAATGGAAAACCATCGCCGAAATGTGTGTTGGACAAATGTAGTGCTTACCTCTTCATGGAGTTTGCTGTCTACAAACGGAGTGCATTGTCCAGTAAGAACAAAACTGTGGATAATCCGGGCGAGCAGCTCACAACGCAAGATTTTGCCTCAGCAAACAGTGTTTGCAGCGCAGAAGTATTGACACTGTAAACGCAGTAATGGAAATAGCGTTGTACTTACTGTTGGTCAGGAATGTAGCGAGTGCTGACAAACTTTGCGAAAGGAAATAATGTCGTTTCGTGAATGCAGGGAAGATACAATGACACTTAAAGAGTGAGTGTATCTCGTGTAATGTTGTGAAATATGCATACAATTACAGGCTAATCACAAAGCAAATAACAGTTACTGTCAGCAAAACATTACAAAATCGTCAGCTATTATTTTACACTGTCAAATCGGAATCTAGGTCATCTGTTGTGTTAAAATGTGTGCATAAAAATTCTGTGTCAAGATCATGAAAGTTCTTTTATTGGTTACTAGTTTCAGCTCATTGAAGAGCCATCTTCAGATCTAATTAACGGAAAAATTGCATAAAAGAGGAGAACAACAACACAGTACATTTTATATTTGAACTCCCATTCCGTGATACACACCAATAAAAATTGTTACTCAGAGAGCAACAGCCAGCAAAGATTTCAGTTTTTCAACATTTCTTGAGTGTAATTCCTGTTGTTGCCACGTACATGCTGAAAAATTTTAAAGATAGTGACAAAAATAACTACATACAAAGTAAATTTGGTAACTGGCATAAAGGTATAATCTTACCTAAAGTAGGTCTTCATGGTTACATAATTTTTAGCGTTAGCCATACATGTTTCCAGAGCTCATATTGCCACATTTGTATTTAAATACAAGGTGACTGACAGTCTTAACTATCATGTAGTCTATGTGCGGATGTAAGTACGTCGTATCACACGTACCGGTAGTTATAGGAACATGGAAGGAGCTATTAGAACTGCCCACATATGTAGTGTTATTGCTAAAGTGAAACGTTAACTATAGGCGGAGCTACTAATCAACGAGGTCCTACAAACACGCGCTTCTATATAAAGCAATGTAGCATAATGAACTTTCAGTTGGATTTACGTTACATATAAAATGTAAGGAACTATGTTCAATTTCTACAATTTACAGAACATAGGTTGTTCATTAAGTAGTAAAAAATCAGGACATACTGAAAAGGGAGGAAATTAATATGGTCGCAATTGAAAGTAGTACATTTTTTTAAACAGTAAAGTATGTACAATGACAATGATACTTAAAAAAATACAGACCATAGTATGGAATAATAAAGGGCGTGATATTGTAAACCAAAGTTTAAGTGCCAGCGTTACAAGTGGCTTTGATTACAAACCTGTTAATGGATGGATAAAACCTATGTGGTACAGTTGAGCCATCAGATGTTACATTATGGATGGGTACAACGATCGAACTTCATGAATATAATCGTGGTATGTTACACAGGTATTCGCTGTAGTGCAATACCACACGATGCCTGTCAAAATAAAAGTCAACTACTGAACAACAGACAGTATTTCTGTTTAGTCTGCAATACATGTTAGTGAAGTCACATGCTAGAATCAATATGCAGAGGTCTTAGACGTAATCGAAATGAAGGTTAAGTTCTAGGTGTTGAAATACACAACACATACATCAAATGCACAATAAGTACATGCCGGTTAAGGTAACTCGGTTTTAATACTTCATGCAAAAGAATCGAATAACTGAAGTTACATAATGCTGTAACATGAGGTGTAGGTACGTCGTCGTTATTACGAAACCTGACAAACAATACAGAAAACCTCTGAAAGTGGCACATAGGGTGCATTAGATGTTAATTACAACCATAAGAAAGTAGCCTTAAGACATATTAATTGTGATATTAGATTTCCTGTTGGTCAAACCAAGGCTTCTAAAATTTTAATAGGATTCGATGTGTCCCTTATTGTAGCAAACCCTCACTAATTTGGACTACACTGATTCAGAATTCAAGATAAATTGGTCTATTGTTTTCTATCGCGAAGTGAAACGCCAGCTCACTGTACTGTACATCATTTGCTCCAG
The DNA here is from genome assembly GCF_023898315.1 of Schistocerca nitens. Classification (NCBI taxonomy): domain Eukaryota; kingdom Metazoa; phylum Arthropoda; class Insecta; order Orthoptera; family Acrididae; genus Schistocerca; species Schistocerca nitens. Next base: position 620,532,493 of record NC_064618.1, read on the forward strand.
GCTCATTAAGTGTATAAATGTCGAACGAATCCTCTTCTTTCGCATCCACTTCATCTATGGCCCATAATGAGTTTCGTATGTATTGTGCCGTGAGAAAATATACTCACCGTCTCAACGGTGGGTTGTTTGGTTTACTCCGGGAGGAGATTGAGCGGAATCATTTGATACAGACAAATTTACAAGATTCTTCAGTTAAGGGATGACTAACATAACGTTCACATAGATTCTACCCAAGACATTTAATACGCTGATGGCCTGTCTAAGACGATATTGTCGCCCTGATCATAGACTGCAAACTGGACCGAGCGTTCCTATACTCAGCCGTAAGTAGACGAGCTGTTCCGGTGGCGAAGCGTCTAGCAGGCGTGGCTACTCCGGCTTTTCTCATTCGTCGGCGCAGCATGCAGCGACTGTTCTCTCTGTGGTTTCGGTGCTAGATGTCCACATTACTTTGGCACCTCACTCTTCTGACGACACCACAGCTGTGATAGATATGTCGAAAGAACGAAGTCATTTAGCGCATATGAGTCATATCCACCCTGCGATAATTTGTATCCAAGAAAATGACTGCTCAGTTCGCTTGCTTAAGCTCACATGTCAATTTGTGTTAAGTCCCATCTTTCTGATCACTTAAAAGAGTATTAAAGTGTCGAACAGTACAATACAAGAACCATGGTTGACATTAGTAGTAAATACAAACTGATAAGTTTACAAGATAAAGTGAGACAGCTTGATGAAATCAGAGCCAGAGTTTCTGCTCAGATATTGACATTCCTCAGTCGGTTTTTTACGACATTAAGAAAAAACTCCAATAAAACTTTGTACTTACTGCTGCAACAAGACGAATTGAACGAAAAATTAAAATATATAACAGCACTAAAATTGTGTCACCATTGATGATGCTCTATACATCATGTACAATCGTCAACGCTCTGTTGGAGTGCTGCAAGATGAGTCGAGCTTCGGGTTGCAGCGGAAATATTTTCAAATAAATTGGTCCAAACAAATTTGAAGGCTAGTATTGCAACAATATTCAGATTCCGTATACGATGCAATATCTCTAAGGGGGAAAAAAAACGAGGAGTAAACTTTATGTACGGACTTTGCAAAGAGTGAAGGATTAGAGTCTGTTTCAGAAGCTGGAAATATGTCTTTGGCCACGCGTATCAACTCTACTGAAATCAATGCAGATTACCATAAATATTACCCTGAAAGAGATGTTGCAAGTGATATAAGAACAGTACGTTAAATAATCTCAATCATAAATACCTTGTTTCTGTCAACAGATACTGGCAACGAAAATATTCATACCGTCGTCAAAGTAGGGTAGAAGTACCTCTTTGGTTGCTGTGAACCATATCACTGCAGATTCAGATAACAGTGCCAAAAAATGGTGAAGTTTATACCATTTTCCAGTAATGAGCAGATTTTCATTTTTTAATAGATACTGTCATGTATATGTGCAACACCGTATTGTTTACATCTCTACAGTTCAGTGGCTGTGGTGGTATAGCAGGTAGAGCTCTAGGCTCCAGCTATGGAGATCCCAGGTTTCATTCTGGGCAGGATTGGGGGTTTTTCCGTTCCAGTCGCTCCGCCAGTACACTCCGCCTTCTGTCAAAATTGGTGTGGGAGATCTTCATCCGCGGTTGAGGAGATAAGCTCGCCATTTTCCCACTCCAAGTACAGCAGTTGAACCCCACCTGCAGTAAAGCCAGAACCTCGATTACAGTTTGAGAGCCACAGACATTTCCTTTTCTCCCCTATCATTCTAACTTTCAGTAATTCGGACGTGCTCGTTCCTGCTCGTGCGAATTAGTTGTTTGTTGTGTTTGCTGAACAGGTACGACTCAGCACTCTTGTTATTTTAACGGTTGCAATCTCTCGTAACAAAGAAATTTTCGAGACATTTTTACATCAAATAGGAGAGTTCCACCCAAAATGGACTCTTATTTTGACTTGAAGTTAAATTATTAACGATACATGTTTTGCACACAGTTTTAGAAAATTCGTTACAGCTTTTTTCTTCGCTGTGCGCACTGGACCACGTCCGCGTTCGTGCGACGGGATATTACACTGGGGCATGCAACGGCACACGGTGCGACGCTGGGCGGCCTACATGACAGGAGCGCCTATTTGGCTGGCTCTGGCTACACGCCGTCACGTCAACGCGGCGGCAGTAGCAGCGGCAGCTGCAGCTGGGGGCCTGGCGTGCGGCCGTCGCTGTCGTTCAGCGAAAAGGGTTCGGCAGATGCGACACGCAAGGCTGACACGGGGTGTGGTGTCGTACAGTGAGTGCCTCACTGACGCATCCACAGGGCTGATCACAGCTGCGGCCCCACTTCAGCAGTAGCCGGCCCCAAGACTTCACTCGGTTTTAGTCACCCACTAGTGACGTAACTTAATTGTACGAGTACAAGATAAGTAACGATTATATGCAACTAAAATGTTACACTTTTCTGAAAATAAACCGTGTTTTTAGTTATAATGACGCTTCAGTTAGTGCTTTCATCGATCTACAATTAAGAATAAAGTTACATGAAAACTGGAGCTGGTTAAGTACATATTACCAGTCGAAATGAGTAAACATAAAAAAACGTAATATCTCTCAAAAGTTTAGAACTCTCAAAGAAAGTGCAGTGACTGTTGTGCTATACTTTGTTTTATGAGTTTAAAGCATTTCGGTGATATTTTTTTGAAATATTGTTGTAGACATTAACCACTAACTTGATGTGTACCTTTCAGCTGTGACGACTATCTTTTCTACTTTGCCCCTTTACTTGACTTTACGTTGATCATATTTTACAACTTGAATAGATACTGTCAATTTTATTATCGTCATTACTGTGCATTTGATCACTCACGTCCCATACAAATTACATAACTTGAGTAGTAAAAGTACTCAATTTACTACAAAATTATGTGCTCTAGTAAACGTACAACGCAGAAATTAAACCAGAACACAAATAATACGTATACTTCCTTGTATTCAAGAGACTAAAATACTGTAGGAGGAGATAAGTTTTACTGGTATTAGAAATTTTTTTTCTGAAACTTGTTAAAAACGAAATACATTACAAATTACAAGGCAAGTGTTGACGAATGGCAGAGATAGAAAGACAGAGAGAGGGGGTAGGAAGTAGGTTGAGGGAGAGGGAGAAGGAAAGGGAGAGGAAGGAAAAAGCTTTCTCATTCATGAGTAAAAGATATATTTGTTTCATTAGTCATGAGTGCAAAATGGCTAAGCAGGGATGGCTAGTGGACAAATGTAAGGATGTAGAGGCTTGTCTCACTAGGGGTAAGATAGATACTGCCTACAGGAAAATTAAAGAGACCTTTGGAGAGAAGAGAACCACTTGTATGAATATCAAGAGCTCAGATGGCAACCCAGTTCTAAGCAAAGAAGGGAAGGCAGAAAGGTGGAAGGAGTATATAGAGGGTTTATACAAGGGCGATGTACCTGAGGACAATATTATGGAAATGGAAGAGGATGTAGATGAAGACGAAATGGGAGATACTGCGTGAAGAGTTTGACAGAGCACTGAAAGATCTGAGTCGAAACAAGGCCCCGGGAGTAGACAACATTCCTTTAGAACTACTGATGGCCTCGGGAGAGCCAGTCATGACAAAACTCTACCATCTGGTGAGCACGATGTATGAGACAGGCGAAATACCCTCAGACTTCAAGAAGAATATAATAATTCCAATCCCAAAGAGAGCAGGTGTTGACAGATGTGAAAATTACCGAACTATCAGTTTAATAAGTCACAGCTGCAAAATACTAAGGCGAATTCTTTGCAGACGAATGGAAAAACTGGTAGAAGCCGACCTCGGGGAAGATCAGTTTGGATTCCGTATAAATGTTGGAACACGTGAGGCAATACTGACCTTACGACTTATCTTAGAAGAAAGATTAAGAAAAGGCAAACCTACGTTTCTAGCATTTGTAGACTTAGAGAAAGCTTTTGACAAAGTTAACTGGAATACTCTCTTTCAAATTCTGAAGGTGGCAGGGGTAAAATACAGGGAGCGAAAGGCTATTTACAATTTGTACAGAAACCAGATGGCAGTTATAAGAGTCGAGGGGCATGAAAGGGAAGCAGTGGTTGGGAAAGGAGTGAGACAGGGTTGTAGCCTCTCCCCGATGTTATTCAATCTGTATATTGAGCAAGCAGTAAAGGAAACAAAAGAAAAATTCGGAGTAGATCTTAAAATTCATGGAGAAGAAGTAAAAACTTTGAGGTTCGCCGATGACATTGTAATTCTGTCAGAGACAGCAAAGGACTTGGAGGAGCAGTTGAACGGAATGGACAATGTCTTGAAAGGAGGATATAACATGAACAACAACAAAAGCAAAACGAGGATAATGGAATGTAGTCAAATTAAGTCGCGTGATGCTGAGGGAATTAGATTAGGAAATGAGACACTTAAAGCAGTAAAGGAGTTTTGCTATTTAGAGAGTAAAATAACTGATGATGGTCGAAGTAGAGAGGATATAAAATGTAGACTGGCAATGGCAAGGAAATCGTTTCTGAAGAAGAGAAATTTGTTAACATCGAGTATAGATTTAAGTGTCAGGAAGTCGTTTCTGAATGTATTTGTATGGAGTGTAGCCATATATGGAAGTGAAACGTGGACGATAAATAGTTTAGACAAGAATGTGGTGCTACAGAAAAATGCTGAAGATTAGATGGGTAGATCACATAACTAATGAGAAGGTATTGAATAGAATTGGGGAGAAGAGGAGCTTGTGGCACAACTTGACTAGAAGAAGGGATCGGTTGGTGTGACATGTTCTGAGACATCGAGGGATCACCAGTTTAGTACTGGAGGGCAGCGTGGAGGGTAAAAATCGTAGAGGGAGACCAAGAGATGAATACACTTAAGCAGATTCAGAAGGATGTAGGTTGCAGTAGGTACTGGGAGATGAAGAAGCTTGCACAGGATAGAGTAGCGTGGAGAGCTGCATCAAACCAGTCTCATGACTGAAGACCACAACAACAACAACAACAACATGGTCATGAATCACGGTTGACATGATGTAATTATATAAGAATGACACTGATAATTTATACAATACTTTTACAAGATTAGGCAATAATCTTTCATATTCAACCAGATATTCCTGGCAAGTTTATAAACACGAACTTCAAGAGAAAAGATTTGTTGTAGTCGAACTTTAGCAAGCCTCACACTGTGTAGCCAATTAATATGAACCATTGACATTAAAATAATAAACAAAGAAATTATCTGCAAAAACTACAGGGATGTAAATAAAGTTCATTACAATCACTTTATTTTAACAAAATGGTCAGTGTACTCCGCAGACTGTTAATTTAATTTACTTGTGAAGAAACACAACTGACATCTTTCTCTCACTATTATTAAAATAATTAAACAATAATATGCCCAATATATTAATGAAAGCGCGAGGTATTTTTCCATGTATTTCAGTTACCGCTCAAAGACAAATGGAACACTGGCAGTCACAGTAATACTGTAATACTGTAGTGTGTTATAACTAGGTGCTGAATACAGCATGCTAACGACAATCGTGCCACTAGATTTACGAGACGAGTTCATTGCTGGGCAGTCTGCATGAAGGAAATATGTAGTGGCTATTGTTTGCCTGTGATTAGGACCAAAGGTAGGAGTAAACTGCCTGCTTTAGACATCGGCAGCCAATAGTTATTGGAAAGATTTTCAGAATGCTCTGTGGTCGTTTAAAATAGTTGCTGGTTTCCTCTAAATTTGTTTATTTACTGTCGTGTCGGGTTTCGGGTTTAACCCATCATCCGATGACTATTTCAGATGCAAATACTTGAAACGGTGTTGTAGACGCCAAATACTGTCATTACTAATATGTGGAATAACAGGTAATACCATTAATTACTCATTTCGATCCCAAAAGCTAGTGTTAGCAGAGTTATGAAAATCGTTAAAGAACCAACGTAGGGGAACAGTGCTTTGGGTGCTGTCAGTGAAGGAAGCAGTAAACGTAGCACATCTCTATGTCGTGCAATGTGATGTTGACTTTGAAAGAAACTGTCACGAAGATAAATTGTTCTGGCGCCGGTGCGTAATGGAACTGCTGTAGAAATGTTTTAGCAATAAATGAAGCGTTTCATGATTTCTCGTAAGCAAGGACAGTGGATGTATTAAATGGAAACCAGACTAGAGGAACGGGAACTGAAGAGTGGACTGAAGTTTTCTTCTGACGATGATTCACGAGCAAAACAAAATTCAGGAAAAAATTAATGGGGGATAGCATTTATGTGCAATTTCAGAAGCTTCGTATCTGATGGGCTCTGTTGTAAGACATACAAATTTCAGAAGAGTAAGGAATCTGTTAGCATCAAGAGCTAACGAAATTGTCAAAGGTAGAGCATCGCATGTACCTTCCACGTGTTCTGAATGAACTCTTATAGTTAAAGGGGGATAAAAATCCGTGCATATTACAACTTTGGGACAAAAGTAGAACTGTTATCGACTTTGACGGCATAGCAAAACTTCCAGTGGAGTGAATTTCCAAATAAATAAACATGCATTCGAGCAAAATCTATATGGATGGGCCTGTACCTATTGTTACGATGTGTCTTCTCCGAAACCAGACAGAAAATCCCATCTAGTGGCGTCTTTTGGACTAGTTAAAACTTTTGTTTTGCATCTCATGCCATCCAAGGGCAAGATTTTCTGATATAGTAATTTTCAACGAAATTAGTTGCAATATGGTTGCCGATGGCCAAGATTCGCAGTGGTAACAATATTCAGTTACGGTGGCGGGAGAAGAGCGGAGATCACGCAGCTTTCTGCTGATCCGCTGGTGACGGCAGCAGGATAAGAGGATACAGAACTGGCAACAGGAGCAAAACAATAACAAATTCATTAGTTCGTAGGAACGATCAGTCGCTGTGCTGACAAAAACTTCGCTGTCGGTTATCACAGCCAGAGTTACTATTTCAGTTAACAGGAATTCAGTTACTTATTCAAAGAGAGATTTAACAATACAAATTACACTAACAGTATATAGCCAAACTTTTAATCTGTTTCAGTGACAACAGAAAGTCTCCTCGCAGGCGCAACTTTGTTTAACCAGTATTATTCAGATTTCACTTACTCAGGAAAAGGTTTTTAAGCTAGATTTGTAAAGTAAACACGAATATCATTCATCGAAATTTTCGCATTGATGGTTGGAGTAGTAATGTACAGGTATAATAATAAATACTAAATGTTTTTATGGCTCAACGATGGTATACTGAGTATGTTCGGCTAAATAAGAATAATAATATTGCACGTAATATTAACTCTATATACAGTACATTCATTTATCAGTTTATGTAGACATTTCGTACCTAAATACCAAGATGATTAAATTCTACTATGAATTTATCCATTGTTTTTGTACTGTGTTTGAATGGAGGAATGAGCATAGGAATATATTCTGTCTACGCAGTTTTTAGTGAACTTACCGACGAAGCAGCTTATTCGAGTACAACAGTTTACAAAATAGAAAGTAACAGTGGTTTTAATAAAAGGCAAAGATTCAACAGATGTGACAACAACCAAGACTGAGCACAAGGCTTGAGCAGTAATAGTATAGGGGATTAATAATTTCTAACTTTTTAAATTTCCCTCCAACTTTCTTGCTCAAGACAAAACTAGAACGAACTAAATGCCAATTTTTATAAGATGATTGTCATTCAGTTCTGAAGGAGACAGTCTTGCTTGAGTACTGCATAACGTTCGTCCACTAGTCTAAAACAGCTAATACCATTCATGGAAGAGCATATTTTGCATCAAGATTTGCGAAAGAAGGTATTTGCTTCAGTAACTTATTAAGTATTGAAGCAGCTTCTTTTCTAGAAGCTGCACTACATGAGATGCTAACGTTTAGTACTGACACACATGCTTTACTAGAACGGGAACTGCTCCTGTTTCTCAAAGTGTCAATGAAGAAATTTTAAATTTCATTTGCAGATGTTATCTCGTTTAGCCAAACAATTTGACTGTCAATAAGCATAAAAAGTCAGAATAGTGCTGAAAGCATACCCATTAAATGCTTCATTTTAGGTAGATATAATTTATATTTTACAGAAGGATACAGTGTTAATATTTGAGGAGTGTTTCAAGCTAAGATAGGAATATTTCACACAATCGATTGCATAAAATAGGATAATTATTTACTCTGAAACTGAATACTCACCTAAAACGATAATTGACTGTGAAGAAATACTCATTCACTGTTGCAGGAAACATTTGTGTAAAGTTGATTTATTTAGCTATAGTGCGTGCAAGTGCTTTACTAATACTACAGCATTTGAAATCCGTATTTGTTAGTACAAAGATATCATAACAGTTACTTGAAAAAGATGCTGAACTGTGATTTCTAATTATATTTCCGTTTATATATGCAATTAGACGTCGTTACCATATTCTGGTGGTCGAAATTTTTGACCGTATAAATATACAGGGTGGTCGGAAATTCCCTAACCAAACTAATTGGACTTGTAGAAGGGAGTGAGAAGATAATATTCTCAATAGCGATCTATGACTGGAAACGTACCGTTTCCATTAACTCTTCCACTTCTGCTTGAGGAATTTAATTAGGCGTGATGCACTACAGTTACTAGGCAACAATTAGGAAAGAAACACAAGGATACATCCATTTTATCACTTGAGCACATTTGTCTCAATTGACAAATAGAATGTGTTTACCGTCTTCGAAAAAAAACATGGTCTTGTACGTACAGAACAGCACTGATGCATTACAACAGCAGCCCTATGTGTCGACCAGCAACGTTGTTACAGACAGGGTACCTACGAACCATGTCCTGGTACTCTCCATACTATTTGGTGACTCTTTAATTTCTAGTGCCACCGACAGAATTCGTGGCAGCAGACCTTCTTCTGTCTCTATGCAGTCTAGTAAATTAACTTTGCATACGACCCTACAAGAAGTTGTCCATAGGAGGCCATGCGGCTGGACACCTCGTCCTATCCATTTTTCACGTTTGATGTCTCGGAACAGCACCTGAGAAATAAGGTGCACCATTATGCAGTAACCACATTGAGTGGCACAGCTTCCAAGAACGGGTCCAATATGTTTCGTAGGAAGTTCAGTTATACATAATCAATTACATTCAGTGAAAGAAGATATGGCCTAATTACATGAGCGTAGCGTGTACCCTTTGTAAGTAACTGTTGCTCACACAGAACGTCACAGACGATACTGTGGCTAAACCCCTTTGCATGCGCAATTTTTGATTACTCTTTGATGAGCTCTCTTCAACGCAAGGCAGTACATCATCACAGAATTCGGGCGTGCAGCGTTTCCATGGAGCACTACAGTTCTGCCTCCTCATTCTGAAGGAACCTGTTTCGTGGAATTGTTGCGTAACTTGGGCAAAAAGTTCGTTTGATGGCGTGCAACGTTGCGGGAAACGTTCGTGGTGCAGCAGACTAGAACTCTTCCGTTACGTCGTGCTTTGTTATACACGAGGAGCATGTCAGTGTATTTTAAAAACCTGTAGTGATCCACATTTAGTGTATCGCAGATGAACAGGCATCGAATAGTTCTTGCAGCAAGGCAGACGTTAAGTGACACCAGGTGACAGTCTGTCGTAGTACACATCATCCTGTGTACCCTATTACACTCCAGGACCAGCAACACTGAGACTTTTCTCTTTCCCTCAGCAGACGTGGACGCGTTACACATCTGATCTGAAAGCGTCATAGTACGCAAAAGGTACGTTTCCGGACATGGGTCCCCATTCAAAATACTATTATTTACTTACCGCACTCAAGCCCTGTATACAATTTGCACTTGTATACAGCATTTTGATATTAAATAAAAAGAATCATAATATATTAAATTTTCTTGTGTGCAGTATTTGCATATCAAACAAGAAGGGATTTTTTTGAGCAATAACCAACAGCCTGAGTTGCACCGTTTACCTAGAATTTACGTTCCTCATATCATGTCCAACGAATACTTCATAAATGTTAAGACAGTCGATCTAAGTACGTTCTGCACAGAAAAACATATACGCCCTTTTCCTCAGATATACCTTTTATTTCACTTTACTAGTAAATTCAATGTCAGGAGTTAAGCTCGCCTCTTGTCCCAACAAGTAACTATCACACAGTTTATGCGCAGGCGCAAGGTATTGTGTCCGCCTAGGTGGACCTCATGACGGTATGTTCAGTTCCAGTAAGGCACTCGTGGCTGCTGCATCGTGGTCGCGAAGTGGGCCCGAGGCAGTTTCAGAGAAGTTTTTACAGTCTGACGATAATTTATGGATTTGTAGGTTTAGCTTCACGATGTCCACTATGGACAACCGGTAGATACTTTCGTTCTGAAGAAGGTTGGGATGTTGTTGTTGTTGTTGTTGTGGTCTTTAGTTCTGAAACTGGTTTGATGCAGCTCTCCATGCTACTCTATCCTGTGCAAGCTTCTTCATCTCCCAGTACCTACTGCAGCCTACATCCTTCTAATTATGTTTAGTGTATTCATCTCTTAGTCTCCCTCTACGATTTTTACCCTCCACGCTGCCCTCCAATACTAAATTGGTCATCCCTCGATGTCTCAGAACATGTCACACCAACCGATCCCTTCTTCTAGTCAAGTTGTGCCACAAGCTCCTCGTCTCCCCAATTCTATTCAATACCTCCTCATTAGTTATGTGATCTACCCATCTAATCTAAAGCATTTTTCTGTAGCACCACATTTCGAAAGCTTCTATTCTCTTCTTGTCTTAACTATTTATGGTCCACGTTTCACTTCCATACATGGCTACACTCCATACAAAATACTTTCAGAAACGACTTCATGACATTTAAATCTATACTCGATGTTAACAAATTTTTCTTCTTCAGAAACGCTTTCCTTGCCATTGCCAGTCTACATTCTATATCCTCTTTACATCGACCATCATCAGTTATTTTGCTCCCCAAATAGCAAAACTCCTTTACTACTTTAAGTGTCTCATTTCCTAATCTAATTCCCTCAGTATCACCCGACTTAATTCGACTGCATTCCATTATCCTCGTTTTGCTTTTGTTGATATTCATCTTATATCCTCCTTTAAAGACACTGTCCATTCCGTTCAACTGCTCTTCCAAGTCCTTTGCTGTCTCTGACAGAATTACAATGTCATCGGCGAACCTCAAAGTTTTTATTTCTTCTCCATGGATTTTGATACCTACTCCGAACTTTTCTTTTGTTTCCTTTCTTGCATGCTCAATATACAGATTGAATAACATCGGGGATAGGCTACAACCCTGTCTCACTCCCTTCCCAACCACTGCTTCCCTTTCATACCCCTCGACTCTTATAACTGCCATCTGCTTTCTGTACAAATTGTAAATAGCCTTTCGCTCCCTGTATTTTACCCCTGCCACCTTCAGAATTTGAAAGAGAGTATTCCAATCCACATTTTCAAAAGCTTTCTCTAAGTCTATAAATGCTAGAAACGTAGGTTTGCCTTTCCTTAATCTTTCGTCTAAGGTAAGTCGTAGGGTCAGTATTGCCTCACGTGTTCCAACATTTCTACGGAATCCAAAGTGATCTTCGCCGAGTTCGGCTTTTATCAGTTTTTCCATTAGTCTGTAAAGAATTCGCGTTAGTATTTTGCAGCTTTGACTTATTAAACTGATAGATCGGTAATTTTCACATCTGTAACACCTGCTTTCTTTGGGATTGGAATTATTATATTCTTCTTGAAGTGTGAGTATATTTCGCCTGTCTCATACATCTTGCTCACCAGATGGTAGAGTTTTGTCAGGACTGGCTCTCCCAAGGTTGTTAGTAGTTCTAATTGAATGTTGTCTGCTCCAGGGGCCTTGTTTCGACTCAGGTCTTTCAGTGCTCTGTCAAACTCTTCACGCAGTATCATATCTCCCATTTCATCTGCAACTACATCTTCTTTCATTTCCATAATATTGTCCTCAAGTACATCGCCTTTGTATAGATCCTCTGTATACTCCTTCCACCTTTCTGATTTCCCTTCTTTGCTTAGAACTGGGTTTCCATCAAAGCTCTTGATATTCATGCAGGTAGTTCTCCTTTCTCCAAAGGTCTCTTTAATTTTCCTGTAGGCTGTATCTATTTTACCCCTAGTGAGATAAGCTTCTACATCCTTACATTTGTCCTCTAGCCATCCCTGCTTAGCCATTTTGCACTTCCTGTCGATATCATTTTTGAGACGTTTGTATTCCTTTTTGCCTGCTTCATTTAGTGCATTTTTAAATTTTATCCTTTCATCAATTAAATTCAGTATGTCTTCTGTTACCCAAGGATTTCTACTAGCCCTCGTATTTTTACCTACTTGATTCTCTGCTGCCTTCACTATTTCAGTCCTCAAAGCTACCCATTCTTCTTCTACTGTATTTCTTTCCCCCATCCCTGTCAATTGTTCCCTTATGCTCTCCCTGAAACTCTGTACAACCTCTGGTTTAGTCAGTTTATCCAGGTCCCATCTCCTTAAATTGCCACCTTTTTGCGGTTTCTTCAGTTTTAATCTACAGTCGTCCTTGGTCCATGCGTCGTTGGTTATTTTGCTGCCTGGGTAGTAGAATTCCATACCTTCATCTACTTCGTGATCACTCATCCCTTAAGTTTCTCGCTCTCGTTTCTACTACTTCTCAATATTTTCATCGATTTTCTCTCAGTCCGTATTTTGTACTCATTTTAATTCCACTCTTGAACCTTTCTTTCGTTTCCATCATTTCTTCTTCGATGTATAGATTGAACAGTAGAGGTGAAAGACTACGTCTCTGCCTTATATCCATCTTAATCCAGCACCTCGTTCTTGATCTTCCACTCTTATTGATTGTTCTGTCTTAGCTCTTGTAGATTACCATCTTCCCCCATAGCTTACCTCTAATTTTCTCAAAATTTCGTCCATCTTATACCATTTTACACTGTCGATCGCTTTTTCCAGGTCGACAAATCTTACGAACCTCCTTGATTTTTCTTTAGTCTTCTTCCATTATCACTTGCAACGTCAGAATTGCCTCTGTTGTGCTTTTACCTTTCCTAAAACCAAACTGATCGTCATCTAACACATCCTCGATTTTCTTTTCCATTCTTCTATATATTATTCTTGTCAGCAACCTGGTACGTTCAGCTGATTGTGCGATAATTCCCGCACTTATCGGCTCTTACAATCTTCGGAACTGTGTGGGCGATATTTTTGCGAAAGTCAGATGGTATATCGCCAGACACCAACTTAAGTCATCCTGTTGTCATTTCCCCCAAGAAGGAATAACAACGTCTTAAACTGCACTTGGGTGTAGCATTTGAAAATCGTAAAAGAGTAGCATAAAAAGTGCATTTGGGTTACAGTTATCAAAATACAATTTACAAATTAATTATTTGCCCGTTAGCAACTACAAGATTCTCAGCGTCGTCACTAGCGTCTTTAAATCGTGTCTGCTGTGAGACAAAGTAAAGCAGCCAAGCTGGCTTTGACGAGAGATATGTAGTGAATTTACCGGTTGACAGTCGGGTTGGTAGCGGTGCGTCGGAAGGCGTACTGCAGACAGCTAATGGCATTTCGCAGCGACGCGGCGTGGCGTGAAGGCATGCAGCAGGCGTGCGTGCTGAGACGACGGACTCCGTCTCCCTTTGTCAGGCGGAGTCGGTCTTTGGCAGCTGCCGGCGCTGGACGTCCTGTGTTGGCGGCAATGAACCCCAGATGCCCATTAGGATATAGTCTTCTTGCGGTCTCGATTACAAGTGTCCTTTCAAGGCCAATTCTTTGCGTTTTTCAGAACTATGTCCCTAGGCGCGGCCGTAACCTCGATTGGCTGAATTATGTTCTCCCTCTGGCCAATATACTGAGGTGACAAAGGCCATGGGATGGCGACGTGCACTTAGACAGGTGGCGGTAGTATCGTGTACACAAGCTATAAAAGGGCAGTGTATTGGTAGATCTGTCATATGTACTCATGTGATTCAACTGGAAAGGTTTCCGACGTGATTTTGGCCCCATGACAGGAATTGACAGACTTTGAACGCAGAATGTTAGTTGGAGCTAGAGGCATGGGACATTCCATGTTGGAAATCATTAGGGAATTCAATATTCCTAGCTCCACAATGTCAAGAGCGAACCGTGAATATCAAATTTCAGGCATTATCTCTCACCACCGACTACGCAGTGGCCGATGGCCAGCACATAACTACCGAGAGTAGCGGCGTTGCGTAGAGTTTTCAGTGTTAGTTGACAAGAAGCACCGCATGAAATAACCGCAGAAATCAGTATAGGACGTTCGTTGAATTCATCATTTAGAGAGTCCTCTGGTCCAAGTGAACCGATCATTGACTGGAAATTTTTATGTGCGGCTACGGGAGACCATTTGTAGCCTTTCACGGACTTCGTGCTCCAAAACAACGATGGAATTTTTTTGGATGATAATGCGCTCTTCTCAAAACTAGACATGAATGTCTTATTGGAATTTCCGCCATCGTTCTTTGAATAAAAATATGACATTTCAGTCTTCGATCGCTATTTTTTATTTTCAATGACCGGTTTCAGGCTAGCTGCCCATCTTCAGATCATATATTGCAGTTACAGAGTAACCTGTCAGTATGGCATTACAGTCTTTGATTGCCATTTTTTGTTTTCAATGACCGGTTTCAGGCTAGCTGCCCATATTCAGATCATATATTGCAGTTACAGAGTAACCTGTCAGTAGAGAACTATTGGTTCGCTCTCATAACATGACAGCGAAACAATAGATCTGTACTGACAGGATACTCTGTAACTGCAATATATGATCTGAGCGAACCAATAGTTCTGTACTGACAGGTACAATATATGATATGAAGATGGGCAGCTAGCCTGAAACCGGTCACTGAAAATAGAAAATAGCGATCAAAGACTGAAATGCCATATTTTTGTACAATGCGCTATGTCAGCGGTCCATAATTGCTCGTGTTTGGTTTGTAGAACGTTCTGGACAATCAGAGTGAATGATATGTACTTACCAACATGAGTCCGACCGACCGTTTATGAAACATAATGGAGAGGTCAGTTTGTGCACAAAATCCTGCACTGGGAACACTTTCACAATTATGGACGGCTGTAGAGGCAGTGTGGCTCAATATTTCTGGGGAAGGGGGGGGGGGGGGGAATGAGGGAACTTTCAACGACTTGTTGAGTCCACCTCGGGCATGGATGTTTGTGATGTCCTTAGGTTAGTTGGGTTTAACTAGTTCTAAGTTCTAGGGGACTAATGACCTCAGCAGTTGAGTCCCATAGTGCTCAGAGCCATTTTGTTGAGTCCATGCCACGTCGAGTTGCTGCACTATTACGTATCCCATGATTTTTGTCACCTTGGTGTGTCATATTTACTCTTCTAATTCTCTCAGGTTCATCTGATTTAAATCAGCTGCACTCCATTAGCGTTACTTTACTTTTGTTGAGGTTTGTCCACAACAGATTATAGTGTAGTCTAGCCGATATTTTTAAAAGCTTTCTCTAAGTATCGAAAGCTATAAAAGTCAGTTTCCGTTTTTTCAATGTATCTTCTAAGATAAGTCGTTTGGTCAGTACTGACTTGCATGTACGGATGCCTACATTTCTCTCTAACCCAAACTGATCTTCCGGTCACCGCTAACAGATTTTCGTTCTTGTGTAAATAATTCATGTCGGTATTTTGCAGCCTTGACTTCTAAACTCTTATTTGTGAAATACTGCCAACTCTCAGGAGTTGCCGTTTTTTGGAACAGGATTATCACGGCCGGCAGGAGTGGCCGTGCGGTTCTAGGCGCTACAGTCTGGAACCGAGCGACAGCTACGGTCGCAGGTTCGAATCCTGCCTCGGGCATGGATGTGTGTGATGTCCTTACGTTAGTTAGGTTTAATTAGTTCTAAGTTCTAGGCGACTGATGAGCTCAGAAGTTAAGTCGCATAGTGCTCAGAGCCATTTGAACCATTTTTGAGGATTATCACGTTCTTTTCGAAATCTGGCGGTAGTCAGCCGATCTCATATATCTTTCGTGCTAGGTGAAATAGTTTTGTCACGGCTGCCTCCTCCATGCATGGAGAAGTGCTTCGCTCGGTGGTGGAACGAAAGATAGAAAAGGGAAATTTACAAGCTGTGACTCTGTGCCTAGCATCAATACGATGTCTCTGTTTTGATTATAATACAGTTTGTTATTCATTTCAATTCAATTCACGGCAGTACCGTATAGTTTATATTCCACTAGCTGCAGCGCCGGACGTTGCGATGCGTTGCCCAGGATTTGGCTCTGTGCTTTGTTGACACGATTAGTTGCGCCTTCTGTTGTTACGTTTTGCGACGAGCATCTCATTGTGTGTCTGGAGAATTCGTCTTTTACTATTATAACTGAATTTTAACTGTTTCAAGTAGGGCTTCGTTTCAGCGCGACTCGAACTGTTCGAACAGTTCGGCAAATCTCGTGTTCTGTTCGATCTTTGATCGGCCTGCGATCTACTAACTTTTGTCGATACTACAGCCACGACCAGCCTTAGCGTTTGAATGGCTCTGCGGGCTTTAATAATAAACACAGACTAAAATAACTTCTAGGATGTATGTGGTATGTTGCATCGGCAGCTAATCAATAAATAAGAGTTTTAAATAATGACTACGTCACATTCTCAAGCTTTCGCTCGTCTCGCGATCTACTGACGCCTGACAGTACTATCTCGAAGAAAGGTGTTGCTGCTATAAGTTATTCTAGCCATATGAATTACAGTTAGCTTACCACAATATATTTAGTTTGTTAGGCATTTAATTTTTCATTATTATCTTCATTGCTTCATCTGAATAGTTGAAGTAAACTGGCCAAAAACTTTGAAGTACGTCAGTTAAGTATTTTTTCAGATGAAACTTCCTGGCAGATTAAAACTGTGTGCCGGACCGAGACTCAAATTCTGGACCTTCGCCTTTCGCAGGCAAGTGCTCTACCATCTGAGCTACCCAAGCACGACTCATGACCCGTCCTCACAGCTTCAATTCTGCCAGTACCTCGTCTCCAAACCAGTTTTAATCTGCCAGGAAGTTTCATATCAGCGCACACTCCGCTGCAGAGTGAAAATATCATTTTTCAAGTTGTTTAGTAACAACTTTTCTCCAGACATATATGTCCAACATGTAAAATGAATTCGCAGTTGTGAATGAGGACTACCATCATCCGTAGAATGGAATGGTGAACATGAAAATTCGTGCTGGACTGGCATTCGAACCCGACTTCCCGCTTATCGCGAGTGGTGGCCTTATCATTTGGATATCAGTGCACGACTCACGGCCATGCCCAAACTTTCATTTGTCGTTAACCCTGGGTGTACGGGTACAGCTCGTACACTCATTGTTAACGACACATGGAAGTTTGGGTTCTGGCTGTAAGCCAAATGATAAGGCCACCACTCGCGATAAGAGGGAAATCCGGCTTTGAGTCCCGGTTCAGTATATATTTTCGCTGTCGTCGTCCATTCAACAGCTAATGGTAGTCCTTATTCGCAATTGCGAATTCATTTGGTGTGTTTCGTAATGGCTATGGTCTTCGCAGTGCCTGTTCCTTTGGAGATGCCTACATGTCCAAAGGAACTCTACTTATTAATCAGAATAACACAGGCACAGCAATATTGTACATACCGCCAATGTCTGCCTAAATTTTATTAGGGGCTCATGCAGAAGTTTGGAGTTAATCGGCCAAGAAGTTTTAGAGGTATTTGATGACGATCTTTCCTTTTTATGTTACATGCATGTATGTTTTAAGTCATATTACGAAATCTTATTTAGACGTTGATCTGCCTCTTGTCTTGAAGATAAAGTGTGAAAGATTTCATCAAGATCCGAATAAAATTGTAGAGAGAGAGAGAGAGAGAGATAATTAAGATTTTTATTTAATAAGCACTTTGAACATAAATGTTATCGTTGTTAAGCGCACTTGTTAAGTTCCAGTCTCCCTGTGGTCATTGTCGTTCTGCACCGTTCCTCTTGTATATAAACCCGACCGACGCTTCCCTGGGCTATATCCCCCTCCGCCCTTACCCCCTCCCACACCCCTCACCACACCTGCCTCCACTAATCGCCTCCTGTGCCTTCTACCCACAGGCGGGGCAAACACAGCGAGACATTGGCTTGTATCACATTAAGAAGAAAAGTCGTGTGGTACAAATAGCTGGGAGATCCCTAAGTGCATGTTGAGCCACCTAAGTGGAAAGTTTTTCTCTGTGCTTCGTACTTGCTGAAGTTTTTCCCTGAGACATTTAAGTCTCTTTTCATAATCTACGAAAATTGATCGAAAGAGATGAAATGAATTAAAATAATAGAAGATAATGGAAAAAGACATAAATGTCTCAAGGAAACACTTAATTATGAGATCTATAGGATCACAAATGGTACTAGGACGTCCCGTTACGTCCAATGCTGGGGTGCTTGCCAATATCGGAGTGCCTTGGCTGTAGTGACAATATGTAAGGGAAAAATGAATTGAAGTTTGTGTTAGGGAGGGCGCTCAGCTTAGCTAGTTAGTGCAGCAGTGCTGACCATCGTACTATGGCGGTGTAATGGTTAGTATTTCTACCTATCAAGCAAGAAGAGCCGGGTTCGAATCCTGGCTGCAACAAAAGTTGTAATTCATTTCGTCTGTTTCGATCATTATCGTTTTTCCCTGTGGTTCGTACTTGCAGACAACTGTCCTTTGCGAAGTGTGAGAGGGGTTTGCATAAGTGTATCTTTTTAGAGTTGTTGACTATAATGGGTGTGAGCACAATGAAGTGTCATGTTTGAGTTGGACCTGAAGACGGAAGGGAGAGGCTGAAACCCAGTGCCAGCACATAGCATATAGCATATCCCGTTTGATGAGCACCAAGGGGACCGCTGAGCTTAAACGTCCGACGGACAGATAACCATCAGCAGTGTCGAATGCTGTCACTTCATGAGACACTGCAGAGACATTTGAAATTTAATCCAGGACACAGGTACAACAACCGGTGGCCATTGACCTTACATCACCACCACGTCTCTCCCCTCTATTGCAAAGACAAAGGGAAAATTATGTAAGCATACCTTCACGGTCACCTTGACAGCAATCTGAAAGGAACTGTGCATCCACCTTACCAGGGCTGTTGATACCAGCCAGTGTTACTAACAAGAGATAAGCTGCTTCTATGCACATTTTACCTGCAATTTACTTTTCCCATACCACCCTGAAAGGTGAGTTGTTAGGTCAAAGGCCCCTAAATTCCATGTAAAAATATCGACCAAGACTAGCAAGTCTTATATTTTTCTAAACGTCTTTCCCTAAATCCTTGTCACAGGAACTCAGAGAGCGAAGACGCTGACAAACACATAAAAACTCCAGAATGAGATTTTCACTCTGCAGGGGAGTGTGCGCTGATATGAGACTTCCTGGCAGATTAAAACTGTGTGCCCGACCGAGACTCGAACTCGGGACCTTTGCCTTTCGCGGGCAAGTGCTCTACCATCTGAGCTACCGAAGCACGACTCACGCCCGGTCCTCACAGCTTTACTTCTGCCACTATCTCGTCTCCTACCTTCCAAACTTTACAGAAGCTCTCCTGCGAACCTTGCAGAACTAGCACTCCAGAGTGAAAATCTCATTCTGGAAACATCCCCCAGGCTGTGGCTAAGCCATGTCTCCGCAGTATCCTTTCTTTCAGGAGTGCTAGTTCTGCAAGGTTCGCAGGAGGGCTTCTGTAAAGTTTGGAAGGTAGGAGACGAGATACTGGCAGAAGTAAAGCTGTGAGGACCGGGCGTCAGTCGTGCTTCGGTAGCTCAGATGGTAGAGCACTTGCCCGCGAAAGGCAAAGGTCCCGAGTTCGAGTCTCGGTCGGGCACACAGTTTTAATCTGCCAGGAAGTTACATAAAAACTGTTTTTCGAGGGATGCTGTTGGTTCCTCTCCCATCAGTAATCTTTGTAGCGGTACTTGTACAGCAACATATATGCTCGACAAACCACTGAACAGTTCGTGGTGGAGTCTAATTCGTACAAATATTACCGATTTTCCTTCTTATTCCATTTGTGTACTGAGCAAGCAAAAAGATTTTGTCTGAATATCTCTTTAGACACCCAAATTTCTCTTCTTCTCCATCCCCTACAAGAGGTATGCGATGGTGAAGCAGTATGGATGCACAGTCTCCTTCGAATACAGATTTGGAGAGAACTATGTCGACCTTCTTCCAAAGATTTTCCCCAAGCAGATTTGGAACGTTATTACATCGCTGGCGCAGACTGATCCTGTTTAAAAGCACCGTAAATTTTGCACACGCGTCTCATAGGCAATTTAAAAATTAGATTCTATATCTCGAATGAAGTTAGAACATTTAAATGCAAGGGAATTCCACTTATTTGCTGTAAGTATGACCTATAAGTCGATATTCTCTTTTAACAGGAAAATAAGTGATGACTTATTGAGTTTTGTACGGAAATTTATCTGACTAAGGAGCCTCTGTTTTACTGACTTAAACTGCTGTGATATTTGAAAATGGCTTCATATTATGCCAATTTGACAGTTTTCGTAAGACCTTCGAATTTGGATCTATCACAGCTACATCTACATGTATAGTCTGCAAACCACTGTGAAGGGCATGACAGAGGGTACATCCCATTGTACCAGAATTAGATTTTCTCTCGTTCCATTCATGTATGGATCACAGGAAGGAAGATTGTTTAAAGGCCTTCGAGTGTGCTGTAATTACTCTAACCTTTTCCTCATGATCCCTATGATAGTGATACATGGTGGACTATAGTACATCCCTTAAGTCATCATTTACAGCCAGTTCTTGGAACTTTGTTAGTAAACTCTCTTGGGATAGTTTCCGTCTATATTAAAGAGTGCCAGTTTAGTTTCTTCAGATTCTCTATGCCACACTCCCATATATCAAACTAACCACACATGCTGACCTTTGTATATGTTCAATATCCCCTATTAGCCCTATTAGTATGTGTCCTGCACACTTGAGCAGTGTTCTAGGATGGATTGCATGAGAAATTTTCGAATGATCTTTGTAGATTGTGTTTCCCCAGTTCTCTGCCAATCAACCGAAATCTACCACCTGCTTTTCCCATTCTAACATGTGTGGGACTGTTTCTGTTTTAGCAATTTGGTGTTCAACCTATGGCCTGCAAGGTAGGAAAATACAATCTCAGACATGCAGAGTTCAGAGAGTGCAGCAGTATGGACAGTGATGTAATCAGACAATGATTTCAATCTGTGTTCCACTACACTCCCTGTAAAGAAAACGATATTGCTAACAGAAATTAGTGAATGGGTTCAGGCATAACTATATGGTGGCAAAAAAATCTTGAATTTTCGATATTAAAGTTTATTTATCCTCTAAGTGTGACTTCATGACGTAGCAATGGTAGTAAAATTACTTACAGGTTGGTAAAATATTGATATTAGGTGTTCACAATTGTGAAACGAAATTCCTAATTATTATAAGGTTCTTTAATCGTAAGGTGGTCCATCAAATAGAAAAAAATTAAATAAATAGGGGCGAGAGATATCAATTACGCTAAAATGCGCATTAAAATACCCAAAATCGGAGTAGGTAAGGAGAAATCAAAAAGACGTACACAGTCAAAACAATTCCATAGTTAAAGAGTATAAAGCACTCCACAATAGCTGTTCAATTCTTTTCATTAAATCGGATATCTCACGATTTTGCTTCAGTTAAGCCTGACAATCTTGAAGATGCTTAACTACAAGTCATGGCTGAATGTACAAAAATTAGGAGAGACGGAGACGACAGTAGTTCTGAGAGTCAATTGAATATCACTTGCTGGCGTAGTGCGAGCGCGTGTGTTTCCCTTTGGTCGTCAGCGGCAGTGGACATGAGAATCTATTCTAAATCGCTCTCTACTGTTAAATACCAGTCGGATACATTTCCTACATATTTGGTAAAGCCGAGACACCTAGTTGTGCCGAACCTTAATTAAAGGTTAAATTAATTAACGGTGCACGCTATTTGGCTGGAATAGTGCGTACATCTTTCTTTCTTTTCTTTTGCTTGTGCCGTTTTTCCCGCGGATACGCAGGGTCGGCATGGCTCAGAGCACTATGGGACTTATCATCTTAGGTCATCAGTCCCCTAGAACTTAGAACTACTTAAACCTAACTAACCTAAGGACATCACACACATCCATGCCCGAGGCAGGATTCGAACCTACGACCGTAGCAGTCGCGCCGTTCCGGACTGAGCGCCTAGAAAGGGTCGGCATGGTTAATCGGATATGGCAATGTTAGTTGAAGGGGTGGCCGGATGCCCTTCTTGCCGCCACCCTGTACCGCCGGGAAGGAATTAGCGTACCCCAACTGTCTGCGACTAGTGTAATCCATGGAATAGTGCGAAAGTGTTCAGATGTCTGCGAGACGTGTAACTGAGGCGGGACGTGGGAACAAGCCCGGTATTCACCTAGGGGGATGTGGAAAACCGCCTAAAAACCACATTGAATAGTGCATACATCATTGCCCTCAAATCACTCACAAGCATTAACTGTCAGTGATTAGTGCATTAGTGTGAGTATCCACACTAGGAGGCCGGCCGCGGTGGTCTCGCGGTTCTAGGCGCGCAGTCCGGAACTGAGCGACTGCTACGGTCGCAGGTTCGAATCCTGCCTCGGGCATGGATGTGTGTGATGTCCTTAGGTTAGTTAGGTTTAAGTAGTTCTAAGTTCTAGGGGACTGATAACCACAGCAGTTGAGTCCCATAGTGCTCAGAGCCATTTGAACCATTTGAACCACACTAGGAGACTTTGCAGTTTAACACTTTAGCAGTGAAGACGAGCCTGTGGACAAGTGTTCACATAATGACTGTCGCAATCGTCTTAGTGCGGTGCGAGTCGCATTGCTCAAACACTTGACGATTTTCTGCAAGAGGAGAAGCGAATTTTCAGTCTGCTATTTGCTTAATTCAAAGCTGGTGGCTACATGTTTTCTTTCTGGCTAATCAGAGCATTCGTATTTGTTATAACTCCACCCACTAGAGTTTTCTGTAGCCTGTCACAGGTGTCGTTTCTTTTGTAGGGTAGAGTTTAACTTCTGCTACGTAATAATGAGATAAACAGCTTTTTCTTTCGTGCGAGTTTTAACACAGGTGGCTACAGTGAGTCACCAATGTTTTTAGTTGGGTTTCTCCAGACAGTTTATCTGGCATCCCCCGCCCTGTTCCTGTAGAAGGGCTTTCCAAAGAGCTGTCGTTAAAAGCAGGGCCTACAAAGTAGCTCTGGCGTCTCATTGTATCTGCTATGTGTCCCACTGTGAAGTTTGAGCTGTGTGGGATGGCTGCGCTGTTGTAAAATACTCCTTCCCTCAGAACTGCGTCTTGTATCTCGGGTCGGGGAAATTACTTGAGTGCAATTACTAGTGTGATTATGAGTGATTTATATTCACGAAATGCTGGCTTATTTATTAGATTTGCATCTCAATGAAATTCGTGCAATTTCACGTAACTATGTTGAGTGACATACCGATTTAACCGAATTGTTTCAATGTAAGTTCTGTTATTTGTTTGACACCTTAAACCATGACTGACTATGTGATCATTTCATTTCATATCTCCACAAAGTGTCACACCCAAATACTTTTATGAGTTGACCGATTGCAAGTGAGACTCATTGACATTATAGTCATAGGATACTACGTCGTTTTTCATTTTGTGGAGCGGAAAATTTTACATTTTTGAACATTTAAAACAAGTTGACAATCTTTGCACCACTTTGAAATCTGGCTAAATACTTATAAAGCTTCTTTGAGACAGTATTTCATTGTATATAACTACATTATCTGCAGAGAATCTGACGTTACTATTAGTATTGTTTACAAGGTCATTATTATACAACATGAACACCGAGGGTCCTGACGCACTTCTCTGCGTCACAAAAAAATGGTTCAAATGGCTCTGAGCACTATGGGACTCAACTGCTGTGGTCATAAGTCCCCTAGAACTTAGAACTACTTAAACCTAACTAACCTAAGGACAGCACACAACACCCAGCCATCACGAGGCAGAGAAAATCCCTGACCCCGCCGGGAATCGAACCCGGGAACCCGGGCGTGGGAAGCGAGAACGCTACCGCACGACCACGAGATGCGGGCTCTGCGTCACACTTGAAGTTACTTTTACAACTGTCGATGACTCCATTCCAAGATAATTTGCTGCGTCCTCAGTGCCAAAAAATCCTCATTCCACTCACAGATTTCGCTTAACATCTGATACCATCGTACTTCTGATACTAAGTGTAGATGAGGTACTGAATCAAATGATTTTCTGAAATGAGGAAATACAGCATCTACCTGACTGCCTGAATGCAAAGCGTTCAGTATGTCATATGAGAAAAGTGCAAGTTGGGTTTCACATGAAATGTTTTCAGAATCCATGCTAGTTGGCATGGAGGAGGGTAATTTGTTAACTGTCTCTCATTACGGTTCAGCTTGGAATATGTTCCAAGATTCTAAAACAGATGGATGTGAAGGATACTGGACGGTAGGTTTGTGGGTCAGTTCTGCTTCTCTTTTTGTAGGCAGGTGTGACTTGTGCTTTCTTCTAACAAGAAAATTTTTTGTTCGGTGGATCTACGATAAGTTATAGTTAGGAGAGGGGATAACTCAGCCACAAATGCAGTATAGAATCTGACAAGGATTCCGTAGGCATTAGAGCTTCGTTCAGGTATACTGATTTCAGCTACTTCTCAACACCGTTGACACTAATACTTATTTCACTCGTCTTTGGAGCAATTCTCCTGAGTTTTCCTTTGTAAAGAAACATTTGAAAACGGAGTTCAGCATGTCTGCTTTTGCTTTTCTACTGTCAGTTGCAGTTCCTGTCCCATTCATGAGTGACTGGTCACTAGCTTTGGTGTCACTAACAGCCTTTGCATATGATCAGAACTTGTCTGGGTTTTGTGAGAGAACATTTGACAAAATTCTGCTACCGTAGCCATTGATGGCTTCACGCATTGCTCTCTTGGCAGCCTAAGGCGTTTCATTCAGCATACTTTGTTTTACACATATTATGCAACAGTCTCTGCTTCTTTAGAAATATCTTTATAGTGACGGTATACCGTGATGGGACATAAATTAGCGATACGAATACAGTTTGAAATATTTTGCGAACTAAATTATTCTGAAGTTTCCTGGCAGATTAAAATTGTGTGCCGGACCGACACTCGAACTCGGGACCTTTGCCTTTGGCGGGCAAGTGCTCTGCCAACTGAGCTACCCAAACACGTCTCACGCCCCGTCCTCACAGCTTTTATATCAGAGCACACTCCGCTGTAGAGTAAAATTTCATTCTAAGTTATTCTCCTGATGCAATTTTTTTAAATATTTGATTATCCTTAAGAAAACTAAACTACAAGTATTAATCGCACATCATCGTTCACCGTGTCATTGGAACTTTGTGTCTAATGCTGAGAAATAAGCATACCGGTTTGGAGAGCTGAGTAATATGAAGGAGAAGGCTTGAAGTGTAAAATATAAAACTTCAACTTCCCGCGTTAACGTATTTTTATCCAATGCTTGTATCATAAATATACGTCCATCTTGTGCCAAAGTGAAACGTAGAAGGCGAGTAGTTCAGATAAGAAGAGAATAGACGTTGTTAACATGTTGTATGACAGAAGAATGCGAAGATTAGATGAAGAAATCGAATAACTACTGAAGACATACTGTATCGAATTGAGAAAAAAAGATATTTATGGTACAACTGTACTAAAATAAGGGATTGGTTGTTAAGATACGTCCTTAGACACCCAGGAATAGTGTGTTTGGTAATGGAGATAAGTGTTATGCGAAAAATTGTAATGGGACACTTAGCCATGAATACGTAAGTCCAAACAAGTGCATGTTGCAGTACTTTTTCAAAGATGAGTAGGCTTGTACTTATTAGATAAGGGTGAATAGCTACATCAAACCAGTCTTCGGACTGACGACCATGGCTGTAAATTACGGCTACATTTTTTTTAGCAGTATTTGTCTTGTTGCAAAAATTTTGCTGTACCACCAAAATTATCGCCACTGCACACTACACAGGGCGAGTCACGTAAGATCTTTCATTTCGTGAACGGTTCCAGATATCTAAACGTGGTTTTCGGCAGATGATGGTACGCTAATAGGCATGTGCGTTTATATGTGATAAAATGTAACTTTTTTATCGATCAAGTAATCAAGAAAGTTTGATATTTTAAGTAGAATGATATACTTTTTTAACGGCATCCGAAAGCGCTTGTAGAGATGATATAAAGCTTGTTAACGTTGAGGTTGAAATTCTTAGCCAAAGGATCCAAGAAACGTACTAAAATGGGAAAGAAATGTGCCCAACGTCAGCTGCTGCACCGTAAATACCACCAAGCAGAACTCTAGTACGAGGTTCAGTTTTTATACGCAGCAAGATAAACCTACGCTACTAACGTAAAACCTCATTACCTATACGACATAGATGGACTAAGGCATATGATAGCTTCTGGTGGATCAAATGGGGCCAAGGAAAATTATTTTAAATATGAGTGCGTTTTCACGATTTTGCAGAAGCAACTACTGTTTCGTCAGTTAATTCTCCATTTAAACGCTCCCCATTGCAGCTTACTTGCCAAAGCCGAAACAGACACATCGGTGAAAAGGGAATTACTGTGTTAATTTCTTTGGATCTGAAAAAAAGTAGCTGCACTGTCTACGCCTGGAGACGCCTGAATGCTTCTGAAAGCAAACCATTTGCTGTAGGATAAATGTGTCTATAAATATTACTCGGAACTGTAATGATTCAGAATACACTTTAAGAAAACTAAAAAGTTTAGTCAGAGTGAGTGGCGACATGTCACCCACAAAATAAATACTTGTATTAATGAAATGTATGTGCTGAAATTGTGTACCATCTACTGAGGGACATTTGCAGTCGCCGTTCGAGAGCTAGATGAACAGATGAAAGTAATTTGAATGATATGCCATTGCAAGCTGTGGCAATTCGACGACGCATATCGTCTGGCATAGTTGGGGCTTCATTATAGACTAAACCTTTAAGTGTTCTCCTTAGAAAGAAATCAAGAGATGTCAAATCAAGAAACATGGCCAGCCATTGTACTGCAGCATTCCGTCCTATGCAACGTTCAGGAATCTCCTCCGAACACCTGATGTAATGACGATGATATGAGTCGAATTTATGACGAATGTGAATAACACTGCTCTGGCTGATTCCACACACCATAGCAATACGTCTAGTGCCATCATTCGCAGTATAAAAGTTGCATACCTAACTTCTCCTCATTGGTGTACATGTCTTCATGCAAGGAATGTTCAACCGGAAATTACCTGCCGGTAGACGACACAAATACTGCTAGTTCTGCATTGCATACAAGTAAACAGTCCAAAAGGTTGATACAACGACGTAGCCTGGTAAAGGTGTGTGTTTACAACGCAATAGCCGATTCCAGCCGACTTCCCTTCCAGTTTTAGAATACTTCTCGAAGTCTTTTGCAAAGAGTCTCGACTCTAACATTAACAAGCTGTGACGGTACGTCACATAAATATTGACATTTTTAGCGGTTGTAAATCATAGTTTACGTATTTTATTAATATAATTAGTGTAAAAGATATAGTTAATGTTCTTGAAACAACTGATATGCAGCGATAGCATCTTTATTTAATGTCTAATGAAAATAAAAAAAGGATCGACAGAGACGCGATTGTACGGCCGAGGAAGAAGGACGTATTTTGTGATAGACACACTGTTTTGTTTTCGTGGTGCGGAAAGCAGCCATTGAGCGGCTACAAATATTTTATGTAAGTTATTCGTATTTATTTCTAAAATAAACTCGTTATTATTATTACAAAATGAATTTCTGTGTAATAGTTGTCACCTCAAATGCTCACAGTGGCTAATTATTTTTAATAAGCATTTTTTCAGTAATTTGCACTGCGAGAAGCTCATCTTTCGATGCAGCCTCTGGTCGGCCATTACGCGCCGAAGTATTAATTTATTTTTCAGTGTTTACAGTAACTGTAAATTCGAGAGATTTCGTTATAAGAACCTTTTTAAATTGCAACAGATAATTAATTTACGTTAAAGTTCATGTTTTTAAACTATACGGATTCCATGAGTTCAGTAAGTTTTATCTTGGCCGCTCCACGGTAACAATCGAAATTCTCTCAAGCCTTGCTTTGCAGTCAGTATGTCCGCAGCTCGTGGTCGTGTGGTAGCGTTCTCTCTTCCCGCGCCCGGGTTCCCGGGTTCGATTCCCGGCGGGGTCAGGGATTTTCTCTGCCTCGTGATGACTGGGTGTTGTGTGATGTCCTTAGATTAGTTAGGTTTAAGTAGTTCCAAGTTCTAGGGGACTGATGACCATAGATGTTCAGTCCCATAGTGCTCAGAGCCATTTGAACCATTTTGCAGTCAGTAAATAGAAATTAACAAAATTACATTCAATTCAGTTAACGGCAACTATATTTTAGTCATCACGTTCAAAATCTAAAGTTGGTACATGAATAACTGAGGCCCTTCAAGAACCCGTTACATATTTACTTATGCACGTAAATAAAAGTGATAAGAAGAGACAATATCTCTGAGAGAAAGAAGCATGCTGATAAATTAAAAATAAAAATAAAAATATATAAAATATATGTAATAATTTCCTTTGTATACGACGTCACAAATCCCAGACGGACGTCACAAGTGGCGCCCAACAACGTGGGGCCCGAAATTTTATGTACCAATATTAAGTACACAGAAATGACTGAATATGGTTGTCCGTCTAGAAAACTATATATAAAAGAAAATTTTTTATTTATGTAATTATATGTATGTGAAATTAATGCCATATATGTAATCTATTTCCATGTACCAAAAATACAAAACTTGTACGAGATCCAACCAGTGAAGATAAATTGACATGAAGCTGATTAGATGCGTACCATTGCCTCGACTGAGATAAAGACAACACCAAGCAACAATAATTAATAAAGGTAAGGGTGTATATGCATGCGCTTCTGGACTGGAAACTAAGGGAAGAAAGGATCCGGGGGCCATGCACTATGCATATTTTTGCAGAGGTATAATTTTTCACAGTGCAACTGAAATATAGCGAGTACGAAAGTGTAACTGTTAGTTTCAGTAGTAATAGTAGTAGATAGCTTCTTTGCTTTACTTGATTTCAGTGTTTTGTATGTGCTTTGTGTAGTTAGTATATTTTGTGTGTGTGTCATTTTTGGGGGAAAATAGATTTAGTGTGTAATCGTGTCTTACCAGTCAGGATTAATACTAGTGTAAATGGTGAAGACACGTAAGGACAAACAGTTAGAGGGGGAAGATCTGTCAGGTTATGACACAGACGAAAATATTCAAGAGTTTCCAGTGAGGAACCCACCCACAACGACAGGTTCTCAACTTCCAAAACCGGAAGCTGAGCAACCTGAAACGGACAAAATATTAGGCACTGATCAGGATCAAGCTCAATTGAGCAAAGAAATCCACTGCTGGCACAGGGAACGTGGATGCTATTGCGTCGACAGCGAATGTTGTACAAGTACCTGTACCAACGACATTTTCTAACGGTGCTGATGGCACGATTAGACATGAGAGACAAGCAACGGGAGCAGGCATTAATTAACCAAGTTAAGGACATTTTAGCGGAAGAACGTCTCGAACGTGAGGAAAGAGAAAGACAGGAACTCCTTGAACGGGAACGCAGGGAACAGGAGCGTGATGCTCAGTTCCTGGCCAAAATGAATGAAATCTTTGAACAACGTGACAGGGCGCTAGTGTCATATTTGTCACAGGAGATCGATGTAGTAAAACAGCAAGTGGCTGACTTGGTAGTAGAGTTGTGGCGATTCGTGAATGAGTCGTTCATTTGAACGACTCTACAGAAAGAATCGTAAGAATCGAATCGTGATACGGACGAATCGTCGTTCAAAAGAATCGTAAGATCGATTGCGTGTTTCCGAGTCGTGACGATTCCAAGTTCCAACGATTCATCGATTCTTAGTACGCTATGCTTCGAAGGCAACTTCCGAATCATGCCGAGTCGTGCCGAATGATTACGACCGCCACATAGCAGTCGAGTGAAGGATGCGTGTGAACAAAGGAAGCTCGGAACGAACAAACGAAGTTCGTGGGCCGTAATATTACTCGTGAAAACCAAGCTGACACCTGGCGGTGGCTAACGGGAACGAGCGTAAAGGCATTTCCCATTTACTGTCGCTACCATCAGCCACCGCGCCGACGTCAGCTTAGTTTGCGAGAGTAATACACGAACTAGTGATGGTAGAACTGATATACAGCGAGTACACAGCTCCCAATACACACTATTAAAATCAAGAAATCCAAGTATGATGAATAAATACGTACCTCTTATGTTGCAGATGCAATGCAAAACACACACATCTTCTTTACACACGAGCAATAACACTTGGATTATGTATTATATTTCGCGTATCTCGAAAACGGCCCTAACGATTTGGATGAAATTTTGTGTTTGGACTGGTTTTTGCTTTTGAGTTCACCTACATAGTTCCATTCTTTCGTAAAAAGTCAATTTTACCCATTCGTCTGTAGTTAGATACGTTCAAGCCACACAACGAAACTGGCATACCACGTAATTTTGCACCACCTTTCGCACAAATCGACTCCTCTTTCCTGGCATACTGAAATAAAACAATAGATGCAATCAAATCAAACGTGACCTTTCATCAATTAAGGCATTACACGTATAAATCGAGAATTACACTTGTAACGTCATATGCATGTTTACTCATAAACTATTACTGGCATATCTTATCATAATACAGTTCGATTCTAAGCCCATTGACAATTTCAGACATGTCCTGCCATCTGTGAGTAGGATGTAGAACATTTTGCATTCCGTAAGAATCGTGCCATCGCATACTAGAATGAATCGTGAAGGAATCGTGAACGAATCGTAGGAATCGATTCGCAATGTGAGATTGAATAGTAGGAACCGAATCGGGAAAAAGAATCGTGTTTCCCAACTCTACTTGGTAGACCAGAACAAAGACATTCCACTAAAAATCACGCAATTGGACGAACGCGTAGTTCAATTGGACAAAGCTCAGTGGGTGTTGGAAAAACAGGTGAAAGATAATTGGTAAAACTGCTGATGAAACCTCCAACTCGCCCGAGCAGCAAGTCGAGTATTGCGTACCCCAAGCTGTAGCTCACTTTGAGCGGGCCGAGCAGTCATCGACGCGCGCGTTACATAACAACTTACAGCACGGAAATGTGCCGATCAATGTATGCCGAGTGGAAAACGCTGTCTGCGAGAAAGTGAAACCGTACTTTCCAGTCAATTGTTCAGGCGTTGTCGCCGCGAACAGAGAAGTAGCGCTACCAACTGTAGCGCAAGTAAAGCACGAGGAATCAGTATTAAAATACAGGCAGTTCCAGACGTTTAATGATGAGAAAAAGAATGTCCATCCGGTATATTTATAAAAAGTTTCCGGAATGTACTCCCGGCATCATGGACTGAGCACCAAAAGGTTCAGTTTGTGATCTCCTTCATCACAGGCGAGGCGGCACTGTGGACGATGGAAATCGCGGAGCACTGTCCGTCGTTGTCTGAATTCGAAAGTAAATTTCTTGCCAGATACTGGTCCAGGTCTGTTCAGGAGCGACTCCGAAAACAAGTCTATAACCCGGAAATATTCAATCCCCGTTCAGGTAACCTGAGAAAATATTTTGAAAGATACCTGAATAAAACCAGATACTGGGACTAACCCATGCTTCCCAGGGACGTTCTAAGAATTTTGAAGGGTAAACTGCCTATAACGATAAGAGAGAAACTCGTACACGTCCCTGACACGGACTTGAAGTTGTTTATGGAAACCATAGACTCCCTCGATCTAATACACGAGGATGCCAGGCAGGGAGATCAGGGGAGTACAAACAACTGACAAGTCAACGGTAAAGGAAAAAAACCAATTCAATAATAACCCTCGTAAGAACGGGTATTCAAAGAGAGACGCATATTCGCAATGGGAAAACTTAACTGAGAAAGGAAACAGTATGAATAGTGTGCCCACTGTGGATGGTCACTGGCACAGCACTGGATACAATACGTACCAGCATGACCAGTCAAACCCGTCTTCACCAAAAAGAGGTGGAGAAAACTACAATCGAGAGACGAGGCGAAGGGGGAGGAAACTCAAACTTCGGCAATAAAAATGTGAGAACTAACAATGAGCAGTGGCAACGGGCAGGGCCAGCAAACTGGCAGGCACATCAAAACATGCACAATCCTTCTTTCCACGAACAATACGAGACTGGAATAGAAGGGAGAACCGATAGAGGTACTCAGGGTACCCTCCGCCACACACCGTCAGGTGGCTTGCGGAGTATGGATATAGATGTAGATGTAGATGTAGATTCAGAAGGATGTAGGCTGCTGTACATACTGGGAAATGAAGAAGCTTGCACAGGATAGAGTAGCATGGAGTGTGTGACTGTACGTCACATAAATATTGACACTTTTATCGGTTGTAAACAGTGAACAATATTGTAAAGTGTTAAAAGTGAACTAAAAATTAAGTATTTTATTAACATAATCAGTCTAAAAGATACAGTTCTTGTTCTTGAAACAGCTGATATGCAGTGATAATTTAAAAGTAGCATTTTTATTTAAAACATGTCTATGAAAATAAAAAAGGATCGTAAAGAGACGCGATTATACGGCCGAGGTGGAAGAACGTACTTTATGGTACTCTCACTGTTTTGTTTCGCGATACGGAAAGCATCCATTGAGCGACTACACATATTTTATGTAAGTTATTCGGTATTCTGCCAAAATAAAGTAATTATTGATATCACAAAATGAATTTCTGTGTAATAATTGTCACCTCAAATGGTCGCAGAGGCTAATTATTTTTAATAAGCATTTTTGTCAGTAATTTGCGCTGCGGGAAGCTCATCTTCCGATGCAGCCTTTTGTCTGCCATTGCGTGCCGAAGTATTAATTTATTTTCCACGGAAAAAATCGAAATTCTCTCGAGCCTTGCTTTGCAAACAGTAAATAGAAATTAACATAATTACATTCAATTCAGTTAACGGCAACTGTATTTTAGTCATCACGGTCAAAATCTAAAGTTGGTACATGAACAACAGCGGCCCTTCAAGAACCCCTTTAATATTTACTTATGCACGTAAGTGATAAGAAAAGATAATATTCCTTAGAGAAAGAATCATGCCCTAACGAAAGAAATATATATATATATATATATATATATATATATATATATATATATATATATAACGTAACAAATGGCGCCCAACGTGGGGCACACCAGCGGAGGGGTAGAAGGTGCGGGAATCGGCGTTATGGATGGCGACATAGGAGGGGCGGCAACCTGGCAGGCACATCAGAACATGCCGCCAGGTCATGTGCCTGTTAATCACATCAATGTCGTCCCGATGCCACCGCCTCCACCTTAGCCTCCGAACAATCAGTCACACGTGTACGCACCGCAGTGCACGTCACCAATTGTGACTGATGTTCGAATAACCGATGTGTCTGATCACGTGTCGGCAGAGTGCGACAGGCCGTCAAACTCTGGCCGACCTCTGTAGGCCCTTCCCAGGCGGTCGGCAAGATGAAAGAGGGGGGCAGACAGAATGTGGGGGTGAATCTGCTCCGCTACAATGACGGATGCGAGATGAAAGATGAACTGACAGTTGATCCGCGACCTGCGGACCAACAAGAAATAGAACATGTGCAGGCTGCCTTTGTGGCAAAGATAAATGGGGTCGAAGTAATAATAATATTGGATACAGGGGCGAGTGCTTCTTGTATTGATGAGCAGTTATTCAAGTGCGTGGATCGTGTGAAAAAGTTACCGAGCCTGCCAGTAGAAAATTGTAGGATAGTAGGTGCCCTACGGGGCAGGGTGCAGCTAATAAAGAATCAGGTGCAGGCAGAGATTGCCCTGGAAAACGGAGCCATACTGTGCTCATTCCTGGTGGTCAAAAATCTCACAGTACCTTGCATACTGGGCCTTGACGCGCTTAGGGAATTGAAGGCAAAAATTGACCTCCCCCGAGCCAGATGCACCTTAACCTATCTAAACCGACAAATTGATCTGGCATTAATGAGGACTCCGGACGCGTATGTGAATTACTGCCGGAATGTCCGGGTAACTTTACAGGATCCTGACGCGTTGATTCAGAACTGTGTTGTAAATCAAGACAGCAGCGAACCGGAACCCGGTTGGGACCGGGAAAATGCTATTATTAAGCAACATATTGCATCAAAAGTAGCCGAATCTTCGTACCTCAGCCTGTCACAGCAATCTGTTTTGAGCCAAGTGCTGAACCAATTTGTACAAGTGTTTTCAGAAAAACCAGGGATAATAAAAGAGTATGAGTTCCACATGCAAGTAAAACCTCACCAAACTTTCTGCCTTCCTCCTATTCAATGCCGTGGTCGAAAAGACAGACCGTGGGGAGAGAAATACAGAGAATGCTGCGGTGGCAAATAATAAAACCGTTTGTATCCAGGGATACTTAAGGGTTGAAGTCTAAAATGTGTAGTGTGTTAAAGTAGATGTAAGTTGTATGCCTAGTTAGTAAGATTTATTTAATGTTTATTTGATTTTATACTTGTGCTTGTTAGATATAGAGTAGCTGATAAGTGTATGTATGAGTGAGTTGTGACAGAAGGAGAATACTGCACTTAAACAAGTGCCGTGACAGAAATGAGATTAGCAAATGAATCTGCGTAAGGACGCTCTGCACAGGATAAACCTTGAAAAGGGAGGAAGCATTGTGCATGGTCGTCGGACGCGCAAATTAACAGCGAATCGCTGTACAAACGCGAGAATTCACGTAATAAAAAATTTTCAAACAGAATAATATCTCTTAACTTCCACACTGATTCCAGCTTGAAGGCGCTTGCAGGTACACCCACGCGTGAGCAAGGCAGCTGCAAACGCAACAATGACAAAAGTTTCTGAATCAGTGTTGAATGAATAAATAATACCCATGTCATAAAACCTACTGAACTCACAGGTCCAGTATGACCAACTGGTCAACACTTTAAATAAGAGGTGACAACTAGGTCAATCACTGAATACTAAGTGATAAACGGATTTAGAAGGAACTCTAATTAAAATGGAAAGCAAATTTATTATGTAATTCTAGTAAAATGCTATAAACCATGTTTCAATTTAAAAGTGACTATCCGAACGCTCAAACAGTAAAAAAACGGATGAACTGAACTACGAATTGGAACGACATAAAAGTGTGAACAGTTAATAGTGCAAGAACACAAAATGTGGTGACTGTTTAACAGTGGAAGACTGTTCTGAAAGTACAGTGAAAGAAAGAAAAAAAATTAATAGCTCAAATAGTGTGCCTTTCCCAAAAAACAATTTAGATGCGAAACATGATAGACATTCTCAGTGTGGATAAATGTTTCGGCAAAGAAGTGAGACTTCTGATAAACGGAGCCATATCAGTGGACTGTGAAAATACGCTATAGGTAGTGCTCAGCGAACTGTGGTTTCCGGACCGGCACATGCACGCTAGAAGCGACGCAGGCCAAGTGATACGAAGCGATAAGTGTCACCGCGACGTACTCAACTGAACACTCACCACAGCACAGTGAACACTTAGCTTAAAACTACAGTTATGTTAAATCAGTGTAAAATGTGTGAGTTCGTACCAGAACTTAACAAACTCGTTCGTTCGTACATTCTTACAATGCATTCCGTAAACAGTGAACACGAGTGACTGTGGAGTGTTTGGGAAACTAATGAATTTTCTTCCAATACTTATGGCAGGTATGTTTACTTTATTATGCTGATGAACTGATACTCGGTGAAATGTTTACATGTTGCGCGACGCGGCGAGCGATCGGCGGTTGTCCTGTCCGGGCAGCGGACGCCGCGCCACGCCCACCGACTGGCAGCTGTTCGCGCCTACGTCACCGCTTGGGCCAACGAACCGGCGCCGGCTGCTACAAGCTGTCGTCTACGCCAGCAGCGGCAGTCGTGTGAAGTTAGCACCCCTTTTTCGAGAAATATACATTTTTTTCACAGTTCTTGTTAGATGTGCCATAGTTCTAGAGTTCTTTGTACAACATTTCAATAGTTCTGCAAAATGTAACGAAGAAAACAACAATACTCGAAAAAATTTTCGTATCGAAAACATTCTCTGACAATTTCCGCAAAATGTAAATAAGTACAAGAGTTCTGAGCACAGTTCTGAACAGAGCTCCAAGAGTTCTTTCGAAAATCCAAGTAACATTTTTTTGTGCAGCTAATAGTTTACGAGATAATTGCAATTTAAGGAGAAAATCTTTTCACTTACTGTGAAGTTGGCACCCTTTTTTTCAGAAATGTATATTATTTTCGGAGTTCTTGATAGATACGCCATAGTTCTAGAGTTCTTTGTGCAAAATTTGAATAGTTCTGCAGAATTTAGCGACGAAAACAATATTCGAAAAAATTTTCGTATTGAAAACATTCTTCGTCAATTTTCGCAAATTGTAAATAAGTACAACAGTTCTGAGCACAGTTCTGAACAGAACTCCAAGAGTTCTATCGAAAACCCAAGTAACATTTTTTTGTGCAGCTAATAGCTTACGAGATAATTGCAATTTAAAGAGAAAATCTTTTCACTTACTGTGAAGTTGGCACCCTTTTTTTCAGAAATGTATATTTCTTTCACAGTTCTTGACAGGTATGCCGTAGTTCTAGAGTTCTTTGTACAAAATTTAAATAGTTCTGCAGAATTTAGCGAAGAAAACAACAATACTCGAAAAAATGTTTCTATCGAAAACATTTTTTGTCAATTTTCGCAAAAATTAAACTTGTACAACAGTTCTGAGGACAGTTCTGAACAGAACCCCAAGAGCTCTATCGAAAATCCTAATAACATTTTTCTATGGCGATAATAGCTTGTGAAAAATTGATTTAATGTGGGACACACTTTCTCTACAGAAAATATAAATATATTCGTACAACAGTTCTGATGACAGTTCTGGACACCACGTGAAGAGTTCTATCGAAATTCCTAGTACAATTTTTTAGTGCAGGTAATAGTTTAAGGGGTAATTGCAACTTAATTAAGAACCCCATAAGAGCTCCTACTGTGAAGCTGGCACCATTTTTTCAAAAATATATATTTTTTTCAGAGTTCTTGATAGATAAGTCATAGTTATAGAGTTCTCTGTACAAAATTTCAATAGTTATGCAGAATTTAGCGAAGAAAACAACATTGTATAACATAGCTGATTCAGGAACCCTTTCCTTCTGATACAATTCTTACTGTTGCCACAATAAATCACTTGTGCATAGATTCCAACGGTACTGATCATTACAAAAATACAACCATTGACCAGCGGCGCACATTTCTTGCAGCGTTGTACAAAGCATTCGGCTTATCCGCTGTGAAAATACCACACTTAACGCTATTTTAAAATTTACGGTGGATGGCTTCCGTTTATCTACAATGTTAGCATCTATCGAATTATCTTCATGCAAACTTGATGCCTGGATCACACACGTCCCCTTTTTAGGTACGGAGGAAACTAGAGTTCAGTCTTGTGGAAGCCAAAAAAGGAAATGTGGGCATCCCTTCTTTTACTGATAGCAAACTCTAGAGAAATCTCCACGCTTGTTTTTCTTCATCATGCCAACAAAAGAAAAATTCTCCCTTCATAGCTCTGTTATCATTCCAGTACTAGTAAACCAGTTGTCCGCTTTCACATTTCGACCTGACTGATATATAGGTTTACACAGTCACAGAACAACATCAAAATGTTTATTGCTCAGTTGGTAAATCCTTCTGGTTGCAACACAGCGTATATTTCCAAATTTTACAGGTAAAATACTTAAGAATCCACACTTAAGAATCCATACTCGTTTGTTTTGATTGGCGAAAACTGTACCACAGAATCCTTCCAGCTTCTTGTCTACTGTAACATTTTCTCCAAGGGTCTAAGATTTGTGGTAGTTGCGTACAAACACAGTAAATATTTCCCGAATAGCTGTTAGCTTGTCTAATTGTCTCCTTTCATCACGAATAGCGCGACTGTAAAATCTAAGGCTCTCCAGAGTAAATTTGAAACGTTTTATGTTCATTTGCGAGGTGAAATTTTTCAATGCCATCACCATCAGTTCCACACAGATCTTCCAGGCTTTATCTGTTACTTTTGTTAACAACAATTAAAAACAAGAGACTCATGAAGGCTTTCAGTTCAATATCATCTATTGATTTTACCCCTCTCTCACGCTGAAATGAGGCTTTGATGCTCTCAAAATTCTGATTGGAATACAAAACTACAATAGACAAATATCGTTATCTATGAGGTAATTACAGCATCACAAATGCTGCTTTGGCTGCACCTATTGGTACAGGTAAATTTCGAATAATATTATGCTCTTCGAACAATATGCTTTGGATTTCTTCAACACTATCTAGTACTTCCCACTTACAATAATAAAATTCCTATAAAATAACGCAACCACGTGCAGTGTATTAATCTGAAATTTGACGTTCAGACAGCGGACACTGACTATTAAACAGTTCAAACAGAATTTAAGTGCAGTTTACATTCTGGATTAGCTTTGTACTACTTACTACGTTGATAAACAAATAAATTAATCGCTGAAATGAAATACGAAAGGGCACAGTGGATAAAAACGAGCAATCGGCTCATATCTCATCAAGAGAGCATTAGCGTCGATACTGAATCATACAACAAAGGCACAAATGAAGTGTATACTTTTAGAATCAGGAAGAACCAGATGAATTTTATTACGTAAAACAGTAATTGTTTTGAGCTCTCATGACATCCAGGACCCACTAACAGCTAAAAAT
Organism: Schistocerca nitens; assembly: GCF_023898315.1. Taxonomy (NCBI): domain Eukaryota; kingdom Metazoa; phylum Arthropoda; class Insecta; order Orthoptera; family Acrididae; genus Schistocerca; species Schistocerca nitens. Next base: position 620,571,314 of record NC_064618.1, read on the forward strand.
ATGCCCAGGACCCTCATGGATGACAGTTATGTGGCAACATCACCAGCCGCTAGGATACATAAAAACATGTGCTGTGTGTAACGAATAAATTTGAAATTGCTGTCGTTAATATTGTTGCAAACATTTGTTCTAGTTAGAAAGGAAGTGTGGAAGTTTGATGAGTTACACTACAGCGAGAGTTAAGTCTTTACAATGTATAGAAATGTAAGTATATTTACTGAATACATCGTACAAACGAACTAAGTAGTATGTTTAAATCCTAATTCAATACATGACTGATAGAGGTGTTATAATGTTGAGGGGATACAGTATTAAAGTTAATAAGAAGTTCGAAATTTGTAAATAAGAACCTCGTTTATTTGGTCCTCAGTAATCCGGATTTCCGGTTTATCCGGATTCATATTTTGTGTCCCTTGGTATTTTTCTCTTTTTTTCTTGTAACACGAAGATGTGTAGTCGGTGAGGTACATAGGCTGCTTATCACTAGGCCGGTAATTTAGTCTAGTACTGAGTGATAAGGAACTCGGAGTGTGTGAATGACGTTGTTTCTCAAGTATTGTACATTAATATAACGGTGTATTGATGCCCATCAAGTAAGTTGCATAGTAACCACGCCAACAGCACTCCACCACAGCTCATTGTACCTCTGGTGCGATTCTCGACAGGTGTGACACCATCTGGTTAGTGGCGCGTGTGAATGTATCTGCTCTCTCAGCCATCTGTTTGTTTTGTACTGACGAGCCTTCTCTCCTTGAATCATCTAAGCGTGCACATCCCACGCTTCCACCTACAGTTACTACAGTCAGTCTTAAGAAGGTGTACTGGCATTTGTATAGTGCTGAACATTTAGACTTTTTGTATTTAGTAGAATATACATCCGGGTTTTCGATTTTCGGTTTTCCAAAATAAAAGTGAGAATATACGATCGTACTCATAGCTGTACTTCCAGCAGTACTTTATCTCCTGCGTTCCCAATTTCGTAGAAGTTGTCCTACGAAAATTGCAGAAGAAGCACTCCTGGACGAAAGGATATTGTGACGATTTTCTTTCGTCACAGCCTGGGGTTAGAGACCCAGTCCGGCACACAGTTTTTATCTGCCAGTAAGTTTCACATCGGCGCACACCCACTGCAGAGTGAACACACAATCTATTTCATAATCTACTGGCACCATAAAAATGTTATGAGGGTTTTTAAAAGAACTGTTTCGGTGCTATCCAGAACTGTCAGCAAAAGGGTTGTGCCAATTTATTATAATGTAGACCAAGTGGGTCTCTCGAAAATGCTATTATCTCATTAACTGTTATCCCCACAAAAAAATGTTATTACAGTTGTCGGTAGAACACTTAGGGTCGTATTAAGAAATGCCATCAGATCTTTTGTACGAATTTATTACTTTTACATGACAAAAGTGAGTCCCACATTAATTATCTCATATAATGTCATCGTCACAAATAATGTTATTATAGTTTGTGGTAGAACTCTGTGGGTGATATTCAGAACTGTCATCAGAACTATTCTACGAATTTTGCTATATTAGATAAAGTGAGTATCAGATTAAAACAATTATTGTATAAACCATTATCGCCACAAAAATGTTCTTATCATTTTCAATGCAACTCTTCCGGTGCTATCCAGAACTGCCAACAGAACTGTTATACAAATTTATTTTTTCCAAACTGACAAATAATATTTTACCATACCAAAATTTTGCCGAGTTAATGTTTTCTTCCCGAAATTCTGTAGAACTATTCGTGTTTTGAGCAGGGAAATCTAGAACTATTGCATATAAATCAAGAACTGTGAAAAAAATTGGTATTTATCGTAAAAGGGGTTCAAACTTCACGGGAAATGCTCATAAGCATTCCTTAATAAAGGCAGTTACTACGTAAACAATTACTTGCACAGAATATGTTACTAGTATTTTCGATAGAACTCTTACAATGCTATCCAGAGCTGGCATCAGAGCATACGAACAGACATAATTATTTTTTTTAGTAAGAGTGCCCCACAATTAATCAATTACCATACAAACTATTATAACCACAAAAAATTTTATTATGATTATCGATAGAAGTCTTGAGGTGTTAACCAGAACTGTTCATCAAAACTGTTGAACGAATTTACTTTTTCTGTGGAGAAAGTGGGTCTAACATCAAAGCAGTTACCGTATAAACTATCATCGCCACAAAAAGATATTATTAGGATTTTCGATAGAGCTCTTGGTGTTCTGTTCAGAACTGTTGTACGAATTTACTTTTTGCGAAAATTGACAAAGAATGTATTCGATAAGAAAAATTTTTCGAATATTGTTGTTTTTCTCGCTAAATTCTGCAGGACTATACCAATTTTGTACAAATAACTCTAGAACTATGACAATTCTATCAAGAACTCTGAAAAAATATATATTTCTGAAGAAAAGAATTCCAACTTCACAGTAAGTGAAGAGGTTCCCTCCTTAAATTGCAATTATCTCGTAACGTGTTAGCTGCACAAAAAATTGTAATTAGGATATTCGATAGAACTATTGGGGTTCTGTTCAGAACTGCCCTCAGAACTGTTGTCCGAATTTACTTTTTGCGATAATTAATAACGAATGTTTGCTATTCGAATTTTTTTGAGTATTGTTGCTTTCTTCGTTAAATTCTGCAGAACTATTGAAATTTTGTACAAAGAACTCTAGAACTATGCCATATCTATCAAGAAATCTGAAAAGAAAACATTTCTGAAAAAAATGGTGCCAACTTCACGGTAAGTGAAAAGATTTTCTCATTAAAATGCAATTATCTCGTAAAATACTAGCTGCAGTAAAAAATGTTACTTGGATTTTCGAAAGAACTCTTCAAGCTCTGTTCAGAACTGTGCTCAGAACTCTTACACTTATTTACATTTTGCGGAATTGACGAAGAATGTTTTCGATACGAAAATTTTTTCGAATATTTTTTCGTCGCTAAATTCTGCAGAACTATTGAAATTTTGTACAAAGAACTCTAGAACTATGCCATATCTATCAAGAACTCTGAAAAAATATATATTTCTGAAAAAAGGGTGCCAACTTCACAGTAAGTGAAAAGATTTTCTCATTAAAATGCAATTATCTCGTAAACTATTAGCTGCACAAAAACATGTTACTTGTATTTTCGAATGAACTCTTGGAGCTCTGTTCAGAACTGTGCTCAGAACTGTTGTACTTATTTACATTTTGCGGAAATTGCCAAAGAACGTTTTCGATACGAAAATTTTTTCGAGTATCGTTGTTTTCGTCGCTAAATTCTGCAGAACTATTGAAATTTTGTACAAAGAACTCTAGAACTATGGCACTTCTATCAAGAAATCTGAAAAAAGTATACATTTGTGAAAAAAAGGGTGCCAACTTCACAGTAAGTGAAAAGATTTTCTCCTTAAATTGCAATTATCTCGTAAGCTATTAGCTGCACAAAAAAATGTTACTTGGGTTTTCGATAGAACTCTTGGAGTTCTGTTCAGAACTGTGCTCAGAACTGTTGTACTTATTTACAATTTGCGAAAATTGGCGAAGAATGTTTTCGATACGAAATTTTTTTTGGAATATTGTTTTCGTCGCTAAATTCTGCAGAACTATTGAAATTTGGTATAAAGAACTCTAGAACTATGCCATATCTATCAAGAACTCTGAAAAAAATATATATTTCTGAAAAAAGGGTGCCAACTTCACAGTAAGTGAAAAGATTTTCTCATTAAAATGCAATTATGTCGTAAACTATTAGCTGCACAAAAACATGTTACTTGGATTTTCGAAAGAACTCTTGGAGCTCTGTTCAGAACTGTGCTCAGAACTGTTGTACTTATTTACATTTTGCGGAAATTGCCAAAGAACGTTTTCGATACGAAAATTTTTTCGAGTATTGTTGTTTTCGTCGCTAAATTCTGCAGAACTATTGAAATTTTGTACAAAGAACTCTAGAACTATGGCACTTCTATCAAGAAATCTGAAAAAAGTATACATTTGTGAAAAAAAGGGGTGCCAACTTCACAGTAAGTGAAAAGATTTTCTCCTTAAATTGCAATTATCTCGTAAGCTATTAGCTGCACAAAAAAATGTTACTTGGGTTTTCGATAGAACTCTTGGAGTTCTGTTCAGAACTGTGCTCAGAACTGTTGTACTTATTTACAATTTGGGAAAATTGGCGAAGAATGTTTTCGATACGAAAATTTTTTCGAATATTGTTTTCGTCGCTAAATTCTGCAGAACTATTGAAATTTTGTACAAAGAACTCTAGAACTATGCCATATCTATCAAGAACTCTGAAAAAAATATATATTTCTGAAAAAAAGGGTGCCAGCTTCACAGTAGGAGCTCTTATGGAATTCTTAATTAAGTTGCAATTACCTCTTAAACTATTACCTGCTCAAAAAAATTTCACAAGGTTTTTCGCTAGAACTCTTCACGTGGTGTCCAGAACTGTAATCAGAACTGTTGTACGAATATATTTATATTTTCCGTAAAGAAAGTGTGTCCCATATTAAATCAATTTATCTCAAACCATTATCGCCATAGGAAAATGTTGTTTGGGATTTTCGATAGAGCTCTTCGGGTTCTGTTCAGAACTGTCCTCAGAACTGTTGTACAAGTTTAATTTTTGCGAAAATTGACAAAAAATGTTTTCGATACGAAAAATTTTTCGAATATTGTTGTTTTCTTCGCTAAATTCTGCAGAACTATTGAAATTTTGTACAATGAACTCTAGAACTATGCCATATCTATCAAGAACTCTGAAAAAAATATATATTTCTGAAAAAAAGGGTGCCAACTTCACAGTAAGTGAAAAGATTTTCTCATTAAAATGCAATTATCTCGTAAACTATTAGCTGCACAAAAAATGTTACTTGGATTTTCGAAAGAACTCTTGGAGCTCTGTTCAGAACTGTGCTCAGAACTCTTTTACTTATTTACATTTTGCGGAAATTGCCAAAGAACGTTTTCGATACGAAAATTTTTTCGAGTATTGTTGTTTTCGTCGCTAAATTCTGAAGAACTATTGAAATTTTGTACAAAGAACTCTAGAACTATGCCATATCTATCAAGAACACCGAAAAAAATATATATTTCTGAAAAAAAGGGTGCCAACTTCACAGTAAGTGAAAAGATTTTGTCATTGAAATGCAATTATCTCGTAAACTATTAGCTGCACAAAAAAACATTACTTGGATTTTCGAAAGAACTCTTGGAGCTCTGTTCAGAACTGTGCTCAGAACTGTTGTACTTATTTACATTTTGCGGAAATTGCCAAAGAACGTTTTCGATACGAAAATGTTTTCGAATATTGTTATTTTCTTCGCTAAATTCTGCAGAACTATTGAAATTTTGTACAAAGAACTCTAGAACTATGCCATATCTATCAAGAACTCTGAAAAAAAATGTATATTTCTCGAAAAAGGGGTGCTAACTTCACACGACTAGCAGCGACACACCGCCAGACCAACAACAAACCGTCGTCGGCAACGTTTACCTCGATCAGTTCCAAAAATGTTGTAGTCGACGATGAACTGATATACAATGTAAAATTGTTAACAGTCAAAAACAAAGACTAATACAACTATCTGTACAAAAGAAAAAAAAGACTGTTGTACGTTATGTAATTTCATGTTTTAATGATAATTTTTTTGTAATGTAAATGTATACGTATATATTTGTCTGTTAATTGGTGTGCATGTGCTATACATTCAATGTAAATCAAAATTAACCGTAATAACAATCCGAAGGATCCGGGCGGGGTTTTTTTGGCCCGTTTTTTTCCCTTACGCCTGTAACACGAATGGGGGAGCGTAAGTCAAACTGCCTCGAGTCTGTAAGATACCGGATTGTTCCTATTCATAATAAAACAGAAAGAGAGATGGGACTGATAAGACGTACTCACCTGTAATGTGAATTATGTATGACACCCATAATTGTGTAATGAACAGAGTATTGAACAGTGAATTGATATAGGTGAGCCAAACCAAGACCACCTACAATACATCAGACCACAACACAGAAACCAAGATGGCGAACGTCTTAGGACAAGTATTTCAGCGTTACCCTAATGCGAATAATTTACAAACTTCATAAATGGAAAGTAGATTCTAAATTGCGTAAGAAATGTATTGTTACGTATTTTTCTATCTTCAAACTTACATAAAAAGTTGTCACTAAAGCCACAAATTACGTAATAAGAACTATGACGAAGTAAAATTATGAGATGCAACTCAGAATCAAATCCAAAAAAACTTCTACAAAACACATGTAAATGGCATATTTGGACACTAATAATAATTTGCACAATAGAAGCTACATAGCAATAATAAATGCAGCGTGTAACTAAAGCTCAAAAATGTATTAAACAATATGCAGTTAATTCTAGTCACTGTCATTACGTAATATGTTAGAAATGTTTGATTTTGAGTACCTGTTGGATTTATTTGCTGCTCAGCTTGGCCACTTTGCGTTTTGTTATTTTTGCTGCAATGTCTTGGTGAGTTCCTCCTTTTTGTTTGACTAGTGTTCGAGAAATTTCCCTTGAAACACACTTTTCATTCAACAGTTTTGTGTAATTATTAATAAAAATATTTGAAAGCACTTTAATACTTTTCTTGATTATTGTCTTTAAAGGAATGCCACATTTGCACACATCACTGAGGGTACTGCATCTCTCTGATTTTCAAGTTTTAGGAATTCTGGTTCATATGTGCTGCTAATCAGAACTTGAAAAAGTTTATATATATTACAAGGAAATCATTATAGAAGAAGGACACTTCAGTCCCCCACGATTCAGCTTGTTGAAATAGGAAAGGAGTTCTTTGGTTTCACACTTAACAAAATTTCATCCTGTGTCTGCAACATTTCTTCACAGCCTGGACATTTTCCTCCTTTTTGCAGCTTCTCAAGCACTGTTTTGCTGGTGTAGCTAGCAATACAAACCAAGACTTTCAAGTCTTCACCCATCATGGGAATGTTTGATAGTTCCTCTAGAGCAGGTTCTAATTTATTTAAATTTTCATACATTTGGTGTTTTATGCTGTAATTTACTTTTGCTGCAAAATCATTTAATGTAAATTCACCATGTTTAGTAGATCTGAGCTTTAGTAGACTTATTACTTTCAGTTTCCTCTCAGATTCCAAGATCTGCTCAACTGAAACATTATATGTGCAGCCACTTAGCCTTCTATAAGCTCCAAATCTTGCTTCCAAAGCATCAGTTTGTAATTTTGCTGTAAGAATATAGGACCAGTTGTAAGTGTTAAAAATGTATCTGCATAACTGAACTGTTGTTGCAAGTGTGTGAGAGAAAGCAGTATGTGTTTCATTGGTTAATTTTCCATGAGTAAGCAATGCATGCCAGATATCAAAAAATGTTTTCAAATTTTCAAGAAACACAAGTTTGGAGTCAGTAGGTCCAGTGATTGGGCTAGAATTATCATCTGATGTGTATTTGCCTTTCATGGGATGCTGTAAATTAGAAACTGTCCACCATTTAATGATTAATTTCAAAAACTGAATAGTGCAATCAGAAATCTCAATCCCCTGACTTTTCAAAATTTCTAGTGCTGCCACATTTTTAGAATCAAAAACACTGAGAGCAAGGGTAACATTCTGCCTCTCAATAGAAGTTGGATATACTGCCTTTCTCACTAGCTTTGGGGCAAGTTTCAACAGTTTAATTTTCTCAGAATGAAACAGGTTCCTCAAATCTGAAAACTTTGCTTCACTGACAGTATATTCACATGCAGCATTCCCTTTATCACTGTGTAGAAAGGTACTGATGAAAGCAAATGTATCCTCAATATTTGGCATTATGAAGGATTCATTTTTTCCATTCAACCAGTTATTTCTGATACACTTAAGCAAGTGCACATTGTCAAATAGAAGAAAGAGAAATTTGGATGGAGCGACTGGATTTGTAACACACGGCTGTAAAGTACCACCACACATAAGCTGATACATTTTTCTATTTGTGCTATGGTTATCTGTTACCAGGCATATAACATTATACTGAAGCTCATGCATTAACTAATACATCAATTGTCATTTTCAGTAGAGTATCAGAATTAACATTTTTTTACAGGAAAGAGAGCTATCACTTCTTTATAATCAGAATGTAAAGATGATGCCATGAAAACCTGCATTGTACCTGCTGTTGTAGTATCTGAAGTATTCTCAGTAACACCAAGTATCTTTCCTGCCTTATAAGAGAATTTTGAATTGACATAAACTTCATCTAGCATCACTGAAATTACCTTGTCACTTCTCTGAAGAAATTTATTTTTTTCCCTCAAAAAAGCTACCTGTGATGGACCAATACAAGGTTTATCTGGACCCATTTTTCATAGAAACTGCCTTAAATAGACAGGATGAGGTAATGTTAACACATTTGTTTTTCTGAAGTGATGGTAGGCACCAGGATTGCTGCCCATATCAAAAGCTCAGGAGAATATCTACTTTGCTTTGTTATTGCGAGTTGTACTTTCTCCAAAACAAATTGTATTTTATGTGCTATTTCAGCGTCAAAATCACTACCAGCTCTTAGTGCTTATTTGACAACATTGACTAAAATTATAATCTTGTCAATGGTGCCAGTAGAGTTATCTGTGAAACCATTTAGGTGACTCACCAGATTATCAAATTTCGTCCACTTGTCACATTTCAAGTTCTCTTCCTCCCCAGACTGTAGTATCCATTTCAAGGTTTCCATAGGCAAACACACATTTTTGTGAAACACTTTTACTTCCAAGGAACTTGATATCTTGAAGCACACTGAAACTAATGGAACATCACTGACTGAATCATCCTTTAATTAAATGAAAGATACGTAGTCATCCTTTACTAAAATTGTAAATGGACAAACATTCCTTTTCTGCACTTCGCTTTTAAAATGCAGAAAGTCAGGTATATTGTCATTTTCGCACCACTTACTGAAACTACATTCATCACGTTCCAGTAGCTGTTGAACACGATCTTCAGGATTCTTCCTTTGCTTAGGAACTGGTACTGTGTGATAAGAAGGTTGATTAGGAAAGATGGTTGGAAATGCATCATTTGTTAGTTTTGGTATTTTTCGTGACACACGTATTGGTTCACTATTTTCCACAGGAAAAATGTCTTCCCTTACCACAAACTTAAGTTCAAAATGCTTAATGCATACCACCGCTTTATCGTTCACTTCAAAATTATCCCTATGAATTAGTTTAATCTATTTGTTCCTCAATGCTGTTTCCTTGGGAAACTTAAATGTTGAGGTACCGTATGTTTTGCCGTAATTGGATTTCCATCCTGCTACACAACAGCTACGACCCATCGCAAGAACAGTTTACACTTTAAATTATGCCGAACTTACTGCATAATTTAGAAAATAAATACTAGCGTAGCACTTTTGACGACATTCACAGCATATAGCATAAATAACAGCTAGTAATAAATGCTTTCGCTTCTCTTGAACGTCACGTATACAATGTTACACACACGCGTTATGGAAACACAAGCACGCTGGTTTGTTTCCCCCACGATTGCCGCCATATTGTCAACTATCGAAATCTGCCTTAAGGTCTGATTTATTGTAGGTGGTCTTGGCCAAACACAAACTGAAATATAAAACCGTAGTGCGTCTGTACATAAACAGTGGACTTTATTACGTACACCCTCACTAGGGGGCCATGTGACGGTACGTCACATAAATATTGACATTTTTAGCGGTTGTAAATCGTAGTTTACGTATTTTATGAATATAATTAGTGTAAAAGATATAGTTAATGTTCTTGAAACAACTGATATACAGTGATAGCATCTTTATTTAATGTCTATGAAAATAAAAAAGGATCGAGAGAGACGCGATTGTACGGCCGAGGAAGAAGGACGTATTTTGAGGTAGACACACTGTTTTGTTTTCGTGGTGCGGAAGGCAGCCATTGGGCGGCTACATATATTTTATGTAAGTTATTCGTATTTATTTCTAAAATAAACTTGTTATTATTATTACAAAATGAATTTCTGTGTAATAGTTGTCACCTAAAATGCTCACAGTGGCTAATTATTTTTAATAAGCATTTTTTCAGTAATTTGCACTGCGAGAAGCTCATCTTCCGATGCAGCCTCTGGTCGGCCATTACGCGCCGAAGTATTAATTTATTTTTCAGTGTTAACAGTAACTGTAAATGCGAGAGATTTCGTTATAAGAACCTTTATAAATTGCAACAGATAATTAATTTACGTTAAAGTTCATGTTTTTAAACTATACGGATTCCATGAGTTCAGTAAGTTTTATCTTGGCCGTTCCACGGTAACAATCGAAATTCTCTCAATCCTTGCTTTGCAATCAGTAAATAGAAATTAACAAAATTACATTCAATTCAGTTAACGGCAACTATATTTTAGTCATCACGCGCAAAATCTGAAGTTGGTACATGAATAACTGAGGCGCTTCAAGAACCCGTTACGTATTTACTTATGCACGTAAATAAAAGTGATAAGAAGAGACAATATCCCTGAAAGAAGGAAGCACGCTGATAAATTAAAAATAAAAATAAAAATAAAATACATGTAACAATTTGCTTTGTATACGACGTCACAAATCCCAGACGGACGTCACAAAGCCATATATCACCATACTAGCCTTTTCGAGCGCTTTCGAATGTCGTTAAAAAGTATATAATTCTATTTTTAAAAAATCCTACTTCCTTCAATGTCTCGAAAGCTACGAGGTTTAAGACTGTTTTCACATACATCCACCTTAGCGTACTATCATTTACCGGAACCCTGGTTTGGATACCTGGAACTCATCAAGAAATGAAACGTGTGTTAACGTCTTACGTCATTCACCCTGTATACTAGCTTATAGTATACACGCTGCGTTACAGAAGTAAATGGATGATTTCATCGTAGTAATATTTGTTGAACGTAAACATTCAAAATGTTTGATATTGCTTTTGTTACATGCACGTCGTCGAGAACTGACAAGCCCTGACGACGGGATTATCACGTCACCATGTGCAGTACTCACATGGTCGACGGCAGTCCGTCCAAAACAGAAGCCTTAAGCTGTAGCTCATCTTCTGAGGCGGTTATGATTATTCGCTGAAGTAAATAAATCGTTATGTATGTAATCAGCTTCGCTAATATTGTAACAGTCTCTTTTTAGCCACGCTAGAATCAAGTTTTGCTACATCTTATACAGTTTACATGGTAAAACACTGTACTCTCAACTGAAGCTATTCTCAAGATCTCTAATAATATTTTACGACAGTTACCTGAAATTAACCATAGAGTAAGGTAATGTGGAAAAATTTTAATTTCAAATTTGACTAACAGCGCAAAAATTCAACAAACCACAGCGCCAGATTCACTATTATCGCTCTTTGTCTAAGCAACAAACACAATCAACAACTATGTTAGGACGGCTTCCAGTAAAGATTATAAAGAAAGAATTATTATTTCTTTGCCTTATTGTTGTTCGAATGAGGCGGACCTACAAACTTTTACAGAACTGAAGATATACAGTCGGAAAGAATTTATTATCAGAATAAGTTATAGTTGAGATGGGACAGCACACGATCAGTTTGGGAAACATAAATAAGTTTAAAAAACAACCCGAGTCCGCGCATGATACAATCTATCTCGGTATTAAGCAACGCAAAAAGCGCCTCATTACTTCATTACCAGGATAACAACTAGAATTAGACCTTTCTGGTAATTATATGAAAAGCAGGAACTTGGAAAAAGAAACCGGTTAAATGTTTTGTGAAATTATTTGTCTTTATGTAAGAAATAAAAGAGAGAAAAATTTGACGTGCCTCATTTTCTGTACATGATTTAATGTGTAATTCAAAGGCACGTCAAGTGTCTCTTTAACTTGTTTTATTTCTTACTTCGAGAAGAATAGTTTCACAATATATTTGTGAGATTTTTCTCCAAAACATACCTTGCACTGATTACTGTGATACACTATTTGTCTATTCCCTGGTGTTTATGTGGGTATTAAAATTCAGACAAGAATTCATTGTGCAATTTTCCTTCAAATCACTTCATAAAGTTTTTCTTAATTGAACTGCTCACTGAAAGGGAAGCAAATGTATTTTTTTTTCGCAAAACAAGAACTTGCATTGGTCAGTTTGAAATCCCACTTTTCCATTTCCATCTCTTCAATTGGCAATGAAAACACATTGTCTAATTTATAGTCAGTGTTATTTTCGCCCCGCTCAAGCATTTGAAGACAGATTCATTTCTCCTCTTCTGACGTATTTCGATTTGCATCCGCAGCAGCTTCAATTATGCTCAGTGGCTGTTACCAATAAAAAAGGCCTGAAAAGTGGGAAATACGAGTTATATCAAACTTCCGGTAATACCACAGAATTTAAACAGCATCATACCACCGTCGCACGACTGCTTCGGTTCCGTGATGGCGAGATGCATATTATGCTAAGCTCGCCCACATACGTTCCTCTCTATGGGCTTAAGAGAGATGTGTGTGTGGGCAAGTGCGTCGCAAAGCTTGTTTGTCTCTAGCGACTAAGGACTGAAGTGGTACTCAGCAACGCTCGCCTCTGCGCTAGAAGCTCCTGTCGTACAGCCACCACGGCGCTGAGGTCTCGCGCTGACGGCTGTTGCTCGTCATAACAGGACGACCAGGCGCCGAGCCGCGCTAATTACATGCTGTCCACCGCTGATTGCTGACACTGCTAGCGCCGCAGTTAGGCTGCCCGCTCAGACAGTCAACATTCTGCGCTGAGGAAGGCAACTGCAGTGAGGGACGAAACGTCCCGCAGCTTACAGAGCGGATAATGGAGACATGGTTAAACTTACTACCCCTTGAGTCACAGCCACGGTGATTACAAACTTCAGTTATTTGTGGATGCAACCATTTGTCGCTTGTTTCTTTTGTGCTGAGTTTGCAATAACGGAAATAAAACCACATTCTTGTGCTATCTGTCTACGAAAACCTGTAATTTTTTTACAAGATCGAGGGAGGGAGAGAGAGAGAGAGAGAGAGAGAGAGAGAGATTTAGCAATAACAACAAAGTACGGTATCGCATCTGACAAGTGCAGCTCTGCCTATCACTAAACACCCAGCAACGTGTGGCGTTCACTGTGTTATTTGGTGGTTTGGTATTTTATTAATTTGTAAATGAAAATGATAATCTTATTTTCTTACTCTGAGTAATTACTAAATAATTTTTCTCCCGGCTAAAGATTTGGTTAAGTTACTAAAGAACTCCAAGTTAACGTCGTGTTAAAGTGTTGTCTGTAAGTTGTGTAAGTGTCACTAAGTCACAATTCATACAACAGATTCTATACAACTATTGATTATGATGGAAGCAGTTATGTTCAGCATAATGATCATTAAAACCACCGAATATCAGCCGCGCACTACACTGACGTATGTTACCCGAAACAATATTCTTCGCAACTCGTGCGTAATTAATTTCGGCTCCATACATCTGCTAGAAAAGTGTGTTATAAGGATCGTGCTATAAGCACTGTTTTTAAGGAACGAATTATTTTCATTAAAATGAGTTCGGAAACACCGGTGCACATTTATTTTTAGACATTTGTATTACCTTCGGCATTAATGTCTGCATAGTTGCGTAATTTGAATTTGCCGCTGAGATAATTGTTAAGATGGCGGCAGACAATTGATAGAGACTTTCTATTGTTAGAACAAATAAGATAAGTATTTGAAATGTTTATTAAACTTTACTTTCGTATTGTGCATTACTTAAACTTCATCAATCAAACATTTGATTTTTTGCTAAGGAAAACACAGACAAAAACGCGATACAAATCGCTATCGTCAATGGCTGCGCTCCTTCCAGCGGAAAGAAATAATTAACACAGATAATAATCAAAATATCCACGGGCGTACTGCCGGTCTACAGTGTCCAACGGGCACAATATTTCGGCGATCATACATGTCGCCATCATCAGGTGAACTGACGGACTGAGCTCCTGTGAACGTGCCGGCACGGAGATCCGTACACTATGGCTGCTCAGGGGGAACTGGGTTCGGTCGCGGCGGCGGCCGATTTAAATACCCTCCGCCCGCGGCGCGCTCACCCCGCCGTCCGCGCCACGGTCGCGCGGTGGAACAGATTGCGATGGCGTCTGAGATGACGTCGGTGTGATGGCTCTGTCCGCCGTGGTCGTCGCAACTATACATTTGCTCGATTTACTCTTGATTAACCCAATCGCTGGTTCCCAAGCCTCGCTAAGATTATAGCCACAGTCACGGTTTATGAGGTCGTCATTGGTGCGAATTTCGATGGCCTCTCTAACAACGCTGTCCCAGTATCTCGACGTCTGTACCAGAATCCTCGTGCGTTCATACTCCATAGCGTGATTTTCCGACAAACAATGTTCAGCGACCGCCGACTTGCTCGGATACATCAGTCGAGTGTGCCTCTGGTGTTCACGGCATCGATCCTCGACGGTACGCATCGTCTGACCAATATACGACTTTCCACATTGACACGGAATCTGGTACACGCCGGCCTTCCTCAAACCGAGGTCATCTTTGGCGCTCCCCACCAGTGCACGAGTTTTATTCGGAGGGCAAAACACAGTTCCGACCCGGTGTTTCTTCAAAATGCGGGTGACTTTCCCCGAGAGTGCGCCTGTATATGGGATAAACGCAGTGCCTACCTCCTCCCTCGTGATTTCATCCATCTCCACAGGTTGTGCTGTAGTGGGTGGGCGGAGAGCACGTTGAATCTGCCACTCTGAGTACCCATTTTTTCGAAATACAGTTCTCAGATGTTCCAATTCCTGGGTTAGACTCTCTGCGTCAGAGATAGTGCGCGCCCTATGTACTAGAGTTTTAAGCACCCCATTCCTCTGTGAAGGGTGGTGGCAGCTGTCTGCGTGCAAATACAGATCAGTGTGCGTTATCTTCCGATACACTCCATGGCCTAGGGTGCCGTCAGGCCTTCTCTTGACCAAGACGTCAAGGAAAGGTAGTTTACCCTCCGTTTCAGTCTCCATAGTGTATTTGATGTTGGGGTGTATGGAGTTTAGATGTGTAAGGAAGTCAAGGAGTTTATCCATACCATGTGACCAGATGACGAACGTGTCGTCCACGTAACGGAAAAAGCAAGTAGGTTTCCATTCGGATGACGACAGGGCTTCCTCCTCGAAGTTCTCCATGTACAAATTCGCTACCACCGGTGAGAGTGGGCTACCCATGGCGACTCCCTCCGTTTGTTCGTAGTATTCTCCATTAAAAAGAAAATACGTGGAAGTCAAGACATGCCTAAAAAGTTCAGTGGTCTTCTCGTCAAACTTCTGACTAATCAATTCTAGTGACTCTCGCAGGGGTACCCTCGTGAACAAGGAACGACGTCAAAACTCACCATGATATCTGACTCACCCAACGTGAAGCTATCAAGGCGTTTAACAAAATCCACAGAATTACGGATGTGATGAGGGCATTTACCCACATAAGGACTTAATATTCCCGTCAGGTATTTGGCCAACAAATATGTAGGTGCCCTGATGTTGCTGACAATGGGGCGTAATGGTACCCCCTCTTTGTGAACCTTCGGGAGTCCATATAGTCTAGGCGGTACCGGACCTTGGGGTAACAATTTCTTAGCGTCACCCTCCGGTAAATCTGCGTCCTTGAGAAGCGACCTCGTCTTGTTGTCCACCTTCTTTGTAGGGTCAACGCTGATCTTCCGGTAGGAATCGTCATTTAGCAGGCTGTGCATCTTATCAGTGTAGTCCTTATGGGAGACAACAACTGTAGCATTGCCTTTGTCAGACGGTAAGACAACAATTTCAGAGCGCTCCCTCAGATCACAAATGGCCGCCCTCTCTTTACTAGTGATATTTGACTTCATCGGCTTGGATTTCGTCTACGCACGACAAGTTTCACGACGTATTTCCTCAGCTGATTCAGGCGGAAGTCGAGCTGCAACCTGTTCAACAGCACTAACAATTTCTGCGACCGGAGTGAACTTGGGGGTGGGAGCGAAGTTGAGACCTTTCTGCAAAACCGAGACCGCATCATCACTTAACACCATGCCACTCAAATTGATGACAGTCTTGCCCGGAACCTGCAGAGATGGTTTGTCAAGGAGACGTGAGAATTTTGCTGTTTGACGTCCCGTTGCCTTCTTATGGGCGGAATCAGCTGCAACCCAGGTGACACCATCAATCCAATCCCAGGAAAAAGAAGTGAAATTACTAGCCAGTTGCAAATGTAGTTTGAGTAATTCCTGTGAGATAAACTCAAGGCTCCGGCAGGTGAATTGCACTCTCTCACGTATCAATGCGAGGCTGGCTCGTTTCTTGATTCTCTTAGCTGCTGCAGAATCAATGTGATGCATAACCTTAGCAAAATTTGGAACAACATTCTCGGAACGACATCTCTTTAGAAAGGCAAGAGTACTTAGCAAACGACATCTACGGTGGCGCAACTTTTCAAATTTCTTCATGCTGCGGTAAATCTCCACCCCGTAAAGGTGTATGATGTGATTCTCGAGTTTCTCCCGGCGTATTTGATAATCAAAATATCCACGGGTGTACTGCCGGTCTACAGTGTCCAACGGGCACAATATTTCGGCGATCATACATGTCGCCATCATCAGGTGAACTGACGGACTGAGCTCCTGTGAACGTGCCGGCACGGAGATCCGTACACTATGGCTGCTCAGGGGGAACTGGGTTCGGTCGCGGCGGCGGCCGATTTAAATACCCTCCGCCCGCGGTGCGCTCACCCCGCCGTCCGCGCCACGGTCGCGCGGTGGAACAGATTGCGATGGCGTCTGAGATGACGTCGGTGTGATGGCTCTGTCCGCCGTGGTCGTCGCAACTATACATTTGCTCGATTTACTCTTGATTAACCCAATCGCTGGTTCCCAAGCCTCGCTAAGATTATAGCCACAGTCACGGTTTATGAGGTCGTCATTGGTGCGAATTTCGATGGCCTCTCTAACAACGCTGTCCCAGTATCTCGACGTCTGTACCAGAATCCTCGTGCGTTCATACTCCATAGCGTGATTTTCCGACAAACAATGTTCAGCGACCGCCGACTTGCTCGGATACATCAGTCGAGTGTGCCTCTGGTGTTCACGGCATCGATCCTCGACGGTACGCATCGTCTGACCAATATACGACTTTCCACATTGACACGGAATCTGGTACACGCCGGCCTTCCTCAAACCGAGGTCATCTTTGGCGCTCCCCACCAGTGCACGAGTTTTATTCGGAGGGCAAAACACAGTTCCGACCCGGTGTTTCTTCAAAATGCGGGTGATTTTCCCCGAGAGTGCGCCTGTATATGGGATAAACGCAGTGCCTACCTCCTCCATCGTGATTTCATCCATCTCCACAGGTTGTGCTGTAGTGGGTGGGCGGAGAGCACGTTGAATCTGCCACTCTGAGTACCCATTTTTTCGAAATACAGTTCTCAGATGTTCCAATTCCTGGGTTAGACTCTCTGCGTCAGAGATAGTGCGCGCCCTATGTACTAGAGTTTTAAGCACCCCATTCCTCTGTGAAGGGTGGTGGCAGCTGTCTGCGTGCAAATACAGATCAGTGTGCGTTATCTTCCGATACACTCCATGGCCTAGGGTGCCGTCAGGCCTTCTCTTGACCAAGACGTCAAGGAAAGGTAGTTTACCCTCCGTTTCAGTCTCCATAGTGTATTTGATGTTGGGGTGTATGGAGTTTAGATGTGTAAGGAAGTCAAGGAGTTTATCCATACCATGTGACCAGATGACGAACGTGTCGTCCACGTAACGGAAAAAGCAAGTAGGTTTCCATTCGGATGACGACAGGGCTTCCTCCTCGAAGTTCTCCATGTACAAATTCGCTACCACCGGTGAGAGTGGGCTACCCATGGCGACTCCCTCCGTTTGTTCGTAGTATTCTCCATTAAAAAGAAAATACGTGGAAGTCAAGACATGCCTAAAAAGTTCAGTGGTCTTCTCGTCAAACTTCTGACTAATCAATTCTAGTGACTCTCGCAGGGGTACCCTCGTGAACAAGGAACGACGTCAAAACTCACCATGATATCTGACTCACCCAACGTGAAGCTATCAAGGCGTTTAACAAAATCCACAGAATTACGGATGTGATGAGGGCATTTACCCACATAAGGACTTAATATTCCCGTCAGGTATTTGGCCAACAAATATGTAGGTGCCCTGATGTTGCTGACAATGGGGCGTAATGGTACCCCCTCTTTGTGAACCTTCGGGAGTCCATATAGTCTAGGCGGTACCGGACCTTGGGGTAACAATTTCTTAGCGTCACCCTCCGGTAAATCTGCGTCCTTGAGAAGCGACCTCGTCTTGTTGTCCACCTTCTTTGTAGGGTCAACGCTGATCTTCCGGTAGGAATCGTCATTTAGCAGGCTGTGCATCTTATCAGTGTAGTCCTTATGGGAGACAACAAATGTAGCTATGGAGTATGAACGCACGAGGATTCTGGTAGAGACGTCGAGATACTGGGAGAGCGTTGTTAGAGAGGCCATCGAAATTCGCAGCAATGACGACCTCATAATCCGTGACTGTGGCTATAATCTTAGCTAGGCTTGGGAACCAGCGATTGGGTTAATCAAGAGTAAATCGAGCAAATGTATAGTTGCGACGACCACGGCGGACAGAGCCATCACACCGACGTCATCTCAGACGCCATCGCAATCTGTTCCACCGCGCGACCGTGGCGCGGTCGGCGGGGTGAGCGCTCCGCTGGCGGAGGGTATTTAAATCGGCTGCCGCCGCGACCGAACCCAGTTCCCCCTTAACAGCCATAGTGTACGGATCTCCGTGCCGGCACGTTCACAGGAGCTCAGTCCGTCAGTTCACCTGATGATGGCGACATGTATGATCGCCGAAATATTGTGCCCGTTGGACACTGTAGACCGGCAGTACACCCGTGGATATTTTGATTATCAAATACGCCGGGAGAAACTCAAGAAATACAACACAGATAATGTTTACTGAGAGAGGAATTGAAGTTACAAATAATTATTCTCTCATATTTATAATAATGATGAACTCTATTCTCAAGTAATAACTAGCAAATAATTACAATTTCTTAACAGACCTCAGTTTGATATGCGTCCGCAACCTACAAAAGCCATCCAACAAAAGGTAAAAACAAAGGAAGACAAACGCAGATCATAAAAGGAATTTACAATTATCATTGTATGATACACATCGATATGTCCAATTACATCATAGAATATTATATAAGTAATTAATAATTATCATCGTTTTCACTGTTTCTTTCATATGTCGGATAGATAATGTTTATAAATGTTACAGGCATAATTTCCTCTCGTCGCACTGTAGCTAAAAGTTATCTCGTGGATGTTACAAACGGTTAAATATTCTCTTTTCGTCGGTAACGAGCGATGGAAAATCCATGACTCCTATTTACAGAAAATACTCTTTTTCCATTGTGTCTATCACTGTTTATTATTTCAAGATAACCGGTTTCAGGTACTGTCATCCATCTTCAGAACATATTCATAGAGACATAGATAGTCTGTTATACAGAAAAAATGTCAGTTTGAATGTTATAGGTATACAGAATACTTCAGTTGCCCCTACCTATGGGTTTTGCGCATTGAACAATGCCTTCATGAACAGCATGGAAAATTTTCATAATCCCTCGTTCGCTATGTGCGAACTTTTAGTCCTACAGAAAAAATACACTCCTGGAAATGGAAAAAAGAACACATTGACACCGGTGTGTCAGACCCACCATACTTGCTCCGGACACTGCGAGAGGGCTGTACAAGCAATGATCACACGCACGGCACAGCGGACACACCAGGAACCGCGGTGTTGGCCGTCGAATGGCGCTAGCTGCTCAGCATTTGTGCACCGCCGCCGTCAGTGTCAGCCAGTTTGCCGTGGAATACGGAGCTCCATCGCAGTCTTTAACACTGGTAGCATGCCGCGACAGCGTGACGTGAACCGTATGTGCAGTTGACGGACCTTGAGCGAGGGCGTATAGTGGGCATGCGGGAGGCCGGGTGGATGTACCGCCGAATTGCTCAACACGTGGGGCGTGAGGTCTCCACAGTACATCGATGTTGTCGCCAGTGGTCGGCGGAAGGTGCACGTGCCCGTCGACCTGCGACCGGACCGCAGCGACGCACGGATGCACGCCAAGACCGTAGGATCCTACGCAGTGCCGTAGGGGACCGCACCGCCACTTCCCAGCAAATTAGGGACACTGTTGCTCCTGGGGTATCGGCGAGGACCATTCGCAACCGTCTCCATGAAGCTGGGCTACGGTCCCGCACACCGTTAGGCCGTCTTCCGCTCACGCCCCAACATCGTGCAGCCCGCCTCCAGTGGTGTCGCGACAGGCGTGAATGGAGGGACGAATGGAGACGTGTCGTCTTCAGCGATGAGAGTCGCTTCTGCCTTGGTGCCAATGATGGTCGTATGCGTGTTTGGCGCCGTGCAGGTGAGCGCCACAATCAGGACTGCATACGACCGAGGCACACAGGGCCAACACCCGGCATCATGGTGTGGGGAGCGATCTCCTACACTGGCCGTACACCACTGGTGATCGTCGAGGGGACACTGAATAGTGCACGGTACATCCACACCGTCATCGAACCCATCGTTCTACCATTCCTAGACCGGCAAGGGAACTTGCTATTCCAACAGGACAATGCACGTCCGCATGTATCCCGTGCCACCCAACGTGCTCTAGAAGGTGTAAGTCAACTACCCTGGCCAGCAAGATCTCCGGATCTGTCCCCCACTGAGCATGTTTGGGACTGGATGAAGCGTCGTCTCACGCGGTCTGCACGTCCAGCACGAACGCTGGTCCAACTGAGGCGCCAGGTGGAAATGGCATGGCAAGCCGTTCCACAGGACTACATCCAGCATCTCTACGATCGTCTCCATGGGAGAATAGCAGCCTGCATTGCTGCGAAAGGTGGATATACACTGTACTAGTGCCGACATTGTGCATGCTCTGTTGCCTGTGTCTATGTGCCTGTGGTTCTGCCAGTGTGATCATGTGATGTATCTGACCCCAGGAATGTGTCAATAAAGTTTCCCCTTCCTGGGACAATGAATTCACGGTGTTCTTATTTCAATTTCCAGGAGTGTATTTTGTAATATTTTTTGATTGCAGGCTTATTTACATGAATGGTTAGATGTAACAATCTATCAGTTTTCATAAGTAGAATATTGCCATTTGATGGATCACAGCAGTGCTACAATTACTAGAGTGCATTTGTATTCAGTAGGTGACTGTCATTACGTAGAAATCAGCATATTAGTTTCTACTTAAAGATAGATTTAGGGAGCTGTTCATGGCTATGGTTAATAAACCTTTTACTGTTGGGCACATTTGTTACACTCAGTTAGTTTTTATCTTTTTAACAAGACTTTTTCAGTAAGTTAGCCATCCATAGTTACAGGTTGGTAGTCATCTACAGTTATGAGTAGTGGTTCATTTTTAGATAGCCACTTAGATTATCAGGTAGCAGGTCATTTGTTGTTACAGGTACCAATCCATCTATTGCTTACAGGTGGTGATTCATTTTTGTTGCAGGTAGTCAGCCAAATATCAGCAATTAGCTACAGACATCCTATTTTTATAGTTACGGGTGTTTTGCCTTATAGTTAAAAATAACGTTTCTGGTTAAAATTCACTTTTAGCCGTTTAACGTCAGTCAGTCAAAGCTATCGTACTTATTTCATACAATCAGTGTGAATGTCGCTGCTTACAATTTCTTCACGAAGTGTATTTATGACTTTGTATACGTTCTTGAAGTAGTTGTTTCACTGTAACAAAAGTAGGAAACGTTGCCTAAGTTTCTTGCCTTCAATAATTATTTTTGTTCCTTCGTTTTGTTTACTAATTAGGAAATATTTCCTACTTATTCCAGTTTGGTCACGTGGTACTACTCGCGCGTTGTTCGTGCAGGTGTGTTTCTTGTGAGCACACTATTGACATCTCTCCACTAGTCGGCGATGTATTGTAAAACGTACCATATAGCTGGTTTGAATGTTGATAGTTACAACTGTTACATGAATCGTATTTGTGATCTTTCATATGTTTTAGTACTAGTTGTTTCACTGTAATAAAAGTATACAATTGTGCTCACGCTTCCTTTCGTCCATAGTCAGTTTCTGTCGCTCCATATTAGCAACTGATTGAGAATTGTTTCTCTGCTTACTCCAATCACAGCTTCCGGTCCCATGATGCTCGTCGCATTTTGTTTCCGAAACACGCTACTACACCTATTTCGTTGATTGGTCCCTAACCTCCTATCCACATGCGTTAAATTATTTTACGTAGCATTAATATGTAGAATTTTATGTATTAGTTAATATGCTGGTTATGCGTACTTACATTTTCGCCTGTGTTTAATGGCAACTATAGGTGCGTAATTTTTTGTTTCAATACTATGTCTTTCTTTTGCCTCCAGTCTGAGACCAAGCTGTCATCAGCTGATTAGGACCAGTTGTCGCATGAAGTCTGCACTTGTTGTTTTATGTCCTTATACGACATTCGTTTATGTGCTGTCATTTATGACTGCTAAAAATTGGTCGCATTTTTAGTGATCTGTCACAAAAAATAGCCACCGAACGCTACAACCTACTTACCTCAAGAAAAAATGTTACGACAGTTACTTTCCTTGATCATAGGACTGAAGTAAGTCTCAGAGTCGAGGTCAGAATTAGCCGATGGATGACGCAGAAAAATCATACTTTTTTGTCTACATATAAGTAACAATACTGTGTGCTGCGTGAGACAGTACATTACCGAAGTGCACAAAGTGACTTTGTACGCTTCAGTCTCCAATATTGAGTAACCAGTGGCAAGCAACATGTCATATGCTAGTCAGCAATCAAAGAACGTTAATCTAGAGGAAACGGGGATCATATATCAAATCATCGTGAAGGTACATATTGCATGAAAGTATTACGAGACGTGGTGTTCCTGTTCTGCGGTTATAATGAAACCCTCGTCATGATCATTAAACATATATTTTATTTCTTCCTGGCATCTCGCCATTGCACAATGAACAGATCAGCGTTGATAAAAAGTATCGCTTCCAAATTACTCCTACTAAGCATAAGTGCCGCTTCATGAAGAATTACGTTATCATTTCATTCGCACAGTTGTGATTCCTTTCACCTTGGAGGATGGAACTTGATCAAGAACACTAATTAGTGGAATTTTCTTTCCACGTTCATCATTGTTAACCTTGTCACAAAACATTATATATTTTAAGCCTGTAAGTTGTCGACAGAGGAACAGGCTAAGAGACCAGTTTCGAAGAATAAACTGTCCTACAACATTTTCATAAAATTCTGTAGGTTGGTATTGCATCAAATGTTAGTGGTTACGTATCTCGCAGTGACAAAAATCACTTCACATAGTTACTATATCTGACAAATCTTTGTGTGGTTTCTTCGAGAACGAAGCTTGCATGTATTTTCTACTAGAACTTAATAAGATGGATGAAGAAAGTCATCGATGATATTGATATCTCTGTTTTACATACAACATTTAAAATGTAAAAGCGTTACACTTTGTTCTCTAAGATGCGGTAAGATTATCTTTATGGTTGTAAAAACGTAGCTAAAAGTCATTTTAATGAGTGTACAGATGTATAAAGTATTTCATCGGCAGGAAACACTAACATTCTGTAATTGCAAGTAACCGGGTGCTAGATATCTATAGGCACATTCAAATGTTTTTCCGTCGACTCTAAGACAATGCATTTTTTCTTTTGAAGAAAAATATTTACACTTGCGTCCATTTCGAACCTTTCAAAAAATTTGTGGGTCACTTATATTCAGGGTGCACTTTAAATTTGCTATTAACAAACACAAAAGGAACATAAATATTTACATAATTATAGTTCATGAAACTACGTGTAACACGCTGCCAGTGAAAACTGTGTTTATGTACACTTTATCACTACCTAAGCTTTCTTATTCTAGGAAACTTATATGATAATTTACCAGGCATTTCTGGTCGCATTGGTTGTTTCGTTCAACGATGGTCAGATATTTTGCATTAGCAGCTGTTATCGGTTAACAATAAAATTATGTTACAAGCGAAAGTTACTTTGGCATTTGATTTGACATGCCTCCGCTTGTTGTGTTCTGCTCACAAGCAGACGGTCTGGTTCAGGTCTCCCATCGCCTTTCTGGATGCAGCAACGCCAGATGGGCAGCTATGGGGAAGTCCCGGCTCTGGACCATAGGGGAATATTTACGGTTTTAACGAAACGTCAGAGCCCATTTACGATAATTTAAATCAATGATTTCTAGTCTGGGAGTGATTACCACCTCGGGGGTAAATCACATTTTTATAATGACTAAAAAAATTCAGTTACTATTGAGACGACAAATAAATTATTATTTAAGTACACAGTAACTGCAGTCGACACACTCTAGCCTGGCTTAGTTCCAAGTATGAATCGCGCATTCAGCAAAAGTAGTTGCTGCTTGTTTCCTACTGAAGGCACCGCTCCAGACATAGCTTGTGAAACAAGTTATTACCGATAGTGTGTGGAACTCAGTCAGCTCTGGATGGTCCTCTAGGCGTGGCTGTTAATGGAATGGTATTACAAAACTACCGATGAAGGACACAGTTGAGAGTATTTATTGGTAAGCACTATCCTGCTATAAGCATACGTGTTAAAGTGAAACTGTGTACATTCGCCCCAGATTTGTGGGGCCTTTTGATGTGGAGATGCTATTATCCACTATCCAGGACGGCAGCACTAAGCAAAAAATTAGAGCACATACTAGTCAGTTTAAGCTGGCATCTGGTAGCCAGCGTGGAGAAAATTCAACAGTTACTTAGAAGGTGGACCCCTCCATTTCGGTCTGGTTTGAAGTGGGGAGAATTGAGCCGGGGCGCCGCCGACCCAGCTTCAGTGGTTATCTTAGTTCGATGTCTTATGCTAAGTTGAAACACTGAATATTAGAGGGAATCTGGCGCGGATGGTTTGAAAATGCCGAGCTCGGTGACGCAGAGGACAGAGATAAACCGGTGAGTACTTCCTTGCGAAGAGAAGACGTGGAGCCACAGCCAGCAGTATGCCGCGGCCCGTGTGTTGTGTTCTCTGTGCACTGGGGGTCTTACGTGCCTGTGTTGGGTTCGGCCAGGCTAAACGAAGTACGCTGCGTCTTAGTGTCTGCCTGCTGCTTAGCTTAGTTCAGAGTGCGTGGATCGCGCTTTCGGCAATTGCAGTTGCTGTTTGTTTCCTATTGAAGGCTCTACTCCACATGTGGCTCGTGGAACAAGTTATTGCCGACAGTCCGTGGAACGTGGTTAGCTTTGGATGGGCCTCTAGGTGTGTCTACTGTTAACGGAATGGAATTACAAAGCTAGCGACGAAGGACGCGGCCGGCCGTTGTGGCCGAGCAGTTCTAGGCGCTTCAGTCTGGAACCGCGCGACCGCTAGGGTAGGAGGTTCGAATCCTGCCTCGGGCATCGATGTGTGTGATGTACTTAGGTTAGTTAGATTTAAGTAGTTCTAAGTTCTAGGGGACTGATGACCTCAGATGTTAAGTCCCATAGTGCTCAGAGCCATTTTTTGAACGAAGGACGCAGAGTGTATTTATTGGTAAACACTATCTTGCTATAAATATACGTCTTAAAGTATAACTGTGTACCGTTCACCATCCTGGTTACCAGACATAGATTCAGATTCAGTGTTCGCGTAGTAATGCTATGGAAAGATCTTCCCTTAAATTTAGAATGCTAGTTGCTTTCCTTAATTAACCGGTTTAGCTCCTTCTATTGTTAGGCAATAAATACTCTTGGTAACTTAAATTCCTTTCTTGAAATCTGCTAGTTACACGAAGTCCTGAGGGTTTAAAGGATAAAAATATTTCATTCGTATTGCCTCGTTATTGTGCTTGTGTTGCAGGAGCTGTTAGTATCTGCTGAAATTGTATTACTAAAATCGATGTAATGTCAAACTGGAAAACATAGAGTTGGCATGTATAAGAGATGTGAGCCAGGTTCCCAAGCTGGAGTTAACGCCGTTTTGCAAACGGTTTCCCCACTGGAAACAATGCGCCTTATTTATGCTTACTGTGAAAGGAATTGGTCTACTTACCATTTCACTGCTTATTTTTCGAATGATTTAGATATGATGATAAATTATGAATATCTTTGTTTTTTATTTGTTCTAAAGTTTTACTAAAGGATTTTAAAATTTACAATACGTTTGGAAGTTTAACGTTTTACACATCCTGTTTCTCTAAAATAATTGTACAGTTGTATAGTTGAAAGTTATGAATGTTTGCAATTTTTAATTAGTTCTTATTAGTTTACCAAAAAAGCTGGATATTTGTTTCTGAAGCCTTCAGGACAGGGATAAGGAATCGAAGGCAAGCTTCATGAAGGTCAGACTTGGGCACAATCGTTTGGAAGGGGATAGACTAAGCACGAGCACTCTGACAATATTTATTTAACTATTCTTTTATTTTGCACAGGTACACATTGGCTTGGATTCAACGCAATCTAAATAGCTTTGACACCTTTTGGTAATATGCAGAAAAATATTTACCAAATTTGTAGCTGTTATATTAATACAGTCCTTAACAAACTTTAATAAATGAATTCTGTAAAACCAAAATCCTTGACTAAAGTTGAGTAATCCAAAAAATTTAGAAACATCATTACAGCTTAAGAAAAGAATATTATTAAAATTTAAAAACTTTAGCGAATACTATTAAATCTGAAAGTGATCATGGAGCGAATTTAGCTCCTGACTGAATTTCACCCAGACCTCTGGCACTGCCCTTCTCAGGCAAAATTGTTTACACCACTGAGTACAAGAAAAAGGACACGGATAGACAAAACTAATATTGGGGTAGAAAAATACTAACAAGCTTGAAATTGGTCAGTGGAGCGAGTGTAGCTCCTAGCTGAATATTAACCTAGACCTCGAGAACTGCTCCTTTTCTGAAATTGTTTATACAAACAAATGTACCGCTACAGGAAAACACACGGAATTAATGAACCTTAGCCGTTTTAAAATCATACAGCCATATAACTATTAAGAAATCTTAATGTGTGTCACCCTTTTTAAAACACACTATCCCACATAAAGCTAGGCATCGGGCACTGCCCTAAGAAAAATAGCCAAAGCATGTAGAAAGCACCAGATATGTTCAGCTGCTATCGATTACGTTAAACAGGTAATTCACAGGCAAGTAATTAATGAATTTTAACTAGTGTCGTCCAGCGGGAACTCGCCAGCTTCCAAACAAATTTTGCAAACTGTGTGTTAAACACAGCGGCAGGAAACCCAAGGACGTCAGGGTACGTTTTAGAGAATAAGCTTAACCAAAGCATCACTGAGTACATACATACATAAGTTGATTGGGAACTTTCCTGGAACTGGAAAATAGCTTAAAGAGCCCTTAAGGCAAGTTTCTTCAGAACCGACGGGCTATACGGCCCTTGTGGTACGTACGACTGCAGGATTTAACCTTCGCATTTTCTCTCACGCCCTTACATTATGCCCACGCTTAATGCCAACGAGTTTTTACACGCTTCTCACTCTTCTGCAACAGAGGAAAAGTACAGTTAAAGGCTGTACAACTGTGATGTTCCCTGACGGCACTTCCTCACTATGACTTTAGGCCCACAGATAATTGGTTCTAATGCTTCCACTATGCGCGCAGGGCACTCGCGCTCCCTTTTTAAAAGAAGCCACACTAGCGAGGACAAGCAATCCTACAGAATCACAAAGAGTCCCAAATAAATACAATCTGACAGTGAAGAATCAAAGAAACCAAACAGACGGGACGAATAGGCTCACCGAAGCCAGAACCAAGTCCAGTGCACAAGTCCATGGGTGCAGCCTGTCAATTCACACCCGAGCAGATACGAGCAATGCAGCGACTTGCCCACACATTAGCGACTCGACACGCCGTTGACCTGTCCCAGAGCCGGCCGCGGTGGTCTCGCGGTTCTAGGCGCGCAGTCCGGAACCGTGCGACTGCTACGGTCGCAGGTTCGAATCCTGCCTCGGGCATGGATGTGTGTGATGTCCTTAGGTTAGTTAGGTTTAAGTAGTTCTCAGATGTAGGGGACTGATGACCACAGCAGTTGAGTCCCATAGTGCTCAGAGCCATTTGAACCATTTTTGAACCTGTCCCAGAACTGCTGGCTGATTGAGAACACGGCTTCAGCGATCCACCACGTGACCTCAGTGACGTCAAAATGGTTGCTGCCGGACTTAGGATCTCCGCCCTTTGTGTCCTGCGATCACCACTGCCTTGATTCGCTTTAAGAAGTTTTACTCAGGTGTGCACGAGCATACCAATGATGCGCGCTGGCAAGTATCGATAGGGTCGTATCAGTTTCAAAGCAAGGTTTACTTAAATTCAAATTTAAACTCTCAGATTTGGTAATGAAAGTAAACGAACGCATTGCTCAAAGTTCAAGAGATTTCAGCAAGTTGTAATTTTGATATTACCACCATCTTTTATTTAGTATCATAAATAAGTTGTTTTAAAATAGTAGGTTAACATTTCTTGTACCAACACCGCAACTACTCGGCTGCGTCTTTCATCAAAAATAATTAATATTTCTCTGCTTAAAACTTTGTTTGAACGTACGTTTTAAAAATTACGGGACCAGATTCTTAGCTAAGGTTAGGTTAGGTTAGTGGTATTTAACGTCCCGTCGACAACGAGGTCATTAGAGACGGAGCGCAAGCTCAGGTTAGGGAGGGATGGCGAAGGAAATCGGCCGTGCCCTTTCAAAGGAACCATCCCGGCATTTGCCTGAAATGATTTAGGGAAATCACGGAAAACCTAAATCAGGATGGCCGGAGACGGGATTGAACCGTCGTCCTCCCGAATGCGAGTCCAGTGTGCTAACCACTGCGCCACCTCGCTCGGTCTCTTAGCTAAGACCATGGTTTTATGCAGTGGGGATGGTTCTACTTTCGCTTGTGAGTAAGAGAGGCCAGTACTTGTGTATACTGCCGTGTTTTTGAGTTCTTGTGCCCCGCGGGGTACCCACGCGGTCTGAGGTGTCGGGGTTCGAGTCCTTCCTCGGGCATAAGTGTGTGTGTTGTCCTTAGCGTAAGTTAGTTTAAGTTAGATCAAGTAGTGTGTAAGCGCAGTGACCGATGACCTCAGCAGTTTGGCTGTAATTTTTTGAATTGTTGCAGATACTGTTATTATGGAAGCGGTCTTGGGCAGAAGGAGAGGACTGAGATCTCTTATCTTTCCAAAGCACTGTGTTAGAAAACGAGTTTGCCATACGGGAGGTTCCAGCTGAAGGTAGTGTTGTCGATTTAAATTTGCGCTTATGTGGGCTCTTGGACTGCAGCTGATGTAAACGTGGCGACGCTTGGTGAGGTAGGTGAAGCCTGCGTTGTTTGACAGTTGCTTGTACGGTGTGCAGTTTAACATCGAATTATTGCAAGGCAGTTTTATTACCCAAGTTCAAGCTTATCAGATTTAGTCTCGATTGGCGCGTAAAGCGAATTGCTTCAGGATTTAAGAACCACTTATAAAGCCTCAGAGCAAATTTGACGATTGAAAGAATTAAAAGAAAAGTTTGTTCAGTTACACGTGCATGCTAGTGTCCTCAACAGGGAAGGTCAGTCAGGTGAGAAGGGGATTTGCTTCCCGAGTAACCTACTCATGAGGAGGGAGTTGAATACTCAAAAGAAAATATGAGAATAGCGAGAATATGTTTCAGTTAATCTAGAAACCCATTACGGTCAGCGGTGCAGAATAATCAGAGTTGGTATGTAGACGGGAATCAGCAAGTAATAGATATTTTAAGCCTATCTGTGCGGTTTGAGGAGCAGGCAAAGGTTGTGCAAGTAGAAGATTCTGTTGTTTTCCAAGTAGTGAATCCTCTAGTACAGAGCAGGTTACGGCAGATTGTTTGTGAAACCATTAGGAATGGTGATTCCACGTCGGTATTTCGGAAGTCACTATTAGGTCATTTGTGTAGCAGGCTGCTTCATGATTTAGTTACGCAGCACTGTTATCGGATGCGGATGGGAAATGAATTATTTGGGCTTTACATTGAAAATGTGCCTGCAGCAGTGTCAGCCCTTTGCATAGAGTTATCGGAAGCAGACATAATTACAAATATTTTGGAAGAATTACGGTCCGAGGACCAGTCGAATCTGCTATTAGTTGAAAAACCGAGAAGTTTTACGAATTTAGTTAAGATGGTTGTTCAAATACAAAATTTTCAATTTTGTGAAAGATAGTGTGTAACTAGCTTGAGTAATCTTGAAATACCCGTGGTGGGAGAATGTCCACCACAGAGAATGGTTACTCAAAAGACATACGGTAAAAGGTTGTGTTACGGGTGTCACGAAGAGCGCCATTTAATGCGTGACTGTGTGGCGGCCCGGAAAATTAGGAAAACGAGCCGACGCCAAACGATATACCGTAATATTAGAAGCCTGAGTGGCATGATCAGGAGTCATAGGAAGATTAAGGCAGCGTGTAAAGTGTTTGTTTGCCGCTTATCTGTGTGTGTCTCTTAGCCATGAACTAGTATCTGCTACAACGGATTCTGGTAGTAACGTCTCCTTACTCGATTTCAAGTTATACGTTAAGTTTGTGAATATTTGGAAACTATCTCGGTAGAGCGAGGCCCACACCTTGTGCCTTTTAGTCAGTGAACAAAGTTGAACAATGATGAGGAAGGCTGAAATTAACTTAAGAGATTCAAGGGTTGGTAAGGCCTGTTGAATTTATTTTTTTGATGTCTTTGTCGACGTCTGTTTTATTGGGTTATGATTTTTTGTTAAAAACTCTATGGGTTTTAGACTCCACTAGGAAAGCTTTATGTTCCAGTTTTTGCCTAATAAGAAGTTTTCCTTGTATATGCATGGTGGACTTGAACGGGTTTAGTATGTCAGTTTACATTAGATAGATTTTAACGTAGATCATTTGGAATAAAGCAAGCATGTAATCTGTTGAAGATGCTTCAAGGGTTTCCCAGTGTTTTGACCAATAAACTCTGAGTGAGTAATAAAATTAAATATAAAATCTTGTTACCTGATCACGCTCCAGTTCGGTTGTCACCACATAAGCTTTCACCGCCAAAGATGAAATAGTCAAAGAAAATTATTGATCAATAGTTAAGGGACGGAGTAAACAGGCCTTTTGTGTCACCTTACGCGTCTCCAGTGTTTCTATTAAAAGAAAAAAATCACCAGAGGGGAAGGATTGAGACTGGTAGTAGGTTACAGGCTTCTTAATCAGAAGATTGTGTCAGGGTCTGTCGCCTCCCCTCACTCTCATAACTGCTTTACATTGTTCGCAGGCGCTCAGTATTTTAAGGTGTTAGATTTGAACTAGACTTACCCCATTAGCCGAGGAGTTGAAAGCATTACACTTTCTACAACGAATTGCAGCTTGCATGAATATACTTGAGTACCTCTTGATTTGGAGACTGGAGCCACAGTTTTGTCTAGATTATTAGATTCCGTGTTAGAGGATCTGAAGTACAAATTTGTCCACAATTACCCGGATGATGTGGTAATATACAGAAAATCTTCTGCAGAACATTTGAGCCATGTATGGCAAGTTTTGTGTAGATTACGGGAAACAGGATTAACTGTAAAATCCTCCAAAGGAAAGTTTCCTATCTAGACATATACTTTTGTTCTGGAGAAGTTAAGTTGCATCAGGAAAGAACTCGGAGTATTCATCAGTTTACATCTCCTCGTGATGAAAAAAGGAGCTGCACATTTCATCGGGGTGGTCAATTAGCACAATCAGCTGCGCCACTGAACCAACCGAGGCCAAAAGGAGAAAGTTTCGGGTGGACTGAAACTCACCAAGCAGCATTTAAAAGTTTAAAGCAGGCCTTGGCATGTGCACAGTTACGGCTACCACCGACTTTGAATGCAAATTTTTGTTCTACACGGATTCCTCTAATTGTGGTCTGTCCGCACTATCATTACAGGAAAACGAAGGTGTAATTAAACTGTACTAGGGTTTCACTAAAAACATACAGAAGTAAAATTTAAGTGTGAAAACTGCGTGAGGAGGAACGCCTGACGGCATTAGAGAAAAATGCGCAGCGAATATCAAACTAGTTTGGTTAGATGTGGAGGACGGCATAATATGTGCCACAAGCCAGGTAAAAGAGGGAGACAGGCGGTGAAGGGGGGAACCAGAGCGCGCCAGACAGAATGTTCTTGTGGCCACAGACTCCGGCCCTCGTCTCCTCTGTGGAGGTTTGGCCGCACCGTACTTTGCAGTTCGCACACGGCGGCCGCCTCTGGAACGTCAGCAGCAGAGTGTTTGTGTAGCTCTCCACATCACCGCCAGCAGACGGGCCTTCGCAGTCAGTCGAGTCTGCATATCATCTGCCTCGCACTCTGCATGCTGCACGTGCTTCAGGCAAGAAGTGCTTCTGGCGTCTGAGGGGCTCTCACCGCTGTAGTGATGGTCCGCATTTCTTACCATGTAACGAACGTTGATTTGCATACGACCGAATTTCGACACGTTTTGTGTAGTCGATCAGCATTGATAATCAGCTGACTACTACGATGCTTCCTCGTCTATTAGTTCCTGTGTACCGGCAGACTTCGTGGGAACTACGTAGATTTGTGCTCTACGAAAAGTACGGGTCAGTAGTTTTGGTACAATACATAAATGACGTAGTAAATGGTAGGGTTTGGGTTACTGCTGGTATGGAAAGAAACATAAATGAATATGTAGGAGAGAAACTGGAAGAAATTACGAAGTAAACCCGACAACTTCCCTTCCTTTGTTTGCTTTTCACATAATCACAACCGCAAATTATCCCGTGTTTGCCCGTTGTATTATTTAGATCCTCAAAAATACAAATCGCATTTTATAAGTAATAAAAATTATTTGAAGGTATAACTTCTGCGCAATTATATGACGAAAGCTATTACTTCTGATGCACCTACAGTTTACATGCAAAAAAATAAAAAAGAATCTGTACAATTATTGTTGTTATTTTGTGCACAGTAGAACATTCTGCATCATGATTAAAGGCAAGAGTTTCCTGTTATTAATGGTAAATGTTGTTAATGAATAATAGAAACGTTTTAAATAAGCTCGCGGAAGCAACGTTTGATATGTTTTTGTTTTTTTTAAATTTTTCCTTTCTTTGTTGAAGAAATTGCGTTTTATAACGCTGTATTGTTTTTTTTAATGTTTTTCCTATGACATCCGTATGTTCTACTTCCAAATCAACAATTTTCAAATAAAACCTACATCAAACATTGACAAATTCAATTCTGCTATAAATACTCTTTATTCTATGTAGAGCAATGGTGTCCCACCCAATTACTAGACGGTTGGTAACACATTGATTGCATACAACAAAGCGATCGAAGTGAAGTAGCGGCAGATGGTTACGCAACACGCATACCGTATACAAAAAGGGGATATGGCCTTAACTGATCAAGGCTACTATGAAAAATACCGTTGTCCACACTTACTTTAGATAGTCTTCACAAGCCTACGGTCATTTCACAATTCTAGATCTAAGTGTTTGTTCAGTTCATGAAAATTCCATTCACATTGTGTCATTACATCATTACATTGTCTCTAGAATGATAAAGCGAGGACTTAGAAGTAATTTAATTTTCCATGAAATATTTCCTCGGATGTTTTTCTTTCTTTTTTTTTTGCGTGTGAATTTTTGTATTTATCGTACGTACACATTTATACATACTGAAAATGTTTGTGTTTCGAAGGGCACTATTGTTTTGTAGAAGTCTGTCAAATGATTAACTAAATATTACTGAGCCGTCTCAGGGAAGTAGAGCAGGGGAGAGCGTTGTACCTGGAAGATAGTGTAGTCAGGGAAACATGATGTTTCGTCAAATGACCGATTATAGAATGAAATAAAGGAAAGTGCATTTGAGACAGCCAATAAGAAGCTTGCGACTTTTTCTACTCTTTTTGTGAGACCTGAGATTGTTTTGTGTAGTGTATGTAAACATAGCGATTCCTATATAATTAACTGATATACAATACTTAGAAGCTGTTTTGAGGAAATTGTTAATTCTTTATTTTGAGAGTAAAAATCCATATATTTTAAAACTAGTCACAGAACATGTGAACAGTTCAGTCGTGCACCTTCTGTACCTTGAAAATTAAGAATGATTCTCATAGAAATAATTCACATTAAAAGGGCGCATACACATTTCAAAGTCAGGTTATGCCTTCAATGCGTACTAGAAAGTCGTACAAATCATGTAGAATATCTAGCAAATTTATCAAGTAGCATGCGAAATCCAGTGCTGGAGAGGTATGAAAAGATATTCTGAGTCAATCAGAACCACATCGGGTAAAGGGGCGCAACCAAGAAACCTAGTTTCAAAACTTCTCTCTACACTCACATTTTGGGCACCTGATGCCGTAGAATACCAGCATTATTATGCAGTCGGACTACACGCTGCTTTTCCCATATAATAACGCTGGTATTTGTGGTATCAGATGTCCGCAGTGTGAGTGTAGATATATCGGACAGAGGGGGAGAACGTTTCAAACTACGTTTAGAGAACACGATGCTATTCGTAATCCTAAGTCAGCTTTAGCGCTGAATTTGGCACGCAAAATGCACAGCTTGCGTAACCTTAAAGATGACTTGGAAATCGTGCACATACAATCAAAATGCCCGACACTTGACATTTCGGATGCTTTAGAAATCATGAAGTGCAAGTTGCAACATCCGGAGAGTAACCTCAATGAGCAAACCGAACTTAAACGTAAAGGGAGGCTCTAATACTATTTGCGCTGTCTACAGCAGCTTCCACTGCCGTACGTTGTTGTATTTGATCATACTCGCGTAAGTTGTATCTATAACGTCTCGTCCACTGTTCTTGGAGGTTGCGAGTCATGTCAACCGTGTGGTGTTGCACAATGTTTTCAAAACTAGGTTCAATTTTTTCCGAGTTATATGTTGTTCCTTAACTTAGTACCTAACGTGTAACTCTGCATACTAGTCACGCTGCCTTCTCCGTTACTGAAGATATTATGCGCCGTTACTTAACTTAGTACCTAACGTGTAACTCTGCAGCTATATATATATATATATATATATATATATATATATATATATATATATATATATATATATATACTAGTCACGCTGCCTTCTCCGTTACTGAAGATATTATGCGCCGTTATCATGTAGGTTGCCGTATACGTTGTGTTGCACTATCTCACGAGTAATATGACGTACCATGTATATTGACATATCTTCCAGTACTACGTTTAATTTGTGGTATGTTGGTTCGGTCATTTTATATTGTATACTATGATTTTATTAATTTTATGTTTTGCTCTATGGTTTTCTTAATTTTATTTCTTGACAGTTCACTGTACCTTTTCGTTATTTTTATTTTTTGAAAATTCCATTATACACTGCATGTCTTGCTTTTATTGTTTTTTCTTGTTTGGTCCGTCTCAGTTAATGGCATGCATCAGTGACGTGATTTTATCACTGTTATTAGCGAGTTGGTTTTTGGGGGAAATGTGGGGGTGCGGCAGTGTTGTTAGCTATAATTTCTTCGGTGGCACCTGGCGTCCTCGGTAGAAGTTCCAGTGGCAGCCATTCTCTGACGTATTTGTACACAGAAGAGTAGAACTGCGGTTCGTGCGGCAATCTGTTGACCTGTCGTGAAGGACTTCCGCAATGTGCGGCGGGATGCGTAACTATTTGGGAAGCTGCTTTTGAGGTTCATAAATTGGCATTCTACGGGTTTTATACCTTTATTTTAATTTCTTAAG
This sequence comes from Schistocerca nitens, assembly GCF_023898315.1. NCBI lineage: Eukaryota > Metazoa > Arthropoda > Insecta > Orthoptera > Acrididae > Schistocerca > Schistocerca nitens. The sequence goes on from NC_064618.1 coordinate 620,607,048, forward strand.
CCAGTGACAGGTGTCTAGTCGTTCGAAGTTTCTGCACAGGTTACATCAGGCTGGCAGTGTGTGATTTTCTGATATTACATGAAAGTTTTTTCGGTTTGGCCCTGTTTACCCGGTGTGGTACTGGTTGACTCAGAGAATAATTTCATGCCTCACCCGCGTGGGATCTCGCGTGCTACTTGAAATATTTGCTGGCTTTTTTGAGTGAGTAGTACAGCTTTCTCATACGCAATGAAGGTGTAGCCTGATGTTCACGTTTGTAGGTGCCCTTTTAAGGTCAATTAGTTTTATGAAAAATCCCTCTTAGTTTTTCTTTCGTTGTAGCGCCTGAGGATGGGATTCACATCCTGAATACCAGCTCGTGTGTACGATTTTATCCAAATAATCGATTTGTCAAGTACAACCGGAGTGGATTTATTCATCACGGAAAAATTAGCAACAGTTGGGGACACCCCGCAAGGAGTACATTTCAATATCATTCCTCTAACTGCGATGAAGTTAGTAGTCCATGTTTGACGTCCATAAAAGACTACAGATAAATAACTAGAGGAAGTCCCTAAAGTTTTAATTTGTATTAATTATTAATAAATTAATAATTTTCAGAAATGCTTTTCTTGCTATAGACAGTCAGCATTTTACTCCATTTATACCCCCCCCCCCTCAATGAACCATGGACCTTACCGCTGGTGGGGAGGCTTCCGTGCCTCACCGATACAGATGACCGTACCGTAGATGCACCCACAACGTATGGTTCCTGAAGAGGGGCAGCAGCCTTTTCAGTAGTTGCACGGACAACAGTCTGGATGATTGACTGATCTGGCCTTGTAACACTAACCAAAGCGCTTTGCTGTGCTGGTACTGCGAACGGCTGAAAGCAAGGGGAAAGTCCAGCCATGATTTTTCCCGAGGGCATCCAGCTTTACTGTATGGTTAAATGATGTCGGCGTCCCCTTGGGTAAAATATTCCGGAGGTAAAATAGTCCCCCATTCGGATCTCCGGACGGGGACTACTCAAGAGGACGTCGTTATCAGGAGAAAGAAAACTGGCGTTCTACGGATCGGAGCGTGGAATGTCAGATCCCTTAATCGGGCAGGAAGGTTAGAAAATGTAAAAAGGGAAATCGGTAGGTTAAAGTTAGATATAGTGGGAATTAGTGAAGTTCGGTGGCAGGAGGAACAAAACTTTTGGTCAGGTGAATACAGGGTTATAAATACAAAATCAAATAGGGGTAATGCAGGAGTAGGTTTAATAATGAATAAAAAAGTAGGAGTGCGGGTTAGCTACTACAAACAGCATAGTGAACGCATTATTGTGGCCAAGATAGACACGAAGCCCACGCCTACTACACTAGTAAAAGTTTATATGCCAACTAGCGCTGCAGATGATGAAGAAATTGATGAAATGTATGATGAGATAAAGGAAATTATTCAGGTAGTGGAGGGAGACGAAAATTTAATTGTCATGGGTGACTGGAAATCGAGAGAAGGAAAAGGGAGAGAAGGAAACATAGTAGGTGAATACGGATTGGGGGTAAGAAATGAAAGAGGAAGCCGTCTGGTAGAATTTTGCACAGAGCATAACTTAATCACAACTAACACTTGGTTCGAGAATCATAAAAGAAGGTTGTATACTCTGAAGAATCTTGGAGATACTACAAGGTATCAGCTTATATAATGGTAACACAGAGACTTAGGAACCAGGTTTTAAATTGTAAGACATTTCCAGGGGCAGATGTGGACTCTGACCACCACCTATTGGTTATGAACTGTAGATTAAAACTGAAGAAACTGCAAAAAGGTGGGAATTCAAGGAGATGGGACCTGGATAAACTGAAAGAACCAGAGGTTGTACATAGTGTCAGGGAGAGCATTAGGGAACAATTGACAGGAATGGGGGAAAGAAATACAGTATAAGAAGAATGGGTAGCTCTGAGAATGAAGTAGTGAAGGCAGCAGAGCATCAAGTAGGTAAAAAGACGAGGGCTAGTAGAAATCCTTGGGTAACAGAAGAAATATTGAATGTAATTGATGAAAGTAGAAAATATAAAAACGTAGTAAATGAAGCAGGCAAAAAAGAATAGAAACGTCTCAAAAATGAGGTCGACAGGACGTGCAAAATGGGTAAGTAAGGATGGCTAGAGGACAAATGTAAGGATGTAGAGGCTTATCTCACTAGGGGTAAGATAGGTACTGCCTACAGGAAAATTAAAGAGACCTTTGGAGAAAAGAGAACCACTTGTATGAATATCAAGAGCTCAGATGGCAACCCAGTTCTAAGCAAAGAAGGGAAGGCAGAGAGGTGGAAGGAGTATACAGAGGGTTTATACAAGTGCGAAGTACTTGAGGACAATATTATGCAAATGGAAGAGGATGTAGATGAAGATGAAATGGGAGATACGATACTGCGTGAAGAGTTTGACAGAGTACTGAAAGATCTGAGTCGAAACAAGGCCCCAGGAGTAGACAACATTCCATTGGAACTACTGACGGCCTTGGGAGAGCCAGTCCTGACAAAACTTTACCATCTGGTGAGCAAGACGTATGAGACAGGCGAAATACCCTCAGATTCCAAGAAGAATATAATGATTCCAATCCCAAAGAAAGCAGGTGTCGATGTGAAAATTACCGAACTACAAGTTTAATAGGTCACAGCTGCAAAACACTAACGCGAATTCTTTACAGACGAATGGAGAAAGTGGTAGAAGCCGACCTCGGGGATGATCAAATTGGATTCCGTAGAAATGCTGGAATACGTGAGACAATACTGACCCTACGACTTATCTTAGCATCTAGCATTTGTAGACTTAGAGAAAACTTTTGAAAATGTTGACTGGAATACTCTCTTTCAAATTCTGAAGGTGGCAGGGGTAAAATACAGGGAGCGAAAGGCTATTTACAGTTTTTACAGACACCAGATGCCAGTTATAAGAGTCGAGGGGCATGAATGTGAAGCTGCGGTTGGGAAGGGAGTGAGACAGGTTTGTAGCCTCTCCCCGATGTTATTCAATCTGTATGTTGAGCAAGCAGTAAAGGAAACAAAAGAAAAATCCGGAGTAGGTATTAAAATCCATGGAGAAGAAATAAAATCTTTGAGGTTCGCCGATGACATTGTAATTCTGTCAGAGACAGCAAAGGACTTGGACGAGCAGTTGAACGGAATGGACAGTGTCTTGAAAGTAGGATATAAGATGAACATCAACAAAAGCAAAACGAGGATAATGGAATATAGTCGAATTAAGTCGGGTGATGCTGAGGGAATTAGATTGGGAAATGAGGCACTTAAAGTAGTAAAGGAGTTTTGCTATTTGGGAAGCAAAATAACTGATGACGGGGGAAGTAGAGAGGATATAAAATGTAGACTGGCAATGGCGAGGAAAGCGTTTCTGAAGATGAGAAATTTGTTAACATCGAGTATTAGATCTAAGTGTCAGGAAGTCGTTTCTGAAAGTATTTGTATGGAGTGTAGCCATGTATGGAAGTGAAACATGGACGATAAATAGTTTGGACAAGAAGAGAATAGAATCTTTTGAAATGTGGTGCTACAGAAGAATGCTGAAGATTAGATGGGTAGATCACATAACTAATGAGGAGGTATTGAATAGAATTGGGGAGAAGAGGAGTTTGTGGCACAACTTGACAAGAAGAAGTGATCGGTTGGTAGGATATGTTCTGAGGCATCAAGGGATCACACATTTAGCATTGGAGGGCAGCGTGGAGGGTAAAAATCGTAGAGGGAGACCAAGAGATGAATACACTAAGCAGATTCAGAAGGATGTAGATTGCAGTAAGTACTGGGCGATGAAGAAGCTTGCACAGGAGAGCTTCATCAAACCAGTCTCAGGACTGAAGGGCACAACTACAACACAATATTTCCGCCATCATAAGTTATTCTGCTGCGCAAATAGTAGCATTCATCCTTATGCGTTTCATTTCCATATGTAATTCCTTCAACATCATATGATGTAATTCGGATACATTCTATTATCTTCTTTGATATTAATCTTATAGCTTCTGTTACAAAACAAACTGTTTGTCAGTTGTGTGTGCGGTGTTACTCCGCTGATGGTGTGTTGGACGAGCAACCATTTACCAGGAAAGATTAACATTTTAGTCGTTTCGTTTCAGGATGTGTCCTGTGGCCTTGTAGGCACAGGGTCCTTTATGGACCATGATAACTTGTTCCCGCATGTAAAGCGTGAATGGCGTCCTATGGTATTGCCATCCATGCCGCATGCACCTGGTTCCAAAGTTCTTCTGTGCTGGTTGGCATTAGGTAAAAGCGTTGCACCTGTCAATTCACTATGACTGACACACTGGTGACAAGTCTGGTAATCTGACGTGGGAGGGGAAATGTCTGATATCCTGTGAGACCGAGAAGGCACGTGTTTGTGTAACAACATGTAGGCGTGCATTGTCTTGCAGAAAAAGGCGTCTGAGGTGTTTTGCAAAAAGGATATGGCTACTGGTCGCAGGATGTCATTCGCATAGGTCACACTCGTCACAGAATCCTGGAGACGCACCAACCATGATTTGTGGTTGTACCCAATACCATAACCGGCCGCTTTGGCGAACAGCTCTAGGCGGTTCATTCCAGAACGGAGCTGCTGCTACTGTCTCGTGTTCGAATCCTGCCTCCGTCATGGATGTGTGTGATGTCCTTCGGTTAGTTAGGTTTAAGTAGTTCTAAGTTCTAGGGGACTGATGACCTGAGTAGTTAAGTCCCATAGTGCTTATAGCCATTTGAACCATTTGAACCAAATCCCCCCCCCCCCCCCCCCACAACATAAGGCCTTCAGTTGGCACTGTCTGTCTTGTACGAATGTAGTCACTGTGACGCCGCTCCCCTTGTCTACGGCGAACCAAAATGCGGCCATAATTTTCAAACAAACAAACACTGGGTTCGTCCGAAAACACTACCTGATGCCATTTCTGTCACCAGTGACGTTGTTCCGTACACAGTTGCGTCTAGCATGTTTCTGCACATTCGTCAAAAGTAGGCGGAGAGCTGGATCTCGCGCACGTACCCATGCCGTTAATAAACCGCGACGGGCTGTCACCGCTGATAGTGTACGATGTGGTACGCTGTTCCACTGTTGCCCTAGAGCCGAGGAGGAAGCAGATCTGTCCTGCAACGCCATTCGGATGAGGTGTCGATCTTCTGGGAGGGTGGTCTGAGTGATGCGACCCGTCCCATATCGTCGTGATCTACAGCCTTCTTTGAACCATTCTACACACACTCGATGCTTTGCCGAAACACTTCGCCCCAAGCGAGCAGCAATTGCCTGGATTGGTGCATCACATCCTCTCTTTCAAACTCACTGACTTGACGGTACGGTTTGCGAGGCATCCTGCACGGCTGCTCTGACCGCACTGGTCCATGCCTTCGGTTTACAGTGACAACGAGAGACGCAGGCAAGTTTTACCGGCAGGTGGCGTTGCGCTGCGATATCGATGTTTACCTTGAACTAGCTGGCCGATATGGTTCAAATGCTAATCATTTCTGCTTAACATACTTACGAACATGTGCTGTGAATGTGAATGTCCTATGTACACGGTGTTACAAAAAGGTACTGCCAAACTTTCAGGAAACATTCCTCACACACAAATAAAGAAAAAATGTTATGTGGACCTGTGTCCGGAAACGCTTAATTTCCATGTTAGAGCTCATTTTAGTTTCGTCAGTATGTATTGTACAACGTGATCAAATTGTAAATTTTCACAATCTACATGTGTGGGCTGACGAGAATCCGCACGCAATTGTGCAATCACGTCATCAACACAGATTTCCTGTGAACATTTGGGCAGGCATTGTCGGTGATGTCTTGAGTGGGCCCCATGTTCTTCCACCTAAGCCCGAACACCTGTGGAGTTCCGATCATTCTACTTTTCATTACTGTAGTGAAAGAGATCCAGAGAAACGTACCATCGTGCGTGATAAAATGGTGTTCGCTGGTGACGTATGCCTGTGGAGCGACTCTAAGCAATAGCTTCAAGATCAAATGAAGAAATATGTGACCTGATCTGCAGCCAGGAGAAAAGTGAGGCGACGGGCATAAACGATACGGGCAACCAATTGTATATGTTGAAGTATAGGACAAACAGGCGCGGATGGTCCATCATCCCAATATCTTGATAGTGTTGTCTTCGACACTGGTTCAATAGGCGTAGAAATCACTCACAGAATACAAGCAGGTGAAATGGAAGTGATCGTATGGTGTCAGTGCCACGGAGTTCCCAGGCGGGAAATTCGGCCGCCGAGTGCAAGTCTTATTGAGTGCGGCGCCACATTGGGCGACTTTCGTGTCGGCAAAGGGGATGAAATGATGTTGACAGCACAACATTCAGCCCCTGAGGGGAGAAAATCTCCTACCCCAGCTGGGAATCGAAACGTGGCCCCGAGCGTGGCATTCCAACGCGCTGACCGTTCAGTTATTGGGGCGGACACAAGCAGGTAATAACTTACAAAAAATAGTCAAAGACCTAATATGGGACAAAGAAGTGGTAATCTATGAAACCATGACCTTTTTGACATATGATTGTGAAACACGGACTGTGAGAAGTAAAAACAGGAGCATAGTTCAAGCAGCTGAGGTTTGTTCGTAGCTTTGCAGTAAAGATACAGAGGGACAGAATCCGGAATGCGGAAATCCGAAAACAGTCCGAAGTTGTAAGGCTACAACACAAAATAATCTCGCAGCGTCTGAGAAGTTTAGAATTAGTCATTAACATAACAGACAGTTGGAAAAAGGTGTAGCACAAACTTGAAATTATAGTAAAACGTGCATGTGTAACAAAACATTAGACAGTAAATGCTGCAGGGAAAAATATAAAAACGCAACGAACTTTTGTTGAGTTTCGTGCACTAGTTTGAGGTGTGAAATGACTGATCAATCAAATATTGCCATGACGTCTTGTGACTCGTTTCTGCTGCCTTGTTTCAGTTTACTGGTTTTACTGTATTTTTCGAAATATTTGAAAGAAGGGTGGTTGCAATTATTGATGCAGCTTTCTAGGTTTGTGATTACATTTGAAAATGACGACACAATGCGTCGAAACTTGTTATGTATCCTTTCAAAAACATCATTGTTTCAATGACTGTGGCTTGACGACCGTTTGTTGTGTCAAATAAACATTTTAATTAAATCGTTCTCATAATTTAGAATTAGTCATTAGCATAAGACGTAGTTAGGAAAAGGTGTAGCACAAACTTGAAATTATAGTAAAACGTACATGTGTAACAAAACATTAGGCAGTAAATACTGTTGGGAAACTATATAAAAATGCAGTGAATATTCGTTGAGTTTGGTGGACTAGTTTACAGTAAATTTTTCCGGTCTGATTACACTCCAAGAAGTTCACCTGGCACGCACAGTAACCTTACAGGTTCTAAAATGCTATTTATTAAGTATCTGTCAAACTTTCTGGCAGATTAAGACTGTGTGTCGTACTGGGAATCGAACCTGGGACCTTTGTCTTTCACGGGAAAGTAATTTACCAGCTGATCTATCCCAGCATGACTCCCAACCTTACTTTCAACCCTTACTTTCCTCAGTACCTGTCTCCAAGCTTCCAAACTTCTCAGAAGTTCTCCTACATACCTTGAAGTTTTAGCGCTCCTACACAGCTCAGTCGGTACAGCACTCACCTGCGGGAGACAAAAGCCCCCTAATCTATTTCTGGTCCGACACACGGTTTCAATCTTCCAGGAAGATTCAAATCAGCACATATTAGACTGCAGAGTAAAAGTTTCTTCTCGAGTATAGAGAATCACTACAAAGATTTTGTCCTTTATTTGGGTCCTTTAGAAAATGGGTTTGAAAACTGGAAATTATTTTCCTATGAACCACATAAATATGTAAAGAAATAAGTGATTACCTTTTGTATCCGCCTCACCATAATGATTGTGCCATAGAGATGTTCCAAAACGAGCCATTTCACTTCACATTGTGATGTAAATGGCGTGTTACATAAAAATAATTCAGATTCTTCCACAGTTACGAGAACTGCTGACGCTGAAGAAGTCATGTCTTGTTTGGACAATCAGTAAGATAGATCATATAACCGAATGACTCAAAGGTTTGTGCAAATATTATAGGCCGGCACAACATCGTTTTAATACGCAGCTGTAGTCGAAGACCAAACTCTGGGTCAATTGTCAGCAAACAGTCAACAATAACTCATTATCTACTTACGTTGTTATTCGTCTTATTTTTATGCTTCTCCGTCTATTTTATTAAATGTTACAATTTTTATTTGTTTATTTAATTTATTTATGCATAAGACCTTACACACAATATAGCGTGTCCAACGTCTTTCCTTGGTGCGCTGAAGACTGTTACGTGATTTGTTACGAGTTCTTACTGTTAAGAAATGCAAGTCACTGCAAACACAGACATAACGAAAACAATTAGTACTTTAACATATATAGCTTAAATAGTTCAAAGTAAATATAGTCAACGCATCAAAATTTTATACAAATGTCAGCAGATAGACACCATTAGTTGTCAGTATCGTGAGTTCCCACATTGAATTTCTTCAGAAGTTCCACCTGGGCTGCAGTTTTCCAACTGAAATGTTTATCTTGAGCTCAGTATCTGTTATTTCAATTGGCGGTCAACTATTTTAACTATCCTGTATAGTGCGGCTAGCTCTGCTGTGCCGTCTCAATGTTATTCGCCGCTGGCTCTCCCAGCGGTGATCTGTATAGTTACCGCCTTTGGCCGACCTCTGACACTTCACGCTGATTTCCCTGGGGTAAGGGGCAGTCGCAAGGATAAAAAATAATACTAGCATCCGGATGTCTGGCTGTCACGTAATTTCCTCACGGGACTAACGGTACTACCATTCACAAGTTCATTTTTCTTTTATTTTTTTGTAATTCTTTACACAAGTTTGTGCAGCCGAAAGTCACTGGTTTCAGTGTCTCGTATTTAGCAAACAATAGCTCAATGTTGCTATAGGTGAGGAAGGAATGAGACTCTCCACCTGCTACTTTATCACAACGTTGAAGTATTTGCTTAGATACCTTACCACAACGGTTCGCTCAGCACTCCTGAGGTAGCAAATTTCGTGAACCAGGCTTTTTACATGTATATTGGAAAAAGCATATTGTTCCATCAGCTGTACAGTTTTCTGTTTATTTTCCTCCAGTTTCGATAGTTACAATCATATTCAAGGAGGGAAACATTGTACATTTCGGTCATATATGAGTCATACAAGTGTAAATCACGTATGGTTGTCATGGGCTGGGTTAAAACGGACAGTTACGACAATTATACACTGACGGGAAAAAATCGCAACACCAAAAAGTAATTAACGTACAGTAATAAAGGTTTTGGGAATATATTTCTGTAAGTAACATATTTAAGTGACTAACATTGTAAGATCACAGGTTAATGAATGTGCGAGGTAAGCCATTGTAAACGTGAAATGCTGGTACTTTAATAACCGTTGTAACTACCAAACTATCGAATGCAAGCGTGCAAATGTGCATGCAATGTGTTGTACATTTGACGGATATCAGTTTGTGAGATGGCGCTTCATCCTGTCGCACTTGGTCAATCAATACAGTGGCGGTTAACGCTGTTTGTGGATAACGCAGGAATTGTCCTCCGATGATGTCCCATACGTGCTCGATTGCAGACTCATCTGGTGACTGAGCAGGCCAAGGCGACGAGTAGAGACACTATAGAGCATGCTGGGTTTGAAACGTCCCCTTTGAACAATTGTACATGACTGTGCTTAAACTGACACACAATATTTTTTTAGCGCAACGCAGTCTGACTTTCAAAAATCTCTACAAAATAATGGCCCTGACTAACATTAACCTATACCTTTCACAAATCACTTACCAAAAATCTTCGTTACTTGAACTACTGGAAAACAGCGAGCGCCACTACTGCCAGCTAAATGAAAGATTCAAACTACGGAAGGCACTAACTACTGATAGGCATAGTTAGCAAATGAAAGATTTTAATAGAGAACAAAAAATGTATTTACCTTATTAGTCATCAAAGGTCGTAATATATATAGCAGTTCATGACATCCAGTCTTACAAATTTCAAGATTCCGCCATTTCTCTCCCCACATCCACCACTGCTGGCGGCTCATCTCCAACTGCGCAACGCTACGCGCTGTTCGCATCCAGCTGCCCAACACTACAATGGCAGACAACAATGCAAACCAGCCACAGACTGCACACAGCACAACCAGTGATTTTCATACAGAGCGCTACGTAACGTTGCCAATAAGAAAACATAAACAGCCTACTTACATAGCCCCCATGCACCCCACAAAAAAGTTTTACAAATTGTTTTGGGCAGTGGCCAATATTGATTTGATAAAATTTTTCATAATTACAAGAACAAAGGTATCAAATGCACACACTTATTGATACAATGTTGGTCAAAAGCTAAAATTTTCTCACAGTCCATAAAGACAGTCCTGATCATTTATCACAGTAAAATTGCAGTGTTTTTTTTCTCTCAAAGTCTGAGCAGTAAAAGAGAAGGCACACGGAAGTAGTGGATTTCCATGCAGTCTTGAAGAATTAGCGTTGTCCTTCCAACGGAAAGACAGTGCTGACTCTTGACATGCAGACAGGTAATGGGCCACAACAGAGCAAACCCACCGCAGAGTCAGTCGAAGTTTTGAAGAATATTGGTAGGTAGGTTATCACAGAGTAGACCCACTGTAGTCCTTGTAGAGATTACGGTATTGGTTGGCCATCAAAGATGCAGACCCACTATAGTCCTTGTAGAGATAATGGTATTGGTGGGCCATCAAAGATGCAGACCCACTGCAGTCCTTGTAGAGACGGCCAGCAGCCATCTGTTGCAACTGTGCAGGTGCACAATCACCATCGAAGAGTCTTGCAGACAATATAGCAAGTCCATAAACCACCACTTGTGCACTCACAAAGTTTTTTTCTAATTGTCCTTAGAACCAGCAATGCTGTTAACGAGTCCCTTGTTGAATTATTAACACACGTGCAAACACTATCAGTCCCTACTTCTCACATATTGTCCATATACTATGACCAACAGGAACGTGTGCAGTGAAACATAACTTACAAGTTACTTAATTTGATGAAATGGTGTCAATTACAATTTTATAACATAAGAATACAATAACAAAGGTAAAAATACATCACTAAAAAACATAACAGTATAGATAACATTTGTAGTTACACAGGCTTTACAAAAGAATATAAATAAACATATACACCAGTGTTACAGGAATTATGACATAAGTAAATATATAAAATAATGAGAATAGTTTTCGAAACATTAATTTCCCATATGAGCATTGAAACAGAACAAAATTAATAATGTCTAAACATCTTTGCAAAGTAAATAACATATTATCAATGCAAATTATATTTGAGGATAACAGTATTCCTCATCATAGTGGATGTAGCTTAGTACTAGAAAAATTCTACAACATAAGTCTTATCAGATAAACACATAAAGACAGGAAGTACACAAATACACAAGGGTACACAAACACATAGCATAATAATACAAAAGGAAAGGACAGGGTTTGTTTTACTGCAGTATTTTGCAAACAAAACTTTCTTTATTTCTTGGAGATCTCCCTTCATTCATCATTATTCCCAAAAAGTCCTATCTATACCTGCTCTCTGTATTCTATTCATATTTATTTCAAAATAATTATTTCTCAGTGCACAATATTCATTTTTGCCAAATCTGTTTCATATAACTTCTCAATGCATTCTTTCCCTATTCTTCATAGTTAGTTTCTTATATAGTATCCCCCCTCTTAAGCTAACTTAAATCTACTGAGCTCAGATGCTAAACTAAGCGACGAGGCAATGCAGCAGCATAAAACAATTAATACAAACAGCAATGAAAAAATGGAAATTGTCAAAGCAAGCAACATAAATTAGCAAAGCAAATGCAATATTACAACTAATATAAGGCAATGTGCAGCGAACAAGAAAAATAAATCAGTAGTAAAACTAGCTTAATACAATGTTAAATTCAGTAGGACTATGCCTGGCAAACAGCAGCAGTAAATGCAATAACTTATACCTAAACATGACATAGCTCAAGCAGAAAAAATATTAGAGTAAAAATGGCCATTTTTAATACTTATGTCACATCTTAACACTAGAGTGATGCATCACGAGAACTTACACTAACAGATAAGTTACCAAATCGTAAAAAAAATTATTTATGCAATTCCTGTGAAGGGAAATGTCTATTTATGTGCCCTCGTTTTCTTGGAAGTAGATCATAAATTTCTTATTGACTGGATCTGTAGGCATAAAATAACTACACTCCTGGAAATGGAAAAAAGAACACATTGACACCGGTGTGTCAGACCCACCATACTTGCTCCGGACACTGCGAGAGGGCTGTACAAGCAATGATCACACGCACGGCACAGCGGACACACCAGGAACCGCGGTGTTGGCCGTCGAATGGCGCTAGCTGTGCAGCATTTGTACACCGCCGCCGTCAGTGTCAGCCAGTTTGCCGTGGCATACGGAGCTCCATCGCAGTCTTTAACACTGGTAGCATGCCGTGACAGCGTGGACGTGAACCGTATGTGCAGTTGACGGACTTTGAGCGAGGGCGTATAGTGGGCATGCGGGAGGCCGCGTGGACGTACCGCCGAATTGCGTGGGGCGTGAGGTCTCCACAGTACATCGATGTTGTCGCCAGTGGTCGGCGGAAGGTGCACGTGCCCGTCGACCTGGGACCGGACCGCAGCGACGCACGGATGCACGCCAAGACCGTAGGATCCTACGCAGTGCCGTAGGGGACCGCACCGCCACTTCCCAGCAAATTAGGGACACTGTTGCTCCTGGGGTATCGGCGAGGACCATTCGCAACCGTCTCCATGAAGCTGGGCTATGGTCCCGCACACCGTTAGGCCGTCTTCCGCTCACGCCCCAACATCGTGCAGCCCGCCTCCAGTGGTGTCGCGACAGGCGTGAATGGAGGGACGAATGGAGACGTGTCGTCTTCAGCGATGAGAGTCGCTTCTGCCTTGGTGCCAATGATGGTCGTATGCATGTTTGGCGCCGTGCAGGTGAGCGCCACAATCAGGACTGCATACGACCGAGGCACACAGGGCCAACACCCGGCATCATGGTGTGGGGAGCGATCTCCTACACTGGCCGTACACCACTGGTGATCGTCGAGGGGACACTGAATAGTGCACGGTACATCCAAACCGTCATCGAACCCATCGTTCTACCATTCCTAGACCGGCAAGGGAACTTGCTGTTCCAACAGGACAATGCACGTCCGCATGTATCCCGTGCCACCCAACGTGCTCTAGAAGGTGTAAGTCAACTACCCTGGCCAGCAAGATCTCCAGATCTGTCCCCCATTGAGCATGTTTGGGACTGGATGAAGCGTTGTCTCACGCGGTCTGCACGTCCAGCACGAACGCTGGTCCAACTGAGGCGCCAGGTGGAAATGGCATGGCAAGCCGTTCCACAGGACTACATCCAGCATCTCTGCGATCGTCTCCATGGGAGAATAGCAGCCTGCATTGCTGCGAAAGGTGGATATGCACTGTACTAGTGCCGACATTGTGCATGCTCTGTTGCATGTGTCTATGTGCCTGTGGTTCTGTCAGTGTGATCATGTGATGTATCTGACCCCAGGAATGTGTCAATAAAGTTTCCCCTTCCTGGGACAATGAATTCACGGTGTTCTTATTTCAATTTCCAGGAGTGTATATTAGTACATTTATAAAATTTTATTTTAACCAATGGTGCAGTGCAGCTAGAAACTAGATATTAAACAAATTGAGTAAATAAATACATAAAGCAAGCCATATGGCATTTCTCTCAACTAGCAAGACAATAGCCGTGAAATGTTTCTCATCGTTTCATTAGGCATTTTAGTAAATATCATAAATTAAGAGTTCCACAGTACAATCATATGTTTTCTAGTTTGAGCGTGTAGTATTTGCGATGCTTTCTACAAAGGAATGTCAATAGCGAGGATAATGGCCTCTTTTTTTCTCCACCTGTGCCTCAGAAAGGCACACACTAATGGCTTTTTTCCAGGTCACTGTCGCGCAGCTGCCCACTTTCTTACTGAAATATTTACAACACCAGTTTGCACTACAGTGGCAGTCTCATATACAAAATATCACGGGTTGAGAATTTGCGTTGCAAATGTGTAAAAACAAAATCTTATGAATATAACAGTGTCCAAAAAATTTTCGCCGGCATTGTGATACATTCACGCATTTACACACATTTCATAACTCTTAAAGTACAATTCTTGGTTTCCAACATCCTTTTTCACAAGTCAGAGTCCCTAACCACTATTCATCACTCCTTACCTTATTACACATGTATATATTCGTCGACACGTCAATCTTGCGATGTCACTTCAGTATTTCATCATAATAAATACATAGCATAATCAAATTCCTCATATAGCACCAGCTTTGTAACGTTCCCTGGCAAACTCGCACTATTAATAAACTAAAATTTAATTGTACCATATACGCCGCTATGAGCAATTTGTATATACTGTAGTTATTTAACAAAAAATATTATTTAATTCTGTGTGAAGGACGTTCGTTATTATTTTAATATTTTTTGTAGTAATATTCTCTATGTATTTAGGATGGTGATGTTTCTATATTCATAATATAATTGTGAAATGTGTCAGTATCTGCGATAACAAAAATGTAAAATTCAGACAGACGAAAATAATGTCGTAAGATTACAAAGAGATGTTAATAATCAGCAGTAGTATAAAAGCACCACGTACTGTGTATTCTTTGGTCATCTCCCTGTAGAGCTAAAAGCGAGAGGAAGCTGTGACGAAGCATTTCATGAATGGGTAGACTTCTTTTGTCTGTATCGAGATTTAGCCACCATTAGAGCAGAAATTACAAACTAATGTAAGTTGAATTATTGTTGTGGTATAAATACATCATAATTTATCAAAAGTGTGTATTATTAATGTAAATTAGCTTGTCCATGTCATCTATAATATTTCTTTAAAGAATTTTCAGCATTTTTAGCGGTGTTGCTGGGCTGTGCCGCGACCGAACGATTTGCAGCGGCGGCACATTTAAAAAATTGTTCCGCTAAGAAAAAGTAACCAAACCCGTAAATCGGGAACAGATAAAGTTAGCAATGAACTGAAAAAATGTTCTTCTTTTACAGCGATCCTGAGACTGATGGATTTGTGCATTCATAGGCGGATAGTTAATGTTGGAATTTAACAATTTTCGTTCTTTCAAGTAACTTAAATGTATAGTGAAGTGTGTTTTATCAGTGATAATTAAACGTCGGCTTGGCAATATTTAACCATTTTCTGCTAATAGAGACACTCTTGTGTTCCATAGCTAATGCCGGGAAAGAATTCAGTAAATATTTAAAAAAAAAAAAAAAAACCACTGCATTTAGAAAATGTGTGCCAAGGCCGAATTATGTAAAGGACTTAATTCTCAACTAAATATTCTTAATCAGTTAATATGAATTCACGTAATTTCAAATGTACTTAATTCCGTTTAAATGATTTTTTTATTACCACATGTAAATAAGAAAGAGGTTCTACAACAAAGTTCAGACGTACTTACAGAAAGAAAGGTAAACAAAATTAACTAAAAGCAAATTTAAAAAAAAGTAACTGATTATGATTATTATTCTTTAATGAAATTTTATATATTTCATTAAATTGGCGCCCAACGTGGGGCTCGAATATACAGTGGCCACAAAATACCCATGAGATAACTAGGGCATATTGTAGTCGAACTTTGTTGGAGAACAACTAATAATTTTTTCATGTATTGTATGTATTGCCTAACCAATATTGTGTGGTAATACCTGTATATGATTTTTTGCATGAGAACACTATATACCCAGAGGCAAGCTGAAGAAGAGAGCTCATTATATCGAAAAATTAATTACCTACCACAATACCAGGGGGCAGCTGCACCCAAGATAGATCACCAAAAGGTAACGGTACAGTGTAGTTGTCCTGTGGGTAGTAAAGTAGCCTCAGTGCAGTGTTCTCGGATCATTAGTGGTGTGCTTGTTGTTAGTGTTCTTTTTTTTAAAATAACAGGACATTTGAGTAGTTAGTCACTGTAGTATATAATAAGTGTGTTTCAACAAATGACCATTTCTTGTGTGATTATGTCAGTGAAACCTAAGTGTTAGGATATTTAGTTCAGATTTTGTTTCTTTTGTTGACTATGGTTAGATTGCGTAGTCAGAAAGATATAAACATGGATAATGAACAACAGTTAGCAAGCAGTGATACCGAGTTAGAAAGTGAGGCACGAAGTAATGTTAGTGGCGTAGTTCAGGAAGTACAGTGTGAGAATCTGGGGGCAGATGGGCAAGAAATGTTGCCACTGCCAGCCAGTGATTCAGTTAAAAGTAGAAATACTGTACCACCCACAAGCACTAGACACGGACCAGAGAGTGATGAGGTGTCAGAAGTGCAATCATTAAGAGTTATGTTCGAGCGCATGCTCAATTTCCAAGCTACGTTTATGCATGAACAAGCAGAGCGTGATCGACGCCAGCATGAGAGAGATTTGCAGTTAATGCAATCTTTGGAAGCTATGCAAAGTGAGATTGTTAGTTTGAAACAAAACTATGAAACCATACCCAAAGCGGTGCAAGAACTGAGCGAAAGAGTAGATAATATTCAAGTAGCTAACACCAGTATCGTGGGTGAAATCAGTGTACTGGCTAACAGGATGGAACAATTAGAAATTGACACAAATCAAGTAATTGAGCACAAAATGTCCGAACAAGTGCACAAAATTGAAAACGAATTTATAAAAAAAAAATAGATGAGAAGGTGCACGCCGCGATTGAAGCCAAAGATATGGGCTCCAATGCGGAAATGCAGGACCTAAAAAAGGCGGTACACACTGACATTCCGCTGTGGCAGCAACCGTCGTCTTGCCGAGCTAGAAATCTGCTTGCTGCACGGCGACGCACAGGCGTGTGTCACGCCAGCCATGTCCAACAATGATAGGCATATAAATACAGCAGTGAAAAATTGCGACTGCGAAACAGAACAGGCAACCAATGTTAGCGAAACAAATAAATGTCACTCCAAAATAGTGATTGAAGAAAGCCTGATTAGAAACCGACAGTTTCAGATCTTTACAACGGAGAAGAAATCTGTTCACGCTGCACTGTTTATCAAGGGATTTAGAAACATTTTGCCTAGCGTTTGGAGTCATACACAGAAAATACAGTTCGTTATGTCTTACATACAAGGAGATGCTGCATTATGGGCAACCGAAGCAGCTGACAGTTGCGACACATATGAGCAATTTGAAAAGGCATTCTTGGCCAAATATTGGTCAACATGTATTCAGGAGAGATTACGGAAAGAGGTATATAATCCAGAGCCGTATTGTCCACGATTAGGCAATTTGCGAAAATATTTTGAGAAGTACATTAATAAGGCCCGTTACTGGGACGAGCAGATTTCATCCCGGGATTTGATCAGACTTTTGAAATCACACTTGCCGATACACGTAAAGGAAAAACTTATACACGTACCGGAGAACGACACACAACATTTCTTGTCTGTTCTGGACACAATTGACCTGATTCAGGAGGATGTTAAGGCAGCCTCTGAACAGGCTAGAAGTAACGGAAACGGTTACAGAAATGGTCGAAATAACACGCCTCCACCAAATAATGGAAACGGTGGAGGTAACAATAGGAGACAAGATTATGTACAAAACGGGAATAGAGGTAGAGACCGGAACGGCAATAGTCCGCCGGTGAATAATGACGGGAAAAGGAGGTTCGATGACGGATATGAAACAGGCCCACCAAGCAATAGTAGATGGAAAAATGCCAGGGGGCCGTGGAACACTAATACCTATAACGATGCAAACCGAACTTGGCCACAGAACCAGAGGCCCAGTCCGGACCGGCAAAACAGTGAAAGATATGAGAATAACCGACCGCCACCACAAAATGCGCCAATTGCGCAACCGTGGCGGCCGACGCAACACAACTTACACATAGTGGGGGTTAGTGACACAGAGCAGCCACACCCATCCACCACCAATAATTCAACAAACTAGATTCAGCCGAGATACGCTCTCCATCGTCGGCGGAGGTTTGGAGTGAGAGCAGCCCGACACAGAACAAATGGTTCAAATGGTTCTGAGCACTATGGGACTCAACTTCTGAGGTTATTAGTCCCCTATAACTTAGAACTAGTTAAACCTAACTAACCTAAGGACATCACAAACATCCATGCCCGAGGCAGAATTCGAACCTGCGACCGCAGCGGTCTTGCGGTTCCAGACTGCAGCGCCTTTAACCGCACGGCCACTTCGGCCGGCACAGAACAAAACATCGGGAATCTGTATCCTCAGGTACAATGACGGGGTACAGATGGGACATGAATTAATAACTGAACCATCCACGTGCATAAAGGAGCACAAAGACAAAGTACAAGTGATAATAGAGATCAAAATTAACAATATTGATGTGCAAGCAATCGTAGACACAGGTGCTGCTGTCAGTGTCATGAGTATGGATTTATTCAGAGTGCTGAGGAAAGAAAAGCGTATGCTGACTTTTCCTGTGAACAATTGCAAAGTCACTGGAGCCATAAGTGCACAGCGACAAATAATTAAACTCCAAGTGCGGGTAGAGATGTATATAGGGGAAGAAGCCATAGCGTGCTCATTCCTGGTAGTAATGGGATTAAAGGTAGCCTGCATTTTGGGGGTAGATTTTTTGAGAGAAAGGGACGCAGTAATAGACCTTTCTCGGGGAAAATTAAGTTTGATGAACGCGGGTAGGAGGATAGAATTGTCCATGCTCAGATCTGGAGAGGAACCTGTGCCTGATTGTAATGCTATTAACATAAAATGTAGGAATCAGTGGATACTACATTTAGACAATCATTGTCTAGGACAAAATCTCTATTATCCAGACGTACAAAGTGATCAATTAAAAGCAAATGTGGACGCACTTGTGAACAAAGTATCACAGTCCGAAAATTTGAACTCAATGCAACAGCAGGATTTGGTACAGTTATTATCTAACTATGCAGATGTATTTTCAGAACGACCAGGAATTGTTAAGGGATATCAGTACAATATCGAGGTGAAGCCTCACAAAACTTCTGTCGAGCCTCATACTCCATTCCTTAGTCCAAGAAGGAAATAGTAGCTATCTCTTAGCAGATCCCCACTCAGGGAGAGTACAGAGACTGTATCCGCGTAAGGATGTGAAAATATTCCTAAAGTAAATGACTAATAGTCCTATGTGTTATGTGTAAAAAAAAAAGGACACCATTATTTTGAAAATGAATGAACATTAATGATGTGTGATCTGTAGAGATACTGTACTAGTGTAGAAGTATTTAGTTACAAGAATATGATTGACTTTCTCTTTTGTTTATGAATATTTATGTTATGTCTTCTTTTAATTAGTGCTAGCTTAAACATGCTCTAAATGTCTGCACAAATAACCTGATTAGTGCAATTATTTATAGTGTTAAATTGTGACAGAGATCAGTGAGGAGGAACATTTTAGTAGTGATTAGTTTGTGTCCTGCATAATATTCTATATGTGTGTCAAACTTGAAATATTTCTTTGTACAATTTTTCCTATTATATGTATATGTGTATATATGTGTAGCTGTCAGATTGACAGATTCGAACCCAGAATAATATCAATAATATGAGGCCCTGAGAACTTTATTTTCAAACCAGTGTTATCAAAGAGAATAATGCACCCAGTAGTGACCTGAGGGCACCATGGGAGGCAAACTTATTGCAAATTTAAGTAACACAAAGTTACGCACAAAGAAGCTTCAATTGAAGCATGTGCAGATCCAATCAGTAAAAAAGAGCTAGCCTGATACAGTCCAAGTCAATTTTAGCCTACAGAGACTACACTGTAGTTACGTAGGACCTTGCAAGTAAAGTGAGACATAATTTCAAAGGAGTTATTGAACAATATGCCTGAATCCGGCTGGAATGCACAAATAAAATCTACGCGAACATAAATATAGATGATTTTTGGGCAAACTAATACGAAATTTTAATATTTGTTACCATGTACGCAAATATCGCACACTTTGGTAAAGAGCGAACAAAGAAGTTACGAATGTGCTGTTACAAAAATTGCACAACGGAAATTGTAAATGAAAAAACTTAAACAAAAGTGCAGTATTGTGTGGCAGAGACAGACAGTGACTGTTAAACCTGCAGCAATACGTCACGAAGTTGTTTTGTTCAAGCAACAAGAAACTGTATCATCGCCGTGTGTGCAAGTGGACAAGGAACTAGCACGACACGAACAGTGAACCGATAACGGGCGGTGGACCAAGTTAGTGTCAAACTATAACTCTTTGTGTGTCAAGGGACGCTAGGAAAGCGCATTGACTACAGAGATACATTTTGTCCTAAGGTGAAAACTTGCGTGTGACTAATGACAAGTCATGACATGGTGAAAAAATATTGTGTGCCCATAAAACGTGTTACTATGACAACGAAACATTGTGCAAACCAGACTAGTGAAGGCCTACTGAATAATAACTGCCAATAACTGTGTGCGTTTTTTCCCACAGCAGGAAAAATGCCCATAAGGATAGTACACTGTTTGTGAACTTGTTGCATGTTTGCTGGAGCACTGCAAGAAGATGTCACACGGGCGAGCTGATATACAACGCGCATCCGGCTACTTCAGCCATGCAGCGGCCGCAGCAGCCCGTAGCAAACCAGACAGACACACGCCTCTCCGCGCCGTAGCTGTCAACACCGGGGGCGGTGACCTACACGGAGCCAACGCGCCGCGCCGAGCGCCGCTCAACAATCACTCCGCACCGCTCACCAACTACAGCATTATTGACATATTACAAAATATTTACACAAACTGCATAACATGTCAATGACTCCATTTTTGATAAATATTGAACATTTATTATGTATACCCGTAAACTGATAAGAGAAAATGAACACTAACAAGTGTAGGAGATGGATTTGTAACACGTAGGTAGCGGGAACATTATAAAAAGTGATGCTGTGCTAAATGATTTCAAAAAACTAAGTGATATATCCTAGGACAAGTGACCTTGCAGTATATCGCAAAATGAATAATAACGATTTGTTAATCACACACAAAAAACTTTCGTTGAACTGTATGTGACTGTGATATTATGTAACCGTTGATGACAAACTGCTAAATCAATTCAAAAGAATGACTGTTAAAGAGACAAGATTAATCATGAACCAACTGGGATGGCTGGGCTCCGGCACAGTTTTGCCCAGGTTTCCTGTCTGCCTTCGCCCAAATGGGGGAGCCATGAACATATATAACCCTGGGACTAATTAAAAGAGCCATTCCATAAAAAAAATACAGAATTGTAAAGAACGTTACTGGCACCATTGTGTCAAAGTATAGAAACTCTTTGCCAAATGCTGCCAGGGGGCAATGTAACGTTCCCTGGCAAACTCGCACTATTAATACACTAAAATTTAATTGTACCATATACACCGCTATGAGCAATTTGTATATACTGTAGTTATTTAACAAAAAATATTATTTAATTCTGTGTGAAGGACGTTCGTTATTATTTTAATATTTTTTGTAGTAATATTCTCTATGTATTTAGGATGGTAATATTTCTATATTCATAATATAATTGTGAAATGTGTCAGTATCTGCGATAACAAAAATGTAAAATTCAGACAGACGAAAATAATGTCGTAAGATTACAAAGAGATGTTAATAGTCAGCAGTAGTATAAAAGCACCACGTACTGTGTATTCTTTGGTCATCTCCCTGTAGAGCTAAAAGCGAGAGGAAGCTGTGACGAAGCATTTCATGAATGGTAGACTTCTTTTGTCTGTATCGAGATTTAGCCGCCATTAGAGCAGAAATTACAAACTAATGTAAGTTGAATTATTGTTGTGGTATAAATACATCATAATTTATCAAAAGTGTGTATTATTAATGTAAATTAGCTTGTCCATGTCATCTATAATATTTCTTTAAAGAATTTTCAGCATTTTTGGCGGTGTTGCTGGGCTGTGCCGCGACCGATTTGCAGCGGCGGCACATTTAAAAAATTGTTCCGCTAAGAAAAATTAACCAAACCCGTAAATCGGGAACAGATAAAAATTAGCAATGAATTAAAAAAAATGTTCTTCTTTTACAGCGATCCTGAGACTGATGGATTTGTGCATTCATAGGCGGATAGTTAATGTTGGAATTTAACAATTTTGGTTCTTACAAATAACTTAAATGTATAGCGAAGTGTGTTTTATCAGTGATAATTAAACGTCGGCTTGGCAATATTTAACCATTTTCTGCTAATAGAGACAGTCTTGTGTTCCATAGCTAACGCCGGGAAAGAATTCACTAATATTTAAAAAAAAAAAAAACCACTGCATTTAGAAAATGTGTGCCAAGGCCGAATTATGTAAAGGACTTAATTCTCAACTAAATATTCTTAATCAGTTAATATGAATTCATGTAATTTCAAATGTACTTAATTCCGTTTAAATGGATTTTTTATTAACACACGTAAATAAGAAAGAGATTCTACAACAATCTTCGTACGTACAGAAGGTAAAGAAAATTAACTAAAAGTAAATTTAAAAAAAAGGTAACTGATTATTATTCTTTAATGAAATTTCTTCATTAAATTGGCATTTCATTAAAGCTTATTGATCATAAACATACCTCAACAGCGTAATACACATCGTCGTCGTAAAAATAACATCATAACACCTCAGTCAAATCTCAAAATCGTCGTAGCTTCCTCCAATAATTTCAAAACCTACAAAAAATTCTCTGCTCATTTCAATAGTGTCATCTACCTCGAACGTACTTTAAAAATCATCATCCCATACCAAATACATCATTCAAAGCTCTCATAGTATCAAAATGGTTCCGGAAAATATGAAGGGTTCACACAGTACAGACAAAATACAATTTCATAAGTGTGTAGTTATCCAGCTGTTTAACTGTGTAAACATCTGTCACTGACGTAGTAAAAAAGACATGTTTGTTTCTCTGTTAGATAATCAGATAGCTGTGTAATTCTGTGTTAGAGAAATATGGTACCGATGTATAAAGTTGTATAAGCAAATACCATATTAGCTAGGGCTCCTTGTGCTTGCCACACATGGTACACAAAGTAAGCGTGTACCCCCCTGAGGATTAATGTAATTTTACGTTCAGGTGTTACAGATAACAGCAATGGAATGAAATGTATCATGGAAAACTTTCTTTGTAATTCAAAAAATCTTTAAACATAAATGTTTTAAGTACAAAATTAATCACTCAAATGCGTGTCCTGTAGCGCTAAATGTGCGTCTTGCTGTAAGATAATTCTGTGGAAGTGTCGTAGTTATCGTCCTCTGTAAGCAAAGTTCTGCTGAAGTCAATGTACTTACCCCATCATAAACGAAAGTGCAATGCTTTGCGTATAGATATCGTAGTTATTACGCACCTTACCATGGTCAAGAAAGTACTATAATGTAATGTATTGTTGTGTTACGAAAAAGGCTGTCTCATTGTAGCTATACCACAAAAGTTACTACTAAAACATGTTTTCCTTTCCAGAAGAATTCAGAAAAACTGTGCAGGTATAAAACAGATACACCACAAAAACAACATTGTAATTTATCACTCATTAGTAGCGTCGTGATAAAATCGTGTAGCTGTCACATAAACTAACCACTGTGTCATCTGGTATCTCACAGAAAGTACTTTAAATCCAGAATGTATTTTCAAGTAAACCAAAATGTTGCATTAAAATCTCATTAGCAGTACAGGTAAATGTTCTACGTATGTGAGCCTTATAGTCGTTATGTAATCATGCAACTAACAAGCAAGAATGTACACACACAATAACACCGTGTCCTCTGTTTACTACAACAATGCATTCGTAATTACTTGTCTACGTTCCCTAGGTTCTTGAATGGATAGTTAACTTTAGAACATAGTTGCATGTTAACAATTTCTAATTCTGACAATGCATACTAGAAATGTGAAGTGAGAAGTTTTATGGAAAAGACAAAGTTAAAAAGCAGATTATCTCTCAATAAGCGGTTTTATATGTGAAGTGTGGTGAAATCCTTTACTCTTCATAGTACTCAGAGTTTGAACTTGAATGCAATTGTCATGCGGTATACGTCGGTAAGGAATACTGGAATTTTTCTCAGGGTTAGCGTCTATGTTATTTTTTTCTGAGCCAGCCGGCGCACGTGGCTGATTGCGGTGCGGGTCATTGTCTGTTTCTTTGTTGGCGCGCGTCGTTATTGGGATTAGGAGACCTAACTTCTACAAATTCACCTTGACGAGAAGGCCCTGCCCTGTTTGAAGCTCGCCAGTTCTGATGCAATTCAGGTCTATCTTTACGATCATATCGTCTGTCGTCATGTCGGTAGATTCCATTGTTTCTTTCTTGTCTGTCGCGTGGTGGAGAATTTCTCCCGGAATCGTAACTGCACGGTGGACCGTTACGTCTGAAGTTATTCTGTCTCCCTTGATAATAATTGTTTTGGATCCCATATTGTCTGTTTCTATAATTATCTCTGTCATATTCATTGCTACAGAAGTGCGATCTTTCTCTGTAACTATTATCCTGCCAACGGTTGTCATACGGGTGGTGTCTGTTTTGGTCACGATTTACGTTGTAAGAATATCCTTGTCGTGTCCAGTTATTATTTCTTTCATCGCGGAATTGCGACGGATGTGACCCGGAATTTGTTGTGTTCATGTTTTCACGTTCCGCGATTGTCAGTGTCAATTTCTAATTCTTGTAAGAGTCCTTGAAAAGCTTCAATGTCGTCTTTGCAACGTCCTGCCAAAATAATATGTCGTAAATGTTCAGGTAATTTGATTAAGCAAATGCGGATGAGTTCTGAGGGGCTGTATGGGTTTGACAGGTATTGATTCTTGTGCAACATGTCTTCAAAATATTTCACAAGACGGGAAAATTCAGATTGTTCGAAATGTTTCATCATTATGATGCTATGTTTTACTCGGTCTTGTGTAGCTTGAGACCAATATGCTGAGAGGAAGGCATGATAAAATTCTACTTCACTGTGACAATCGTGAATGACCGATCGCATTCTTACAGCTGGTTCATTCTCTAAGTAGCCACACATAAATTCTAATCTGTGCTGCAATGACCAGTTGGGAGGAAAACAATGAGAGAATTGATGGAGCCATGCTTGTGGATGAATGTCGTTGCCAGAATTCTTAAATGTTTTGAATTTACGTGTAGTAATGAACAGCTTATAGTCAAAATCATCATGTCGGCGAGTCGCATGTCGGTCATTGTTACGTCGTTTCAGCGGTTGCATCTCAAAATTCGGTGTGCCTTGCCAATTTCTTTCATAATTTCCGAAGTGTCCTATGTTATTATTTTGTGGTTGTTCCGTATTTCTAAGTCCCTCTTCCCGTGTTGGAGCGCGAGTATCCTCTGAAATATGTAATTTTTGTATTACTTGTGCCAACTGATATTGTACTTCCCGGATTTCTCATTTGTATTGCGTATTAATTTGATTCTGATTTAGTTTGAATTCTTAATTTGTTCGCACTCTTCTGTGTCATGAAAGACTATCGGTTTTGTGTCATTCAGATTATCATCTACATTCGTAGATAAGTTAGTGAACTGATCTGAAAGTTCGACTACTTTATCCAATAGTGAAATTATTTCCTCAGTGTGTTTTTCTGAACCAAGTTTCAGAGTGTCCATTTGTGTTGAAATCGTATCTACTGTGTCCTTTAAGTGTTCCTGAGTTTTTGCAAGTTGCGTAACCGTATCGGTAGATGCAACTGAGTCAATTTTAGCTTGCAAGGTCTCATGATTTTCATGCACAATAATTTGCAGTTCTTTTATGGCTGCTTCGTGATTCTGTAATGCATTTTCATGCCGCGAAAAAATAGGTTGAAAATGCTCACAAATTTGTGTTTTTACGTCATTACAGGCTTTTTGATATTTCGATTCAATGTTATGTAACTCAGTAGTTTAATCTTCACGTTTTTGTTCAAGAGTTTGTTCCAATGAGTCTAACTTTTGAAGCTGTTGCTGTGGTTGTCTCTGATTTTGTTCCATCGAGTCTAACTGTTGCTATGTTTGTCTCTGGTGTTGTTCCAGTGTGTCTAACTTTTGAAGATTTTGTTCCATTGTGTCTAACTGTTGCTGTGTTTGTCCCTGATTTTGTTTCATTTGATGCATTATTTGCAATAATAATGTATTAGTGTCTGGAATCTGTTCCTCTATGCTTTTCGGCAGTGCATTTGCAGCGGCAACATTTACATTTTGACGAGCAGAAAATGTGTCTTGACTTATTTGAGAAAACGGTGAGGACCCAAAGCCTGAGTCTACAGTATTTGCAATATTGTGTTCTGTCATTCCTGATTCCTGAGGCGAGCTGTTGCCGACAGATCGATCGATAATGCTTCCCTGTTCACTACTTGTTTCACTGTCTACACCATTATTTGCCGCCCGCTCCATTTCCCTATGCACAATTACCAAATTACTACTTTGAATGTCTGTTAATTCATTACACAGTGGTGCTGATAAGCTACGCTCGTCGTCACTATTATTTCTCAGTTTACTTTGGAGCCTAGTGTTACGTTTTTCACACGCCATTATTGTCACAATATTTCACACGATAACACAGAAAAGCACAATGTGAAGAGCAAAAATAAGAGAACACATTAACATAGCACTGAAAATAATGTCTAGTTAATTGTAGCTGCGAAATACTTGGTGCAAATCTACGTGCATGCCACAACTGTTTTACTGTACAACAATGAAAGACTGCAACTACAAAGGAGATTTTCTCTAGAATTACGCGCTAGCGATAAACAAAAGCTACACTAATTACACAAACTATAAGAAAAAATCAGAAGATTCCAGTGAGGTATCCTCGGCTAAGGGTCGACATATGAAACGTCCCCTTAGAAAAATTATACATGACTGTGCTTAAACTGACACACAATATTTTTTTAGCGCAACGCAATCTGACTTTCAAAAATCCCTACAAAAGAATGGCCCTGACTAACATTAACCTATACCTTTCACAAATCACTTACCTCACCAAAAATCTTCGTTACTCGAACTACTGCAAAACAGCGAGCGCCACTACTGCCAGCTAAATAAAAGACTCAAACTATGGAAGGCACTAACTACTGATGGCATAGTTAGCAAATGAAAGATTTTAATAGAGAACAAAAAATGTATGTACCTTATTAGTTATCAAAGGTCATAATATATATATATCAGTTCATGACATCCAGTCTTACAAATTTCAAGATTCCGCCATTTCTCTCCCCACATCCACCACTGCTGGCGGCTCACCTCCAACTGCGCAACGCTACGCACTGTTCGCATCCAGCTGCCCAACACTACAATGGCAGACAACAATGCAAACCAGCCACAGACTGCACACAGCACAACCAGTGATTTTCATACAGAGCGCTACGTAACGTTGCCAATAAGAAAACATAAACAGCCTACTTACAGGTTATAAAAACGATATGTGGGCGAGCGTTACCTTATTCGAAAACAACCCATGCAATGCTGTTCATGAATGTCAGTACGACAGATCGAATCACCATACCGACGTACAACTTTGCTGTAATTATGCGTGGGACAACCACGAGAGTATTTCTGCGGTGACAGGAGATCGCACACCAGACCATAGTGGCGCGAAATTTGAATAGCATCATCTTTCTGATACAGAAACACGCGTACGAACTTTCATTTATGTAACACAACTACTTCTCGGTGTTGCGATTTTTTTCCGTCAGTGTGTAAAAGGCAATGTCCCGATTGACTGACTCGCTCACTCATCATCACCCAGCCCAAACCACAAAGAACAGGAACTTGAAATTTGCAGAGGGTGCTGATCTTGACTGTAGGCGTCGTTTAAGATCGATTTTTTCTGTATTCCATCCCTAAGCGGGTGAAACAAGAGATGAAAGTCTATGTGAAAATATGTCGCCATTTGGGCAATTTTGGTGCTAGAACTAAGAAAATTGATGTTTGGTTTCTAGGTAAGAAATAGATAGATGTCTAAGCATTTTTGAAAATTTTACCCCTATGGGGATGAAATGGTTGGTGAAAATGTTTTTGAAAATAAATCATTATTAAACGGCTACTAAAATATTTTTGACGCTACATCTTCGAAAATAGATTTCTCTGTTACAAATCAAAAATATGTATTTCACTGATTTTAGAAATTCAACCCCCAAGGACGTGAAATAGGGAGTAAGGTACGTGTGAAAATATTTTATTGTGAGAACATTCGTAAAACTAAATCTTTGAAAATTGGTATTTATCTTCTCTTTCTAGAAATAAACCAGTACGTGTTACACTGTTCTTGGTAGTTCAACCCTAAGTGGATGAAATAGGGGATGAAACTTTCTAAGAAAATATCTCGATATATTTAAAAAAAATTCTGTAAATATTTCTGTTTCTCTTTTCAGTTAGATGTAAAGAAATATGCAATAGACGATGAAAGTTTCTATGGAAATATAATCAAAACAACGCAAATGGATGATTTATAAAAGCCATGGGCTGCAGCTGTTAGAATCGGTTTTTGGTCTGAAGTAAAATCGCGAAACAGTGTTTCGATGGCCTTAATTTCAGTCAAAAGTTTAGAAGCTGTTGCAATTTGTGGACAACATAAAAATTCGATTAAAGGAAGACCAAACAAGTATCTACAAACGATACAGTCTACGCGAACAAAGTGGTGAGCACTAAGCTAATTCAGTTCGCAGAGGGATATGAAAATCTAACAGTTGTAGGGGATTGAAATGAGGTTGTAAGAGAAGGCGTGGAAGAATGGGTTAGGGGAGAATATGGGGCCTGGTGCTAGGAATGAGACACGAGAAAGACTAACTGAGGTCTGCAATGAATTTCAGCTTGTAAGAGCAAACACTCTGTTCAGGAATCACAAGGCAATCGTAAAATGCGTTTTAGACAGGTACGTGCCGAGTAAAACTGTGAGGGACGGGAAAAACCCACCGTGGTACAACAACAAAGTTAGCAAACTACTGCGAAAGCAAAGAGAGCTTCACTCCAAGTTTAAACGCAGCCAAAACCTCTCAGACAAACAGAAGCTAAACTATGTCAAAGTTAGCGTAAGGAGGGCTATGCGTGAAGCGTTCAGTGAATTAGAAAGTAAAATTCTATGTACCGACTTGACAGAAAATCCTAGGAAGTTCTGGTCTTACGTTAAATCAGTAAGTGGCTCGAAACAGCATATCCAGACACTCCGGGATGATGATGGCATTGAAACAGAGGATGACACGCGTAAAGCTGAAATACTAAACATCTTTTTCCAAAGCTGTTTCACAGAGGAAGACCGCACTGCAGTTCCTTCTCTAAATCCTCGCACAAACGAAAAAATGGCTGACATCGAAATAAGTGTCCACGGAATAGAAAAGCAACTGGAATCACTCAACAGAGGAAAGTCCACTGGACCTGACGGGATACCAATTCGATTCTACACAGATTACGCGAAAGAACTTGCCCCCCTTCTAACAGCCGTGTACCGCAAGTCTCTAGAGGAACGGAAGGTTCCAAATGATTGGAAAAGAGCACAGGTAGTCCCAGTCTTCAAGAAGGGTCGTCGAGCAGATGCGCAAAACTATAGACCTATGTCTCTGACGTCGATCTGTTGTAGAATTTTAGAACATGTGTTTTGCTCGAGTATCATGTCGTTTTTGGAAACCCAGAATGTACTATGTTGGAATCAACATGGATTCCGGAAACAGCGATCGTGTGAGACCCAACTCGCTTTATTTGTTCATGAGACCCAGAAAATATTAGATACAGGCTCCCAGGTAGATGCTATTTTTCTTGACTTCCGGAGGGCGTTCGATACAGTTCCGCACTGTCGCCTGATAAACAAAGTAAGAGCCTACGGAACATCAGACCAGCTGTGTGGCTGGATTGAAGAGTTTTTAGCAAACAGAACACAGCATGTTGTTATCAATGGAGAGACGTCTACAGACGTTAAAGTAACCTCTGGCGTGCCACAGGGGAGTGTTATGGGACCATTGCTTTTCACAATATATATAAATGACCTAGTAGATAGTGTCGGAAGTTCCATGCGGCGTTTCGCGGATGATGCTTTAGTATACAGAGAAGTTGCAGCATTAGAAAATTCTAGCGAAATGCAGGAAGATCTGCAGCGGATAGGCACTTGGTGCAGGGAGTGGCAACTGTCCCTTAACATAGACAAATGTAATGTATTGCGAATACATAGAAAGAAGGATCCTTTATTGTATGATTATATGATAGCGGAACAAACACTGGTAGCAGTTACTTGTGTAAAATATCTGGGAGTATACGTGCGGAACGATTTGAAGTGGAATGATCATATAAAATTAATTATTGGTAAGGCGGGTACTAGGTTGAGATTCATTGGGAGAGTGCTTAGAAAATGTAGTCCATCAACAAAGGAGGTGGCTTACAAAACACTCGTTCGACCTATACTTGAGTATTGCTCATCAGTGTGGGATCCGTACCAGATCGGGTTGACGGAGGAGATAGAGAAGATCC
The DNA here is from genome assembly GCF_023898315.1 of Schistocerca nitens. Taxonomy (NCBI): domain Eukaryota; kingdom Metazoa; phylum Arthropoda; class Insecta; order Orthoptera; family Acrididae; genus Schistocerca; species Schistocerca nitens. Next base: position 620,637,593 of record NC_064618.1, read on the forward strand.
AAAGAAGAGCGGCGCGTTTCGTCACAGGGTTATTTGGTAACCGTGATAGCGTTACGGAGATGTTTAATAAACTCAAGTGGCAGACTCTGCAAGAGAGGCGCTCTGCATCGCGGTGTAGCTTGCTCGCCAGGTTTCGAGAGGGTGCGTTTCTGGATGAGGTATCGAATATATTGCTTCCCCCTACTTATAACTCCCGAGGAGATCACGAATGTAAAATTAGAGGGATTAGAGCGCGCACAGAGGCTTTTAGACAGTCGTTCTTCCCGCGAACCATACGCGACTCGAACAGGAAAGGGAGGTAATGACAGTGGCACGTTAAGTGCCCTCCGCCACACACCGTTGGATGGCTTGCGGAGTATAAATGTAGATGTAGATGTAGAAGAGGTGATATACTTGGAATAGGTCGGAAGATATGGGAAGATTTCAGTTAGATAATATCATGGTCACCGGTCCCTGCCGACCGGCTTGGCAAAGCGGTTCTAGGCGCTTCAGTCTGGAACCGCGCGACCGCTACGGTTGCAGGTTCGGATCTTGCCTTGGGCATGGATGTGTGTGATGTCCTTAGGTTAGTTAGGTTTAAGTAGTTCTAAGTTCTAGGGGACTGATGACCTCAGATGTTAAGTCCCATAGTGCTCAGAGCCATTTCAACCATCGGTCCCTAAGCTTACGCACTAGTTACTCTAATTTAAACTAAGTTACGCTTAAGGACAACACAGACACCCATGCCACAGGGAGGACTCGAACCTCTGACGGAGGAAAGGTGGGAGGGATGGCCGGAGTGGCCGTGCGGTTCTAGGCGCTACAGTCTGGAGCCGAGCGCCCGCTACGGTCGCAGGTTCGACTCCTGCCTCGGGCATGGACGTGTGTGATGTCCCTAGGTTAGTTAGGTTTAATTAGTTCTAAGTTCTAGGCGACTGATGACCTCAGAAGTTAAGTCGCATAGTGCTCAGAGCCATTTGAAAGGGGGGAGGGGGGAGGGGGGAGTCATGCGGACCGTGCAAGGCGCCCTAGACCGCTCGGCTACCAAGCGCGGCGGTGTGTGGAAGACCGCCACCTGACTGTATTCCATTGTTTATCACAGGAAACGTTATTATCAATCAAACAATTCGAGCATCCCAACACAAAGCTTCAATTGGTGTTTGTGGTAGACTCAGTATCAGCTGCGTGTTCCGTGTCGAAAAATTATTTGAAGACCGTAGCAAAATTAAAGCAGGCAAACAAAACTGGTAAGGTGTTTAGTTTACTGCTTTAACTCAGTAGCAACCAGGGCTAATCAGTGATCAGGATTACACTGCGAGGCACTGTTCGCTTCGTCCACAAAAGTCCCAGTCCTTGGACAAGTAAGTTGATCAATGTTCGGTCTGAGGCTCCAGCTTGATCACCACGGCCTTAAGTAGCGCTCTGCAAACAGATACGGAACTGGGTTACTGACGTCACGGGGGCTCTTTAGGGACCTGTGTTCGCTGCAGAGCAGAGGGTGTCTGTCGGACTCCACCCAGCTTAAGTTGATAAATTACCCCGGGGTCCGGCAGGCTATTTCAGGCTCATGTGTCCGAGAAAAACAGAGACCAGCCGACCGCCTCTAATCGTTTTCCTTCGTTCCTCGAGGCATCTTGGTCTACTTGAATGGGAGTTCGTTGAAATTTATCCATGAGGTGGCACGTATCTAAAATGGACGTTTCCTATTAAATGATTTTGATCGGTCAGTCTGTGAATCTATCGTTCCTCTAGAACTAAATTGTGCTTAAAGGAATGATAAGTATCTCCTCAATGTTTTTAACACAGATTGCTTTGGTACCTAAATAGTTGGAATATATTATCACAACATGCGAAGTACCTTTGGTTTTAATTTTATGGCGACCATAGACACTGCTCTTGGTCAATCGAGGCAGTAAAACAAATGCAAAACAATAAATGCAAAACAATAAAATAAAGAAATTGTCTTTACAGCATCTTTCACTATACCATTGTATTTTACGAAGTCATAGCTTCATCATTACATAACGACAGGAATCCTTGATGATAAAGCTGTGACTTCGAAATATGCAATGTCAAAGTAAAAAATGGTACAAAGATAACTGATTTCATTATTAAGTTTCCTATTTACATTTAAAAAAATTTGAAACCCAATAAGAACGGTGCCTTTTTGATTCGACGTTCTTATATTACTTTCTTCTTATGGTTGAATCGAGTATATCCAACAAAAGATTCACAAAAATATTTTTTATTCATTTAATTTTAATGTTAAGTTAATACTGAAGATTAAGTGAGATAGGACAAAATAGAAAATCAATATGACATGGAAAAATCCTGTTGGATAGCAACAAGAAACCGACAAAAGCGTCATATTAATACTTCTGCGAGCCGTTGTGACCGAGAGGTTCTAGGCGCTTCAGTCTGGAACCACTCGACCGCTACGGTCGCAGGTTCGAATCCTGCATCGGGCATAGATGTGTGTGATGTCCTTAGGTTAGTTAGGTTTAAGTAGTTCTAAGTTCTAGGGGAATGATGACCTCAGATGTTAAGTCCCATAGTGCTCAGAGCCATTTGAACCATCGGTCCCTGAGCCTACGCACTAGTTACTCTAATTTAAACTAACTTACGCTAAGGACAACAGACACCCATGCCCGAGGGAGGACTCGAACCTACCGGATTTTTTTCATCAAACTCATTTCTGGTGACATTCAGATTTCTGTCCTCACATCTTGGATCGTCTTGTGGGACTGGGAACTGTGGAACAGCGACCTTCTCACACTCTGCAGCGCTACACGTCAGTCAAACTCGGTTTTTCCTGGTACCTGGATTCCCGAGAAGAGGCCGCTGTGGTGAGAAACATTCTGCAGATAACCCGCTGGCTGCGTCTGATCAATGGGAGATAGACCTGAAAGCATTCAAGCGAACTTTGCATACAGTAACAAGCTGTACCTTATAGGTGGTCGAACTGAGATCCAGTCGTCGTTAGACCCATCAATGGGCAGTTTTGGCCTTTCACAATGAGACTTCCTTCTGTTTGCTCTTGTGGCGCTGTTTTGATAACCAAGAATTGGTGCCACACATGCACTTCAAAAATATTCCCTGCGGATCTTCCGTGGGAACAAGGCTTGTAGCCTTCCTAAAATGCATCGTGGAGAAGCAGCCATAGAAATCTTCACCGTTCACTAATGGCTAGTGAAACCTCGGGTTTCATAACCAATTTCCATATCTTAGACTGGCGGTTCGCTTGGGTCCTTTTACTGACTGGTCTCGCAGGGCTTTTTGCGAGCGGTGTTCCGAGGTGACGAGGAGGTCTGGGGGGCTTTAGCGGTGGCAGTTGGTCTCTGGGCAGATCCGGAAACGCTACGAGTGATGACCTTCTGCCAAGTCGCCCGGAGTCTAACTTTTTCGCGACTTAAAGATTCAACCGTGTCGGTATCAACAAGATAATGAGCTCGGCTTCAAATAGTATTCTGTCATACCAGAAATTTCGATCGACGACCAAACACCTTTTTTTCACGTCAATAATATACTTCATTTCAACAAATAGTGAACAGCATGCTCTATTAGCAGCTCTTAACCTTGAGCGGTGGGAAGCGCACTTTCAACTTCAGGTTATTTGGGAGAACGCAGAAAGAGAGGCTTAACCTTGATGGTTTTGAGGTACTCTTTGAGTTACGTAAAATTATTCGTCTGAAATTAGTTTTTCTTTTCTGGAATTCAGTCGCTAACCACTCACGAATCATTTAATTGAAGCAGTTATCAGGTGTAGGTCTCACACCTATTCTCATCATTTTCCAACTCGTTTATTCCAAACTCTATTCTGGCTGTATACTCTGATGATACCATGCTAGTTTGATTCACCTTCCGCTACGGCTGAAATCACTTCTTGTGTGTGTTCGTAAATAGTTTTCCGGCCACTACTGAATCGACTTGTCCAGTGCAGTGTTGAAATGGCTCTGAGCACTATGCGACTTAACTTCTGAGGTCATCAGTCGCCTAGAACTTAGAACTAGTTAAACCTAACTAACCTAAGAACATCACACACATCCATGCCCGAGGCAGGATTCGAACCTGCGACCGTAGCGGTCGCTCGGCTCCAGACTGTAGCGCCTAGAACCGCACGGCCACTCCGGCCGACAGTGCAGAGTTCGTGGCGAACATTTGTAAATAATTACTTAGTATACATCTAGGTAAAGAAAGCCATGTTTTAACAGCTCTTTTGATTCCAATTAAGTTTATTAATTTACTTACAAGGGAATGGCCCAACGTAACATGTCGAAACTTACCTTGAAATATTTCGCCTATGAAGAATACACCATATAAACATACTGTCACCATTTTAGGTGCTAAGGCAAATTCGTAGTTTGCCAAGAAGCTAGAGATACGTTCACCCCTGCCGTAGCTGTAGCAGACAGTGCTTGCCCAACACGGTGAGCAGACATCCTTAATTGACGGTACGTCGGTAAACAGATAATATAGAGTAGCGCACTCTTAATACATGCAAAGTGAATTTGACAGTTTCTCTGACACAGTTGTTCAGTTTTTATTCGCTCGAGTTTGCAACTTATTTAATATCACCAGTAATTAGTAGTTGCCTTTGCGGTATCACGGTTAATAATAGAGGTAAAACTCAATTAATTTTGTTTGTGATTTCTTCGTATATATTTGCAAATAGCATCTGTCTTTGTGGAAGTTCCAGGTTTTCACAGTAACGTGGAAACCAATTAATATTTTGTTGGACTTTTGGCCTGGAAATAACGGCATCTGTGTCTTTAGCAGGGCGATGAAAAGATTGTTAAAATAATTTGAATTCCACGCGAAAAAATATCCAGAACTGTGACTGACGCCCGAACAACGGGGACTTACATGCATTGAGAACAAAAAACAGCACAGTGAGAATGGCTAGCTACTAGCCGAAATCTGGATTTGCATAACAAAATCTAAAAAGGACTACTGATTGCCGCACTCTATAATTTGTAAGTCACATACAGTCACTGAGTGCATCCACTTTCGGAATGGAAGGTAACCTGATTCAGATGTGTCTTTGTCATTTCAAGTTTATCAATGGAACAGTTCTGATAAATTTCAGTCGTTTCCGCACTGTCAATTTCCCTCACCACGTTTTACGGATTGTCTCAAGTACGTCTGGTACACTGCAAAATATGCAGAGCAATGGCCACAACCATTTCTTACTCTTTTCTAGTTCCGTCTAAATAAAACTAGTAATAACTGTGAAGTACCAGAAAGCATTAACTTTTCTTTCGTCACTTGCACCTTCTGTAAGGAAAATGGTTCTTTTCGTCATCCAATAGACACTTTGCATTTTTTGTTACATTCCAGATAACAAAATACGAGAAGTTGGGATTGAAGGCGTTTTTTTAATTCATACCTCGAGTGTATTGAATACAGTCACGTTTGAAGCTGTGAAATATGGATAAAATTAAAACAAGGAATTGTTTTACTGTTAGAAAAATATACATTATTCAGAAATTTTCAGACCAATTAAGCTACAGGAACTTTTATAAAATATTTAATGTCAATAAATCTTTATGTCTAGATTGGTGGAAGTAGTCTGTAATGTAACGTTACACGCTGCCTTGATCTTCTTTTCTCTGTAACAACTGCATCTGCAACAGCTTAGCTGCCCATATGAACTGCACGTTAATCAAAAAATTGAAGATTTGAAACGACATTGATGTGGTTTAAGTGCTTAAAATTCGCGTGTGTGCTCTTTGGACTTGGCCCTACACATCGCTACGTTCTCTTGTCACGGCTACGTCTGCTTATTTGCCGATTACCCCGTTACGCAGGAAAGGCTGTACAAGTCGCTGTTATAAGCCGTTGTTCCTGCAAAAAAACCACTAACTTTGTCATTTTTAACAAACATGTTGTATACGCCGTGGCAGCTAAAATTTTGGCTCTGTACTTCTTTCGGTGTATTCTTCTTGTACGTAAAATTTCAAGGTAGGTATCGCCATGTCCAATTGGACCACTATCTTGTTGGTTTATTCACGAATAAAAATAAAATGTCACTATAAGCAACTCTCTGATTTAGTATCTATTAGATTACCTAACACACTGCGACCCGAATTCCCTTTCAGCCTGTGGATGAGACCCCCTGACAGTTTCAGGTATTTAATTTTAGCCCTTCTTATGCGCTACATTCATTATATCTGTTTAGTACACATGATTCATGGGAATATTCTGTAGCCTCTCAGAATCTGGTACGAAAAATTAGCAGGATTAGATAATTTGCATACCCATAACAAATTCGTTGAGGCGATATCTGTGCTCACACAACCCTGAATTCCGACATACCGTCTACATCACTTTGCTTGCTTTCTGAATTTCACAGCTGACCATGTCAACGGATTTATAACGTTATTCTCAGACCTTCGATTCTTTATTGTTGGCTGCGTCGGGTAGCTGCACGGTCTCAGGCGCCTTGTCACGGTCCGCGTGATGCCCCCGTCGGAGATTCGAGTCCTTCGTCGCGCATAGGTGTGTGTGACGTCCTTAGCGTAAGTTAGTTTAAGTTCGAGTAAGTAGTGCGTAAGCTTAGGGACCAAAGACCTCAGCAGTTTAGTCCCATAAGACCTTCCCCCGAATTTCCAAATTTTCCTTTATAGTTGGCTGTATGAAAGCGGGAGAAAATGTGTTTTGAAAGGTACATTTTTGGGTTTTTGGGCAACGTGTAATCCAGGAGCAGCATTTTATTAGATGACCATGGAAAATCTCTCAAACTGACAGGTAGAATCGTCTTCCTAGGACTGAACCCAGGCTGTCTTCGTCTCTCTTAGTTTGACATTATTGTGCGGTCATATTATCTGGCATTTTCCATTATCGCTCGGCAGCGTTAAATCTGTGATTTAACACAATCGCGGACAATCCGGAAAAGGACGAGTGCCCGTCTTGCCCCCTCTAGGGGAATCCTATGTTAACTTGCAGCTATGCGATAATAGTTACAATTATTCAGCGTATTTTGTCTCAATCTCGATTCGCTTTAGAAACACTGTATCATTCTATTGGTATGGTCATTTTGACTCCGAACGTTTGTGTGGAATATCATAAACAGTATAATTTAATTGTAACTACTAGTTGTTTAACATTAATGATTTTGTTTATAAAGTTTTATACAGGAAAAAATTGGGAACATAGCATTCCAAATTTTTATGTAACAGTATAATTTGTTACAAATACATTTCTGGTCGGAAATCGATGGTTGCTTTAATTTCAAGATGAAGTAAGGTCAGAGATGAATGCCGATTTAGGAAGGCTTTCGATACTGGCTTTGTGAAGAGCTTGCGTGTAAGAAGTAGTTGCAATGGGACACAGAGCTTAGAACGAAAATTATCACAAACGATTTCTTAAACAGGATGTATAATTTAGCTATATGGTCTGATAGAGTAACTCTCCACGTGTAAATAATATTGCTCTCTGTGTCTGTTAATTACATGTGCACTTCCTCGCCTTCAAGTGACTCGCTGTATATTGCAGAAAAATAATTGTACAATTTGTAATGTGTAACGTTGAACCCATGCAATAAATTTGCACACAGAGTAAATTCCACTGCGTGAAACACAGATTCTTGTGTCTTTAACGGTGCTAACAGTTGAACCCCATTACAATTAACCCAACAGGTACCACAATGAATCATGTCCTTTTCACGGGAAGTCACGACCGGCATTGCATTTAAGCTCGTAGTCTGAAGCAAAGATGTATTACGTAAAGGATGCTGTGTTATAATGCGTGTTCCTGACAAAATAAGGAACAGGTCTTTAACTTCTAGAACGTAACGCTTCTTGGTAATACGAAGAGTCGGGTTCCATGGTTCCGTTCTTGGGGTGGGAGTTACGGTTTGATATTCTTACCTTTCACTTCGTCTCCCGCCCCCCCCCCCCTCGTCCCCCCCCCCTTGTCCTCCCATCCCACACACGTAATAGCCTGCTGTTACTCCATCCTACATTTAAATGCCTAGAATTTTAATAATAATAACAGAAAACGTATGAGTCGTGCCTGGCTCGGGTCACGCCTTTTTTTTCTCGTTGGTTGCAGTCCAGTGGTGTCTTATTTCTTCTTCGGTTACCGCCATAGCGTTGCGTTGTTGTCTTCTCTCCGTGAGTGGCAGCAGCAGCTTGTATCGATACTAGTACTGCTGTACTATCTTTGGTGTGGCGGATATATTACTGGGGAGGGGGCGGAGCGAAGGGGGTTGTGACAGTCGGTCGGTTGGGGCAGAGCAGTGAGGAAGTCTCCGTGGTACATAGTCAGGCTGGAGCCGCTGGCGGCGTACGTGCGTGGTTGGAGTTGTGAGGCGCTTCTTGCGAGGGTTACGAAGTTCGTCGCCCACCGATCCTGGACACTGAAGTTGAGTGCTCAGTTAATCTACTATCAAGCCTCAACTGATGTCATATCTCTTCGTTTGATCCCAGTTGTCGCTTTCTGGCTGGCCGGGGTGGCCGAGCGGTTCTAGGCGCTACAAACCGCGTGACCGCTACGGTCGCAGGTTCGAATCCTGCCTCGGGCATGGATGTGTGTGACGTCCTTAGGTTAGTTAGATTTAAGTAGTTCTAAGTTCTAGGGGACTGATGACCTCAGAAGTTAAGTACCGTAGTGCTCAGAGCCATTTGAACCATTTTTGTCGCTTTCTGGGAGATCCCGCGAGCAACAACGTGTGTGCATTGAAGTTTGCTAGAACTGCAGCCGTCTTCCTGTGCGATGTTTAACTTAGTTTCATTCATTCTTTCATTAATGAAGTGTACCAGCGGTATCTTCTGCCTTGTGGTCGTTGACGTTCCGGTGACCTGCCCTGGTCGTTGACGTAGTTTTTGGCAGTGTATTTTCCTCTCCGTGTTGATACTGTCTAGCACGGCGTGTAGTTCGACAGCTGAGGTGTTGTTGGTAGTTTTGGGCGTTTATTCTGACTTTGCTGGACTGGGCACCAGTATCCAGAACGTTATGCTATTGACACCTTGTTCTCGTTTTGGTGGTCGGGTGGTGAAGAACTGATCTTGTTGGTTGGTTCGTCGGCTGGCTTGCGGTTGGGTTGCTTTCCGATTAAAAGGTTGTCAGTCTGGCTTCCTGTCTCAACTAAACGTGCGTTAGTGTTACCTTCCCAGGACGATCCTAAGAACCTTCTGAGCGCCGCTCCTTGTGTTTTACATAGTGCTTTCGTTTTTAGTCTTAAGTATTCTGTGTGGGCTTCAGCCGAGTTTTAGCTTATTAAAATTGCAAGGTGTTTCTTCTTAGGCCTTAAGCCGTAAAAAAAAAAAATCTTTCTTGTTTGTATGTGGCCTTCAGTAGAGTCTCAGCCTTTCAAAATTAAAATTGAAAATTCCTTGTGCCAAGGCCTTAAGTTGTAAATTGGTTTCAAGTTGGTATGTGGCCTTCAGCCGAGTTTTCAACCTTGTCAAATCAAAAGTTAAAAAATTTTGTCTAGGCCTTAAGCTATACGAAATATTTTCTAGTTTTTATGTGGCCTTCATCAGAGTTTTCCAGCTTTAATTAAAAATTGGAAATGACTTTGCCCGGGCTTTAAGCCGTGAGATTGATTGGTTTCGTATGTGGCCTTCAGCCCAGAGTTATGTGAAGCATTTCAGGATAAGACCTTTAGTCTATTTTAGTTAGAAATTTAGAAGTTCTTCCCTTTAGGCCTTAAGCTGTAAAATTGTTTTCTGCATGGTGTGTGGCCTTCTGCCGCGTTTTAGTCTCTCGTAAATAAAAAATTCAAAATCCTTGTGTTGCCCTTCAGTCACAAGATTGTTATTCTTTAGCATGAGACCTTCAGCCGAGTTTTACGCGAAATATTTTAAGATAAGGCCTTCAGCCTTTTCAAATTTAAAAGCTCTTCTTCCTAGGCCTTAAGCCGTTAAATTGTTATGTTGATATGCGGCCTTCAGCCGAGTTTCCATCCTATTTAAATTTTGATAATCTTTGTCTCGGCCTTAAGCCATAACACTGTTCACACTTAATGTGAAGCCTTCAGCCGAGTTCTATGGGAACAATTTAAGCTAAAGCTTTCAGACTGTTTATATGAAGATAAATTTTTTTTTAAAGAAGTGAAATCTCCAGAAGAACTCCTGTACCTCAATTCCTTCGTTAGGCCTTGTGGCTTGGATTTTCGATGTGGCCTTCAGCCGATCTAAATTAAATCAATGGAGGTCTTTAGTTAAAACCTTGAGAGTTTTGATTCTTGCTTGTGTGTTTTAAGAAATAAAGTTTATATGTTGAGTGCAACTGACAGTACCTTATTTTGGCCCCTTTCCACAAATGTAACCACACCGCTCTGTCCTGCTAGCCCAATGATTTCAATATAATAATGTAATAAATAATAAGAAATAGTTTATTTACAACAAAATGTATAACACATTTTAATACAGTATTGAAATCAGTTTGTTTACATCACTTTTAGCATAATCACCAAAGAAATACAATTCAGAGAAACACATTAGCCCCAAAATTTGATAAGCAGATGTGTCTTGAATCTGATTTAAGAACTATAATATCAACAAACTGTCACAACTGTGACGTTATAATTTGTAAAATATAAAATGCAAGCGTGCACTCGCCATTACCAGAGTTTCACTTAGCTTTGAGATTGTGAAAACAGAGCTAGTAACTGTGACTGTGTGAGCGTTTAAATGTGGCAAATACTCTTTCTTTTAGCCATTTCCGTTTGTTTTCGGGAACTTCCCATGATTAGCCGTCTGAACTGCTATATTTGTGAATTCACGAACCCTACTGACAGCAGGTGCTGTCAGTCCGTGAATGTCCGATTTTCCATGGCTGGAATATTTTGTTGCAGCCCATCGACGTGGGTAGGTCTTATCATAAGCAGCTCCAAAGTATATTGTGTTAAATAAGGCTCGTAATTTTCTGTAATTTATGACCACTATCAAAACCTGAATTTTCCATGCTACTATATTCTCCGAAAGTTATCTGAGAAATTTGGAAATTAATATCTAAGGGCATTTACTAAAATGTTGTTTGAGGCATTCGGGGTGGGGGTTGGGGAGTAGCTAATAAGTCGAGTGTCCCTCCTTCGATCCGCCCCTGGATATGAAACGGAATAACCACATAGGTGGAGCAAAAGGCTGGTTTGATCTCTAGGTCTTCGATTCGTACTCGAGAGAATAGAGTGTTAAACCCTCTAGGCGTGCCTCTGCGATTTCTAAGCAGGTCAACGAGTAAATCCAGCACCCACTTCCAAAAACCAAGCGCTACTGGTTGCTCATTCCAGGCTCATTACGCCAAAATATCGTGAATCTGTAGGATATCTAATCCTAAATGGGACAAAAATCAACGTTTCTCCTTCAGAAAAGAGTCTAAAACTAACAAAAACTAGCAACAGATGAAAATCTAAATTGAACTGAGCACGTATACGTCAACGTGCAAGGAGGCACTAGCGTCATGCCTGCGAAAATATAAAAAGCTAATCCATCTTGACTTGGAAAAGAAACTTCTACAAACACTTCTACTTCCAATTATTGAATACAGCGATTTTATCCTGCAAGGCCTTTCTTCGGAATGCTAATGGCGCCTGGAACTGGTTGTGAATGCCTATGTTCATTATATCTGTGATGTTCGACTCTGTGATCATATTTGACCAAGATATACCCAGCTACACCGGCTGCGTGCAGACAAGTTTCCAATTTACATACCTTCTATCGTCTCTACTGCCTTCTCAACGAACTCTCTCATAATATTCTCGGCCTTAACGTTCTTATTTCAACAACATGGCAGAAACCTTATTCCTATCAGAGCAAAATCCTCTCTGCTCGAGGCTGTTGTAAAGCAACTTTCTCGTGGTCCTTCTCAGTAGCGGTAACCCAACTGTGGAATAACCTTCCTCATTTATTAGAGAAATGAATAACATGTCCAGCTTCTTGAGACAGTTAATGACATACCTGCTAAAGCAACAAAAATGATTACTGCTGCCCCTGTATGACTCGCTACCCTTGTACATCCCTGTTTCCAACCAGATCTTCCTCATTTCCGAGCATTCTTAGCTAGTGCAGTCTCCTGAAATTCCCTTTACCCTGAAATCGCTATATCAGAAAACATAGGTATATCTTATACACCTACAAATTCTTTTTATATTTGCCACTATCGTTATTGTTTTTATTGTCTTTATTAATGTCATTAATGCTATTATTATTATTACTATTATTATTATTATTATTATTACTATTATTACTGTTATCAGTATTAGTGGCAGAAGCTGCAGTATTACCGGTGCTACCAATATTTTCATTAGTCCATAGTCAGGTTATTTACTCAGCCGGCCACTTCATACACTCACATCACTTTAATACCATTTGTCATATCAAAATTGTTATGTTTTAGGGAACTATGATCTAAAATAGGTTCTGCACGTGTGAAATCCTGGTCCTACAGAAGAGAGGCCCTGACGGCTCTAATCAGATGATACGATATTGCAATGCTTGCAATATTGTATTTATCCGTCGACACGGGGCAAGCGACTTTCAAGCAAAATGTCTCACCTGTACGGGAATATACACAATGGGCGCACGAGTACAGATTGTAGACGCTTGGTTGAAGACATGTGGAAGTTTGGGTCTGACCGTGAGGCATGCACGGATAGCGCCGGCACCGTAGCTCAGCGTGTTCGGTCAGAGAGCTGGCTGCTCTTTGCAATTAAAAAACTGAGTGAAGGGGTCAACAACGAACTTCAACGGATGTCATGTGACGTACGCTAAGGCCGAACTGGACGAAAAACAACGAACAAAATGAAGGAAAATAAAAAAGACAGCCAAATGGTAAGGCGACTGCTCGCCATAAGCTGGAAATCTGTGTTCGAGTCCCGGTCCAGCTAAAATATTCACTATCGTCATTCTGTTCTACAGCTGATGGCTGTCCATATTCGCAATTACGAATAAATTTAATATATTACTGTAATTAGATCATGTGAAATAATTAAATAAATTTTCTCTGAGGTAAAAGCCGCGTGGCCTCTAGACAATGCAATGGTAGGCAAACCTGACAGCAAATCGGGCAGCTCTGGTGGCCTGGAGGCAGTTTCATCTCTTGTCTACTCAGACAAAGGGTTACAGTGACGAAAAAAGGTCATCTCAGAATCTTCGCAAGGGATAGGTCTTGAAGAACACGACCTAAGGATGTCAAGGACAAGATTTTAGAAATTTAAAAAAGTGCAGTAGTATTAGCATGGACTGCTTAGGGTTTAGGGCAAAACGAAGTACAACTGAATAGAGAATTAAAATAGAAACATACTTACAATGAAGGCTTTCACAGCCGATATTTAGATTGTCGGTGATTTCTGTGGGCTGTAATACGAGTACATCGTGAGAGGCCTATTTGTGGTGGATATCTCTGTACTTAGGAGACGAAGCGTTAGGCGTAGATATATGACAGGTCACGGCCTAATGACATAAAGCAGAAATCGACAAGGGCGGAGACATTACACATGTCGATTCTAGACTGAATGCTGGAAGTGCTTTCCAGTAAACAGATTTCCATGTCGACATACCCCTGATATGACTGATACCACCGATCTGTTGACTGACCACGAAACCTGCACAGAACCAACAAGGCGACCGCCCTTACTAGTCATCACCAATTAAATCCACATACGTCGTATACGCAGGGCTTGGCCACAAATGTAAGTGATAAAATTAGGAGCTCCAGATGGCCAAGCATTAAGAAAAAAAACAGCATTTTCGGCGCGAGGCGCTTCAGGCATAAGCTGGATACACCAAAACCTCGCATGAAAACCTTAAAAGTGTAACTAAAAATCGGCCCCATTGTGATTACAACAACATTCGTGCTCATAAATTAAGGATAATGCTGATACAAGGTGAAACAACGCTCTGGTGGGCGTTCTGAGGGTTTAAATCACCTCGGGTATGACCATGCGGTGCATTTGACCTGCGGTCATCGCACGGTGGCGCTGGCAGCAGTCCACAGACGTAGAGGTGTGTTGGTGCGTGTCAGAGTACGGTGCAGCGAGCAAGTGTGCAGACGATTTCAGATGTGCTAGTGGTGACTGTGTGTTGAAAATGGAACACATTTTGATGACGTTATGAGGGGCAGAATACTAGGGCGACTGGAGGCTGGTCAAACACAGCAGGTCGTAGCACGGGCCTTCCGTGTGCCTCAAAGTGTGATCTCACGATTATGGCAACAATTTCAGCAGACAGGAAACGTGTCCAGGCGCTACAGTACGGGACGACCACAGTGTACAACATCACAAGAAGACCGATATCTCACCATCAGTGCCCGCAGACTGCCACTGAGTACTGCAGGTAGCCTTGCTCGGGACCTTAACGCAGCCACTGGAACAGTTGTCTCCAGACACACAGTCTACAGACGACTGAGCACACATGGTTTATTCGCCCGAAGACCTGCAAGGTGCATTCCACTGACCCCTGGTCACAGGAGATCCCGTAAAGCTTGTTGTCAAGAACACAGTACATGGTCATTGGAACAGTGATCCTAGGTTGCGTTCACGGACGAGTCCAGGTATAGTCTGAACACCTATTCTCGCCGGGTTTTCATCTGGCGTGAACCTGGAACTATATACCGACCCCTTAATGTTCTTGAAAGGGACCTGTACGGACGTCGTGGCTTGATGGTGTGGGGTGTGAGTATGATTGATGTGCGTACACCCCTACATGTCTTTGACAGAGGAAATGTAACAGGTCAGGTGTATCGGGACGTCATTTAGAACCAGTATGTCCGCATTTTCAGGGGTGCAGTGGGTCCCACCTTCCTCCTGATGGATGATAACGCATGGCCTCACCGAGCTGCCATCGTGGAGCAGTATCTCGAAACAGAAGATGAAGATATCAGGCGAATGGAGTGGCCTGCCTGTTCTCCAGACCTAAACCCCATCGAGCACGTCTGGGACGCTCTCGGTCGACGTATCGCTGCACATCTTCAAACCCCTAGGACACTTCAGGAGCTCCGACAGGCACAGGTGCAAGAATAGGAGGCTATACCCCAGCAGCTGCTCGACCACCTGATCCAGAGAATGCCTACCCGTTGTGCGGCCTGTGTACTTGTGCATTGGTAGCATATGTGTTTCGGGACGGTTTTCTCAACTTATCACCAACACCGTGGACTTGGAGATCTGTGTCGTGTGTGTTCCCTATGTGCCTATGCTATTAGCGCTAGTTTTGTGTAGTGCAACGTTGTGTGGCACCACATTTTGCAATTATCCTTAATTTATGAGCATGAGTGTATTAGATTGCCTTGAGATTTGGCCACTAATGTCACCTTTCCATATCAGAGGCAATGTATTATTTTTCTTCCGGTGTTTAAGTTTTCTAATTTTATGTTCTTTAAGTAATTTGTAGTGGTTCTTCGGGAGCTAAACGCAAAATATTGTCTTCCCACCAAATGAAATCCGTGGTAGTATGGACGTTAGAACCACAGATTTTCGTGACCCATTCAATTACGTTATCGCTCACCCACCGAGAAAATCTGTAGATCAATAGGTAAAATAGTTTTCCAATAAAAGTACTCTTTTTCCGAAACACAATTTACCCACTGTAATGGTTGATACGACTGTTTAACTATCATGTACTCAAAAACAGACTATTGTATTCTTTGGGAACATACAGAGCGTCTCTTTCAAATTTTCAAACATTCCCATTTCGCAGGCTCAGGAAACAAAAACATACGGTAGAGATGAGAATGAAATTGCACCATGTGCTAAATCATCTCAAAGGATTTATATTTCCGTGTCCGACTTGACGACTATTATCGCCGGAGTGCAGCATAATCGCAAGAAGTGAAAATGGCGGCTCCACAAAATTAAGCATAAGCAGTGGTTTCAGCTGCAGAATCAGATTCGCCAATCACTGTTCAAAGAAATTATGGTAGCTAGTATACGTGTGAAAACTATTGAGGAGTGGTATCGGAAGTTTCTGGTCGATGGAATTATTCTGAAACATTATTTTGCTGCACGTCGTAGTATTTCGGAAGAGACAGTGGATGACATAAGACAAGGGTTTCTCAGAAGCTCAAGTAAGTCAATTCGGGAGGCATAGGCAACTGAGTGTACCCCGAGCAACACTGTATCGTACAGTACACCAGCGCCTTCGTTTGTATGCTCAAAAAGTGCATAATCTGAAACATCTGATGACGAAAGACAAATCTTCCGAAACAATTTGCTACGGATATGCTGCAGCGTAGTGACATGAATATCAGCTTCACGGAAAGATCTTTATTCTCTGAAGAGGCTACTATTCGTGTATCAATAACGGTTAATCGGCATAATGTTCGGTTTTGGAGCTTGCAACATCTGCACGCTGTCGCTGAACACGTTCGTGATGGCCCTAAATTGAACGTCTGGCGTGTGCCAGATAACGACAGGATTGTTGGACCGTTCTTCTTGGTAGAAAACAAAGTGACTGAGCCAGAGTATCTCGATCCGTTGAAGAAATTCGTATACTCTCAGATACAATACTTGCAACCCAACATCATCTTTCAACAGAATGGAGCTCCGCCATATTGGTCAACGGCGATTTGCAAGTTCCTGGACATGAAATTTCCCAAGTGATAGGTCGGACGTGGACGAGCGGTTGTCTGGCCACCATATTCCCTCTGCGTTACTCCGCTGAATTTCTTCTTGTAGATATTCGTGAAGGAACGCATGTAAGCGACCACATTGAACAATATTCGTATGTTAAGACGTACTGTCGTTGATGTGTTTGCAACAGTTATAGAGGACGTATTCCGAAGAACATGGCAAGAATGCGAACAAAGACTCGTTCTTCTTCGTGGTACAAATAGCGCATGTGTAGAGATGTTCGGATAATTATTAAATAAATTAGTTGAGATGCTCTAGCATATAGTGCAATTTTATTAACATATGTACTGTAGTTTTTCCCCTGTGCATCTGAAACGCGAGATTGTGATACTGTGATGATCCTACAATTTTTTAGGGACGATGAGAAGTGTAACTGCTTCTGTCTCAGGTAAGGGATGATGGAGAAGGGTAACTGTATCAATCTCTGGAAACGACAGAGTCGAAACTTATAAGCGAAAATCCTTCTGATACCTCTTACAGAGGAATACATGACCGGTACTGTTGTTGCTACGACTGCAAGATACGCAGCTTTCAGATGGAACAAAGCAACGAAGGGATGTCCAGGAACCATGGGTTGTAAATGCTTGCCTTAAGAGCTATGAGCACTTAGTCATCTTGGCACTGTGAAACACATCTCTTCTACTGAACAAGTGCCCATAGCTCCTAAGGCATTCATTTTGGAACACCTATTTACTGGACATTTTCTTTTGTTTTGGCCTATAGTATCTCTTCCAAAAATACGGAAACCAAAGAGCTACCAGTAGTAGAGATGTGTTTCACAGGATCGAAGATGAAGAAGTTCTCATAGCTCTTAAGGTATGCGTTTTAGATCACATGTAGTCCGAAAATTTTTTTCTTCTTTTGGTCCATACTGCCACCTCTAATATTGGCTTACCCACAATTTTAGCAACAACAGTACCCGTATATGTACTCTACTGACAGAGATACCAGAACGACTTTGTCTTATAACTTCTGACTCGATCGTTTCCGGTCCGGGTTGCTTATCACAAATTAACACACCCTTCTCCATCCTCACTGAAAGTTTGTAAATTCATCACAAATCACCCTGTGTAATCTTCATGAGTGTACTGGCTAATAATCTTTTTCCGTTCCGTACTTAATAACTATAATCGTTATATTTATCTCGTTAATAATTGCCCTAATTTCATGATTTCGTCAAATAATTCAGTTATTTCATTATTATTTTTCTTTGTCTTCCTTTATTTTCTATATACATAGTAAATTACAGTGAACATTCATTTACATAGTTAGCGGCGCTCTGTAGATTGGATAAACAATGCATTAATTTCCCTGTGAGAACGAGATATTGTGCTTAGTTATGTCGCAATCTGTCAGACACCGCTGATGTATTCGAATGTCGAAAGATATGGGGACAGTAAAGGAAATAAATGCTGTGCATCGGTCCTGGGGGTCCCGAAAGAAGTGATATTCGATATCACAGAATTCATAAATATTGTTGAGTCATCATCATCATCATCATTTAAGACTGATTATACCTTTCAGCGTTCAGTCTGGAGCATAGCCCCCCTTATAAATTTCCTCCATGATCCCCTATTCAGTGCTAACATTGGTGCCTCTTCTGATGTTAAACCTATTATTTCAAAATCATTCTTAACCGAATCCAGGTACCTTGTCCTTGGTCTGCCCCGACTCCTCCTACCCTCTACTGCTGAACCCATGAGTCTCTTGGGTAGCCTTGCTTCTCCCATACGTGTAACATGACCCCACCATCTAAGCCTGTTCGCCTTGACTGCTACATCTATAGAGTTCATTCCTAGTTTTTCTTTGATTTCCTCATTGTGGACACCCTCCTGCCTTTGTTCCCATCTACTAGTACCTGCAATCATCCTAGCTACTTTCATATCTGTAACCTCAACCTTGTTGATAAGGTAACCTGAATCCACCCAGCTTTCGCTCCCATACAACAAAGTTGGTCGAAAGATTGAACGGTGCACAGATAACTTAGTCTTGGTACTGACTTCCTTCTTGCAGAAGAGAGTAGATCGTAGCTGAGCGCTCACTGCATTAGCTTTGCTACACCTCGCTTTCAGTTCCTTCACTATGTTGCCATCCTGTGAGAATATGCATCCTAAGTTCTTGAAACCGTCCACCTGTTCTTTGTTCCTCGTATTTGGCACTCAATCCGTTTATATTTCTTTCTCACTGACATTACTTTCGTTTTGGAGGTGCTAATCTTCATACCATAGTCCTTACATTTCTGATCTAGCTCTGAAATATTACTTTGCAAACTTTCAATAGAATCTGCTATCACAACTAAGTCATCCGCATATGCAAGACTGCTTATTTTTTGTTCACATATCTTAATCTCACCCAGCCAGTCTATTGTTTTCAACATATGATCCATAAATAATATGAACAACAGTGGAGACAGGTTGCAGCCTTGTCTTACCCCTGAAAATACTCTGAACCATGAACTCAATTTACCGTCAACTCTAACTGCTGCCTGACTATCCATGTAAAGACCTTTAATTGCTTGCAAAAGTTTGCCTCCTATTCCATAATCTCGTAGAACTTCCTCCTAGGAACCCGGTCATATGCCTTTTCTAGATCTATAAAGCATAGATACAATTCCCTGTTCCACTCATAACACTTCTCCATTATTTGCCGTAAGCTAAAGATCTGGTCCTGACAACCTCTAAGAGGCCTAAACCCACACTGATTTTCATCCAATTGGTCCTCAACTAATACTCGCACTTTTCTTTCAACAATACCTGAGAAGATTTTACCCACAACGCTGATTAAAGAGATACCTATGTAGTTGTTACAGTCTTTTCTGTTTCCATGTTTAAAGATTGGTGTGATTACTGCTTTTGTCCAGTCTGATGGAACCTGTCCCGACTCCCAGGCCATTTCAATTATCCTGTGTAGCCATTTAAGACCTAACATTCCACTGTATTTGATGAGTTCTGACTTAATTTCATCCACCCTAGCTGCTTTATTGTACTGCAATCTATTGACCATTTTCTCCACTTCCTCAAATGTGATCCTATTTCCATCATCATTCCTGTCCCATTCTACCTCGAAATCTGAAACATTACTGATCGCATTTTCTCCTACATTGAGCAACTCTTCAAAATATTCCCTCCATCTGCCCAAGGCATCCACAGGATTCACCAGCAGTTTTCCTGACCTGTCCAAAATACTTGTCATTTCCTTCTTACCTCCCTTTCGAAGACTGCTAATTACACTCCAGAATGGTTACCTGTTTCCAAAGTCTTCCCAATATTTCTTCTTGGATGCTGCAATTATCTGTTTGGCTTTGTTTCTTTCTTCAACATAACTTTCTCTGTCTACCTGAGTTTTAGTATGTAGCCATTTTTGATAGGACTTCTTTTTCCTTCTACAGGCTGCCTTGACTGTGTCATTCCACCAAGCTGTCTGCTTCATCCTACTTTTACACACTACTGTTCCAAGACATTCTTTAGCCACTTCTAGTACTGTGTCCCTGTACCTTGTCCATTCCTTTTCCAATGACTGTAATTCACTATGAAAATTTTATTTGCAAATTGCTTGCTAATTCGGTGATACAAAATTAAAGCAACAAAATAACACGACAAATTCCTACAAATATATTAAACTCATGTCTAAATTATACAGTTCTTACTTTCTTGTACAAAATCAGCTTGTGCATACTGAAGTTGAAGAAAGCAGTATTTCAGTACTATTACAAAATTTTATGAAGTTTTTAGCGTAATACAATAAAAAGAAAGGCAAATACGAACGTCAGTATTGCTGTACTACCTGACGAAGTATTTCAAGATCAAACTGAAACCTTTAGTTTCACACGTAATGAATTCAGTTGACGTTAGTATGCCACAAGCGATTTTATCAGAATTTGAAAGTTGTGATTGTACAAGTCAGCAGCTGAATAAAATATTATTGCATATCTTATTCAAATAACATGGACATCATTACTTACCTTGTTCAATTATTGTCTTTGTGAAATCATTATCGTGACATTTATTACGCCATATGTAGTAATGAGGATGGGAGCTTTATTAAAATATTTTATTTATTCAGAAAAACATTGGTGATTGTAATTTCAGCAGTATAAAAAATGATAAAGAAGGATTAGCAAAGACGTTACGAAACTGAGGAAAAGTCATTATATTTGGTGTTACCACCAAGATTTTCAACTTTTTTCTACACGGAAGCTGTTGCAAGAGAGAGCGAGAGAGAGAGAGAGAGAGACAGAGAGAAAGAGAGAGAGAGAGAGAGAGAGAGAGAGACAGAGAGACAGAGAAAAAGAGAGAGAGAGAGTGTGTGTGTGTGTGTGTGTGTGAGAGAGAGAGAGAGAGAGAGAGAGAGAGAGGAAGTCAGCAAGCCGATGCGTACACAGAACAATGAGTAGTATACCTCTGATTCTTATATTTATTCTTTCTCAGTCAGCTTTCATCGTTTTATGAAGCAGGCAAGCTGCTTCAGTATGATGAGTCGGAAGAAAACAATCGAAAAAAGCAATGGACGTGTTAGATCTTAAGGCGAAAGCACCATATGCTGCAAGTTACGTCCACCACCAGACGGTTGTTGGTTGTGACATCTGGAACTACCTGAGTGCTTCGAGCGCCTGTACGAATAACGAGTGCACCGAAAGGAAGCAAATCATTGTTAACAGTGCCATTAATAAATCCATCGATAAATTCCAGCACTTATGCCTGCATGGACAATGAAACAAGTAAAAAGGAAAATAAAAGAGGGTGGTGGTGTGCTTTGAGAAACTGAATGTCGTATGTTGCTGTAACTTCTCCAAGCGCGTGAGGCAGAAAGTGTATGTCGGGTCTGTGTTTACTACCGACTGTAAAGTGTGTCGCTGTGACATAGAAGAAAGTTGTGGCAGTTGACCAAAAAACTGAGGTTTGCCTAACAGACAATGTGATAAAGCATATCGAGAATAACGTTGGACCTCAAATGAAATTGGAGTTATAAATTATTTGATGAGTTTACCGTGGTGGTAAACGGCATAGGTGACGATCCTGTGGAAGGCCCGCAGGCCTCTGACAAAGCATACTTTGTTGCATGAAGGTGGAACTGTATTAACTGGAGAAGTCTTGAAAATGACTTCCAGTGAATGGCAGTAGGTGGTAACAATGCTGATTGTGATGATGACGCAAGAACAGAAAGCTCGATACGACGGAATTTCTGCTATGCATGAAGAGTGCATAAAGCTACACCGAAAAACCTTCGTAGATGGTTCGGTGAAATTTTCTGAGAGCTTTGATATAACGCACTCACTGTTTGCATTGTATGGCCAGTGAGTTATCATACGCTAGGATAGGTAGAACGAAGGAGTCTATAAAACAATCCTCGAAGATATTCAGCCATACTTTCTACCAGACGCACGCTTGATGATCCATAAGTCTGTCTAGTTTCAAAGTGACGGAAAACCGAAAAACTTTGTACTCAGTGTAAGGAACCTTGTAGATGATCATTTTTACCAGTAATGAGTTGGTAATGGTAGTCCTAATACGCAACCGGCTCAGCATAAAATATGACGATGATGACAGTATTCATCTAGGTTCATGTGATGCGTCTACTCTAACACATCAGTGTTGTCCTGGTTGCTGAAATATCGCATTTGCTGGTTGTACGACACTCTGCGCGGAAGTCGCTGATGACTCGCTACCGTGATGACTACTTTCAACATTTGGAAAAGGTGCTTTTTTGAACAAGTTCAGCATCGAAGCAAATATTTTACTCTCGTATTGCTAAAGTTTACATGATTCTCTTGAGCTTTCTTGTGTCATTCGTGTGATTTGCTAGTGTGTTATAATATTGCCTTACAATATACACGATGCTACAATCATAAGAATGAAATGAGTAGCTGAATTATATATTTTTAAAGTCGAAGTCCATTTTCACAGGGAGGTTTCAATACACGTCAAACTTTTGTTTCCAATCAGTTGTTAGCGAAACATTTGAAAATATTCAGCAAGCACCTCTGAACACGAACTGTAAGTTTGTTGGTATAATTCATATTCAAAGTGTTGTTTTTCATTAGTGTTCTAACGTGTAATAATTACAAGATGAGCGAGAACTCCACTGACAAACTTCCATGTATAGTAGCTAGGACAAAACAAGAAAAAGGCCAGTAAACATAGGTTCTAAAAGTAAATACCTCATGTGCTATGAACAACTGCTCATGTTGTCTATAATGAAGTACATCTTTTCCATTGGTAACTCTTTGCTTCCCATATTTTGAGAGGTGGCAGTAGTGACACAAACAAGAAAAAGGTATTTAGTAAATATGGCCTTTAAAGTGCATACCTTAAGATCTAGTAGTACTTGCTCACCTCTGCTACTCCCTATTACTGATAAAGTGCTCAAAGCTCATAAGTTATGGATTTCGGAACGCATTTCTTTTTCTTGTTTTGTTTCATACTTCTAACTCTGAGAGTTTTCATTTCAATTCTGTTTCGCCCTGTATACTGAGAGTTTTCATTTCAATTCTGTTTCGCCCTGTATACTGAAGGGGCGATGACGCCAATTTCAGAACGTAAATGTTTACGTAGAAAATGTAGTAGCACCAAGACAAAATACGACGTTCCTCCTTTGGCTGGGCAAAGAAAATGTAAGAAAGCCACAGGGCAGGTAATACATGCTTATGGTCGTCAGGTAAACGACATTTCTGATAATATACTCCCATTCATTCCCTACTGGGAATCCCACTTCCCATCCCCACAGGAAGGCTTGCCTGGTCACTGGCTAAGAAGAACCACAAAGGGGCCAGATCACCAGATCTAAAAAATAACACTCTACTTGACGTGGAAAGTGAAAAGAGAAAAATAAAAGAAAGCATCTGTCAATCGTGACGAAGGTATCTTGGATACATCGAGCACGTCATTAACGTCACTCTGTATAGACATAATAAAATACATCTTTACGTACACTAGGCTTGCACATTTTCGACTGGGATACATTTTCACACAACTCCCTTTGCCCCACCACCAGCTGAACTGGTATTTATTTCCTTTCACCCATACCATAAGCTGGACTGGTATTTGTCTCCCTTTCACCGACCATCAGATGGACTGCCCCCCCCCTCCCCCCTCCCACCACCACCACCACCTCACCACCAGCTGGGTTGGTACGTGCCTCTTGATGTTTAGGTGGGTTGATAATACACTCCTGGAAATGGAAAAAAGAACACATTGACACCGGTGTGTCAGACCCACCATACTTGCTCCGGACACTGCGAGAGGGCTGTACAAGCAATGATCACACGCACGGCACAGCGGACACACCAGGAACCGCGGTGTTGGCCGTCGAATGGCGCTAGCTGCGCAGCATTTGTGCACCGCCGCCGTCAGTGTCAGCCAGTTTGCCGTGGCATACGGAGCTCCATCGCAGTCTTTAACACTGGTAGCATGCCGCGACAGCGTGGACGTGAACCGTATGTGCAGCTGACGGACTTTGAGCGAGGGCGTATAGTGGGCATGCGGGAGGCCGGGTGGATGTACCGCCGAATTGCTCAACACGTGGGGCGTGAGGTCTCCACAGTACATCGATGTTGTCGCCAGTGGTCGGCGGAAGGTGCACGTGCCCGTCGACCTTGGACCAGACCGCAGCGACGCACGGATGCACGCCAAGACCGTAGGATCCTACGCAGTGCCGTAGGGGACCGCACCGCCACTTCCCAGCAAATTAGGGACACTGTTGCTCCTGGGGTATCGGCGAGGACCATTCGCAACCGTCTCCATGAAGCTGGGCTACGGTCCCGCACACCGTTAGGCCGTCTTCCGCTCACGCCCCAACATCGTGCAGCCCGCCTCCAGTGGTGTCGCGACAGGCGTGAATGGAGGGACGAATGGAGACGTGTCGTCTTCAGCGATGAGAGTCGCTTCTGCCTTGGTGCCAATGATGGTCGTATGCGTGTTTGGCGCCGTGCAGGTGAGCGCCACAATCAGGACTGCATACGACCGAGGCACACAGGGCGAACACCCGGCATCATGGTGTGGGGAGCGATCTCCCACACTGGCCGTACACCACTGGTGATCGTCGAGGGGACACTGAATAGTGCACGGTACATCCAAACCGTCATCGAACCCATCGTTCTACCATTCCTAGACCGGCAAGGGACCTTGCTGTTCCAACAGGACAATGCACGTCCGCATGTATCCCGTGCCACCCAACGTGCTCTAGAAGGTGTAAGTCAACTACCCTGGCCAGCAAGATCTCCGGATCTGTCCCCCATTGAGCATGTTTGGGACTGGATGAAGCGTCGTCTCACGCGGTCTGCACGTCCAGCACGAACGCTGGTCCAACTGAGGCGCCAGGTGGAAATGGCATGGCAAGCCGTTCCACAGGACTACATCCAGCACCTCTACGATCGTCTCCATGGGAGAATAGCAGCCTGCATTGCTGCGAAAGGTGGATATACACTGTACTAGTGCCGACATTGTGCATGCTCTGTTGCCTGTGTCTATGTGCCTGTGGTTCTGTCAGTGTGATCATGTGATGTATCTGACCCCAGGAATGTGTCAATAAAGTTTCCCCTTCCTGGGACAATGAATTCACGGTGTTCTTATTTCAATTTCCAGGAGTGTATAAGAAATGAAGAGAATCACTGCAGAATCGGCGAGAATGGACTGTATTTGTCTCCGTTTGCCTCATCACCAGTCGGACCGGTCACTGACTGCCCAGTGTACCATTACCTCAACTGTCTATTCTACGTTTACTGGTAGGGAACGATATGTAATAATAAAAATAAAGTATCTATAAACTACGTGTTGTAAATGTACACCAACAAGCAAGATAACGGTACGTGGTTCTCTTTCAGTCAGCATAAGAAAGGTAGGTATGGATGAAAAAGTTGATGAATTTGGAGGAGGACGAGAAATGGTTAGCTTAGCCATTGTAGCAGAGAATACCACGTTGCCAAGAATGATAAAGTCTTTTTGTGGACAATGATGAACTCGACTGTATTGTCGCTGAACTACATCATGGCACAGCCTGGAGGAATGTATTTAAGCCACTAAAGATAATAATGGCAAGACTCCCACAAACCATCGTATTATGGAGGAATGTACAAACAATAGTTGCAGACTAGGTCCTCGTTCGACATGAGGACTCACTGTACTAATGTTCTAATACTACGTCTGAAATAAGACAGTGGCACCTTATATAGAAACTGCATGAATGCTTTTCTCTGTCCCAGATGAGCTAGCTGGGCTTATACTGACTAGTTATTGCATATATTGCTTATGAGAGGACATGGAAAAATTTATGGAATTGCAAACCAACGATCGACAGTATCAAGCCACATATTTATCATAGCCTCTTTACGATTAGCTAGACTGATAATATAAGAAATTAGAGGTGCACTGCAAAATCGGTGAGAAAAAGAACATATGGAGGGCACTGACATGAAGAAGGGAGGTGTCGATAGGCCATATGTTAAGACATCAAGGATTATCGTGGTAACAGATGGAGCTGTAGAGGGTAAAATCGGTAGGAGGAGACGGAGACTGGAATAAGTCTAACAAATAACTGCGGACGTAGGGTGCAATGACCAAAAGTGCTACTCTGAGATGAAGAGGTGCTGCTGAGATGAAGTGGGCGCAAGAGAGGAATTCGTAAAAAATAAAAAGAGTTGCTGATGTCTGCCCAGATTGTCACATTCTAATACAGCACCTACCAAACGATGTTTCTGAAACTACCAGAGGGAAAACCCAATGTGATAAGCGGGTATGTGTGTCACCTGAAATTGGGATATAGTATATTGGTCATTAGTCTTCTGACTGGTTTTAACGCTACTCGCCATTACTTTTCTTTGACAGCCTGTCCACACGGAACGTCCTCAATTATTTGTTTAAAATATTTAGATCTGTGTTCCCTCCCGTGCCCCTCTGCTGCTCCGTCTAATACCAGGAAGCTATGACCCTGCCCCTTCAACTTCATTTTTCCTTACCTCGGCAATTGTATGATGAGCCTTCTCAGTTTTTGAAGATAGCTCACTATACATACAGCCTACATAACATGCACCTTAGATGATGTTTACGGCGTTCATCGTTCCCCCTCAGTTCAGCAACACCTCACAGTGGGATCAGAACTCCGTAAGTCACATGGAAACAGCCGGGAATATTTCTTGATTAGGCTATCGCCGTCCTGGAAAGGGTCTTAATCTCCAGATAAACAGTACTTGCAATACTTGCGAAGTTCATGGCTAGCCATAGCCGAACATTCACTTACTACTTGACAGGATGGTCATGCTCAGCCCACTGACATTGACTTCATCCTGTATTTTGAATGTGTGCAACAGGGAATGTAATTATATGGTTGGATGGCGCCTTTGCTAAGGTTACCGAGTGATTCGATTGTAGCTTTCGCGGAAACACGAGAGTATTTGTCCAAGTCATAAATAGAGCGACTACCGTAGTGCAGTTTTCTTTCGATAAACGTCCTTTAAGACTAACGTTATAGTATTTTTTTAATATTCGGAAGCACTGTGCAAGGGGGAAAACAGGACACGACCTGCTCAGTCGAAATATAAAGTTAACTGCGGGTACTATGTCAACACATCCAACACAGTGGTCTGAAACATGAAACATCTGCCAACCAATCGCTCGCTCTCAAGAGATGAAAATATAACATATTACGTCTCCACACATGATGCGACGCCGCAGTCGACAGGCTTAACGAAAGCAGCGAAGCGGTCTGCAATGTCGCTGCAGCGGCCGCCTTTCGTAAACAAGAACAAAAAGCATCACTTAGTTTATAAACAACTTACGTCGGACAAGTTCAGAAGTGAGAAACACGGATACCGCGAATCAAGCTCACCTTTGCCACCCACATTCCACACTTTAACAGAAACAAATGGTCCTCGAATGGGTCATTACGTAACTCCTCAGATCACTATACTGTGATCGTCTGCATTGACGCAACGCATCGACTGGTTCAGAAATCTGTCTCTGCAGGAGAAAAACGTTATCAAGGCTCCAAGGTCCCACTATTGTATTTTATGGAGGCTGCTGTCTACATCAGTTGCACTAATACGTTAAATTAGTATTATCAAACAAGAATTAAACAAGTACCAGGATATAATCGATAAAATCATTTAATAACTATGTAACAGATATCTTTTACAGGCCTCATGAACGATGAAGTATTTTAGTGTCTGTATGTTAAGCAATTGTTATTTTTTTAACCCACCACCGAAATATTTTGCTAGAAAGATTTATACTCTTATGTGACTATGTTTTCCCGACAGTAACACATTTTTTTCCAGACAGTATCACATTATTCAAGAGTCATTAGGAAGGAAGTTTCCAGACAATTATTTGCTGAAGTAACACGATTTTTCGGAGATCGTGATTAAAATTAGGCGCCTAAGCTGGAAACAAAATTTTTCTTTAGAAATAAATCTCATAATTATTATGCATGTTTTACACACAAAGACATAGCAAACATTTTGATATTTGCAGGATTTTCTCATCAAGTGAGAAAACAACCAAACTGCACTTGAGTGAGAGACGTAATATATAAGAGGCGGTCAAAAAGTTTCCGTTCGAAGGTTGCATAATCCAGAACCGGTATACCAATCGGGCAAAATTACCGTGAGCAGGGAGTTACCAGGTTGGAACTACCCGTCTGGTAAACTACCGTGTCCCGCTGCGTTAAATAGTCCGTAACTGCTTGCTGCACAACTCGTCCGAGAGGAATCGTCGACCCAAATCAAATGGCTCTAAGCACTATGGAACTCAACATCTGAGGTCCTCAGTCCCCTAGACTCACAACTACTTAAACCTAACTAACCTAAGGATATCACACACACATCCATGCCCGAGGCAGGATTCGAACCTGCGACCATAGCAGCAGCGTGGTTCCAGACTGAATCGCCTAGAACCGCTCGGCCACAGCGGCCGACAATCATCGATCCTTCAAGTCCTATTGTAAGGGACTGAAGGCGTGATAATCGCATGGGGAGAGATCAGGACTATAGGGTGGGTACACAAGTGTCTGCTTGAGTTGGCGTAACTTCTGTTTGGTTTAAATGGCCCTGAGCACTATGGGACTTAACATCTGAGGTCATCAGTCCCCTAGAACTTACAACTACTTAAACCTAACTAACCTAAGGACAACACACACATCCATGCCCGGGGCAGGATTCGAACCTGCGACCGTAGCGGTCGCGCGGTTTCTGACTGAAGCGCCTAGAACCGCTCGGCCAGCACGGCCGGCGTAACTTCCGTGTTACAACTTTTGCGATATTGGTCCTTCTTGTGTCGGATCTTGACCAGGACGGAATTTGGGGCACCATTCTATAACGGTCGTTTTCGACAAACATGATGCCCCATATACATTCCCCACTCTCCGATGCATTTCTACTTGTGTTTGCCCTTCGGCAGCGAAAAAAAGAATAACAGCACGTTTTCCTGTTTGGATGCATTTGGTAATAACATAGCCGTATTTGACGTTACTGCAATTCTCATATGCACATTAGAAATACACGAATGTCACGTTAATACCTTGCGTACTTAGTAGTTCGTGTATACATGCATGAAGTCGCACTGCATTACATATACACTGCATCAACGCCCTCAAATGGAAACTTTTTGATCTCCACTTATCCATTGTATTAAAAGCGCGTATTGCATTGGACTCATTTTGTTCAGGGTAGTCTGCGTGAACATCATAAACTTATGTAATATTGAATGAGAAACTTCCGATGTTCTGCAGACTATTATTTACTTCATCACGGAGCTTCGCATGTCGAAGCCCTCAGAAGCCGAAAGCTGGTTAGTGATCAAAGAAACATTACTTGGCGGAACTTCGGGAAAGTGTTTCCTACTTAATAATGTTATCATGTTCTTTCTAGTACCGCGGGAAAATTCATTCCATATTATAAACTTTTATATTTGGCAAATATCATACATGCATTACGAATACGTCATGTGGCATTAACGGCTTTTGCAGTTGAATGAAATGGAGTTCTTTACTCGAAGATTGTTGTGACGAAGGTTACCTGTGCACTTCAGTTCTTTTTTTATTATTAATAACCACTTTCACAACATTGAGTTACGAAGAGTGAAAGGGACAAATACCACACACACACACACACACACACACACACACACACGCACGCACGCACACAGCACACACGAAGTTTATATTGTTCTTGCTCTTTCCACAGGAAACTCACGCTTCCAGTTCATATTGTACTGCATTACTAAACATGATTCGTTATGGTAAAATGCCGATCAATATCTGTTTGTGTATCGCACAATTGTTCTCACATAATCCACCAATTTGTAGTGTAGGCTGATTTCATTGTTGTGAAGCGTAATTACTCGGCGAGACCTGACAGTACTGTTCAGCCGTTTTCCACAAAAAAAAATGGGGAAACTCCATCGACGGGGAAAAAACTTTCTGCTGGCGCTCCTGGTTTCACCAGGCTGCGTGGCCAGTTCGTCGCGCCGCCTGCAGGGCGCTGGTGTCGCCCTCTCAGAAGTCGCTGCGGCCACGTCCTTCAGCGTCTCTAGCAACAGAGCCAACATTAACCCATTAAACACAGGGCTACGTCTGAAGACTATGTATAAATGTTATTTACCGTAAAAGTATGGAAAAATGACTAATGCACGTTAGCAAGCCAACTTCAGCTACATCCATACATTTACCCCTCTTAGTCTTAGGTGCGAATGGTAATTTCACAGCATTACGAGTATAATTATACCAAGATACAGGTAAGGTATCGATAGTATATC
Organism: Schistocerca nitens; assembly: GCF_023898315.1. Taxonomy (NCBI): domain Eukaryota; kingdom Metazoa; phylum Arthropoda; class Insecta; order Orthoptera; family Acrididae; genus Schistocerca; species Schistocerca nitens. The sequence continues at coordinate 620,667,884 of NC_064618.1, forward strand.
ACGGTAAAACAAAGTTTCAGGAACCGTACAAACGACTGTTAAGAATAGATTCGGATCATACCTAGTGCCGAAAAAATGTCAGAAACGAAGAGAAATAGCAGAAATTTAGAAAAAGTGAAGTTCAGCGAAAAATCTCCCGAATAGAATAAAGCGCATGAAGTGATAGCGCTCAGGATTGTTCCCTAACAGGTATACGAAACAATATGAGGTGAAACATAAAAACTACTGTCTACCGTGAGAACAAATACTGCCCGGTGCTGTTACGCACACGTGATGTAGTAAGGAACATCTAAAAGTGGGCAGAGACGAGTGGTGAGTCATGCCAAACGAATATATCTGCGCCGTCTACTTGAACTCCTCACATAGAAGTAATCGCAATCAGACGAGCAATCTGGATATTGACGGAGACGTCCGATGACCACCATCGCTGTGTCTAGTTGAGGAGGTGGTGTGCTCTCTTGAAATGAGGAAATATTTCAGGACAAATTTTCCCGATGTTCTAAGGGCGTTCTATTCAATGTGGAACGAGGGCCTCCTCTAAAACACTTAAATATGGGGGTAGCTCTGCCCGATGTTCGCCTCATCGCCTGGAAGGATGGTCCTATTTCTTGCACGCCGACGCCACGTCAATGGAATGCTGTATCATTAGTGATGCCCCACAGAGGTCTGTCCTAGGACTGTACTTGTAAATATTGTACATAGCGAATGTGATAAGGATTCTCAAGTCCAGATGGCCTTTAACGCCGACTACTCAGCTATATACTACGCGGGTATGAACGTCAACTATTTTCATGGGTTCAGAAAAGATTGTTGCTCAAGGTCGAAATTAATTGTTTTCATTGTTAACTGGCTGTGGCCGGCCACAATTCTCTGTGTCTCAGTCTGCTTAAATGGAAAAGAAAGGAAACATTTCTAACACACATGAGAACTGGATAAACGTCCTAATCTCATTCTGCGCTACTCCCTGCCATTGCTTATCTCCTCCTGCCCTCATTTCATCCACTTCTTATTCCTCCCCCCCCCCCCCCCCACCCTGACCATCACCTCATAACACCTTCCTCTATCCAGCTTATCCTCCCTCCTCTCAGTCCATTTCCCCCTGCCCCTTTTCTCGTGATTAAAATATTCAGTCTATATCTGTCTGAATGTTCATTACAGTATTGTGTAACATATTCAATTAAATCGTTGAAGAACTTTCCCAGATTTTCGGGAATAACGTTTCCCCTTTATATATCAGATATTTATTCATAGTTACCTGACATTATTTATGTTCTACACACACACACACACACACACACACACACACACACACACACACACACACACACACACACACACATATATATATATATATATATATATATATATATATATATCATAATTTTTAAGCAATCGCTCAAGATATTTAAGATATTAAGATTTTGAACAAACATCAAAATTTGCGTGCCTCAGCGATACAGATGGCCGTACCGTAGGTGCAACGGAGGGGTATCTGTTGAGAGGCCAGACAAACGTGTGGTTCCTGAAGAGGGGCAGCAGCCTTTTCAGTAGTTGCAGGGGCAACAGTCTGGATGATTGACTGATCTGGCCTTGTAACACTAACCAAAACGGCCTTGCTGTGCTGGTATTGCGAACGGCTGATAGCAAGGGGAAACTACAGCCGTAATTTATCTCGAGGTCATGCAGCTTACTTTACGGTTAAATGATGATGGCGTCCTCTTGGGTAAAATATTCCGGAGGTAAAATAGTCCCCCATTCAGATCTCCGGGCGGGGACTATTCAAGAGGACGTCGTTATCAGGAGAAAGAAAACTGGCGATCTACGGATCGGAGCGTGGAATGTCAGATCCCTTAATGGGGCAGGTAGGTTAGAAAATTTAAAAAGGGAAATGGATAGGTTAAAGTTAGATATAGTGGCAGGAGAAACAAGACTTTTGGTCAGGTGAATACAGGGTTATAAATACAAAATCAAATAGGGGTAATGCAGGAGTAGGTTTAATAATGAATAAAAAGATAGGAGTGTGGGTAAGCTACGACAAACTGCATAGTGAACGCAATATTGAGGCCAAGGTAGACACGAAGCCCATGCTTACTACAGTAGTACTAGTTTATATGCCATCTAGCTCTGCAGATGATGAAGAAATTGATGAAATGTATGAGGAGATAAAACATATTATTCAGGTAGTGAAGGGAGTGGAAAATTTAATAGTCATGGATGAGTGGAATTCGAGAGTTGGTAAAGGGAGAGAAGGAAACAAGTAGGCGAATATGGATTGGGGGTAAGAAATGAAAGAGGAAGCCGTCTGGTAGAATTTTGCACAGAGCATAACTTAGTCATAGGTAACACTTGGTTCAAGAATCATAAAACAAAGTTGTATACATGGAAGAATCCCGGGGATACTAGAAGGTTTTATAATGGTAAGTCAGAGATTTAGGAACCAGGTTTTAAATTGTAAGACATTTCCAGGGGCAGATGTGGGTTCTGACCACAATCTATTGGTTATGAACTGTAGATTAAAACTAAAGAAACTGCAAAAAGGTGGGAATTTAAGGAGATGGGATCTGGATAAACTGGCTAAACCAGAGGTTGTACAGAGTTTCAGGGAGAGCATAAGCGAACAATTGACAGGAATGGGGGAAAGAAATACAGTAGAAAAAGGGATGAAGTAGTGAAAGCAGCAGAGGATCAAGCAGGTAAAAAGACGAGGGATAGTAGAAATCCTTGTGTAACAGAAGAAATATTGAATTTCACTGATGAAACGAGAAAATATAAAAACGCAGTAAATGAAGCAGGCAAAAAGGAATACACTCGGCTCAAAAATGAGATCGACAGGAAGTGCAAAATGCCTAAGCAGGGATGGGAGAGCCGGTCCTGACAAAACTCTACCATCTGGTGAGCAAGATGTATGAGACAGGCGAAATTCTCTCAGACTTCAAGAATATAATAATTCCAATCCCAAAGAAAGCAGATGTTGACAGATGTGAAAATTACCGCAGTACTAGTTTAATAAGTCACAGCTGCAAAATACTAACGCGAATTCTTTACAGATGAATGGAAAAATTGGTAGAAGCAGACCTCAGGGTAGATCAGTTTGGATTCCGTAGAAATGTTGGAATACGTGAGGCAATACTGACGCTACGACGTATCTTAGAAAATAGATTAAGGAAAGGCAAACCTACGTTTCTAGCATTTGTAGACTTAGAGGAAGCTTTTGACAATGTTGACTGGAATACTCTCTTTCAAATTCTAAAGGTGGCAGGGGTAAAATACAAGGAGGGAAAGGCTATTTACAATTTGTACAGAAACCAGATGGCAGTAATAAGAGTCGAGGGGCATGAAAGGGAAGCAGTGGTTAGGAAGGGAGTGAGACAGGGTTGTAGCCTCTCTCCAATGTTATTCAATCTGTATATTGAGCAAGCAGTAAAGGAAACAAAAGAAAAATTCGGAGAAGGTATTAAAATCCATGGAGAAGAAATAAAAAAATTTAAGGTTTGCGGATGACATTTTAATTCTGTCAGAGACAGCAAAGGGCTTGGAAGAGCAGCTGAACGGAATTGACAGTGTCTTGAAAGGAGGATATAAGATGAACATCAATAAAAGCAAAACGTGAATAATGGAATGTAGTCGAATTAAGTCGGGTGACGCTGAGGGGATTAGATTAGGAAATGAAGCACTTAAAGTAGTACAGGAGTTTTGCTATTTGGGGAGCAAAATAACTGATCATGGTCGAAGTAGAGAGGATATAAAATGTAGATTGGCAATGACAAGAAAAGCGTTTCTGAAGAAGAGAAATTTGTTTTCGAGTGTAGATTTAAGTGTCAGGAAGTCGTTTCTGAAAGTATTTGTATGGAGTATAGCCATGTATGGAAGTGAAACATGGACGATAAATAGTTTGGACATGAAGAGAATGGAAGCTTTTTAAATGTGGTGCTACAGGAGAATGCTGAATATTAGATGGGTAGATCACATAGCTAATGAGGAGGTATTGTATAGAATTGGGGAGAATATCTATTTGTCTTCGTTGCAGGACTGTTCCCTATACTGAACAGCATAAGAAGAACTGCACCCAAGAGAAAATAACAGGGACCTACGAGTAGCTTGCGCCATCTAGCTATGACCCGTGCATTTCTCTACTTTTCCACTGCGAAATATGCTACTTCTCTTTCATTTCATTGAGACGCTCTTATACTTTCCTTCATTTTGTTACTTCATGTCTGTTTTCTTTCTACTTTAATTTTTATTTCTTATACTTATTCTAATAGCAATATAAATTGGAATGTGAGAAGCAGTGCGCTACACGCATTCTCGAAGTTTATTCCATCTTCTTCCTTTATAAGACTAATTCTAGAGTCGTCTCGCTGTTTCCTTCACGTGCGTGACCCAGACACACTACGACGCCACCGGCAACTACAACGACGCGTCAGAAACTTGCTCGCGGCTAAGAAACGCCGGGACTGGCTACAGACATGCACCCGTCTTAATGCTGCACTTCCTATCAACTTGTCCAAGTACTGGTCAGCCTTCCGCCGGCTTACCGGATCTAACCCCTTCCCCTACTACCCTCTCCTTCATGATAATAAACCCTTCCCTGATGACCTTAATAAGGCCAATCACTTTGCCTCCTACCTCTTCGATGTCTTTACCATCCCCGACGAACTCCAGTTCGATTACTCCCTCTTCCCGGATGTCCACGATCGAACTGACACCTCTGTCCCTCCCCTCGCTCCTGGTTTCCAGTAGTTGGACAACACTGCACACACCGAACTCAATGCACCCATCACTACTTAGGATATCATCGCTACACTCCGCACGAAACGCAACACTGCTGCTGGCCACGCTCGTGTCACCTATCGCCACCTTCGTGAAGCTCCTGCCTCCTTCCTCTCTAGTCTGGCCAGGCTGTGTAATGTGGTCCTGTCCACTGGCTACTACCCCGACCTGTGGAAAACCTCCTGCATCTTGATTTTCCTTAAACTCGACAAAACGCCGTCCGCTGTCTCCTCCTACCGTCCTGTCAGCCTTACCTCGGTCTTCTTCAAGGTCCTGGAATCCATCCTTACCCGACGCATCCACCAGCATCTCCGCCAGCACCGTCTCCTTCCCGTTACCCAGTGTGGCTTTCGGCCGTCCTTCTCTACCGATGACCTTCTCCTTCACCTCACTCCTCTCCGAACAGCTCAATTCCCGTCGCTCCGCTATCTTCCTCTCCCTTGACCTCGAACGCGCCTATGACCGTATGTGGCACTCCGGTCTCCTCTTGAAGCTCGAAACCTTTACCCTTCCTATTAACTACGTCCGTCTGATCGAGTCCTTTCTTTCCCAACGTCCTTCCTAGGTCACTATGGATTTCTATACCTTTTTCCCCTTCGCTGTTGTGCCCCGAGGTTCCGTCCTCTCCCCTCTTCTGTACCTTTTGTACACGGTGGACATGCCGCCGCCTTCACGCCTCATCCACCTTCTCCAGTACGCTGATGACACCGCCTTCCTTGCCCTCGCCCTCACTCTGCAGCGCTCCCAACACCAATCCCATCTTGACTGGTTCACCACTTGGTGCAACCAGTGGTTACCCAATGTCAGTCTATCCAAGACCCAGGTGATCATTGTAGGCAAAACCACTCCTTCCTTCCGTCTCCTCGACTTCTATGTCACCGTCTATGGCCGTCGTATCGCCCCCACTCCCACCCACAAGTACCTTGTCGTCACACTTGACTGTCGCCCCTCCTGGACCCCACATCTCTGGACAATCCAAACCAAGGCACGCTCCCGACTCCAACTCCTTAAGCTCATTTCTGACCGCACATGAGGTCTGGCCCCTCCACCATCCTCCACACCTATAAATCCCTCATCCGCCCTATCCTCCGCTACGCCCACCCTGCCTGGATGTCCGCTCCTCCTACCTTCTACAAATCCCTTCAAATCCTCGAACCCCATGCTCTCCTCCTCACCTATCGCATCCATCTCCCCTCCCACATGCGGATCCTGTACGACCTTATTCCTTTCCCCCACCTTCTCCTTTTCCTCGAATGGATAGGGATCATCTACACCTTCCGCAAACTAGATCCCCCTCACTTGCTTGTCTCTCCCATCCTCTCCCACCCACGTCCACTGCTGTGCCTGTATTTTCACGTCCCAGCTTCTCTCCATCTCTGCACTCTCCTTACCCTCTCCCAAGGTGGCTTCCACCAGCTCCCCCTCCCTGATGATGCCCTCCTCCCTTCCATCTACCCCTCCTATCAACTTTGATCCTCCTCTCCCACTTCCTGTGTTTAGTCCTTAGGGGACCCTCTCTCCCTTCTCTTCCTTCTCTCCCTCCTCCTTTCTTCCCCTCTCCTCCCCCTGGGCTTCCCCTTACGCCCATTCCTTCATTCCTCCCCCCATATCCTCTACCATTGGCATCTCCGCTCTCCCCTCTCCCTCCCCCCCACCTTTTTCCCCTCATGGTAGTTCCCCGGACTCGCACACGTTAAGTGGACATTCGCGCGCCGGAGATCATCGCCATCAGTTTTGTGTGTGTGCCACCGTGTTTGTGCTTTAGTGTTTTTTCGCCGCCCACGCTCCATCGTTCACGTGTCTCGTCACCATCAGTGATTCGTGCACAGTGCTGACGGTCTTTTGTTTTCTTCACGTGTGAACGGCCCGGTGTTTTTTATTTACTGTGTCTACTGTTATTTTGACCAACTTTGTGTTCTGTTACTTCTGTGTCTTCGCTGTTTATCTCTATTTGTACTGTCTGAGGCTGAAGAGCGGCGTAAAATTACTGCTGCCAGCCCACCTTGTATGAGGTGCAACATTACAATAAAGAAAAAAAAGCACGTCTCGCTGTAACTAATTTTAGAATGAATTCTGTAATCAGTTTTTATTTCTTGAACATTTTGTTAAACTCAGATCAATTTCAAACTATCATAAGACAAATAGATTATTCATACAGTTAGAAACAAAGTGTTTTGCTTACTTACATAAAACAAGAATATTTTAGAGAACTGTTCTCTTAAATTAACCTCCTTTTCTTGCTTTGTATAATTGTCTGTGCGTTATGTATATTGTCCAGAAGTCCACTGTCACTGGACCGCACTGGACTTCTTCCATTCCCATTACCACTACCTCAATGAAATTCTCTACAAGGAAGAGAAAAAAACATTATAGTAGATAACCAATGTATGCAAACATACAGAAAGAAAAAACCTAGAAGAAAATGTACTTTTGATCGCAAAATTCGCCTGGTAAAGCTTCTGGTTTACCAGTTCTGATACATCCACAGCTTCTGAAGCGACAATTAGCCCCATTAGGTCCTCCAATCTCCTACCTTATATTAGGAGTGACGGAATACGTACCTGCGTTGTATTCAAATCAAGAACGCTTATTAGCCATTTCTGCACCGTCATTCACAGTATCAAGCTTCGTCGCTGCTGCTTTCGACGCTCCTGATGCTACTGCTGCCAGGTCTCAAACTAAAGTGTATTTTCGCGCCAAAAGCCTCTTATTTATAGCCAAAACCGGATGCATCTAGATTCTGTGCTAGATTTGACCAGTAGGAGACTAGTGTGATTCTTCCCCGTCACGTGGGTGAAGGTGAGTTTGTTCATGCAGCTCTCTAATCAGCCGCAGGGTGGCTTGTAGGCATTGGCTGCGGCCACTACCTAAGCCTGCTTCCGCCTCTGCCAGTGCAGTTCAAAGAATGCTGTAGATTATTAGTAACGTTCCGATGCAGGTGGTTGACACTGTGGATATCTTAGACTATTACCGAGGACCTCTATAGGTGTTACAGAGGCACACAGTGAAAATAATTTTTACTCTGCCAGCAAGACACCACGTGAGCTCTGCTAATTGTCCAGGTTTGGGAGGCTGCTGTCGTGGTAAGCCTGCATATGGCCTATGTGCTGCTTGCCATCTAGACATGGAGGCCCACTCATCTATTACGGCGCTCCTACCTTCTGTTGTGTGCTAACGGATGATACATCCCTAACTTTTAAACAACAGAGTGCTGTGAGGATAAAAATATGACATCTATTTAACCCCGACGAAGAAACTCCATGCTGACAAACGATGGCATTGTCTGTCAATTCTATGTTTTATCATTATAGACATAATTCCTTAATGTTGAGCAGTTTCTCAGAACAGAGTGTTAAGGCTGCAGTGTATTGTTATTAAGAGTTCGTATATCTAGATACTATATATCTCTATATAGAATGAAGATGTGTGATGTCTCAGTTTAATAAAAAAGACCACATCCTTTAGACATGTATATCAGTATACAGTATTCTTTACTAACTCCACCACAGGATCTCTAATGCAAGGTACACTCCACAAAATATTGTGTTTCACACTTTGCATTCGAATTAGCAAAAGAAAAGAAATCCCAGAGGTTTGTTGCATTGTATAGACATCCATTAGTTGATAATCGATTCGAGGCACTTGATGTATTAGAACATACATTTAACGTTGGTTTGTGAGATAGCCATAGGTTTTTTTTATTACCCTCTCCAAATAATTTCCAGCGCTTCTCTGCCAATTTCTTACTGACATACCTATTGCACATGCAGTGTGGCCCTTGTGTGAGGGGATATAGCAGTTTCGTCTCCGTAATGTACAGGGTGATTATAATTAAACTTCCAAAACGCTGTAGAAATAACACCACTGATCAGAATATAAAGCTTTTTAATTATATGTGCTCTCTTTGCTGACCGATATGGAGCAGCACTGAGGGTATAGCAGGACCATCTTGGTGCTATGGAAAAATTCATACAGTCGTTGTCAGTCGCCCGTGATGTAACTCGCTACGATTCATAATGAACCGAAATTCTGCCAGCATTCGTGTATGTTAAGGCTCGTTTGGTGCTGAAGACGACTCACTTGGGCGTTTTTCGGTCGAATTAGTTATCACACACATTTTGTGCAGCTGTGTAAAAGTGGAGTTTCATGGATTAATAATTTAGTGGAAGACCTGTGTTTTAGTTTCAATGTTTTTATTTCATGTAATGCGCTAGTGTTCCTAAAAACAGCATGGCAAGTGGCGTTATTCGCCACTTTTAAAGTGGGTGATTAACTTTACTTAATTAACATATGGAGCAATAATTAGCAATACTGGGACTTTCACGCAGATGTCGATTCTGAACTGTTTCAAGTGGTGATTATGACAAAGAAACTTTAATTAACTGCAAAAATATTACTTTTGCATGTGACTGTTATTGAATATACTGATCCGTTAAAAGACTGTAGACTTTGAGTTATCGCCATGATTTCTAACTCTTCTGGATAATATACAGAGTTAGAAAATTTTATTTCGGTTTCGACTGAATTGTGGACTTGTGGACCGGAGATTATGAGCAGCGCATTCGCCAGTGATTTCTGGTTTTCCGCAAATAAATAAGTTTCAGACTCTTGTAGAAACCAGTCATATTTAAACATCGCACAAACTATCAGTTTGTAAAAGGCAAAAATCCATACGTAGATTCAGAGAAAGGAGAAGTATAAATTTCAAGAATAAACTAGAGATTATTTTATAGATGAAATAAAGAATTGTAAGAATTTGGACAGAATACAACGTCTGATGAAAAGGATCTGGACACTAATTTATAATCATTAACATTAGTAGACATTTTATAACAGCTGGAACTGTGTTGGGGACACGTGAAATGAGGTGTCTGAATGTCTATGGAGGAATGATAGCCTATTCTGCCTCAACAGAGGAAATCAGTGAATGTAGTGATGGACACAGAGGACTATAGCGAAGCTGACGTTCTAGTTCATACCAAAGGTGTTCTACTGGTTGAAGTCGGGAATCTGGAAACGTCGGTCCATTTCAGAAATGTTGTAGCCCACAGACCATTGCCTCGCAGATGCTTTTTATGAAAAGGCGAGCCGTCATGCGGATAACATCACTGTCTCCGCACAGTAACTCTAAAGTTCGATTCCCTGCCGGGCCGGAGATTTTCTACTCTCGGAAACTGAGTATTGGGTTGTCATCATAATCATTTCATCCTCATCGACACGCATGCCACCTGACGACCGATCTACCTCACGTGGGGTCTCCTGGCCATCAGTGCCATATGATCATATCATTTAATTTCAGTAGATGAGATCTACCAGGTCTTCATTTAGCTGTGATTTTCGCATTTCCACTTCACAATCATGCGGCAGCTTCTTCTGGGTTGACATGTCGCTGAAGGATTTTTTATGTCCATGACGTCCTATGATTATGCCACATTCGAAGTCACTGAGCTACCATGATCGAATCATTCCACTGTTACTGCTTCTCTCTTGACACAATACTCCCCATCCTCTTATATGGGCGGGACCGCTTCTCGTGATATCTGTTGTCCAATTTGACATTACTTAGAGGTTTCGGGATAATTTTGATCTGATAGTGTAAAAAGTTAACTGTGTACCGAGTGAACGAAAAATTTCTGCACAAATTGAGACATGATTTACGAGTCGAAATACAAGTGTGGGATAGGAACATACAGCCTTGGAAGTAATATTGACGTAATGAATGCTTTGGAATGGCAGGAACAAAAAGGACAATCAATACACATTCACCTACATCTACATCTACATCTACATACATACTCAGCAATCCACCATACGGTGCGTGGCGGAGGGTACCTCGCACAACAACTAGCATCTTCTCTCCCTGTTCCACTCCCAAATATAAGTTGGTTGCAGTAAAATTGTACTGCAGTCAGCCTCAAATGCTGGTTCTCTAAATTTCCTCAGTAGAAATTCACGAAAAGAACGCCTCCTTTCCTCTAGAGACTCCCACCCGAGTTACTGAAGCATTTCCGTAACACTCGCGTGATGATCAAACCTACCAGTAACAAATCTAGCAGCCCGCCTCTGAATTGCTTCTATGTCCTCCCTCAATCCGACCTGATAGGGATCCCAAACGCTCGAGCTGTACTCAAGAATAGGTCGTGTTAGTGTGTTATAAGCGGTCTCCTTTACAGATGAACCACATCTTCCCAAAATTCAACCAATGAACCGAAGACGACTATACGCCTTCCCCACAACTGCCATTACATGCTTGTCCCACTTCATATCGCTCTGCATTGTTACGCCCAAATGTTTAATCGACGTGAGTGTGTCAAGCGCTACACTACTAATGAAGTAATCAAACATTACGGGACTCTTTTTCCTATTCATCTGCATTAATTAACATTTATCTATATTTAGAGTTAGCTGCCATTCTTTACACCAATCACAAATCCTGTCCAAGTCATCTTGTATCCTCCTACAGCCACTCAACGACGACACGTTCTCGTACACCACAGTATCATCAGCAAACAGCCGCACGTTGCTATCCACCCTATCCAAAAGATCATTTATGTAGATAGAAAACAACAGCGGACCTACCACACTTCCCTGGGGCACTGCAGATGATACCCTCACCTCCGATGAGCACTCACCATCGAGGACAACGTACTGGGTTCTATTACTTAAGAAGTCTTCGAGCCACTCACATATTTGGGAACCAATCCAATATGCTCGTACCTTAGTTAGGAGTCTGCAGTGGGGCACCGAGTCAAACGCTTTCCGGAAGTCAAGGAATATCGCGTCCTTGTGATACCCTTCATCCATGGTTCGCAAGATATGTGAAAAAAGGGCGAGTTGCGTTTCACAGGAGCGATGCATTCTAAAGCCGTGCTCATGCATGGACAGCAACTTCTCTCCATCAAGGGTTCAAAATGGCTCTAAGCACTATGGGACTTAACATCTGTGGTCATCAGTCCCCTAGAGCTTAGAACTACTTAAACCTAACTAACCTAAGGACATCACACACATCCATGCCCGACGCAGGATTCGAACCTGCGACCGTAGAAGTCGCGCGGTTCCGGACTGCGCGCCTAGAACCGCTAGACCAACGCGGCCGGCTCCCCATCAAGGGAATTCATCATATTCGAACTGAAAATATGTTCGAGAATCCTGCAACAAACCGATATTAAGGATATTGATCTGTAATTTTGAGGATCCGTCCTTCTACCCTTCTTATATACAGGCGTCACCTGCGCTTTTTTCCAGTCGCTCGGGACTTTACGTTGGGCAAGAGATTCGCGATAAATGCAAGCTAAGTAAGGAGCCAATGCAGTAGAGTACTCTCTGTAAAACTGAAATGGAATCCCATCAAGACCTGGCGATTTATTTATTTTCAACCCATTCAGCTGCTTCACAACCCCAGGGATGTCTGTCACTATGTCCTCCGTACGGGAATCTGTACGAGACTCAAACGACGGTATGTTTGTACGATACTCCTGCATGAAAAATTTCTCAAATGCTAAATTTAAAATTTCAGCTTTCGTTTTGCTGTCTTCCGTTGCCAGGCCAGACTGATCAGTGAGTGACTGGATGGAAGCCTTCGACCTGCTTACCGACTTTACGTAAGACCAGAATTCCTTGGGTTTTCAGCAAGATCTTTTGCTAAGGTATGACGGTGGTAGTGGTTGTATGCTTCGCGCATCGCTCTTTTAACAGCAGCATGAATCTCTACTAACTTTTGCCTGTACTCATTTTCCCGATCTTTCTTGTACCGCGAGTGCAACTGTCTTTGCTTCCTGAGCATTCCCCGAATTGCGCTGTTAAACCACGGTGGGTCTTTTCCGTCCGTAACCCACTTTTTCGGCACATACTTCTCCAATGCGTGATTTACAATGTGTTTAAAATTTGCCCATAATTCTTCCACGTCCATCGTACCGGAAGTAAATGAAGTCAGTGTGGTCTAACTTCTCTTTAGTTTTAATTTGCAGATCAGAACCAATACAGAATGGCCAGAGCTTAAATCTGCCCCTGGAAATATTTTGCAGCGTAAAATCTTGTTTTGAAAGAACTGTCATACTATTACGTAATGTATCTGCCAACGGCCTTGCCGCAGTGGTAACACCGGTTCCCGTCAGATGACGGAAGCTAAGCTCTGTCGGGCTAGGCTAGCACTTGGATGGGTGACCATCCAGTCTGCTGAGCGCTGTTGGCAAGCGGGGTGCACTCAGCCCTTGTGAGGCAAACTGAGGTGCTACTTGATTGAGAAGTAGCGGCTCCGGTCTCGTAAACTGACATATGGCTGGGAGAGCGGTGTGCTGACTACATGCCCGTCCATATCCGCATCCAGTGACGCCTGTGTGCTGATGATGACACGGCGGCCGGTCGATACCGTTGAGCCTTCCAAGGCCTCTTCGGAAGGAGTTTCATTACGTAATGTATTTGAGAATTTCCAGTGTCTCCTGGTCTGTCCCACCTGTGCAGCCATTCTTCGTAATTGGTAAACTAGGTATTAACAATGATTAAATTGTGCTTTGAACAAAATCTCCCTAGGTATCTTCCTCCTTCAGCCCTTTCCTCCGTCGGATACTCTGTTATTCTTTTTCTATCCTTATTATACTATCGAACTACAAGACACTATCACTTTTAATTTCTCGTTTCCCTCAACCACCTGAAAAAATTCATATTGCTCATTTTTCAGAAACTTTTCAACACTACTGAGCTATCAGGCTTATAAATTTGTGTTACGGTAGTGGCTGTTGGTTTTGGATACAAAATTTACAGTTATAGAGACTGTTTCAAAGCCTTTGCGAAAAAAGTATAGGGGTAATAGATCACGCCATGGGAAACAACATGTGTCAGAGGTAAAATGTTCGCTGACGCTTCCTATCGACGCTAGGTGTTCCTTAGTATTCGCTGGCCCTGGGACATTGATATTTCACAGAACTAGAAAGTCTATTAACCAGATGTACATCACATTACCCACCCCAGAAAACATTGATAGGTTGTTCTCAACAAGAAACCCGTAAGAATGAGCGTCTCTAAGGAGAGAAAGATACGGCGAATCAGGAACTTCAATTTGCTTGGTCTACGTCGTTTCACATGGATCAGCTGACTGGATGATAGGAAACACACGTTGCATATGAACACTGCATAGTGCCTACGACCTGCCGCCTCTCTAAGGCATAACCAGTCTTAAAAGAGAGCTATAACATCGCTGGGAAGCATCAGTGAAAACTTCGTCTCCAATAAACGTTGTTCCCCATGACGTGATCTATCGACCATAGACGTTTGTCACAAGGACTTCGAAACACTATGTACTATCACTTATGGATAATCTTATTATATTATTGGTTATTAGACCTGCACCTATATGAAACTTATTTGCCAACTCTGTAACCTCCTGCTATCGTTCTTAATTAGTTAGCAACATACATAACGTCAACGTTTTCCACTTTTTAAATCATCCATTTACCTACCCAATTAAGGGATCTAACATACCATGCTCCAACATATAGAACAGCAATTTAATTTCCCCTGGTGACAACATTCTCTTGAGCTGCCCCTCTCGAAAATATTAATGGGGGTGTAATTTAACTACGAAATATTGTGCCCAGTACAATTTCATCATCATTAAGTCATTTGTAACACTACAAACACGAACGAATTGCGTAATTACATTATATCCGATAGTGTTAAGAATCTAACGACAGAGGCTTAATTAGCGTGCTTTCGCAGTGGAGAGGGGAGTGTAAGTACTGGCATGTGCGGAGACTATTGAATGGGGCCATATCAGTAGTGTGACTCCCAAGGCCGTCCCACCATCAGTATTATTATGTTTAGTTTGTTACGCGTAAAGCAAGTAAAGCTGCGCTCAACTCGAAGGCCGGTATGAGTACAGCAGGGCTTTACTAGGCATGGTGTTGTGCGCTCGACCTCCTCCCATCTCTGAACAGACTTATATTGCCACTTAGAGGGAAACACACACTCCAATAATTGTACTGAAATACGATGCAACTTCACTTGGCACTATTGTCACTGTTATAAATAAAAGAAGCAGTAGGTAACAGAGAAAATCATAGGATTAACTCAGGATCGAACCCCAAACAATTTAGTTTTGTAGTCAGGAAGTGAAAACACTGAAACATGCAGACACACTTCTGTACAAAGCATTAATCATTTATTTTTCTAAGAGAAACTGCATTGAGCCAAGGGAACAAATACCAGTTACAGAATTCTTTACAAGGAGTAAAGAAAGAAAATACGGTGGCATTACATGTTATTCCTATTTAAAGTGAACACTTATTGAAGTATATTAGAAAAAAACGTAAATTAGTTACAGACTATGGGGTGCATACACTTTATTCAACATGTAAACGTCACTACAGATATTCGGATTTAGGTTATGACATGTTCGATATGCCTGCCATCATTGGTGATGATGTGGCGCAGACGAATAGAGAAATTCTTCATGACCAACTGAACCGTCGGAACATCAATGCTGTCGATGACCTGAATGGCTGTTTTCAGCTCAACAATGGTTTTGTGGTTATTGCTGTACATCTTAATACAGCCCCACAAGAAAGAGTAGCATGTATTCAGATCCGGAGAATACGGCGGCCAATCGAAGCCCATACCAGTGGCCTCTGGGTACCCCAGAGCCAGCATGCGGACACCAAAGTGCTCCTCCAGGGCACCAAACACTCTCCTGCTTCGGTGGGATCGAGCTCCGTATTGCATGAACAACGTCTTGACGATATCAGGAGCTCTTTGGATAATGTGGATGAAATCATCTTCAGAAACTTGCATGTACCGTTCGGTAGTCACTGTGCCATCAAGGAATATTCCGTGACTGGACCTTACACACCACACAGTCACCCGTTGAGGGTGAAGAGACTTCTCGATAGCGAAATGCGGATTCTCAGTCCCCCAAATGCGTCAATTTTGTTTATTGACGAACCCATCCAAATGAAAGTGGCTGACAACAACAAGACGCTTGCACATGCCCATACAAATTCCCATCATACCCCGTGGCCTACCATGCAGTATGAACTTCCTAAAGCAAATTGTTCAGAAACTATGACGGTTTTATTTCATATGGTTCGATGATTGTCCCCTGGTAAGTTACAAATAATTTATTGGAGAATAAATTTAATAATTATCCAGTTAGAAATTCATTCGATTAAGCCCATCTTTGCTTACCACCATTCCTTGCACTTACTTCCTCTCTGCGGTCACTGTAGTTAATGTTATCATCTGTAAACTGGACTGAAATTTTTTTCTTAATGACAAACATAGTCGAAAGTTACAATCTATTGTCAGTATATCTATTTTTCATTTGCTGTATACAAAATACCTCTCAGAGTCAGAGCAGTTTTAGGTGGAGAGTGAATGCGAGTATTATTCATCAGCTTCCATTCATGCAAATATACAGATTCGCAACAAAATTAGCGACCTCCAGTAACTTTTAGTATTCGATTACTACTTTGCTTTTCGTGATAAACAATCATACTCTGTCGCTGTCGTAGTATTTGATGAACCTCAGGTACACAGCTTTCGCTTTCTCCACAAAAAACGTGGAAATCGACAGCTAAAAAGGAGTTCTTATCTCGAATGCATTTCAACGCTTGCCGGGTCCAGCAGCGGCGCTACGTTATGACGGAGTTGTATAGAGTCCACGTGTCCTAAACTCATGACTGGGACACGCGCAAGGGAACAGCCGCGAGGTACCGAGTGTGGAAACTACCGGCCCTGTGCACATACTTATCGAACGATGGGCAATAAGCGGTATTCACGCAGTTCCACCAAGTAGTAGCAGTGCTCCACTGTATATAAGTGCCACATTTCTAATCAGACAGTTTCTTCTAACGGAGGAGAACTCCAGCTATCTCGAATCTCAAGTAAATAAAGCAATGCGTCATATGCTACAGGTGCCGATAAGATCAGGTTTGCAGAATGGGTGTCTTAGCCCAAAAATCAGTAGCTATCTTTTGACAGCTCGTTTTTAGAGCCTTATTTCGTTATTATCTTTGTCTAATAGAACTAAAACTACGCTACTCTGGAAAAAACTAGCTTTAAATTTACCACCGTTTTGCTACTGTTTTTTTTTTGTGAGGATCGTTTTCCGTAAAACTGATATCATTGCACTCATTATACGACCTATAAAATTCCGTAGGAACACGTAGATCGTTCGCGTGAACAAAACTTGTACCAAACATGGTGTTGGGAAATTCCTGTTACAAGCTTCTAGGACTTGTATAGGTGAGAGACGAGATAATATTTTGAATTGGAACTTCTATCCAGAAACGTACCTTTTCCATATTACAATCATTCGAAAACATGTAGCTAACACGACCACTTTTACAAGTAACTGGTTAGGCGTCACCCAGCACATCACTTGTTTTACAACTCCTTTGACTGATAGGCAAATAACTTGCTAGTGTGCTCGTTGACTGATTCTCTTCAACGCGATGCAGTACGGCCTCTTCATATTCCGGAGTGCAGCGTCTTCTTGGATCACCACCGTCAAACTGTGGCTCTGAGCACTATGGGACCTAACATCTGAGGTCATCAGTCCCCTAGAACTTAGAACTACTTTAACATAACTAACCTAAGGACATCACACACATCCATGCCCGAGGCAGGATTCGAACCTGCGACGGTAGCGGTCGCGCGGTTTCAGACTGAAGCGCCTAGAAGCGCTCGGCCACAGCGGCCGGCGATCACCACAGTCACGTCCACTGATGGTGAAGGCACCCTTTCTCGAAACCGTTGAGTAAATTCAGCGGAAAGGATCCTGCTATGGAGTCAGATGTTGCGGAGAACGATCCTGGTAAAGGCGACGAACAGCTTTTCCATTATCGTTAGCTTTATCTTTCAGAAGGATCATGTCAGTGTACTCTGAAAATGTGTACTGAACCATGTTGCTCTAAGACTCACAACACTTGAATAAGACTCGAACCAGGTTAGAGAGGTAGCGTAGACGTCAAATGAAACCAGCCAATCTGATATAACCACCCCTCCCCCCCCCCCCCACTCCTCCTCCCATCACAATCTATTGTATACCTACCTAGCAGACACGTTTTCAGCCGGCTGGAGCATGGAAACTGTATGTTTCTGGACCATGATTTCTATTCAAAATATCATGTACTCACTCCCTTCTACCGGTTCTGAACGTTGGTAACGGAACTTTCGAAACATCCTGGATATTGGTGTCGTAGTGGCCCCTTATCAGTTAGAGGGTCCGCACAACAGACATGCAAGGTGGGCTGCCGACCTCCCTTCAAGAGCTCAGCTAAAAACATCACCAGTGGATGTAAACATCAACAGACTTTCCGCATAAACATGGTACTACTTTGTGAAAAGCCATGTGACAGAGATCCACAAATTGGAACTAATGTGACTACGTGTAGCACACCGCTGAATCAGTGTTATAAGCACGCCAGCAAAGTCAGACCGGCAGTGTGTACCTACAGCTATGACGGCTCTGGCAAATACCTACGCCAGCTCTAGCCTAGTAGACACTCGCTTCAATAGGCAATTGCATTTTTGTTGGATGTAGCAGCACTTTGTAATTGTGTAGAGTAGTACTTTGGTTATAATATCTTTTCATTGTCCATTGTCTTGTACTCTTATCTGGCTTTTGCCACCACAAGAATTGTTGTGCTACTTGTTGTTCTTGCATTTGGATATTAGTGTACGCCAAGAAGGGTAACTAGTTAAATAAAGTGTGTTGAAACTTGATCGTTAGTTCTTTCCTGCCGACTGCAGGACAATACAATCGGCAGGTAAAAAAATTGCAGAGTATTAATGATATGTCAAAATACTCCTCCCATTGGTTCATATTATTAATTTACAACCACGTTCCAATATATTCAGACTGAAGGTTGATTTCCTATTTGTATCTGTGTCCTCATCAACAATACTTAAGAACTCTACTGTCCTTAGTTCAGGGGATATTGTGTAACTTATTATAAACTTATAGATACTCCATTTTTTCCCACATGCCCTATGTTATAAACTGGGTACGTGTTGTGTAGGCGTACCGTCGGATTCAACCGTAAAGTGTACTGCCAAATGATTTACAGTCAATGCGACTGAAAGGTAGAGGGTTCAGTCATGTACTGTTGATTAACAGAAACCTAAAATTCACAAACAGGTCTATTAGAACTGTTATTGATACCCTAGCTGTGTGGAAATCGTCCTTTCGTTACTGATTTCAGGAGAATTCATTTGTGAAATGTTTACAAGATTTTACGGCATCGAGGAATACGGATACATAAATGTCAACTTGGGAGCATTCACACAGTTTGAGAGCGTGGAGCGACGAGTCTCTACGGTGCTTTGCACGAAAGCCCGTCCTGACTAAAGCGCAGTGCAGCGTGGCCCTGAAGTGGCAGCAGACCGGCCAGCGATTAACAGGCTTCCTAAGTGCTGCTCAGTGCCGGACTTCGAAAGCCGTTGATCGAGTTCTCTTGTACGGAACTCAGTGAAAGGCTGCGCTCCATTGCATCCTTTCTTGGCTTCCGAAACAGAAGCGGTAGGGGACGGGAGGAGAAGCTTGTCTCACTAATTACTTCTTCGGCGCTCTTGCTATCCCATGGTCCCTCATACGTAATCCACAGTGTATTCATGAGGAAAGCAGTTTCTTTTTTCGAAGCAGTTCTCCAATTATAGGTCAGTTTCTCTGTGAAGAGTATTAGTGGCTTTCATTTCATCTTTTTAATGTGCTTCTTCCGACTTTTTATGTAACTACTTTTGTCTATCATTATTACACATTTACGTTACCTTTCAAGAGATTAGAAACATACTTACTGTTGCTTGAGGCTTTCCCGGCGGACATGTTGTATATATGGTTCTCGGGCGAGACGTCGGATGTCATGATGGAAACGCCACAATATTTCGTCACCGCAACTGGCCGACATCTTCAGGTGCGACGAACACACTGCTAAGGCATGACTAGAGCCCCCTATTTATGCCAGTCTTAGGCAATAAGTGCGCATGCCTGGAGGCGCCAAATTCAATGGCTAATAACTACGATATCAACCGATAGCTGGAAGGACAGCAACGCCACCTGTAGGATGAAGAACCAAAGGCTTCGGCGCACGCGCGGAGGCTGCCGCTGCTGCTCTGCGCTGCCATCGGCCGCCCCAGCGACCTCTGTCGAAAGCCGCAAGCAAAAATGCGCGTCCGCGTAGGCGCGTGACTGTCCTCCCGTTGTCAACAGAATATTTATGATAATACTCTGCCATTGCGGACTTCTCTGGTTGCTCCAGATGAGTGTAGAGTCGGTGTTCAGTACATCTCTCTTCTACAGTGCGACAAGTCTGTCCGATGTACGACATGCCGCAGCTACAAGGAATCTCGTAAACACTGGGCCTTCTAAGGCCAAGGCTGTCCTTAGATGAGCCCAAGAGTGCTCTGAGTTTTGCCGGCGGACGAAAGACACATTATGCCCCTTCAATAATCTTCCCATTTTTGAAGAGACACCGCCGATGTATGGCAAGATGACCATTCCCCTTTGTTCTTCGCCTTCTTCCAGTTCCTCACGTTGGGTAACCCGCTTCGGGTTTAAGACAGGGCGAATCTCTCGTTCGGAGTATCCATTTTGTTGGAAAGTGGTACGCAGATGGAGTAGCTTATTGGATATGCTGTCTGAGTCTCATATGGTTCGTGCTCTGTGAACCAACATCCTAAGTACGCCACTTCGTTGCGAAGGATGGTGGCAGCTGGTGGCCTGTAAGTATAAGTCCGTGTGTGTTGGTTTACGGTGCACTGTTTGACCTAATGTGCCATCTTCTTTTCTCCGTACCAACACGTCCAGGAATGTAAGTTCGCCGTTTTTCTCCATCTTCATAGTGAACTTGATGTTGGGATGAAGCGAGTTAAGATACTCAAGAAATACATTCAACGATGCAGTGCCGTGAGGCCAGATAACAAAGGTGTCATCCACATATCGCCAAAAGCACATAGGTTTCAAATCCGAGGCCGGCCGTGGTGGCCGAGCAGTTCTAGGCGCTTCAGTCTGGAACCGCGCGACCGCTACGGTCGCAGGTTCGAGTCCTGCCTCGGGCATGGATGTGTGTGATGTTCTTAGGTTAGTTAGGTTTAAGTAGTTCTAAGTTCTAGGGGACTGATGACCTCAGATGTTAAGTCCCATAGTGCTCAGAGCCATTTGAACCATTTTTTTGTTTCAAATCCGACGACAGGAGTGCTCTCTCCTCGAAGTCTTCCATAAAAAGATTAGCCACAATGGGTGACAAGGGACTACCCATTGCGACGCCGTCAGTCTGTTCAAAGTATTGTCCATTGAATAAAAAATACGTCGAGGTGAGTACAAGTTGGAATAAGTCTAAAAGTTCCCCATGTGTGTAAAATGTAAACAAGGCTAAGGCGATGAAGATCAGTGAGTTGTTGCCCATCTTAAACTGTAGGCTCCCATATAACTGACTACTGAGGTCAAGGTAATGTTAGGTGCAAACTGCAAGTTTAAGAAAATTTCCCGTAGCAGAGTACTGGATGAAAGTAAAATGCATCCTGGCAGAGAAAATATTCTACACAAAATTTGTAGTAAACATCAGTTATACTTAATGTGTTAAAATTGAATAAAGCTGCGAAACCATGTGAGCTGAGAAAAACAAGACAGTTTTAAGCAGTTAAGGACATTGGGGAAATATTGGGAGTGCATCCGCAAAAGCGGACGTAAGTGAGCCAAGCATTTCTTCATTTAGTCATAACGCCATTTCCCTTTCTTCTTGTAACACTTCTAACGTGGCGCATCGTAATTACTCCTCAAGGTGTAATGCTAATCCTTCACCTGCCAAATCATAATAAGCTCTTACCATTAGAGATACTGATATTACTATTTATAGAAACAATTAACACTTCTCAATAATGAAGGAATAACACACACACACACACACACACACACACACACACACACACACAGACAGACAGACAGACAGACACACACACACACACACACACACACACACACACACAATTATCCTTTGCAGCTTGTTCTGAATTTCATCTTAATATCCAAGCCATCTACTCCTGTAACCATGTTCACTTCGTATTCAGCTGCCTCAACACCTCAGTCCCCTTCCTCGAACACAACCCTCCAGAAACCTCTTTTTTTTCTAGTCATCAGTCTTCTCACTAGCGTTATGTGCACTACTGCTGATTCCTCTCTTGTGCCACCCTCTACATCCGATTGTAATACTTGCAACCAGTATCCTCAATTACTTGTAGGGCATATTTATACCTCTGTTCTCCCCTTACAGTTTTTACCCTCAACAGCTCTATCTAGTATTATAGATATCGTATTATCCTGTCCCTTCTTCTTGTCAGTTTCTTCCACATATTGCTTGCATAGATTTTCTCACAGTCCATGTGCTTTGTATATGCTGTTCACCCTTTCTACCAGCTACCTGTATCACAACACTGTTATGTGAATGGTCTACGTGGGAAGCCGCAGGGGCCACACCTGCAGACGATAGCAAGAAGGCCCTCACGCGCCGTCGTGATGACAGACGGCAATGTGAAAGCTGCCACAGGTCACTGGCCATGTAACACTGATTGCTTACGTGGTGTCACGTGGCTGCAAATATATCTCCGGGCGCCGCAGGGTATTTAGGCCGTCACCGAGCTGTGCAGGGCCAGTTTATTCCTCTGCGTTCTCTGGGCTTGGCGCCAACCAAAGCGACGGTTCATTAATCAGAGCTCTCGGTAAGCAACTTATCAGAATCTCTGACGCCATGCTACCGCCAGTCGCCACTGCAGTGTGGAGCCGCCAGCGACTACTTCAAGCATCGCCAGGAAGAGGCCTCTACACCAGATTAAGCAGCGGTCTTCGATATTAGCTGTTACCGTTACTTTGTGTTGTACTTTCCAACTCAGACTTTAACTTGGTCATTTATTGGCCCCTTCTTCCCAGTTACGGACTTGTGTTGATCAAATGATAACCAAAACATTACAATGAACGGTTCTTGTAAAAACTTACTGCAGAAGGGAACTTTTTATTTGCGTGTCCTTTATAAACTTGTTGCACATTGTGTATCTGGGCTGCATTCTCATTGTGCCTCAACCGGCTCGAGAATTATCAGCGTGATTCACTACCATAAAATACTTCATACATATATTCTCACGAATTTCTTCAGAAGATTAAAGGCAGTGTTTCATACTACCAGACTTCTTTTGCCCACGAATGCCCTCTACACCTGTGCTGGTCCGCTATTTATGTCCTTCGTGTTCCACCCATATGTGTTATTTTGGTTCAAAGGCAGCATAATTCCTTGACTTTGTCTCCTCCGTGGTCCCCAATTTTGGTGTCTGTCTTCGGTTTACTCACAATCTATATTCTGTACTCATTAGTTTGTTCATTCCATTCAAAAATTCCTGTAATATTTGTTCGCTATCACGAAGAATAGCTGTGCCATAAGAGCCTTATCATTCATATCCTCTCACGCTGAATTCTAATCCCACTCTTGAAACTATTTTCTAGCTTTTAATTCCTTTATAGCTTCTTTAAGGTGTAGATCGAACAACAGGGGAGAAAATCTGAATCACTGTGAGCCGTGCTCACTACCAACTATGCGTTTTCGTGAACTTCGCTGTCTATCTGTTTTTTGTTTCCCGCCCTTGTTGTGGTTACTTTGTGGTTCTTCTTCCTTCTACGTGTGGCAGCAGTGATGTGTATCGACATTTGCGCCATATACCATCTCTGGTTTGATGTATATAGTTTCTGGCTAAGGGGTCTGCAGGCAGTCGGTCGGTTGTTGCGGACGAGGGAAGTTATCTCCGCGCGGTGCAGTCGGCTGGGTCCGCTGGCAGCCTCTGGGTAGTGTCGGAGCGTGTGTGGGGCTGTCCGATCGCTACGAGCTTTGTGGTTCGCCGACGCAGGACGTCAAAGTTGAGTAGTGGTTTCAAGTACCCAAGCGACGTCCATTCATGTTGTGGTGGTTCGTTTCGGTGGTTCGCTGTTGGGGAGGTTTTCCTGTGAGCAACACGGCGTGTTTCTACTGCTGAAATTTAGCCGCCATGCGGTGCAGTTAACTATTTTGGTTGACTACAATTCGAGTGCACCAGTGGAATTTTTTGCCTTGTGGCCGTTAGTGTTCTGGTTACCTGTCCTGCCCACTAACGTAATTTCAGGCAGCGTCCTTTCCTCACCTGTTGTCGCTGTCCAACATGGTGTGTAATTTTGACAGCTCACCTCAGGGAGTCACACCTAGTGATTACGTGGCTGGCGACCACGGAGCCCCGAGCTGAGTCCTGGTATTGCTTCCACTTACTTGTGCTAGGCTCCTCACTTTTATCTTTCCTGTCTGGCCACCCTCGGCCAGCTCTTGTTCTTTTCCGATCCTGACGCTATTGGGTTTCGAGGGCTAGGGGTCTTTCATTTTCCAACCCATACTTCTCATGCAGCGTCTGACCCGGAGCGGGCGGCTGCAAAAGGCGTCTGTATCCCATGTTAGGGGCGGCCTCCAGAACTGCGGAAGGCAACGGAATACCACCCCAGATTATCTTCCCTGCATAATGCAGACTCCATTTTATGCACAAAAATGGCTTCCTCTCATGTTAAATCAGTGTCCGGAGGTAAAATGGTCCCACATTCGGATCTCCGGGGGGCACAACTTGAAAGGAGGCAAAAAATCAAAACAAGAATTGGTACCTGGAATGTTAGAACTCTGCTACAAGCAGGAAAACTAAAAAACCTTAAAAGAGAGATGGGAAAGAATCTATGGACCTCGTAGGACTTGCTGAGGTAAGATGGAATGGACGTGGAGGGTTGGTCAGACGAATATGTATTGTACTACTCAGGAGGAGAAGTAAAAGGAATGAATGGAGTAGGAATGATTATGACAAAGGAATTGGCTAAATGTGTGGAATATGTAGATTATGCAAATGATCGGGTTATTGGTGTAAGGCTGAAAGGAGCAAAAATAGATTTACTGATTGTCCAGATGTATATGCCAACTTCAGAACATGATGACCAAATTGTAGAGGAAACGTACAATGTGATAGAGAGAATAATGGACGAAAATAAAAAATTCTGCAAAATAGTAATGGGAGAATGGAACGCCATTGTGGGGAAAGGAAAAGAGGGAATCATTGTAGGCAGTCAAGATCTTGGAAAGAGCAATCACAGAGGTGAACGGCTAATTGACTTCTGCAGGGAAAGGCAGCTGAGAGCGGCAAACACACGGTTCAAGAACCACAAGAGGAGGTTCTACACTTGGAAATCACCAGGGGAGAAATACAGAAACCAAATCGATTTTATACTGGTAGAAGAAAGATACAGGAATGGAATCAAGAAGGTGCACACATTACCAGGTGCACATATTAATAGCGACCACAACTTACTTATGGCAGAAATAAAGATAAGAATGAAAAAACAGAAGAAGGCGATCATGGTGAAGAATTGGGATCTAGAGAAGACAAGATCCAACAAAGAACAAATTACAGAAATGCTGTCTCTGGAGTTTCTAACATTACGAGACAAAGAACAACCTGAAAATCCCAACGAGCACTAGAATACGCTGAAAGAAGGAATCATTAAAGCAGGACAGGAAAATATAGGATATGTAAAACGGAAAAGGTAAAAAAAACCATGGGTCACACAAGAAATGAATTCCAAGATGGAGGAGAGAAGAAAATTGAAAAAAAAAACACTGAAGATACAAGAAAGATATACCGAAGGTTAAATACTGAACTGCGAAGAGAAACAGAGCAGGCTAGGAAAAAATGGCTAAAAGAGGAATGTGATGAAATTGAAGAACTGGACAGGAAGGGAAGATACGACTTACTATACAGTAGAGTAAAGACAATGACATGGGATAAAAACAGAGCAAGAAGTGCTACTATGGAAATTTCGAATAAAGACGAAGAGGTAGTGTACAAAAATCGT
This sequence comes from Schistocerca nitens, assembly GCF_023898315.1. Classification (NCBI taxonomy): domain Eukaryota; kingdom Metazoa; phylum Arthropoda; class Insecta; order Orthoptera; family Acrididae; genus Schistocerca; species Schistocerca nitens. The sequence goes on from NC_064618.1 coordinate 620,693,541, forward strand.
GGCGATGTCCTCCAGAGATGGGAAGAATATCTAAAAGAGCTATATGACACAAATAACAAACCAGAAACTCTGGAACTTGAATCACACAACAGTGTATGCGATGATGAGAAAGGACCAACCATCATAATGGAAGAAGTAAAGTGTGCCATAGCTGCAACGAAAAATGGCAAAGCGATGGGCACAGATACGATACCGGGAGAAATATTAAAATGCTTGAACCAAGATGGAATAAGAGAAATATTGAGGCTATGTAATAAAACATATGACAGTGGTGAATGGCCTGAGGACTTTCTGACAACAGTAATGATTCCATTACCGAAAAAACAAGGAACCAAGAAATGCAGCGAGCACAGGACAATCAGCCTCATTTCACATTCAGCCAAAGTAATGTTAAGAATAATTAATAAAAGACTTGAAAAAGTAATGGAGGAGAATCTTGGCGAGGAGCAGTTTGGTTTTAGACGGAATATGGGCACCAGAGATGCACTAGGGCTCCTACGAATCTCGGGGGAATGGTTTATTGAAAAAGGAAGAGACGTATATATGTGCTTCATCGATCTAGAAAAGGCATTTGACAATGTGGTTTGGGACAAAATGGCGACTATAATGAGGGAAAAAGAGAGTGGACTGGAAAACCAGAAAGCCAGCCGGAGTGGCCGAGCGGTTCTAGGCGCTACAGTCTGGAACCGCATGACCGCTACGGTCGCAGGTTCGAATCCTGCCTCGGGCATGGATGTGTGTGATGTCCTTAGGTTAGTTAGGTTTAAGTAGTTCTAAGTTCTAGGGGACTGATGACCTCAGCAGTTAAGTTCCATAGTGCTCAGAACCATTTTTTTTTTTGGAAAACCAGGAGACTTGTAAACTCATTATATCTCAATCAAGAAGCCTCAATTAAAGTGAGAGGAGAAAGTACAAACTGGATCGGACTAGGAAAAGGAGTAAGACAAGGAAGCTGACTATCACCTGCTCTTTTCAACCTCTACTTGGAAAATATGATTGACCAATGTTCATTAGATGACAAAGGAGTAGAAATTGGAGGAAGAAGAGTAGGGTGTTTGAGGTTTGCTGATGACATGGTCCTTCTAGCCACAGGGGATAAAGAATTACAGGATTTGGTGGACACCATTGAAACTAACAGAAAAAAATATGGAATGAAAATTAACACAAAAAACAAAAGGATTGGCATTAGGAGGAAATAAGGAATTAAAACTTACGTGAATGGAGAAATACTAGAACAGGTGCAAAATTTTATGTATCTTGGAAGCAGGATAGACACCGACTGGAAGTCCACCACAGAAATTAAAACAAGGATAGCAATGGCAAAAGAGGCGTTTTATATGAAAAGGAGAATTTTCTGCAGTGGTTTGTACAGAGAACTCAGGAAGAGACTCATAAAATGTCTTGTATGGAGTGTTCTTCTATATGCCGCTGAAACATGGACTATGAGGAAGAAAGACAGAGAAAGGCTAGAGGCTTTTGATATTTGGACATGGCGGAGGATGGAAAGAATAAGTTGGATGGACAGAGTAAAAAATGAAGAGGTACTGAGAAGAGTGGGAGAGAAAAGACAGTTACTAGATGTAATAAAGAGAAGAAAAAAATTGCATTGGGCATATATTAAGAAATAATGGCGGACTGATAAAAACAGTTTTAGAAGGTTAAGTATAAGGGAAAAGGAAGGGAGGAAGGAAGAGATTCCAGATACTGGATGACATGATGGACGGTCCAACATACAGCAGCCTTAAGAAGGAAGCAATGGATCGCAGAAAATTGAGAGGCAAAGGATCTGCTAATATAGCAGATAACTGGTGATGACGACATACTGCATTATGGATTATCAAGTTTGTAACCTTTTCTGTTTGAGTTCTCATGTACTGATTGATGGGAAGCAAGTCGTTGTGTCGGTCTGTCTGGGGCTGTCCCCCGGTTGGGTTCCGACAGATCAAGTGCAGTTGGGCTCACCACCTGTCTCGCCTAAGTGAACGAGGTCACACTGACTTCCCTGGAGGCTTCTGAGTGCCACTGGTGTCTAATTATGTTTTCAGTTGCTTAAAATGTAAGGCTTATGGTTATTTTTCCTTTTCTCTTAAAAATTTTGCAAAATTAATTCTTAAATTTATCTTTAAAGCTTAAACATTGCAGCCTTCTGCCTTTAAAAGATTATGGTAATATATTTTAAAATTTTGAAACTTAATTGTGGCCTTCAGCCATTTGTATTGCACCTTGCATATGTTTGTTCTATCTACGTTGTGGTGATGTTTTTTGAATTGTTTTATTGCTATCGTAATTGGATTTTTATCTTGTTGATTTGTTAAGATTTCTTGTTTGGAGGCCTTCAGCCGTGAAAGAGTTGTATTCGGTAAAGGTCTGGATGTGTGTCGCTTTGTTTGTAAAAATGTTATTAAATTACACTAAATTACAGTTAGAAAATGAAACTGACCCCAGCCTGTCTGGCCCTTTCCACAATCCTAATTACCTGTTCTGCCCAGCGGGTTTAGCGGGGGTTATACACTGTCTAGAATAGTCGCTTGGTTGCCACTTCCCCATTGATTTGAGAAATTCCGATGGAGCATTAGCTGTGTCTTTGATCTTATGTGATTGCAAATCTTTGAAAGCTCTGTTAAACTCTCACTCTAATATTGAATGACGTATGTCTTCCAATCTACTTCAGTTTCCAATTCCATCACCTCATCAATAAGTTCTCCTCGTTGAGGCCTTCGTTGTTCTCTTTCCACTTATCCTCTCTTTCTTCTGAGTCTAGTAGTGGAATCAATATTGCACTCTCAATGATGGCGCCTATGATTTTAATTTCACCACAGACTGTTTTGACTTTTCTCATTGTAAATCACTCCTAAACATTTCATTTTCGATTTTTTCGCACATACCCTGAAGCTATTTCAACTACGCTTCCCTATACTTCCTATTAAATTCATTACTCAGTGATTTATATTTCAGTATTCCTGTATTTCCCTGAGTATTTTTGTACTTACTTCTTTCATCAATCAGTGGATATCTTGTATTACCGTAGGTTTCTTCTCGGTTACACCCCTGTGCCTATGTTTAACTGTTCAACTACTGTGATTGATCTTTTTTCAGATGTTTATTCCTCTTTAACTGAACTGCCATCTGTGGTGCTAGTTAACACAATACCTGCTGGCGTTACATAACTTCAAACGCAAAACATCGTTCCTCTGTACTTCAGTATCCCATTTCTTTCTGAATTGATACTTCCTGATTCCCTTGTACTCCAGCCTACTCTTTCATCAATATTACTAAATTGTCATCTGAGTCTGTATCTATTCAAGGGTTTGTCTTCCAGTCCAGTATTTTGTATCTGAATCTCTGTCTCTCTATAATGTAATCTATCTGGTATCTTCCTATGTATCCAGGTCTTTTACAAGTTTTTACACCCTGAAATCGTAATTCCTGAATAGTGTATTCGCTGTTAATCGCTGAAATTTATTGCAGGACACTGTTAGTTTTCTCATTTTTACTATAAAGCCCATATTACCGTGTAACACTGCGTTTTCTCTCTTCCCCCACGACTGCATCCCCTTCCACCTTGATTATCAGATTATTATCTGGTCTTGTTTTGCTCTCAGTTATGATGAGAATAAGTCACTGTATTGTTCACAGTAACTCAGTCTGTGATCTACCTTTCTATTCGAAATAAATGCTTCTCCCGTTACACAGTTTTCTGCTACTGTTAATATTATGTTATATGCGTCTGACTGTAAATATTTATGTTCATTGCTTTTCATTTCACTGACCATCATTATATCCAGATCTTACTTTTGCCTTTCTATTTCCAAATTTTCTAGCATTCCTACCACAGTTAGACTTCTGAGATTCCACACAACTATATGTAGAATGTTACTCTTTCATTATATAAGCTGCTTTGAATAATGACAGTGTGTTATGAATGAATTAGCATCTTGAAAAGGCGAAAATGGTCAGATCTTCACAAGATAGCATTGGGCAACTATGAAACTTATTTGAACGATTATTGTGACGTTACTGTCTTGAGTCATTTTTCGCCACTATTCTGTGGTTATTGTATTGAGAGACTGGACATGTGGGCTTGGAGAGATTGCTTTGCATTTTTTGCGCTGGGGAGGTACACTTCCAGTTGTTGTCAGCAGAAGGCAAGCAATAAATCTCATTAGGACAGGTAAATCTCCCCAAGGAGACACGCAGATTTTGAAGAAATAAGGCTGTAGCTTGCTTCTTATTTTTCTGAACAGAGCTAGCGAATGACCTATCTGAGGGAAGCGGGCGCAATGCGCCCACTGCTGTCCCCAGACAATAATTGAGGTTCACATTTTCACCTTTTCTGCACAAACATGGTACCATCGAACCAACGTAGGAAAAATGATTGCTTTCGCTCCAAAAGTTTGGTAACCAGGTCAAAATGAGTCGTAAATAAACGGTATTCTAATCTGCCACACTGGTAATAGGAATAGGGCGTCCCCTCCATAGTGTATTTTTCAAAACGTTGTTAGCCAGCTGAGGACCGTCAACTAAGATTCTGGACTGTCCTGTTCCAAACCGCTGTGCTGTGAGTCTCAGCATGATCCACATTGTGAGAAGCTCGTTATTTGCATCCTTTTCTAGGCTACTTGTGTTAATTAATCTGGTTATATCTTGTGGCTTTTTGTTATGTCCTTCACTCTGATTTCGGAAGCTTACCAGATGAGCAGATATTGTTGCGCTTTTCCACACAGCATTCTACTCTTCTTGCTAACTTCATCCAGGGTCAGGTCAGTTTGTAATTTGATTATAGTTTTAGAGAACTTGGTTCTGTTAAATTTCATTGTGAATTTTGCCACTCATTAGAGCAAATAATTTTCTGGGAATCTCAGTCTAGGCTAACATCTCAAGATCCTTCAAATTGGCCAAAACTTTCCCGTAGTTAGGCGACCCACTAAAAATAACTAAGACATGGTGCATACCCAAGCTTGTTGTTTTCACTGTGACAGAGTTATCACTGTGCACAGTGGCGAAACTCAACAGACATTCTTATATAATTCAGTGATGATAAAGAGCATTGAACTGGATCGGATCGTACTGTTTGATTATGAATCGGTTTATTGACTAGGGAGAGGTGTGTCAGATTTCACTAGGATTTTAAATTTTCAATATGCTGTTTTATGACTATTTGACTAACATCCTTGCAGTATTCACACTTAATAAGCTATAGCACTGCTTAATATCCGGCAGTCATGAGCTTTCACTGTGAAACCGCAGGCAGGCGACAAGGTGATAGACGTCCATGCCTCATCATAGAACGTGCAACTTGGGTATTTGCCTTTCCTTATATGCAGGATAGATGGAGATCTGTGATAAATATGACTACACAGTACAATGCTGGTACAGGCACAATCAATTCTGAGCACACAGTACATCGCACATTGATGGACATTGGTCTTCACAGCAGACGACTCCTGCATGTACACATCGTCATTTACGATAGTTCTTTGCCGAAGATCAAGAGAAACGTACCATCTGGTCTGATGAAGCACGTTTCTGCACCAGGTTGATGGCCTTGCCCGCATACTCTGTTATCCAGGCGAACATCTGTTCGAAACATGCAGCGCGCAACGGATGCAAGCCGGTGAGAACAGTATTATGATGTGGGAGACGTTCACGTGGGTTTTAAAGAGACCTGGTGGTGGATCAACTGCTTTCCATAATGCTTAATGCCTCCCAAATAATTTCCTGCAGAATAGCTGTGTTACAAGGTGAGATTGGTGTTGCAGTGGTTTGAGGAGCAGGGTAATCAGCTCACGATGATGTCTTGGGCACTACATTCGCCTGATATGAACCTGTTGGATCACATCTGGGACGATATCAGGCGCTAGCTCCGCACCCATAATTACGGAAATTGCGTTATCTGTGCGTGGACACACGGTGCCACAAATCCCTGGGAGCTACCTACCACTTGTCGAGTCCATGACCCAACTGAGAACTGCTGCTACCTTATGATCCAAATGCGAATCAAAATGCTATTAAGCGGATACTGTGCATCAAGGCTCCGTTATTTTCCCACTGTTGTGTATCGTTGACACTGCAGATGTATCTAAACCCCCTCCTCCATTCTATCTCCTCCAGTATACTGGCTACAGCGCCTTTCTAGCTATTAACTTTTTACTGTACAATCACTGGTTCACCCATGTAAGATGCAAGCAATAACTATAGGATAAAACCCAGAAACTTCTCCTTCATCGTTTATGATCATCCTTTTCTATTAACTACCATCCTTAAGTGTTTATACAATATTTATTATTTATAAGATCACTTAAAATTGTGGTGTCATGCTACTTACTGATTCACTTGATGGCCATATTGACACATACTGAAGTTGTAATAGCTTGTACATTGTTAAGCTTAAGGCTGCTGGAAGCAAACAAGGGCATTCCAAGATAGGAAATCAGAGACACAATACAGACAGCAGGTAAAAGTGGTAACGTTCAGGTTACCGGAGGTTGACAGTGATGCTATAGCCGTACGAACTGCAGACGCTCTGGTCAGCTGTCCCAGGAAGATGTACCACTTCAGAAAATTAATTGGTAACTCCATCCGCCGTCTAGACGCTGTTGTACGGTGCCAGAGCAGAATATGGTCACAATAGGGCACGTTTTAGCAGGCGCTGCAAGCTTTATACAGCGGTCACTACTCACGAATGGCCTTGGGGGGGGGGGGGGGGAGTGAAGGGAGGGGCGGGGGGGGGGGTGGCAAGAGACGTAAAATACTGTTGTTGCTGGCCATAGAAGGAAGAGTAGTGACGTTTAGCTTTCAGCTGACCGCTGATGCTACCAAATTTGAAGTTCGTTAATGTAAGCGTTCGCTGCTTGTCTGGACACATTGCTTGGGCTTAGACACTGACTTGTGTTGTTGAACTGCAACCTTTGCTTTTTCTAATGTTTAGAAGTAGCCTTCGGTGTAGCAGTTAGTTCGATTGTAAATGAACAGTGTTAATCAGATCGCCGAGTATACTCGAGTCTCCTGCAGCGAGCGTTCTAACGAGTCTTAAGATCTGCGCCTTTCGTAGTTGCCCTGTGACAGTACTAGGCGCTACTGCAAACAATCAGCCAGCCTTCACCCGAAGTTTGTCCTCTGCATTTCCTCCGAACCACTCGGAAATTGCAGACCGATCTGTAACCACCTCTCTCCTGTGTTAGGACACAACAGTATGCATAATCCTGATTAACAACAAGTGCAGATGGCGATAAAGTGCTGAAATTGGTACTCTAAACGTTACAATTTTTAAGTGATTTTAGAAATAATACATAATTTTATAGGCATTTTGAAACGTCTCATTCTTCCATTTGTTCCCCTTCATAGCTCAGTGGTCAGCGTGTCTGGCTTATATGCACAGGACCCGTATTCGATTCCCATTGCTGCCAGGAATTGCTTCCTTGGTTTGTAGACTGGAATGGGGTGTACTCGTCCTCATGAAGCCAACTGAAAAGTTACGTGATCGATTGAGAAATTGCGGCTCCAAGGTCAAGAAAGCTGATAACGACCATGAGAGTCGTGTTCTGATTTCATGTCCCTTCGTAACGCATCGACATGACACCATTAACATAGCAGGACAAGGCAGACACTCGGTTCCAATTGACGCGTCTGCGCCAGAACGTGGAGCTCGGCTTTTTCTGACTTCCATTTGGCAATAGCCCAGTTTGCAAAAGGCCCGCCGGTGTGGCCGTGCGGTTCTAGGCGTTTCAGTCTGGAACCGCGTGACTGCTACGCTCGCAGGTTCGAATCCTGCCTCGGGCATGGATGTGTGTGATGTTAGTTAGGTTTAATTAGTTCCTAGTTCTAGGCGACTGATGACCTCAGAAGTTAAGTCGCATAGTGCTCAGAGCCATTTGAACCATTTTGAACCAGTTTGCAAAAATACTACAGTATAACCGACTAAATCTAGTAAACTATTATGGAAACCGAAGCTACAAACCATCCAATAAAAAGCCCACAATAATTTGTACTGTGTGGAACATGGGGATAGCTTCTCTGCAACATACTCAACACGTACAAAGCCTTTAGGCGACCAATCCCCTGTTAAGCTAAAATTTAGTAGATTTCTACTCCACCATAATTTTACCAATCCCTACAAATCCTGGAAAGCCATGCACTCCAGTTTGCCTTCCGTACCATCCATCTATTTTAATAATTTTAAAAATATATACATTGTTTATATATGTAATTCTTTTGAAACTAGGTTTAATTTATTTATCCTCTCGATTGGAGACCGACAATAAAGGGAAAAACTTTATCCTGGTAATCAGAAGTCTTACCTTCTGAGAGCGAAAGCAATGATTGGTGGCGAAAGCTCAAAATCTTATCTCAGTTGAAGTGAAATGGAAGTCTAGAACAATTTATCTAAATATCGTTGCACATACTATGACATCAAGAAGTTCACTATCTAATCAAAAGTATCTGGATACGTGCTAGTTATAAATTAATATGGGGTGTGCCATCCTTGGCCTTTAAGAAGGCAGAAAATCTTTTTGGGACACTTCCAGTGTCTGTGGAGGAATGGCAGAAACCAGATAATGTAATGGTGTTAGACGCTGGGGTCCATAGCGAAGTCGGCGTTCTAACAACCCCAAAAACTGTTAAACTGTTCCTCTGGGCTCAGGTGGGGATTTCAGAAATGATGTTGTCCACAGATCATTGCCTGACAGGTTCTGCATTATGTCAGGATGCGTCTTTATGGTGATACAATCACTGTCTCCGAACTGTTCCTCTAATGTTCGCAATGCACAATGCATTAAAATTTGTTCATATCTTTCCGAATTGAGGTTTTTCTTAAGGGTAATGAAGGGAACCATACCCCACACATGAAAAAAATCCGCATACCGCCTCGTGCGTACTTGTCTATGGGCATTACATGTGATGGCAGGTATTATTCTCTAGGAATGTGGAAAACCCAAGCCCTCCCATCGGATTGCCCGAGGATATAGCGTTATCCATCATCGCAAATCACTCTATGTCTACAGAAATGTGTGGCTTCTGACGAACTGTCCGCCTATTATAGCCCATTCTCTTTAAACACAGTGCGTACAGTGTAATGCTAACTTGACTGCTGGAACTCACGAGCGATTTCAGCTGCCCATTTCATGCAGTTTTTAGAACCACCCTCTGCGACGCTGAATGTCCCTGTCTGTCAGTATTTGAGGTCTACCTGAGTTTAGGTGAGGAATTGGGCTCCGAACCCACATTTGCCGCTGTTGTTTTAACAACTTCGCGTGTTCGGACATGCTTTCCGTCCAGCGCAAATTCTCAAATTGTCGCTCACTACACATGTAGCGTCCTCTGTCCATATATATATATATATATATATATATATATATATATATATATATATATATATATATATATATATATATAGATTAACACAAATCATACTTTGAAATACCACATAAATTCTAAGTCTTGATGTGCAAAAATTTATGCCACAGTCTATATTTTTTCATATCAGTGTAACTTCTTGGAATCCTTTCTTTGGCAGAAGTGTATTTTTCGTTGTGTAAGCTGTGTCGTGTCGATGTGTATGTAGCCAAGATTAAGGAAGAAACTCTGTTAGCGTATTTGTAGCTCGGCGCCAGTTGATTTTCAGACGCGGATAGTTGCTGGATTCAAGAGAACGAAGGCGTTTTCACTGTTTTCATGATAAAAAGTGGAATGTATCATCTGTGCCAAAGATGCGAAGAAATTTTTCTTGGACTGAAGAAACAGCCAAAATGGAAGCTTTCGTTTTCTTCAAGCAACTGATAGAAACGCGCACAACAGAAGAGACTATCCTCGAGACAACTGTGCCGAAGTGATCTGCAATCATTTATTGAATATACTCCTCTCCAGTTTAATTCGAGGTTCCAAATAAATGCTGTTTGCTCTGCAATGATTTATTAATTAAGGGAATGTTTTAGCCGATGGGCACAGAAACTGGGTGAAGTTAGGACTTTTTTCATATATGGATTGTTTTTAATAAAATGAGGGTTTTAACATTCTGTTATTGATACATTCGTGTAAGGGAAACATTGTTTTATCTCATAACGAAACAGAACTGGCGGCTGCAGTGCTTGTCAACGTATACGCCTCGCGGAGCGTCCTAATTTGCACAAAGCATTATACAGTCTCATGCCTATTGCTGAAACACACCAAAATAGAAAATTATTAAATTGGGATGGATCAGGATTGGGTTCTGAGAAATACCTCGAATAAATTATGACAGGTTACCGAAGAATTTATTTTCGTGTTTCTTTATATTAAAATGTTTAATAGGAACATTTAGAATTCTAAGAAGAGACAATGTGCTCTCTCACGCCCCTGGACTTAATTATTTTTCATTAAAAAAAGTTCAAATGAATGGGTTAATCTGTCGAGACTCCAGAGTGCTTCGCGCGCTGAAAAACGTTGTTTAAAGTTGGAAGCGAAAAAACGTTGTTTCAAACTTTACGGTGAATCTGCGATTCCAGGACGATAGAGGCATCCTTTCTCTTCCTCAAATATGCTCTGGTTCTCAATATGGTGCTGTGTTTTTTTTTTTTTTTTCAGTCTGGTCTCTTTTAACAAACTGAAACATTCCTTTCTTCGCGGTGGCCACTCGTTTTCTGTGAAATAATTCCGCGAACTTTTCGCTATTGGTGCCTATGACAACTCCTAACACGCTCAAGGTCTTCAGAATAGATTAATAACCTTTTCTGAATATATCTGCAGCTGTATGTGCTGCTATTTCAGCACTATTTGCCCCACAATGAAGATGTGTCGGTGCCAGTTTCCAAACGCGCCCGTTGAAGCTCTCGTTGTCATTAAGCGTATTGGCAAGGGTGCATCATTTAAGAAAATATTTATTGGATAGAAATTCATGTATTGGTCGAATATTTTCTTGAACCAATTCATCGAGTGCCTCAAACTGCCTATATTTTTCTAAGTGCATGTTTCCATTCAACACGCTGTAGTTTCTAAAATACTTCCACGAAAAAAAATTATTTTGCACGCATTTTCTATACACAACAGTAATGCAAATTATGTAAAACAATAATCTATTTCTTTAGTAGTTTCTGCCAAAACATTCCCTTGTCTGAGTAGTATTATTGTGAAAATTGTGTACATTTCACACATTACACATTCTGGATGCTTTGGATCAGATAATGTATATTCGCTTCCACAAAATGTCCTCCACATAGTGTGTGTAGGTATTTGTGGTCCATAAGAAAGATTGCATAGCGGCAGTCATGAAAATAGACACCTCAAGGTCACCTCACCGTCTTGAATCATTTCCAGTTAGTGATTATTTCAAATGTAAAAAAAAAAAAAAATCTGAAAAAATTTACATATCTCTGTTTTCAGTCTAGAATATGATGAAGTATTTTCCAAAGGAAAATTCTTGCCAGCTTTACGGAAAAAATCAGAAGCAACTTTACACGAAAATTGAAGAATAATAACTTTTTAGTTCAACCTGTGGGAAAAGCAGAATCACTGAGACACTTGGACGGATAAAACGTTATGAATATTCTCAAAATTTATAGATGCTTGTGATATGAATCATCATCATCATCATCATCATCATCATCATCATTTAAGACTGATTATGCCTTTCAGCGTTCAGTCTGGAGCATAGTCCCCCTTATAAAATTCCTCCATGATCCCCTATTCAGTGCTAACATTGGTGCTTCTTCTGATGTTAAGCCTATTACTTCAAAATCATTCTTAACCAAATCCAGGTACCTTCTCCTTGGTCTACCCCGACTCCTCCTACCCTCTACTGCTGAACCCATGAGTCTCTTGGGTAACCTTGCTTCTCCCATGCGTGTAACATGACCCCACTATCTAAGCCTGTTCGCCCTGACTGCTACATCTATAGAGTTCAGTCCCAGGTTTCTTTGATTTCCTCATTCTGCACACCCTCCTGCCATTGTTCCCATCTACTAGTACCTGCAATCATCCTAGCTACTTTCATATCCGTAACCTCAGCCTTATTGATAAGGTAACCTGAATCCACCCAGCTTTCGCTCCCATACAACAAAGTTTGTCGAAAGATTGAACGGTGCACAGATAACTTAGTCTTGGTACTGACTTCCTTCTTGCAGAAGAGAGTAGATCGTAGCTGAGCGCTCACTGCATTAGCTTTGCTACACCTCGCTTCCAGTTCTTTCACTATGTTGCCATCCTGTGAGAATTTGCATCCTAAGTACTTGAAACTGTCCATCTGTTCTAACTTTTTTCCTCCTATTTGGCACTCAATCCGTTTATATCTCTTTCCCACTGACATTACTTTTGTTTTGGAGATGCTAATCTTCATACCATAGTCCTTACATTTCTGATCTAGCTCCGAAATATTACTTTGCAAACTTTCAATAGAATCTGCCATCACAACTAAGTCATCTGCATATGCGAGACTGCTTATTTTGTGTTCACCTATCTTAATCTCAACCAGCCAGTCTATTGTTTTCAACATATGATCCAAAAATAATATGAACAACAGAGGAGACAGGTTGCAGCCTTGTCTTACCCCTGAAACTACTCTGAACCATGGACTCAATTTCCCGTCAACTCTAACTGCTGCCTGACTATCTATGTAAAGACCTTTAATTGCTTGCAAAAGTTTGGCTCGTATTCCGTAAACACGTAGAACAGACAATAACTTCCTCCAAGGAACCCGGTCACAATCTTTTCTGTTTCCATGTTTAAAGAATGGTGTAATTACTGCTTTCGTCCAGTCTGATGGAACCTGTCCCGACTCCCACGCCATTTCAATTCTCCTGTGTAGCCATTTAAGACCTGACATTCCACTGTATTTGATGAGTCCCGACTTAATTTCATCCACCCCAGCCACTTTATTGCACTGCAATCTACTGACCATTTTCTCCACTTCCTCAAATGTGATACTATTTCCATCATCATTCCTGTCCCATTGTACATCGAAATCTGAAACATTAATGATCGTATTTTCACCTACATTGAGCAACTCTTCAAAATATTCCCTCCATCTGCCCAAGGCATCAACAGGATTCACCAGCAGTTTTCCTGACTTGTCCAAAATACTTGTCATTTCCTTCTTACCTCCCTTTCGAAGACTGCTTATTACGCTCCAGAACGGTTTTCCAGCAGCTTGACCCAAGGTCTCCAACCTGTGATATGCATTTTATCGTGAAAACATCTACATCTAAATCTACATCCATACTCCGCAAGCCACCTGACAGTGTGTGCCGGAGGGTACTTTGAGTTCCTCTATCGGTTCTCCCTTCTATTCTAGTCTCGTATTTTTCGTGGAAAGAAAGGTTGTCGGTATGCCTCTGTGTGGACTCTAATCTCTCTGATTTTATCCTCATGGTCTCTTCGCGAGATATAAGTAGGAGGGAGCAATATACTGCTTGACTCCTCGGTGAAGGTATGTTCTCGAAACTTCAACAAAAGCCCATACCGAGCTACTGAGCGTCTCTCCCGCATAGTCTTCCACTGGAGTTTATCTATCATCTCCGTAACGCTTTCGCGATTATTAAATGATCCTGTAACGAAGCGCGCTGCTCTCCGTTGGATCTTCTCTATCTCTTCTATCAACAATATCGGGTACGGATCCCACACCGGTGAGCAATATTCAAGCAGTGGGCGAACAAGTGTACTGTAACCTACTTCCTTTGTTTTCGGATTGCATGTCCTTGGGATTCTTCCAATGAATCTCAGTCTGGCAGTTGCTTTACCGACGATCAACTTTATATGATCATTCCATTTTAAATCACTCATAATGCGTACTCCCAGATAATTTATGGAATTAACTGCTTCCAGTTGCTGACCTGCTATATTGTAGTTAAATGATAAACGATCTTTCTTTCTATGTATCCGCAGCACATTACACTTGTCTACATTGAGATTCAATTGCCATTCCCTGCACCATGTGTCAATTCGTTGCACATCCTCCTGCATTTCAGTACAATTTTCCATTGTTACAACCTCTCGATATACCACAGCATCATCCGCAAAAAGTCTCAGTGAACTTCCGACGTTATCCACAAGGTCATTTATATATATTGTGAATAGCAACGGTCCTACGACACTCCCCTACGGCACACCTGAAATCACTCTTACTTCGGAAGACTTCTCTCCATTGAAAATGACATGCTGCGTTCTGTTATCTAGGAACTCTTCAATCCAATCACACAATTGATCTGACAGTCCATATGCTCTTACTTTGTTTATTAAACGACTGTGGGGAACTGTATCGAACACCTTGCGGAAGTCAAGAAACACGGCATCTACATGGGAACGCGTGTCTATAGCCCTCTGAGTCTCGTGGACGAATAGCACGAGCTGGGTTTCACACGATCGTCTTTTTCGAAACCCATGCTGATTCCTACAGAGTAGAATTCTACTCTCCAGAAAAGTCATTATACTCGAACATAATACGTGTTCATATATTTTAGCAACTGATCGACGTTAGAGATATAGGTCTATAGTTCTGCACATCTGTTCGACGTCCCTTATTAAAAACGGGGATGACCTGTGCCCTTTTCCAATCCCTTGCAACGCAACGCTCTTCTTGAGACCTACGGTACACCGCTGCAAGAAGGGGGGCAAGTTCCTTCGCGTACTCTGTGTAAAATCGAACTGGTATCCCATCAGGTCCAGCGGCCTTTCCTCTTTTTAAGGATTTTAATTGTTTCTGTATCCCTCTGTCGTCTGACATCTACAATTTTGTCATCTGTGTGACAATCTAGAGAGGGAACTACAGCACAGTCTTCCTCTGTGAAACAGCTTTAGAAAAGACATTCAGTATTTCGGCCCTTAGTTTATCATCCTCTGTTTCAGCACCATTTTGGTCACAGAGTATCCGGACATTTTGTTTTGAACCACCTACCGCTTTGACATAAGACCAAAACTTCTTAGGATTTTCTGCCAAGTCAGTACATAGAACTTTACTTTCGAATTCATTGAACGCCTCTCGCATAGCCCTCCTCACACTACATTTCGCTTCGCGTAATTTTTGTTTGTTTGCAAGGCTTTGGCTATGTTTGTGTTTGCTGTGATGTTCCCTTTGCTTCCGCAACAGTTTTCTAACTCGGTTGTCGTACCATGGTGGGCTTTTTTCCATCTCTTACGATCTTGCTTGTCACATACTCATCTAATGCGTATTGTACGATGGTTTTGAACTTTGTCCACTGATCTCAACACTATCTGTACTTGAGACAAAACTTTTGTGTTGAGCCGTCAAGTACTCTGAAATCTGCTTTTTTTTCACTTTTGCTAAACAGAAAAATCTTCCTACCTTTTTTAATATTTCTAGTTATGGCTGAAATCATAGATGCAGTAACCGCTTAATGATCGCTGATTCCTTGTTCTGAGTTAACTGTTTCAAGTAGTTCGGGTCTGTTATGTTATTGCCACGAGTCGGTTCTCTGTCTAACTGCTCAAGGTAGTTTTTAGCTAATGCACTTAAAAAGATTTCACTGGATTGTTTGTCCCTGCCACCCGTTATAAACGTTTGAGTCTCCCAGTCTACATCCGGCAAATTAAAATCTCCATCCAGAACTATAAGATGGTTGGGAAATCTACTTGAAATATTTTCTAAATTTTCCTTCAGGTGCTCTGCCACAACAGCTGCTGAGTCAGGGGGCCTATAGAGACATCCAGTTACCATGTTCGAGCGTGCTTTAACATGAAAGTAGTCCAAAATTAAAAATAAAATACCTTTAAAGATGTGAAACAGCTCCATCTGTATAACGAATAATACCGTCGGTGATGAATTTCCATTCTGTTGGACCTTGTAAAAGTTTCCAGTGCGAAAGTTGTTACGAAAACTGAGTAATTTAAGTCTGATAACATCCGAGACATCATTATGGTATCGTGTCACGTATGAAAACGTTTTATTTACGAGAACTCCATGCACGACAGCGAGCGATTGTTAGTACGGCACCGCCAGGATTTCAATTCCGGGAGCTCCCCTTAATAAGTCCGAAAATATTCCGTACCTCCCGAAAATTTCTCATTTGCAGCTCGTACTGACCCTTCGTCACTGCACCCGTCATCCAGATCGTCGAGAGAGGGTGCACTAACGTAGTTGCAGATACTTTCAGGGCAATGTTTACGTTGGAGTGTAGCAAAATATACTTGTGTGTAAGGGTTTGCGTACCCCACGTTTTATCGACGTATTCTACAGGGCTATTTTCTCAGCACGCAACACGTGCACTATCCACAAAATTTCGTTCTTGGTGGTGGAATGTCTCTGTTCCCTATTAAAAATTTTCATCTATCATTACACTTTAACCCCTCCTTTCCTCCGTCCTTTCCCTGGGCTCCCTCTTCCTCCCCCCTTCCATACTGTGTTTTCTCCCCACCTATCCTCTCCCTATCTCCTTCCCCCCCCCCCCCCCCCGAGTCCTTTTGTACTCGCCTCCTCTGCCTTCCCCACTCCCTGGCACGTCTGCTCAGCACCCCTCCCACTCTGTTATGGATCCTCCTCTTCCATTGGCTCCTTAACCCCCCTTCAATTTTCCTCTCCTTCCCCCCCCCTCCCTTTTTCTCGTCATCTGACCAGTTTTCCCCCACCTGCTCTCGGGTGTGGTATGTCATATTTGTGCCAACTTTTAGCGCAGTGTTTAAGTGAGTGTTCAGTGTTGTGTGTCCTTCCACAGTGTTGCGAACAGAAATCATGCTGTCGCTGGGTGAGCTTTTTATATCTCTTGCGAACAGAACCTAGACTGTCGCTGTGTTTTTTAATTGTCTGTCTATTATTTTTCTGCTTCCTGTGTATTTTATTAGCATCATCCACCCTGTGTTTTATGTTTTAAGCTCCAGAATTTTCTGCCATTTTACCTTTAAGTCACCGATTTTATCGCCAACTGTTATTGTTTTTTTATTATCTTCATCTTTTTAAAACAAATTCTGTAGGCTGAAGAGCGGCGTCATAAGCTGCTGCCAGCCCGCCCCCTTTAGGGGGAATCGAAACTGAATAAAGGAAAAAAAAATATTACGCTTTATGTACCAAAACCCAAATGGGTGGAGATAAAGAACGAAGGTCTCTGAGACAGAATAGTTAATCTTTAAACAGAGAACAACCTGTATTTTTCAAGCCACCGAGTACTCTCCTCTGTAGCAGTATCGAAGTAGAGTTCCGTGCACTAACTTTCATCAAATTCCTTAGATATTCGTTTTCATTCAGATCGCTTTCCTGGAGAATCAAAACACGAGCTCACATCTAGATATTCTGCCGATGTTAGTGGGCTGTTCATATGGAACACAGTCGATACACAGTCCGTAGCTCCTGACCTAGGGGTTGGAATTGCTGCCTTTGAATCACGGGACCCCAGGTCCGATTCCCGGCCTGGTTGAGGATTTTTCGCTGACCGGGGACTAAGTGTTTGTGTTGTCCTCATCTTTCAATCATGATTATCATCGAAACTTTACAGAAGCTCTCCTGCGAAGTAAAGCTGTGAGGACGGGGCGTAAGTCGTGCTTGGGTAGCTCAGTTGGTAGATCACTTGCCTGCGAAAGGCAAAGGTCCCGAATTCGAGTCTCGGTCCGGCACACAGTTTTAATCTGCCAGGAAGTTTCATATCCGCTGCAGAGTGAAAATCTCATTCTCTATGATTATCATCATTTGTGACAGGGCTAGACAGCATTGTGAAAAAATTGGACCGCGTTAAAATTGGGACTTTGTATGGGCGCTGATGACCGCGCAGTTGAGCGCTCCAGAAACCAAACATCAGTCGATTCAGAAATACCACAATGTTGTTGTTGTGGTCTTCAGTCCTGAGACTGGTTTGATGCAGCTCTCCATGCTACCCTATCCTGTGCAAGCTTCTTCATATCCCAGTACTTACCCCGAGGGAGGTGGCGTAGTGGTTAGACACTGGACTCGCATGCGGGAGGACGACGGTTCAATCCCTCGTCCGGCCATCCTGATTTAGGTTTTCCATGATTTCCCTAAATCGCTCCAGGCAAATGCCGGGATGGTTCCTTTCAAAGGGCACGGCCGATTCCTTCCCCATCCTTCCGTAATCCGATGAGACCGATGACCTCGCTGTCTGGTCTCCTTACCCGAACCAACCAACCAACCAGTACTTACTGCAACCCACATCCTTCTGAATCTGCTTAGTGTATTCATCTATTGGTCTCCCTCTATGATTTTTACCCTCCACGCTGCCCTCCAATACTAAGTTTGTGATCCCTTGATGCCTCAGAACATGTCCTACTAACCGGTCCCTTCTTTTTGTCAAGTTGTGCCACATACTCCTCTTCTCCCGAATTCTATTCAATACTTCATCATTAGTTATGTGATCTACCCATCTAATCTTCAGCATTCTTCTGTAGCACCACATTTCGAAAGCTTCTATTCTCTTCTTGTCCAAACTATTTATCGTCCATGTTTCACTTCCATACATGGCTACACTCCATACAAATACTTTCAGAAACGACTTCCTGACACTTAACTCTATACTCGATGTTAACAAATTTCTCTTCTTCAGAAACGCTTTCCTTGCGATTGCCAGTCTACATTTTATATCTTCTCTACGTCGACCATCATCAGTTATTTTGCTCTCCAAATAGCAAAACTCCTTTACTACTTTATGCGTCTCGTTTCCAAATCTAACTCCCTCAGCATCACCCGACTTAATTCGACTACATTTCATTATCCTCGTTTTGCTTTTGTTGATGTTCATCTTATATCCTCATTTCAAGACACTGTCCTTTCCGTTGAACTGCTCTTCCAAGTTCTTTGCTGTCTCTGATAGAATTACAATGTCATCGGCAAACTTCAAAGTTTTTGAAACTTCCTGGCAGATTAAAACTGTGTGTCCGACCGAGACTCGAATTCGGGACCTTTGCCTTTCGCGGGCAAGTGCTCTACCATGGTAGGAGTTCGAGTTTCGGTCGGGCACACAGTTTTAATCTGCCAGGAAGTTTCATATCAGCGCACACTCCGCTGCAGAGTGAAAATCTCATTCTTCAAAGTTTTTATTTCTTGTCCATGGATTTTAATACCTACTCCGAACTTTTCTTTTGTTTCCTTTACTGCTTGCTCAATATACAAATTGAATAGCATTGGGGAGAGGCTACAACCCAGGTCTCACTCCCTTCCCAACCACTGCTCCCCTTTCATGCCCCTCGACTCTTATAACTGCCATCTGATTTCTGTACAAATTTTCTGTCACAATGCATTGTGCCTGCGGATTGTGGGCAGCGGGTGTGGCCTTGAGGAGTGACGGCCCCTCTAGTAGCTCCTCTGCTCGTATTGCTGCCTGCAGAGCTAGTAGACGTACCGTTGCACGGCTGTCGCGGCGCTCAGAGCTGCTCGCAGCCGAGGCGGGCCCTGCTGTGTGGGCGGCGCAGGCTGCCGTTGGCGGAGCTGGAGCGCGAGCAGCGGGCGGCGGCCCGCGGGCCCAGCGAGGCGCAGCGCACCAGCGACAGCTCCGTGGTGCCGCCGGCCACCGCCCCCGCGCCCGCCCCCGCAGACTCCTCCGCCCCCCCTGCCACCTCCAGCAGCGGCGCGCACCAGCGGCACGTTCTGCGCGCGCTCGCCATCATGCGCCGCGTCGCTGCCTGCCACACACAAAACGTACACCATCGCCCTCACTCAGGCATCAGTACACCTCACAATGTTGTCAAGCCAGTGTCTACACTAAAGCGACAGAAGTCACGGGACAACGATATGCACTTATACACGTTTAAGGTAGAAAAGGGCAGTGCATTGGTGGAGGTGTCATTTATACTCAGGTGGATCACATGAAAAGGTTTACGATGTGATTACGGCCGCACGAAGGGAATAAACAGACCTTGAACATGGATTCATAGTTGGAGCTAGCGGCATGGGACCTTCCATTTCGGATGGTAGGGAATTCAATATTCCGCGATCCACAGAGTCGAGGATGTCTACATCTACATATACATAAATACTCCGCAATCCATCACACGGTGCGTGGCGGAGGGTACCTCGTAACACAACTAGCAGCTTCTCTCCCTTTTCAACTCCCAAACAGAACGAGGGAAAAATGACTGCCTAAATGCCTCTGTACGAGCCCTAATCTCTCTTATCTTATCTTTGTGGTCTTTCCGCGAAATATAAGTTAGCGGCACTAAAAGTGTACTGTTGTTGTTGTTGTTGTTGTGGTCTTAAGTCCTGAGACTGGTTTGATGCAGCTCTCCATGCTACCCTATCCTGTGCAAGCTTCTTCATCTCCCAGTACTTACTGCAACCTACATCCTTCTGAATCTGCTTAGAGTATTCATCTCTTGGTCTCCCTCTACGATTTTCACCCTTCACGCTGCCCTCCAATACTAAATTGGTGATCCATTGATGCCTCAGAACATGTCCTACCAACCGATCCCTTCTTCTTGTCAAGTTGTGCCACAAACTTCTCTTCTCTCCAATCCTATTCAATACCTCCTCATTAGTTATATGATATACCCATCTAATCTTCAGCATTCTCCTGTAGCACCACATTTCGAAAGCTTCTATTCTCTTCTTGTCCAAACTAGTTATCATCCATGTTTCACTGCCATACATGGCTACACTCCATACAAATACTTTCAGAAACGACTTCCTGACACTTAAATCTATACTCGATGTTAACAATTTTCTCTTCTTCAGAAACGCTTTCCTTGACATTGTCAGTCTACATTTTGTATCCTCTCTACTTCGACAATCATCAGCTATTTTGCTCCCCAAATAGCAAAACTCCTTTACTACTTTAAGTGTCTCATTTCCTAATCTGATTCCCTCAGCATCACCCGACTTAATTCCACTACATTCCATTATCCTCGTTTTGCTTTTGTTGATGTTCATCTTATACCCTCCTGTCAAGACACTGTCCATTCCGTTGAACTGCTCTTCCAAGTTCTTTGCTGTCTCTGACAAAATTACAATGTCATCGGCGAACCTCAAAGTTTTTATTTCTTGTCCATGGATTTTAATACCTACTCCGAATTTTTCTTTTGTTTCCTTCAATGCTTGCTCAATATACAGATTGAATAACATCGGGGAGAGGCTACAACACCTTCCCGTACACGACAGCATCATCAGCAAACAGCCGCACATTGCTATCCACCCTATCCAAAAGGTCATTTATGTAGATAGAAAACAACAGCGGACCTACCACATTTCCCTGGGGCACTCCAGATGATACCCTCACCTCCGACGAACACTCACCATCGAGGACAATGTACTGGGTTCTATTACTTAAGAAGTCTTCGAGCCACTCACATATTTGGGAGCCAATGCCATAAGCTCGTACCTTAGTTAGGAGACTGCAGTGGGGCATTGAGTCAAACGCTTTCCGGAAGTCAAGGAATATGGAATCCGTCTGATACTCCTTCATCCATGATTCGCAAGACACCATGTGAAAAAAGGGCGAGTTGCGTTTCGCAGGAGCGATGCTTTCTAAAGCCGTGCTGATGCACGGACAGCTACTTCTCTGCCTCGAGGAAATTCATTATATTCGAACTGAGAATATGTTCGAGAATCCTGCAACAAACCGATGTTAAGGATATTGGTCTGTAATTTTGAGAATCCGTCCTTCTACCCTTCTTATATACAGGCGTCACCTGCGCTTTTTTCAGGTCGCTCGGGACTTTGCCGCGCGGAATTAGCCGAGCGGTCTCAGGCGCTGCAGTCATAGACTGCGCGGCTGGTCCCGGCGGAGGTTCGAGTCCTACGTCGGGCATGTGTGTGTGTGTTTGTCCTTAGGGTAATTTAGGTTAAGTAGTTTGTAAGCTTAGGGACTGATGACCTTAGCAGTTAAGTCCCATAAGATTTCACACACATTTGAACATTTTTTTGAACTTTACGTTGGGCAAGAGATTCGCGATAAATTCAAGATAAGTAAGGAGCCAATGCAGTAGATTACTCTCTGTAAAACCGAATTGGAATCCCATCAGGACCTGGCGATTTATTTATTTTCAACCCATTCAGCTGCTTCACAACTCCAGGGATGTCTATCACTACGTCCTTCATACAGGAATCTGTACGTGACTCAAACAGCGGTATGTTTGTACGATCCTCCTGCGTGAAAGATGTGCCGAGAATAGAGTGTGCCGAAAATACCAGATTGCAGGCGGTATCTCTCACGATGTGGTGGCCGATGACCTTCACTCGACGACCGAGAGCCGCGGCGTTTGCATAGTATTGTCAGTGCGAACAGACAAGCAACACAGCGTCAACTAACCGCAGAAATCAATGGGGGACGCACGAAGTACGCATCAGTTAGGACAGCGCAGCGAAATCTGCCTTTAATAGGCTATGGCAGCAGACGAAAGACATGAAGCCTTTGCTAACAGCACGACATCGCATTCAGGTTCCCTCCTGCGCTCCTGACCGTATCGGTTGGACCCGAGACGACTGGGAAACCGTGGTCTGGTCATATGAGTCCCAGTTTCAGTTGGTAGGGTTCGAGTGTGGCGCTGACTCCACGAAGCCATGGACCCGGGGTGTCAACAAGGCACTGTCCAAGCTGGAATTGACTCTTTGACGGCGCGGGCTGTGTTTGCATGGAATGGATTCGCTCTTTTGGTTCAACTGAACCTATCATTTACTCGAAATGGCTATGTTCGGCTACTTGGAGGTCAATCGCAGCCATAAATAGACTTCGTGGTCCCAAACAACGGTGGAATCTTTGCGGCTGACAATGCGCCATGTCGCTGAATTCTTCGCAGTTAGTTTGAAGATCAGTTTGGACATTTCGAAGGAATGATTTACCCACCCAGATCGCGCGCCATGAATCACATCGAAAATTTACGGAACGTAATCGAGAGATCAGTTCGCGTATAAAATCCAGCACCGGAAACTCTTTCGCAATTATGGACGGCTGTAGAGGCAGCTTGGCTCAGTATTTCTGCAGGGGATTTCCATAGACCTATAGAGTCCATGCCACGTCCAGTGGCTGCACTAGGGTGGGCAAAAGGAGAATCGTCACGATATTATGACGTACCCAGTGACTTCCGTCACCTCCATGTGAAACACTAAATAATATGCCACCTTTTTGCAGTGTCGTTGCAGAAACCAGAATTTGCAGATTATTTATCAGTATCCTTTTCGCACAACATCTCGACACCCTCACAGAGTACTTAATTTTATTTGTAAAGAAAACAAATGCCTAATACGAGTTCGCGATCATTACTAATATTTTATAAGTAAACCATCTAGATGGCTAGGTAAAATCTCTTTATTTAATACTACGTTTCGGCGTCTGCCAGCATCAGATATCAAAAAACTTTGAATTTGCGAAGTTGACGCAACAGCTGCGTATACAGCGTCACCCAAAAGTCCTTTAATATTGAAAGCCCACTACTTCGCGGAACAGCGTAGGAAGACAAGTAAAAGCTGACACACATGCCTGCAACGTCATAAGGTTCTATTGAAACCTAAAATCAGTGCAAAAACTGGCTAACAGATGGCGGTAGACAGTAACACGTTGGCGGCACCGCATGAGAATCGTGTATAAAGTGAGCTGTAGCGAGGGAAGGAGATAGATCATCCCTAGTCGGACTGATACACACCTGCTGTAAGGTACA
This sequence comes from Schistocerca nitens, assembly GCF_023898315.1. Lineage (NCBI taxonomy): Eukaryota > Metazoa > Arthropoda > Insecta > Orthoptera > Acrididae > Schistocerca > Schistocerca nitens. Next base: position 620,717,049 of record NC_064618.1, read on the forward strand.
ACTTTTATGAAAGATGGCGCTCCACCCCACATTGGCACACGTGTCAAAGATCTCTTCCGCACATAGTTTGGTGAGGATCGCGTGCTGAGCCGCCGCGTCCGTGATGCTTGACCTCCCAGGTCTCCAGACCTCAATCAGTGTGATTATTGCTTGTACGGTTGCCTGAAGCGCTATCATCGGACCTCATTATGGATGCTAAAAGATAACATTCAACAGCAATTTCTCACCACTGATAATGCTGTACAGTACCGTTCACAACATTGTCCCTGATTGAAGGCATTCTTGATGAATGATTGCTGACATGCTGAGCATTTATTGCAAACATCATCATGTTCTCTAAGAATCAGTTATTCTGATAATTATTGCGGTATCATATGAAGCGCCATCTGTTGGTCATTTTGTGCCCTGCTTTATTTCTAATAAAACCCCAACTGATTTGAAGCATGTGTGTGAATTTGGACCTCTCCACTTATATTATTCCATGAAGTATAGGGTTTTCAAATATTAAAGGACTGGATTGCGCTGCGTCTTTTAGGTAGTTAGATATACACTCCTGGAAATGGAAAAAAGAACACATTGACACCGGTGTGTCAGACCCACCATACTTGCTCCGGACACTGCGAGAGGGCTGTACAAGCAATGATCACACGCACGGCACAGCGGACACACCAGGAACCGCGGTGTTGGCCGTCGAATGGCGCTAGCTGCGCAGCATTTGTGAACCGCCGCCGTCAGTGTCAGCCAGTTTGGCGTGGCATACGGAGCTCCATCGCAGTCTTTAACACTGGTAGCATGCCGCGACAGCGTGGACGTGAACCGTATGTGCAGTTGACGGACTTTGAGCGAGGGCGTATAGTGGGCATGCGGGAGGCCGGGTGGACGTACCGCCGAATTGCTCAACACGTGGGGCGTGAGGTCTCCACAGTACATCGATGTTGTCGCCAGTGGTCGGCGGAAGGTGCACGTGCCCGTCGACCTGGGACCGGACCGCAGCGACGCACGGATGCACGCCAAGACCGTAGGATCCTACGCAGTGCCGTAGGGGACCGCACCGCCACTTCCCAGCAAATTAGGGACACTACTGCTCCTGGGGTATCGGCGAGGACCATTCGCAACCGTCTCCATGAAGCTGGGCTACGGTCCTGCACTCCGTTAGGCCGTCTTCCGCTCACGCCCCAACATCGTGCAGCCCGCCTCCAGTGGTGTCGCGACAGGCGTGAATGGAGGGACGAATGGAGACGTGTCGTCTTCAGCGATGAGAGTCGCTTCTGCCTTGGTGCCAATGATGGTCTTATGCGTGTTTGGCGCCGTGCAGGTGAGCGCCACAATCAGGACTGCATACGACCGAGGCACACAGGGCCAACACCCGGCATCATGGTGTGGGGAGCGATCTCCTACACTGGCCGTACACCACTGGTGATCGTCGAGGGGACACTGAATAGTGCACGGTACATCCAAACTGTCATCGAACCCATCGTTCTACCATTCCTAGACCGGCAAGGGAACTTGCTGTTCCAACAGGACAATGCACGTCCGCATGTATCCCGTGCCACCCAACGTGCTCTAGAAGGTGTAAGTCAACTACCATGGCCAGCAAGATCTCCGGATCTGTCCCCAATTGAGCATGTTTGGGACTGGATGAAGCGTCGTCTCACGCGGTCTGCACGTCCAGCACGAACGCTGGTCCAACTGAGGCGCCAGGTGGAAATGGCATGGCAAGCCGTTCCACAGGACTACATCCAGCGTCTCTACGATCGTCTCCATGGGAGAATAGCAGCCTGCATTGCTGCGAAAGGTGGATATACACTGTACTAGTGCCGACATTGTGCATGCTCTGTTGCCTGTGTCTATGTGCCTGTGGTTCTGTCAGTGTGATCATGTGATGTATCTGACCCCAGGAATGTGTCAATAAAGTTTCCCCTTCCTGGGACAATGAATTCACGGTGTTCTTATTTCAATTTCCAGGAGTGTATATTTTAATACTGACACTGGAGCTTGTTTTGCAGGTTCTCAGATTTTTGGTTTGATGATGGCAGATGCCGAAACATCGTAATAAACGGACATAATTGAAGAGGGGTTGTTTATCTCCCAAGGTGGCTTCCGCCAGCTCCCCCTCCCTGATGATGCCCTCCTCCCCTCCATCTACCCCTCCTACCAACTTTGATCCTCCCGCCCTCCTCCTGTGCTTGCTCCTCTGGGCACCCTCCCTCCCTTCTCTCCCTTTTCCCTCCCTCCTCCCTTTCTCCCCCCTCCTCCCCCGGGCCTCCCCTCCCCTGTCCCTCTCCTCCTGCCATCTCCTCAGCCATTGGCATCCTTTTTCTCCCCTCTCCCCCACCTCACCCCTGTTCCTCTCTTGGCAGGTACCCGGACTCGCACACGCTAAGTGGAAATTCGCGTGCCAGAGATCACCGCCATCAGTGTTTCGTGTGTGCCGTCATGTTCAGTGTTCAGTGTTCACCGTCACACTCCATCGTTCACCAGTGCCATCGTTTTCTTCAGTGTTTGTGCATCGTATCAACAGTTTGCAGTGTGGATTATCGTCGAGTGTGAACGGCTCCATGTTTGTCTTTATGTGTCTACTGTTTTATTGCCCACCGTTCTGTAACTTACGTGTCTTCTCAGCGTTTCTTCTCTTTGTGTATCCTCTGGCTGAAGAGCGGCGTAGAATGCTGCTGCCAGCCTGCCTGTTGTACAGGTTTAAAATAACAATAAAGAAAAAAAAAAGAGGGGTTGTTCAGGGAGTTCGAACTCCCCGTCCCATCACCCACACAAAATTACACACAACCTAGTTGCCGTGCAGCGAAACTGAAAGGTACAAGCGTCGGTCAAACGTTTCCTGTTTTGGGCGCTGCTGCCTGTGCGCAAAGTAGCGTGACTGTAATGCGGGTGTATAAGTACCGACACGTGGGAAAGGGATAGGTGTGGCAGTCGTGTCTTCCTGACATGCGTGCGGTAAATGCGGAATCGTGAACTATCTTCTTTGTTGCCGAAGGGTAAAAACCGGTAGATATGCATCGGCGAACAAAGACTGTGTATGGGGCAGCATGTCCGTCGAGTACCACGGTTCTGCTGCAGTTTCAACATAGCTCAAGTTCCCATATCGCAAGCGTCGTAATGCAGAAGTTAAGCCAATTCATGTGGACAGCCCGCCCTACAGTCCTGATCCTCCACATTCGACTATCACGCCTTTCCTACTTTAAAAAGGTCCTTGAAGGGTTGGCAATTCCTGTCGGACGTGAATGTTCAGCATGAAGTAACGGACTTCTTGACGCGTTATCAAAATGTGTTTTACCAAACGGGTATCTCCAAACTCGAGCGTTGGTGGGATGATTGCCTCAATACCCAAGGCGATTTTGCACGTGGATTCTGGACTCTACGGCTTCGAATGGAGACCTTTTGATAGCCTCTTATATTCTGATTTTCAATCATACGACGAAGGAAGGATATGTACTATCGATAACCAAGGGGCGCTGACCATTTAAGCTATCGATATATCGATAGCACTATCGGCTATCGCGTTCCTTACTTTAGCCAAGGCCACCTATTGTACACTGTTGGCCTTACCTGAGTTCAGTTGTTGTTTTATTAATCAGTTCAGTTCTTATTTTCAGCTGAGTTTAATGTAAATGCTGCCGTTTATTGTTTTGTGCTATGTGCTGTTCTGATACGTTCAGTCCACACTACTGTAATAGCCTAATTACCTACCTACAGCAGTTTAATGTTAGCACTGGAGTCGTTTCTGGAGACTGGTAGAACTTTTCGGTAGCAGTATTTCAATATTTTACAAAGCATCGGAGCCGTAACCATCATTACAAAAAAACATTAAAATAAAATCAGTGAATAAAAATACACCTCTATTTCATGTGTCGCAAAAAATCGCGTTGATCAAACAAAATATCGTCCAAACGGCGAAGGCCGCATTTCTAAAGAAAAACTGTTCAAAACGCCATCACTAGTAACCCAAATGCCAGCATATCGGCCAATCTGGTCACCCGGGTGGTACTCAATTACGAAAACCAGCTCTGTATGGATCGAGTATGTGATGACAAAACATTCAATAGTTCGTTCGTTTTTAAAAGATTTTTCAGCGGGCTGCATGAATTCGTCCGAGCCGACTACGCCCTGGATCCACCCCCCTTCCCCCAATTCCGTCCAAAATCTATTCACTAGAGCCACAAATTCCCTGTACAATTTAATCATAAATATACATGAATTCATGCACAACCAAATGAAGAAACATGAGAAATTAAAAGAAAACATGTGATATAGAATCCCAACTTTTGTTGTGATTTGTTTTATTTGATTTGAAAATAAAGAAGAACAACAAGTTTTCCCGGATTCTCCACCGATCGAGGTAACTATGTGTTTGTAGGCGTTGAGCTAGCAGTCCCTGTATTCAGGAGGCGAAGTGGTTCGAACTAATGTGCAAGCAACCTTGAAAATGGTTTTCTGTGGTTTCCTATTTTCAGTTTAGCCTCTCTGCTTCAATAAAAAGAGTAGCATCGAAAACGAGCCGAACATCTCTTTGAAGACTCGTGGCACTAAAAGCCATATTTCCATTGGGAATCGGCTAGGAATTGTAATTATGTACAATGAACCTGTGTATGAAGATGACTCACTTGTGGAACGGTCAAATTACGAGTTTTCAAGATGTACTGTAACAACGAGGACCTACTGCGAAATGTTTCATTCGTAATAGCCTTGAAACAGGGAGGCCAACCACGACAACTCTAACGTATTTGTAAATAAACGTCATATAAATTGCACCGTGTGTTCTACACGATAGAAGAATTTATTTGCATCAAACACTGTATAACCATATTACCAGGGATGAAATCAAACAATGGAAAATCCAGGATGGAACGTAACAATACCAGAGAAGGAAAGTTGCTACTCACTATAGCTCTCTGAGACTGCAGACGTGTTTGCGTGAGTGTGTGTGTGTCTGTGCTTGTGTGTATGTGTCTACTGCTGACAAAGGCTTAATAGCCGAAAACTATGAATATGTGGGTCTTTTTATTATGCATATCGCGACTCAGCATCTCCGCTATATGGTGAGTAGCAACTTTCCCTTCTCTGGTATTGTTACCAGGGATAAACTCATTTATGAGACCGCATACGTTTGAAGTCTAGTTGGAGTTAATGCGTGAATCAATATTAAGATCTCAAAACTGTAGCTCACAGTATTTGTGCATTCCGTTGTGTTTTTCAAATACATTTACTTGCTATAGTTTCAAGTTGACTGTGGAAATAATAATTCAAAGACGAGGCCCTGATCACTTAAGGAAATTTAAGAATTTCAATGAAATGAAAGATATTTTTATAAAATTTGAGGTTAATTGAAGAGCTTGGGATGCTTTGATGTGCCGAAGAAATTCTAACTTGGTTTCTGATATGTGTTAATTTGATGACAAGGCTTACGAGAAAATATCTATTGTGACTCTATAAGTTATTCAACACAACGGTGATATTCTACTCTACTATAGTGAAACTCACATTAGAAGACCGACCTTTGCATATATACTATTAGGAATATATGCTACACTTTTTTAAGAAAAGCTTTCCTTCTTAATTCTATAGAACGAATACTATTTGTACGAAGGCCTCTCAAAAGTAAATTATATACACGGAACAAATAAATAAACATGTTTTCAGAACGAAGTGAAAAACATGAATCTATGTAAAGATCTCTGTAGAAAATCGAGTCCCCCTTGCTTTGACAAAATACTGACTGTGTCCTTGAGTCGAGACGGTTTTATTCATAAGGGATTTCATAATTTCATATCCTTGTGCGATACAATCAGACTGAGATTACACGTTTCTAGCTTGTCTGAAAAATCCCCTGAAGGAACAAAAGGTTACGATAATTCTTCGGTTACACGCATGTGCAATAAATTAAAATGCAGGCAACACAAATTTAAATTGAGATACAATTGAATGAAAATAATGGGAATCTTATAGAGACAATCTTACGCCAGAACTTGTCAAATGTGTGATAAACACATGTTTCGGGACTAAGTTATCCAATTATCAAGTGCTTCAGGCTTCTATACCATTAGGAAGCGTCAAAATCAAATACTTAGCAGCAAACACGCGTTGTCAAACAGATAATCTCATGTTGGCGTGTTGTGAACTGTGCCTTGAGAATGAAACACGCCAAAATGAGATGTTCAAGGAAAAATTTCGCGTTTGACAAGGCATGTTTTCTGCTGTGATTTTAGTTTTGATGGTGCTAATGGCATGGAAACTTTAAGCACTTGATGCTGGGATAAGAAACATGTTGTGATAAAAATATCACACACTTGACAACTGGTGGCGAAACATTCTCACCATCAATTGTACAGTTGTACAGAGGTTTCACAATAGATTAATTTCATCAGCATGGCATACCGTGATACAGCTTCTGATACAATTGGAAGGATCCTGCGTAATGCAACCTTACAAGCTGGCTATAGAACAGAAAATATTGTGGATACATGATCCGTCACATCTCATTGGGAAAGAATAGGTATTTCCACTCCGATGTTTATAAGTTAATATGAAATGAGTGCCGTAGAAGCTCTATTAGGCAGACTGATCGAACCTTTAATGGCCACCTTCAACGAACAAACTCTTACGCAACGTAAAACTCGATTGGATACACATTTATCAACACATAACCATAAAATCACTGGTTACAACAATAAAATGGAGATTTTTACATAGTCAACAAGGGGTGGATCGGGAAAAGAAACGTTCTCTAGTAAATGTCTAGTGCCTTTCGTGCTCTCTCGTATTTCTATCACGAACGTGTTTAATAGACCGTAGATAGACGGTAATCGGCGCAGACTCTATCGTGCAACATGTATAAAACGCAGTGGTGGTCACTCGTCATTCAACCTGCCGGGGTATGCGGCGCACCCCAGTGACCACTTTAGGTTTCCCAACACTATTGTCTTACAACGCATCTGTTAATATGTATGAGTAATAATGTTTGCTACAAATTATAATTGTTCTTGCAAGTCGATTCCTTAAGCCATGTTTATCTCAGATTAAATTAAGAGTTCTAAGTGTTTTTAATTTTTTAAATGAATGCAAGTTACGTTGTAACAATTGGAGAATCCAAGTACTACATATTAGAATTTTTTGGAGAAATCAGTCTCGTGAATGGTTTGATGCGACCCGAAACGAATTACTCCCTTGCGCCAGCCTCTTTATCTGACAGTAGTACCTGCATCCTACATCGCCAGTTCACTGCATTCCAATTTCTGTCTTCCCCTACAGTTTTTACCCTCTGCAGTTCCTTCTAATACCAGCGAAGCTATTCCGCGACGTAATATCTGTTCTATCATAATGCACTTCTTGCCAGTGTTTTCCAAATATTCCTTTCTTGTCGGTTCTGCTGGAAACTTGTTCATTCTTCATCTTATCGATCCACCTAGTTACCAACATTCTTCTGCAGCACCACAACGGAAAGGGATTGATTCTCTTCCCGTCCTGTTCATTTCTCTAGTCAATGATTTACTATCAGATAATGCTGTACTCAATAGTTACATGCTTAGAACTTTCTTCCTCAAACTAAGGCCACTTTTTACGTTCTCCTTGCTTCGTACGTCATACGTTGTTTTTCTTTTAAGCTAGTAGAATTCCTTTAATTCATGTAATTCGTGGTCGATAATTTTGATAGATCTGTCGCGAATCTCATTTCTGCTAGTCCACATTAGTTTTGTTTTTCTTCTGCTGACTCCGTTTTCTGTGCTCATTAGACCGCCCATTCCATTTACCACGCCCTGTAATTCTGCTCCACTTTCACTGACGATAAAGTCATCAGCGGTTTTTAATACCGATAATCATCATCTTGAAATTTAATCCCATTCTTCACCCTTCCCCATAAGTCCATCGTTGCTTTTTCGATGTAAGGATTATATAGTAAGAGAGAAAGCCTACATTCCTGTCTTACATCCTTTTTAATCCGAGCACTGTGTGGACCTCCGTTCTTCTATTCTCTCTTGGTTTTTGTAAAAATTGTCTATTAACCATGTTTCTCAACAGATTAATGATGTTTTTCTAACAGTTTCGGACATCTTGCGCCATTTTACATTTTCTGAGCTGACAAATCCCATGAATGTGTATTGATTTTTCTTAAATGTTCCTTCCATTTTCAATCGTACATCATAACTGCCTTTCTGGTGTCCTTGCCATTCAGAAAGCCAAATTAATGGTCACTTAAGACATCTTCAAATCTCTTTTCCATTCTTCTGTGTATCATTTTTGTCACAACTGCATGAGCAGTTAACCAGTTGTGGGATAGTTCTTTCTCCTTTCAGCTATTCTAATGTGAGACTGTTTATCATACACCTGAGAAGCTAACGGGATTTGAACCAGGTGACCTATACAGTAACAGACCGCTCTCTATGAGGTTACGTGAAACATTAAGAAAAAGTCGCGATGGAAACTAATGAAGAAGTGGATACCAACAGGGGTGGCTCATTTAAAAATGAAGTGTGGATACAATAGCTCACGTAGATGTATTGAGATATGGGTTTCATCACATAACTAAATGATAGTGGAATCTCTTAATCACGAAGATACATTAATTCGATTCTAATCATTGAACAGACATCAAATAAAAGTAAGAAAGTCCTGGAAAGTTCAAATGAACAGACAGCTTGACACAAGCAGCTGGTACTGGAAACGAAATGATACATTTAGCTATATCGATGTAAACCACCAATGACTGCTGAATTATTCTACAGGTTAAAGAAAAGAACCAGAAAATACATATACGCATTAATTCCATTGCATAAGGCAAGCTGATTTCAACTAGTTGATTGTATTGATTAACTTAGAAAGGCAAAACTCCGACTTGAAACTACTGACATTGTGGTCCTCTCATCACGACACCCGCAATTGTGACTTCTGTTTACCATTGTTTTCAAAACCAGGTGCAGAGGAGGGGTGTACTGACAGCTGAGAGTTATAAGTTCAGCCCCAGCATCTACGATCAGCTCTAGGACGAACTCCTTACTTTCTGCAGTTCTAACGTAACTCACCATCTGACGGTCCAAGACGAAGTGTGTATCTGCTCTCCCTCTACAAATATTGCTAATTCTGTCAGCCGATCGATGTAGACCTTCCAAGTTATGACCGACGAAAAATTTGTATCATTAACAGTAATTTTCCTTGTCCTACATAGTCTGTTGTGATTAACCAGTAATTCACATTTCTCTGTTAAAGGGGGGCAGAAGTAGAAATTCTCTCCCTCTATGAGAGTAGTTTCACGTTTCGGCCAGTGATAGTGGCTGCACATACGCACTTGCTTGTCTTCATCCCCACTACAAAAATAACAGTTATTTTCATAAACCAATCCGGAATTCCCTTACAAAATTGAAACATGAACTACTGTTGACATACTTTGAGTTCAACAGATTACTCTCGCTCTGAGTGTTTCGTGTTTTCCCTTCCCCTTGATATCTCTGTCTTTTTAGAAACCGTGATTTACGCTGCTCCCCACAAGGCAGTGTACAGCCTGTCGAATGCCGCCTCCAACCCTCTGCAAGGCTCATATTAGAAAGTGGGAGACCTTGTCTGACAGCGCTCAGTTGTCCAGTGTGTACCTGACTCACGTACTCACTCTACTTTCTCTGCTCAAAGTAAAGAAAAGTGTGCAGTCATGAACATGAGTACTAAAAAGAGTCTGCTAAATCTAAGTTAGACGATAAATCATACAAATGTAAAGAATGTGAATTCAGCTAAATATCTAGGACTTTATCTATCTTCAGCAAGTGTAATTGTAATAAGTGAGAAAGTTAGCAACCAGTTGGAGAGAACAAACTCTATTTCTTTCCTTCTTCAAAAGAACAGAATTGTTGCATTCCTAGCGAACGTCAAAAGTACTTTCACTATGATCCACGTGACTATAGCAATATGCTGCGTACACCTGTAAGAGTCAGTTAATTGTTTTACTTCAGTTGTGCATTTAATATAAGGATACGTTGTATTCAGACCAGTTAGAGTTCATTTCAAATTAATCTGTTTAGTCAAAGGTTAGCATACGAGTTAAAGTTGGATAACAGTTTTTGGGTACATAGTTTTGGAAATACAGAGATTTTTTTATAGAGGTGACAGTAAATTTGAGCTAAGTTGCATACATAAACCTACAGTGAGGAGCTTACACCCTTGCCCATTTCTGACACTAGCTAACAGTGTAATGATGCCAAATTTATGAAGAAGCGCTCTAGCGCCCTGAAACTGGTAAAAAAAAAAAAAAAATCCTTTGTGCCACTTGTTGCTGGTTTTTTCCACTAATAAATACTTCGGGATTATGGCTATGAATAACTTCAATTGTAACAATCACATAATTAATTGTGAGGAAAGCTAACCAAAAAATGTAATTTATTGACCGAACTCTTAGAAGATAAAGGTCTATTAAAGAGACTGATAACTATACACTTGTCCGTTATCTTAATGGAGCACTGCTGCGCAGTGTGGGGTCGGCGTCAGATAGGATTGATGGACAACGATACGGAAAACATGGTGGTTATTATTAAAACTAAGGCGTTTTTCGTTGTGGCAGTGTCTTCTCATGAAATTTTAGTCACCAAATGTCTCCTCCAAACGTGAAATTAAATAGTTGGTGCCCACCTACACACGAAGAAATGACACTTGTAATCAAATAAGAGAAATAAAACCTCATACTGAAAAATTTAAGTACTCGTTTTTCTCCATACGCTATTATAGCTTGGAAAGGTAGAGGAATAGCTTGAAGGTGGTTCGATGAACCTTTTGTGAGACATTAAATTGTAAATTGCAGAGTAATCATGTACGTGTAGTCGTAAATGTACGACTTACTTGCCGTTGTACCCGTGCGATCTTCACTATCCCACAGTCAGCCAGAGGACCCAGCTCGCCGGCCGGAGTGGCCGAGCGGTTCTAGGCGCTACAGTCTGAAACCGCGCGACCGCTGCGGTCGCAGGTTCGAATCCTGCCTCGGGCTTGGATGTGTGTGATGTCCTTAGGTTAGTTAGGTTTAAGTAGTTCTCAGTTCTATGGGACTGATGACCTCAGAAGTTAAGTCCCATAGTGCTCAGAGCCATTTTTTTGACCCAGTTGTCAGTGGATATCATTGGTTTATTAATTAGGTTATGCAGCAGTTAAAAAAATGTCCTGTAACACTATCTTTTGAATTATGTGGATGATATTTATCAGAAAGTCAGGTGTTATGTGTCCACAAGGACTTTAATAGTCACTTGGTTGCCGATTCCTCCAATAAATTCAGAAATTCCGACTGCCTTATGTGATGGCACGTCTTCCAAGGCTCCATTGAAACTCTAATACTGTATCCCCGACGTGTTCCATATCGACTTCCATTTCATTCTCAATCAGACACATTATTCCCATCGTTAGGCGCCTTCACTACACGCATTCCACCTACCCGCTCTCTCCCCTGCGCTGAAACATTTCATTCCCATCGCAATCTTACGGGTGACACCCTTGACTTTTCTAGATCCGAAACCAGTCGTTCTGACAAATATTCCTTTTCCGGTTTCTTTTTTAACTCTTTCCTACAGCCGGTTCGTCTTGACCTCTCTGTAATTCCCCTTTATTTGATCCCAATGTGACTTATATTTCCTGAATTTCCCTGGACATTACTGCACTTCCTCATTTCGATAATCAAGTTTCGTGTTTCTTCAGTTACCCAAGGTTTCTTACAGGTCCTTCCATGTACCTATCATTCTCTCTATAACTTATCCACCTGAACATACTTCTGCGGTATTCATTACCACAGTATCTATAGCCTCAGAGAATTTCAAATGGATCTCAGGCTTTCTTAGTACTTCAGTATCTCCTATTTTTGTACATTGATTCTTCTGTATGAATCTCTTGAGCTTCAGTTTACTCAACACCATTAATAAATTGTGATCCTGGCCTTTATATGCTTCTGGCTCTGCCTTACTATCCAATACCCGATTTCAGAGATTCTGTCTATGATGAAATTCAGCTGGAGCCTTCCCGTATCTCCATCTCTTTTTCAAGTATACCTCCTCCTCTTATGAATCTTCAATAGCGAATACGCTATTACTTGCTGACATTTGTAACATAAATCAATCATTCTCCTCTCTCATTCCTATTACTAGGCCCATTTTTTCCCAGAACTTTTCTTCTGTTTCTCCCCTGACTACTGCGCACCAGTCGTCCATGAATATTACATTATCATCTCTTGTGACTTACTGAATTGCCTTCCAATATCTTCTTCGTGTGAGGTCAATTTCTGTACGTACACAATTGTTGCTGGAGTTGGTTTTCTGGTAATTCTGATGGGAACAATTCTATCACCGAACTGTTCACAGTAACTCAGTTTCTTCCCTTCTTTACTATTCACAACGAAGCCTACCACCGTTATACCGTTTTCTGCTGCTGGTTATGTTACCCTACTTTCATGTGACCGGAAATACACACTTCTTTAATATTTCATTCACTGGCTGCCAGTATATCTAAACTTACTCTTTCAATTTCCCTTTTCGGATTTTCTGCCTTCTCTACCATACTCAAACTTATGAAATTTCTCGCTCTGACTCGTAATAAGCTAATTTCTCATTGGTTATTTAACCTTTTTTCTAGTTTTTCTCGACTCCAACACTCCCCCTTGGTCGACTTCTCCCAGTGATTTGAACAACTCTCTAATCCGGAATCGTTTGACAGTGGAGAGATCATCATGACCCTGTTTCAATTGCGGGACACATGCCTGTTGTGCCTTTAATGCAGTGGCTTCCATTGCTCTCTACATTCTTATGCCGCTTGTCATTGTTGACTATTCTGCTATTTTGGTACCTTTTCCTACTACTTGTACCCTGAAACTCTGTCCATTCCACTGCCCTCTTCGTCAAAGCTGTTGGCAGAACGAGAGTGAATTCTCATGCCAGGAGTCTACGGCTGGCTTTCTTGATAAACTTTTTCAAAATCTATGCAGCGATTAGGTTCGAACTCGGGACCTAGGACGTTTATATTACTTCCAATGTCAATGTGGGTCAATGTGGAAGCTGGCCGTGTGGCATCGCCCGCTCTGCCTGTGAGTGGACATCTGGCCGCCCCTTCAGCAATGTCCGAGCAGGCACACGGGGGTAGGCGTTTATTAGTTATTGGTAGCTCCAACGTTAGGCTCGTGATGGAGCCCCTTAGAGAATTAGCGGAAAGGTCGGGGAAGAAGGCCAGTGTTCACTCTGTCTGCTTGCCGGGGGGTCTCATCCGAGATGTGGAGGAGGCTCTGTCGGCGGCGATAGAGAGCACTGGGTGCACCCGACTGCAAATTGTTGCTCACGTCGGCACCAATGACTCCTGCCGTCTGGGTTCTGAGGTCATCCTCAGTTCTTACAGGCGGTTGGTGGAATTGGTGAAGGCGGAAAGCCTCGCACGCGGGGTGGAATCTGAGCTAACTATTTGTAGTATCGTTCCCAGAACCGATCGCGGTCCTCTGATTTGGAGCCGAGTAGAAGGCTTAAACCAGAGGCGCAGACGATTCTGCGGAGATCTGGGGTGCAAATTTCTCGACCTCCACTATCTGGTGGAGAAATGTAGGGTCCCCGTGAATAGGTCAGGCGTGCACTACACGCCGGAAGCGGCTACAAGGGTAGCGGAGTACGTGTCGAGAGCACATGTGGGTTTTTTAGGTTAGATAATTCCCTCCCTAGGCCCGACAAGACGCCTCCTGAGACGCGGCACGGTAGGAGTAGGCAAAATGCAACAGGGAATAACAATATTAATGTACTAATAGTAAACTGCAGGAGCGTCTATAGAAAGGTCCCAGAACTGCTTTCATTAATAAACGGTCACAATGCCCATATAGTACTAGGAACAGAAAGTTGGCTGAAACCAGACGTAAACAGTAATGAAATCGTAAACTCAGATTGGAATGTATACCGCAGAGACAGGCTGGACAGTGAAGGGGGAGGCGTGTTTATAGCGATAAGAAGTGCAATAATATGGAAGGAAATTGACGGAGATCCTAAATGTGAAATAATTTGGGTGAAGGTCACGGTTAACGCAGTCTCAGACATGGTAATTGGATGTCTCTATAGGCCCCCTGGTTTAGCAGCTCTTGTGGCTGAGCACCTTAAGGTTAATTTGGAAAATATTTCGAGTACATTTCTTCACCATGTTATAGTTCTGGGTGGAGATTTTAATTTGCCGGATATAGACTGGGAGACTCAAATGTTCATAACGGGTGGCAGGGACAAAGAATCCAGTGAAATTCTCTTAAGTGCTTTATCTGAAAACTACCTTGAGCAGTTAAACAGAGAACCGCCTCGTGGCGATAAAATATTAGACCTTCTGCTGACAAACAGAACCGAACTATTTGAAACATTAACGCAAAACAGGGAATCAGCGATCATAAAGCGGTTACTGCATCGATGATTTCAGCCGTGAATAGAAATATTAAAAAGGGTAGGAAGATTTTTCTGTTTAGCAAAAGTGACAAAAAGCAGATTACAGAGTACTTGACGGCTCAACACAAAGTTTTGTCTCAAGTACAGATAGTGTTGAGGATCAGTGGACAAAGTTCAAAATCATCGTACAATATGCGTTAGATGAGTGTGTGCCAAACAAGATCGTAAGAGATGGAAAAGAGCCACCGTGGTAGAGCAACAGAGTTAGAAAACTGCTGCGGAAGCAAAGGGAACTTCACAGCAAACATAAACATAGCCAAAGCCTTGCAGGCAAACAAAAATTACGCGAAGCGAAATGCAGTGTGAGGAGAGCTATGCGAGAGGCGTTTAATGAATTCGAAAGTAAATTTCTGTGTACTGACTTGGCAGAAAATTCTAAGAAATTTTGGTCTTATGTCAAAGCGGTAGGTGGATCAAACCAGAATGTCCAGACACTCTGTGACCAAAATGGTACTGAAACAGAGGATGACAGACTAAAAGCCGAAATACTAAATGACTCACAGAGGAAGACTGCACTGTAGTTCCTTCTCTCTAGATTGAATGGTAGATATCGAAATAGACGACAGAGGAATAGAGAAACAATTAAAATCGCTCAAAAGAGGAAAGGCCGCTGGACCCGTTGGGATACCAGTTCGATTTTACACAGAGTACGCGAAGGAACTTGCCCCCCTTCTTGCAGCGGAGTACCGTAGTCCTCTAGAAGAGCGTAGCGTTCCAAAGGATTGGAAAAGGGCACAGGTCATCCCCGTTTTCAAGAAGGGACTTCGAACAGATGTGCAGAACTATAGACCTATATCTCTAAGGTCGATCAGTTGTAGAATTTTGGTACACGTATTATGTTCGAGTATAATGACTTTTCTGGAGACTAGAAATCTACTCTGTAGGAATCAGCATGGGTTTCGAAAAGGTCGTGTGAAACCCAGCTCGCGCTATTCGTCCACGAGACTCAGAGAGCCATAGACACGGGTTCACAGGTTGATGCCGTGTTTCTTGACTTCCGCAAGGCGTTCGATACATTCCCCACAGTCGTTTAATGAACAAAGTAAGAGCATATGGACTATCAGACCAATTGTGTGATTGGATTGAAGAGTTCCTAGATAACAGAACGCAGCATGTCATTCTCAATGGAGAGAAGTCTTCCGAAGTCAGAGTGATTTCAGGTGTGCCGCAGGGGAGTGTCGTAGGACCGTTGCTATTCACAATATACATAAATGACCTTGTGGATGACATCGGAAGTTCACTGAGGCTTTTTGCGGATGATGCTGTGGTATATCGAGAGGTTGTAAGAATGGAAAATTGTACTGAAATGCAGGAGGATCTGCAGCGATTTGACGCATGGTGCAGGGAATGGGTATTGAATCTCAATGTAGACAAGTGTAATGTGCTGCGAATACATAGAAAGATATATCCCTTATCATTTAGCTACAAAATAGCAGGTCAGCAACTGGAAGCAGTTAATTCCATAAATTATCTGGGAGTACGCATTAGGAGTGATTTAAAATGGAATGATCATATAAAGTTGATCGTCGGTAAAGCAGATGCTAGACTGTGATTCATTGGAAGAATCCTAAGGAAATGCAATCCGAAAACAAAGGAAGTAGGTTACAGTACGCTTGTTCGCCCACAGCTTGAATACTGCTCTGCAGTGTGGGATGCGTACCAGATAGGGTTGATAGAAGAGATAGAGAAGATCCAACGGAGAGCAGCGCGCTTCGTTACAGGATCGTTTAGTAATCGCGAAAGCGTTACGGAGATGATAGATAAACTCCAGTGGAAGACTCTGCAGAAGAGACGCTCAGTAACTCGGTATGGGCTTTTGTTGAAGTTTCGAGAACATACCTTCACCGAAGAGTCAAGCAGTATATTGCTCCCTCCTACGTATATCTCGCGAAGAGACCATGAGGATAAAATCAGAGAGATTAGAGCCCACACAGAAGCATACCGACAATCCTTCTTTCCACGAACAATACGAGACTGGAATAGAAGGGAGAACCGATAGAGGTACTCAAGGTACCCTTCGCCACACACCGTCAGGTTGTTTGCGAAGTATGGATGTAGATGTAGATGTAGATGTAGTCAGAGACCAAATGTCAAATAAAATCACATATCTTTGTTAATTTCGTATCCTCTGTGTTACGAAATGTATTTGCTTTTATTTTTAATATTTTAAATCAACAAATGTTCTTCAAGTGGCGTTATAGTCAATGAACAAATCTAATAATTCAAATGTCATGAGTTTTTAATTTTGTTCTTTCAGTGTTGCTAAATCTATGGTAAAAAATACTGGAACTTACTACACTACGGGAGGAAGATTCATTCTCTCACTATTTTTCATATTCAATACTACACTTGAACGTTAATTTTACATTCTACCCATCACTTTCCTGAGACGACACGAAGTTATCAATATGTGAAGGTACTGATGAGAGCAAGTACATCGTTAATGCATATGGGATCATAATGGATGCTCTCCTTCGTATAGTATTTTCTGGAGTTGAGAAAAAGCAGGCAGTTTGGTTATCTAACAGTGAATCTTGCAGTGGATGTTTTTAACTTGGAAGCCATGTGCAGCTATTAAGGAAAGGAACATCTCGAAGCACTTACCTGGAACAGAATGTCGGTCCGAAGAATTTATGGCACTAGTGTGCAGACAATGCTTTCGGTGGAAGGGTGGAAACAGCTGCCTACCTGGATCTACCTCTTAAGGGCCTCTAGGTATGGCAGGGGCAGGGATGCAAGAGAGAAGTAGTCCACTCGGCCAAGGCTTTTCGACAGTTTTATAACTGTCTATTGTGAAAAGGGATGGTGGCTATTCCATGTGCACCGTGGACCAGACACCTTGAAGAAACCTGTCAGGTGATGTCGACTCTTTGCCTGCCAAGTTCTTTGGGAAGCCTCAGGACTTTGAAAGAGTTTTACAATAGAACGCAACATTTAACAGCGCTCTGAAATGGTCCGTGCTGTAACACAAAACCACTTCTCTTAGTCTGGCTGAGGCCCCTGGTCGGACATGCTGTAATGTTCGGCCCATCCATTTCTGTGATAAATGTGTTGTTCACTTTAGGCCCAAATGGAGACTCAAACATGCTGCCCAAAATGGCCATGCTGAAAAAAAGTTGGGAGTGTAACGTCTTCTCCTCTCTGCGCGGGAATTAACGAGTGCCGGCCGCGGTGGTGTCGCGGTTCTAGGGCGCAGTCCGGAACCGTGCGACTGCTACGGTCGCAGGTTCGAATCCTGCCTCGGGCATGGATGTGTGTGATGTCTTTAGGTTAGTTAGGTTTAAGTAGTTCTAAGTTCTAGGGGACTGATGACCACAGCAGTTGAGTCCAATAGTGCTCAGAGTCATTTGAACCATTTTTTGAATTAACGAGTCAGGGATTGGCTGCTTCTGCAGAAAAGAAAAGAATGTTATTACCTTCAATTAGGACTGGCTTGTGGGTAGAGCAGACAAGTCAGAGGGGAGACATGGAGCTCATGGAGTTTTGTGATTGGCATAAAATACTTGTGATGGCAGGTTTGTGGGTGGTTTCTGAGAATTTACTGAAGTTTAATGGAAAAGGGATTAGTGGAGAAATATGGTCTCTTTCTTCAGACTCCATTCTGGAGAGGTCTTGACTGTTGATATGAATGGGTTGCACTTGGGGGGCTTGTTTTATGAGTGAGACTTTTCACTGGAATTGGTCTTGACTGGAGAGCCTGTGGTGGGATTTTATCCGTATCATCAGTACAGACCTCAGTCACCTAGAACAACTCACTGTACTGAGGGCAGTCTTATTCGTACAGTGCCGTATAAGTGAGTCAAATTGGTCCATGAGATGACCGGCGAACGGGAATGTCACATCTGGAATCTGCAGAAAATTCTGGGCTGTATTAGAGAGTAACAGATTGCCAGCCAGCAACTTTGCATATTTTGTGTCCGCAATAAAGAATCACTACTCTGCAGACGCCTGAACCATGACTATCACCTGAGAAAGCGCTGCAGATGGAGAAAGCGGTATAATATTGCTTCCCCGTCTTGTTAGGGCAAACAGAATCACATTCTCGCCACTCGTTCTCAGCTGCACCATTGTAGCATAACTTTTCTGCAGAATAGATCCCTCAAAGTGTATGCAACGTTAGATAATTTCAGACTGCGTTATCCTTGATTTGAGTCAGAGTAAATAGTTTAATCAAACTTTAATCTTTGCCAACCAATCGCCACCCAGTGGAGAGTTAACTACCTTTTGCGTCTATCTGTGTTGCCCAGAGTTCATTATTTATTTGTCATCTCGCCTAACTTCTGTTCTTTGTCCTGTTTTATGATCAATGAACTTGTGTCATAATTTTCTTATAAAAGATGAATCCCATATGGTTATATTAATCACCCATCAATAATCGCCTACAATTATAAGAGAGCCACTCTTTCATTAAATTACTTTAGGATTCAAATTTATTTCGATTCTCATAAAAGTGATAATATCTATGCAGGCTAAGAACAACAACCACTGTCAAAGGGCAAAATTAATTTAGCAGACGCATCGGATAGGTGGACAAGTGGAAGGCTTACTAGTTAAAGTAGTTGCAGTCAGGGTGTAAACTCATTGTCGCCTGTAGCTTTTCAAATCATACCCCAGCACCAGTGTAGTCTTGCAATTTGGTGACTGCTGCCAGGGTCCGGAACTAATGGCACCTTCTGTGACGGTCAGTTGCAACTTTCGCTACAACGTTTGTGTTTTCCCATGTTGAAATTCAGCTGTTACACAGAGGTAAACCATAAGAATTGCTGTCGTAAGTACACTGTTGATTTATAAATTTGTGTGTGTTGTTTGTTCGTATTTTCATTCATTTGTTGTTGTGATTTCTGTGTCACTTGTTGATTGTTCCTGATGGGAAACGGAGTTGTGTTAACGTGTGGGGTGGTAAATTTTTTGTGACACTAGCATATTTTCATAGATTAGGGTTGTTTTTATTTGATATGTTTTTTCAGTGATTTAGAATTAGTGGCTCACCTGAGAAAAATGTAGGGTTGAATTGTCTGGGAATCTCGGGAGTAGAAACTTGAATGCATGCTCGCTAGAAGCAAGTCACGTTTGGACCAAAGTTGTGAGAATATTCGATCTGGTCACAAATGTATCAGTATCGAACTGTCAGCGTTGATCAAGAGAAAGTTGCGAAAAATTGTCAGTCGAATGGAGTAAATGACCTATCTGCGTAACTTTCTGATAATGACGAGGAAATTCAGTCAGACAACCAGCGCGAAGGTGAAGTCGCAGCAGAGCACCAGGTAGAATCTGCAGGCATGGCAAGACGTACCGTTAGTGAGAGTGGCAGATCAGACTCACGAACTTCTCAGAGCGATGGAATAGCATTCGTCTAGTTCTGTAGGTATTAGCGGAGGGTCTCAATTTGCGGCCCTCTTTCATTAAGGAAGCGGAGCGGAAGAGACAGGAAACAGAGTGAAAGAAGCAGAAGAGAGAGAAGCTAGCCGCAAAGGAAACGAGGGAATTAACCTCAAGGGAGATCAAGGAAATAAAGGAATTAATCACGAAGGAGATAAGGATGGTAGCTCAATAGCTTGTTAAAAGTGTAGGGCTGGTTCAGGAGGTTGTCGCGGAAGCTAAAGAAATAGAAAGAGTCAAGTAAACATCGACAGAGGCACGAGAGGCAGCGAACGGAGCAAAAGGAGATGCCAGGGAGGCAAGATTAGTAGCTCAAGACGCATACAAGGACTCTTTGTTAGCTAAAGAACAAGTAAAGCAGGCGAAAACCGAAATGCGCAAGACCAAAAAGGTTCCTGCCACGCATCAAAAACGGGGAAGAAGGATCGTCCAAGAAACGTCAGAAAAAAATAGCGAGAACGTAAAGCGCATGGAACAGATCGAGAAGAGCCAGGCAGAAATATCAGAGGTTGAAGAAGAGCAGACTCGGATCACTTCACAACAGATCGACCTAGCAAAAGACGTCCAGCAAGCACGTCAGCGGAGTGCGCAGTTAGAGTCACGGTCTGGTGCGGCAGCACTCCCGCACGATTATGGAAGGAGGTAAGAGCATGTATTACGACATTCCGATGCGCAACATGAGGCTACGTCACCAGGACAAAGGCACTTTCCGCAGGAGAACACACCAGCCGTCATAGGGCGCTCACCGACGGTGTCGCAAACTATGGGAGAAACCGAACCAGAGCACAACTACTCCGTGAATCTGACTACACAAGAGGAGGCTTTGACAGTAGACAAGAACCGTTTGAACGCAAGTTTATGCAGACGCGTGCTACAGAAACGAGGGAAAGTTTGTTCGTAGGAAATATCGAACCATTTCATATCCACTCAAAATATCCAGACGTACAAAGAGAGTAACAATACATCACATCCAAGAAGTTGGATATCTCAGTACAATAAAGTGCTACCGGAACCGCAGCCACTGAAATACAAGCTGGAATTTATCTGCGGGTTCTTGAGGGATCGATCGCGAAACGTATGTCCAGTGTTGCTGAAAGCTGTTGTTCGTATAGGGAATTCAGGGACATGCAAGAAAGAATCAATCAGAAGACTATGCTGGGCAAAGACCTAGAGGCATGAGGGTTCCGTAGTTCGATGAAGTTCTTTGAGTCGCTAGTTAAGAAGAATCGGTTTTTCGACAGGCCGTACAGTCGCAAGGAAATTACGAAGCATTGTTAGGTCAAATTAACTCTGCCCTACTAACAAATCCTCATTGGACGGTGCAACGATTCCACTGAATCATTCAAGAGTGCGCTGTGTGAATTAGGCTATGTCAGCGAAGTACCAAACGCAAGAGACAGGAACAGAAACAATGACCGCAATTAGCAGGTCTCGTCACAAAGGAACGACGACAGAAGAAATGGGGGAGATTATCGATACAGAGAAACAACAACTCGAACTATAGCGAGAGAAACCAGCCACCGTGGGAGAACAGAGGTATACGAGGCAATTACAACAATAATTAAAAAGAATGGCAAAACGGAAACTGAGGAGGACAACGAAATCCAAACCAGGTCCATCGGGACATTGGAGAACCATAGCAGCAAAGAAACAGTTGGGAGAGTAACAGTGTCAGCAAGAAAACAAACAAGATTACCATATCCAGACTAGGCCATCCAACCCGCCAGAGCGAAAGCGTAGCAAAAGACCCGTCACAAGGAAAACGTAGCAGAAATCTAAATAGAAACTGACGTTGGGCTGTAGCGGACACAGCTCTAAACAAGGCCGCATAAACTGTAGGAACATGCAACATGAACATGTTACAATATGATGCCACAAGATTTGTAGAATAATTGTATACAGTAGTTCATTTAGGTCAGAGTAAAGAATCAGTTAGTACATAGATAATCAATGAGTAAACAAATTCTAGGTTATAGTGTGTAGCGTAGTCTACGCTATCCGTTTACAGAATCTCTCTAACTGGGCTATCTGTAATTCTCAAATTCTCATTTATTGCTTTGTGGTACGACTCCTTGAGGAACGTAGTCGAATCATTAGCGTTGTTGTTACATCATCGTGTCAACGCATTCACTGTCTGCTCGAGTATCTAAGTCAGGATAGAATAAAAAGTCGTCTTAAATGACAGCTCTTCATTCTTACTGATAAATGTTTGCGGCATGATAACTCTTGAACGTAGACCGAACTAAGCTCAGGGTCTAACCAGCGTTTACCTATGTGACAAACGGCCATTATGTCTTTGGGCCGCACTGTCGTTGACCATTATCAAACTCCAAGGAGCTTAAGAATGTTAGTTACGAAACTATCGCACCATGAACATTTAATTCAGCTGTATAATTCTTGTAGTAGTGTCTTCCGTAATATCACTATGGCCTGTGAGAGTATTTCTGTCCTTTCCCGCCGCTATCTAACGCACTGCCAAAGAGGCGGGTGTGCGTTGCGTTCTGCTGTTTAGCAATGATGAGACTGCGGCCACGCCACTGCGCATGTTTGTCTCGATTATCTGTTGTGTTATGAGTGGTATTAGCTGTCCACACATTAGGTGCAGGGAGACGCTAATTCTGCTGGCATTATGGGTCATGCCAGACGTGCGGTGGAACCTTCCTCGAAGTTTTTATACTTTACTGGCACTGTGAGAGTGCCGTAAACAAAATACTTTATGAGGCATGAGTGCGTATAATGCGAGTGACGGTGGTGAGGCGTACCTCAGGTTTAGGAAGAGGAGGATAGTTGTTAAAAGTGGACCATTGGTGAAGATGAGGATCATCCTACGTCAGAGAACTAGTTTACCTTTTTGTATTTTGTTACAGCGGTGATCCAACAAGACAAAATTGGAGGCATTTTTGTGATATGTTAAGCGACATGTAGGTGGGCACTAACGAGATTTATAAGTTTCAGTTGTGCGAATTCAGGAGCAGTTGTCATGAGACAGGGCATCTATGTAGACGAATGTGAGCGTAGAGTCAGACCACTTCGGCGTTGGGTTACAACACCATCTCAACTACTAAAATAGGAGGAGTATACTTAGCATAGTCATAATCTAAGAGTAGGGAGGCCGTAGAGGTAAAATTACTAGTTATTGGGTAAGGAAAATAAGTTAATACTAACTGTTGTATGAAATGAGCGCGTTTGGTGAAGAGTGGATGCGTTCCAGCCTATCATAAGTATATACACGACGGCAAACGATGCTAACACAACTCTCACAAACAGACCAGAGACCCTTTACGCCATATTTTTTAAGGCAATTGTAATTATAAAGGATGTCATATTTAGTCAATACAATAACACGTATTTACTCTTTTCGTTATTTTTACCATCACTCAAATAATCATGTGTGTATCCATAATGTATTTATTCAAAGAGTTTGAGCTGTTGTTTTATTCATAAGAAACTTTTTGGAAAGATCGATAGAAAGCCTTGGCTCTGAATCATGTGGCCATGATCCAGACGAGTTGCCCCTGTAGTCATACACTATGACGCAGATGGGCACCGGCCACTGAGGAGGCATCACACATCCAACCCACTGACGCAGTGAGAGGCAAGAAATCACCACTAGGAGACGAGCTGCACACCAAATGCAACACTGTCTCACCACATAATCCAAGGTAAGACTGCACTCCTTCAGCTACTGGGTAGAGAGATAAGACAGGGGCAGAGACATCAACACTGGTGTCTCATTCCCTCCCACCAGATGTCATGTTCGTCAAACCTGACAGCGCATCAGAATGCCAACTGCTGCCAGGCAGTGAGGATGCCAACAGCCCAGCTACCTTCCTGATGGTGTCATGGACCAGATGGGGGACCAGAGCCATCCACTGTTGCTGCTACATCAAGCGAGTGATGGGCGACTTTTACTCTTGTACATCCTCGCTGCACCTTGGTGCTCCAGCCATTCAGAAACCACCAATGTATGTGTTTAGTGCCATGTTCTGTTGGTGTGACTTTACAAATGTAAACTGCCTCCCCAGGGACCCTTATAGTGATAGGATGTTTCGTGACTCTGATTCTCACGTAATTCTGTATAGTTTATTGTGAAATTGATGTAATTTCTGATACAACTGCTTTAGTGGACGTAATTTGTCAAGTATTTATGTCAATTCTACTTGAAAAGTGTGATATGCAGATGTCTGGTAGGCAGTAGAAACTATATTACACTGCTCTCGGAAATAATGACAACAGCTTGCGCATGTTACCTCCTTGTTAAGGTTTTCAGAATGAGTGTCTTTCTTAAATTATAATTATTGTCCTTTTATGTATTAAGGATGACTGAAACCCGGTGAATGACTGAGCAGGGGTAAATCACTAAGGCAGAAAACGGTTCCAAAGCCACGGAACTGTAATATGATCGAGTACATTAGTCGTTTCTGACCTCAGAAGTTGTATGAGTGAGTAAGTGAGGAAAAGGACGGGAGCAAGAACTTTTTAACCCCTTAGTAATTGTTTATCTCAAATATGTGGTTAGCAACGACCCTAAGGTCCACATCGTACTTCACTTAGCAATATTCATATTTACTTCTTGCAGGGATACAGTTTTGTGTGAGTGAGTGACCCCTGTGCTGAATGAGGTCAAGCTAGGATGGTTTATTCTCATGTGCGATCTTGGTTGGAAAAGTCGCCCCTAACGCACTACACATGCAGAAATCAATTGTAGGGCGGGGGGTGGGGGGG
Source organism: Schistocerca nitens (assembly GCF_023898315.1). NCBI lineage: Eukaryota > Metazoa > Arthropoda > Insecta > Orthoptera > Acrididae > Schistocerca > Schistocerca nitens. Next base: position 620,741,576 of record NC_064618.1, read on the forward strand.
TTGGGGGGGGGGGCTAGTGAGAGAGGACGAGACACTCTCTCATTATTTTTTATATTCAAGGATACGCTTTAATGTTGATTTTACACCCTAGTCATTATTTTTGCGAGACGACAGGAAGTTATCAACAAGAGGAGGCACTGATGGGAGCATGTACGTTGTTAATGCGGGCAACTGTCCATGAAATAGTACTTTCTAGGGTTGAGAACAAGCAGGCAGCTTCATCATGTAACAGTAAATCTTCCAATGGATGGTTGGTTTGCGCTTGGAAGCCACGAGCAGCTATTAAGGAAAGGAACATCTTGAAACACTTACAGGGGACAGAATTACTCGCCCTGGTATGCAGACAAGACCTTCCTTTGAAGAGACAAACAAACTGCTGACCATAAAAAAATTCACGAGTTTCCATGTTCATTGTGGACCAGGCGCTATCGGCAGAACTCTTAGGCGGTGTGGTCCCTCTGCCTGTCAAGATTTTTGGGAAGCCTCAGGCCATCGAAAGAAAGAACAGAACGCATTATTTATAGACACTCGGAAATGGTCTACGTTTGGGCACAAAAGCACTTCACCTAGTTTAGCTGGGGACCCTGGTCAGACACGCCACATCGTTCAGCCCATCCAGATTATAATTTCTGTCGTAAATGCGTTATTGACTTTAGGCCTAAACAGAAACTCAAAATAAGATTCCTAAAGTGGTCGGGGAAGAACACAGGCTTCTCGCCTCCGCGCGGGAATTTACGGGACGGGCAATGGCTGCTTCTCTAGGAAAGAAAAGAATATTATTAACTGTGATTAAGATTGGCCGGTGGGTAGAACAGCCGAGTTATAGGGGAGACATGGAGCCCGCGGAGCCTCGTGATTGCCACAAGAACCTTGTGGGGGCAGTTTCGTGAGTGCTTTTGGCAAATTTATTGAGGATTGATGGAAAGGGCGGGGCGGGGAAACATGGTCCTTTGAATCAAACTCTGGTATGAAAAAGATTCTGGTCTTGACTTTACTTAGGGGTCGTCAGTACAATGGGACACTCGTCCCTACCATGATTTCGCACTGACATTTGTCTTGAATGGGGAGCCTGAGGTGAAGTCTTAGCTGCACCGTCAGCATAGACCTCAGTCATCTCAAACAACTTTCTGTGCGAAAGGCAAGGATTCATATCAGGTCCACCGCCGAGACGTTTGATATTCTTCTGCTCAGTGCTATACAAATTAGTTAAATTATTTCTTGGGCCGACTGGTGAACGAGAATGTCACAGGCTGGGATCTGCAGAGATTCCATGGCTCCCGTAGAGAGTAACTGCGATCCGTCCAACAGATTGCCAGCCAGCGACTTAGTATATTTTGTGCCCGCGATAACGAATCACAGGCGCCGCACATCACTACTCTGCAGACGCTTGCACCATGACTAACGCTTGCGACAGCGCTGCACATCGAGAAGGTGGTATAGTACTGCTGCTTTGGCTTGTTAGAGCAAACGGAATCACAGTCTCACCACTTGGTCTCAGTTGCACCATTGTAGTATATCTTAGTGTAGGATAAATCCATCAAAGTTTATTCAGCGATAGATAATTTCAGATTGCTTTATCTATATTTTGAGTCAGAGTAAATAGTTTAGACAAACCTTACTTTTTGTCAACCAATCGCCAGCCAATGGAGTGTTAACTATTTGTTGCTTCTATGTTACCAACAGTTCATGATTTATTTGTCATCTCGCTTAACTCGTGTTGTTTGTCCTATTTTATGATCAATAAACTTTTGCCATATTATTTTCATATTTAATCACCCATCAATAATTGACTATGGTAATGACAGGGCCACTACTTCATTAAATTATTTCTCTATTAAAGTTCGTTTGGATTCTGATGAAGAGATAACCTCCAATGTAGCCTAACGAAAAAAACCCCTGTCAAAGGGCAAAATCAGTTTAGCAGACGCATGATCCAGGTAGACAAGTGGAAGCTGCACTAGTTAAAGTGACTGCTGTCAGAGTGTAAACTCATAGTCACGGATAGCCTTTCAACACCAGTGTTGTCTTGCAATATTACCATACTTTCAGGTCTCTTTGTTATGTGATGGAACATCTTTACACTATATCTGTGTGTTGGCCTCGGACTTGTGTACATATAATGTGACTTACCACGTTATCTTCCCATTGCATCCTCTGTGCTGTCCTACGCATTTCTTTTCGGTTACGCTCTTATCACTACTATAACTGGAAAACAAAGAGCGTAGTTCCTAGAGGATGTATAGAGGATAGTATAGCTAGGAATACATGATATTTTACGGCCGGTGATTCCGTCTAGTGATTTATTTTAGAATCACATGAAGGGATGCGCACTAAAAACCACCATAAGCTGTTTCTCGCATTTACTACTGCTTTTGTAGTGGTGAGGCAAGAGGATGCGTTTTGTGCTGCATTTGTAAATGTTCTACATATTTAAGCTCAGTATTATTTATTAGAGCTATCGGAAAGGTATAATTCTTCAGGCACAAGTTTTTAGAATGAGTAAAATTCTGTATATTTTTAAAACTAATTACGTAACGTGTGGACGGTTAAGCTATTCTTCATCGGCCAACCTTTAACTTGCACCCTGAAACTGAATAAGATCTAACATGGAACCCATGATATTTTCAAAAGAAATTTCTTTATTGTGTTAACAGGTTTTTGTGTCTTGAAAATGGAAATTTGTGTCAGTTGCCAAGCTTCTATTTCAAAACGTTTTGAACTTGTAACTGTTTTTTTAATGCGACTTCAATTATTGATTATTGGCGTGTTATAAAGTAATAATTTACACATAGATTGCTAAATACAGAATTGACAAAATTTTCTCTATTGTCACACGTTTAATGACGTGACAATTTGTACCTCGGAATAGTGTTCCATACACAGAGAAACCTTACTTTTCCGAGGTATTTTTTGCAATTTAGGAAAAAAAAACTGTAGCACACATAAAGTGAACGCTATCATTTCAAAATAGAATAAGAAAATATATATAATTTATATTACAAGGTTTGTCAAACACAAAAATCAGAAAAATTTTCTGAAGTACAACACTCTCCCCAACACTGACAGCAGAATAATGTTCGTGACTGGCATGTTACGCAGAAACCAATCATATTACGGGTGCACAGATGTGTTCATAAAAGTAAAGAACACTTGAAATTGTGAGCGCAGCAGAAGAATTAACATCTTTTTCACACTGAGCGTAACGACACACTCTCTAAAAACACGCAAAAAAACTGCAGACTGCAGACCTAGTAAAGGCACTTCATTTCGTGATGTGGAGTCAATAGTCGAAAGAAGTATCTAAATGCCCGAAATTATAGCCTAACCAGTTCCTAGGTCACTGGCATAGTCGGTGGCCTCAGAGTAAACAAAGCAATTTTTTTGCGTTGCTTCGCTAATTTGTTTAATGTGTATAAATTATGAAATTAGCAGAGCGAACAGTTCATATTTCTATTAAGATGCACTAAAGAAAAAAAATAAACTTTACACCAACAAGGAGTTGTGCAACGTACAAGAAAGTTGATAGGCGTAAGTAGTGCCATTATGAGGATAAAAATCAGTTTTTCATTAAGTACACGCTGTAACGGCCGTGTGCATTAGTTGCTTTTGAGACTGAACGTTGTGAGTTGTTGTTAGCTAAGACTGACTGTAAGAAGACAAAGACTCCATTATCAACGCCCCATTGAGTTGGTACGAGGTCGTATCCTAGGGCCACGAGAAGCTGGATGATCCTTCAGCGATACTGGAGAAACACTGGGAGGAAAATAGCTACTGTACATGATTGCTGGCAATGGCGGTCACGAGAATGTACAGTCGCGGGAAGACCAGGCTCCAGACCGCCGGCCGGCCGAAGTGGCCGAGCGGTTCTAGGCGCTACAGTCTGGAACCACGCGACCGCTACGGTCGCAGGTTCGAATCCTGCCTCGGGCATGAATGTGTGTAATGTCCTTAGGTTAGTCACGCTTAAGTAGTTCTAAGTTCTAGAGGACTGATGATCTCAGAAGTTAAGTCCCATAGTGCTCAGAGCCATTTGAACCATTTTTCAACCAGACCGCCGAGTGGCACTGTCGAGATGGACGACCATCGTGTTCGCCGTATGGGTCTGGCCTATGCTAATGCATTTGTAGGAGCAATTTGATCAGCAGTGGGAACCACAGTGACACAACGAGTCAGACGGCCTATAAAGTGAACTCCGATGACCATAGTGGTAGTAAACGAGAGCTAATTGTACAGCACGGTGGAGATCTGTTGTGTTTGCTAATAAAATCTAGTTCTGCATCGGTGCCACTGATGATAGTGTTGTGGTTGGTAGGAGGCTTGTTGAAGGTCTTCAATCAACCTGTCTGTGAGCTAGACACACTGGACGTACTCCTGGAGTTTTAATGTGGGATGAAATTTCCTATGAAAGCAGAAGCACTCTCGTGGTTATCCCACGCACCCTGACTGCAAATCTGTACGTCAGCCTGGTGATTCCATCTGTTGTGCTGCAATTCATGAACAGCATTCCGGGAGGTATTTTTCAACAGGATAACACTTGCTCAAGTACCACTGTTGTAGCCCAACATACTCTACTGAGCGTCGATATATTGTCTTGGCCCGCTCAATCAGCACATCTGTATCCAGTAGAGTACATATGGGACATCATCGGACGACAACTCCAGCATCATCCACAACCAGAACTAACCACCCTCGTATTGACCGAACTGAGCAACAGTCGTGGAACTCCATCCCACAAACTGACATCTAGCACCTGTACAACACAATGCGTGCACGTTTGCATGCTCGCATTCAGCAATGTGGCGGCTACAGCGGTTATTAATATGCAAACACTCACATTTGCGGTGTCTTATCTCACAAATGGCTCTGAGCACTATGGGACTCAACTGCTGAGGTCATTAGTCCCCTAGAACTTAGAACTAGTTAAACCTAACTAACCTAAGGACATCACAAATATCCATGCCCGAGGCAGGATTCGAACCTGCGAATATCTCACACTTATATTAATCTGTGATCTTGCTGTGCTAC